>NC_089490.1:250884157-252144157 GCF_036850765.1 Saccopteryx bilineata | reverse complement strand
CCCGGGCACTTGCTGGCCAATCTGAGGAAATGACACACAGGTCAACACTGGCTCTATATGGGCCTCCTGTGGACATCCTCAAGAGATCCGTCCCATTTCTGTGGTAGGAAGTGGCATCACACCTGCTCAGTGACATCACAGAGAAACAACCACTCTTTTCTTTTACTGTTTTATCTCCTGTAAATGTTAATTTAAATATTGGGTTTGTAGATTCAATCTCAATGTCAAGGGGGTTTGTTAAAATAAAAAATGGCTTTCTTCATTTTTGTTGTGTGCCTCCAAGTTTGACTTATTTTTTTTCTTTCTGCTCTGCCAAAAAAGTAAATGTAAATTATGAGAAACACAATAGGACCACTTTGTAACTGACTTTCTGGGCAGCACACAAAAAGACTGTTGTTCTATGATTGTTTTTTTTTTGTTTTTTGTTTTTGTCAGCTTCAAAAACTATCTTTCTTCTGAAGTTTATAAATTTAAAACATTAGAGTTTAGCAAATGATTGAATCTAGCTCTCAAGAAGGCTATTTGAAATCATATGAAATAGTTGTTTGAGACCAGGACTGACCCAGTTAAATTTCAGTCCCTTAAGAGTGAATATGAAGGGGGTGGGGTGAGGTTAAACATGGAAAATTTGAAAGTCATGAACTGAGTAGCTTATATTTTTGGCTTTAAAATTGAATGGCAAACTTTTTTAAAGTTAGGTGTTTTGCAAAACGAATATTAAGATTTCAAATGCAAATACTCAATCTTGATTAAACAACAGAATTTAAGCACTTGAAAACTAGGCTGAAATGTTTTTAAAACCAGATTTTGTTCTTCTAGGTACAAAAACAGTTACTTAATGCGTCATGGTCATTGGAATTGGGCAACTTCACAGGCTAGTATGAGGATTTGAAGGGGGAGTTATTGGTTCTGTACTGGCTGAATTGTTGCAGAACTACAAGTTAAGAAATGTGAGTACATAAAAGCAATGTTTATCTGTGATGTCCAAACCACTGGTTTATTCAGTTTATTACATTTTTAAAAAAGCCATTAGAATATGTTTTCTGTATATAGTACTAAAAAAACAATTGAGTGCTCCAACTTTTCTATTTTCAAGGTTGCCTTGATGTTACCTAGGTCAGTCCATCCTAAACAGAACATGTTTTTTTGATACTACTTGTTTCTGTGTAACATTTTTATTGCCTTATTTTCCCCTCTAAGTTTAGAAATATTTTGGGTTTCCAGAAGCCATCTAAGGCATGTCATATTAGCTGTATCAGCTTATTCAGGTTTAACATAATTCATGAAAATAAAAGCTTAGTAAAGAATTCAAAGTATGCTTCAGGATAGGAATGTTATAATGCATTGATAGAAACTTCTGAAGTGTTTGCTGCTGTATTTTAGGTTGCTTTGACAATATTAACAATTGGTATATTTGGTTATAACTGCAAATATCAGGGTGTGACATTTAGCGTTTTTAACCCTAATTCTAGTTACACTTTTTACTGCATTGAAAGTGTGACATAGCAAATCAGTATTTGCTGTTTTGTTCCAGCTGAAACAATGTGTCGATCACAGTCAAAGCCACCTCCCTGGATGAGTCACTGGCTGAAGGTAAGTTGGCTTGCTCTAGTTACTTTTTTACATTTTGGCTTTTGTTACCTCATTTTAGCTTTGCATAAAGTAGCAATGGTTTGCACAATTAATCATTAGTTCTCTGCTAAGAGCTTGTCTGTTCTGTGTGGCAATCGGTAGCAGATACAACTGCTCCTTGATCATCCATGTTTTCATCTGTATTTTCTTACTTGACATGAATCCTGTCTCATTATTTGTGTGATTTTGCCTGCCCCCCCCCCCCCCACAAAGCAGTTAGACATGACTTAAACTATCTTACTGCATCTTCCTATAGGTATTTAATTATCTTTTTTCAAAGGGGAATTCATTCCAAATCTAGTTTGCATTTTGCCTTTGCACCTGTGTTGAAAGTCAAATAGCCTCTTAAGTATGATTTCTGGGTTCTCTATTCTGTTCCATTGATCTATTTGTTGATACAATTCCAGTACCACATTATCTTGAACACTGTGACTTTATAGTAAGCAATGGGTTCAAGTAAAGTAATTCTTCCAATGTGTTCTTTTCCAAGTTTGCTTTTGATATTCTGGTTGTATTTTTACCTACATTTTAAAATCCACTTGTAGAATTCTACCAAAAAAAAAAAAAAAAAAAAGCCTGTTTGAGATTATAGCAAGGATAGATCAATTTGGGGAGAAATAAAATTTTAACAACATTAAGTTTTCAAAACCATGAATATGGTATGTCTTTCCATTTACTTAGGTTTTCTTATATTTCTTTTACCTATCATTTGTAAATCCATTCTGTATTTCGAATGTCACTGAAAAATATGCTGATGGAGGATAGTAAACACAGTTTTCAGCTTTTTATATCAAAGGAGCCCAATGGATATAAAGATTTTCTGATACAGGCTTACACTTGTGCCTGTACTTTTTAAGGTTGATTGGGTCTGTGGTCTGTCAAAAAGAATGTATTGAACACACTTTCCAGGAGTGGAGTGCTCACTCATCGAACTCTCTTGCATGCATTCTTTCAGTGCTTCTCTGAGGCATAATTTCTGTCACCATTGAGATGTATGTACACTTACAGTGTGTCCGTAAAGTCATGATGCACTTTTGACTGGTCACAGGAAAGCAACACAAGACAATAGAAATGTGAAATCTGCACCAAATAAAAGGAAAACTCTCCCAGTTTCATACCTATTCAGTGCAGTTCGATGTGGGCTCACGCACAGACTTTTTAGGGCTCCTTAGGTAGCTATCCCGTATAGCCTCTACAGACTCATCACTGACTGATGGCCTATCAGAACGGGGTTTCTCCACCAAACTGCCAGTTTCCTTCAACTGCTTATCCCACAGAATAATGTTATTCCTATGTGATGGTGCTTCATTATAAATGCGCTGATATTCATGTTGCACTTTGGTCATGGATTTGAATTTAGTTAGCCATAGAACACACTGAACTTTCCTCTGTACCGTCCACATCTCGACTGGCATGGCTGAGGGCTGCTCCGCTGTATACATGGTGTTACGTCATCATCTGCACATGCACACATGCTGCCACATCATCCTACAGAAACTAGGAAGGTTTTCCTTTTATTTGGTGCAGATTTCACATTTCTATCGTCTTTTGTTGCTTTCCTGTGACCGGTCAAAAATGCACCATGACTTTACGGACACACTGTAGTGCCCGCTATAAATGATGCTTTGTTGATTAGTGTTTTGTTGACTATTATTTTATCATTTTCATGTGAATAGATTCCCACTCAAAACAATCCATCATTATGCTTACGTCTTGAGAGGTGGAAACATGGAGTGTCCATTGTGCCAACATTTGGGTGGCAGTTCCTTTCTGCCTTTGTGCCTTTGTTCTTTATTGGAGAGTCATGGCATCTTTTTATTAGTCATGGCTCTCCCTGATTTATTCATCTTCCCTGAAGTTTCCTTTCCTCTTCTGTCTTTTTTTCCACCCATCAGAAGCATCAGTATTATAACCTTAAAATTGTACCTTTTACAGCATGTATTGGTTTATTTATTTTTTCATGTAAATGTTACATTCAAAAGTAAACTATACTTTGTATTGCTTATCCAACAGTGCTATTAAATATTAAACAATGGTTTGAGGTCAAATGGTGATGACACAACATGTGGAAACACAGGAGAGATGATGCATTAAGTGTTGAAATAAATTATTTCAACACGTGGCGAGCCTTGCTAATTTTTTGGATTAGGATAGGAATACATATATATATATTATGAATACTAGTAATTGAATGACCTAGAGGCAGTCTTGGTCAACATGTGTTTCATCTTTCATAAACACTCACTCTTTAGCGATATAAAATTGTTAGTCTATATAGAAGGCTTACTTATTTGGTTTTCAAATACTTCAGATAAATAATTTTTTTCCCTGAACTTGTTTCAGTGCAATTTCCTTGCAAATAAGGACATAAAAATAATCAACAGCAACCATGTGTTAATAGCTCACATGCTGGGCAGATGGAAACATGGTGTAGAAGAACCATTGAGTTGAGATCATTTTGGCCCCAAACTTCTAATCTTTGGCTTTAGCAGAAAACATTGCTTTGGCCAGCCAGATGACACAACTATCACATTGCCAACATATTCTATTTGCCAGAGCACCAGATTTGTCAAAGCAACCTTGAGGCAGTGATTCCCAACATTTTCTTATTCACAGTCCCTCTGTGAACCATTTCTCTAGAATGGTGCACAGACACAAACACTTATATGCCCACTCAAAATTTTGCCTTGAGTTTTAAGGAAATCACACACATTTTGAAATACTATGGAGTTTCATAGACCCCATATTAAGAGCCCTGAAGTTGAAATACTCAAATGCTGGATAGCTGATTATTCTGCCAGTGCACCCCAATCAGCCTGCTTGCTTTACAAGAACCTTTCGGACCTCAGCCAGAGTTTCCCTCTGGAATAACTTCATATAGTAGAGTGCCTTACAAAATTATTCAGTGTCACCATTATAGCAATTGTCTTGAAAGAATTCAAAACACCCCCTCCCCCCGATATGTGTGCATCTAGCTACTATTTTGTTCTTTAGCAATAGCTACTAGGCATTAAGTACCTATTCTATGCCAGGGATGTGAAATATATCATCTTTGTTTTCTTAACTACCTTTCCAGACAGGTATTATTATCACTATTTTCTAGCTAACTCCACACAAGTTAGGACAAAGCTGAGCCAGGATAACTTTATGGCCCAGTATTTAGAAAGGGATTGCACAGCAGTGGGCAAAAAGTAGGTCTACAATTGTGAGTATACAAAGCACAAAATTTATTCCTGTATTATTTATTAATTATTGCATTGCATGTTGCAATACAAAGGAATAATACAATAATTATAAATAATCTGCAGCCAGGTCGGCAAGAGGGAATCACTTGAGGAGCCAAAAGAAGTTTGGTAATGACCAAAGCACCTATTGGAAGGAAGACTGGAAGTTAAGGAGATGGGAGAAACTGATGGTGCAGAATGTAGAAGCTCTAGAAAACACCTTAGGTTCATTGTTTTTCCAGAGGAAATCTACGGGACTATTCAAGTAGAGGGTGGCATGAGCCATTTTTGATGTAGAAATGTTCTCCCTGAGGCATGGAGAGAGAATTGGAAGCCATAGCACTGGTGAAAGTCTCCTTTTTGGGTTGCCATTCCAGGAGCAGAATTCTGTGAAGGGTAATTCTTGGGTTAAAGAGACAGATACATTCAAGAGATTACTAAGAGGTAGAATTGACAGGTTCTGCTGATGGACTGAATGTGGAGGTTGAGGAGAAAGGAGGAGACAAGGATGACTCTTGGGTTTTCTGCATGAACAAGTGAGTGGGTGGTGGTATCATTTCCTGAGATAAATGATAGGGAAGATGGGCAGGTTTCTGTTTGGGACTTGTGTTTAAGGAGTCTGTGGAATAAAAGAAATTTTGAATGCCCTAAATTGACAGGGTTAACACCCTTTCTGACCCTGGAAACAGCCAGATCTACCACAATATGACCAAGTACAAGGAAGAACACAAAGCATCTTGGGGTGAACTAACCAAACAAATGAACAGGAATGGATAGTTGTTTTGTAAACCCATACCCATGAAAACACATTTCCCTTTGGACTTTCTAAGCACTAACTTTAAAGGGTAACTCATGATATAAAATTCACATGGGGCTCAAGTTCTCTCACAAGATATGAAACTGTGGGACCTCCTTTGTCCTGCGTAAATCTCCCTCAGTCTCCAGAAGGCGTTGCCCTCTGGGATCCAGAGTGGGGATGTAGAGAGTAGATGAGGAGTCCATCTCCAGCTACTGTTGACATTTCTTTATATCTCAAATAGTATTGGCAGTAACACCATTAGATAAATGATGGATGGGAACTTGACATTTATATGAGGCCAAAGAAACTGGATGACTTTCTTGTTTGGGTGGAAACCACCACACAATGGAGAGAGCAAGCTGTCTTCACCCAAATCCAGAGGCTAATTTTTGTATCATGCGAGGTGCTAGCTGATTTAACAGAATGCAAAGGCATAGCATCACCCATGATGAATTCTGGCTACAAGGTGTAAATTGAATCTGATCAAAATCTTAACCTACCTTTTCATTTACAGGAAATTTAGAAGTTAGAAGAAGTATACCACGGGGAACAATCAGACAAATCCAGAAGGTGGTCGTTCTTCAGGATAATGGACTTGACCTCAGCAATGATAGGAACCTGTGGATGGATACTCCTTTTTCTCCCTCTGGATAGATGATCCTGAGAAAAATGTCAAGCTCTCCTGTGGGACTGAACAGCAATCAGTCACAGTACAGGTGACCAGCTCAATAATGGATCTTCGTATTGGGTCTCCTTTTCTTCACTCCCACTGTTGAATCACACTCTCCAGTGAAGAACTTGGATGTAAGCCTTCTTTCAGGTTTTGCTTCCTGGGGGACCTACTCTAAGAAGCAGAGAAAGTTGGGTTCAAGAACCCAACAAGTCCATTAGGTTATATAGCACTTTCTATACGACAAAGGATTTCTGGCTCAGTTAGGACAAAGATTACCCATATATGCTTCCTGTGATGATAGGACAGGAATAATGAATACATTTGGTTTAAGGAGAGGAGAAAAGGATTCTACAGCTGCAATTAATTAGCAATATCTGTTTTGGGCATTGTCATAGGGAGCTGTGTCATCCACCCATGTCTGTCATCCTTAGATGAGAAGATAAAAGTGAGCAAGGGTAGATAGGAGCTTATTACCTACACCAAGAGAGGGGAGTAAGGCCATTGTTTTCAGGTGATTTAGACAAGCATTTTTATGAGCTTTAAGGAGTGCTCCTAGGCATTTCCTCATCTCCTCTTAATCTTATCATTTACAATTCTTGTTCATTTCTCTGCAGCCTCCCTGGTCTCTAGAGGCACTCCTGCTCACACACTGTCTTTGTTGCTCTTTAAAGTGAACACCCCGATAAATCCAGTGCCCATCTGATTACAATATCATTGAATATATTCCCTATGCTGTACTTTGTAAGTCATATAAATGTCTAATCACAGAATTGTACACCTAAAACTAGTATAATATTATATGTCAACTGTCATTTAAAAATAAAATATATTAGAAATGGAAAAAGTAAACCACTTTTACTTTAGATATATGTATGGTTTACTCCCTCTTCAGGTCTCTGCTCAAATATTTTATAATTAATTATACATAATTGTGATATATAACATTTATATAAAATAGATAATATATAATAAAACATTTGATAAATATATATGTATTTATAAGTGGATTTATTGATTACTTTGAAACCTTATCTTAAAAAGGCAGAATAAATGCTATTTTTCTCCCCTTTGCATTTTTTTCAAAGGAAGGTGTTGATTGAATGGCTATTTGAAATGAAGTGGACAAATAAGCTGTTTTTGCTTTGTTTTCTTTCTCAAAGACTGGTTCTCGCAGAACACCATTATGCACGCCCAGATATTTGTAGATTCAGTGATTTTTCCAATTTCATAATTTTGGCTAGTGGAGGTCCTGTCAAGGTACCTTCTGTTCCTTAGCTGTCCGGGCACAGAATCAGTCTTTCTCTAGGAAGCTCTGTTTTGTTTTTTAAATTTTTTTTTCTTTTTTTGTTGTTGTTTTAAATTGGGAATAGTGTTAAAAGTCAAAATCTGGATGTTAAGGGTGCTCATTGCTACAGGAGTATGACATTGGAAAATCTTTGGGAGATTTTTATAAACAGAGCTAGAAAAGAATCATTAAAAAAAGAATATTTTTGTGTGTGTGACAGAGACAGAGAGAGGGATAGATAGGGACAGACAGACAGGGAGAGAGATAAGAAGCATTCTTTCCACTGCGCCACCGCCTGGTCAATAAGAAGCATTCTTCATTGTAGCTCCTTAGTTGTTCAGTGATTGCTTTCTCATATGTGCCTTGACCGGGGGGCTACAGCAGCGTGAGTGACCCCTTGCTCAAGCCAGCAACCTTGGGCTTAAGTCATGACCTTGGGCTTCAAGCCAGTGACCTTTGGGCTCAAGCCAGTGACCATGAGGTCATGTCTATGATCCCGCACTCAAGCCAACAACCCTGTACTCAGGCTGGTGAGCCCATGCTCAAGCTGGTGACCTTGGAGTTTCGAACCTGGGTCCTCTGCGTCCCAGTCCTATGCTTTATCCACTGTGCTACCACCTGGTCAGGCAAAATTTATTCTTCTAACACAGGGATCGGGAACCTATGGCTTGCGAGCCAGATGTGGCTCTTTTGATGGCTGCATCTGGCTCGCAGACAAATCTTTAATAAAAAAAATAATAACGTTAAAAATATAAAACATTCTCATGTATTACAATCCATTTATTTCCTACCACTCATGTTCATGGTTGCGAGTGGCTGGAGCCAATCACAGCTGTCCTCTGGGACAACACCAAATTTTTATTGGATAATGCATAACGTACACGGGTCATTGTATGGCTCTCATGGAATTACATTTTAAAATATGTGGCATTCATGGCTCTCTCAGCCAAAAAGGTTCCCAACCCCTGTTCTAACATGTATCATACAATTCAGTGGTTTGTCATCTAGTCACAGAAGTGTGCAAACATCACCATCATCTGATTCCAGAACATGTTGATTACTGTAAAAAAGAAACCCTGTACCCACCAGAAATTATTCTCATTCCTCTTTTCTTTTGGCAACCACGAATCTACTTCCTGTCTACGGATTTGCCTGTTCTGGACATTTCACGTAAAAAGAATGATACACTAGGCAGCCTTTATATCTGGATTCTTTTACTTAGCCTAATGTTTTCAAGGTTCATTGCTATTGCGGCATGCATTGGTAGCCCATTCCTTTTTCATGGCTGAATGATAGATCCTCATATGTCTATGCCATATTTCACTCATCTTTTTATCAGCTGATGGATATTTGGGTTGTTTCCACTTTTTAGCTACTGTGCATGCTACACCTTTGAACACACTCATACAGGTTTTTTGTGTGACAGATGTTTTCATTTCTCCTGAGTGTTTATACCCAATGGTGGAATGACTGGATCATATGATAACTCCCTGTTTTAACTTTTTGAGATGCTACCAAATGGTTATCCAAACATAATTTTGGAAGCTGTTTATAGCATTGTATATCCTGCCAGTATTCTCTCTGCATGTTTCCATTTGTCCCCATTGTTGCCAAAACTTGGTACTTTTTGATGACAGCTATCTTAGTAGGTGTGAAGTGGTATCTTGCTTGTTTTCTTTTTATTTCTTTATTTTTTAATAATAAATTCTACTTGAAGCTAACATTCATCAAAGAGATTTTGTAAGGAAGAAATGAATGACAGCAATCTGTAAATTTCTTAGTAAAGAAATCCAAATGCACAGCAGTGGACTTTGGTACTGGTGGATACAATGGAGGAAAGTAGCTTACAGAACCTGTAGCAGGCTCCTAAATAATCCATTGCAGGAGGAAACACACTTCCCAGGTAGAGAGAAAACCATGAGATGACCAGAAGGCAGTTTCCCACCAAGACAGAAACATCCAGATCTTGCAACTAAAGCACTAGAGGTGGGGGACGGAGAAGATAGGGGTCGAGTAGACTTCTATTTTTTTATTTTTTTTTATTTTTTTTTTTATAATTTTATTTTTTTAATGGGGTGACATCAATAAATCAGGATACATATATTCAAAGATAACAAGTCCAGGTTATCTTGTCGTTCAATTATGTTGCATACCCACCACCCAAAGTCAGATTGTCCTCTGTCACCTTCTATCTTGTTTTCTTTGTGCCCCTCCCCACCCCCTATCCCTCTCCCATTCCCCCCTCCCCCCCGTAACCACCACACTCTTGTCAATGTCTCTTAGTTTCAGTATTATGTCCCACCTACGTATGGAATAATACAGTTCCTGGTTTTTTCTGATTTACTTATTTCGCTTCGTATCATGTTATCAAGATCCCACCATTTTGCTGTAAATGTTCCGATGTCATCATTTCTTATGGCTGAGTAGTATTCCATAGTGTATATGTGCCACATCTTCTTTATCCAGTCATCTATTGATGGGCTTTTTGGTTGTTTCCATGTCCTGGCCACTGTGAACAATGCTGCAATAAACATGGGGCTGCATGTGTCTTTACGTATCAATGTTTCTGAGTTTTGGGGATATATACCCAGTAGAGGGATTGCTGGGTCATAAGGTAGTTCTATTTGCAGTTTTTTGAGGAACCACCATACTTTCTTCCATAATGGTTGTACTACTTTACATTCCCACCAACAGTGTATGAGGGTTCCTTTTTCTCCACAGCCTCTCCAACATTTGCTATTACCTGACTTGCTAATAACAGCTAATCGAACAGGTGTGAGGTGGTATCTCATTGCCGTTTTGATTTGCATTTCTCTAATAGCTAAAGAAGATGAGCATCTTTTCATATATCTGTTGGCCATTTGTATTTCTTCCTGGGAGAAGTGTCTATTCATATCCTCTTCCCATTTTTTTATTGGATTGTTTGTTTGTTTGTTGTTGAGTTTTATGAGTTCTTTGTATATTTTGGATATTAGGCCCTTATCTGAGCTGTTGTTTGAAAATATCATTTCCCATTTAGTTGGCTTTCTGTTTATTTTGTTATCAGTTTCTCTTGCTGAGCAAAAACTTCTTAGTCTGATGTAGTCCCATTCATTAATTTTTGCCTTCACTTCTCTTGCCATTGGAGTCAAATTCATAAAATGCTCTTTAAAACCCAGGTCCATGAGTTGAGTACCTATGTCTTCTTCTATGTACTTAATTGTTTCAGGTCTTATGTTTAGATCTTTGATCCATTTTGAGTTAATTTTTGTACAGGGAGAGAGACTGTAGTCCAGTTTCATTCTTTTGCATGTGGCTTTCCAGTTTTCCCAGCACCATTTATTGAAGAGGCTTTCTTTTCTCCATTGTGTGTTGTTGGCCCCTTTATCAAAAATTATTTGACTATATATATGTGGTTTTATTTCTGGACTTTCTATTCTGTTCCATTGGTCTGAGTGTCTATTTTTCTGCCAATACCATGCTGTTTTGATTGTCGTGGCCCTATAATAGAGTTTGAAGTCAGGTATTGTTATGCCCCCAGCTTCATTCTTTTTCTTTAGGATTGCTTTGGCTATTCGGGGTTTTTTATAGTTCCATATAAATCTGATGATTTTTTGCTCTATTTCTTTAAAAAACGTCATTGGAAGTTTGATGGGAATTGCATTAAATTTGTATATTGCTTTGGGTAATATAGCCATCTTGATTATATTTATTCTTCCTAGCCAAGAACAAGGTATATTCTTCCATCTCATTATATCTTTTTCGATTTCCCTTGACAATGGTTTATAGTTTTCATTATATAAGTCCTTTACATTCTTTGTTATGTTTATTCCTAAGTATTTTATTTTTTTTGTTGCAATCGTGAAGGGGATTATTCTTTTGAGTTCCTTCTCAGTTGTTTCATTGTTGGCATATAGAAAGGCTATTGACTTCTGTATGTTAATTTTGTATCCTGCGACCTTACTGTATTGGCTTATTGTTTCTAGTAGTCTTTTTGTGGATTCTTTGGGGTTTTCGATGTATAGGATCATATCATCTGCAAAAAGTGATACCTTTACTTCTTCTTTTCCGATATGGATGCCTTTTATTTCTTTGTCTTGTCTGATTGCTGTGGCGAGAACCTCTAGTACCACATTAAATAAGAGTGGAGAGAGTGGACAACCCTGTCTTGTTCCTGATTTAAGGGGGAAAGCCTTCAGTTTAGTGCCATTTAATATGATGTTAGCTGATGGTTTATCATATATGGCCTTTATCATGTTGAGATATTTTCCTTCTATACCCATTTTGTTGAGAGTCTTAAACATAAAATTGTGTTGTATTTTATCAAAAGCCTTTTCTGCATCTATTGATAAGATCATGTGGTTTTTGTTCTCTGTTTTGTTGATATGGTGTATTACATTAACCGTTTTACGTATGTTGAACCATCCTTGAGATTCTGGGATGAATCCCACTTGATCATGATGTATTATTTTTTTAATATGTTGTTGTATTCGATTTGCTAGTATTTTGTTTAGTATTTTAGCATCTGTATTCATTAGAGATATTGGTCTGTAGTTTTCTTTTTTTGTGCCATCCTTGCCTGGTTTTGGGATGAGGGTTATGTTGGCCTCATAAAATGTGTTTGGAAGTATTGCTTCTTCTTCAATTTTTTGGAAGACTTTGAGTAGAATAGGAACCAAGTCTTCTTTGAATGTTTGATAAAATTCGCTGGTATAGCCATCAGGGCCTGGACTTTTATTTTTGGGGAGGTTTTTAATGGTTTTTTCTATTTCTTCTCTACTGATAGGTCTGTTTAGGCTTTCTGCTTCTTCTTGACTCAGTCTAGGAAGGTTGTATTTTTCTAGGAATTTATCCATTTCTTCTAGGTTGTTGAATTTAGTGGCATAAAGTTTTTCATAGTATTCTACAATAATTCTTTGTATATCTACAGTGTCCGTGGTGATTTCTCCTCTTTCATTTTGGATTTTGTTTATATGAGTTCTTTCTCTTTTTTCCTTGGTAAGTCTTGCCAAGGGTTTGTCAATTTTGTTGATCTTTTCAAAGAACCAGCTCCTTGTTCTATTAATTTTTTCTATAGTTTTTCTGTTCTCTAATTCATTTATTTCTGCTCTGATTTTTATTATTTCCTTTCTTCGGCTGGTTTTGGGTTGTCTTTGTTCTTCTTTTTCTAGTTCCTTAAGGTGGGAAGTTAAGTGGTTCACTTGGGCTCTCTCTTGTTTGTTCATATATGCCTGAAGCGATATGAACTTCCCTCTTATCACTGCTTTTGCTGCATCCCATAGATTCTGATATGTCGTATTGTCATTTTCATTAGTCTGTATATATCTTTTGATCTCTGCACTTATTTCTCCTTTGACCCATTCATTTTTTAAAAGTATGTTGTTTAGTTTCCACATTTTTGTGGGATTTTTTTCCTCTTTTTTGCAGTTGAATTCTAGTTTCAAGGCTTTATGATCAGAAAATATGCTTGGTACAACTTCAATTTTTCTGAATTTGCTGATGTTGTTTTTGTGGCCCAACATATGGTCAATTCTTGAGAATGATCCATGTACACTGGAGAAAAATGTATACTCAGTCACTTTGAGATGAAATGTCCTGTAGATGTCTATCATATCCAGGTGCTCTAGTGTTTTGTTTAAGGCCACTATGTCTTTGTTGATTCTCTGTTTGGATGACCGATCTAGAGCCGTCAGCGGTGTATTGAGGTCTCCAAGTATGATTGTATTTTTGTCAGTTTTTGTTTTAAGATCAATAAGTAGCTGTCTTATATATTTTGGTGCTCCTTGGTTTGGTGCATATATATTAAGAATTGTTATGTCTTCTTGATTCAGTGTCCCCTTAGCCATTATGAAATGGCCATTTTTGTCTCTGAGTACTTTTCCTGTCTTGTAGTCAGCATTATCCGATATGAGTATTGCTACACCTGCTTTTTTTTGGATGTTATTTGCTTGGAGTATTGTTTTCCAGCCTTTCACTTTGAATTTGTTTTTATCCTTGTTACTTAGATGAGTTTCCTGTAGGCAGCATACAGTTGGATTTTCTTTTTTAATCCATTCTGCTACTCTGTGCCTTTTTATTGGTGAGTTTAATCCGTTTACATTTAGTGTAATTATTGATACTTGTGAGTTCCCTATTGCCATTTTATATCTTGCTTTCTGTTAGTTTTGTGTCTTGTTTGATCCTTCTCTTTCGTTTTTCTATCTTTTGTTTTTATTTGATTGTATTCCATACATCTTTCCTCTGTTGCTATCTTTTTTATCTCATGTGCTTCTGTGGTGGTTTTTTCAATGGTGGTTACCTTTAAGTAATGAAAAGGGTCCCTACCCTGTTCATTGTAGCGAACTATTTTGTGAGTACTTTTGCACTCCATCGTCCTTTGCTACTGTTAATCTCCATCTTCTCCCCCTCTTTCTTTTTGTTGTTGTCACAGTTTAAATTTGGTTTTATTGTGTTCTTCTTGGAGCTTTTACTTGTGGCTCTGTTTTTTTTTGTTCTTTGTATCTGATTGGAGAACCCCCTTTAGTAATTCCTGGAGTGGGGGTTTTCTGATGATAAATTCCCTCATCTTTTCTGTATCTGTGAATGTTTTTATTTCTCCTTTGTATCTGAAGGATAGCTTTGATGGGTATAGTATTTGTGGCTGAAAGTTCCTCTCTTTCAGGACTTTAAATATTGGGGTCCACTCTCTTCTAGCTTGTAGAGTTTCTGCTGAGAAATCTGATGATAATCTAATGGGCCTTCCTTTATATGTTGTATTCTTCTTTTCCCTGGCTGCCTTGAGAATTTTTTCTTTGCTGTTGGTTTGTGTCAATTTCATTATGATATGCCTTGGAGTAGGTTTGTTGGGGTTAAGAAAACTTGGAGTTCTGTTTGCTTCTTGAACTTGAGGCTTTAGTTCTTTCCACAGTCTTGGGAAGTTCTCATCTATTATTTGTTTGAGTATGTTCTCCATTCCATTTTCTCTCTCTTCTCCCTCTGATATACCTATTATTCTTATGTTATTCTTTTTGATGGAGTCAGATAATTCTTGTAGGGCTATCTCATTTTTTTTAATTTTTGAGTCTCTTTCTTCTTCTCTCTGTTGTGCCTCAAGTTGCTTGTCTTCTATTTCACTAATCCTCTCTTCTATCTGACCTGTTCTATTAGCTAAGCTTGTTACTTCGTTTTTCAGCTCGTGAATTGAGTTTTTCATCTCTGTTTGATTTGTTTTTATAGTTTCAATTTCCTTGGACATATATTCTTTGTGTTCATTGAGTTGTTTTCTGAGCTCCCTATATTGCCTTTCTGTGTTTTCTTGTATATCTCGGAGGATTTTTAGGATTTCTATCTTGAATTCTCTGTCATTTAGCTCCAAGGTTTCCAATATATTAAATTTTTTCTCCATAGATTTTTCCTCATCTAGCTGTGTTACCTCTCTTTCTTTTGTATCCATGATATTCGATTTTCTCTTCCTTAATGGCATCTGAGGGTGGTTTTGTTGATAGTATTAATGAGATTTAATAAAGAATAAAAAGTTAAAAAAAAATAAAAAAAATAAAAAATCGAAAAGAGTTGGTTTTTTTTAAAAAGAATTAATAATGAAATAAAAAAAATAAAATAAAATAAAAATTTTTTAAAAAAGGAAATTATTCCCCCCCTCCTTTTTTTCCTCTCCTCTCCTCTCCCCTCTTTCTTGAGAAAATCTTGTGGTGGACTGTGAGTTATAATAAACAATGCCTGTGATGGAGGGCCTGAATTGGGGAAAAGTAATAAAGGGGCAAAAAAGAAAAAAAAAAAAAAAAAAAGGAAAAAAAAAAACAAAAACGAAAAAAGAGCGTATGGACCCACAAAAAGCAAATAAGGAAAAAATTTGGGTCAAGAATAAAATGATTTGCTTTTAGGTGTTGGTTGTCTAAGAGTTATGATGAGAGGAATAAGAGGAAAACGGAAAAATGGGGGGACAAATTAAAAACTTACTATTGTATTTAGTGGAACAAGAACTAGATAATATGGAGAGCCAGGGATGGGAGCACTGCTAGTGAGTTAAAAAGGTGAAGTAAAAACCCCCCAAAATGCCACAAACATAGGTTTGAGTCCCAGATAAGATAATTTGTTTGTTATTGAGGTTTGAATGAGAGGAGATGTAAAGGAGAAAGGAAGAAACTAATATAGAGGGAGAAAAGAAAGAGAGAGAGAGAAAAAAAAAGAGGGAACCACTAAAAGAAGAAAAAAGAAAGGAGAGAGAGAGAGAGAGTTAAGAGTTTTGGAGTGCAACCCTCATAGAGAGAAAGGAAGAGAAGAGAAAAGATAATGGGAGATGTAACACTTATGGGTAGTGTAGTTCAAGGAGAGGAGAGAGTAAGACCAGTAGAGAGTTAATCGGCCAAATTGGAGGAAGAAAAAAAAGTATCAAGAATGAAGATAAGAGAAACAAACGAACAAATATAATAAAATGTGATAGGTTATAAAGTCTGCAGATTATTCTTGATTTTGAGAGGTTATCTTCTTGCTTTTTCTTTTCTCTCCCTTTTCCTGGTCGGTGACTCTGTACCCCGGGTTCTGCCCCTTTGGCACGCTCAGGTAGAGGCTTGCAGTTGATAAGTCTCTATGGCAATGTCATGTATTGTGCTTTAGTCTCGTGGGAGTCGAGGCTCATTAGCATTTATAGGCTCCGACAGTGAGATAGTCCGTGTTCCTGGAGCCTTTCTCCTAGTCTTTCCTTCCTCAATTAGTAGCCTGATAATCCAGCTATGGGGTTGCTGCTGCCTCTGCCTGGATAGTAAGAGGCTCAAAGAGCTGGCAACTCCCCACTCTATTTCCACTCAGCACAGGGCTCTGGGTAAGGCTCAGTCAATCAGAGCTGCTAGCATAATCAGGCGGGCTTTCCGCCCACTCAAAGACCACTGGCTCTGCCACTCTATCCGGTAACACAAGCGGGCGCCCACTTCTGGGGGGTGCTTGGAGGAAACTCTCACTCACTGTCTGCGACCAGGATATCCAGCCAGCAGTCTCACGCTCTGAGTGAAACCCCCAACCGCAGGGAAAAGTTGCAGCGTTGGAATTGAGTCTCGCTCCGTCCCCGTGCGCGGCTTTTGCAAGGCGCTGGGGCGGCTCGAGATTCCGCTTTGGCCCACACAAAGGCCCCTGACTCTGCCCCTCTCTGCGATAACACGGGCGCGCACTGCGGAGGCACTCGGAGGAATCGCTCACTCCTTATCTGCGCGCGCACACCAGGATATGAGGCCGGCCGCGGTTCCCTCTGAGTGAAACCCTCACCAGCACGGAAAATCTCCACCGTTGGAAGTAGTTCTCACTCCCTCCCGTGCGTGGCTTTCCCAGGGCGCTGGGGCTGCCCAGAGACTCTGTCCTCGGCCCACAGAAAGGCCTCTGACCCTGCCTCTCCGTGGGGCAACACGGGCACCCACTCTCGGGGCCTAGGAAGAAATTCTCGCCCACTAACTGCGCACCGACCAGGAGACCGGGTAAAATGGCCGCTCCGCTTGTCTTTCTTTGTTTGGGTTTGGCGTGAGTGTTAGCTTGTATTGCCCGGGTTGCCACAGGATCAGATTTTCCTCGGCTTGGATCTGTGAGCCACAGCCTGGTTCGGCCGTTTGTGCCGCGGCGGCCTGGATCTATTCACCCCCTTTGCCCGCCTCAGTTTCTATATTCACAGTTACCAGAGAAAGCCGCCCTGTTTAGGTTAGTGAGGAAGGCGGAGCATTTCTTACTCCCTTTTTCCTTCGGGGTTTGGTTATATATTTAGCCAATTTTTCACTCAATCATACCTTTGGATGTATTGCGAAGCATCTGGAAGCTCCAAGTATAGGTTTTTCTGTTTCTGGTTGAAGATCTTGTTGAGTTTTGGGGGAGATTTATCGGTATCGCTTCCTACCCCGCCATTACTCTGACGTCATCTCCCCTCTCGAGTAGACTTCTAAAGCTGAAGGTCGTTGGGTTTTGTGTCTAGGGCATAATTCCTCATGTTCCACTGTCCTGCCTTTGTGGCTTTGATTTATATTCCCCAATCCACAGTTCCATGCAAGTCTGGATGTCTTACTTCACCAAGTCATCTCTCTTCCTTGACTTAGGATGTATAAGAGATGGTTTCAAAACAGGGCTTTTTATTCAATGTTACAAAATATTTTTAAACCTTTAAAAAACTGTTTTCTCTTAGAACTTATTCTTGAGATTTTTTGCCTGCTCCGTGGTGGGAGAACTCTTTTTCAACCAACTAGATTTGGGAAAGAGAAGAGAGACTTCAACGAAGCAGGAACACAGAGGAAGGGTAACAGTATGTCTCAGTGACTTAGAGCAAAACATAGAACCTTTTCTTTTTTTTTTTCCTGAGTACAAAAGTAATATGTCTTACTGCGGAACATTTGGAAAATATAGTAAAGGAGAAAATTGAAATCATGTGTTTCCTTACCACCCAGAGATAATGATTATTAATGCTTTGGTGTATATCCATCCAGACTTTTTCTTCTTCTTTTTTTATTTTTCTGTCTGTGTATAAAAGCTGTGATTCAGAAGATCACCAACATCAGTCCGGTAGGGCAGGCAGAACCTTGCCAAGAAGTATAGGTATTCTGGAAATACTTTTCACTTCTCAGGATTCTAGCCAACAGGCTGGGTCTGGCTCTGGGAAAGAAGGCTGGTTGGAAGAAACAGGTTCAAGGCTCTCCACCCTCTAGTTGGGGTTTTTTTATTTTATTTTTATTTTTCTGAAGTTGGAAACGGGGAGTCAGTCAGATAGACTCCTGCATGCGCCCGACTGGGATCCACCCAGCATGCCCACCAGGGGGCGATCCTCTGCCCATCTGGGGCATCGCTCTGTTGCATCCAGAGCCATTCTAGCGCCTGAGGCAGAGGCCACAGAACCATCCTCAGTGCCCGGGCCAACTTTGCTCCAATGGAGCCTTGGCTGCGGGAGGGGAAGAGAAAGACAGAGAGGAAGGGGGGGCGGTGGAGAAGCAGATGGGCACCTTTCCTGTGTGCCCTGGCCGGGAATCGAACCTGGGACTCCTGCACGCTAGGCCGATGCTCTACCATTGAGCCAACTGGCCAGGGCCTCTAGTTGTTTTTTTTTTTTTTTTTAATGTGCCTTGACTGCGGGCCTTCAGCAGACCGAGTAATCCCTTGCTTGAGCAAGCGACGTTGGGCTCAAGCTGGTGAGCTTTTGCTCAAACCAAATGAGCCCTCGCTCAAGCTGGCGACCTCGGGGTCTTGAACCTGGGTCTTCTGCATCCCAGTCTGATGCTCTATCCACTGCGCCACCGCCTGGTCAGGCTTTAGTTGGGTTTTGAGCGAGGATCCAGATCTGGTTGTCCATGAATATGGAGGGGACAGGATGAAAGGCCCTGGGTCCGGGAAGCTGGCCTGTCACCAAGCTGTGTGAGGCTGGATGGAGGAGAGAACTGTAGGTCTCTTTTTCCTGCTAGGACCATCTCAGGGCGGGGATAAACGTGGCCTCCATGGCTCATCAGAGGCTTCGACCTTGAGTTGCGAGGAAGAGAAAGGCAGACAACCAAAACATGTCATAACCTTGTGCAGACTGACAATGAGTCTGCTTCCTAATTATATTACACATTGGAGGTGGGGGGGGAAACAACCTTAAAAATTATGTTTTACCATGGTGACCTTTTTTTAATTTTTATATAGCTTAAGCTACCAGTAGGCTTAGTTGAATGTTTAAGAAAGCACCATAGAGCAGTGGTCCCCAACCCCTGGGTCGCGGACCGGTACCGGTCTGTGGGCCATTTGGTACCGGTCTGCAGAGAAAGAATAAATAACTTACATTATTTCCATTTTATTTATATTTAAGTCTGAACGACATTCTATTTATTTGTTTGTTTGTTTATTTATTTATTTCTGTTAGTTACTGTGTGACCTTGGGCAGTTTACTTTCCCTCTCTGGGCCTTGTACTCCTCCCCTGCAAAATGGGAGATTTGCTCTTGGACTTAGCGCAGAATATTAGTCTTTTCGGTTCTAGAAGTGAAAGACATGTGACCCCGGAGGCACCTTGGGAGCTACAGTCATCCCTGGACTGGACTCTGTGTGTAAGGATGGTGGCTGGAGAGAGGGTCATCGCAGGTGGCTGCGGGATGACTGATGAGCTCTGAGCAGAATGAGGAAGGGCCTGGAGCAGGCTGGGAAGACGTAGGACAGAACGGAGGGAGCAGAGAAGCAGACACTAGAGGTGGGGGTTGTGCCGAGTCATCTCCCGGTCGTAATTCTGCTTGAGGCTTTGGCTAAAGCTCCTTGCTTTGGTTGTCCCCCCACACTCTTCTCCACTTCATGTCCCATCTGCCTGTTTACATCCTTCACAGCTCCAGCTGCTTGTTTCTGTCCCCCCACCACCCTCCCACCCCACCCCGGACTACAAGCTCCATGAGAACAAGGATCTGCTTTCCTGTGAATTCTGGATGCTTAGTGCCTAGAGCAGTCCCTGGAATACAGCAGGTGCTCATGGATGCGTGCGTGCATGGTGAAGCAGGCAGAACCCTGAACTGGGAGTCAGAGACCGGAGCTCCATCTCTATCTGCCACCCCCAGGCTATGTGATCTTGGGGAAGCCTCTTTCCCACGCTGGGCTGCAGTCTCCCGGTCCTCACAGTGAGGTGTGTGAGTTCCGTGATGGAGTGAGTTAGGGACTGAGAGACCAGGGCTCTCTTCTAGTTCTCCAGTCCGGGGAGTCAATCCGCGTGGTCCATCAGCCATCATGGTTGGCGCTCCCGTTGAAGACCAGCAGCGAGCTGATGGAGAAGGGACCTTGATAGGCAGCCTCGATTCACTCAGCAGATGTTTCTGGGGGCCTCCTCCTTTGTGCCAGGCTGGGCTCTAGGTGCTGGAGGTATGGCAGAGACCCAGACAGACTTGTGCACTGGCTTCTGCGGGCTCTCACATCCTAGTGGGCCAGGGTAAGAAACCCTCATCTTCTCCCTCCCTTCCCTTCTGAAGGCGGAAAGGCCAGCTTCTTGTCCGATGTTTTATTTTTAAAAAATGACCAGATTCCCTCTGTTACATCTGTCTAAGATTCACTCTTGACGCTTGTCTCATAAGTTCGACAATTATATTTAAAAATACCACAGTTTTTATGCCAGTTGCATAATGTTATTTTGTGCATTTATCCGTCCCACCCTAAAGGCTGGTCCGTGAAAATATTTTCTGACATTAAACCGGTCCGTGGCCCAAAAACGGTTGGGGACCACTGCCATAGAGCTGTGCCCACACAGTGCATTATTTTGATGAGTATTTATAATAAAAGAAGCAGAAAATTGCACTGTATTATGGGAAGCAATTAGAGACATTTGAGGAATGTGTATGCTTATTACCCTTACAATAATGAAACAGCTTTTTACTTTCAGTCAGAGTGTCCCCCTCCTAACGCCCTCCCCCAAAAGTTCTAATGAGATACAAGTTATATATCAGCAGAGAGCCTGGTCTCGGAGTGGGTGTTCGATATTAAATACCAACAGCAATTGTTGAGGCTTCCTGTGTTATGTCTGCTGCAGAAAGGACTTCTTCAGCAGAACTGTGGAGTAAGGCTAGCTTGGAGCTGCAAGAGGGAAAGAAACACACACACACACACACACACACACACACACACACACACACACACACACGAACTCTGCTCGCAGCCCAATCCCACACACTTCTGCATCGGAACAAAAAGATCAGTCTATGGGGTGACTCCTGCCATCCTCCATCCTCCGGGCACAGCAAGCCGCCTTCTCTTGCTGTTGGCCCTTTATGAATAAGGAGTTGAGTCAGCCTGTGATAAGAGCCACTGAGAAGTGCTGTCCGTTGGAAAGGGATAACCTGTGAATTCGGTCTGGGGTTTGACTTACGTATTTACATCTCCCCAGCTCTCGCTGTAACCCGAGAAAAAGTTGAAAGTAAGGAGATAAGTATTCTTTGGCCCAAATGAAGGGCAGAAGTCAGTCTCCCCTCCCATCTCCAGTCTGGATCTCCTATCTGCGAGTTGAATCTCTACTGCACGGGGGGGACAAATGCAGATTGTGCAACAGAGACCCTTGTGTGCATCTCACAGGAGAAGTATGTTCCGAGTGTCACAGTGTTGTTTTCATCTTGATAGACCTGCAGTCTGGGTGAAAGGGTGTGGAGTGGAGGAGGATGCGGGGAAGGAGACGGGCTCAGGTAGCCAAACAAGGAGGGCTGACATGCTCCCTGGGCTGAAGGGAGAGGCAGCCGGAGGTTGGGTGAAAACACAGTGGGCCAGCTGGCAGAGGCAGCTGTGGGATGAAAGTGAGGATTTCAGGAGGAGCGCCACTGGTGGAGGCTGGAAGGAGCCGAGGGGACCAGACACGTGTGCACCGGAAAGTGATGGGCAACATGGAAGGATGCCCAGGGACCACAGCACCATCCCCATCAATCCCTGTCGTTCTATGAGGAGAGCTCAAAACTCCAGAGAGGCCTGTTTTGGCGGCCTGTGCCTCTACTTCCAGATGAAGTATTTATTTTTGTCCTTGATACGAGGAGATGCTGCCACTGAGGCATCACTATTCATGTGTGGGAGTGGGGCTCAACGCTGCCTAATTAGTGACGCACAGTGCAGTCCTGTCTAAGTACCCATGCAGACAGGCTGTCTGTCTCCGGCGGTGGCTCTCCTTGTCCACCTCCGGGGCCGCGTGGATTTTCCGTACTGGAGCGCTCCTCCAGGATAGAAAGCATGCAGTCTTGATCTGTTGATTGCTCTGTTTCCCGGATTCAGAGGATATCCTGTGCTACGAACTGTTGAGCTCCCCGCATTCATTCGTCCCACTTCTTTGGGTTGACCCTGCGTCTAATCAAGCCCCTTTGGCTGGCCGTGGAAGCAGCTGCTGTGGTTGAGAGCACATGTCCAGGGGCAGAGAGTCAATGAACAGAGCTTAGATGCTGATGGAGTGACTGTGCCCTGGATCTTTGCTCTTGGCACTCTTATGTTTCCACTGATGTTAATTATGGCCCAAGGGCGATGCTGGGGAGGCTGCCGGAGGAAGCAGGTGTGGGTCCGAGTTACTTTGCAGAGATGCTCACAGTGCGGAGGTTTACTTCAGTGGGCAGCTGGGTGCCATGTGTTAGTCCTTCTGGGGTGATGATGCCCACCAGAAGGGAGCTGTTTTGAAGACGTGCCCTAATTTTTTATTTTTTAGGCTGCCTGTGCATCTCTGAACAACAAGTTGCCTAAGAGAGGTGGACGTTGCATTTAATTCTCTCCGCAGTGGATTTCTGATTTCTGAAAATTTCCTCTGGGAGGGTGGCAACACCATTTCGGGCTTTCGGTGACATTTTTGCACGGGTACAATTTGGCATCATCTGGGAGAACTGCATGGCGTGACACGTGTTCTCGGGCAGCTTGGGTTGGAAAGTATGGCTGGCACACACGTGCGGGTTCTGGAATGGCTGCAACAGAGCTGTGTGGCCGTTCCTGCCGCGCTGGCTCAGTTTTGAAAACGATGCTGGGCCCGGTCTGATTCTGGCTCGTGCATGCACGGTTTGGTCTAGCACACTGCACAGAGAGTGCACTCAGATTCAACTGGTGGTGGAGAGCAGATTTCATTCAAGTCTGCCACAAATCTAACATGCTGGGCTCACCATTATTTTCAGAGTTCAGGGAAATTTTTCCTGCCAACATACCTACTTGTTAGCAATCTGGTATTCTGGTATTCGTGTGTGAGTTAGACTAACAAAACACGTTGACCTGATAGTACTAAAGATGTGACAATAGGTGGGACAGGATTAGGTTTGAATTTGAAGCATGAAGTTCTGGGCTTTTTTTTTTTTTTTTTTATGATCTCTCATACCACAGAACTTGGCTGTCTGGCTTCATTGAGGAGAAAAGCTCGTCTGCGGGACAGATGTGACATGTGGATGCTTGTTTTCCTCACCACATTTCATATTCTACTTCTGCTGCTCTAAGCTGCTCTTTTCCAAATGAGTTTCTATGGCTTGGTCAAAATAGAAATAGAAGAGATGAAGTATAGACACAGAAACATTTCTTATATTTATTATGTAGAGTGGTTGGGATCATATGATTTGTGAAGGTAAACATTAGAAAAAATATATTTAATATATGAAACATTCAGTCCTATTGAAATGAGATGTCTTATACGTTTTGAAATAAATGGCAATATAGGGTGATTAAGGAGGAATTTGCCTTTCTACTTTTAGGTATTTAGTTGAATCTTTGTAATCAATGTATTAATTGAACCAAAAAATACATATGTTTATTAATCTATTCTGGTTAATTTTGAGGAGACCCCGGCCCTTTATAAAGTAGTTCAACATTTTTTTATGTTGCTCAGGTGCCTGAGGACAAAAGGTAAATTCAGTCAGACTCTTGGTCCGATGAGAGAGCCCTGAACATTTGGGGTTCAGCAATCCTCAGAGATAAAATTAAAGAGAATCAACAGGAAGAGTTAAAGCATTTGAATAAAGAATGAAGGTTGCTTGTGGTCATCAACATGTGGTGATTCCCTTTATTACAGCTGCCATGACCGGCGCTTTCCTTCCCGCAAAGGAAAAGATAGATGTGACCTCATCTTTTAAAGATTGTCTAATGAAGTTGGAGAGTGAAGTCCTGAACAGCAGCAGACTAATCCCAAGGCAACCTAAAGCCAAGCGAGTGACCATGTGGTATCCGCGGTTCACATTGTTTGTAAAGGAATTCCAGAGAGGAAAATAGTCTACGTGGTCATTCTGCTTCCAAGAGAGGATCGTTTGAAGTCAACAAATCCAGTTCAAATGATAAGTAGAAAGATAAATGACTCATACTGAGTGTTAATCAGGAGGTTATCATTTTTATAATCTTGACAAATAAGCGGATGGAGGAATCAGCAATTAATTTTTCTGAAGATGTCAAAAAAGTTGTCATAACATATAGAAAAGGCATCAAAATATGAGAACTGGTTTATTACAAGAAGGATAAATAAACATTCCAGGCAAAAGCAGGAAGAAATAGCATAAATATAAGAATGATATAGGATTGTAGGGCAGGTAGTTAATGATTAAATTGGGTTGGTCCTAGAAAGACATATTGAGACATTAGATTTGGTTTTGTAGATCATATAAGGCCACTAAAGAACATAAAAGATAATTAGGTATGTAGGTGTTGCTATGAAACACATATGAAAATCCTAATTCATAAATGAAAACCGAAGCCTCCGCCCCTCAGCACAGTCCTGTCCTGGACGGAGGGTGCGCGCATAGTGCTTGGGGGCCCTCACCTGGGGTTTGCACCTGGCTGCAGAGCAAGACGGTGCTCACCTGGCGTCTCCGCTAACCACACCAGAGGTGCAGACCATGGCCTCATGAATTGTGGTCACCTTCTGTCCTGAAAATGGCGACAGAATCAAGGCAGTGTTCAAATTCTGCCCTTATTGCGGAAAAGCTTAAGCCCGACTGCTGTTGGGCTGGGTGGGGGAGGGCTGATGCCACTTGTGAAGTGTCAAGAAATTGAAGTGGTCCAGCCCGGTCAGCTGTCCCCAGCATCCCTCTTCTCAGGTGGCGACATGGGAGGCCCACAGGGCCCCGGAGCAGACCCCCACCCCCCAGACAGCCGGCAGAGGAGCAGGCCAAGCCCTGACATGCCGCGGAGGGGGGCCACCTTGCCCGGGGCTGTGGACTGAGACGTGGGATCTCCTCTAGGAAGGTAAGGTACACCGCCCACAGCTATGCAGGTGTCGGCGGGCCATCTCGGAGCCAGGGAGACCGGAGGGGACCCTTTATGAGGATGCCAATGGAGCCTTATCCCAGAAGCACACTTTCTCTTTGATTTTGAGAGGTGTGGTCCTCCCCAACTCCTGTTCCCCACAGGCAGAGAGAACAGTAGTATGAGCTTGGGAGTCAGGTGATTGGGAGTGGTGAGGACTGTGGCCAACAAGAGGGCACTTCTTTTCCGTCCAAATTTCTCCAGTTTCTGGAGACGGATGATGTGACACATACATACACACACACACACACACACACACACACACACACACACACGATGATACGAAACATTTATTGTGTGCGTACTTGAGGTCCCTGAAGAGAGCAGGTCTGAAATGCCTTGAGAGAGCCAAGCAAGGCACCTAGCCCGCGTCTTTATTGTGGTTTGGGCAGATGGGATGGGGGAAGGGTTCTGCAGGCCCACCAGGACCTCAGGTGGTTGGCATCTCCCACTGACACCGAAAGGGAGACCACCCAGGCTTCTTATCAGAGTGCCCACGTGTGGGCAGGAGGGGAGGCTGTAGGGCTGGGCTGAAAAGCTGTTAACTAATCAAACATAAAAAAATGTGAATCAGACATTTTATGGCAATAAAGCAAACAATAACTGTGCTGTACATAGTAGTATTAATCATCCCTAAGATTCATCAAGGGCTTACTTAAAGCCAGGCTCTGTTCTAAGCACTGTATGTGGTATTTGCAATTTTTTTTAAAACTGAGACACAATTTATATAACATAAAATTCACCATTTTAATGTGTATTATTCAATAGGTTTTTAGCCTGTTCCTTATATGCAACCTTCCAGGACATTCCTGTCACCCCCAAAGAGAACTCGGTCACACCTTTTTGCAGTGGCTTTCCATGTCTCCTCTCCCCAGCCTTCCGTAACAAATAATCCAGGTTCTGTCTATGGATTTGCCTGTTCTGGACATTTCCTATAAACGAAATCATACAATAAAAACAAAACGAATCCTCCAACAGTTCAGATGAAAAGCCTGTGGGATAAGCTCATCGCTTCTGAAACAGGTGCCGTTGACATTTCAGACATGCCTATTTAACTAATCACACCACATATGGTTATGACCAAAAGATGTTATAATGTATACCATCTTTGGCACACCAAATCCCTTCCTGTATATAAGGTTGAAACATTAAATAATAGTTTTGTTTAGTTACAGCTTTTTTGCTACATGTACAGAAAAAGAGACCCCCCCCCCAAAGCAGCAACAAAAATGTAACAAAGTGTAAGGAACAAGAAATGCTCAATTTTACTTAAAAGTTTTTGTTGATTTCCACTGCTATTCCATACCAACATTGCTACTTACCTTTGAGTGTAGCTGCTATCAGCCGATTATTGTGTTGTTGATTTTTTTACAACTTTTTCTTGAAAAAAGTTATTTTTATTCTGGAAAGAATATTGAGCATGAGATTTACCCTCTGCACCCATGTTGGAGTGAGCCAGGCAGTCTTGTTGGCTACAGAGCAGTGACGTACAAGCAGTCACTAGAACTTATTCCTCTTGCGGACTGAAACTTGTACCTGTCGATTATTCCCTCCCCTTTCCTACTCTGACTCCCAGCCTCTGCCGACCACCATTCTGCTCTTTGCTTCTGTGATTTTTGACTCCTTTAGATCCTCACATAAGTAGAATCAGGTAGTATTTATCTTCCTGTGACGGTTTATTACACTTTGTATCATGTCCTCAAAGTTCATCCATGTTCTTGCATATTGCAGAATTTTCTTCATTTGCTTTTTAAGGTTGAATAGTATTCTTCTGTAGGTATAAGCCAGTTGTTGTTGTTTTTTTAAATCTATGCATCTGTCTGATGGACATCTAGGTTATTTCCACATACTGGCTATTGTGAATAATGCTGCAATAAATATAAAAGCACTAATATGTCTTTGATATCCTGATTTCAATTATTTTGGGTAAATACCTAGAACTGGGTTTGTTGGATCCTATGGTAGTTCTATTTTTAATTTTTTGAGGAACTTCTATGCTATTTTCCATAGTGGTCGCACCATTTTGCATTCCCTCCAACAGTGCACAAGGGTTCTAATTTCTCCACATCCTCGCCAATACTGGGTATTTATTTATTTATTTATTTAGCTAATAGCCATCCTGACATCTGTGAGGTGATATCTCATTATAGTTTTGATTTGCATGTCCCTGATGATTAGTGATGTTGAGCATTTTTTTTTCATTACCTATTGGCTATTTCTATGTATTCTTTGAAGAGATATCTTCAAGCTCTTAGTCCATTTTTAATTGATTATTAGTTCTTTTTGTCTTTTTTTTTTTTTACTATTGAGTTTAGAAGTTGCCTGTATATTTTGGCTAGTGATCCCTTATCAGGCCAATGGGGTTGTAAATATTCTTCCTGTTCCGCAGGTTGTTTTCTCTCTCTGTCAGTTGTTTGCTGTTTAGTTTGGTGTCGTTCCATTTTTCGTGTGGTTGCTGCCTCCGCTTTTATGGTCATTATGGCCAAGATCAATTTCATGAAGGTTTTCCCCTATGTTTTCTTCTAAAAGTTTTACAGTTTCAGTTTTTTTTAAAGTTTCTAATCTATTTTGAGTTATTTTTTGTGCATGGTGTAAGATAGGGGTCTGATTTCATTATTATTATCATTATTTCGCATGTTGATATCTAGTTTTCCTAGGACCATTTGCTGAAGAGACCATTCTATTCCCTTTGTGTATGCGTGGTGTCCTTGTCAAATATCAATTGGCCGTATACATATGGAATTGTTTCTGGACTCTCTCTTCTGTTCCATTGGTCTAGATATCTGTCTTTATGCTGCTATTATTACCGTATTTTATCATATATTTTGAAATCAGGTATTACCTTCAGCGCTGTTGGTCTTTCTCAAGATTGATTTAGCTCTTTGTGGACTTTTGTGGTTCCGTAGAAATTGTAGAATTGTTTTTCTCTGTTTGTAAAAAAATGCATTGGGATTTTGACAGGGATTGCATTGAGTCTGTAGATTGTGATTGTTTTGAATACTACAAGCATTTTAACAATGTTATGTTCATATATTATTCTAAATGCTTTACCTATAATAACACTTTTGATTTAGATTTAGAGAAAAGTTGCCAAAATAGTACAGAAGTGTCAACTCACCCTATGTTCAATTCATTGTTATTAACATTTTGCATTATTATTGTATATTTTTCATGATTAATGAATCTGCATTGTACGTTATTACTAACTAAAGTCCAGCCTTTATTTGAATTTTCTTCATTTTTTTACCTAATTTTGTTTTTCTGTTCTAGGATCTGCCTAGGATACTATACTGCCTTTAGTCATCATATTTCCTTGAGCTCTTCTTGGCTGTGACATTTTATAGGAGTGTTCTTTTGTGTGTGTGTGTGTGTGTGACAGAGAGAGGGACAGATAAGGACAGACAGACAGGAAGGGAGACAGATGAGAAACATTAATTCTTTATTGTGGCACCTTAGTTGTTCATTGATTGCTTTCTCATATGTGCCTTGACAGGGGGGCTACAGTAGAGCGAGTCATCCCTTGCTCGAGCTAGTGACTTCTGGGCTCAAGCCAGCAACCATGGGGTCATGTCTATGATCCCACACTCAAGCTGATGAGCCTGTACTCAAGCCGGATGAGCCTGTGCTCAAGCCAGTGACCTTGGGGTTTAGAGCCTGGGTCCTCTGTGTCCCAGTCTGACGCTCTATCCACTGCACCACCACCTGGTCAGGCAGGAGTGTTCTTAATCATCACAATAATTCCATGTGGTAAGACTATTATAATTTTCTTTATATATAGATGAGAAAACTAAAATGGTAGTCAACTCTGAAAATCTGGGCAGAGCCCCCGTCCACAACCACTACCCTGCACTGTTTCCAATATACTGGGTCCTCAATAAAAGGTAAATCAATTTGCGACTGCACACGTGGACCACGATATAAAGCAGCACATGGTAAGTGCTTTAGAGCCCCCAAGGTAAAGGTTATTTCTGGCGTGTAGGCAGCTAGTGAAATTTGTGTAAGGTTTCAACAATGAGATGAGGTTGGATCTATACCCTGAGAGTTGGGAAGAATAATTATATAATACTTTCTGGTTCTTTTCAAACAGGTTAGAATTCTTGTCTTGATTCTTTTTTTATAACATCTTCAAGGATAGATAGTTGGTTTTACCCTGGAGCTAATGACTTGAGGACAAGAAGTTTTGGGTCCTGGTTTAATCAACTTTCAATGTTTAAGCAGAATCACGTTATAGGATTTCATTTGATTTGCAAGAGGCCAAAGTTCTAAAATACGATGTTTTCAAGCTTGTGAACGTTTACTCTTCGTATTTAGCTTGATCATGTTTCCAAACTCTTTACCAACCAATTAAAGATGAGGACGAGGTCAATTTTGTTTGCTTTAACAAGTTGTTGATTCTTTTATACCATTCTGGCACATAAAAAGTAATGAATAAATATTTGTTGAAATAGTGAATGAATGCACCTAATTCAATTGAAAGAGATGTTAAAGATTTCTTGGTAATACTGTTGGAGGTGGAGGTTACCTCGGGTTTTCCTTTTCAGGTCCTAGCGTTTTCTGAGACTTGTACATGTTCAGACTCCCTGGATCTATCAAAAGGAGGAACAGTGAGGTTCCAGAGTCTTTGCCCTTTGCTCTTCCTACTGGCTTCCGCAAACAGAACCATAACTCTCGGAATGTGTAAAAACCATTCTCAGAATGTTCTAGGAATATGTTCTATCAATGTTTACAGCTCTTCTAAAAAGTAAGGGATAGATCTTAAAATGTCACATTAATTTATTTGGCATGAACTCTGCTGAGAAATTATTTTAAAATGACAATCAGCAGCTTTGCTTTGTATTAATTAACCAAGTTCACATGGGTCAACCATTAAATGACTCATGATTGGTTTTATAAAGTAATGACTTTTTTTGTGTGGCAGAGACAGAGTCAGAGAGAGGGACAGATAGGGACAGACAGACAGGAAGGGAGAGAGATGAGAAACATCAATTCTTCATCACGGTTCCTTAGTTGTTCATTGATTGATTTCTCATATGTGCCTTGACTGGGGGGCTACACAGACCGAGTGACCCCTTGCTCGAGCCAGCGACATTGGGCTCAAGCTGGTGAGCCTTGCTCATACCAGATGAACCCGTGCTCAAGCTGGTGACCTCGGGGTCTCGGACCTGGGTCCGCCACATCCCAGTCCAATGCTCTCTCCATTGCGCCACTGCCTGATCAGGCACTTTTTTTTTAAGTGCCTTCTACTTCAGAGGAGAATGTGTTTGCATGTGTCATATACTTTACCTTTAGAGGTTTTGGGAAATTTTTCATGTTGGATTGGAAATACGTTGTTTGGAATTAGGACCCCTTCCCCCACTAATAAGATACCTTAAAAAAGAAAAAAGAAAACTAGCCGATTGGAAACAGTTCTGGTAGATTAAATCTAACCTTGCAGGACCCTGGGCAGCTGCCCTTCAGTGTAGTTATATTGACATTTAGGCCTGGAGAGTCCCAGTTGAGCTCCGTCTTAGGGCCCAGGGTCGGGTGAAATTCCACATTGTTTCTCAAATTTCCGTAAAACAGTGATGAAAATGGCAGTTTAAAGTGAAAAGAGTAGAGGTCACATGTGACCTAGAGAATATATATTTATCATTTTATTCTTTTATGGTTATTGGCTCATGTCAGTAAGGCCTGTGTTTTCAAGCTAGTTATAAATGTGTAAGAACGATGTTATAACCCCAAAATAAAATAAAGTAAAAAGAAAAAAGTGTAAGTAAAATCATTAAACCTATGAAGAAGAATGGTGGTGTGTCATTGACAGTGTGACCATGACTTTGAGAAAACTGGCAACATCTGCACATTTAAACTGAATAAATTCTGTTTTCTGTATAATTATGTCCCTGCATTGATAGCTGAAATATTCTGACGATTCTATGGATGTATCCTGACCATCAAGACAGAAATATGTATTGGCACCATGGAAGGGAAGCTTCAAGAATCTCCACCTTATGTGTGGGCAAGCGGTTATCTCTTACAGGGTTTGAGTTGAGCACGGTTGACAGAATGAAGGATGTTGAACGAGGGAGCACCAGAGATGATCTTCTGCATTTGAAACAGCTATTCTCTAGCCAACATTCCACCCCTGGAGATGCATGCCTTCAGCTTGACATACTTCAGTTCTTAAAACCTAGTATGTTATCAACGAATAGTTTAATTACCAACCAAACATCCTAAATGCAGTCTTTCTCCATTGGTGGACCAACTGCATCATGGCCTCCTGGAGGGTCTATTAAAACCTCCCAGACCAGTTCGGACAGAAGCCCTGGGTAGGGAGAAGGTTGGCCAGAGTGATTCTTACACCCAGGGCAGGGGTGGAATCACTGAAATACATTGAGAGTCCTCTGAGAAAAGAACTTTTTGGAGCACAGAGAGGAGGACAGCATATGCCAGGATGGAAGAAAGAGCAGAGATGGCTGAATAGGAGGCACCAAAGCCGTCCTTTGGCTTCTTCATGGTTCGGCCTCAGCCAGTCCTTAGAAGTGTTGGTGTTGCTCTGGTCCGTGGCTCTGGGACCAAAGTCCCGGACGAGGAAAGTGGAAGACGTGAAGCCTCTCGGGAATGGCAGTGGTAGCCCACAGGAATGCACGAGGAACAAAGAATTCCCAGAGACGTACTCTCTTCACTTAACTGAGCCCCAAGGGGTTGGCTTGTCGTTTGTGCTGGCCCCAGTGACATGTGGTGCAGATCCAGCTATGTCCTGGGTCTTGTGATCACAGTCTTTCTTTTGAAAACAGTTGCTGACAATCTGTCACTCCTTTGTGTTAGAGCTCAGCCCGTTTAGAAGTGCAGGGTATCAGCTGCTGCTGCTGTGGGTCCATTTCTGTTCTCCAGCAGGTGGGTGTGTCTGCCTCTTTCCTTTCATCCCCATCCAGCCTTTCTTCTTTCAAGTACTTTCCGGTTCACCAAGCCAAGTATGCCTGTCATGTTGGAACCCAGCCCTGGGACACTCACCAACTTCTCTTTGTTTCAGTATCTCCCTGGACTATGTTTCCACTCTTCTTTATCTTCCGAAAGCCTGCGGGTCCATTCTCATGGTCCCCTGTGTGTCCTACTTTTGTTTTGTGGGTGCTCAAAAGCTGCCAGTTAACCTTGTTGCTGCCCCTCTTCCATGTTTTCCCTTCCTCTACGTCCATCCTATGCTCCCCTCTTCTGTCACCTTGGCTGTTCCTTCTCTCGTTCTAGTTCAAGTCATAGTAAGGGCTTCCATAGCTACCCTGAACTGAAATATGACAGCTTGGTAGACAGTGGGTTCAAAGGTATGAATGGAATTTTTTCATTGCTCCTTCTTGGTAGCTCTGGAAACAGTGATTCTGTCATAGAGTTGTGAAAATTTAATTAGATAAGATGGAAATATGCCAGGCACAGCACCCATAACAGCAGGTGTTCAATGCATCGTCGCTGGTCTTGTTCATAGTATTTTTGTATGAGCACTTTCTTTAATTGTAGCCCACAGTGCTTTTCTTCCTTTGTGCTTATGGATATTTTCTTGAGTTTGGGGTTCCAGAGAAATGGGAGACCAGGATATACGGTCCTGAACCACACGACCCAAGAGCGAAGAGCTGCAGGAACAGGAAGGAGGAGATGCTGTGGCGTGTAAGCCGTCCACACGCTGCTCCTCAGGAAGAGGTTCTCTCGGGATCAGTCCCTGGGAGGTCCTTGTCTGCATGTTCTGGATGGTCCCTCTTTAAGCATGAGCTGTCCCCAGAGGACTTTGCCTGCTGGAAGGCACATGGTTTCCTGATGTTGAGTTAAAGCCTTGGAATCCCAACTGGACCAGCTCGGAAGCTCTTGGGTAAGCCATCCTGAATGGGGCTATGGGATCGCCGCCATGTTATAGGTTTTTACTGTGGCCTGGCTCTGGTGCCAAGACAGTTCTCCAGCCTCCTGACAAGCCATTTCTACTGCTGCTAATTCCTGCAGTTCTGCACAATATTGGAACTCTCTAGGTAGAATGAGATGGTTTTTCTTTCCAGCTCTATTGAGATATAATTGGCATACAGTGCGGTGTAAGTTTAAGATGCATAGCATGGTGCATGATGATTTCTTTTTTTTTTTTTTTTTCCATTTTTCTGAAGCTGGAAACAGGGAGAGACAGTCAGACAGACTCCCGCATGCGCCCGACCGGGATCCACCCGGCACGCCCACCATGGGGCGAAACTCTGCCCACCAGGGGGCGATGCTCTGCCCCTCCGGGGCGTCGCCATGTTGCGACCAGAGCTACTGTAGCGCCTGAGGCAGCGGCCACAGAGCCATCCCCAGCGCCCGGGCCATCTTTGCTCCAATGGAGCCTTGGCTGCGGGAGGGGAAGAGAGAGACAGAGAGGGAAAGCGCGGCGGAGGGGTGGAGAAGCAAATGGGCGCTTCTCCTGTGTGCCCTGGCCGGGAATCGAACCCGGGTCCTCCACACGCTAGGCCGATGCTCTACCACTGAGCCAACCGGCCAGGGCCGGTGCATGATGATTTAATACAAGTGTACATGGTGAAATGACTGACACAACCAGGTGAATTAACACCTCCATCGCCCCACACAACTACCCTTTCTTTTCATGCGTGGTGAGAACATTTAAGATTCACTCTCTTAGCAACTTCCAGGTATGTAATACGGTATTGTTAACTCTAGTCACCGCATTGTCTGTGACTTCTCCAGAACTCATTCATCTTATAACTGGAAGTTTGTACCCTTTGGCCAATATTTCCCCATTTCTCTCCCCCCCAAAACAATGCATGTTAAGTGAATCATTGAGCAAGTGTTTGACCGCCCTAGGTGGGGAAGCAAGCCTCTGAGAATGTGCTTCGTGACAGTCTAGAACAAGTCTGGGAAGGAGTCCTACTTTCTAATTCCTAGTTTCCTTATTTATAAACCAAAAGGCCAAGCGGTGCTGCTTTTGGAGGTGGAGATGGCCATGTGCTATGTGCCACGTGCCAGTGGGGGGGATAGAAATGAGAAAGGGGCTGGGGACTTCCCAGTGTGCCCTCTCACTGCTGCCAAGTGGGTGGGCTCTTCCTCCTGAGCCTCACCACCTCTCACACCTCTAGGGTCAGCAGCCAGGGGAGCTGGTGAACAGCAGGAAAGACTGTGGGCATGAGGAGAGGGTATCACTTCTACCTCCCAGAAACTTCTCGAATCCATCCTTTTCTTTCTATCTTCACCACCATCCCCCTAGCTGTGGGTTTATAGTCCAAATATTTAATAGCTACTATTGTGCAAACACTGACCTAACAGGCTAAACAGCTAATATTGTCATATGGGTCAGCCCTGCTCTTTGGAATCTATAGTCCAATTGTCCCTGGCCCAGACCATGTAAGGGATTCCTATGAGGGTCCTCTAGTGCACAGTAGCCAGAGTGATGCTTTTCAGGGTTCATCTTATTTGGTTTTCTTTTTTGCTCCTCAGTTCTTAGAACTCTTGCATGTCACTCCATGGCTCTGAGGGGGGAAGAGAACTTTCTTAGCCAGGCCTGTGAAGCCTCACATAACTTGTCCCTTGTCTCCTTTTAATATGATTGATAGCCTATGTCCCACACCAAGCTGTAAGCTCAGTGAGAAGAGGGACTATATTTGCCCCCACACACAATGATTTCCCCAGTGACTACCTAGTATAGTGCCTGACACAGAGCAGGAATGCATGCATTAGATACTCTTTGAATGGATGAATAAATCAAGAAACAATCCCAACTTTCTCAATATGGGTCTTCATATCTAGTCCAGGATTATTATTATTATTATATATCATGTGAATATTTTTTAAACAACAGTTCCATAGAAGATAATTATTCATATTTATTATGTTGTTGAACAATAAAATAACATTCTCCTGAAATAGTAACACCATTCTCCTTTGAGGTAGATTTGCTTATTTGATTTTCCTGCTAGTGGTGGATGTTAGACATCTGGGAGCCATTCTATTATAGTCTTCTCTCTTTTCCCTCCCCTCCACCACCACCCATATCTAAATAGTTACTTTGCGTTTTAGTTCTATTTCCCAAATGGTTCATCCAATTGGTCTCGTCTCTCTAGCCCCTTGCCTATGCTCTGCTTCAGGTCTCATCATTTCTTGAAGTGACTTTCAACCTGGTCTCCTTCTCTTCTTCTTTATTCCCCTTCAGTCCATCTTCTGCAGAGCTGCAACTTTCTAAAGCCCAAACCCAGTCATATCATTTTCCTGCTGTGTAATTCTTCAGGGTGTCCCACAGAAGGTCAAATCTTAGCACATCATCTAAGACCCTCAATTGGGACTGTCTACTCTTTGAGAACTTGTTAATTGTTACTGAACGTCTACTATATATGAGGCTACCCATTGGAAATATTATGGTACATAAAGTAGTACTTTCTTGGCCTTTTTGAAACTAATGTCTAATGGCAGAGACATCACTAAGAACCATAAATAGCTGCTATTCATGAATCCTGGAACCTGCCATGCCCACATATTTCTTTGCTGTGGCTGGGGTGCCCTGTCCACTCCTCACTTCTACCCACATTGAGTTAACAAGTTCCTATACTTTTCAGGACTTAATTAAGATCCTTATTTGTTTTGTTTTGTTCTTTTGAGGACACTATGTCTAATCACCTGCTGTTTCCCAAGAAGGATTTATTGTCCTGTCAATGTTCAGCCTCTCTCAGAGGACTGGCTACCCTGTTCATATTTCTATATCTTTCTTCCCAGTTGTCTATAAACTGCACATCATGTGATATTTTGTCTCAGTCATCATCCTTCCAGAGGGTACAAGGTGCTCGTTAAGTGGTAAGTGGGCATTCGGTAATGTCTGTTGCCTGAGAAAATGTTCTCTTGGACTTGGAGACCCAAGAAGATGTGGTTCTTTTTTTTTTTCTTCACTTGGGAGCATTGAATGAACTTCCTTCCATGTTGCTTCAAGCTACCAGGAGACAGGCCCCCTCAACTCTCTTAATCTTCTCCTCAGCTCCTCTACTGGAGAACTTGGCCTTCACAGTGACAGGCTACTTTGGGAGCTTTCCTTCCCCAGAACTTGGTAGTGGCCTGGTCACACTCCATCAGTGACAGGAGCACCTCTAGTCTTGTTTTTGGTAGCATTGACCCGTGTCTGCCTACTGACCAGGGTTCACAGTCTACTAAGGTTGAGAGTTGGGCAGAAGCTCTGGTTCCTCCACATGTGGTCATGCCTCATCCCAGCTTTTACCCAGGAACCTGGGAGTTCTTGGTGAAGTTGACTCTGTGACGATGCCAGCCACCAGCATCCCCTGGGCATCCCCTGTGCTTCCTGTGCATGCCGATATGTCCATGGCCATGGCCTGGGTAGCCCCACAGTTTTTGCATCTTCCTCAGTCTGGGTGGGGCATGCTGGTGGCCGAGATACAAGCGTTGATTTGGCACAGGTTCAGCTGGTCTTTCTGTGCCAAACCGGTCTGAAGATCTTAAAGATTCGTAATTCGTTGTAGTCATTGGTGATATATTTTGAAATGCAAAGATCCTTTTTATTCAAGTAAAGTTGCTTATGTGGAATCTAATTGTAACAAACTATAGAAATGATCTCTGAAAGTATAGTCTTACGTGGAATCTAATTGTACATTGACCTGTTATAAAGCTTCTTATCAACGGTGGCCATTAAATTGTACACCTTGAATAATGTGCATGCAGCTACGACAAATCTTGGAAGTGACAAATTTCATTTGGCCTTTTTCTGCTCTGTTTTATGATGGACTTTGGCCTTGTCTGGTGAGGCAGACACTGATATATGACCCCTCCTGGAATTTACCACACTTCCTTTTCTATTGATGGGGGTCGACGTTTTTGCAAGTCATTCTCCAGCGAGGTCTTTCAGACAGCAACTTCTCCCTAGACACCTATTTTTATTTCTATCTCTTGGTCATCCTTAAACGTCAAGTGGGCATTTACTACTTCCTGTGACAGCGGACCCTAATTAGGAGTCCCTGGGGTGTGAGGGCTCCTGGGGAGGATTGTTTGAGATGGGACCCTTAGGGATTGTCTTGTCCATGTGCAAATGTTCGCTGAGCATCTGCTCTGGGCCCAACTCTCCAGTAAGGGACACTTAGTTCTGTCCTAGTCACCACTGCATTTGCAATGCATAGTTAATGCTTCATGAAAAAAAGGTTTTTTTTGAATGAATACTTTTTTGGGGGGAAAATACAGCCTGTTCTTGGAGGGGGTAGGAGGAAAAGTAGAGAGAGAGCTATTGATTACACGCCTGCTGGTGCCAGGCCCTGTGTTCACACTTTTCACACCTTATAAGTTTTACAAAAGCCCTTTGAGCTCCATGTGCTCATTTTATTTTCTATGTATCCTTTGTTTTCCCGGTTGCAGCACTAAGGATGGAAATAGGAACCCCATAAACAGCATCATTGTGTTCTTAGCTTAAGCTGTCTCTATGGTCAGACCATAGCTCTTCCAAAGCCACCCCAGATATTGTGGAAAATGTTTGGGGGTTCTTGAAAATAGCCCTTGCCTGTCCTGTGGCCCTTCCATTTGCCACTTCGTGCCTGCCATTTTTTCACTAGTCTGGTCTGCTCCCTGGATATTTCTGCCTGTGTCCCCAGGGCTTGGCCTGCACAGTGCTCTACAGCAGGGAGGCTGCCCTACGCCCGCATCATGACCTATTTTGTCCCCAGATGCAGCAAGTGTCATGGAACTGTGGGGATTTTCCCTCTCTGCAAGAGGACAGAGCGGCTGGAGCGATGGGCTAAGGTGGGCAGGGCTCTCCTCTGATTCCTCTGATGTCCCCGTCTGAGGCCGGTGGGAAGTCAGAGGCGCGGGCACGGCTGCTGAGCTGTGGGGGAGGGAATGTAGCCGGAGCTGCGGGCAGGTGAGCCCACTGTCTGGCTTAGTCACCTGCTAATAATGTGAGCTATTAAGATAAACGTTCCCACCCTGCCGGAGAAGGAAAGAGGTGGGAGAGGTTTGGAATCTCATGAGAAATGTCCCTGGAGGGGGGGGGGCAGATAGTAAGTCCTTTGATATTAGAGACCCACCAAGATTTAAGTAGGGGAAGGTTTGACCAGAACAAAAAATTCACCTGGTCAGTACAATCAGCCTTTCCCACTTTGTCTACCTGGGCAGGAGGAAGTGTCCTCTTTGCTTCAATGGTCCTCAGGGACTGGAATTTTGTTCAGTTGGTTTCTGGGATATACTGTGGGAAGGAGCCCCAAAAGTCCAGCTTGGTACCCCAGAGACAGGGCAGAGAGCTATTCAGGAAGAATAGATTACGAGGTGAGAAGAAACCAGGAGAAATCAAATTTGAGTATGTGTGGACTAGAACTTTAGGTGTAGAGAATATAAATGAGAATGAGGAGGAGAGGAATTACTGGGCAGTTATTATGAAGACTTTGGCAATAATGACAAAAAAAAAAAGAAAAAAAAGAGGACCTTTAGGATATTTATCGTCCGAAAAAAAGTCTCAGTAAAAATTTAAGTTATTTAAAAATCTATCTTTGGGTTTTGGACTCATGTTACTGTTGGATACAGCGTGAATCCAGGGCTGGCCACAGGAGTGACTCGGCTTTGTGTTACCCTGGGATGGCAGTGCCAAGATGGAGCTGGGAGTCATTGGCAAGCACAGTGATGGATTGTGAGGTGCAGACCGTGTGCCTTTCCAGAGGTGAAGCAAGAATCAATATGGGTTGTGGTTGTTGGTCAAAGCTCCAGAGAGCTTAACGAAGTATAGCTGGGAATCAGATCTCAAGAAAATACATAGGATTTGAATAGCTGGAGAGAGAAGGAAGGCCGACTTAGCCAGTGGAAATATACCTAAGTCAAGGCACGAGGTGGGAATGAACACTGTATCCGAGGGGGGTTAGCTAGGAGATCCGCCCACGGGGAGGAGAAAGAAGAGTGATGAGTAGCGGCTGGGAATTAGAATGTGTCGGTAAAGGAAGGTCAGGGTATGGAGGGCAACAGAGGCCCCACCAACGAGGCTGCCTATAATTCACCGAGGACAGCCGACATGTTCCGCAGAGCGATGAAAGCTGGAGTTTTAACAGGATTCATCTGGAGGAACTGACTGAAATGGAGAGATTCTGGATACCGTTTATTTTAAGCCCATGTGTGAGGCAGTTGGGGTCTGGTCTTGGTGGAGAGATGTAGAAAGGATGAATCACAGGGCTTGTAACTGATTTGACATTCAGGGCATATGTGAGATCAGACTCCACTGTAATTCTAATTTCTCTGGTCGAGAGGTTTCAGAGAATTATAACTTCATTCAGTCATCTATCCATTTATCTTTTCACTTATTCAAGAAGTGTTTATCGAGCAGCTACTGTATTCTCTCTGCTGAGATACAGTGAACAGCAACACTGGAAATTCCTTGACCTCATGGAGCTTACATTTCAAGACAGGGAGAAACACATAATTAACACTATAAACAAGTAAAACGTATAGCGTATCAGTTGGTGATAAGTTATTTGAAGAAAAATAAAACAGAGAAAGGGCAATAATGAGTTGGAGTAGGTAAGAGGTTACAATGATAAGTCATTGAAATAGCGGTTTGGAAAATAAACTAGTTGTCAGGGAAAGACGGGATTTGGACGCATTGGTGGCATTATTTTCTGACAAATGTAGGTTAAGCAGTCTTATGGGATATTAGGATTGGGAATGTATATTTGGAGCCACCAGCATGGCTGTAGTAATTGAGGCCTTTAATCTTGGAAGAACTGTTGCAAAAGCAGGAAGTTGAAAGCCTAAGGTCTCAGCCCTGGAGGCTGCTCCTTTTTTGGGAGAGTTCCTTGGTGGGAGGAGGAAGACCCAGGGATGGGGAGGGGGTGGTGTTCACCTGTCCTCAAGCTTAGAGAGCAAGGCAGGAAAGGAAGAGTGCTTGCTTCTTTGGGATGTGATTACTGTTCTTATGTGGGTGATACTCACAGGTATAATCTTATCAGGAGTGTCTTCTTTTACACCTAGTCTCACCATCCTTGGGTAATGTCTTAAGACAGTTTCTGCAACCCTCTGGAAGATTGCTGGTCGAAGGGCGAGGAACCATGTTATTGCCCAGAGATGGATAACCAAAGTGAAACCCATGTTTCTCTTAACACCAAAATGGACCATGAAAATGGCAGTGCCCCAAATAACGAACACCTTATGAGTACTGGAAGATTCTGTAGAAGTGTTCGTTTCACATCTGACCACCCACCCACCCTCTAGGATGTGCTCTTCTCTCTCTATTCCACAGCCCAGATGTTGGGGTGTTGTACTCTAGCCTGGACACCACCAATGTGACAGGGAGGCTCTTCAGACAGGGAAGAGCCAGTCAACAGATGTAACACATGAAGCAAAAAGCAGGTCAACAGGTGACTAATCCCATGGTCTGAAGGCAAGGGTTTACCGATTAGGCAGTGACTTCTCATCATTTTACCAGGCAAAGTTACTAATCCTTTCCTACACAGTTAAGGCTGCTCATGTACCTGTTAGTTGTTTCCTCTGCCTCAAAATTTTATTTTCCTTTCTAATTTAAAAGGTTACTAAGATAGAGAAACAAAGCAAAGCATGCTCCAGGACTCTGAGGGATTGAATTTTGTGAATTGTAAAGCAATCTTCTGCTCCACTCCTGCGTGAACTTGCAGGCTTGCGTTGTAGGCAACAGACGAAACACCAGCCCAGCTTGGGAGAATCTGAGTGATCATGACTTACATCTCATGTTACAGGAACTTAAATACTAATGATCTCTTGTAAAATCAGTACGTATTTGACAGTACGGAAATTTAATAAGAAAAAAAAAGAGTGACATTTAATATTGGTCAAAAGCTCCTAAGACACTTATTTAAAAATCAATATACTCCCTCTTTGTTCCTATTCACCCACTTGCAGGGCATTAAAATAGTCACAAGTGATGGTAGTGGTTGCAGGAAATGTTTCCTATCTTGTCGTTGTGCCCTGTGAAATCCTTAAAAGACCAAAAATATTTTTTTTCTATCTTTACGTGACACAGACCATCTTTCAGTAATGGAAAGAAGCAAGCAATCACCTTCAGGTTTGATGCTCAGGAGTTCCAACTCGTCCCCGGTTTGGGACCCCAGTATGGTTGAGTAGTGATTTCCCTGCCTTGTGAGCCCAGGTTTTGCTCTTGGAAGCCCATGCTTCTTCCATTTCCGCCTTCCCCTCTGCTATTTTCTCTCAAATGTTCGGGACTAGAAAGAGATAACTATTCCTCAACTTGAACATTTTTAATTTTTGCTTTTTCTACAGATAGTAAGCACAGTATTGCCAACCTTGAACTAATAACAACAGATGTTTGAAGACAATATGATATCACTGAATTTAGTTGCCTGCTTCTTTTTTTCTTTTTGTTCAGATAAGCTACATTTGTTACTCAAGTCAATTCGGTTTTGTATGTCTTTGTTGTGAGAAAAGGAATGCTTCCTTTCATAAAATAGTTAAAAATATTTAAAAATGAACACATCAACCCAGTACCAGTCTCAGTACAAGAGTGAAAGTATTTTATATAGTGTTCTTGCTATAAAGTCCTGGGCCCCTGTAATTGATAAATAGAACAAAACAAAGTGAAGGAAACAGCAGTTCAATTGATTTTCATAATCCTCCTTCCATAGAATCATCTGGAACATATTAAACCCTTCTTCCCTCTACGTTACCATAAAAATCCGAGGGGGAAATAAATATTTTTACAGAAGTGAATCATTCTTATTTGAAGTTGGTGAAATTGAGGGCACACTCAGATTTCTTTCTTTGTTCAAGTAACTCCAAAGACACTTTACTGCGCGGTTCAGTCTGGCCAAATAAAAAGAACCATTGGGACTCAGGTTTAGGAAAATGATGTGTAGTGTTCAGTATCTGTGCTGGGGTATGATTTGAAAGACTAAAAAAAAAAAAAAAAAACTGCAACAAAAAAAACCCGCAACAAAAACCTTACGTGCATTTCAGCATATCACATATCTTTACATATTATTAACATCTTAAAAAGCTGGACATAAAAAATGAATCGTGTGAAAGCCAACATTATGTCACGAGGAGCCAGGAAAGAGAAGAAACAGACATTATAAACTTTCTTCTATGCTTTATACCAAAATTCTTTGAAAAATAAACTAGAGTGTGGCTTGTAGCCATAGGTGTAAAGCAGATTATAAATTAATTTGGAAGCAGGTGTTTCCATGGTTGTGGGGGAAAACAGGGCCAACTGAACCTTTTCCATAGCATGAAAAGAGCAGACCGTGGCCGGGTTTACAGCAGGCAAGAAAGAGAAACAGGAGCAGAATGCTGGAATGGATCCCTCACTTTTCTGAAGCAAAACCTGGAGCCGTAAAGGCTGCAGCTGGAAGAGTTTTGTCAGAGTTTTGATCTTGGTGGGCGAACTCGGCATTAACGTCTTTCCTCAGATGCACAGCTTGCCCTAAAGCCCATAGCCGCAAGGTATTTTCTATTCCCAACTGTGAAGTTTCTGCTCTTTCCTTCTTCCTCCAGAAAGAAATAAACAAAGGCCCAAAATTATTGTATGTGTTAAACTTCAATTTGTCATTTCTTGGAGCGAGTAAAGTTGCAAGACAGAAATTCTCAAGCTGGCCATCTATTTCGTTATGGTATTGTTGCCCGGTTAGGAGGGCGTTCTCCTTGCCTGGTTAGTATGGGGTTACAGTTGCCTGGTTGTTTAGGGTTGGTTGTCCTCGTTGGCACAGAGTCCCACTCCATCGGGGAGCTGGGAGGAGGACTGAGGGGAGGAGGACTGAGTGTCTTAGCTTCCACAGGCAATATTTTCCTCTGATTAAGAACTGTGTTTCCACCTGATCACAGATTCCATCTGCTAGTTTTCCAACACCTACTTTTTAGCCACTCCCTGTTTTCATTTTCGGGAAAGGGAAGAGATCAGACACCGGCCTTAGTATCATTTTTTCCCCCTGGCCTTTGGCCACATGATAATTGTGACACTTTTTCTGCTCTGTTCCCCACAGAACTTGGGCAGGTTGTGGAATACCTATGTACAAATTTAAAAGAAAATGTTACCTGTCTCTCTTAATAGCCATTTGCTTATTAGTGTCTCTGTAATATAGTACATTTGATTTCACAATTAAAATATGAGCACACACTTAATATAAAGTATATGTATTTGAATATATGCATAAACTACTAAAAATGTGAAAACACCAATGCAGTCAATTTTATCATATTTTAGTGTAGAGATGAAAGTCTCTTTAATCTCTGCTTGTATTTTCATTCACTTAATACTACCAGGCAGAAAATAGATAAATGAATCACATATCAGACAACTGTTTCCCACTATCCTCCTCAAATTAAGTAACCACCCATTGAATTGCCTGGCTACTTAGGTTTGATTGAGAAACAGCTGAATATCAGCAACGTCATATGGGTCAACCTAACAGATTCCGATTCAATCACCAACCATTTGTTGCCCTTAGCTGAAAACATCTGGACCAGGAATCTCTCCCCTTTCCATTGGAGGGACTCATCTTTCTCACTCATTTAACCCATGCCCTGTCTCTTCTTCAAAATCGCAAGTTCTCTGCCTTTATAATCTCTCCCCCTCTTCCCCCCTATTGTTTCTGGGGAAAGAGAGAGAGAGAGAGAAAAAGAGAGAGAAGAGAGAGATGGAGAGAGAGATGGAGAGATTGAGAACAAGGGGGTATGATCCTTCCCCATGAACCTGTTCCCAAATCCTCCAAAAGGCTCTAAATGAAATATTTGGGCGGAAGTGGACTTCTGCAGAAACCAGTGACTAGACTGGGCTTCCTGGCTGGACCGATGTGGGCAAGCATTGACGCCCAGGCCTGAGGAAGCCAGTTTTGAGCTCTCACAAGAGTGCCAAGGAGGACTCTGCCCTTCTCCGTCCTATAGAATTTGGGTTTGCCCACCTTTAAACGTGTCTCTACGTTACCTCGTTTATATCTGTGTTTCATCCTGGGGTCCTGTCCCGTGAGTTAAGATGCAGAGCTGAGCCAGGAGCTCAGCCTTCTGTTGACTTCTTCACTGGGGTCCCGTCCTGTAGGGAGGCTGGGGGCTTGTCTGGCCGACCATGAAGTTTGATGACTTTGGAAATTCCATTTCAGTTTAGAGCAAAGTTGTGGAAACCATCTGAGATAGACAATACAGCTTTGGGGGAAAACGCACTGTGTAGAATTGGTTGTTCCAGAAAGAAGTCAGGTACGCGCTGAATCACCCACACGATGGGCAGTAATTGCTGTCAGGGCAACAGGACATGAGAACAGGCATAGGACGTCCCGGTGTGCCGCGTGGTTTTGTTAACGGGGAGGAGAGACATTCTGTGGCAAACTCCTGCCGGCAAGTGAAACCATTGCCTTTCCAGAAATAAAGGTCAGGAAGTGGGGAATAAACCCGAGTGGAACTGTCCCAGCACACGCGTGCGCGTGCGCACATAAACACCTAGTCCAGCCTATGTGTGAGGGAGGCCCTGGGGGGAGGGGCTGCCAAGGGCGGGCTGGTCTCCAGCTCTGAGGCTGGAGGAAAGGGGGCACACGGGTTACACCGGGCGTGGCACGCCCTCCTCGGGGCTCCCCTGAGCCTGGTGCGGTCCGTGGACTGTAATAATAGGGGTGCTGCACCCCCAGGCTTCCCAGCTGGGTTCTTTGGGGACCTCTGCGGCCAGGGGTCCCTGTCTGGATGGGTGAGCCTGAGAGACCACTCAAATGAATGAAGGGCCAAGCCAGAGAAGGAGGCCAGGGGGGTCTTCAGAGGCTGAATTTCTCAAAGGCCGTAGGAGAGGGGTGGGGGACGTGGGGGCCATGGCGTGAAGGAGGCTTGTGGTATGGAGGGGTTGAATGCGGAGCAATCCTTCAGGGGAGAAACTGGTATTATCTGCGACAGAGAGCCAGTATTCCTTCTCACCTTCACTTGGAATCTTATTCAGATGGAGAACAGTGCATTCACTAGAATCACAGCTGAGACGGGCAGCTGTCCTGTTCGGGAGCGTGTCTGGGGTGTAGAACGAGATTCTAAGGACACAAATGGGGCTCTTCTCAGCTAGACAAGTGAAGAATGTTCTTACTTCTTGGAGGAAAGGAGAGAGGGGTACTGTGGACCCACCCCAGAGATGGAAGGTCACGTGATCCACATGGCCACCCTGCTTCATGACTGTCTAAATCTGTAATCAGAGTCATCGATTCAAGAAATGCTTGAGCATGAGTGTGGATATTTGGTGGCTGCCCATGAGGTGGCTCCATGTGGAATTGTAGGAGCTTGTGGGTGGCAGAGCATGAAGCTAGAGAGAAGAATGAGTAACTTGGGCGTCACCTGGAGCACTCCGCACTCTCAGACTGCGCCTGATTGGCAGCCAAGAGTAACCATGTGCGTGTGTGTGCGCACATGTGTGTGTGGTCACCAAGCTGAGTGCAAGGAGTGTGCCTTCCTGGGAATCTTCCTGCCCCAAGACTGTTCCCATGGCAGCACTTGAATGCTGTATTCTAATTACAGTCTTTCTGATTCCTTCTCCCCCCCCCCAGACATTTCCAATCCATGGAGCTATCTCTGTTCCCTCATTCAAAGGCTCCCTTATCTCTGTTTCCATAGGAAGTCCATGTCGATGAGGCAAATTCTTTCATATAATCCTAACCTTGTCCCCATTAGGTGGATCTAATAAGACCAAAGAAAAAGGGAGGGGGCCCCCTTGGGAATCGCACGGGGCCCTGTCCTGCTCTTGCCTGCCTTCACGTCTTTGCTCACCCGGCCCTCCTGCCTACACTGCACACCTTCCTTCCCCCTGATCTGATCCGCCCTCCCAAACCTGCTGAAGGCATGCCTCCTCCCGACAGCCCTCAGACCCCTCCAGTCCTCACCGGCCTCCTTCCCAGCCTGCCTCTCCAACTTCACTGCGTCCTTCCTGAGGACAAGGCATATGTTACACTTCTGAAGCCTTCAGTGCTGAGTGCAGAGTGAGCATTTTGTTCAAACACTTTATTGTGAGCTATGTGCAAGTGTGGTCTACTGATGAAAATGTAAGCCCTTGGAGGGCAGGGCCCAGGGCTTGCAAGTGTTTTTTTCTTTTTTCTTTTTTAAATAGGGCTTCACCCATTTCAGTCTGTTTGACTAGATTGAACCAGGTGAACCACGAGAGTACCAGCGCCTGCGTGAGAAGTCACATAGGGAGCATGCATGCTCTGGTTATTCATGTCAGATGTGCACAGCAGTGAGCAGTTCTCTGGGTGTACCCGCCCCCCCCAGGTCCAGGCAGGACAGGAGAGCAATTATTACAATTATTACCTACTGAGAGTTTAACTGATTTCCCCCTGTGCAAATATTTGTGTAAGGCTTCTTAAAGGACCCAACATCTTGACTTTGCATTCATCCTGAATTGAATAATGAATTTTTATTACTCGAAAAGACACAAGAGCACACAGGGTAAGTAGAGAATCAGCAACCATTGGTCCCTAGTAAGACTGGAAAGATGGAAGTAAGCCAGAGTCTCTTTACTCACTCAGAGAGCTCATACCTTCCTTAAAGCCCTGTGTTATTAATAATAATAATAAAAAACTTTGTCAGCTACTTGGACCCAGAGAGCATTCCAAGACCAACAGAAATGGCTTCAGGGAGCCAAGTCCGCAGGGTTCGCATAATTGCTAAACATTGTACTTCTCAACTTTCATAAGACAAACCCATCTTCAAAATTTATTTATGAGATGAATAATTGAGCCTGAAAATTTGATTCTGACATTTCCTGTCCCTGTTGTGGACTTCGGAAGAGTTGTCTTAATCACGTTTTCAGTAGTGTCCAAGAATGACATTCTTCTGACTCCTTTAAAGCAGAAGCCACAGAAATTTTTCAGTGTAAGCGATCACCTCGATTTTGGTAACCACTTCCTCTGGGGCATGCAATTGTGCCTATTTCGGTTGAGGAGTGGGTCCTCCAGATGCAGAGGGAGGTACCTCCCTCCCCCAGCCTTCCCCCCTACACCGTCAGGGCTGTGGAAGGCTTGACTTCATGAAAAGCTTTATGTGTCCTAGACAAAGGACATTCTTTTTCATCCCCGTAAAAGTCATCTTGCCCAGGGAGGCACACAGAGAAGGGCTGGGCCAGGCAGGAATGAACTGACTCATTGATGTATCTCCCGTGAACTCTCTGGATTGCTTTAGAGGGATGAAATCAAGCAGTTGAATGATTGTCTACATTCCGAGGCAGGGAACTGGCTTAAGAACAACAAACACAGTTTGGGCCTGCGTGAAACAGAGGGCTTTCTAGGGGATCAGAAAAAACCTGTTCTGCACAGGTGTTACTCTAATTGTGATCCAGAGCTATGGAGAATTTCACAGTGTGCTGTGTGGGGGTTCCTGCCCTGAGACCACAGCTGTTATTATTCAACATGGTGGTGGTCTTGCATTGTTCCATAGGTCCTTAATCGGGTGCACGTAGAAAAATAAAACAAGATATCTAGGCTCATGCCTGGTTCCAGTGAGGGGGGTGGCTTTGCTCCCACAGTTATATTTTGATCTGTTTAATGGGCCTTCAGAGAGGCAAATGTACGGACTGAAAACTCCTCCCACTCCATAGAACCACTTGCTGTCGTGGTGACCAAAGGAGGGTGCTTTGGTCTTAAGTTAAAGTGGAGGGTGACATTAAAGCTAAAAACAAAACCCTGGGGTCTCAGAGACTGACACCCAGATCTCTAGGGCATAAGTTTCTGTTAATAGGGTTTTTTTATTTAAATAAATTTTTATTAATGTTAATGGGGTGACATTAATAAATCAGGGTACATATATTCAAAGAAAACATGTCTAGGTTATCTTGTCATTCAATTATGTTGCATACCCCTCGCCCAGAGTCAGATTGTCCTCCGTCACCCTCTATCTAGTTTTCTTTGTGCCCCTCCCCCTCCCCCTAACCCTCTCCCTCCTTCCCTCCCACGTCCTCCCTCCCCCCACCCCTGGTAACCACCACACTCTTGTCTATGTCTCTTAGTCTCATTTTTATGTTCCACCAATGTATGGAATCATGTAGTTCTTGTTTTTTTCTGATTTACTTATTTCACTCCGTATAATGTTATCAAGATCCCACCATTTTGTTGTAAATGATCCGAAGTCATCATTTCTTATGGCCGAGTAGTATTCCATAGTGTATATGTGCCACATCTTCTTTATCCAGTCTTCTATTGAAGGGCTTTTTGGTTGTTTCCATGTCTTGGCCACTGTGAACAGTGCTGCAATGAACATGGGGCTGCATGTGTCTTTACGTATCAATGTTTCTGAGTTTTGGGGGTATATACCCAGTAGAAGGATTGCTGGGTCATAAGGTAGTTCTATTTTCAGTTTTTTGAGGAACCACCATACTTTCCTCCATAATGGTTGTACTACTTTACAGTCCCACGAACAGTGGATGAGAGTTCCATAGGGTTTTTGATATCAGTCTTCTTGAAAGACTGAATATTAGTCTTTTGAGTACAAAATATTATCTACTCTTTTTGATTCTAGGAGCAAGAATAGGAAGCATCCCTTTCTCTTTATGGATGGGGTCACTTGATTGCATGTGGGTCTCTTCATGGTCTGCTTTTAAACCGGGGAGTGTGGGTCTCCCTGGCTGTTGGCACAACATTATGAAATTAAGGACCCTGTGGAGTGGACCAGGTTTTTAAGGTTGTGTGGTTGCTTTGATGTGCTTTCTGGGATGAGAAAATAAAGTTTAATTTCTCTGCGAAATTAAATATTAAAAAAAAGATCAATAAGAAATTGCTTTCCTCATTTATTCAGAGCTACTTAAAAAAAATTGAATTTATAGTTGTGACACTGGTCAACAAAATTATCTAGGCTTCTAATGCACAATTTCAGAACACATCGCCCCAAGTCAAGTCTCGTCCATCACCCCTGATGCCCCTTTACCTCCTCCACCTCCCCCACTCCTGGCAATCACCAACTGCATTGTTGTCCCTGTCCATGAGTTTTTTCTCTCTTTCTCTTTTTCACTCAATCCTTCTATCCCTTTTATACAGACTCCCCCCAAAGGCTGTAAGCCAGCTACCTATCTCAGAGTGCTTTTTAGTTTTGAAAATCTTGTCACCCCATCTAGGTGGTGCACTGCAGTGGTGAGCTCTGTCTCAGATGCTCTCACCTCCCTGACTTTCTACAGAGCTTTTCTCCTCATTCCCTTCCACAAGTGTGCGTCACGCTTCACAGCCATGATGTGGTAGCATCGCCATGCTGTCCCTCCCTGTTCTCACGGCACCTTATCCATTTGAGTTGTGCAGGGATTGTAAGTTCTTCCAAGGTTAGTAACCATTGTATACTTATTTCTGTATGTCTCTACATTAATCCAAATGTATTAACTCTTCCTTCTTTTTTTTTTTTTTTGTATTTTTCTGAAGCTGGAAACGGAGAGGCAGTCAGACAGACTCCCGCATGTGCCCGACCGGGATCCACCCGGCATGCCCACCAGGGGGTGATGCTCTGCCCATCTTGGGGCGACGCTCTGCTGCAATCAGAGCCATTCTAGTGCCTAAGGCAGAGGCCACAGAGCCATCCTCAGCGCCCGGGCAAATTTTGCTCCAGTGGAGCCTTGGCTGCGGGAGGGGAAGAGAGAGACAGAGAGGAAGGAGAGGGGGAGGGGTGGAGAAGCAGATGGGTGCTTCTCCTGTGTGCCCTGGCCAGGAATCGAACCCGGGACTCCTGCACGCCAGGCCGACGCTCTACCACTGAGCCACCTCTTCCTTCTTTCACAAGCCTTTGTTTCTTTTTTCTTTTATTTTATTTCTTTCCCCTTCCTTCCTTCCTTCCTTCCTTCCTTCCTTCCTTCCTTCCTTCCTTCCTCCCTCCCTCCCTCCCTCCCTCCCTTCCTCCCCTCCATCCCTTCTTCCTTCCTTCCTTCCTTCCTTCCTTCCTTCCTTCCTTCCTTCCTTCCTTCCTTCCTTCTTTCCTTCCTTCCTTCCTTCCTTCCTTCCTTCCTTCCTTCCTTCCTTCCTTCCTTCTTTCCTTCCTTCTCTTTCTTCCTTCTCTTTCTTCCTTCTCTTTCTTCCTTCCCTTTCTTCCTTCCTTCCTTCCTTCCTTCCTTCCTTCCTTCCTTCCTTCCTTCCTTCCTTCCTTCCTTCCTTCCCTTTTTCTCTTTCTTTCTTTCTTTCTTTCTTTCTTTCTTTCTTTTTCTCTCTCTCTTTTTCCTTCCTTCCTTCCTTCCTTCCTTCCTTCCTTCCTTCCTTCCTTCCTCCCTCCCTCCCTCCTCCCCTCCATCCCTTCTTCCTTCCTTCCTTCCTTCCTTCCTTCCTTCCTTCCTTCCTTCCTCCTTCTCTTTCTTCCTTCCCTTTCTTTCTTTCTTTCTTTCTTTCTTTCTTTCTTTCTTTCTTTCTTTCTCTCTCCTTCCTTCCTTCCTTCCTCCCTCCCCCCCTCCTCCCCTCCATCCCTTCTTCCTTCCTTCCTTCCTTCCTTCCTTCCTTCCTTCCTTCCTTCCTTCCTTCCTTTCTTTCTTTCTCTCTCTTTTTTTTAAAAAAAATTTTGTTTATTTATTTATTTTTTACAGAGACAGAGAGTCAGAGAGAGGGATAGACAGGGACAGACAGACAGTAACAGAGAGAGATGAGAAGCATCAATCATTAGTTTTTCATTGTGCGTTGCAACACCTTAGTTGTTCATTGATTGCTTTCTCACATGTGCCTTGACCGCGGGCCTTCAGCAGGCTGAGCAACCCCTTGCTGGAGCCAGCAACCTTGGGTCCAAGCTGGTGAGCCTCACTCAAACCAGATGAGCCCGCACTCAAGCTGGCGACCTCGAGGTCTCGAACCTGGGTCCTTCCGCATCTCAGTCCGATGCTCTATCCACTGCGCCACCACCAGGTCAGACTCTCTCTCTTCTTCCTCCTCCCTCCCTCCCTTTCTCCCTCCCTCCCTCCCTCCCTCCCTCCCTCCCTCCCTTCCTTCCTTCCTTCCTCCCTTTTCTTTCTTTTCTTCCCTCCCTCCCTCCCTCCCTCCCTCCCTCCCTCCCTCCCTCCCTCTCTCCCTTCCTTCCTCTTTCTTTCATCATCCCACTGAGAGATACACTTTGTTACTAACTTTAATGCAGTGGCCCTAAATCTTAGCTACATATTGGGATAACATGGAATGCTTAAGAAAAGACTGAAAACTGGGTCCCCTCCTCAGGAAGTCTGGTTTAATTGGTCTGCAGTGTGGCCTGGGCTTTGAGGTTTTATAAAAAGCTCTTTAGGTGATTCTAGTGGCCAGCCAAGTAGCCAATGAGCGCCCCTGCTTCAGTCTCCTCCCAGTCCCAGTCGTGAATTCCCTTGGCTTGACGCTTTCTGCAGATGAGGAGCACCTGCATCTTTGTGGTGATGTGCATGGAAAATGACGAGGATACGATGATGATAAGACTACTACTAGTAACTAACGGTTACTATTGAGCACTTCTTATCTGCTGGGCACAAGACACTTTATGACTTATTTTACTTTCACAAAAACAGCAAGAGATAAGAAATAGCATTACTCTCATATTAAAGATGAAGACATGTAGGCATAGGGAGGTTGAGTAAATCACCCAAAGTCACATGGCTAGTAAGTGACAGAGCTGAGGTCTATGCATAGGCAGGCTAACTCCAGTGTCCCCACTCCTCCTAGTGACAATCTTGTGCTTTTGTCTTCACACCTTCTTGGGAAATGACTCCTGATTCGTGGGGATTTTCAAGCATCAGGAATAAATAAAGAGCTTGTCATGTGGCATTTTTTTTCTGTTGTCTCCATCTATACAGCTCTGCACCTTATGATGCAATAAAGAAGACATTTCTTCTGAAGAGAGTCAGACAGATCAAAATATAGAGAAAAATATGCCACAGCCGTGTACACACCTAATTCAGTGTTTTCAACTGTGGGACTATTGACCAGTAGCAAAACCCTCCCCTGCCCCCAACAATTTTGATTGTTGTGACAATCAAAAATTCTTCCAGACACTGCCAAGTGTCTCCTTGTTGAGAATCACCGCTCCAAACAAACAGCATTCAAACTACTAATAGGAATGGGACTTAAAGGAATAAGATGGTTCACTCGGTAATGACAACTGTTTTCCAAATCAAAGATGTAACTTATTTGTTCAAATCAGGGCTTGTATCCAAGTGATCAACTTGGAGGACCACACGCTTAGTCCAACCCACACTGCTGTTACTCAAAACATGAACAAAGTTGTCTTCAGATCTTGTAATAGAATTATTAAATGTTACCCAACATAATACATTGTCCTTTAATGGTGAGTTTAATATTCAGAGAGCTCTAAAGGCCCTTAGCTCCAGTCTGGTGAGCGAGGTGCATCAATGAAGACGTGCGGGGGCATGTTTGTGGCTCTAACCACATGGTCTTTTCTAATATGGCTCAAACACTGTCCCTGACAGCCGCCGCACAAGAAGAGCTCCCTCGAGGGGTCTGATGAGCGGTGCCCTTTGTAGAAGCTTATCTAGATATTTCTCCTTCGAAATGCAGGATAGCCATACTGTATAATACTTATTTTTATTTGAAAATAATTTTCATTTTCTAAGCATCACTAAGCAACATGAATGTTCTAAAAACATTCATGGGTGAGCAAGTCCTAGTTCAGGAGGAAAGAGGGAAGTCTTCCTACAGGGAGCTAGTCTTGAAGGAGGGATAAGCCCAGGACGACAGAAGTCCAGGGAAGCAGTGCACACAGGGGCAGTGATCCGTGCGGAGCGTGGAGGTGGGTGGGTGTGAGTCATGGGCTGGGGATGGCAAGCAGGTGCATTTAACGAGACTGAAGAGGCTGACGGTAGGGCTGGATGTCTCATTCCTGGCCACATATCAGCATCACCTGAGAAGTTAAAAAAAAATAGCTGCTTGAGTCCCACACGGGACTTATTAAAGAAGACCTTGGAGGCGGTGCCTTGAGCCTCTGCATTTTGTTTTGAACATCTTCACAAGATGCCTTAATGTATAGACATGTTTGAGAACCAATTTAATAAGATTCAAAGTTGGTTGAGCAAAGGGAACCTTTGGTCCATGTTTTTCGTGACTCACAAAGCAACAGTGGGCTGGGCCCCCTGCTGAGCAGGGGAGTAGTGACTTCAGGGGGAGAGTTTGTAGATACCAAGATGATGAGACTGATTTACAGTCAGAGAATCCAATAGAGGTGAAATGACTTGCCCAGATTCACCTAGCCTGGTGATTTTTAAACGTTTCCTCTCATGGCACACATAAGCTAGTTATTAAAATTCTGCACCATACCAAAAATAGATATTTTTTTTTGCTGATGTGACCAAAAAGAAAAAGGTATAATTTTGATTCATTCACAGCAGATGGCTGTTGATGTGTTGGCTATTGTCAATTTTGTATTTCACAATCGAAGGGAAAAGAGTCAGGTATCACATGTTTTGAACAGTCCTGTGGTATACCACCAGTTGAAAATCGCTGATCTAGCTGCTAAGAGCAAAGCTAAGGAAGGCGTGATTCCCAAGTCTTTTGATTTCAGTTTACTATTCGTGCAGAGAAAGAATTAGGGAATTTGTTGGAAAGAGGAGTGGGAGAGAGGTTAGAATACCGAAGGTTGAAAGGGCCTTCGTGAGCCAGGAGGGAAGAGAACTGAAAGCTGTACACCTACCAGGTACCAGGCTCTCTCAGGTGGAACCTCCCCAACACCCAGTAGGGCAGCAGTGGCGTGGACCAGGGTCCTGAGACAGACAGGAATTGAGGTTCAGACCCCCATGTGGTCTGTAGCTCCAGAGCTCCGGCTCCGTGTGCCACCACATTTGGTCCCTTATCTGAGAGCATCGGTTCTTCACAGAGGAGAGATTTCCCACTCCCCACCCTTCACTCCCAGGAACATTTTGCAATATCTGGAGATATTTTGGATTCTCACAATTTCGGAGGAGGGAGGGATGCTACTCATGTCTAATTGGTGGAGGCCAGGTGTGCTGGTCACCCACGTGCAGAACAACCACAAAGAACTACCCAACTCAAAGTGGCAATCCTGCAGAGGTTGAGAAGAAGCCTTGACCCAAGAAGCTTGGTTTAGCTCCAACAGTTGGACATGAAGGATGAGTTTATGGGCAAGTGTGGGAGACTGCAAGTGGCGAAGTCCTTTGCAGTTTGAGGCTGAGCAAAAGGCTGAGTTCTCATCCACCACCACTTCCATATTGGCTAAGAAACTAAGTATTTGCACTCTCCCATCACCCCACTTTACTTGCTTGCTTAAGTTGCTAGAAGCAATTTACATGCCCTTCCTCTCACCCTTTGTTTGTTCAGATGTTGGTTGATTTCAGTTTTGCAAGCTGGGGGGATTCCTGTTTACGCCTTAAAAGAATTCCTGTTTTTTTTGCCTCAGATGTGTGATTTTGTATCGGAGACTTCCTTATTTGCATATGGCTGTATAATAAAGCAAACTGGGGGCTATTTCGCTCTGTCTTGCCATCAGCTTACAGAGGCCTCCTGATCCCATCCTACTTCTCTTTAAGTCTATTTTGTTCATCCTACGTTGTTCTCACTGAGGACCTGGAATTGCTGCGCTGATCCGCGGCAGGCAGGATGGTGATGTGGCCTCAGATGTGTGTGCCCACACAGCATTCCTGTTCTATTGCACTCAGCTTGCTTGTGCTTCACAGGTGTCATGTGTCTTAGAAACCAAAGGCCAGGCCCTCGGGTAGCACATGGACCACAACTCACTTTATGGTGGGAGTCTGGAACTGACCCGCACTGTCACTGAGTTAGAGGGTGCCTGCATTAGTCAGGGGTTCCCTGAAATGTAGGTGTGTCTCACCTCCTCCCGTCTAAGAGTCCCCTGGGGCTGAGGTCTGGCCAGCTCTGCTGTGATCTCATCAGTGACCTGCCCCTACCTTCCCCAATGGCTTCTCCCCAAGCCTCCTTCAAGACCCCAGTGGTTTCCCCCCAAGAACAACCTTTGTGCCAGTTTCCAACCACCTGTTAAGATGAGGAGGCTTCTTACCGCCCCCCCACCACATTTTGTTCTTTATTTTTTTTCTTTTTTTCCCCTCTTATTATTACTTTTCTTTGCTATGGCCCATGGAGTTCTTGGCAGGCCTGTTAGACATTTGATCCAAGTTTCTCTTTCTGGGCTTTTTGTTTGAGGGAGGTGGGTCCTTGTTTACCAGGGCCCGGTGGAAAGGGCCAAGCCTGGAGGCCACAATAAGGCGACCATTTTTTTTTGTCCTTTTCCACCTGGGCTGTATCTGTGCCAGAAGATAAGAGGCAAAACATACCCCACGATCAGGCCCCTGAGCCATCAACTCCCCTGACTTCTCCCCCGGATATTCGGGTTCGGATGCCAGCAAGCCCACACCGTCTGTTTGTGATGGCTTGGGGCCAGAATCCAGGTGTGATATTCCAAAGCATTCTTGTAGAGGAGTTTTCAGCTGGTATTTTGTTTACCTGCAGTTTTGGCCAGTCTCAATCCTTTGGGAGCCAAAAGCTTACAGAACTGTAACATCTCGAGCTCCCATCCATCCCGTCTATATGCTGGGCATGAATACAGACTCCATAATGCTGTCTGTGGCCTTCTGGGGCCCTTCCCTGCCTTTGTCTTGCTTCAGGAAATTCTAAGACCCTGGCAACGTTCCCTCCCCAGCGGCTGCTCCTGAGCAGCCTGGTGCCCGCACATAGTGCTCTGAGATCCCTGGCAGGAAGAAGGCACTGTGTACGATTGAGCTATGTTGTTCTTGGTATGACTTCCCACTTTCAGGAGAAGACCCTTCTCAAATGTTCACTTTCAGGCAGCCTTAGAGGGAAATCATAATAAACATACTTGCCATAATGAGTTCTACCGCTCTATCCCATCGTAGGAAAAGACCTAAAAATAATCTAGGGTTTGGATGTTGGTGTGTTTGGCTTTCAGAATCATGGTCATTTCCCCAATCCCCCACTTTGGCCGCTCCTGTGGGGACCTTGGTGTCGTGGCTCTCATTTTAGGTCTTGGATGTGTGTTCTGGCTGGCTTGGTGACATCCTGCTGTGCTCACCTCCCTCCCTGCCCCAGGCCGAATCGCTGAGCTTTGCCTTGGCCTCTGGTTTTGCAGGGCAGTGGGTCAGGTAGAGGGCATGGGTATCAGACAGAAATTGCGGCAGAGGGCCTGCCGGCAAGTTCTGCTCCTTTTTCTGTTGACACATAGACTCCCTCAGTCTTATTTCTGTCATCTGTGAAATGGGGGTAATTCTCCCCAGCTTCTTCTTCTTTTTTTGTGTGTGACAGAAGACAGAGAGAAGGACAGATAGGGACAGACAGACAGGAAGGGAGAGAGATGAGAAGCATCAATTCTTTGTTGTGTAGTGACCCTTGCTCAAGCCAGTGACCTTGGGCTCAAGCCAGTGACCTTGGGCTTCAAGCTAGTGACCTTTGGGCTCAAGCCAGGGATCAGAGCTAATGTCTCTGATTCCATGCTCAAGCCAGTGACCCCTTGCTCAAGCTGGTAAGCCTGTGCTCAAGCCAGCAACCTTGGGTTTTAAACCTGGTTCCTCTGCGTCCCAGGCTGATACTCTATCCACTGCATCACTGCCTGGTCAGGCATCTTTGACTTCTTCATCCTGCTCTTGAATGAGGAGGGCTCTGTCTCATATGCCATATGCAGGATAGTGCCTGGTGCCTAATAGCCACACAATACATTTAATTGACCCTTGAACAACATAGGTTTGTGCTGGATGAGTCCATGTATATGCAGATTTATTTTTTCAATAAACACTGTAAGTATGTTTCTCTTCCTTATGATTTTCTTAATAACAGTTTCTTTTCTCTAGTGTACTTTATTGCAAGGACACAGTGTATGATAGCATAACATATAAAATATACATTATTTGACTGTTTTTGCTATCTGTAAGGCTTCTGGTCAACAGTAGGCTACCAGTAGTTATATTTTTTTGAGAGGGGAGTCAAAAGTTATACTTAGATTTTCCTATGATATGAGGTGGGCACCCCTAATTCTGCATTGTTCAAGGGTCAGCTGTGTATGTTGCATGAATAAACATTAAGTAAAAGTCTCCATTCTAAATGAATTTGAGGTGCTGCTGTTTGGGAGAGGATGTTGCATTTTAAACTAATCTGTTTAGAGTGCACATGAGATAGAATAAAAATTTTTGACACTATTTCTGCCCTGACTTGTTTGTGGCCCTGGGCCATGCAGCTATCGGAAGAGCACAGGAATGAGGTGATCGTAGATTTTCCATGTCAGCGGAGGGGCCTTGCGGAGCACGCTGGGGTTTTTTTTTCCCTCCTTGGCATGATTTTAGTAGAAAATGCTCCTTTCTTTCTACTTTTTTTTTTTAAGGGAAAAAAACGACTGCAGAGAATCTTCATCTAGATTTTTTGCAGCTCCTTGTTTTAGAATTTCTGCGCAGAAGAGAACCACGCACAGATCTGTAGGGTCTGTCACAGTGTGCATGTTGCAGAGACTTTGCTGCAGGGAACACCCAGGTGTGGCTCACAGGTCGAGGAGAGAACAGGCATCTCTAGTCTATGCCTGTACCCTACACACACGTTGGTGAATTCAGGTGCACGTGTATACACACATGCACACACGTTATCAGGACAGCTGTGCCTCATTTGATGGCTAACCTCATGGCTGGAAAAGTCAAACTAAAGCACGTGCTGGTGCCTCCTGCTAAAGTTCCCTGTCGCGTTGCTGTTGAATCTTGGATACCTAGAGCTTGCGTATGTTTACTCAGTGGGAACTTGCCTTGTTTTGAACATTCCTGTGATTAGACATCGAAATGTTAGAATTTCTTCTGCTGTTGGCAATCTGCCCGTTCCTCCAGCTAAAAACCCCAGGACCACTTGAGACTTGGCAGTTTTTTTAGATGTGAGTGTGTTAGCGATTTTAGGTTTTATACTTCAGAATTTAGGAAGGCATTAAGGTACATTGGCTATGTTATGTAATACCCTACTCTGGGTCTGGACTCACACCGATAAGTCAATTTTGCAATGAGAAATGCAAATGTGATATTTATACAAAAGGTGATAAGTGAAGACTCTAAAGAACCTCATGGAAGTTCAGCTTAGATTCTGCGACCAAATAAATTCAGAGCAAGTCAAACTTAGTCACCAACAGAGTTGAGGGAGAAAAACACTTTGGTTTTTTAGAAACTTTTGGATAGCATTTGGATCACGGAAAAAAGGATCGTAGGCTGGTATTTCAAAAAACACCATTTTTAATTAGCATCCTTGTTTTGAACTCCATGAACAGAGAAACCTTGTTCTTTGCAGAGCCCCGTGGAAGGAGGTCTCTGTTGCTCCGCAGAAAGCCCACCGTGTCTCAAATCCTCACAGTCATTTGAAATCAGCTCCCTGTGCTTCCTGGTGCAAGCTGTTAGAATGGCTTGGATTCCACTAGAGGGCAGTTGGGCCTTATCTCAGTGGACTTTGCCATTGACCACCACTCATTTCTGTTTTTATTTGGCACACATGTGTCCCACTGGACACCAGCTGCACGTCGGTGTGTCAGGGATCCCCGGGCCGACATTTCCAGATGCTACTGTTCCTCTGACCTCTAACTGAATTTCTCTAGTTGGCTGTTGAAAGACGGGGCAGTCCGGACATGTTGAAGACTGACCTCAGCATCTCCACTGCCTGTCCCCCAAGCCCAGCTCTCTTCTCCCATGCTCCATGGCTCAGGGAAAGACCCCGACGCCTACTTGCTTTTGCACGCCTTAGAAGCTAGGCTTCATCCTTGACATGCCCTCTTTCAACGTAATTCCTTTCCAAACCCTCTCTCTTTTATTGGCCAGATAGCTCTCATGGTCTGTCTACATCTCTGCCTCCATTCCTGGCTACCACGTACTCCTACTTGGTTATTAGCCATCAACCTGGTGTCCCGACTCTAGGCACTCCACTCCCCCTTCTTCCAAGTTTCTCTTCTCCTCTCCTGTACCTGTTGCCTGCGCTAGACCCTTCCACCAGCCTCATTGTCTATCCCCACACGTGTAAGTCCCATACACTGTGAAATACTGGCTTTAGACATCTGAGAGGCCAGTGCACCAAGGATGAAGACAGCACACCCAATTTCCCAAGGAAGTAGTCCTCCTTTTACATGGTTCCTTCTATGTATGATTTTCAGTTAAATCTATAAGTTAGTTTAATCATATCAGTCCCCCAACACCAGTCTCCCGGTAACATGGCTCACATTTTGGATCTCCACATAGTCATTCCATTAGGGAAGGCTTCCCTGCAAAGATCAGAGTATCTTATAGGTCACTCTGTAGCTCTCTGCATCTTTTTTTCCCCATGGCGCTTATGTAGTGTGTTATTCTTTCTTTCTTTTCCCTCCTTCCCTTCGTCCTTCTCTCCCTCCCTCCCTTCCTTCTTTTCTTCTTTCCTTTCACAAATTAGCTTATTGTTGTCTACCTTGCTGGTTAGATGCAAGGTCAGTTTGTCATAGTGACTGGGAATTCCCAATAATGGTTGAATGAATGAATGAATGGTTAAATAAACAATAGCATCCCCCCTTTTTTCGTAGCTACCAGAATCCCCTGAGGTAGCTTACTTTCAACTGACTTTAGTTGATAGTAGCTTTTACACATCAGCCACAGGGGATGAGGAGGGAGATACTCCTATCTTAATAAAGAACTAGGAGAGACAGAAAGGACTGAAATTTAGCAGAGTTTTGTTTGCAGTACAAACTTCAGTAAAACATTGATTGAATAAATGGCCAATCTCTGGTGCTGGAATTGATATGAAGGAGCTAGTTAGGGAGACTCAGTCTTTCCAGGATCTTAAAGGCAATTATTTTAACAATTTAGGAGGACATAGAAAAGTAAGTAAAATAGCAACAGCAACAACTACAACCACCACCACAACAAAAAACCATAGCAAAAAACTCCCAGACACTCAAAATCCACATCCTTATTCCTTTTATTACTCAAGAAAGATACGAATACATTCTTGTGTTAGATTCAAGTCATCCAGATGTTTGAACAAGTAAAAACTAAAAGGTGAACAACTCTTCCTGCCCCAATTCCATTTCCCCGCCAGAAGAAACCACCATCAAATCAGACATGCCTTTTCTCTGGAGCCCCTCCCTGCGTTTCAGAGCTTTTGTGCACATGATTCACATCATGTAGGAGACAGCGTGGAGGGCAGGCTGTGGCTGGGAGCTGCTATGGGAAGCAGAGGGTTGGTGGGAACACGCTGGTGGGACTGCACCAGGGAGAAGGAGGGCACCTTCAGCTCTGAGCGGTCTGATTGGCTCTCCTGTGCCCTTGCTCTGGGTCAACCCCAGGCACTGTTCAGTAATGGCTACTTCGCACATACAAGCATGCACACATAAACAAGTGCGTAGTGCACTTCCACACACACACACACACAGACACGCATGCACACACACGCACTAACCCAACCCAACAATCTCCAAAAAACAACAAAAAAATGGAAAGAAACAAACCACAATGGGATCGTGTCTTTCTTACTGTCCTGTAATGAGGCTCTTCTCCTTAATGACACTCAGGAGTCTTTCTACACGAGTAAGAAATCCACTCAGAGACACACCATGGCTCCAGTAGTGACGGCTTCTCCGTGGGGTCTGAGCCGGCCGGCGCCTCACCCATGAGACCTGTGCAATAGGACAGCCCCTGATCCACTGCAACCACATGCAACCAGAAGGCAGTGATCAAAAGTGCCAATATGTCTCAGGAGATGCCATAGTACCCTGTGGAACGTGCTACTCAGGCATTGGAGATATTATAAGACAGGGAAAGACACCGTTGCTGTGTTGAGGAGCTTGACAAGAAGGCAAACCCACGAGGCACTGCCTCGTGAGGAGGAACTTTGGTTGTGACCTGACCATAAAATACACACTTCCTCTACTTCTGCCTGGGCCAAGTGGCCCTTCTTCTGTCCAGAGCTGGTTAAAAGCAAGGGCTGCAATACGTCCAATGATCCATCCAAAACACAGATGGCTACTGACATTCCAAATACCAGAGACTGGAATCTTCAGCTTTACCTAAAGAAACACCTTGATCTTAAAACTTTATCGTGTTGTTTTATTTAGAGAATTTTCTGTACTGTTTGTTTTGGTTATCAAACAATTAACAAAACAGCAAAAATAAAAAATTTACTCATTTTAATGAACATCATTTATTTACCATTCCTGTATTAATAGACATTAATGGATGTGATAATGGTTTCCCCATTTTTTAAGTTAAAAACCATATTTTACTGAACCTTCTAACTTCATACACATACTGGGTGAATTCCTCAGAGTGGCATTGCTCAAAGAATTTGCTCGGTTCCCATTGTGATAGATGTTGTCAAACTGAATCAATTCACAGTATGTGAATGTGCTTGTTTCTTTGTGTCAAGAGCTAATATTTAAACAGTTATTTAAATTTGATAATGCCATTTGATGGATGAAAAATATCTCATTATTGTTTTGGTTTGCATTTTCCTGATAGATAATGTGGATGAGACTCTTTTTATGTGTTTAGTGGATATGTATTTTTGGGTCCTATATTTTGCCCATTTTTTATAAACTTTTATTTATTTTTTATTTAGAAGAGCTCTTCATAGTCACTTGTTTAATATAGGCAACAGGCACGTAGCAGCCACTGGGGTTGTGTGGGCATGATGCTGAGTGTCAGGATTTCAGAGAACACCATACACAGCAGGCAATGCCTGCCCTCCTCAGGGTGGGGTGGTTGGAGGGAAGGCAGACTTGCGAAGAAGACAAATGCAGTAACATGTTACAATAGTCATGTTAGGCAAGCTACCTTATTAAGAATATTAGGTTGTGTGGCAGTTTCTTATCCGTCATCTCAGAGGGAAGAAAACTGAAAATGGCATTATCATTTTCTCTCGCTGGGAGCAAATCCATCCCATGTTGAAAGTTGATGACTATTTTTATTTTTTAGCTTGTTGCTCTGTCTTTAAATGTGACTTTTTACATATGTAAGCCAGTCATGATTGCTTCTGCTACTAGTTTTGAAGGCCACAGATCTAAGAATAAAGACTCTCCGAGGTAATTTAATGCTTCAATATAGAATGACTTTTACTGCATCTTTAATTGCAATGATGGTATCGTTTTACTAGATCAGAGTCCTTTGACGGCTTTCACAAACTTCCACTGCAAATGCTTGAGTGGATATACATGCGGATAGTCGCACGCACACACACACACACACACACACACACACACACACACACACACACGAGCCAAGTAGTATTATGAAAAAGACTAGACAGGTTGCCAATGACTGGAATGTACTTAGATGAAGAGGGCACCTCTACTGGGTGGTGAGATCTCTGTTTGCCACAACACAGGTGGTTTAGTACACCAAGGTTCTAGCTGATGAGGCACTGCAGAGACCTGAGTAGTTGGGTGGAAGTGCTTCACTTATGTCCGGGGAGAGGGATGGACAAGTGGTTCTCTTCAAGTGGGAAGCAGGAGTGGTGGTTCAGGTCTCCCAAGAGTGAGCTCCCTGTGGGTTTAGGCTGGTGGAAGAGTTGGTAGCCTTATTTCCTTTTTAAGCACAATCCCAGTTAAGCAGACTGGAAAGGAGATACAGAGTGTGCAGGATATTGGTCATGTCTTTGCAGAGAAGTCATGATGCCTCCCCCCAGGATCAATAACTGTTCCAAGTAAGCTTCCTCCAGAGGCATGAGAGAGAGCACCAAGAACATGACAGCATGAACTATGATAGTACATGCAGTAGCTTGTAAATAGTGAGACCTAAGTCACAGTGATATTATTATTGTTTTTCTGTAAAAATCAATCCCAACAGGGGCATCGGATTTCAGCTATGGCATGGGTTTAGAAGCAGCACTCAGGTTGGTACAGTTCTTGCCGGGAAGCTGTGTTTGCTGAGTAAACACCGTGTTTTGATTTAGACAGTATGTGGTTTGGTAGGAAGGGCATCGGTGCGTCACTGCAACACCGCACATACCCTCCAAGACACCCCAGGGCACCACCCCTGAACGTCACAAATTTTTTTTTCAAGATAGACGCTGAAACAAAGATACACTCTGACCGCCATCTTGTGGAAGGATGTACCATCACCAAGTCAGACTGTGAGGGAGGTCCTGGTCATGAAGGAGGGGCTTTGAGGGACACAGAAGTCCCAAGCTCATGTGTTTTCTCCCTCGAGGGCTCTAGCAGGGGCAACAGGAGAGATGAAATACCTTAGAAACAAACTTTTCCACCTGCAGGAGAGCTGTCACCTGAGCCCTCAGAGGACCTCCTTTACTTTGGGGTGGCCTTCTGCAGCATGGAGGCTCTGGAGGAGCTTGGAAGGACCATTTGTCATGCTTCCTCTGCCTGCTTCCAACTTCCCTTGCTCAGGAAGGTATTTTTCTTACATTCTGCAGAGTTCAAAGAGCTTATCGAACAACTGACCGTCAATATTTATTCTTCAATATTATTTCATTATATACCACACCAGAGCACATTTGTTTTCACAGCATTTAATTAGATTTCCCGGAAATGGAAAAGCCATTTGCTTTTTTATGGATTTACTATCAGTCCAAAACCCAAGGACCTTTCCAATATTTTAATTCAAACCAGCCATGCTGATTTAAATGAAAAGAATGTGTGTGAAGTAGGAATAATACTGATAAAAGAAGCTTTTGCTATGAGCTGGATAGCACCCAGGCTGCCAGGATGGCATTTGGGTGAAAGTGAGTGAGACATGGTATCAAAGGGAGGTTTTTCCTTTCTCGGAGGGTCTGAAACGAGCCTGGCTCTCCCCTTGGCAGGACAACAGCAACAACAACAAAAGTGGCCACGTGGCCATTTTTCACTTTGCACAGCATTCTTTCCTGAGGCCCGTGCGGTTGTTCTTGGATGGCCTTGGGGCACTGTCACCGCATCCATCTTCCGACAGCTCTCCACAACATCCAAGTGGCTGTTGTTCTTCGCAAGGATGGGGGTGGGGGGTGGGGGAGGCACGTGATGTCTTCCCATGGCTTGTCTGTAACGCAGCATGCTCGGGGGCGTTGCTGGCTCAGGACCATGCCTTTCACCACATCTAGAACCTCACAGGATGACAGCAGTCTACGTTTCCAAAGTAAGGTTGGCGGTGGTACCAAGGGCCATGTTGGCACATAGTAGGTGTTGATTGGATGCTCCAAGACAGGAGGGTCTCGCTGTTATCCACAAACCTAGAAATGTTAGGAAGTTCTTGTATAGATGTCTATAGGCATGTTAGGAAATTCTTGTATACATGTCTCCTAAAATGTGGCCCCAAATTCAGTTCCACTGCCCTTGGGGGCTGGATACTTCCTTGTTGTGGGGGGCTGTGCTTTGCATTGTAGGAGGTGTAGCAGCATCTCTGGTCTCTCTACCCACAGATGCCAGTTGTAACCCCACCACCACCAATTTGCAGAGACCAAAAATGTCTTCAGGTATTGACAAATGACCCCTGGGGTGGAGAGAGGGGTCGAAAGTCACTCCCAGTTGTGAATCATTATCCTAAACTGAGTGACATTATGTGGAACAGATCTGGCTCTAGGTCTGACTTGAGTCAGCAGCTGGAAATAATGGAATAAGATTGGAGGACCCTAGAAATGCTCTTTGGACCACCAATACCTCCCCTGCCCACAGCAGCCTCTGGGAAGGCTGACCATGGAGGTTTGAGCTGGGATACTTTCAGGAAGTTGAGAGCAAGTACCTGAACTGTCAGCCAGGGAAACAGTCCATTTTTAATCTAATGAGGATAGTCACTCAGGAGTCAGGTAGTCACTTGTGAAGCAGGTGTCCGTAATATGACATGGTGTAATGGGGGCAAAGATGGCAAGGAGACCGGGGGGCTTGTGCTCTCGTCTGGCCTCTGACCAGTCTGTCTCTCTTTCCTTGGCTGCCAGCAAGGAGGCTGGACCCGTGAGCGGCCTTTTGCCCCTCAGGTGTGAACACAGTATGGATTATGGATTTACCCAGTGAAGAGCCTGCTATGACCTATTTTTATGGAGGAAGAGCTGGTCTTTGAGGGGATGCAATGTGAGAATGAGAGAGGTGCAGATTAGAGGGTTGGGGGAGCTAGGGCATGGGGTTTGGGGGATGACAAAGTCTAAGATGACAGTAACGGAGTTTGTGTTAAAGGGACATCAGAACATACAACAAAGACACACACACAAAAAGCCATGTAGTTTTGCTTTTGTGTGCGTGTGTGTGTGTGTGTGCATGTGTGCATGCGCAGGTTGGAGGTAGGGATGCTGATTGGGCCACAGCTAGCTGGCCAGTCTGCTTCCCCATGGCTCCTTAGGGAGGAAACAGGGTTTACTCAGGAGGACAGTTTCTCTTGCCAAATTCGAAAACCACCATCAGAGGTTGCTGACAGTGAGGGGAATGCTTGGACATGTGTGGAAGCTCTCACCGGAGCGTCCAGCTGATGCAACGGCATTACCTTACGGTGCAGATGTGCAGATCAGAACAGTCCATACCTATTATGTCTTGTGGAAATCAACATCATGATTCATTGATTACACAGAGTAAGACGGCCCGAGAGTTTCTGATATTCAATAACACAGAAACCAGGGTAGGACCAGTCTGGCGGGAATTTGGGGAGTTCTTCAGCCATTTTGGGTCTAATAAAAAGAGCACACCCGTTTTACAAAGCGGTCTTTCCCCTTCCTTTCTAAACCTGATGTGTATGTGAAAGGAAATTCCATCCATATGCTTTTGATTAATTTTACTTAAATCATCAAAATATTATTTCTTAAGAGCAGTTTGATGTCTAAGAAGTATTTAAACCCTTTGAATAACTTAAAAAAATATGTATATTTTTCACTTCAGAACAGGAAATCATTTTTTAAAGAGTTTAAATGGGTCTGGACACAAATGAGATTCAGACTTGAAACCCTGACCCCATCAGGTTAGGGGAAAGCTTGTGTGCCACCGTAGCCACTCCCTTCCCTCCTTCCAAGTCAGCACCTCCTGACAGCGTATTGTTAGCAGAAATGCCTGGGTATTGTCCAAGGAACTGGAATACCCTTATTACCATCTTCTCCCTCGTCACAGGGTTCACGACCTCGGTCAACACTAACCCCATCTCTAGCCCTGGCATTGGCTTTCGTGCAGGGTCAAATCAATTGCTCCCTTCTCTGCCTTGCCCAGTGTCAGTCCCTCCTGACTCGCTGCCTTCTCCCCTGTCAGGCTCTGTCATCGTAGCCTTGACCACAGCCTTTGCCATCCGGCTGGTGCCTCCCTCCATCTCATCTCTGCTGGCACCAATGAGATGTAGGTGTTATAGCCTTCTAGAGAGTCCTTGCCCAGATCCTCAATCAATCGTCACTAATGTCGCCACTCTTCTGCTGGTTCTGGAAGCCCACGGATCTTTCCATCTGCATTCAGCAGTTCTCTGCATTCGATGGCCCCTTTGGCGTGTCATAGCGGACCATGGGGAGTCCCTTCTCAGAGTGGTGTGGAGCCCTTCCTCTGCTCCCTTGTCCTCATACCACACGGGCCAGCCCAAGTCTCACCCCCTTCCCTATGCTGGGAGCTCCTCCGTCACTCGCTGTCATGGCACGGTCTGTCTGAGTCGAGGTCTGATCTCTAGTTGGTGCCGAGAATTCCTGCACTTCATGGATGTCTGTGTCTAGCCTCCTAATTTGGACTAGAGACTTAGTTGCACAACAGTGGTTTCTCCAAGTGTGCATAGAACCAGCAGCATTTGAGAATTTGTTAGAACTACCATGTTTTTTCTTTTGCCTTAAAACAACACAAATTTATTTTCTTCCAGTTTTGCAGGTTTCACTTGGCTGAAGTCAAGGAGTCCACAGGACTGGTTCTTTCTGATGTTTCTTAGGGAAGAATCCTTCCCCTGCCACTTTCCAGCGTCCATCGTCCTTGGCTTGTGGCCCTCGAAGAACATCATTCCAATCCCTACTTTTTTTTTTTTAAACCTCCCAAAGATTGTGTTTTCACTGCCCTACTTGCCAATGCATAGTATCATGTTCCTACACATCTGGGAATCCCATCAATTCTTTTTTAAATCATTTTTTATTTTTCAATTACAGTTGACATACAATATTATATTAGTTTCAGGTGTGTACCCCAGTGGTTAGATATTATATAACTTTCTAAGTGATCATCCTGATAAGTTTCAAATCCAGCTGACACCATACACAGTTATTAGATTATTATTGCCTATATTCCCTGTGCTGTACTTTACATTCCCAGGACTGTTCTGTGCCAACCAATTTGTACTTCTTAGTCCCTTCATCTTTTTTACCCATCTCTCCAACCCCCCTCCCATCTGGCAACTGTCAAAATGTTCTCATGAGTCTGTTTCTGTTCTACTTGTTTGTTTATTTTGTCTTATATTTTGTTTCAATTGTTGACAGATATGTAGTGATGGCCATGGCCATTTTATTGTTCATATTTTAAATTTTATTTTCCTTCTTCTTCAAAAAGACCTTTTAACATTTCATGTAATACTGGTCTAGTGGTGATGAACTCCTTCAGCTTTTACTTGCCTGGGAAGCTCTTTTATCTGTCCTTTGATTTTATTTTATTTATTAAAAAAAATTTTTTTTAAATAAATTTTTATTAATGTTAATGGGATGACATTAATAAATCAGGGTACATATATTCAAAGAAAACATGTCTAGGTTATCTTGTCATTAAATTATGTTGCATACCCCTCGCCCAGAGTCAGATTGTCTTCCGTCACCCTCTATCTAGTTTTCTCTGTGCCCCTCCCCCTCCCCCTAACTCTCTCCCTCCTTCCCTCCTGCATCCTCCCTCCCCCCACCCCTGGTAACCACCTCACTCTTGTTCATGTCTCTTAGTCTTGTTTTTATGTTCCACCAATGTATGGAATCATGTAGTTCTTGTTTTTTTCTGATTTACTTATTTCACTCCATATAATGTTATCAAGATCCCACCATTTTGCTGTAAATGATCTGATGTCATCATTTCTTATGGCTGAGTAGTATTCCATAGTGTATATGTGCCACATCTTCTTTATCCAGTCTTGTATTGAAGGGCTTTTTGGTTGTTTCCATGTCCTGGCCACTGTGAACAGTGCTGCAATGAACATGGGGCTACATGTGTCTTTACGTATCAGTGTTTCAGAGGTTTTGGGGTATATACCCAGTAGAAGGATTGCTGGGTCATAAGGTAGTTCTATTTTCAGTTTTTTGAGGAACCACCATACTTTCCTCCATAATGGTTGTACTACTTTACATTCCCACCAACAGTGCATGAGAGTTCCCTTTTCTCCGCAGCCTCTCCAACATTTGCTATTCCCCGTCTTGTTGATAATAGCTAATCTGACAGGGGTGAGGTGGTATCTCATTGTAGTTTTGATTTGCATTTCTCTAATAACTAATGAAGCTGAGCATCTTTTCATATATCTGTTGGCCATTTGTATTTCTTCCTGGGAGAAGTGTCTGTTCATGTCCTCTTCCCATTTTTTTATTGGATTGTTTGTTTGTTTGTTGTTGAGTTTTATGAGCTCTTTGTAAATTTTGGATATTAGGCCCTTATCTGAGCTGTTGTTTGAAAATAACATTTCCTATTTAGTTGGCTGTTTGTTTATTTTGATATCAGTTTCTCTTGCTGAGCAAAAACTTTTTATTCTGATGTAGTCCCATTCATTTATCTTTGCCTTCACTTCTCTTGCCATTGGAGTCAAGTTCATAAAATGTTCTTTAAAAACCCAGGTCCATGAGTTTAGTACCTATGTCTTCTTCTATGTATTTTATTGTTTCAGGTCTTATATTTAGGTCTTTGATCCATTTTGAATTAATTTTAGTACACGGGGAAAAGCTGTAGTCGAGTTTCATTCTTTTGCATATGGCTTTCCAGTATTCCCAACACCATTTGTTGAAGAGGCTTTCTTTTCTCCATTGTGTGTTGTTGGCCCCTTTATCAAAGATTATTTGACCATATATATGTGGATTTACTTCTGGGTTTTCTATTCTGTTCCATTGGTCTGAGTGTCTATTTTTCTGCCAATACCATGCTGTTTTGATTATCGAGGCCCTATAATATAGTTTAAAGTCAGGTATTGTAGTGCCTCCAGCTTCATTCTTTTTCCTTAGGACTATTTGGGGTTTTTTATAGTTCCATATAAATCTGATGATTTTTTGTTCCATTTCTTTAAAAAATGTCATAGGAATTTTGATGGGAATTGCATTAAATTTATATATTGCTTTGGGTAATATGGCCATTTTAATTATATTTATTCTTCCTATCCAAGAACAAGGAATATTTTTCCATCTCATTGTGTCTTTTTCTATTTCTCTTAACAATGCCTTGTAGTTTTCATTATATAGGTCCTTTACATTCTTTGTTATGTTTATTCCTAGGTATTTTATTTTTTTTGTTGCAATCGTGAAGGGGATTATTTTTTTGAGTTCGTTTTCTAATATTTCATTATTGGCATATAGAAAGGCTATGAACTTTTGTATGTTAATTTTGTATCCTGTGACCTTACTGTATTGGTTTATTGTTTCTAGTAATCTTTTTGTGGAGTCCTTCGGGTTTTCGATGTATAGGATCATATCATCAGCAAAAAGTGATAGCTTTACTTCTTCTTTTCCGATATGGATGCCTTTTATTTCTTTGTCTTGTCTGATTGCTCTGGCCAGAACTTCTAGCACCACGTTAAATAAGAGTGGAGAGAGTGGACAACCCTGTCTTGTTCCTGATTTAAGGTGGAAAGTCCTCAGTTTTTGCCATTTAATATGATGTTGGCTGATGATTTATCATATATGGCCTTTATCATGCTGAGATATTTTCCTTCTATACCCATTTTGTTGAGAGTCTTAAACATAAAATTGTGTTATATTTTATCAAAAGCCTTTTCTGCATCTATTGATAAGATCATGTGGTTTTTGTTCTTTGTTTTGTTGATATGGTGTATTACGTTAACTGTTTTACGTATGTTGAACCATCCTTGAGATTCTGGGATGCATCCCACTTGATCATGATGTATTATTTTTTTTAATATGTTGTTGTATTTGGTTTGCCAGTATTTTGTTTAGTATTTTAGCATCTGTATTCATTAGAGATATTGGTCTGTAGTTTTCTTTTTTTGTGCCATCCTTGCCTGGTTTTGGTATGAGGATTATGTTGGCCTCATAAAATGTGTTTGGAAGTATTGCTTCTTCTTCAATTTTTTGGAAGACTTTGAGTAGAATAGGAACCAAGTCTTCTTTGAATGTTTGATAGAAGTCACTAGTATAACCGTCTGGGCCTGGACTTTTATTTTTGGGGAAGTTTTTAATAGTTTTTTTTATTTCCTCCCTGCTGATTGGTCTGTTTAGGCTTTCTGCTTCTTCATGACTCAGTATAAGAAGGTTGTATTGTTCTAGGAATTTATCCATTTCTTCAAGATTGTTGTATTTGGTGGCATATAATTTTTCATAGTATTCTACAATAATTCTTTGTATATCTATGATGTCTGTGGTGATTTCTCCTCTTTCATTTTGGATTTTATTTATTTGAGTCCTGTGCCTTTTTTCCTTGGTGAGTCTTGCCAAGGGTTTGTCAATTTTGTTGATCTTTTCAAAGAACCAGCTCCTTGTTTTTTTTAATTTTTCTATAGTTTTTCTGTTCTCTATTTCGTTTATTTCTGCTCTGATTTTTATTATCTCCTTTCTTCGGCTGGTTTTGGGTTGTCTTTGTTCTTCTTTTTCTAGTTCCTTAAGGTGTGAAGTTAAGTGGTTTACTTCGGCTCTCTCTTGCTTGTTCATATAGGCCTGAAGTGATATGAACTTTCCTCTTATTACTGCTTTTGCTGCATCCCAGAGATTCTAATATGTCGTATTGTCATTTTCATTTGTCTGTATATATCTTTTAATCTCTGCGCTTATTTCTTCTTTGACCCATTCATTTTTTAGAAGTATGTTGTTTAGTTTCCACATTTTTGTGGGTTTTTTCCCCTCTTTTTTGCAGTTGAATTCTAGTTTCAAGGCTTTATGATCAGAGAATATGCTTCGTACAATTTCAATTTTTCTAAACTTGCTGATATTGTCTTTGTGGCCCAACATATGGTCAATTCTTGAGAATGTTCCATGTACACTAGAGAAAAATGTATACTCTGTCGCTTTGGGATGAAGTGTCCTGTAGATGTCTATCATATACAGGTGTTCTAGTATTTCGTTTAAGGCCAATATATCTTTATTGATTCTCTGTTTGGATGACTGATCTAGAGCCGTCAGTGGTGTATTGAGGTTTCCAAGTATGATTGTATTTTTGTCAGTTTTTGTTTTAAGGTCAGTAAGTAGCTGTCTTACATATTTTAGTGCTCCTTGGTTTGGTGCATATATATTAAGGATTGTTATGTCTACTTGATTCAGTGTCCCCTTAATCATTATGAAATGACCATTTTTGTCTCTGAGTACTTTTTCTGTCTTGTAGTCAGCATTATTAGATATGAGTATTGCTACACCTGCTTTTTTGGGGGTGTTGTTTGCTTGGAGTATTGTTTTCCAGCCTTTCACTCTGAATTTGTTTTTATCCTTGTTGCTTAGATGTGTTTCTTGTAGGCAGCATACAGTTGGATTTTCTTTTTTAATCCATTCTGCTACTCTGTGTCTTTTTATTGGTAAGTTTAATTCATTTACATTTAGTGTAATTATTGACACTTGTGGGGTCCCTATTGCCATTTTATAAATTGCTTTCTGTTAGTTTTGTATCTTATTTGATTCTTCTCTTTTTTTTTTTTTAAATAAATTTTTATTAATGGTAATGGGATGACATTAATAAATCAGGGTACATATATTCAAAGAAAACATGTCTAGGTTATTTTGTCATCAAATTATGTTGCAAACCCCTCGCCCAAAGTCAGATTGTCCTCCGTCACCCTCTATCTAGTTCTCTGTGCCCCTCCCCCTCCCCCTAACTCTCTCCCTCCCTCCCTCCCATGTCCTCCCTACCCCCCCACCCTTGGTAACCACCACACTCTTGTCCATGTCTCTTAGTCTCATTTTTATGTTCCACCAATGTATGGAATCATGTAGTTCTTGTTTTTTTCTGATTTGCTTATTTCACTCCTTATAATGTTATCAAGATCCCACCATTTTGCTGTAAATGATTTGATGTCATCATTTCTTATGGCTGAGTAGTATTCCATAGTGTATATGTGCCACATCTTCTTTATCCAGTCTTCTATTGAAGGGCTTTTTGGTTGTTTCCATGTCTTGGTCACTGTGAACAGTGCTGCAATGAACATGGGGCTACATGTGTCTTCACGTATCAATGTTTCTGAGGTTTTGGGGTATATACCCAGTAGAGGGATTGCTGGGTCATAAGGTAGTTCTATTTGCAGTTTTTTGAGGAACCACCATACTTTCCTCCATAATGGTTGTACTACTTTACAGTCCCACCAACAGTGAATGAGGGTTCCTTTTTCTCCACAGCCTCTCCAACATTTGCTATTACCCGTCTTGTTGATAATAGCTAATCGAACAGGTGTGAGGTGGTATCTCATTGTAGTTTTGATTTGCATTTCTCTAATAACTAATGAAGCTGAGCATCTTTTCATATATCTGTTGGCCATTTGTATCTCTTCCTGGGAGAAGTGTCTGTTCATGTCCTCTTCCCATTTTTTTATGGGATTGTTTGTTTGTTTGTTGTTGAGTTTTATGAGTTCTTTGTAAATTTTGGATATTAGGCCCTTATCTGAGCTGTCGTTTGAAAATATCAGTTCCCATATAGTTGGCTGTCTGTTTATTTTGATATCAGTTTCTCTTGCTGAGCAAAAACTTTTTATTCTGATGTAGTCCCATTCATTTATCTTTGCCTTCACTTCTCTTGCCATTGGAGTCAAGTTCATAAAATGTTCTTTAAAACCCAGGTCCATGATTTTGGTACCTATGTCTTCTTCTATGTACTTTATTGTTTCAGGTCTTATATTTAGGTCTTTGATCCATTTTGAATTAATTTTAGTACACGGGGACAGGCTGTAGTCGAGTTTCATTCTTTTGCATGTGGCTTTCCAGTTTTCCCAACACCATTTGTTGAAGAGGCTTTCTTTTCTCCATTGTGTGTTGTTGGCCCCTTTATCAAAGATTATTTGACCATATATATGTGGTTTTATTTCTGGGCTTTCTATTCTGTTCCATTGGTCTGAGTGTCTATTTTTTTGCCAATACCATGCTGTTTTGATTATCGTGGCCCTATAATATAGTTTAAAGTCAGGTATTGTAATGCCCCCAGCTTCATTCTTTTTCCTTAGGATTGTTTTGGCTATTCGGGGTTTTTTATAGTTCCATATAAATCTGATGATTTTTTGTTCCATTTCTTTAAAAAATCTCATAGGGATTTTGATGGAAATTGCATTAAATTTGTATATTGCTTTGGGTAATATGGCCATTTTGATTATATTTATTCTTCCTATCCAAGAACAAGGAATATTTTTCCATCTCATTGTATCTTTTTCGATTTCCCTTAACAATGCTTTGTAATTTTCATTATATAGGTCCTTTACGTTCTTTGTTATGTTTATTCCTAGGTATTTTATTTTTTTTGTTGCAATCGTGAAGGGGATTATTTTTTTGAGTTCGTTTTCTAATATTTTATTTTTGGCATATAGAAAGGCTATGGACTTTTGTATGTTAATTTTGTATCCTGCGACCTTACTGTATTGGTTTATTGTTTCTAATAATCTTTTTGTGGAGTCCTTCGGGTTTTCGATGTATAGGATCATATCATCAGCAAAAAGTGATAGCTTTACTTCTTCTTTTCCGATATGGATGCCTTTTATTTCTTTGTCTTGTCTGATTGCTCTGGCCAGAACTTCTAGCACCACGTTGAATAAGAGTGGAGAGAGTGGACAACCCTGTCTTGTTCCTGATTTAAGGTAGAAAGTCCTCAGTTTTATGCCGTTTAATAGGATGTTGGCTGATGGTTTATCATATATGGCCTTTATCATGTTGAGATATTTTCCTTCTATACCCATTTTGTTGAGAGTCTTAAACATAAAATTGTGTTGTATTTTATCGAAAGCCTTTTCTGCATCTATTGATAAGATCATGTGGTTTTTGTTCTTTGTTTTGTTGATATGGTGTATTACGTTAACCGTTTTGCGTATGTTGAACCATCCTTGAGATTCTGGGATGAATCCCACTTGATCATGATGTATTATTTTTTTAATATGTTGTTGTATTCGGTTTGCCAGTATTTTGTTTAGTATTTTAGCATCTGTATTCATTAGAGATATTGGTCTGTAGTTTTCTTTCTTTGTGCCATCCTTGCCAGGTTTTGGTATGAGGGTTATGTTGGCCTCATAAAATGTGTTTGGAAGTATTGCTTCTTCTTCAATTTTTTGGAAGACTTTGAGTAGAATAGGAACCAAGTCTTCTTTGAATGTTTGATAGAAGTCACTAGTATAACCGTCTGGGCCTGGACTTTTATTTTTGGGGAGGTTTTTAATAGTTTTTTCTATTTCCTCCCTGCTGATTGGTCTGTTTAGGCTTTCTGCTTCTTCATGACTCAGTCTAGGAAGGTTGTATTGTTCTAGGAATTTATCCATTTCTTCTAGATTGTTGTATTTGGTGGCATATAATTTTTCATAGTATTCTACAATAATTCTTAGTATTTCTGTGATGTCTGTGGTGATCTCTCCTCTTTCATTTTGGATTTTATTTATTTGAGTCCTGTGTCTTTTTTCCTTGGTGAGTCTTGCCAAGGGTTTGTCAATTTTGTTGATCTTTTCAAAGAACCAGCTCCTTGTTTTATTGATTTTTTCTATAGTTTTTCTGTTCTCTATTTCTCTTTTGTTTTTCTATCATTTGTTTTTGTTTGTTTGTATTCCATACTTCTTTCCTCTGTTGCTACCTTTTTATTTATTTTTATTTTTATTTTTATTTTTATTTATTTATTTTTTTCATCTTTTCTGAAGCTGGAAACAGGGAGAGACAGTCAGACAGACTCCCGCATGCGCCTGACCGGGATCCACCCGGCACGCCCACCAGGGGGCGACGCTCTGCCCACCAGGGGGCGATGCTCTGCCCATGCTGAGCGTCGCCATGTTGCGACCCTCCTGGGTGTCGCCATATTGCGACCAGAGCCACTCTAGCGCCTGGGGCAGAAGCCACAGAGCCATCCCCAGCGCCCGGGCCATCTTTTGCTCCAATGGAGCCTTGGCTGCGGGAGGGGAAGAGAGAGACAGAGAGGAAGGTGCGGCGGAGGGGTGGAGAAGCAAATGGGCGCTTCTCCTATGTGCCTTGGCCGGGAATCGAACCCAGGTCCTCCGCATGCTAGGCCGACGCTCTACCGCTGAGCCAACCGGCCAGGGCTGTTGCTACCTTTTTAAAGTCAAGTGTTTTTGTGGTGATTTTTTCAAGGGTCGTTACCATTAAGTAATGAAAAGGGTACCTACCATATTCATTGTAGTACCCTATCTTATGAGTATTTCTGCGCTTCATCGTCCTTTGCTACTGTTAATCTCCATCCTCTCCCCCCTTTTTTTCTTTTGTTGTCACAGTATAAATTTGGTTTTATTGTGTTCTTGGTGGAGCTGTTACTTGTGGTTTTGTTTTGTTCTTTGAATCTGGTTGGAAAACCCCCTTTAGTATTTCCTGGAGTGCGGGCTTTCTGATGATAAATTCTCTCATCTTTTTTGTATTTGTGAATGTTTTTATATTTTCTTTGTACTTGAAGGATAGCTTTGATGGGTATAGTGTTCTTGGCTGAAAGTTCCTCTCTTTCAGTGCTTTAAATATTGGGGTCCACTCTCTTCTACCTTGTAGTTTCTGCTGAGAAATGTGATGATAATCTAATAGGCCTGCCTTTGTATGTTGTACTCTTCTTTTCCCTGGCTGCCTTGAGAATTTTTTCTTTGTCATTAGTTTGTGTCATCTTCATTATGATGTGCCTTGGAGTGGGTTTGTTGGGGTTAAGAAAACTTGGTGTTCTGTTTGCTTCTTGAAATTGAGGCTTTAGTTCTTTCCACAGGCTTTGGAAGTTCTCGTCTATTATTTGTTTGAGTATATTCTCCATTCCATTTTCTTTCTCTTCTCCCTCTGATATACCTATTATTCTTTTGTTATTCTTTCTGATGGATCAGACAATTCCTGTAGGGCTTTCTCGTTTTTTATTATTTTTGAGTCTCTTCTCTCTGTTGTGCCTCAAGTTGCTTGTCTTCTATTTCACTAATCCTATCTTCTATCTGAGCTGTTCTATTAGCTAAGCTTGTTACCTCATTTTTCAGCTCGTGAATTTAGTTTTTCATTTCTGTTTGATTTGTTTTTATAGTTTCAATTTCCTTGGTAATATATTCTTTGTGATCGTTGAGTTGTTTTCTGAGCTCCCTAAATTGCCTTTCTGTGTTTTCTTGTATATCTCTGAGTATTTTTAGGATTTCTATTTTAAATTCTTTGTCATTTAGCTCCAAGGTTTCCAATATGTTAAATCTTTTCTCCATAGGTTTTTCCACATCTATTTGTGTTACCTCTCTATCTTTTGTATCCATAATATTCGATTTCCTTTTTCTTATTGGCATCTGAGGGTGGTCTTGTTGATAGCACTAATTAGAATTAATAAATATTAAAAAGTAAAAAAAAAAGAAAAAAAAGGAAAAAAGAAAAACAACCCCCCCCCCACAAAAAAGTAATAATTTATTATTTCCCCCTTTTTTCTTTCTTCTCCCCTCCTTAGGGAAATATCATGATGACCTGTGAATTATATTATACTAAATGGAACAAAAACTGCCTATAACGGAGGGCCTGATTTCGGGTGAAGAGTTCAAGGGTCAAAAAAAGGGAGTAGGGACCTACTAAATGCAAAAAAAAGGAGAAAATCTTAGACTAGTATAAAATGATTTGCTTGTAAGTGATGGTCGACTAAGAGCTATAATGAGAGGGATAAGAGGGAAACAGAAAAAAGGAGAAAAAAATAATAATTAAAGATAAAAAAATAATAAGTAAAAATCTGTTGTATTAAGTGGAGCAAAGACTAAATACAATGGAGACCTTGGGTTGGGAGGAATGCTAATGAGTTAAAAAAGCAAAGTAAAAAGTACCCAAAATGCCACAAAAACAAACAAACAAAAGAAAACCAAAAACAAAAGCAAAAAAACAACAACCCAAAAAAACTTGAGTCCCAAATTAAATAATTTTTCGTGATTGAGGATTGAATGGGAGGAAAAGTAAAAGGAGAAAAGAAGAAATGAATAGAAAGGAAAAAATAAGAAAAAGAGAAAATCGAAGGAAGAAAAAAAGGAAAAGAAAAAAAAGGGGGGAGAGAGTGAGAGTTAAGGGTTTTGGAGTGTAACCCTAAAGGAGAGTAAAGATGAAGAAAAGAAATAAAATGTAACACTCATGGGTAGTGTAGTTCAAGAAAAGAGAAGCATAAGATGGGCAGAGAATAAAAGGACCGAGGTGGAGGAAATAGAAGTAATAATAATAAAGGCAATAAGATAGAAGAAACAAACAACAACAGCAAAAAAATAGTGGAACGAGTTATAAAGTCTGGGGATTTTTCTTGATTTTGAGAGGTTAACTTCTTTTTTTTTCTTTTCTCTCCCTCTTCCTGGTTGGTGACTCTGTACCCCATGCTCTGCCCCTGTGTCATGCTTACGTAGGGATTTCCAGTTGATGGAATTCTATGGCAATGTCATATAATTGGCTTTAGTCTCGTTGGTAGTCAAGGCTTGTTGGCGTTTGCAGTGTCCAACAATGAGAGTTTGCTTTCCCGGAGTCTCTCTCCTATTCTCCCCTTCCTGAATTAGCAGCCTGGTGATCCAGCTATGAGGCTGGCCCTGCTTCTGCCTGGGGAGTAAGAGGCTCAAAGAGCTGGGAAATCCCCACTCTATCCCCACTCAGCGCAATGCTCTGGGTAAGGCTCTGGCAGTCAGAGCCTCCAGCTAATCAGGCGGGGCTGGGAGTCAATTGTTGTCAAGGTGACTGTTCCACGCCTAGCATTCAGTTGGACCACTCAACCCAGGCTTTCCACACTTTGTAGCCTGTTTTGCCTGGGAAGAAGAGGCACTAGTTGCTGCTTGCTGTATAGATCTTAACATCTGCCAAGTCCCTCTTGTTAGCGTATATCCCTGAATATGAAGGCTCTGTCAATCAGAAGTTGCCCCCGCCCCTTTAGCGAGAGGCACTAAAAAATATCAAGCCTCTTGTCTTGGATCGCTGAACTGAGAGAGATCTTATCAATTAGAGCCTCGTGGGTGTGCAGATTTCGTGGGTTAAGCTAATTTCAGTGATTGGATCCGCAGCTGTGCTCCAGAAAGTATTTCATGCTGCCTGCGTGCCCCTCCCCCAATGCTTGATTGTTAGCTTGAATGGCTGGGTGAGGTGCCCCGCCCATGGAGAGAATCTCTGGAGTAGGGAAGATAGCTTTGGCGCCCTTCCTGCTTGCCTTGCCACTGGTGGCTGGGGTGCACTGGGCGCGTGGGAGAATGGGGCACTTTGGGTGTGCGGGCGAGTGGGGTGCTCTGGGCATGTGGGCGAGTGGGACGTTCAGGGCATGTGAGCGAATGGGGTGCTCTGGGCACGCGGGTGGCTGGGGACTCTCACTCGCAGTGCGCGGGCTGCTGGGGAGCTCGCGGTGCAAGGGAGCTCGCTCTGCGACTGGACCGTGGCACGGGGCGCGTGCGCGGTTTCTCACGGCACACCAGTGGCTGCTTGCAGCGCTCAGGCTGTTCCTCCCTGAGTGTGGGCGGGCAGTTGCACGCGTGGGTTGACTCACCACAGGTGTACTCCCTCCTCGGCTTGAATGAATGTCCGTGCGGTAGTTAGCTTCCTCCACACTCTCAGCTCCGACTGGTCTCTCAGATTCAAGTGATAACAGTCCTTTCGCTTTCAGTGTGTGTGGAACTCCAGAATGCTCCGAGGGTAAATTTTTCTGTTTCTAGTTGATAAATTTGTTGAGATTTTGGGGAGATCTGTCGGACGCGCTGCTCATGGCGCCATTTCCCTCACATCCTCCTTTGATTTTAAATGATAGTTTTGCTGGATAGAGTCATCTTAGTTGTAGGTCCTTGCTTTTGGAAATTTTAAATACTTCTTGCCACTCCCTTCTGGCCTGCAAAGTTTCTGTTGAGAAATTAGTCTCCCTTGCAGGTAACTAATGACTTTTCCTTTGCTGGTTTTAAGATTGTTTCTTTGTCCTTAACCGTTTGCACTTTAATAATGACATGCCTTGGTGTGGGCTTCTTTGGGTGTGTCTTGTTTGGAACTCTCTGCACTTCCTGGACTTGTATGTCTATTTTCTTCACCAGGTTAGGAAAGTTTTCTGTCATTATTTTTTCAAATATGTTTTCAATTCCTTGCCCTCTCTCTTCTCCTTCTGGCACTGCCATGATGCAAATGTAGACCGAAGTTGTCCTCGAGGTTCCTAATGCTGTTTTCAGTGTTTTGGATTCTTTTTCATTTTCCTTTCTTTGCTGTTCTGATTGGATACTTTCTGAAACTTTTACTAAGTTCCTTGAGTATCTTTAAAACCAGTGTTTTAAACTCTGTACCTGGTAGTTCGCTGGCCTTCGTTTCATTCAGTTCTTTTTCTGTAGATTTCTCCCATTCTTTCGTTTGTAAACTGTTTCTTTGTCTATGCATTTTGGCCGCTTCCCTGAGGTTGTTTCTATGTGTTAGGTAAAGTTGCTACATGTCCCAAACTTGATCGAGTGCCCTTGTGTAGCAGGTGTCCCATAGAAACCAGTGGCACAGCCTCCCCAGTCACCCAAGCTGGGAGTTCCAGGTGTTCCCTTATGTGGGCTGCATGCACTGTCCCGTTACATTTGAGCCTTCATTGCTGTTGGTGTCACTGGGATGGAGTGACCCCTCCCAGGCCAGTCAGACGTGAGGACCACCTGTGACTAAAGCAGAGGGGCTGCTGTGCAGGAGTTGACCCTACAGAGCAGGACTGGCTTCAATGGGGCTCTGGTGCTCACTGATTCTGTCCCTTGAGCGTGTCACTTGTGGAGGTGGTTGGGTGATGCTTTGATGTGGTCTGAAGCTGTCCCTGGGGTGCACTGGCTCTGGGACCTGGGAGGAGGTACAAGGTCAGCCACTGCCTGTGCCCTGCCTGGGGCCACCCAGCATGAACTACCTGGCACAAGATGGCTGCTACTTGTGCCGGGCTTGGTGGTTCCAAGGAGAGGCCAAGCTGTGAACCAAGGCCAGCTACTGCTAGTGCTGGGTCTGTGGCCACTTAACAAAGAGTCCAGGGTACACTGAGGCCAAATGCTGCTTGTTTGAAAGATATTTTAAGATAGTCTAAAGCAGGACAGACAAGATGGCGATGGAGTAGGTGGACGTACCAACTTCCACTTCCCAGAACCAAAGTGGATTACAACCTAATTTTAAGAACCATCATCTGGAAAAACCAACTTTGGACTAAACTAAGAGGACTCTTCAACCAAGGAACACTGAAGAAGCCACACTTAGACTGGTATGAAAAGCGGAAATGCGGAGAGGGCTGCCCAGGGAGAGACTTGCATGGGAAGTGAGTTTAGCAGAGAGGGGAGGGTCCTGAGCCCCAGGAACAAAGCCCCAGCCTGCAGCCCCAGAGCCTAGAAGAGGCGTATGGACAGTATTTAGCTGGAAACAAGTCAGGATACTGTTTGTGAGAAAGAGACTGATTTCTCAGACCCAGAATTTTTCTTAAAGGGACCGCGCAGAAAACCTCTCTCACAACCACTCACCTGGGGCTCTGGGGGATGGGGGAGGGGTGGAGAGGAGAGGACCAGAGCAGTGGGAAGAGAGTGTAATCTAGGAGGTACAGGGAGAAACACTTTGAGAGACAGCCACCCTAACCCCTGGGCTGAGTCACTCCCCAAATCTGAAGTGAATATTTCCCCTGGAAACAGCAATACCAGCAAAGGGAAGCAGGACACCAGCCAAACAAGTTCTCCCACGGCACTCAAAGCAGAGTCACTTAGAAGGAGGAAGCTTTTGGGACTACAGTGGTGAGTGTTAGGGTCTGAGCTGCAGCACCCTCACCCATACAGCTGAGGGCTTGCCTGAGGGCGGTGGTGGCGGGACATGGAAGTGCAGTTCTGTCAGCAAGGGCGGAAGCTGGCTGGCCACAACTGAGGCCCAGGTGTGAGCTCGGTCTTGCCCGGCTGGGAAGGAGGAGATGTGTGAAAGTGGTCAAGCCCAGCTGCAGCCGCCTGCAATCCAGCCTGTGAGGGGAAGGGTGGGAACCCCGGAAGGGGTGGAGACCTGCCCTTGAGCAGGGGCGCAGGAGCGCAGCCTCACTCAGCCCATGGATCTGAAACTTGTGGCCTGACGCGGGAGCTGGCTCCTCCTGTGGGGGTGGAGCGAAAGGCCAGAACAGGCGGAGTCACACTACTGAGCATGGGCATGCAGCCCTGCCCATGGGGCCTAGGCTTGCAGCCATCTCACAAGCGGGCTTCTCCTGCAGGGGCGGGCGAAAGCCCGGAATCAGGTGGAGACCCACAACTGAGCAAAGGTGCTCACCCCTGCCCTCAGGGCCGAGCATAACCCCACTCACAGGGGTGGGGCGAAGGCCGAGGCCACCGAGGCTTGTACACCTGAGCATGTGATCACAGCCACTCCCGTGTAGGAGAGGCAGAAACCACAGCAACAGTCCCAGTGGGCTGGCACTAGCAACCCCCATACCAGAATGCCCTAGGCAGCAACAGCAGAGGGGGTGGTGGGCCTGCAGACAGACCACACCTAGGGAACACAGAGGCCACACCCAGTGGACTCCAATGGCCAAAACCTTCTTTTACACAGACAAAATGAGAAGGCAGAGAAATGCAACACAAATGAATCAAGAGAAATCCCCAGAAAAGGACCTGAATGAGTCAAATATAACCAAATTACCAGATGCAGAGCTTAAAATAACAATTGTTAGGATGCTCAAAGATCTTAGAATGACAATAGATGGTCATTAAGAACACCTAAATAAAGAGATAGCAAATATAAAAAAGGACATTGAAATAAAAAAGAATCAGTCAGAAATGACAAATATAATATCTGAAATAAAGAACACAATGGAAGGTATTAAAAGCAGGATGGATGAAGCTGAGAAACGAATCAGCAATTTAGAAGACAAGATAAATGAAGGCATGGAAGCAGAACAGAAAAAAGAAAAGGAAACTCTAAGAGAGCTCTGTAACAACATGAAGAGAAATAATATTTGCATCATAGGGGTTCCTGAAGAAGAACAAGGGATAGAGACTTTTCAAACATATCATAGCTGAACACTACCCTAAATTAAGGCAGAAAAATGTCTCAAGTTCAAGAAGCACAGAGAACTCCATTAAAGAGAAACCCAAAGAAATCTACACGAAGATACATCATTATTAAAATACCAAAGATAAGTGATAAAGAGAAAATATTAAAAGTTGCTAGAGAAAAAAGGCTATCACCTACAAATGAGCCCCCATAAGGATGACTTCCAACTTCTCAACAGAAACACTTGAGGCCAGAAAGGAATGGCAAGAAATATTAAAGTAATGCAGAGCAAGAGCCTACAACCAAGATACTTTATCCAGCAAGGCTATCATTTAAAATTGAAGGAGAAATAAAAAGCTTTCCAGACCAAAAAAAAACCAAAACAAGGAATCACTACAACCAAACCAAAGCTGCAAGGTGCCTGTTGGAAACAGATCAAAGGGGAAAAAGAATATAGCAAAAGAGGAATACAATTTTAAAGAATAAAATGGCAATAAACAACTATATATCAATAAGAACCTTACATGTAAATGGATTAAATGATCCAATCAAAATACATAGGGTAGCTGCGTGGATAAGAAAACAAGACCCCTACATACGCTGTCTACAACAGACACACCTTAAAACAAAAGATGCACATAGATCGAAGATAAAAGGATGGAAAAAAAAAAATTCACGCAAATGGAAATGAAAAAAAAGCTGGAGTAGCAATACTTATATCAGACAAAATGGACTTTAAAACAAAGGCTATAGTAAGAGATAAAGAATGTCACTACATAATGATTAAGGGAACAACCCAACAGGAAGATATAACCATTATAAATATCTACACACCTAATATAGGAGCACCTAAATATATAAAGCAGATTTTGATGGATTTAAAGGGTGAGATCAACAGCAATACTATAATAGTAGGGGATTTCAATACCCCACTAACATCACTAGATAGATCCTCAAGAAAGAAAATTAACAAAGAAATAGCAGACTTAAAGGACACACTAGATCAACTCGATTTAACAGATATCTTCAGAACCTTTTACCCTAAAGCAGCAGAATATACTTTCTTTTCAAGTGCTCATGGTACATTCTCTAGGATAGACTACATGTTAGGGCACAAAAGCGGTCTCAACAAATTTAAGAACATTGAAATCATATCGAGCACTTTCTCTGATCACAATGGCATGAAACTAGAAATCAACCACAACGAAAAAACTGAAAAATACTCAAACACTTGGAAACTAAATAGTGTGTTATTTTTTTTTTTTTTAATATATAATTTTATTTTTTTAATGGGGTGACATCAATAAATCAGGATACATATATTGAAAGATACCCACCACCCAAAGTCAGATTGTCCTCTGTCACCCTCCATCTTGTTTTCTTTGTGCCCCTCCCACCCCCTATCCCTCTCCCATTACCCCTCCCCCCCGTAACCACCACACTCTTATCAATGTCTCTTAGTTTCACTATTATGTCCCACCTACGTATGGAATAATACAGTTGCTGTTTTTTTCTGATTTACTTATTTCGCTTCGTATCATGTTATCAAGATCCCACCATTTTGCTGTAAATGTTCCGATGTCATCATTTCTTATGGCTGAGTAGTATTCCATAGTGTATATGTGCCACATCTTCTTTATCCAGTCATCTATTGATGGGCTTTTTGGTTGTTTCCATGTCCTGGCCACTGTGAACAATGCTGCAATAAACATGGGGCTGCATGTGTCTTTACGTATCAATGTTTCTGAGTTTTGGGGATATATACCCAGTAGAGGGATTGCTGGGTCATAAGGTAGTTCTATTTGCAGTTTTTTGAGGAACCACCATACTTTCCTCCATAATGGTTGTACTACTTTACAGTCCCACCAACAGTGAATGAGGGTTCCTTTTTCTCCACAGCCTCTCCAACATTTGCTATTACCTGACTTGCTAATAACAGCTAATCGAACAGGTGTGAGGTGGTATCTCATTGCCGTTTTGATTTGCATTTCTCTAATAGCTAAAGAAGATGAGCATCTTTTCATATATCTGTTGGCCATTTGTATTTCTTCCTGGGAGAAGTGTCTATTCATATCCTCTTCCCATTTTTTTATTGGATTGTTTGTTTGTTTGTTGTTGAGTTTTATGAGTTCTTTGTATATTTTGGATATTAGGCCCTTATCTGAGCTGTTGTTTGAAAATATCATTTCCCATTTAGTTGGCTTTCTGTTTATTTTGTTATCAGTTTCCCTTGCTGAGCAAAAACTTCTTAGTCTGATGTAGTCCCATTCATTAATTTTTGCCTTCACTTCTCTTGCCTGTGGAGTCAAATTCATAAAATGCTCTTTAAAACCCAGGTCCATGAGTTGAGTACCTATGTCTTCTTCTATGTACTTAATTGTTTCAGGTCTTATGTTTAGATCTTTGATCCATTTTGAGTTAATTTTTGTACAGGGGGAGAGACTGTAGTCCAGTTTCATTCTTTTGCATGTGGCTTTCCAGTTTTCCCAGCACCATTTATTGAAGAGGCTTTCTTTTCTCCATTGTGTGTTGTTGGCCCCTTTATCAAAAATTATTTGACTATATATATGTGGTTTTATTTCTGGACTTTCTATTCTGTTCCATTGGTCTGAGTGTCTATTTTTCTGCCAATACCATGCTGTTTTGATTGTCGTGGCCCTATAATAGAGTTTGAAGTCAGGTATTGTTATGCCCCCAGCTTCATTCTTTTTCTTTAGGATTGCTTTGGCTATTCGGGGTTTTTTATAGTTCCATATAAATCTGATGATTTTTTGCTCTATTTCTTTAAAAAATGTCATTGGAATTTTGATGGGAATTGCATTAAATTTGTATATTGCTTTGGGTAATATAGCCATCTTGATTATATTTATTCTTCCTAGCCAAGAACAAGGTATATTCTTCCATCTCATTATATCTTTTTCGATTTCCCTTAACAATGGTTTATAGTTTTCATTATATAAGTCCTTTACATTCTTTGTTATGTTTATTCCTAAGTATTTTATTTTTTTTGTTGCAATCGTGAAGGGGATTATTCTTTTGAGTTCCTTCTCAGTTGTTTCATTGTTGGCATATAGAAAGGCTATTGACTTCTGTATGTTAATTTTGTATCCTGCGACCTTACTGTATTGGCTTATTGTTTCTAGTAGTCTTTTTGTGGATTCTTTGGGGTTTTCGATGTATAGGATCATATCATCTGCAAAAAGTGATACCTTTACTTCTTCTTTTCCGATATGGATGCCTTTTATTTCTTTGTCTTGTCTGATTGCTCTGGCTAGAACCTCTAGTACCACATTAAATAAGAGTGGAGAGAGTGGACAACCCTGTCTTGTTCCTGATTTAAGGGGGAAAGCCTTCAGTTTAGTGCCATTTAATATGATGTTGGCTGATGGTTTATCATATATGGCCTTTATCATGTTGAGATATTTTCCTTCTATACCCATTTTGTTGAGAGTCTTAAACATAAAATTGTGTTGTATTTTATCGAAAGCCTTTTCTGCGTCTATTGATAAGATCATGTGGTTTTTGTTCTTTGTTTTGTTGATATGGTGTATTACATTAACCGTTTTACGTATGTTGAACCATCCTTGAGATTCTGGGATGAATCCCACTTGATCATGATGTATTATTTTTTTAATATGTTGTTGTATTCGATTTGCTAGTATTTTGTTTAGTATTTTAGCATCTGTATTCATTAGAGATATTGGTCTGTAGTTTTCTTTTTTTGTGCCATCCTTGCCTGGTTTTGGGATGAGGGTTATGTTGGCCTCATAAAATGTGTTTGGAAGTATTGCTTCTTCTTCAATTTTTTGGAAGACTTTGAGTAGAATAGGAACCAAGTCTTCTTTGAATGTTTGATAAAATTCGCTGGTATAGCCGTCAGGGCCTGGACTTTTATTTTTGGGGAGGTTTTTAATGGTTTTTTCTATTTCTTCTCTACTGATAGGTCTGTTTAGGCTTTCTGCTTCTTCTTGACTCAGTCTAGGAAGGTTGTATTGTTCTAGGAATTTATCCATTTCTTCTAGGTTGTTGAATTTAGTGGCATAAAGTTTTTCATAGTATTCTACAATAATTTTTTGTATATCTACGGTGTCCGTTGTGATTTCTCCTCTTTCATTTTGGATTTTGTTTATATGAGTTCTTTCTCTTTTTTCCTTGGTAAGTCTTGCCAAGGGTTTGTCAATTTTGTTGATCTTTTCAAAGAACCAGCTCCTTGTTCTATTAATTTTTTCTATAGTTTTTCTGTTCTCTAATTCATTTATTTCTGCTCTGATTTTTATTATCTCCTTTCTTCGGCTGGTTTTGGGTTGTCTTTGTTCTTCTTTTTCTAGTTCCTTAAGGTGGGAAGTTAAGTGGTTCACTTGGGCTCTCTCTTGTTTGTTCATATATGCCTGAAGCGATATGAACTTCCCTCTTATCACTGCTTTTGCTGCATCCCATAGATTCTGATATGTCGTATTGTCATTTTCATTAGTCTGTATATATCTTTTGATCTCTGCACTTATTTCTTCTTTGACCCATTCATTTTTTAAAAGTATGTTGTTTAGTTTCCACATTTTTGTGGGATTTTTTTCCTCTTTTTTGCAGTTGAATTCTAGTTTCAAAATATGCTTGGTACAACTTCAATTTTTCTGAATTTGCTGATATTGTTTTTGTGGCCCAACATATGGTCAATTCTTGAGAATGATCCATGTACACTGGAGAAAAATGTATACTCAGTCACTTTGGGATGAAATGTCCTGTAGATGTCTATCATATCCAGGTGCTCTAGTGTTTTGTTTAAGGCCACTATGTCTTTGTTGATTCTCTGTTTGGATGACCGATCTAGAGCCGTCAGCGGTGTATTGAGGTCTCCAAGTATGATTGTATTTTTGTCAGTTTTTGTTTTAAGATCAATAAGTAGCTGTCTTATATATTTTGGTGCTCCTTGGTTTGGTGCATATATATTAAGAATTGTTATGTCTTCTTGATTCAGTGTCCCCTTAGCCATTATGAAATGGCCATTTTTGTCTCTAAGTACTTTTCCTGTCTTGTAGTCAGCATTATCCGATATGAGTATTGCTACACCTGCTTTTTTTTGGATGTTATTTGCTTGGAGTATTGTTTTCCAGCCTTTCACTTTGAATTTGTTTTTATCCTTGTTACTTAGATGAGTTTCCTTTAGGCAGCATACAGTTGGATTTTCTTTTTTAATCCTTTCTGCTACTCTGTGCCTTTTTATTGGTGAGTTTAATCCATTTACATTTAGTGTAATTATTGATACTTGTGAGTTCCCTATTGCCATTTTATATCTTGCTTTCTGTTAGTTTTGTGTCTTGTTTGATCCTTCTCTTTCGTTTTTCTATCTTTTGTTTTTATTTGGTTGTATTCCATACATCTTTCCTCTGTTGCTATCTTTTTTATCTCATGTGCTTCTGTGGTGGTTTTTTCAATGGTGGTTACCTTTGAGTAATGAAAAGGGTCCCTACCCTGTTCATTGTAGCGAACTATTTTGTGAGTACTTTTGCACTCCATCGTCCTTTGCTACTGTTAATCTCCGTCTTCTCCCCCTCTTTCTTTTTGTTGTTGTCGCAGTTTAAATTTGGTTTTATTGTGTTCTTCTTGGAGCTTTTACTTGTGGCTCTGTTTTTTTTTTGTTCTTTGTATCTGATTGGAGAACCCCCTTTAGTAATTCCTGGAGTGGGGGTTTTCTGATGATAAATTCCCTCATCTTTTCTATATCTGTGAATGTTTTTATTTCTCCTTCGTATTTGAAGGATAGCTTTGATGGGTATAGTATTCGTGGCTGAAAGTTCCTCTCTTTCAGGACTTTAAATATTGGGGTCCACTCTCTTCTAGCTTGTAGAGTTTCTGCTGAGAAATCTGATGATAATCTAATGGGCCTTCCTTTATATGTTGTATTCTTCTTTTCCCTGGCTGCCTTGAGAATTTTTTCTTTGCTGTTGGTTTGTGTCAATTTCATTATGATATGCCTTGGAGTAGGTTTGTTGGGGTTAAGAAAACTTGGAGTTCTGTTTGCTTCTTGAACTTGAGGCTTAAGTTCTTTCCACAGGCTTGGGAAGTTCTCATCAATTATTTGTTTAAGTATGTTCTCCATTCCATTTTCTCTCTCTTCTCCCTCTGATATACCTATTATTCTTATGTTATTCTTTTTGATGGAGTCAGATAATTCTTGTAGGGCTATCTCATTTTTTTTAATTTTTGAGTCTCTTTCTTCTTCTCTCTGTTGTGCCTCAAGTTGCTTGTCTTCTATTTCACTAATCCTCTCTTCTATCTGACCTGTTCTATTAGCTAAGCTTGTTACTTCGTTTTTCAGCTCGTGAATTGAGTTTTTCATCTCTGTTTGATTTGTTTTTATAGTTTCAATTTCCTTGGACATATATTCTTTGTGTTCATGGAGTTGTTTTCTGATTTCCCTATATTGCCTTTCTGTGTTTTCTTGTATATCTCGGAGGATTTTTAGGATTTATATCTTGAATTCTCTGTCATTTAGCTCCAAGGTTTCCAATATATTAAATTTTTTCTCCATAGATTTTTCCTCATCTAGCTGTGTTACCTCTCTTTCTTTTGTATCCATGATATTCGATTTTCTCTTCCTTAATGGCATCTGAGGGTGGTTTTGTTGATAGTATTAATGAGATTTAATAAAGAATAAAAAGTTAAAAAAAATAAAAAAATAACAAATCGAAAAGAGTTGTTTTTTTTTAAAAAAATTAATAATGAAATAAAGAAAAATAAAATAAAATAAAAATTTTTAAAAAAGGAAATTATTTCCCCCCTCTTTTTTTCCTCTCCTCTCCTCTCCCCTCTTTCTTGAGAAAATCTTGTGGTGGACTGTGAGTTATAACAAACAATGCCTGTGATGGAGGGCCTGAATTGGGGAAAAGTAATAAAGGGGCAAAAAAGAGAGAAAGAAAAAAAAAAAAAAAAAAAGGAAAAAAAATAAAAGAAAAAAGAAAAAAAAAAAGAGCGTATGGACCCACAAAAAGCAAATAAGGAAAAAATTTGGGTCAAGAATAAAATGATTTGCTTTTAGGTGTTGGTTTTCTAAGAGTTATGATGAGAGGAATAAGAGGAAAATGGAAAAATGGAGGGACAAATTAAAAACTTACTATTGTATTTAGTGGAACAAGAACTAGATAATATGGAGAGCCAGGGATGGGAGCACTGCTAGTGAGTTAAAAAGGTGAAGTAAAAACCCCCCAAAATGCCACAAACATAGGTTTGAGTCCCAGATAAGATAATTTGTTTGTTATTGAGGTTTGAATGAGAGGAGATGTAAAGGAGAAAGGAAGAAACTAATATAGAGGGAGAAAAGAAAGAGAGAGAGAGAAAAAAAGAGGGAACCACTAAAAGAAGAAAAAAGAAAGGAGAGAGAGAGAGAGAGTTAAGGGTTTTGGAGTGCAACCCTCATAGAGAGAAAGGAAGAGAAGAGAAATGATAATGGGAGATGTAACACTTATGGGTAGTGTAGTTCAAGGAGAGGAGAGAGTAAGACCGGTAGAGAGTTAATCGGCCAAATTGGAGGAGGAAAAAAAAGTCTCAAGAATGAAGATAAGAGAAACAAACGAACAAATATAATAAAATGGGATAGGTTATAAAGTCTGCAGATTATTCTTGATTTTGAGAGGTTATCTTCTTGCTTTTTCTTTTCCCTCCCTCTTCCTGGTCGGTGACTCTGTACCCCGGGTTCTGCCCCTTTGGCACGCTCAGGTAGAGGTTTGCAGTTGATAAGTCTCTATGGCAATGTCATGTATTGTGCTTTATTCTCGTTGGGAGTCGAGGCTCATTAGCATTTATAGGCTCCGACAGTGAGAGAGTCCGTGTTCCTGGAGCCTTTCTCCTAGTCTTTCCTTCCTCAATTAGTAGCCTGATAGTCCAGGTATGGGGTTGCTGCTGCCTCTGCCTGGATAGTAAGAGGCTCAAATTGCTGGCAACTCCCCACTCTATTTCCACTCAGCACAGGGCTCTGGGTAAGGCTCAGTCAGTCAGAGCTGCTAGCATAATCAGGCGGGCTTTCCGCCCACTCGAAGACCTCTGGCTCTGCCACTCTATCCGGTAACACAAGCGGGCGCCCACTTCCGGGGCGCTTGGAGGAAACTCTCACTCACTGTCTGCAACCAGGATATCCGGCCAGCAGTCTCACGCTCTGAGTGAAACCCCCAACCGCAGGGAAAAGTTGCAGCGTTGGAATTGAGTCTCGCTCCGTCCCCGTGTGCGGCTTTTGCAAGGCGCTGGGGCGGCCCGAGATTCCGCTTTGGCCCACACAAAGGCCCCTGACTCTGCCCCTCTCTGCGATAACACGGGCGCGCACTGCCGAGGCACTCGGAGGAATCGCTCACTCCTTATCTGCGCGCGCAAACCAGGATATGAGGCCGGCCGTGGTTCCCTCTGAGTGAAACAGCCTCCAGCATGGAAAATCTCCACCGTTGGGATTAGTTCTCACTCCCTCCCGTGCGTGGCTTTACCAGGGCTCTGGGGCTGCCCAGAGACTCTGCCCTCAGCCCACAGAAAGGCCTCTGACCCTGCCTCTCCGTGGGGCAACACGGGCACCCACTTCCGTGGCTTAGGAAGAAATCTCTCTTCCACTAACTGCGCACCGACCAGGAGACCAGGTAAAATGGCCGCTCCGCTTGTCTTTCTTTGTTTGGGTTTGGCGCGAGTGTTAGCTTGTATTGCCCGGGTTGCCACAGGATCAGATTTTCCTCGGCTTGGATCTCTGAGCCACAGCCTGGTTCGGCCGTTTTTGCTGCGGGGGCCTGGATCTATTCACCCCCTTTGCCCGCCTCAGTTTCTATATTCACAGTTACCAGAGAAAGCCGCCCTGTTTAGGTTAGTGAGGAAGGCGGAGCATTTCTTACTCCCTATTTCCTTCGGGGTTTGGTTATATATTTAGCCAATTTTTCACTCAATCATACCTTTGGGTGTATTGCGAAGCATCTGGAAGCTCCAAGTATAGGTTTTTCTGTTTCTGGTTGAAGATCTTGTTGAGTTTTGGGGGAGATTTATCGGTATCGCTTCCTACTCCGCCATTACTCTGACGTCATCTCATAGTGTGTTATTAAATAACAAATGGGTTAACAATGAGATCAAATAAGAAATAAACAAAATTCTAGAAACAAATGATAATGAGTATAGATCAACTCAAAATTTATGGGACACAGCAAAAGTAGTCCTGAGAGGGAAGTTCATAGCATTACAGGCATACCTGAAGAAGCTAGAAAAAGCTCAAATAAATAACTTGACCCTGCATCTAAAAGAACTAGAAAAAGAACAGCAAGTAAAGCCCAGAGTTTGTAGAAGGAAGAAAATAATAAATATCAGAGCAGAAATAAAAGACATAGAGGCTAAAGAAACAATACAGAGGATCAATGAAACCAGGAGCTGGTTCTTTGAAAAGGTAAACAAGATTGATGAACCTTTAACCAGCCTCACCAAGAAAAAAAGAGAGAGGACTCAAATAAATAAAATTAGAAACGAGAGTGGAGAAGTAACTACTGACACAACAGAAATACAAAATATTGTAAGAAAATACTATGAAGAACTCTACGTCAAAAAACTAGACAACCTGGACAAATTCCTTGAAACATATAATCTTCCAAAAATCAATCTGGAAGAATCAGAAAACCTAAACAGACCAATTACAACAAATGAGATCGAAACAGTTATCAAAAAACTTCCAAAAAAGAAAAGTCCTGTGCCTGATGGCTTCACAAGTGAATTCTACCAAATATTCAAAGAAGAACTAACTCCTATCCTTCTCAAGCTATTTCAAAAAATACAAGAGGAAGGAAGACTTCCAAGCTCCTTTTATGAGGCAAGCATAATTCTGATTCCAAAACCAGGCAAAGACAACACAAAGAAAGAAAATTATAGGCCAATATCCCTGATGAATTTAGATGCTAAAATCCTCAACAAAATATTAGCAAACCAGATCCAGTAATATATGAAAAAAATCATACACCATGATCAAGTGGGATTTATTCTTGGGCGGCAAAGCTGGTACAATATTCGCAAATCAATCAATGTGATTCATCACATAAACAAAAGGAGGAGAGAAACCACATGATAATTTCAATAGATGCAGAAAAAGCATTTGATAAAGTCCAGCACCCATTCATGATCAAAACGCTCAGCAAAGTGGGAATACAGGGAACATACCTCAACAGGATAAAGGCCATCTATGACAAACCCACAGCCAACATCATACTCAATGGGCAAAAATTAAAAGCAATTCTCTTAAGATCAGGAACAAGGCAGGGGTGCCCCCTTTCACCATTCTTATTTAACATAGTTCTGGAAGTCCTAGCCACAGCAATCAGACAAGAAAAAGAAAAAAAGGCATACAAATTGGAAAAGAAGAAGTAAAACTATCATTATTTGCAGATGATATGATATTGTATATAGAAAACCCTAAGGTCTCAGTCAAAAAACTACTAGTCCTGATGAATGAATTCAGCAAGGTGGCAGGATATAAAATGAATACTCAGAAATCAGAGGCATTTTTATACCCTAACAATGAACTGTCAGAAAGAGAAATTAAGGAAGCAATCCCCTTCACCTTTGCAACCAAAAAAATCAAGTACCTAGGAATAAATTTAACCAGGGAGAGTAAAGACTTGTACTTGGAAAATTATAAAACATTGATAAAAGAAATCAGGAGAGATACAAACAAGTGGAAGCATATACCGTGCTCATGGTTAGGAAGAATAAACATCATTAAAATGTCTATATTACCCAAAGTAATTTATAATTTCAATGCAATACCAATTAAAATACCAATGACACACTTCAAAGATGTAGAATATATTTTTCAAAAATTTATTGGAACCAAAAGAGAACACGAATAGCCTCAGCAATCTTGAAAAAGAAGAATAAAGTGGGAGGTATCACATTTCCAGATATCAAGTTATTCTACAAGGCTATTGTACTCAAAACAGCCTGGTACTGGCATAAGAACGGGCATATAGATCAATGGAACAGAACGGAGAACCCAGAAATAAACCCACACCTTTATGGACAACTGATATTTGACAAAGGAGGTAAGTGCATACAATGGAGTAAAAACAGCCTCTTTAACAAATCGTGTTGGGAAAATTGGACAGCTACCTGCAAAAAAATGAAACTAGACCACCAACTTACACCATTCACAAAAATAAACTCAAAATGGATAAAAGACTTAAATGTAAGCAGTAAAACCATAAGCATCTTAGAAGAAAACATAGGCAGCAAGCTCTCTGACATCTCCTGCAGCAATATATTTGCCGATTTATCTCCACAGGCAAGCTAAATAAAAGACGGGATAAACAAATGGGACTATATCAAACTAAAAAGTTTTTGTGCAGCTAAAGACAATAAGAACAGAATAAAAGACAAACTACACAATGGGAGAACATATTTGACAATAATTCTGATAAGGGGTTAATAACCAAAATTTATAAAGATCTTGTAAAATTCAACACCAGGAAGACAAACAATCCAATCCAAAAATGGACAAAAGAAATGAATAGATACTTCTCCAAAGAGGATATACAGATGACCAATAGGCATATGAAAAAATGCTCAACATCACTAATCATTAGAGAAATGCAAATTAAAGCCACAATGAGATATCACCTCACACCTGTCAGAATGGCGCTCATCAACAAAACAACACAGAATAAGTGCTGGCGAGGATGTGGAGAAAAGGGAACCCTCCTGCACTGCTGGTGGGAATGCAGACTGGTGCAGCCACTGTGGAAAACAGTATGAAGATTCCTCAAAAAGTTAAAAATCGAACTGCCTTTTGATCCAGCTATCCCACTTTTAGGTATAAACCCCAAGAACACCATAGCACTGTTTCAAAAGAAGAAATGCACCCCCATGTTTATGGCAGCATTGTTCACAATAGCAAAGATCTGGAAACAGCCCAAGTGTCCGTCAGTGGACGAGTGGATTAAAAAGCTTTGGTACATATATACTATGGAATACTACTCAGCCATAAGAAATGATGACATTAGATCATTTACAACAACATGGATGGACCTTGATAACATTATACTGAGCGAAATAAGTAAGTCAGAAAAAACTAAGAACTATATGATTCCATACATAGGTGGGACATAAAAATGAGACTCAGAGACATGAACAAATGTGTTGGGGTTACTGGGTCGGAGGAGGAGAGGGAGGGGGTTGGGGCAGGTGAGGGGCACAAAGAAAACCAGTTAGAAGGTGACGGAAGACAATTGGACTTTGGGTGATGGGAATGCAGCATAATCAAATGTCAACATAACCTAGAGATGTTTTCTCTGAACATATGTACCCTGGTTTATCAATGTCAGCCCATTAAAATTAATTAAAAAGAAAGATAATCTGAAGCATGATGCAAGATAGTCCATTTGTACAGAAAACCCACTGAAAACAGCTTGGGTGGGCCTGCAAGTTGGGTGGGTCAGGGTCTCACAGAATCACCGGGGTGTGGGCGAACAGTGTGAGCTGGGTTGATGGAAACTCAGACATGGTGCCCACCTGCTGGCTCTGTGTGTGTGTGTGTGGTGGGGGAGTTGTTATCTCAGAAAAGGAACAAGAGTCTCTGCCAGCACTTCGGTCTGGGAGAAAGCTGCCTGCCTCTGCCCCAGCCTTTGCCCTGATGATGCCCAACAATCCAGTTCCTCTCTGTATATCTCTGGCTCTTTTCCAGCTGCTGTTTCAGCACTGAAGCTCAGAGGGAGGGAGTCTGAGTACATCCATGTGCTGGCCCTTTAAGAGGAACACCTGGGACTCCAGCAGCCTCAGTCTCTCTCAGCCTCAACCCAGCTGGTTTTCACAGCCAGAAGCTATGGGGATGTCTCTTCCTGGCTCTGGCACACTGGGCTGGGGAGCCTGGTGTGGGGCTGGGACCCCTTACTCCTGCAGCTGAGATATCGCTCCCGATTTTAAACCACCATACATGGTGTGGCACCAGCCTGTTCATGTCTCTGCCCTGCCTACCAGTCTCAATGTGGCTTCTTTAATTTCCTACTTGTAAGACTTCCATTCGGCCAGATTGCAGGTGGTTTGAATGACAGTGGTTTTGTAGTTTAGTTGTAACTTTGATGTGGTTGTGGAAGGATGTGAGGACCACGTTTACCTATGCTGCCATCTTGACCAGAATTATAACTACCTCCTCTTAGGCTCCGCCCCAGAGCGGCTGAATCAGAAACTCCAGGTGTGGGGCCCAGGGTGATACCCACTCCAGGTGTGGTACCTTAACCAGCCTTCCAGAGGACGCAGAGGCACGCTCTCATGAGAATCCAGGAAAAGACAAGACAGACTTCTTTATATGCACGCAATGCCAGGATAAAGCTGAAATGTAGATGTTATTAAAATTCTAGGTCACTTGAATTTTAAGATGAGCTCTTAATAATCTCCAAGGAAGAGAATAGAAACCCTTTCAGAGTGTGTTAGGAAATTTTAAGAAATAAAAAGCTACCATTTCTTTCTGATTGGCATGGAGGATTAAATAGAGGCAAGTTTATTAATAATCTCCTTAGGGAGAATGTCTTCATTTTTTTTCTTTGTTTTTTTCCTGTCTTAAGGATTTTAGAGTTGTTCAGCACTGAGGAGTTAGCTGATAGAATTCAGGACATTATATATGTCTCCAACATTCTTGAAGCTCTAAATTTGTAGTTTATAGATTTTTTTTTTCCTTTGGAGGCTGTGTGCTTTGTGGCCATATGTAAGCAAGGAGAATAATTTCCTTTTTTCTTTCATTCAGATCCTTTATTACAGCTTAAAACTTTCATGCACAGGTGAATGTTACTACAGAATAAAAAATAATAGTGATATACGGAAAAATCAACCCTTTGCATCTATCTATTTACCGATGGGGGAAAAGTAAATTTAATTATTGTTTTTCAAGCAATGTCAATATTGCATTCTTCTCTTCTGCACCCTCCTTCAATCATTTTTTTTTACAAGTGAGAGACACAGATAGACAGGGACAGACCGACAGGAAGGGACAGGCATAAGAAGCATCAATTCTTCATTGAGGCACCTTAGTTGTTCATTGATTGCTTCTTATATGTGCCTTGACTGGGGGGCTCCACTCGAGCCAGTTACCTATGCTCAAGCCAACAACCTTGGGCTTCAAGCCAGCGACCTTCAGGCTCAAGCAAGCAACCATGGAGTCATGTTGAAGATTGTACACTCAAGTCAATGACCCCACACTCGAGCTGGTGAGCCTGTGCTCAAGCCAGTGACCTCGGGGTTTTGAACCTGGGACCTCAGCATCCCAGGTTGACATTCTATCCTCTGTACCAATGCCAGTCAGATTCCTTCAATCATATTTTACATGTCGCCACAGTTTATAGGCTTAAGTGCTGAGGTAAGCCTTAACTCAGTTATATTTTTCCTGTACTCCCCAAGGAAGTTATACAGTCAATGATGAACCTTCCAAAGTCCTTGGGTCTGGCAGGCCCGCCTATTGGGCAAGCTCACAGTTGCGCTGAGCCAGTCGGGCAACACTTGTAGGCATGAGCCCAGGCAGACGACAGAGGAGCTAAGGGTCTACCTTAATTTCCATTGGCAACAACCTGTGAGCTGGGATTCTGATCACAGGCGATAACAAATTGGTCAGCATAACTTTGGAGAAAAGAATTGGTGCTTTGGAGGCAGAGAAACCTGGATTTGAAGCCCAGCTCTTTGACTAGTCACTTGCCTGCTATTTATTTTTCCTTTTGGAACGAGGCTCCTAATACCTGTTGAGAGAGGTGGGTGGCTAATGCTTGAGAACTGCATGGCCCTGGTAAGGTGCTCAGTTAATGGAGTTATTAGTGCATGTCTCCGATACTTACTGTTTGTTATTCTTTTATTTCTTAATCTCAAAACCATAACTCAAGTGAAGTCATCCCTGCCTGGCTTTTTAAATTTCAGAGAGCTGGACTTCTAATCATTCTCCTCTAACAACAACTTGTTGCATCGACTTAAACTGTGTTGAATGATCCTCTGCTCTTCTTGACCAAAGCTGTAGCTCTTGAGTTCCTAGAAAGCAAGTGGGTGAGTTGATCAGTTCTATCATTTGTTCAGAAATTAAGTCTGTCTGGACCTCCCTACTTTCATTGTGTAAGTATTCATCGAATGCTTACTGGCTCTGAGGATACCCAGCGTGCACAGGAATCAGAGCATGGTCACTTTAATTTCAGTCAATAGACAGAAAGGGGAAGTAAAAACTTGTGACTGAAGTTATTCTATGGTCCGCATTGTCCCTACAGACTTGGACTTAGGAGTTGTAGAAGCAGGTACCTGCCTACATGATGAGGCTTTCCAGGACATTTCTCTCATCTGTCTGTAACACACCCGTGTTTTCTCCACTGGGGCTAGTGCTTAGTGAGGACCTCTGCTCCTTATTCTCTACAGAAGGAGCATGTGAGGTAGAGGTGACACTTCTTCCCGGCAGCACTCTGAACACATTAACAAGAGTTAACTCACCGGATCAGCAAGGCAGTAAAGAATGGGAAACCAGGAGGGTCAGTGCACTACAGGTTGGCTCTGGTTGGGGAGGCTGTCTGGAGAGGATGTCTCAGACAAGTGTGGGCAGGCCAGGGTGGACGGCAGTGGCCGTTAGGGTCTGTGGTCATCTCCCAGATGGCTACTGATGAGTCTTGCTGCGGGTCAGTGACTGGCTTGTGTTGTCTGCGCCACTTTGTGGCAATAGGGGAATCACTCCCTAACCTAGGTCACAGAAGACACGGAGGCTGCTGCCTAACCCTTAAATCAATCATTCTGGGGAAGGGCCGCTGCCGCGTTGTGAGGACAATCAAGCCACCATCTAGAGAGTTTCTTACGGTGAGAGGCTGAGGCCTTCTGCCAGTCATCAGTGCTAACTGGCCTGGCATTTGAATGAGGCCTGTTGGAAATGGTTCTCCAGCCCAGTGAAGCTGTTGGAGGACTGTAAACCCCAGCTGCCACCTCGACTCAACGTCATGACAGACCCGAGGGAAGACCCACCCAGATCAACCACATTTAAATTCCTGGCTCACGGACGTGGTGAGAGATAATACAGACTTACTTTTCTAAGCCACTTACTTAGTTTTGGAGTAATTTGTTGAATAGCAATAGATAAGTAACACAGAGCCCAGCACATGGTGCTGGATTCCTGGAAGAAAAAAAGCCCCACAAAGTTCAGGAAGAGTCAGTGAAAGGGAAGGTCCCCCAAGTCCAAGACCAACCGTATCATATACTTTGTAAAGGGAAGGTAGGGACAGGCTGGGGCTGGAGGTGGGGGACAGGGAGAAAATGAATTTAATGCCCCATTCCCAGAGCGCGTGGAAGAAAGTAAAAAAGGCCAAGAGATGACTGTTAGTTTGGGAAGGACTCCTGACTCCAAAAACTTGGCACTGGATCTATCTTCCAACACCTGTGAAGTTGGATTTTTACTTGGGCAACAGTTGGATTTCATCAAGCAGTAAGATTGTAGCATTATAGGTGAAAGAAAGTCTCTGGAGGTCTTTTAGACCTTTTTGCCCCCCTCATACAAGATTCTAGTTAAAGCGACGACGAAAGACTCTCTCACTTTTTAAAAGTCAACACACCAGTGAGACCAGCAGTTTCCAAGGCTTGGCCAAAGGTTTCACATTCATTTAAACAAAGATTCTTTCTAAAATTATCTCTAAGTATATTAAGCTATGAATCACTTTTGTACTTCCAGGAAGGACTGGGACATATGAGCTATTAGGTAAGAAGGTTTTGTAATAGAGATTTAAAAAAATTTGCTCTGGCCCAGTAGCTTAGTTGGTTAGAGCATTTGTCCTGTTACACCAAGGTTGTGGGGTTCAATCACTCATCAGGGTGCATACAAGATTCAACCAATGAATGCATAAATACCTGGTACGAAGCATCGATGTTTCTCTCTCTCTAAAATCAATCAATAAAAAGAGAGTAAATGTTTAAAAAGAGTAAAAAAAAAAACTTTTTTTTTAACAAATTGTTTCCTTTCTACATGTTTTTATAACTGTTGATGTTTTATGTGTTTTTAGTTGGGGAAAAGGATGAGTTTCTTGGAAAGGGGCAAGGCAGGAAATCAGTCGTGATTCATTCTACCTTTTTACATGCTTCTCTGACACAGTTTATTCACAAACCTGAGCCCACTTGTTTAACAAAAACATTAAAAGAGGGTGTTTTAAACTGCGTCTTTTTGTTAATTGTGTATTTGGTCTTGTAAATAGTACATGCAAGTGCATCCTTGTTACGTCAGTTGGAAAACAGTGTTTAGCTGTTTAACTAGGAGACAGGAGTTCTCTCAATTTTATATGCACTTCTTCAATAGCTTTTTCAATAACTATGTGTTCTCTCGTGTGTTATTTAATTTGATTTAGGCAAATATTTTACATTTCAGAATTTCATTGATTTTTAATTTTAATGATCCTTTTTAGCTTCCTTACATTTAATGGCAATTTTTAGGACTGCAAAGATAGTTTTCTATGCTACAATGCCTTTTGAAAGAAGGGCACATTTGTTTGAAAGGAATACACTTTAAAAAAAAAATTAATTCCCTTTGATATCATGGAAAATGGTTTTAGCTTAGCGTTCCTTTCAGCCTAATTCCCTTGCCCCTTTGTTTCTATGGGGATGAGGTAATCCTGGACTTGCAGAGTCTTTTGTGATGAGAATGACAGTGGCCACACAGACACAGCATAATAATTTTTTTTTGTGTGTGTGTGTGTGACAGAGACAGAGAGAGACAGAGAGAGGGAGAAACAGGGACAGGCAGATAGGAAGGGAGAGAGAGGAGACACATCAATTCTTTGTTGCAGCACCTTAGTTGTTCATTGACTGCTTTCTCATATGTGCCTTGACCAGGGGGCTACAACAGACTGAATGACCCCTTGTGCAAGCCAGTGACCTTAGGCTCAAGCTGGTGAGCCTTACTCAAACCAGATGAGCCTGTGCTCAAGCTGGCGACCTCAGGGTTTTGAACCTGGGTTCTCTGCATCCCAGTTCGATGCTGTATCCACTGCACCACCCCCTGGTTAGGTGACACAGCATAATATTTACTGGGCATAAAAGAAAGAGAAATATCAATTGGGCTGCTCACCAAACATTTGAGAAGACTTTTATGTCCATCATTTCCAGAGAGAAAAAATGCCATTTACCAGGTTCATTACTAATGTGGGTGACTGAAACATAGTGTGTGCACATAAATTGTGAACCAAGATTGAATGGGAGGAGAGGAGTGGTGTACAAAAACCAATCATGACAAGTGGGCGAAGTGGCCCGAAGAAGGTCAGCCACACCGCAATAACAGAGGCCATCCCTAAGTGGAGTGAGAAAGTTACATGGCTCAGAACAAGATGAGTGAGCAGAGGAGAATGGGAACTTGGTGCCTCGCTCAGTAAGTATAGGCCAGGTTCTAGATCAGGTGTCAGAGAAGTATTTTTCTGTAAGGAACCAGACAGTAAATATTTTCAGCTTAGTCTCCTATGCAACTGCTGAAAAGTGCCGTTGTCATAGAAAAGGGCCAGATGAGTGAACGTGGCTGTGTTTCACTAAAACTATTTATAAAAAGCCGGCTGCAGACCAGGTTTGGTCAGTGGGCGGTAGTTGCCAATTCTTATTGTATAATCTAGAATCCTTCTTCCTTGCTTGTTTGTAGATCGTCGTGTTCCCAAATGTTTGAAGCAGCTTACAAGAATCGGTGCAACACGAAGTGTTTAAAAGTGTATATGGGAGGGGCAAGGCACACCAGGACCTGCAGAGATTCCGTGGGAAGGAATGGAGCTGGCTCCAAGTTATACTAGATTGAGTACATCCCTTGCAGCATAGGGAGTCACTTAGGAATACAGCCAGTGTCCGTGGGCCATTGTGTTTCCATTTGGGTGACACTTCGTATTGCTTTGGTGAGCATCTTCTAGGTCCTACTAGCCAGCATACCTCCCAGTGGCATTCTCATTTGACGTTATGCAAAAAAGCCAACCAACCAACCAACCAACCAACCAACCCATCGAACAAAAAAACACAAACCCTTGTTTCAATGCTTAGGACACTCTTAAATGTCTTGAGATAGAAAGTGAGGCCCTCGACACCTTGAAGTGATGGTCAGGAAGGGAACTCTATTGCGTCTATACCGGAATGTGACCCAACAGAGCTAACTTCACTCCCTGCCCCAACTCACCAAGTGGAATGGGAATAAAGCACACCCTCTAACTGTGTATATGTTCCTTTGACTCTATAATTCCTTTTGTCAGATCTATCCTAAGAAAAATTTTGCAGAAGCTGCTGAAGAATTATGTGTAATATTTGATTACATCAAAACTTGGTAGGAAGTTAAATATTCAAAAGTTGGAGAATAAGTAAATGCTTTCTGCTACATATGAAATGAAATCATGTAGCATCTTTTAGACCTGTTTTTGAAGACAGCTGTGTGACAAGCAAATGCCCAATGTATGGTTGACCCTTAAACAATGTAGGCTTAGGGGCACTGACCCCTGGCAGTGTAAAACCCGCGTATACCTACAGTCAGCTCTCTGTACCCGCAGGTTCTCAAACTTATGGGAGCATCTCTTACCGAGAGAATTTAACCCAGAATCATAGTTGAAAAGGGTCCTGGGAAGTGTATTTCTGGGCTTCTCCCTGGTGCCAGTAAGAACATACACGGAGAGAGCTGTGGTGTTGGGTAGATGGCAGACCTCCTGGAACACTGTGACATGAACTGGCAGCTCTCCAGTGTGGTTAGTCACCAGACAGATAAACTACACTGCCAATAATAGGTAACAACAATATTATTTTTTTAATCACCTTAAAACCAAAGTTATAGATAGAAATCTGTGTATGCAAATGCAAAGGCAAAGAACCACAAATATCAATCTGAGAATAAAAGTATGTCAGGGATAAGAGTGGGGTTTTGTAGGACCCGGAGACAGGGTACATTATCTCCATTATCTGAAATTTGTAAAACACAGGGTGGGGCACAAGTGTGTCTATAATAGTTTGTGTGGAAAACAATACAATAATTACTAAAGGACAACACAAGAATAAACTCTGTTTTACATACTCACAACTGAAAACCTACCTTTGCCCCACCCTGTATTATATTCTACAGTTGAAAAGAAAAAAAAAATGATGCTACCTTGGGATAACTAGTACCTTAACAGAATAGTTGAAACGAATTTCTAAGCTATGGTATTCTGTGGCAGCCCTGAGGGCAGTGTATGGCAGAGAGCTTGACTCCCAGCCCAATTTCTGCAGTAGACTGTGTGGCTATGTCTGTGGATAAATAATTTTAGGTCCCCTCTGCTTTCCCAGCTGTGAGACAAAGAGGTTGGGTTAGGATCTCTAAGATCCCTGTCAGCACAATAATCTGTCATTGTAGGGTTTGTTGGAAAGGAACCTCAGCAGCAGGGAACAGCTCTAGATTGCTGACAATAAGACCAGATCTCTGGGAAAGCCATAGGAACTACCTGAGGCTACTAGGATTCAACAAATGAAATGTGGTATTTCACTGGCTAGCAGTGGAGGCAACTTTTCCATATAGGAAGCCTTCCCTGAAGCGTAGCTCTCTGCCTAGGAGATGCTTAAAGTTACACAGAGAAATTTGTCCTTATGTCTTTGAACAGGGCTTGTTTTTTAGCTGATTTGCAAACAAAATTGCTCTATGGGTTGTTTGAGAAGAGTATCCTTTCTGATTGTTTGGGTCTATTCTGTATGAATTGTTGAATATTAACCTTAGCTAGACATCATACTCGTACAACCACAGAAATGTCATCCTTTCTTATTTTCAGTTAAAATAAAACAACAACTTAGGTGTGGAGTCTTGAGGTTTTATCATTTTCTGCTATGCAGGGATCAAATTTTGCAAACAGTTCACATTAGAGCTGAGGATCTACAATCTCAGGGCTGAAAGACTGAAAGTGAATGTAAATATCTTTTAAGTAAAAGTGAAACTGGACATTTTATTTACACCATCCAAGGAGAATAAATACATGAAGACAAAAGAGCATACCAGTTGATAAAAAGTCAATTAGCATAAGAGCGTCTTATCAAATTTAGATGTAATAACTGTGTTTTCTGTTGTAACAATGATATACTTTTATATCATATCTTGGGTGGTGACATTAATTAGACAGAATTTATGTCCCTGATACTGCAAGGTATGTCATAAAGTCTTAGAGACATTGCTCCAAAAAATTCCAAAATAAATCCTTAGAAAGATTGATAACACAGGTCCAGGGGCCAAGAAAGAATTTATAGTATATTTAAGAATGGGAATAGTCAATATTACTAAGATGTTAATTTTCCCCAAATTGATTTATAAAGTTAACTCAAGCCCAGTCAAAATATCAGCAGGGTAACTTTTTGGAGGGGTGGTAAACTGATTCTAAACTTCATGTGCAAATGCAAAGGTTCTAGAAAAATGAAAACAATTAAAAAAAATTGAAAGACTTACCCTACCTAATAATAAGACTTAGGTCAAAGTTCTTGCCTACGTAGGGTAACCAAGACAGTGTGGCATTGGTGCAAAGACAGACAAATAAACCAATGGGACAGAAAGTCCACAATTGGACCCATTCCTATATAGACAACTGATTGTCAGGAAAGGTATCAAATCAATCCAATGGGGGAAAATTGTTTTTCTTTTAAACTTTTACTTATTGGTTTTAGAAAGAGAGAGAGAAGAAAGGAGAGAAAAACATTGATTTGTTATTCCATTTACTTATGGATTCATTGGTTGATCCTTGTATGTGCCCTGACCAGGGATCAAACCCACAACCTTGGCATATCTGGATGACACTGACCTACTGAGCCACCCACCCAGGACCAAGAATGACCTTTTCAGCAGGTGGAGCTGAAGCAGTTGGAGAGCTGTGTGCAGAGAACTAAACCTCTCACACCCCATGGAAAGATTAACTCAAAATGGACCATAGGCCTAAATATAAGAGCTAAACCCATACAATCACTCAAGAAAACATATGAGAGAGACCTTACAAAACATTTCAGATGGTGAGCTACTTGAGGCTAGGGGCCTGTGCCATCGTTCGCTGTTTATCTCTCTGCAGTACCTGGCTTAGCGGCTGGCCACGGACGGGGTCCAGAAAATGCCAGAAATCAGCCCACACTTGTTTTCTCATGTTTAACATCCCCAGATATTGCCCCCAGGCTGGATTTCACTCTTCACATGCTGTCCCAGTGGAGAATGGCAGCGTCAACCCCTGGTGGGCAGTGTCCCTGCTGCCATCGCCTTGGGGATTGCCCATGGCACGTCTGAGCTGAGAGAACGAGGCTCCCGTCTTGGCCCATGGTTCGGTCTCCTCTCAGGTCCCGGTGGGTCCCCTTCTAGATTGGATCCAGGGACCGCCACTTCCTGGCCACCCAGGCTGAGACCCTGAGAACACACAGAAGTCCCAGGGCTGAGTTGCGTCAGCGAGAGGGAGGCTCAGCCCCGGTAAGACTTGTTCCAACGGAATGTAGCGAAGGGCACTTACATCACCAGAAACAAGTACAATATTTATTTCCTAAAGGATGCACAGGAAGGATGTGGTACGATTTTTATAAGGAGGGCAGATTTTCTTCATCTCTAAATGAAGAGGTCTCCGACTTATTTTGCTTATAACTCAGGGAACTTCGTAGTCTTGCCCTGTGCTACCCGTTCTGGCCTCTTCGTTGACAACTGCCACTGGTCTCATCCAGGGTGGAGCCAGCGCTGGACCTGGGTCCTTGTGGGGAACAGCTGTCATTTGGTAACAGAATCTTTTTTATGGCTGAAGACATGTTTGGAGATTGAAGAGGGTCAGAAGGCCTAAAGAACACACTCAGTACATCTATGACCTTCAGAACCTTGGTCACCTAAACTACACATCTTTTTCCTTGATAGATTTTTATCCCTTTCCATGTGGTTGATATAGCGTTTTGGTTTATGTCAGCAGACACTTGACACTCAGGGATACCTTTATTTCCCTCGTAGAACATCAAGCGGGAACTGCCAGATAAGTCAGCTTTAATTCAGGACAAGCTTACTCTCAAACCAGAGGACTTCATCCAGGGCAGAGTCTACTCGGGGATGTGGGGTTACTCTGCACCCTCGCCTACCACACATTCCTTGGCACTTGGCCAGTCCCACACCATACATCCTAATGGTTGTATGTGACAGTCATGGGCTGTGATACTCATTAGGTTGTCATGGTTGAGGAATCCTTGGTAGCCAAGTAATTTATTCCTTTTGCCAAATGAATGCATCTGTCCTCTTGGACATTGTACAAAACTTCAGTTTATTTGGGGGGTTAAATTAGCCAGAGCTTAACTTCAAACAAGCTGGAGGTGTGTATGTATGGATGTGGATACTGCATCTCAGGGATTCTGTGCAGTTTAAACCTGTGTTATTCAAGGGCCAACTGTATTTCTACCTGCCACTGGGGATCCATGAGTACAGAAGGCTGACTGTCGTTGTGTGTGGATTTTTGATTGTGCAGGTGGTTCCCAACTTCCCACGTTGTTAAAGGGTCCACTAAGGGTAGCTATATACATCTCACTTCTTTCCAGAGATGATAAAAATTTAATGGTTGTTGTTACCCCCCCCCCCACCAGCTACTCTACATGAGCTGAATGGCTGGCCCATGACTGAGGGGTAGTCAGTGAGGAGGACCCTTCTGGTGCACACTGTGGGAGGGAGTTAATGGTTTTCTACGCATTTTAGAGTCACTATAAGAAAAGCTGGCTTTTTATTTCATGCATAATAATGTCAATATATTGTGTAACATCTCATTTTACCAAGTTTTAAACTGCTTTTCACCAAACCAAGTTTCTTGACAGTGGGTTGACATTTATCCCTGTATCCTCTGTGGGATGTACGTAAAGTAGGAAGATGAACAAGGTCACACACAGGAAGGGTCTGGAATGTCCAAAGGTTGCTGGACAGTTCTTCCTTAGAGATCAAAGAACTGAGTATGGTTTTGTGTTGCTACCATGTTCTCTGCTGGAGCTGCAATGTGGAGGCTTTCCTACGTGCTGTTGTTAAAAAACCACTGCCTAGAAAGCGTTGTGTGTTAGTAGGCTCTTATCTGAGCTGGGGCCATTCCACCTGAAGTTTTGGTGGCTTCTGTGTGCCTGACATGGCTTCCATATTGGAGTTTCCCCTTGTCATACTCTGCGTGGGCTGCTATAACAAAACACCATAGATGGAGCAACTTACACAGCAGACATTTACCTCTCACAGTTCTGAAGGCTGGGAGTTCAAGTTCAAGGTTCTGGCTGATTAGGTTCCTGGTGAGAGAGAGTCGTCTTCCTGCCTTGCAGATGGCTGGCTTCTTGCTGTGTCCTCAGATGGGAGAGAGAGGGGCAGATCTCCGCTCCTCTTCTTCTAAAGGTATCCATCTCACCATGTGGCTCCATTCTGACAACCTCATCTAAACCTAGTTACCTTCCAAATGCCCCACCTCCAAATAAATCCACTGGGGGTTATGACTTAAAGATAGGAATCTTGAGGTGATGCAAATATTCAGTCTCTAGCACACCTCTTGCATTTGGGTTCTTCCTATGACTTTATTGAGCATAACGCATAAGAACTTGAATAAAATTTTAGTTCTGCTCTTTATTATTGGTCCCTCCCAGTAGAGGGCCTTAGGAATTTTGAGTCTTATGCATTTTCCAAGAGAAAGTTACGTAATTGTCATTAAAATCTAACATCCAAAGAGGTCTTTTTAAAACATTCCTCAGCTTTACTGGGGATACCCTGCAGTGCACATTGGCAGGAGGAATTTTTAAAAACTCTGTCAGGCTGGAAAGATTTTTACCATTTCCTTCTTGATATAAACAGACTTTATCTGGCACTTACCAAGAACTTGACCTACATTTTGTGTGGTACAACAAAAACTTTCATTGAAAAATAGACACCAAGAGTGCTGGACTTAAAGCTAGAAATATTTAAGAGAAGGGGTGGGGTGTTTACAGGTACTTCTGTCTGTTTACCATCTTAAGATGGATGTGGTACCAATGAAGGTTGTTTTGAAGACAGCTGAAGTCCATGAATGGAGACTCATATCAGTATTACAGGCATTCAGGGGACTATGTGTTCATGTAGATATGTGTCTGTGTGTGTGAATGGATATAGTGTGGGAAGGGCATTAAGTGGACACTGGCAGTCCCCACAGTATGGCAGCATGATGTCCCAGAGGGCCCACCCACCATAGCCATTCAGTGAGGATCATTGACCTGAAATGGTCATTCTCAGTCAATCCTAGTTTTCTTCCCAGAGTATTGTCCCATTGGTTAGCCCAGGGTGACCTCCTGGACGCAGCACAGACTCTGGGCGAGATAGTTTTAGGTTGAGTTGTAGAGATCAAGTGTGAACATTTCAGGGCAATTGGGGTCAGATTCCCATAAAAAAACCAGCCCAGGGGAATTTGGAGCACTCAGGCCTTCGCCAAATTGGGGTCTAGTTCAATATTCTTCTGGAGTGACACACTGGAATTCTTCTGTCAGAGGGAGCTGCAGAATGCACCCACCATGTGGTCGGAAAGCCCTGGCCTGCAAACAGTGAGGCTGTTAGAATGCCGGACGGAGCCGTGTGGCAATTGCTGACACTCCGCATGCTATCATCTTAGTGGCCTTGTAACAAACAGTGTATTCATTAAAGCTCTGCACTTGGGGTATCTTGACCTATGTCACTGATGGTCTAAAATGCTGGCTTACATTATTTGTAATTCCTTTGGCTTTGCCTTCGAGTTCCTCATGATAAACTTACTTGGTATTAATGCCAATGTCAAGTACTTTTCAGATTTCTACCCACTGTTCATCACTGATTTTTCAGGAGTTCTCTCTGTGTCCTTGATATGGACTTAAGGTAAACATGGACTGGTTCTCTAGGGTTCTGATTGGAGCAGGTTGAGCTAACCTGACAAAGCCATGTGTGTCTTTAAGTAGAAAGCACCTGCCAAACCACATGTGCACCGGACCCCCGGAATTCCTTGGCCTTGTTTTCCCAAGCAAGAAGGCTTGGGTTGTGGGTACTTACCAAACCATTCTCCTGCTTTTGTTTTAAAATAGAACATTCTTACAAAACAAGCCTAATCTCTGGTTTCCAAACCATAAAATTTAAGCGGGGGTTTTCAGGAAACCACTGTATTTCTGAATGAAATGTTGCTAAACCCATCATCATTTTCTGCTGTGGCGCTCTCTGAAGAGCACACCAATGGTCTATTAGTAAAACTATTTCACTTAGTGAAGAAACTGATGTAGAATTATGGGAAAAAAATATAATACCTCTTCTTTATTTTGGCTGCAAGGTACTGAAGTAGAATTAAAGAAAAAAGATACAACATCCTTTTTTAAATTTGGGTTACAAAAATTAATTATCATTGTAGGTCTTTTAAATTTTTGGGGCCCTGGCCACTTGGCTCAGTGGATAGAGTGTTGGCCTGGCATGCGGACCTCCTGGATTCGATCCCTGGTCAGGGCACACATGAGAAGTGACCATCTGCTTCTCTTCTCCTCCCTCTCTCCCTCTCACTCTCTTCTCCTTCCATATCCAGTGGCTTGATTGGTTCGAGCATCAGCCCTGGGTGCTGAGGATAGCTCGGTTGAAAGCATTAGCCCCAGACAGGGGTTGCCGGGTGGATCCCAGTCAGGGTGTGTGCGGGAGTCTGTCTTACTATCTCCCCTCCTCTCACTGAATAAAAAGTTGATGACACAGTAGATAGGACATACAACTACTCTTTTCGCTGTTTCAGAGGGCAGACCATGTGAGAAGGAGCACACTTAATAACACTACATCGGATGGAAAATTAGTCTCCCCTCTGTACACATAACTCACAGAAAGCTTATCCCTTCTCTCATCCCCAGAGATAACTTAATATAAATGGAATTATATAGTATGGTGTTTTTTCTGTGAGATTAATTTACATTGTCATGTGTGGCAGTGATTTGTTCATTTTTACTACTCTGTAGGATTCCACTGGATGAATATACAACAATATCTATTTTACTTTACAAGGGTGTTTTTATTGTTATACATTCTTATATGTGCATTTCTTTTTGTCTATATATGTACACATAGCTGTTCAGTGTTTATCTCAGAGTGAAATGTTTATGCCATTGAGTAGGCACATATTTTTTTCGGTAGATATAGCTAAACAGATCTTTAAGGTGACTACGACAGTTCACCTTTTCTGTGGCAGTGGGTTAGAGTTCCAGTTCCTCTACATCCTAGCCAGCACTTATTATTGTCAGTCTTCTTACTTTTCATCAATCTAATATGCAGTGGTTTCAAATTTCCTTGATGGTTAAAGAACTTCAGAGCTCTTTCATATGTGTACATCTGTGTATTTGTCATTTGGGTATGCTCTTTTTTTTGTTGTTGTTCAGTGAGAAGAAGGGAGGCAGAGACAGACTCCTGCATGCACCCCAACAGGGATCCACTCAGCAAGCCCACTAGGGGGCGATGCTCTGCCCACCTGCAGCATTGCTCTGTTGCTCAGCAACTAATCTCTTCTTAGCGCCTGAGGCAGAGGCCATGGAGCCATCCTCAGCGCCTGGGGCCAACTTGCTCCAGTCAAGCCATGGCTGCAGGAGCGGGAGAAAGAGAGAGAGAGAGAGAGAGAGAGAGAGAGAGAGAGAGAGAGAGAACAGGGAGGGGTGGAGAAGCAAATGGGCGCTTCTCCTGTGTGCCCTGACCGGGAATCAAACCCATGACATCCACAAGCCAGGCCAACGCTCTACCGCTGAGCCAACTGGCCCAGGCCAGGTATGCTCTTTTGTGGCATGCCTCTTCATATCTTTTGTCAATTAAAAAAAATCATTGGTCTTATGATTTGTAGGAACACGTCATCTATTGTGGCTGTAAGTCCTTAACCAGGCACCTGCATCTGGACGTATCTTCTCCTAGTGCCTTTCCATCCTCTTCACGATATCAGTAAATGTGCCACACTCTTTTCACCACCATATTTTGTGTAATGTTTAAGAAGTCTTATCCTACTGGAAGAATATATATAGCATGCTTTTTTCCTAGGAATTTTATTGTGCCGCCTTCCATATGTCTATATAATCCAGTTAGAACTGATGTTTTAATATAGAATGCAGCAAGTTCAGGAGCAATATATTTTTAGTCAACTGGATGTCTAGTTGACCTAGCATTATATATTGAAAAGACCCAGATTCCCATTTTACTGAGCCGGTGCACCTGTACCTCCCAAAGCTGTGAGGTAACTGCTAACAGTCCAGGGCTGTGCACATTCTCCAGAGCACTGGTCCTTTTTTGGTGGGAACGCCCTTCTCTGCTCAGCTACATCACCCCTGGAGATGCTTCTCGGCCAATAAAGGAATAACGTGGGGTGCAGGAGGCCAGCTTCCTCAACCCCAGGACAGTCTGTCTGTGGTATGGTTTACGCTTCAGAGCCTCCTCCTGGGAACGGAGCTGTTGCTTCTTTTCACCCAAGATGGCGCCTTGCTTGGCTCTTCCTCCTGCCCTGCTCTGACTTTTTCCCACAATAGAAAGTTTTTTCCTGAAGAGCACTCTCTCAATGAATCATGTGTACTACACATGCTGTCCCAGACTCTGCTTCCAGGGCAGTCCGCTTCACAGGGCCATTCCCAGAAGTGCTCCTAGGATGCAGGCTCTAGGAACAGGACCCCAGGCCGCATGGTTGTCTGGCGTGATGACTGAGGATCTCATTGATCCTATTATGAGTCGCAGGAGAAGTACAGTTGTGGAGGCTTCCACCTGGGGTGAATTGGGGTGGATTTAGTGGAAGGATTTGCACTAGTTTGTACAATAGCTGTGACACTTTGGAAGGGAGCGGAGAAATAATAATGATAAGGACTATGAAATTGGGTGGCTATTGTTGATTGCAATCAAGAAGAGAAAACCATAGGCTCAATATAATCTATTACCAACTTAAAGTTAAAGGTGAGAGGTAGGGGGCTTCCTGGGTGGCTTTGAAAGTGGCCTTGTTTCTTGTGGCAGAGAGATGGAGATGAAGATCAGCCACAGGACCGGGTTTATGAGCGGCCGAACTTTGGCAAAGGCTGCGTTCTCAGCCTGGCCAAGTCTCCCGTGCCGAAGGTAAGTCCCTGACAGAGAAGGAGCGAGACCCTGAGACTTGCTGCGAGGTTATCTTGGTTGTTAAACTTGAGCTTCCCGGTTCCCTTGTACTCTCTGGGTCTCCAGAAGTGGCACCAACTCCCCATTGTAGGGAAACAGTCTCCCTTCCTTGAAGACAATGAGGCAGGTAGCAGTATGCTGTTGCTTCTCCACAAGATCTGCCCTTGACTCCCCTCCTGACAGCTAGTCCCATACAAGGGTTACATGACACATGAAAGAGCTGAGCATGTGTGGGGGAAACAAATGGAAGGAGTGAGTCTATGTGAGAAGGGTGTCAGGACCTCGTTTCCATGTTGGAATAGGAATTAAATTTGTATTCCTTGGAGTCGATCCTGAGGATAATACTGGGTCAAGGGTGGAGGAGTGATATAAAGGACAAAGTCCCGACATAACACTGTTGTCCCATGATGCTGAACTTAATGTATGATATGTTAGACATCCAAGTGTCCTAGACACCTGGAGGGTAATTCTAGAGTAAACTGCTGTGTTGCTCTTGGAACCTTACGGGAAATTATGGCTCACATTGAAACTGCCAAGGCAAAGGGAAGGAAGGAGACCATATACCCACAAATTTAACAACTTAGATGAATTGATTGATCTCTTAAACAATTTTCAAAAACTCACACACAATAAAAGAGCTAATGTGAATAAGCCTGTAAGTGTTAAAGACATTGAATCAACAATGAAAGAGAAAGCACTAGGCCCTGGTGGTTTAACTGGTGCATTCCACCAAATATTTGAGATAGGAATGATACCAATTCTCTGTAATCTGTTTCAGGATACAGCAGTAGAGAGAACATTTTCTAACTCATTTGGTGAGGCCAGCATTCTCTAATACCCAAACCAGACAAACACACAGTAAGAAAACAGAGCTATGGACCAATATCTCTTGTAAACAGAGATGCAAAAACTTGCCATAAAATATTAGCAAATAAAATTGGGTCAAAGAATTATAGACTACAATAAAGTGGGAAAGTGGGATTTAATCCAGATAAGCAAGGCTGGTTTAACATTTGAAAACTAATTAATATGATTCATTATTTCAACATGCTAAGAAAAAATTATGTGATCATATTAGTAGATGCAGAAAATTCATTTGACAAAATTTAACACCCATTTATGATACAAACTCTCAGCACGCTATACATAGAGGAAAACATTCTCTATCTGACAAAGAAAAACTTATAGCAAATACTTAATGATGAGAAGCTAAATACTTTTCTCCTAAGATTGGGAACAAGGCAATGATGTCCCCCCTCTATTCATATCTAATATTATACTAAAAGCCCTAGCTATTGCAATGAGACTATAAAACAGACAAACACACAAATGATTTACAGATTGGTAGTGAAGAAATGAAATTATTTTTGTTCATAGATGAGATGATTGTCTACACACAAAATTTCAAACAATCGATCACAAATACTCCTTGAACTAATAGGTGATGAAAGCAAGGTCATAGGATACAAGATTAATGTGCAAGGATTAGTTGCTTTACTTTCTTTCAATAATGAGAAATGAGAAATTGAAATTAATCATATAGACTCTATAACTACCCCCCACATTCTCTGTGCTTCACCTCTCTGGGTTATTTTTGTTATTGAATCACCACCAACCCCTTTATTTTTACCTTCAGTTGGATTACTTAAATATTTTTAGAAATCTCTTTTTAATTTATAATGTTGGCTTTTAGCTCTACTCTGCATTCGTTGTGGGTCTTGTAGGTGATTATAATATACATTTTTAACTTTTTGCTATCTTCTTTGATTTAGTTTTGGGCGATTTCAGATAATGATACAGAGTCATTGCAGTGATATAAGTCCATCTACTGTCCCTTAGATCTGTTGCCAATTGATTCTCTTAGTTGTCTTTCTTCTGAAAATGTCTTTATTTCACCTTTACTATTGAAGGCTACTTTAGCAGATATGGAATTCTTGGCTGAGATTTCTCTTGTTCCCAATATTCCAAAGATCTTGTTTCATTGTCTTTTGTCTTCCACAGTTCTAAATGAGAACAGAGTAATCACTGGGTTTTCTAAGGCTGCTTTCAATATGTTTTCTTTTTATTTGATTTTCAGCATTTTGACTCTGAAGAGCTGACTCTCGATTTTCTTGGCATTTGTCCTGTTAAAATTTAACCAATTTCTTAAATCTGTAAACTTTTGCCTCTCACAAAATTGGAGAAATTTTCAACCATACGTTTTTCAAATATTTCTTCTGCCTCATTTTCTCTCCCTTTTCCTTATTGTACATCTTTTGCCATGATTGTGTGATTTCTTCTTTAGCTTGGTGATGTGATGGGTTGCATTAATTGATTTTGAAATGTTGAACTAGCCTTGCACACCTGGGGTAAATCTTAGTTGGTTGTGATATGTAGTTCTTCAGTTTTGCTAACATTCTCTACCATCTTTATTCTATTGTTAAATAAATTTTGTGTATTTTTTACTTTAGTTATTTTATTTTTCAGTTCTATAATTTCAATTTTGTTTCTTTTTTTTCACAAGAAAAGTTTTACATCCTTTCCTTCAGAGTGCATTTTCTTTTATCTTATTGAGCATTGTTCATTTTATAATTTGTTTATATTTTATTTATTTAATTATCTATTTATTTTTTTATTTAGAAATTAAATTTAATGGGGTGACATTGGTCATTAAGAATATACAGATTTTTCCCTGGCCGGTTGGCTTAGCGGTATAGCGTTGGCCTGGCGAGTGGATGTCTCAGGTTCGATCCCATCCAGGGCACATAAGAGAATTACCCATCTTCTTCTCCACCCTTTCCCCTCTCCTTTCTCTCTGTCTCTCTCTTCCCCTCCTGCAGCCAAGGCTCCATTGGAGCAAAGTTGGCCCAGGCGCTGAGGATGGCTCCATGGCTTCTGCCTCAGGCACTAGAATGGCTCTGGCTGCAACGGAGCAACGCCCCAGATGGGCAGAGCATTGCCCCCTGGTGGGCATGCTGGGTGGATCCGGTTGGCACATGTGGGAGTCTGTCAGTGGGCCTCCCCGCTTCTCACTTTGAAAAAATACAAAAAAAAATAATAAAAGGAATACACAGGTGTCAGGTAAACATCTCTATAGCATTTGAACTGTTGATTGTGCAGTGTGCCCATCACCTAAAGTGAAATCATTTTCTGTCATCATATCCTTGTTCCTCTTTACTCCTTTGAGCATTGTTTAAATAGTGGCTTTATATTACTTTTTTGATAATTTTGACATCTGCTTCAGCTCAGGATTAGATCCTTTTTATTGTCTTCTTTCTTGAGAACAGGTCAAATTTCTCTAGTTCTTCCTATATCAAGTAATTTTGGACTATATCCTGGATGCTGTGAATGTTATATTATGCATGCTCTGAATTCTGTTACAATGCTCCAAAGATTATTTATGTTTCTGTGTTAGCAGGCAGTGTACTTGGTTAGATACAAACTTTGTCTTCCTTGTGGTAAGTGGCAGGTTAAAGATGAGCTTCACCCTTTTAGCTTCCTCCAGAAGTTGCTCTGAGTCTGCCTTGTACATGCGCTGTCCAGAGCTCAACCAAAGACCAGGGCAGGGTTTATGCTCAGAACTTGAATACCCCTTCTCTTATGTCTGTTCTCTCTGGGACTTCTCCTTTGCTTTCCCATGTCTTTGGTTGCTTTGGCTCTGTCCTCTGGTTTTTTAGACAAGAAAGTAGAAGGTTTTCTAACCAAGCGTTAGCCACCCAATGACGTGCCATGACAGCCACCTGCTCTCCAAATAAAACCAGAAAGATCAAAATTGTGAAGACTCACTTGTACTACTCCCCTCTTCCAAATTCCAGTACCCTTCTGACCTCTGTCTGCTGTTACCAACTCTGTAGGGCCTTGCGGAAGTTGCTTTTCTTAGTATGATATTTGTCTAGAATTGATATTTTTTTAGGAATGTATTCCATCTTCCTGGAAACAGAACACCCTCAGCCTCTGGCTTCGACTGCAAGAGTCTGTAGTCCATACTATAGCCTGGCGACTTCCAAAGAAAACAGTGCTTAGTGTCTGAAATTCCATTGCCTCACCAAGAAAATGGAATCTTACATGAACTGAGACATGTAGACTGTTAGGCAGCAAATAGATACTGACTCTATTTTTCTCACATCTCCTTCTGTTCTTTCATAGAGGGTTTTGATCTTTAAACCAGGGTTGTCCATGTTCAAAGGCCAGCCTGAAACCAAAGATGGTGGCAGCATTTCTACAGAGTAGAATCTCTAACCTTTTTGGTTTTGCTTTCTTTTGGTGAGACCTAAACACCTTTAGCAGTGGGAACAAGACAGGAGGAAGTTATCTGAAACTTCGTTAAGCCAATAACTTAAAATTAAATGTAAACATCTCTTTCCTTGTAAATTCTTTGGCTATTGCTACCACTTTCCCAATACCAGGCAATTTTGATAGGTCATCCCTCCTACCAGGGCTCCTGTATGTTGTTGGGGCTAATTTCCTTCGATTTTTCTCCAGCCAGTTCACAGACCTTCCAAGAGTTTTATTCCTTTTTTTTATGCAGAGGAGTCTAGTTACAATCAGTTTTATTCCCAGTTTATACTCTGAAAGCTCTTTTTCCTTTTTCCCCACAAATAAAGTGGCCATCGAGTATTGGGTTAATCGAACACAGCTGTCCTCCAATGAAGACTCCTGGGACCATTGTTGAAGCAAGGATGTTAGTTGCTGCTGCTTTTAAAATTCCCATTGCGTTCACTTGACTAGAGAATGCAAATGCATATACAGCCTCACCTGATCCTATTTGCAATTAGCTTGGGAAACTGGAAGTTTTTCTAAAGGTTTGGTATGGATTCCCTAGGCTGCAAAACCTCACTGAAACTAATGTGAGGCTTGTTATATAGTCCTCTTTTATCAGTGGAGTGTTGGCATTCATACATGTCACAGTGGTAGTAGTGACGTGCTTGATGATGGGGTGCTGCCCCCCATTCCAGAGTCAGTGCTCCATAATATATGTCCTTGCACACTATATGACCTGTCTGAAATTTGCAAAGTTCTGAATTCTAAAACACATCTTGTCCTAGAAGTTTTGGATGAGGGATTGTACTTCTATTATGAAAAAATGCTTTAGAACCATATTCGTGTCTTACACTTTATATTGGAAAATCATACTCCACAAAAGCAGTTATTTAGAGATATATTACTTAACTGAACAACTCACAAAGTGAAGTTCAACCCAAAGAAATTAAATGAACATTAATTCATGTTTCAGTGGCAAGAAAAGCAGCAATTAAAACACTACCACTTACTCATCAACAACAACAGAAGCAGATTACCCAAACTGCAGGAATTTTTTTTTTTTAAATAATTTTATTTTTTTAATGGGGTGACATCAATAAATCAGGATACATATATTCAAAGATAACAAGTCCAGGGTATCTTGTCGTTCAATTATGATGCATACCCGTCACCCAAAGTCAGATTGTCCTCTGTCACCTTCTATCTTGTTTTCTTTGTGCCCCTCCCCCTCCCCCTTTCCCTCCCCCATTCCCCCCTCCCCCCCGTAACCACCACACTCTTATCAATGTCTCTTAGTTTCACTTTTATGTCCCACCTACGTATGGAATAATGCAGTTCCTGGTTTTTTCTGATTTACTTATTTCACTTCGTATCATGTTATCAAGATCCCACCATTTTGCTGTAAATGTTCCGATGTCATCATTTCTTATGGCTGAGTAGTATTCCATAGTGTATATGTGCCACATCTTCTTTATCCAGTCATCTATTGACGGGCTTTTTGGTTGTTTCCATATCCTGGCCACTGTGAACAATGCTGCAATAAACATGGGGCTGCATGTGTCTTTACGTATCAATGTTTCTGAGTTTTGGGGGTATATACCCAGTAGAGGGATTGCTGGGTCATAAGGTAGTTCTATTTTCAGTTTTTTGAGGAACCACCATACTTTCTTCCATAATGGTTGTACTACTTTACATTCCCACCAACAGTGTATGAGGGTTCCTTTTTCTCCACAGCCTCTCCAACATTTGCTATTACCTGTCTTGCTAATAATAGCTAATCGAACAGGTGTGAGGTGGTATCTCATTGCTGTTTTGATTTGCATTTCTCTAATAGCTAAAGAAGATGAGCGTCTTTTCATATATCTGTTGGCCATTTGTATTTCTTCCTGGGAGAAGTGTCTGTTCATATCCTCTTCCCATTTTTTTATGGGATTGTTTGTTTGTTTGTTCTTGAGTTTTATGAGTTCTTTGTATATTTTGGATATTAGGCCCTTATCTGAGCTGTTGTTTGAAAATATCATTTCCCATTTAGTTGGCTTTCTGTTTATTTTGTTATCAGTTTCTCTTGCTGAGCAAAAACTTCTTAGTCTGATGTAGTCCCATTCATTAATTTTTGCCTTCACTTCTCTTGCCTTTGGAGTCAAATTCATAAAATGCTCTTTAAAACCCAGGTCCATGAGTTGAGTACCTATGTCTTCTTCTATGTACTTAATTGTTTCAGGTCTTATGTTTAGATCTTTGATCCATTTTGAGTTAATTTTTGTACAGGGGGAGAGACTGTAGTCCAGTTTCATTCTTTTGCATGTGGCTTTCCAGTTTTCCCAGCACCATTTATTGAAGAGGCTTTCTTTTCTCCATTGTGTGTTGTTGGCCCCTTTATCAAAAATTATTTGACTATATATATGTGGTTTTATTTCTGGACTTTCTATTCTGTTCCATTGGTCTGAGTGTCTATTTTTCTGCCAATACCATGCCGTTTTGATTGTCGTGGCCCTATAATAGAGTTTGAAGTCAGGTATTGTAATGCCCCCAGCTTCATTCTTTTTCTTTAGGATTGCTTTGGCTATTCAGGGTTTTTTATAGTTCCATATAAATCTGATGATTTTTTGCTCTATTTCTTTAAAAAACGTCATTGGAAGTTTGATGGGAATTGCATTAAATTTGTATATTGCTTTGGGTAATATAGCCATCTTGATTATATTTATTCTTCCTAGCCAAGAACAAGGTATATTCTTCCATCTCATTATATCTTTTTCAATTTCCCTTAACAATGGTTTATAGTTTTCATTATATAAGTCCTTTACATTCTTTGTTATGTTTATTCCTAAGTATTTTATTTTTTTTGTTGCAATCGTGAAGGGGATTATTCTTTTGAGTTCCTTCTCAGTTGTTTCATTGTTGGCATATAGAAAGGCTATTGACTTCTGAATGTTAATTTTGTATCCTGCGACCTTATTGTATTGGCTTATTGTTTCTAGTAGTCTTTTTGTGGATTCTTTGGGGTTTTCGATGTATAGGATCATATCATCTGCAAAAAGTGATACCTTTACTTCTTCTTTTCCGATATGGATGCCTTTTATTTCTTTGTCTTGTCTGATTGCTGTGGCGAGAACCTCTAGTACCACATTAAATAAGAGTGGAGAGAGTGGACAACCCTGTCTTGTTCCTGATTTAAGGGGGAAAGCCTTCAGTTTAGTGCCATTTAACATGATGTTAGCTGATGGTTTATCATATATGGCCTTTATCATGTTGAGATATTTTCCTTCTATACCCATTTTGTTGAGAGTCTTAAACATAAAATTGTGTTGTATTTTATCAAAAGCCTTTTCTGCATCTATTGATAAGATCATGTGGTTTTTGTTCTTTGTTTTGTTGATATGGTGTATTACATTAACCGTTTTACGTATGTTGAACCATCCTTGAGATTCTGGGATGAATCCCACTTGATCATGATGTATTATTTTTTTAATATGTTGTTGTATTTGATTTGCTAGTATTTTGTTTAGTATTTTAGCATCTGTGTTCATTAGAGATATTGGTCTGTAGTTTTCTTTTTTTGTGCCATCCTTGCCTGGTTTTGGTATGAGGGTTATGTTGGCCTCATAAAATGTGTTTGGAAGTATTGCTTCTTCTTCAATTTTTTGGAAGACTTTGAGTAGAATAGGAACCAAGTCTTCTTTGAATGTTTGATAAAATTCGCTGGTATAGCCGTCAGGGCCTGGACTTTTATTTTTGGGGAGGTTTTTAATGGTTTTTTCTATTTCTTCTCTACTGATAGGTCTGTTTAGGCTTTCTGCTTCTTCTTGACTCAGTCTAGGAAGGTTGTATTTTTCTAGGAATTTATCCATTTCTTCTAGGTTGTTGAATTTAGTGGCATAAAGTTTTTCATAGTATTCTACAATGATTCTTTGTATATCTACGGTGTCCGTGGTGATTTCTCCTCTTTCATTTTGGATTTTGTTTATATGAGTTCTTTCTCTTTTTTCCTTGGTAAGTCTTGCCAAGGGTTTGTCAATTTTATTGATCTTTCAAAGAACCAGCTCCTTGTTCTATTAATTTTTTCTATAGTTTTTCTGTTCTCTAATTCATTTATTTCTGCTCTGATTTTTATTATCTCCTTTCTTCGGCTGCTTTTGGGTTGTCTTTGTTCTTCTTTTTCTAGTTCCTTAAGGTGGGAAGTTAAGTGGTTCACTTGGGCTCTCTCTTGTTTGTTCATATATGCCTGAAGTGATATGAACTTCCCTCTTATCACTGCTTTTGCTGCATCCCATAGATTCTGATATGTCGTATTGTCATTTTCATTAGTCTGTATAAATCTTTTGATCTCTGCACTTATTTCTTCTTTGACCCATTCATTTTTTAAAAGTATGTTGTTTAGTTTCCACATTTTTGTGGGATTTTTTTTCTCTTTTTTGCAGTTGAATTCTAGTTTCAAGGCTTTATGATCAGAAAATATGCTTGGTACAACTTCAATTTTTCTGAATTTGCTGATGTTGTTTTTGTGGCCCAACATATGGTCAATTCTTGAGAATGATCCATGTACACTGGAGAAAAATGTATACTCAGTCACTTTGGGATGAAATGTCCTGTAGATGTCTATCATATCCAGGTGCTCTAGTGTTTTGTTTAAGGCCACTATGTCTTTGTTGATTCTCTGTTTGGATGACCGATCTAGAGCCGTCAGCGGTGTATTGAGGTCTCCAAGTATGATTGTATTTTTGTCAGTTTTTGTTTTAAGGTCAATAAGTAGCTGTCTTATATATTTTGGTGCTCCTTGGTTTGGTGCATATATATTAAGAATTGTTATGTCTTCTTGATTCAGTGTCCCCTTAGACATTATGAAATGGCCATTTTTATCTCTGAGTACTTTTCCTGTCTTGTAGTCAGCATTATCCGATATGAGTATTGCTACACCTGCTTTTTTTTGGATGTTATTTGCTTGGAGTATTGTTTTCCAGCCTTTCACTTTGAATTTGTTTTTATCCTTGTTACTTAGATGAGTTTCCTGTAGGCAGCATATAGTTGGATTTTCTTTTTTAATCCATTCTGCTACTCTGTGCCTTTTTATTGGTGAGTTTAATCCGTTTACATTTAGTGTAATTATTGATACTTGTGAGTTCCCTATTGCCATTTTATATCTTGCTTTCTGTTAGTTTTGTGTCTTGTTTGATCCTTCTCTTTCGTTTTTCTATCTTTTGTTTTTATTTGGTTGTATTCCATACATCTTTCCTCTGTTGCTATCTTTTTTATCTCATGTGCTTCTGTGGTGGTTTTTTCAATGGTGGTTACCTTTGAGTAATGAAAAGGGTCCCTACCCTGTTCATTGTAGCAAACTATTTTGTGAGTACTTTTGCACTCCATCGTCCTTTGCTACTGTTAATCTCCATCTTCTCCCCCTCTTTCTTTTTGTTGTTGTCACAGTTTAAGTTTGGTTTTATTGTGTTCTTCTTGGAGCTTTTACTTGTGGCTCTGTTTTTTTTTTTGTTCTTTGTATCTGATTGGAGAACCCCCTTTAGTAATTCCTGGAGTGGGGGTTTTCTGATGATAAATTCCCTCATCTTTTCTGTATCTGTGAATGTTTTTATTTCTCCTTCATATTTGAAGGATAGCTTTGATGGGTATAGTATTCGTGGCTGAAAGTTTCTCTCTTTCAGGACTTTAAATATTGGGGTCCACTCTCTTCTAGCTTGTAGAGTTTCTGCTGAGAAATCTGATGATAATCTAATGGGCCTTCCTTTATATGTTGTATTCTTCTTTTCCCTGGCTGCCTTGAGAATTTTTTCTTTGCTGTTGGTTTGTGTCAATTTCATTATGATATGCCTTGGAGTAGGTTTGTTGGGGTTAAGAAAACTCGGTGTTCTGTTTGCTTCTTGAATTTGAGGCTTTAGTTCTTTCCACAGGCTTGGGAAGTTCTCATCTATTATTTGTTTGAGTATGTTCTCCATTCCATTTTCTCTCTCTTCTCCCTCTGATATACCTATTATTCTTATGCCAAACTGCAGGAATTTTAACTTTCTGCCCATCTGCACGCATGGCGCAGATCTGTCAACATTTTCAAAAGTCAAATGATAGCCAGACTTGATAGGAGAAAATGTCCCCAGAAAGTGATAAGCACGAGCTATGTTGGCTAGGAATATAACATTTTAGTAGCCTTTAATTAGACATTTTACTAATGAAAGGGCAACAACCCCAGGCAAAAGGTGTGTAAAAATGAAGTCAAGTGAATGTACCTTCTCACTCCAAAAGCAGGACTTTCATTTGTATGGTTAACCTTTGATGGGTTAGGATTATCTGGTAGGCTAGGAACCATACTGTAACCGTCCTTGCTCTAGAATGACAGTTAACATGTTGTGTTGAAGGGGTGGTGAGTGGGACTTGGTGGTGTGACTGAGGTAAGAAGAAACTTTTCCAACATAGCACAGTCATTATACACATCAGAGTAGGTGTGAACAATGAGAGATCCGCTGTGTGGACCTTTATGGAATCGACGCGAACAAATATAAGGGAAATACTCCATGACTGTGCTTTGATACCATTCGCAAGACCCACAAAACCTCTGCATTTCCCCACGATTTGATCACATTTACAGAGAGACATTTCAAACGAAAGTGAGAAGGTAAATGATGTTATGGTGACAGGGACAAGCCAGAACTTTTGAGTTGTTTTTGGTACATAGACCCATGGTCGGAATTTTGTAAATTTATATTGTACAATAAGCCTAATTTTTTTTGAGGATTAAGGAAATGAGAATTGCAATCTATATATTCTAGATATCTATATCTAATATCTATAGTCTATGTCATCTATATATTCTACATAATCTATAATGTATATAATCTATATATTTAATCCATATATTCCAGATAACATTGTACCCTCACCTTTTAAACCTCTGAGATTGGAATCGTATTGACACAAGTTTGGGCCCCTGACCTAAATCACCACTGCTCCCGACCTGATGTCTGTATTACCATTTCCCTTAGTGTTCTCGGGCGAGAGAGCTGTGGAGGGTGTGGGCACCCGCCCTCTTCCTCGTTGCTCTGTAACGTCTTCCCTCATGTTTGAATGGCTCCTTTCCATTCAGGCCTCGGCCTGAGTCTCGCCATCACCTTCCTTCTGATTCTGCCTTTCTTTTATTTTCGTCACAGCACTTTTCTTTAGGACACAACTAGGATGAGCTTTTATTTCTGCTTTCTCTTCATACCCTCCCCATGGGGGCTCCGGGAAGCCAGGGACCCTGTGTCACTCTCCACAGAACTGCTCTTCCAAGAATGGGATCCAACATGAAACAGGTGCTCAATAAATATTGTTGTGTAAATGAATTCATATGTGAATGAACCGATCAGAGTATCAGGAAAGACAAATAGCAAGTCTTTGCAATGGGTGAAAATATCAGATCCACTGTCGGTTAAGTATACCTTGGACATTTCAAAGGACCAGTGTATATAATGTGAAGTGTTTAAGTTTTAGCTTAAAGACAAAAAGTGGGAGTGAATAATAAACGTGCGGATCTCCAGCATTATCCTGGATACTGCTGTGATTCTTTAAAGTACTTACCTCTAGCCAGACCGGTGTTGGTGCGCAGTGGATGGTGCATTGACTTGCGATGCTTAAGCTCCATGTTTGAAGCCCTGAGGACATCAGCTTGTGTGCGGAGTCACGGGCTTGAGCATGGGATCATAGACATGATCCCAAGGTCACCATCTGGAGCCCAAAAGTCGCTGGCTTGAGCAAGAGGTCACTGACTTGCCTTGAGCACACCTCACCCCTGGTCAAGGCACATCTGAGAAGTAATCAATGAACAACTAAAGTGACTCAGCTATAAGTTCATGCTTTTCATCTCCCTACCTGCCTCTCTTTCTCTGTCCTTAAAAAAAAAAAAAAGAAAAAAAGCTTACCTCTAACAGGACACACCTAAAATGGCAGAGTCAGAGTCAGTGCATGGGCATGGCAGAGACATGAAACCTAGTGACTTCCAAGACTGGCGAGTTTATTTCTCCCTTCTTATTCTGACCCCTTGCCAGGAATCCAGTCAGGGCTGAGCTGATATCCTGTGGGTTAGGACAAGTTACGCCAAAATCAAGCAGTAGAGTATTTTTGAGTTCAAAGGGTAAATTTGAGCTTCAAAGAATAAAAATGGTGGCAGTGTATTTGGTAAAGAAGTAGAATTGAGTAGGAAATAAAACTAAGTCCAGAAACAGAATCCAGTGGCCCAAGAATGTTGTTAGAAGAGTTCATGACTTGTTGCTTTTGCCCTTTGATGAACTATATGGTGCATGGGGAGATTGAATGGGTAAGAAGGAACAGATTTGAGGAAGGCACATATAGATAGATACATTGGAAAGAACATTAAACTTGCCCTCTAGCCTCTAAGATATACAATCTGAGGAAATTATCTAACTTTTTTGAATACAATTTACATATTAATCATATGCAAATATATACATTGAACTGTGTGTGTGTGTGTGTGTGTGTGTGTGTGTGTGTGAGAGAGAGAGAGAGAGAGAAAATAAAGGAAAATTGGCCCTGGCTGGTTGGCTCAGCAGTAGAGCGTCAGCCTGGCATGTGGAAGTCCTGGGTTCAGGGCACACAGGAGAAGCACTCATCTGCTTCTCTACCTCTCCCCTCTCCTTTCTTTCTGTCTCTCTCTTCCCCTCCTGCAGCCAAGGCTCCAATGGAGCAAAGTTGGCCCTGGCACTGAGGATGACTCTATGGCCTCTAACTCAGGCGCTAGAATGGCTTTGGTGGCAACAGAGCAACACCCCAGATGGGCAGAGCATCGCCCCCTGGTGGGCATGCCGGGTGGATCCTGGTCGGGCACATGCAGGAGTCTATCTGACTACGTCCCTGCTTCTAACTTCGGGAAAATACCAAATAAAATAAAATAAAATAAAGGAAAATTAAGATAACAAGCTACATTGCCTGATGCCTACAGGGTCTTTTAACTTTATCAAAAGGTCTTCTTATGAATGTTTGATAATATTTGAGGTCTACTGACCTTTTGAAAAGCCATAAATTTGAAATAGAACCAAAAATATTGAAATAGCAATCTTCTTAGAATTCATCATTATTGAAACATGTACTAGCCCTGGCAGGGTTGGCTCAGTGGTAGAGTGTCGGCCTGGCGTGCAGAAGTCCCAGGTTTGATTCCCGGCCAGGGCACACAGGAGAAGCACCCATCTGCTTCTCCACCCCTCCCCCTCTCCTTCCTCTCTGTCTCTCTCTTCCCCTCCTGCAGCGAGGCTCCATTGGAACAAAGATGGCCTGGGCGCTGGGGATGGCTCCTTGGCCTCTGCCCCAGGCGCTAGAGTGGTTCTGGTTGCAACAGAGCGACGCCCCGGAGGGGCAGAGCATCACCCCCTGGTGGGCAGAGCGTCACCCCCTGGTGGGCGTGCCGGGTGGATCCCGGTTGGGCGCATGTGGGAGTCTGTCTGACTGTCTCTCCCCGTTTCCAGCTTCAGAAAAATACAAAAAAAAAAAAAAAAAAAAAAAAAAGGAAACATGTACTGAGTGCTAGTTTGCATAGAGTTCTGTACTAAGCGTTCAGGACTCAAAAGAGATCTAATCTCATAGAGAAATTGAGGTATGTAGAATGCTGTTATTAAAAAAATGTTTTCCAGGTATAACATTATAAATAAGTACAATTTAAAGTAGAAAGTGATTAGTACAAGAAGAGAAGACACAGGTGCCAGAGGAGTGAGAAGATGAGGAGAACTACTTTGTCTCTGAGGCTGTTGTGCAGACACGGGGAAGGCAGAATGGAGAAGGGACTGTAGGTGACGACTCACAAAATAATCTGGCACAAATATATTTTAAATGATAGTTTTATGTGTCCGTTTTTTTTTTTTCTGTTCAAAAAGTCAAACTTCCTATAGTGGTCAAATGAATATTATGATGTTCTTTCTTTGCTAAAAAATAATTTTTGCCATTTATAGAGTGTATGCTGCTGCTGTGAAACTGGTAGTGATAAGTGAGGATGAGCCCAGAAGAGAACTAACAGTAGATTAAATTGTGAGTGGCTTCAATTTTTCTGATAGAAAGTATAAGATGGTCCCACTTAAGAACAAGCTTCTCAGCAACATTAGCAGTTAGCTTCAGGAACATCTTTTTTCTTTTTTCCTGAGGCAAATGCTCAAGGTTATCTTGATTTAAGTGAATTTATTTAGAAAGTGACTGGTGTTGAATCTTAGGTCACTGTTTGATTATGGTGACATTCCTGGGAGAAGGATAAAAGGTAAATTTGCCTACAAGGCAAATGACTGAGAAGTTCCAGAGGAGAAATTTAAAGAAAATATTGGACATGGAAACCATGCGAAAGTAAAAGTTAGTGAAGTCATGGAAACTGTTAGCCTTTGGAAGACAATCCCGAACTCCACTCAGGAAAAAGTCATGTAAACTGCCTCTCTGGGAATTGAATCTCGACTCCTACCACTTCGTTCCTTTCAGCTCCCCACAATTACTCCTTACTATCCAAAATATTCTTGGACTGAAAAATTATCAGACTCAAAGTCCTGGATCTGACTTCCTCTAATTACAACATGTCCCATCATTTACATGAAAAAGTTACATTGTGCAATAATTGAATTATTTGGGAAGGGGGTGGGCACTTCTGAGCTCTTGAAAAGTTCCAAATTAGATGTATAAAAAGAAAGACATCATTATTTTCAAAAGCACCTAGGACTTTGAATTACCTGCAGACAAAGCTTTGTCAAGGCAGAGAAGGCCTGCTAAGTTTCATTGAGCGGATAGGATGGCATTTGAAATAGCACATTGTTTATATACAAATGGATGCTGTTACATAGTGCTCTAAAACAGTTTGTCCTCTTAAGTAGGTCAAGCATCCCCCCTGTAGCCTTGTTTACATCAGAGAGATTTAGCTAACATAAGTTGCTTTCTTTACAAACACTGCAAAGGAAACCCAAGTTAGAGATCACAAATTCCAAATTAAAGGAGTTCAAACTGATGAGAGGACGTTGCCTATTACATATGTATTATAGTTTATAATACTGCTCTGTTCTTCATCAGTTGGTCATCTCAAATGTATAGACCGGTTGAAACAATTTAATTGAGTATTCAGAATGATTTACTAAAACAACTTTATATGATAGAATAGAGATGCAAGCTCCTGTATCACCCTCCACCCCAACCCCTCATTCACGTGGAGCGCCATTCCCCTCATGCTAAAGGCAGGGCCACTCAGCTGTGAGAGGTAATGGGCAGAGCTGTCTATTCCTCGAGTGACCTCCATGTTCTCTCTCTCTCTTTCTCTTTCTCTTTTTAAATGGTATTCTCTTCTTTTTAAAACGGAATTTATTGGGGTGACACTGGTTAACAACATTATACAGGTTTCAGGTGCCCGATTCTACCACACATCTCTGTACACCATATTGTGTGTTCACCCCTCCCTGAGTCAAGACTTCGTTCATTACTGTTTACCCCCCATACCCTCCTCTACCTCCCCCCAACTCCCCACAGTCACCACACTGTTGTCTGTGTTCATGAGTTCTTTTCTCTCTTTCTTTGTCCTTTTTTGGTCAATCCCTCTATGCCACTCAGCCCCCTGCCCTCAGCTGTCAGCCTGCTCTCTATCCATGAGTCTGTCTCTATTTTGCTTGTTAGTTCATTTTGTTTATCAGTTTCCACATATGAGTGAAATCATATGGTACCAGTCTTTCTCTGACTGGCTTATTTCACTTAGCATAATAATCTCCAAGTCCATCCACTCTGTCACAAAAAGTAAGATTTTTTTCTTTTCCAAGGCTGCACAGTATTCTATTGCATAAATGCACCATAGACTTTTTATTCACTCATCTACTGATGGGCACTTGGGCCGTTTCCAGATAGTGGCTATTGTAAATAATGCTGAAATGAACATACAGGTGCACATATCCTTTTGAACTAGGGTTTTGAGTCTCTTAAGATAAATTCCCAGAAATGAAATCACTGGGTCACAAGGCAGTTCCATTTTTAATTTTTTGAGGAAACGTCATACTCCTTTGTACAATGGCAGCACCGATCAGCATTCCCAACTACAGTGCATGACATCCACCAACACGTTTGTTATTTGTTGACATAGCCATCCTGACAGGTATGAGGTGATGTCTCACTGTGGCTTTCCTTTGCATTTCTCTGATGATTAATGACATTGAGCATCCTTTCCTATGTCTATTGGCCATCTGTGTGTCCTCTTTTTGACGTACTTGCCCCTCCCCCATACGCTTGAGCTTACTGAAAGGGCCAGAAACAAGCCAACCGTGAAGTTTTTTTATGAATATTTTTTATCCTCACTTCACCTCTGTGAATGACCTTACAAGTGACCCAAGGTGATGCCAGCCAGGCTCTTGGCCATCTCTTTCTCTGAGGACACTTGTCATAAAACAGGTCTGCAGCACATGCTGTCTTCCTGGGAAATTTTCCCTTGCGGTTTTTGTTTTTTTCCCCTGTTTTTCCCTTCTCATCCTGGCCTGAATCCTGAAGGATCGCAGCCTTGTTGCCAGGCTTCAATGAAGCCAAACTGTAATCTCCCTTCTCGTACAACACACACGATAATAGCGCAGTGTACCTCTGAGCCAGAACGTGAACCTTCTTGATTTATTTTTTTAAAAAAGAGAATTGTTGACTTAAAGATGAACGAGAACTCTGTTTTCATAACAAAGAATAAAATGAAATGGATCCCCTCGGGTTTTTCTTTTCTTTACTTTATTATTAAATAGAACCACTCGGTAAGTGAAACAAAACCCACATACATGACTAAAACACATGGACCAAGGCTTGCCCTCTTTCTGCCCTCTTTCACTCAAGAAACGATGTCTAGGAGATCTGAAGACTTAAACATGATTTCCTCAAATAACCAGCTAGCAATCCTATGAGAAGGAAACCAAAATAAATACAACTTCTTAGAAGTCAGTTGTAATTTCCCTTCTGCCCGTTTTTTCTCTTCTGCGTACAGGCTCTCTAAACCCCTGTCCATCTCTGTCCCCTTCCCACCTCCTTGGGGAAGAGCCAGGGGTCCAGGTTGCCTGGTGAGGCATCTGGTCTCCCCCTTCCTTGGCAGCTGATGTTGCCACGTGGAAATGTTCTCATGTAGATAACTTCAGGAGACTGGTTGAATTAGTGCCTGAAGATGACATTGATCCACCAGAGACCCTTCAGTAACTGCTGCTAAGAGGCCCAGTTTTGGGGGGTAGATTCAATGTGTCCTTAGAAACAAATTAGACCTGAATGTAAAAAGAACAATTCAAGATCAACCTGATTTCCTTGGGTTTCTTTTCAAAGGAATGAGTAGTTTACTTCCAAGGAAGTTTCTATTTTTCTTGCATTAATGCATGGGTAGCTATGAGGACTGTCTCCGGTGCCAGGAATTTCATGGTCCAGATGGACAAATTCAGCTCTTTATTTAATTATCCTCTAATTAGTCAATTTTGAGGGGGCGGATGTCTTAATAATTGAATGAGCTTACTTTCTGGTTTCAGGTCACAGTGGATTCAGGTCTAGGATGACCTCTGTCTGAGGCTTGTCCCCCTAGTGAGTTTCTGTTCATCTGCTCATCTGTCCATGTAACTTCTCCCTTATAGGGCTTGTACAGGGGGGGTTGATGTATGAGTTCAGACTTTTGCACTGGGGAACAAATTTTTTTTTCATTTTCTGTTGCATGAGGTTTTAGAACTGTTTCTATATATTTCTGCATTGCTGATTCCAAATCTGAAATCTGTATTTTGGTGCATGCTCTAGTTTTTATGCAATTTTAATTTCTTTTTGTTACAGTTAATGGCATGCATTGGTTTTTAGATTGGAGTTAAAGGGCAACAACTCTTGGATTGACCATAACCACAAGGCAATTAATGTCTTAAAAACATCACTTTTACATAATTGTAGTTGTTTTTAAATGCAAAAAATTATTATCTGATAAAAATACCCTCTTATTTTGTTTTAAGATTGAATCATGATTCTTCGAGTAGGTGTAAATGATAGTCCTGACACCTTCTGTTATATATGTGGCTGTTACACACTTCAACGTCAAAGGCGCAATATTTCATCATTTGTGACATGTGCATATATTGCCTATTTTCAAGTTCCCTTTGGTGATCAAGACAAGAATTGGGCTCCTTATATTGTGTGTCATAAATGTGATGAAATGCTTCATGACTGGACAAAAGGAAAATTCAAAGGAATGCCTTTTGGTATTCCCATAGTTTGGCGTGAGCCTAAGGACCAAAGCAGTGACCATTATTTCTGTCTAATCCATACAAAGGGCATCAGCAAGAAAAAACAGCATATGATCGCATATCCTAATATTCCTTCAGCAATATGACCTATCCCACACTCGGAGACATGCCCGGTTCCAGTTTTCAATGGTTTTATTTCTTCTAAGGATGAAGAAAGTAAACATGATGATCAAGTGTATTCTGATAAGATGCATGAGGAAATAGTTGTAGAATCTGAAGGGTCTTCTTTTGATGCCAAGCAGTCACTAACCCCTTAGCAATTTAGCCAACCTAAATTGAATGACTTAGTAAGAATGATATAAAAATTATCCTTGATTTTCTGAAGTATGAGGAGCATAACTGGATCATTTGTGTGGATCTTAAAATGATAAATTTCCTGCTAGGACAACAGAGAGCTTTCACGAAGTATCCTTGCTTTCTGTGTTTGTGGGACAGCTAAACTTAGAAAAAACACTGGACACAGAAAGAGTGGCCAAAACGTGAAGCTCTAGAGGTAGGGATGCAAAATATTGTGAATGAACCTGTAGTTAATCGAGACAGGATCATTTTTCCCCCACTTCACATCAAACTTGGCTTAAAGGCCCTGGTCGGTTGGCTCAGTGGTGGACCGTCAGCCTGTCGTGCGGAAGTCCTGGGTTCGATTCCCAACCAGGGCACACAGGAGAGGTACCCATCTGCTTCTCCACCCCTCCCCCTCTCCTTCCTCTCTGTCTCTCTCTTCCCCTCCCACAGCTGAGGCTCCATTGGAGCAAAAAAAGATGGCCCGGGTACTGGGGCTGGCTCCTTGGCCTCTGCCCCAGGCGCTAGAGTGGCTCTGGTCACGACAGAGTGATGCCCCAGATGGGCAGAGCATCGCCCCCTGGTGGGCATGCCGTATGGATCCCCATCGGGCGCATGCGGGAGTCTGTCTGACTGCCTTCCCGTTTCCAGCTTCAGAAAAATACAAAAAACAAACAAACAAACAAAAAAAACAAAAACAAAAAAAAAACTTGGCTTAATGAAGTAGTTTGTTCAGGCTTTGAATAGAGAAAGTGAATGCTTTCAATGTATTATTTCTGCTTTTCCTGCCTTGTCTTTCAAGAAAATAAAAGCAGGTGTATTCGATGGACCTCAAATTTGAACCCTCATACGTGATGAAGAATTTGCCGGGAAGATGAATAAGGAGGAGAAAGCAGCATGGCAGTCTTTTTTTTTTTTTTTTAATTTATTTTTTTTGTTGTATTTTTCTGAAGCTGGAAACAGACTCCCGCATGCACCCAACCGGGATCCACCCGGCACGCCCACCAGGGGCGATGCTCTACCCACCAGGGGGTGATGCTCTGCCCCTCTGGGGCGTCACTCTGCCATGACCAGAGCCATTCTAGCACCTGGAGCAGAGGCCAAGGAGCCATCCCCAGCGCCCGGGCCATCTTTGCTCCAATGGAGCCTTGGCTGCGGGAGGGGAAGAGAGAGACAGAGAGGAAGGAGGGGGGGGTGGAGAAGCAAATGGGCGCTTCTCCTATGTGCCCTGGCCAGGAATTGAACCCGGGTGCCCCACACGCCAGGCTGACACTCTACCGCTGAGCCAACCGGCCAGGGCCATGGCAGTCTTTTGTGGCAGTTACCAAGAACTTCCTTGGCAACAAAAAAGCAGAAAACTATGAACTTTTGGTTCAAAGGATGCTGTCGCTTTCTGCGACATTGGATGTAACATGAGCATTAAGATTCACTTCCTGGGGGAGACAAGATGGCGCTGGAGTAGGCGGACGTACCAGCATCTACCTCCCAGAACCAAAGTGGATTACAAACTAATTTTATGAACTATCATCTGGAAAAAACAACTTTGGACTAAAGTAAGAGGACTCTTCAACCAAGGAACACTGAAGAAGTCACATCAAGACTGGTAGGAAAAGCGGAAACGTGGAAACACGGAGAGGGCTGCCCAGCTCCTTGGAGCGAACGGCAGCAGGGAGAGACTCGCGTGGCGGGAAGTGAGTTTAGCAGAGGGGAAAGGGTCCTGAGCCCCAGGAACAAAGCCCCAGCCTGCAGCCCCAGAGCCCAGAAGAGGCGTAAGGACAGTATATAGCTGGAAACAAGTCAGGATACTGTTTGTGAGAGAGTCTGATTTCTCAGACCCAGGATCCTTCTTAAAGGGACCGTGCAGAACATCTCTCTCAAAAACAATAACCTGGGGCTCCTGGGGATGGGGGGAGAGAGGAGAGGACCACAGTAACAGGAAGAGAGTGTAATCTAGGAGGCATAGGGAGAAACATTTTGGGAGATAGCCACCCTAACCCCTGGGACGAGTCACTCCCCAAAGCTGAAGTGAATATTTCCCCCCGGAAACAGCAATACCAGCAAAGGGAAGCAAGAGAGCAGCCAAACAAGCTCCCCCGTGGCATTCAGAGCAGAGTCGCATAGAAGGAGGGAGTTTTTGGGTCTATAGTAGTGAGTCTTAGGGTCCGAGCTGCAACGCCCCCATCCATGTGGCTGAGGGGCACTGGAGAGCGGGTGGCAGTGGGAGACAAAAGCGTGGTTCTGCTGGCAGGGGCGGCAGCTGGCTGGCCACCACTGGGCTCAGATGTGAGCTCAATCTTGCCCAGTTGGGGAGAAGGGGGCATGCAAAAGTGGTCAAGCTTAGCTGCCGGCAGCCTATAATCCAGCCTCCAGGAGAAGGGCGGAACCCCAGAAAGGGTGGAGACCAGCCCCGGAGCAAGGGCAGAGGAGCACAGCCCTGCCCCGCTCGTGCAACCCAGGCTTGTGATCTGAGTTGGTAGCCAGCTCCTCCCGTGGGGGTGGAGCCAAAAGCCCAGAAGAGGTGGAGTTCTGCTACGGAGCTGAGCTTGGGCACACAGCCCTGCCCGGAGGTAGAGCCAAGGCTAGCAGCTGTTCCTTGAGTGGGATCCTCCTGCAAGGGCAGGGCGAAAGCTCGGAAATAGGCAGAGACCCGCAGCTGAGCAAAGGTGCTCGCCAGTGCCCTCAGGACCGAGCATAACGTCACACACGGGGGCGGGGCAAAGGCCAAGGCCACCAACCCTTGTGCACCCAAGCACGTGATCACAGCCACTCCCGTGAAGAGAAAATGCAGAGGCAGAGAAATACAACACAAATAAACCAAGAGAAATCCCCAGAAAAGGACATAAGTGAATCAGATATAACCAAATTACCAGATGCAGAATTTAAAATAACGATTGTTAGGATGCTCAAAGATATTAGAACAACCATAGAGGGCCATTACGAAAACCTAAATAAAGAGATAACAAATATAAAAAAGGACATTGAAATAATAAAAAAGAATCAGTCAGAAATGACAAATACAATATCTGAAATAAAGAATACAATGGAAGGAATTAAAAGCAGGATGGATGAAGCAGAGAATCGAATCAGTGAGTTAGAGGACACAATAAATAAAGGCACGGAAGCAGAGCAGAAAAAAGAAAAGAGACTCAAAAAGTCTGAGGAAACTCTAAGAGAGCTCTGTGACAACATGAAGAGAAATAACATCTGCATCATAGGGGTTCCTGAAGAAGAAGAGAAAGAACAAGGGATAGAGACTTTGTTCAAACATATTATAGCGGAAAACTTCCCCCAATTAAGGCAGGAAAACATTTCACATGTTCAGGAAGCACAGAGAACTCCATTAAGGAGAAACCCAAAGAAACCAACACCAAGACACATCATAATTAAAATACCAAAGGTAAATGATAAAGAGAAAATATTAAAAGCTGCTAGAGAAAAAAAGACTATCACCTACAAAGGAGCCCCCATAAGGATGACTTCTGACTTCTCAACAGAAACACTTGAGGCCAGAAGGGAATGGCAAGAAATATTCAAAGTAATGCAGAACAAGAACCTACAACCAAGACTACTTTATCCAGCAAGGCTATCATTTAAAATTGAAGGAGAAATAAAAAGCTTTACAGACAAAAAAAAAACCTCAAGGATTTCACTGCAACCAAACCAAGGCTGCAAGAAATGCTAAGGGACCTGTTGTAAACAGATCAAAGGAAAAAAATAATATAGCAAAAGAGAAATACAGTTTTAAAGAAAAAAAATGGCAATAAACAATTACATATCAGTAATAACCTTAAATGTTAATGGATTAAATGATCCGATCAAGAGACATAGGGTAGCTGCGTGGATAAGAAAACAGGACCCATACATATGCTGTCTACAAGAGACACACCTTAAATCAAAAGATGCACACAGACTGAAGATAAAAGGATGGAAAAAAAATATTTCACGCAAATGGAAATGAAAAAAAAGCTGGGGTAGCAATACTTATATCAGACAAAATGGACTTTAAAACAAAGACCATAGTTAGAGATAAAGAAGGTCACTACATAATGATAAAGGGAGCAATCCAAAAGGAAGATATAACCATTATAAATATCTACACACCTAATATAGGAGCACCTAAATATATAAAGCAGACTTTGATGGACTTAAAGGGCGAGATCAACAACAATACTATAATAGTAGGGGATTTCAATACCCCATTAACATCATTAGATAGATCCTCAAGAAAGAAAATTAACAAAGAAACAGCAGACTTAAAGGACACACTAGATCAACTCGATTTAATAGATATCTTCAGAACCTTTCACCCTAAAACAGCAGAATATACATTCTTTTCAAGTGCTCATGGTACATTCTCTAGAATAGACCACATATTAGGGCACAAAAGTGGGCTCAACAAATTTAAGAAAATTGAAATCATATTGAGCACTTTCTCTGATCACAATGGCATTAAACTAGAAATCAACCACAATAGAAAAATTGAAAAACATTCAAACACTTGGAAACTAAATAGCACGTTATTAAACAATGAATGGGTTAACATTGAGATCAAAGAAGAAATTAAAAAATTCCTAGAAACAAACGATAATGAGCATACATCAACTCAAAATTTATAGGATACAGCAAAAGCAGTCCTGAGAGGGAAGTTTATAGCATTATAGGCATACCTCAAGAAGCTAGAAAAAGCTCAAATTAACAACTTAACCCTGCATCTAAAAGAACTAGAAAAAGAACAGCAAGTAAAACCCAGAGTTTGTAGAAGGAAGGAAATAATAAAGATCAGAGCAGAAATAAATGACATAGAGGCTAAAGAAACAATACAGAGGATCAATGAAACCTAGAGCTGGTTCTTTGAAAAGGTAAACAAGATTGATGAACCTTTAACCAGCCTCACCAAGAAAAAAAGAGAGAGGACTCAAATAAATAAAATTAGAAACGAGAGTGGAGAAATAACTACTGACACAACAGAAATACAAAATATTGTAAGAAAATACTATGAAGAACTGTACACCAAAAAACTAGACAACTTAGATGAAATGGACAAATTTCTTGAAACATATAATCTTCCAAAAATCAATCTGGAATAATCAGAAAACCTAAACAGACCAATTACAACAAATGAGATTGAAACAGCTATCAAAAAACTCCCAAAAAAGAAAAGTCCTGTGCCTGATGGCTTCACAAGTGAATTCTACCAAATATTCAAAGAAGAACTAACTCCTATCCTTCTCAAGCTATTTCAAAAAATTGAAGAGGAAGGAAGACTTTCAAACTCCTTTTATGAGGCAAGCATAATTCTGATTCCAAAACCAGGCAAAGACAACACAACAAAAGAAAATTATAGGCCAATATCCCCAATGAACTTAGATGCAAAAATCCTCAACAAAATATTAGCAAACCGGATCAAGCAATATATGGAACAAATCATACACCATGATCAAGTGGGATTTATTCTTGGGAGGCAAGGCTGGTACAATATTCGCAAATCAATCAATGTGATTCATCACATAAACAAAAGAAAAGAGAAAAACCACATGATAATTTCAATAGATGCAGAAAAAGCATTTGATAAAGTCCAGCACCCATTCATGACCAAAACTCTCAGCAAAGTGGGAATACAGGGAACATACCTCAACATGATAAAGGCCATCTATGACAAACCCACAGCCAACATCATACTCAATGGGCAAAAATTAAAAGCAATCCCCTTAAGATCAGGAACAAGGCAGGGGTGCCCCCTTTCACCACTCTTATTCAACATAGTTCTGGAAGTCCTAGCCACAGCAATCAGACAAGAAAAAGAAAAAAAGGCATACAAATTGGAAAAGAAGAAGTAAAACTATCATTATTTGCAGATGACATGATACTGTATATAGAAAACCCTAAAGTCTCAGTCAAAAAACTTCTAGACCTGATAAATGAATTTGGCAAGGTGGCAGGATATAAAATCAATACTCAGAAATCAGAAGCATTTTTATACACTAATAATGAACTGTTAGAAAGAGAAATCAAGGAATCAATCCCCTTTACCATTGCAACCAAAAAATAAAGTACCTAGGAATAAATCTAACCAAGGAGATTAAAGACTTGTACTCGGAAAATTATAAAATATTGATAAAAGAAATCAGGGAAGATACGAATAAGTGGAGGAATATACCGTGCTCATGGTTAGGAAGAATAAACTTCATTAAAATGTCTATATTACCCAAAGTAATTTATAAATTCAATGCAATACCGATTAAAATACCAATGACTTACTTCAAAGACATAGAACACATATTCCAAAAATTTATATGGAACCAAAAGAGAACACGAATAGCTTCAGCAATCCTGAAAAGGAAAAAAACGTGGGAGGTATCACACTTCCAGATATCAAGTTATATTATAAGGCCATTGTACTCAAAACAGCATGGTACTGGCATAAGAACAGGCACATAGATCAATGGAACAGAACAGAGAACCCAGAAATAAACCCACAGCTCTGTGGACAACTGATATTTGACAAAGGAGGTAAGACAATACAATGAAGTAAAGACAGCCTCTTCAACAAATGGTGTTGGGAAAACTGGACAGCTACCTGCAAAAAAATAAAACTAGACCACCAACTTACACCACTCACAAAAATAAACTCAAAATGGATAAAAGACTTGAATATAAGCTGTGAAACCATAAGCATCTTAGAAGAAAACATAGGTAGTAAGCTCTCTGACATCTCTCGCAGCAATATATTTGCTAATTTGTCTCCACAGGCAAGTGAAATAAAAGATAGGATAAACAAATGGGACTTTATCAAACTAAAAAGCTTCTGCACAGCTAAAGACAATAAGAACAGAATAAAAAGACAAACTACACAATGGGAGAATATATTTGACATAGCATCTGATAAGGGATTAATAACCAAAATTTATAAAGATCTTGTAAAACTTAATACCAGGAAGACAAACAATCCAATCCAAAAATGGGCAAAAGAAATGAATAGACACTTCTCCAAAGAGGACACACAGATGGCCAATAGGCATATGAAAAAATGTTCAACATCACTAATGATTAGAGAAATGCAAATTAAAACCACAATTAGATATCACCTCACACCAGTCAGAATGGTGCTCATCAATAAAACAACACAGAATAAGTGCTGGCGAGGATGTGGAGAAAAGGGAACCCTCCTGCACTGCTGGTGGGAATGCAGACTGGTACAGCCTCTGTGGAAAACAGTATGGAGATTCCTCAAAAAATTAAAAATCGAACTGCCTTTTGACCCAGCTATACCACTGTTAGGAATATACTCCAAGAACACCATAGCACTGTTTGAAAAGAAGAAATGCACCCCCATGTTTATGGCATCATTGTTTACAATAGCAAAGATTTGGAAACAGCCCAAGTGTCCATCAGAGGACGAGTGGATTAAAAAGCTTTGGTATATATATACTATGGAATACTACTCAGCCATAAGAAATGATGACATAGGATCTTTTACAACAACATGGATGGGCCTTGATAACATTATACTGAGTGAAAGAAGTAAATCAGAAAAAACTAAGAACTATATGATGCAATACAGGTGAGACATAAAGATGAGACTCAGAGACATGAACAACAGTGTTGGGGTTACAGGGTGGGGGGAGGAGAGGGAGGGGGTTGGGGGAGGGGAGGGGCACAAAGATCATGGCTTTTCAGCATTTGCCATATTCCCCCCTTAATTATAGACAGACAGCAAATATTTACGTATGGTGTTCCCACTATAAAGACTGCTGTCTTAGGGACAAATGCTGATAAACTATTTCAGCAGGTCCTCCTTCTTCAAAGACTTATATGTTAACATAGAGCTCCATGTTTCATAGGACATACTCAAGCTCACTCCATGCTCCCTGGAGCTTTAGCAGAAGGGAATGCCCCCCATTTTTTGTTTTTTGTTTTTTTTGTAGTATTTTTTCTTTTATTTATTTATTTTTTGTGTTTTTCTGGGGATGGAGATGGGAAGGCAGTCAGACAGACTCCTGCATGCGCCTGACTGGGATCCACCTGGCATGCCTACCAGGGGGGAATGCTCTACCCATCTGAGGTGTTGCTCTGTTACAACCAGAGCCATTCTAGCGACTGGGGCGGAGGCCTTGGGGCCATCCTTAGTGCCCGGGGTGACTTTGCTCCGGTGGAGCCTTGGCTGAGGGCGGGAGGAGAGAGACGAAGAGGAAGGAGAGAGGGAGGGGTGGAGAGGTAGATGGGAGCTTCTCCTGTGTGCTCTGGCCAGGAATCGAACCTGGGAATCCTGCACACCAGGCCAATGACTCCAACGGGTCTACCATATCATGCTTTTTACTTAAAAAAAAAAAATTACATTTCTTTTGAATGCTGATGAACAGGAGACACCAAATCTTTTTCGCCTGCAAACTACTACCTTCCTTATTAGATCTAGCTAATAACACTGTTTTGTCTTTTTCCAAATAGCTCCAGATATATGGAGAAGATTTATATAGGTGGATGGGGATCCTCAAACCCCTCAGCGAGATCTTCTGAGAATGGCTTTTAAGATACCTAGAGGCAGAAAAAGCCCAATAGAGATCAGGGGAACTACCAGCTTTTAGGATACACCCTTAAAGGCTCCAATGCCCCAAAGGGGTCTCATAGGATGCCATCTGGGTCCTGCTTCAATAGTGGAAAGGAAGGTCATTGAGCTAAAACCTGCCAGGCTTACACGCCTCTGCTGTGAGGAAACAGGGACACTGGAAGGTGGGCTTCCCCCTCGCTCCTCTAAGGGAGGGTTCAGTCTCTTCCAGCCCTGCTCCAGCCACCTATGACCTAACCTTGCCCAGAAAGCTGCGGTTTGCCACTGAAGGCTGAAGGTGCCCAGGGCCGTTGGCCCCATCTACGACACTGTGGACGAGCCTAGGGTATTTCTTCCAAGAAGCAGGTAAACTGATCTCATTTGCACAAGGGCCACTTAACTACGTTTTGCCTGAATAGTCAGGTTTTTTATTCTTCCCTCAAAGATCTCTGTTGTGGGTATTGATAGTCCTATGCTTTGCTTATATATAGTGTTTCCTTTATCCCTCCTACCTCAATACCCCACTCATATTTCAGGCTGGGACCTACTCCTAATTTAGAGCTCTCTTTCCTCCTTTTGCCAACTTCTTTATGAATTTACCTTTGCCACCCAGCTTAGTGTATCTCAAGGTTCTCTTTACCATGCCACAGTCACAGAGCTCCAGGGAAAAGCAACCTGGTCTCAACTCTCCAGGCAGAGAAGAACAGAAGCTCCATATCCACACATGCTGCAAATGGCTTTTTCCAGTCTACCTGAATCATTACCAGCTAGAAGCAGCGGTCATTGGGACTTGGACATGAACTGCAAAGTATAGAATGGTGACAACAATTCCAGTGCCATGCGGACTTTTCCGGTGGGGAACTTTCCTGGACTCCTACTCCCTGTGACAGCTTCTAACAGACTGAACTGTGGTTGGGTTGCATTTTTCAGGGATTTGGCATGTGATGGGGCCAACTTGGACTTGGTGAACATGTTAAGGACACTACTCTTTTATGGATTCTTGCTGTATTGGCCAAGAGTTTGCTTAAAGGCTTTTAATCACTGTAAAAAAAATAGAGGACTGGATGAAGAAGATGGGGCACATATACACCATGGTATACTATTCAGCTAGGAAAATGATGACATTAGATCACTTATAGCGGAATGGTGGAGTCTTGGTAGCATTGTGCGGGTGAAATAAGCGAATCAGAAAAAAACAGGAACTGCAGGATTCCATACATTGGTGGGACATAAAAGCGAGACTAAGAGGCATGGACAGGAGTGTGGTGGTTACGGGGGGTGGGGGGAGGGAAGGATGGAGAGGGGAAGGGGGAGGGGTACAGAGAGAACTGGATGGAGGATGGCGGAGGATGATCTCTCTTTGGGTGATGGGTATTTAACAGAACTAAATGACAAGATAACCTGGAAATATGTTCTTTGAATGTATGTACCCTGATTTATTGATGTCACCCCATTAAAATAAAAATTTATTTATAAAAAAAAAAAAGATTCACTTCCTGAACGGTCACCTTGATAAGTGTCCCGAAAATCTTGAAGCTGTTAGTAATGAGCAGACTGCTGCTGGAGCATCAAACAAGTTGTCCTCAACAAGTACACAAACGCAAGAGCTACATATGCAAATTTTTGCCTGAATAGAATTTAAATAAGTTTTGCGCTAATTTTATGACTAAAATAAGCATTTTAATATGTTCTATTTCAAAATTGTAGATGAATTCTGATGTAATCATACCTTTTAGTGTATTTACTGCATTATATAAATTATTATATTTTCACAAAGATGATGCCCAAGAAGACATTCTACTTCATTATGTTATACTAAATGTTGAAAATTTTACAATAAGATGAAAACCTAAAATCTTGAATTGCAATAAAACTGTAGCTTACAGAGAAAAACTAATGTCATATTTGAGATCAGCACACTCAAAGAAGGTAAGAACAAGTGTTTTTGTGGATGCAACAAAAATTTTGTTCCCCAGTGTAATCAGCTCTCACAAGAAATCAACATGTTCAACTTTTTAGCTTTTGGGTGAAAAACAAAAACAAACAAACAAAACAAAACATGAAATTTCAGAAAGAAAACACTTCATTCTTTCTCCTGAGTTTCCCCTCTGTGTCCTGTTGTTTGAAGTTTTCATCTTAGTTGGAGGAGGGCATTTTAAATATAAACCTTTTATTTTAGAATAGTGTTAGATTTATGGAAGAATTGCAAAAATATCCCAGACAGTTCTATTCCTGGCACCTACCTCCCTGTATTGCAGATATGACTGTGGTATCATCATCACGACTAACGAGACAATACAGAAACATTGCTATTAACATGGGACTCCCTTGGGCTTTCCCTACTGTTCTCCTTTTGTGTGGGACCCATCCAGGACCCCACACTATGTTTGGTTGTCACGGCTCCTTAGGCATCTCTATACTATGACAATTTCTTACATGTTCCCTTTTTCTGATAGCCTTGGTAGCTTTGAGGACTGTCAGTTCGTTACTCTGTAGAATGTCCCTCAATTTGGGCTTGCCTGCTGGGTTATTTTTTCCTGTTGAGGTTAGGGTTATGAGATTGGGGCGGAAAACCTGAGAGATAAAGTGCTGTTTTTAACACATCCTATCCAGGGGACAACCTGTTAAAACCACTTGTCCCTGATGGTGTGAAGCTGGCTGAGGTCGTGTCTGTCAAGTTTCTCTACTGTCAAATGACTGTGTATTCCTTTTTTAATATTGAGCCCCTTGGAAGCCACAGTGTACGTGCTACACTTAAGGTATTGGGAGTTGGGTCCACCTCCCTGAGGGCAGAGAATCTACAGTTGCTTAAAATTTATCTATAAGGCAAACTTGTTTATTTTCTTTCTGTTAATTTATTTACTGCCATGATGGACTCATGAATATTTTTATTCTGTGCTTCTGGTTTTAATCAAATACTACCTTATTTTCTTGCCCAAATTGTTCCAGTTTGCCTATGGGGTTCTCTTTTTTAAAAAAAATTTATTGAGATGACACGGTTTGCCAAACCAGACAGATTTCAAATGTACAACTCGGTGTAACACCATGTACACACCATGTCACGCACTTCCACCCCAAGCAAAGTCTTTCTCCGACCTCCTTAACCGCCACCTGTTTGCCCTCCTCCTCACACCTCCACCCCACCCCTTTCTCTCTGCCATTGCCACCCTGTTGTGTATCTGTGTGTTATGTATGTGTTTTTTTTGGCTAATCCCTTCACCTTTTTTCATCCAGTCCTCTCCTCCCCCTTCTCTCTAACAACTGAACATTGTTCCCTGTGACCCTGCCTCTGTTTCTATTTTGTTTATTAGTTTATTGTGTTTAATAAATTCCACATAGAAGTGAGATCATATAGTATTTGTCTTTCTCTGCCTGGTTTATTTCGCTTAGTACAATAATCTGCAGGTCCATCCATGCTGTCGCAAAAGGTAAGGTTTTGTTCTTTTTTTGTGTGTGTATAGTATTCCATTGTGTGACTATACCACAGCTTTTTTTAACTACTCATCCACTGATGGACACTTATGCTGTTTCCAAATCTTGGGTATTGTAAATAATGCTGCAATGAACGTGAAGGTGCCTATCTTCTTTTGAATTAGAGTTTTGGGATTCTTAGGATCTATTCCTAGGAGTGGGATAGCTGGGTCATAAGGCAGTTCCATTTTTAATTTTTTGAGGAAATGCTATACTATTCTCCATGGTGGCTGCACAAGTCTGCATTCTCACCAGCAGTGCAGGAGTGTCCTCTTTTCTCCACACCCTGGCCAGCACTTATTGTGTGTTGATTTGTTGATGAGCACTACACTGGCAGGTGTGAGGTTTTAAGCTCATTGTGGTTTTAATTTGCATTTCTCTGATGATTAGTGATGTTGAACATTTTTCCATATGCCTCTTAGACATCTGTATGTCCTCTTTGGAGAAGTGTCTATTCAGGTCCTTTTCCTATTTTTTAATTGGATTTTTTTGTCTTCCTGGTATTGTGTTTTATAAGTTCTTTATAAATTTTGGTTATTAACTTCCTGTCAGATATATTGGCAAATAGGTTCCCATTGTGTGGGTTGTCTTTTCATTTTGTTGATGTTTCTTTTGTTGTGCAAAAGATTATTTCTTTTCTTTGTTTCACTTGCCTGAGGAGGTAATTGGCAAAAATATTGCTATAAGAGATGTCTGAGATTCTACTGCCTATGTTTTCTTCTAGTATTTTTATGGTTTCATGACTTACATTTAAGTCTTTTATCCATTTTGAGTTTGTTCTTGTATTTGATGTAAGTTAGTAGTCTAGTTTCATTTTTTTGTGTGTACCTGTCCAATTTTCCCAACACCATTTATTGAAGAAACTGTCTTTACTCTATTGTATACTCTTGCCTTCTCTGTCAAATATTAATTGACCATAAAGGCGTGGGTTTATTTCTGGATTCTCTGTTCTGTTCCATTGATCTATATGCCTGTTCTGATGCCAGTATCAAGCTGTTTTGATTACAATGACCTGGTCTATATCTTGATATCAGGAAGTGTGATATCTCCCACTTTGTTTTTTATTCTTTAGCTTGCTGAGGATATTCATGTAATTTTTGGTTCCATATACATTTTTGAAATATTTGTTGTAGATCTGTGAAGTATGCCATTGGCATTTTAATGGGAATTGCATTGAATCATTGGATTGCTTGTGGTAGTATGGACATTTTAAAGATAAGTCTTCTAATCCGTGAACACGGTGTACTTCCTCTTATTTGTGTCTTCCTCAGTTTCTCTTTTCAATGTCTTTTAACTTTCTAAGTACAAATCATTTGCCTCCTTGGTGAAATATATTCCTGGGTACATTACATTACTTTTTTGTTATTGTAATATTATATAGGGTTGTTTTCTTAATTTTGCCTCTGCTAGTTCATTATTGGTTTATAAAAATGCCACTGATTCCTGAATATTAATTTTGTATCCTGATACTTTTCTGAATTCATTTATTAGGTCTAGTAGTTTTTTTGTGTGTGGAAACTTAGAATTTTCTAGGTACAATCTCATGTCATCAGCAAATAATGATAGTTTTACTTCTTCCTTTCCAATTTTGATCCTTTTTATCTCTTCGTGTCTGCTGTATTAGGACTTCCAGAACTATGTTGAATAAGAGTGGTAAAAGTGGACATCCCTGTTTTATTCCTGATCTTAAGGGGATTGCTTTTACCTTTTGCCCATTGAATATGATGTTGGCTGTAGGTATACCATAGATGGCCTTTACTATGTTGAGGTATGAATACTCTGGTTTCTCTTCAGATCGCATAAATCTTTCGCCTTTTACTATGTTGAGGTATGTTCCCTCCATTCCCACCTGACTGAAAGTTTTTATAGCTATGGGGTACTCTTTCAGTTGGTGTCTGTGTCCTTTGGACATACCACCATCCTTGTAGGACTTTGTTTTTTTGAGCACGTCCTTACTTTCTGATACTGCTGGGGTCTCTAGGCTTATCTTACCTATTCCCTGCTCTAAGGCTAGAAGCATCCTTTTTACCAGAGAGCCCTGGTTATTTCTATGGAGAATGGTAATAGAAACTATGATTTGGGTGCTGAGAGGTGGACTGCACTTTCAACATTCCATTTTGAAAGCTGATTCAGATAGACTCGACGAAATGTTGTTGAGTCACCACAGTTAATATAATTTTTATTCCTGAATAATTTGCAGTGCCTAGTTTGAATCTTCTGGAAAAAAAACCCCCTCAATATCTAGAGAGGAAAGTTTCCCCATCCAAAAATTCACAGCAGGTAGGTATCACACATCCTTTCTGACAAATGACAATGTGTATTTTTTAATTGATGCAACATATATGCCTTGATAAATCCCCTCTCATCAGTTAACACCCATACTGAGTTATACTAATTTATTTCTAATAAATGATCTTTTCTGTGCAGAGGAGTTGCTTAATTGTGTGTGTGTGTGTGTGTGTGTGTGTGTGTATATATATATATATATACACACACACACACATATATATTTAACACATATAAATAAGAGCTTAAAATACATCAATAAACATTCAGGTTAAAAAATAAGCATAGAAAGTAAGGACATAGATTTCGGTCTATGATCCCAACTGAGCTTCAGAAATAAGACTTTTCAGATACTATTCTCTTCTTCCATTGACAAAGGCAACCATGATCTTGAACTTTCATGTATGTTTTTATGTTTTACTAACTTTGCATAAGTCCTTAATGAACAGGTAGTATTTTGTATGTGTTTAACTTTATATAAATGGTCACATACCATATATAGCTTCACCTTTTTTCAACTTAATTATATATTTTTGATATTTTACCCATATTGCATTAGTTTATCAATTTTCACTGCTATAATTCAATTGTATGAAAACAGTATAATTTTTCAATACTCCTATTGATGATTAAAGTTGTTTCCCAGCCCTGGCCGGTTGGCTCAGCGGTAGAGCGTCGGCCTAGCGTGCGGAGGACCCAGGTTCGATTCCTGGCCAGGGCACATAGGAGAAGCACCCATTTGCTTCTCCACCCCTCCGCTGCGCTTTCCTCTCTGTCTCTCTCTTCCCCTCCCGCAGCCAAGGCTCCATTGGAGCAAAGATGGCCCGGGCGCTGGGCATGGCTCTGTGGCCTCTGCCTCAGGCACTAGAGTGGCTCTGGTCGCAATATGGCGACGCCCAGGATGGGCAGAGCATCGCCCCCTGGGGGGCAGAGCACCGCCCCTGGTGGGCGTGCCGGGTGGATCCCGGTCGGGCGCATGCGGGAGTCTGTCTGACTGTCTCTCCCGGTTTCCAGCTTCAGAAAAATGAAAGAAAAAAAAATAAAGTTGTTTCCCATTGTTTTTATTAATGCAAACTCTGGAATAGTAAAGACAAGTAAGATTTTGACAGGCTAAGGTCTTTCATTTGCAGAAGTAGCTCTGCCCTTCCCCCTCTGCATAGCTCTGACCTTATCCCTCAGGGTGGTACTGTTCCCCAGGGCAACCATGGGGGGAAATTCTTACACTGAATTAGCATTACAAAATATTTCCTCTTTGTTGCTATCATAAACTTATGCACAATGTTGATAATGCATTACTGACTTCATGATCTCTACATTATTCTGATGTGAGCAGTCTTGTTTAATGAGATCCTCCTTAGTGTTGATGAATTTTTTTTGTCATTGATTCAAATATGGAGATAAAATTATGGTCAAGCCACAATCCTGACATTCAATTGCTTATCTTATCATAAGATTTTTAAAGCTGGCAATCAAAAACCATTCATTTTTTTGTAAAATCATATCATTAGATGGGCACACACATATACATATATATGCATGCCCACCCGTATATTGGCAGTTGGTCCTCATTATTCATGGATTCCATATTTGTGAATTCACTTACACCCTACAATGTACTTGTAAGCACAAAACCATAACCAATGCTGCTCCTGCAAGTCATTTGCAGACGTGTAGAGATCTTTATACTCTACCTTTTCGTTTCAGCCTTCACAGTGTAAACACGTGTCCCTTTGCTGTCTACTTAGTGCCATGGTTTTTGCATTTTTTTGATGACTTAAATGTTTCAAATGGTCCCCAAGCGTGGTGCTGAAGGGTTGTGTGCATCCTAAGTGCAAGGAGGCTCGGTGTGTCTCATGGAGGACACATGTGTGTTAGATCAGCTTTCTTCAGGAAGGCGTTGCAGTGCTGTCTGCTGTGAGTTCAACGTCAGTGAATCAACAATGCATGTTTAGTTAGATGTCTTTTAAGACAATCACATAAGATAAGGTTATACACTGATCCACTGATGAAAATACTGTAACTCAAGGGTTAAAGAAGTGGAATTTTCTATTTCGCCTGGAAGCAACCTCTAATGTTCACTAATTCAATGTCCCGTTGACTTTATAGAATTAACTGTATATATAACAGAAAATATCAGAATGTATTTCATATTGTGAGGAAAAATGTTCTATTATGTGAAATTTGGTTTCAGATACATATGTATAGATGTAAATATATAGGTCTGTGTGATCTGGGTAATTGTGTAAAATGTATTTCAAACTCATGATCACCATAGAAATGTTTCAAAGTTAGTGACCTGTGGTAGTTTGGGATGATAGTATTTAAATTTAAGTTTTCCAGGACTAAAGGTTGTGTACATCAATGAAACTAACCTAGAGTTCAACTAAGTTGACCTATATAAATTATTTAACAAAAAAATACATTGCAAAGTTTTGAATAGCTTTCTATAAATAATAGTTCCCTTCTCAAGGAATCCAACAAAACGATTAAATCTGTCAACAAGCCTCAATTCAGCTGAATTTCTTTTAGGCCTTCCTCAGCTCAGGCTAGTACATCTTAAAGCTTCTAAATTTCTAAGGTATCAGAATCAGCTCAAGGTTTCCCTGCATGTCTGTTCTGCTCCAAGTCAAATGGATGTATATTCTCCTGGGACAGGGAGCTTGGAAGAGTGTTTCCACTTGATTTTTTGTGCATGAGTCCAACCCTGGGGAAAACCCAATCAAGAAAAAGAGAATTGGAAGATTGTGCAATACAGTCTCCCTGACTTTGGTAATTGTCAAAGCACAGGTGAGGTTGTCAGTGCGCATTTGGAGCATATCAAATATTATTCATCTCAACACTTGGAGTCAATAAAAAAATTATGCAAACATTTCTCTTGGATCTCATTGTTGAATCTCCTGTTCCCCTTATTATCTCCTCTTTAATATCCAACACTAACAATCCATTAAAAGTGGCTTTGTTGTAAACCACTGCAATGGAAAGTCTAATGTCCTTAGGCTGCCCAAATGAAGACTGAAAAGTAGTCTCTAAAACTGGCATTGTAAATGTAATGGAAACAAATAGGCGTTGAAATTTGTATTTGATCCGCTGTATCCTCTTGTGTCATCTCGGCTTGCTTTCTCTAGAATGTGTTTCAGCCCATCAGAAGAGCAATGCCAAAAAAGTAAAATGTGAGAGTTTGAAGGCTTGCTTCATTACATTATCTGGTGTTATCTTGGGCTTTCTCTTTAAAGTTCAGTGTTTTGTGTTTCTCCTTAGGGAGAAAATTCTTTGCCGGAAAGGATGTCATTGACCCTATAGAGAGCTAGTGCTAGTGGATACAAACTGTCTCTGAATCTCATTAGCTGGTTTCATTGCCCTTTCTGCTGGAATTCCTGCACCTCTCCTGGTGTCACTTGGCTCTTGATGGACTCTAGCTTTTCATTGGTCTCCACTAAGATAGAACAGTACCTTTTCGTGCTGTTTTAACACTAGATTATGGTCCACCAAGACCTTGCAGCTAGGTAAAAACCAACTGAGCTTCTCTTAAAACCAACAGTCTTGCTGGAAAGTTCCAAATGTTGTCCATAGACTTATAATTGGATTCCCTAAGTTCTTTTGGGAGATAAACTTTGAGTCCGGGTCCCCTGTGAAAGTTTGTATTTTTTTCAAGCCAGTTCCTCTGACTCTACAAGACTGTGGATGGAGCAAAGAATAATTTTGAAAATCTCTATTCTGAACTTTTCCTGCCTGGCTGCCTTGTGGACCCGAGATGGCTCAAATGTGTTGCTGGATCACTGTTGTCCGTTGACTCAGCTAGACTGTGACCTGAGAGTCACCTCCAAGCCCTCAAGCCAAAGGAAATAGTGAAGTAGGAGCTAGAGCAAACAAATAGGCCCACATGTCTCCTATGTTTACTATAATCACCTGCTCAAAAGGAGGCGCTGTTCAGGCAGCCTCAGCACCAATAAAGAAGACACGATCTGATAGCAAAAGTCATTGTGGTTGGAACAGTGGTCGCCTCAGGCAGACACAGGGGTAGGGAGGCCAGGGCAAAGAGGGGGTAGTAGGGGAGGGAGACGAGTGAGCCCTGTATTCCCCTGACCACCCCACTGGACTTTGTACACAGTGTGTGTATCATCTGTTCAAAAATAGAAAGCATGCAGAAAGTAAATACAGCTCGAGACAAAGAGAAGAGAAAGGACAGGAGCGATTTTGCCCAATTACTTCGACGAGAAAGAACGCAAAGTGTACTGGATCTTAAGAGAACGTTTTGTTGTTATTGTGGTTTGGCCGCTGCTGTGTTTGCTGCTTTTCAGAACCTGAGGTATCTCTCTGGGGGGATCCTTGGATGAACTCTTCTGCAGATTCAGTTTCAGGCAAGCGCTCTGCTTTTTGTCACATGCCACATGAAGGCGTGCGCCATGTTGAATCTCATGTTTCTTTTGAGTGTTTATCATTGAGCCACTCAGAAGGAGGCTAAAGACCGTCACTTAGAATTAATGCATCTCTCTCTCTCTCTCTTTTCTCTCTCTCTTCTCTCTCTCTCTATCCTTTCCTTCCTCCGTCTCTCCCTCCTTCTTTTCTTCTTTCTTTTTCACAAACGAGAAAGCTAATGCGGAGAGGCCACACTTGAGTAACATCCCAGGTTGCAGGCTTCAAGAGCTGGATGTGATGTCAGACCAGTGTTCTTTCTTCCATCGGTTGTAGCTGGTGACTTGGCTCAGTTAGGGGACAGTCTGTGTGACTTTGTTGGCGAATACATGCATACTCAAAGGCAGGAATTACTGTCAATGTCAGGAAAGCCCAGAGGTTCTGTGTGATAAAGTGCTTTAAGTAAACATAAAAGTCACAGTGAGGCTGCCTGAGCCAAGGAGGAACAACATAAAATGTGGCTGAATTTCATTTTCTCACTGGAGTGGAAGTTTGCATGGGGAAGGATAGATTATAGAACGATGAACATCCATATGGTTTGTACCTGTGTGACAGTGACTGGTTTTGTTTTTCTTGCCTGTGTGTTTACTTTTCTGCCCCCAGGAAAGTGGGGATAGGAACAGAGCCCCACCCTTCCTAAACGGGCAAGGAGCAGTCTGCGAGGGAGATCCTATGTTAGAATGGGACTGTAGGTGATGACCATTCAGAAGATTTTGTTAGCATAGATAGAGGAGCAGGTGCAAGAAGAAAGCTGTGTTCTTCTGATGTAGGTGCCAGATCTTAAGAAGCAGGGATCCCCACAGCGAGGAGGTTGGCCACTCTTGGGGACCCTCACCATTGGAGCTGGGCTAGACTGTACTGGGCGGTGAGGCTGTGGTCTGCAGTCAGAGTGACTAGACTGGTCTGTTTGCACCTGTTTTTCACAAGAGCCTCTGAAGTCATCTTCCTGACACTGCGCTTCATCATGGCAATCCACCTGCCCCTGGCTGGCAAGATGCTCTTTAGAAAGTGCCTGTGTGCTCTGGTTGGTATCACTGACAGTCCTAGGTTGGCTCTCATTCCCTTTGGTGTAAAGTTACAACCCCTTCATGAGGCAGAGCCCTTCACAATTCCATCCCTGCCAACATGCCAGCCCTGTGGTCCTCCACTCACCAATGAGCCTGGAAGTCCCAGCCTCTGAACTGCTTAAAGTGCTAGGAATGTCCCATGGTCTGTCATGTCTCTGAAACCTGGTCACCTGCAATTATCAGATGCCTTTCCCTCCGTTTTTTAAAAATCCATTTTTGGTCTGACCTGTGGTGGCACAGTGGATAAAGCATTAACCTGGAATGCTGAGGTCGCCTGTTCAAAACACGAGGCATCGGCCCTGGCCGGTTGGCTCAGCAGTAGAGCGTCGGCCTAGCGTGTGGAGGACCCGGGTTCGATTCCCGGCCAGGGCACACAGGAGAAGCGCCCATTTGCTTCTCCACCCCTCCGCCACGCCTTCCTTTCTGTCTCTCTCTTCCCTTCCCGCAGCCAAGGCTCTATTGGAGCAAAGATGGCCCAGGCACTGGGGATGGCCCTGTGGCCTCTGCCTCAGGCGCTAGATTGGCTCTGGTCGCAACATGGCGACGCCCAGGATGGGCAGAGCATCACCCCCTGGTGGGCAGAGCATCGCCCCATGGTGGGCGTGCCGGGTGGATCCCGGTCGGGCGCATGCGGGAGTCTGTCTGACTGTTTCTCCCTGTTTCCAGCTTCAGAAAAATGAAAAACAAAACAAAACAAACAAAAAAAAACACGAGGCATCGCTGGCTTGTGGTGGGAAACATAAGATTGGTTTCTTCCCAAGTGAATAAATGTAGAAGTGACTTCACCCAGGAAGTGTCGAAGCCCTGGGCAATCCAGCCAGTGGCAGCATGGAGAATCTTAGAGCTGGGCTTTTAAATCATATTCTTTGGATTTCAGTTAGTGTATCAATTACTTACTCAAGGCCTCCAAACTCACATGCTTACAGAGCTGGACCACACAATCAGGTCTAGAATGTCTGGCATAACAGGCCAATATTACTCTTTAAGGACCAAATAATGAAGGACCGAAATTCAAGAATCTTGCTGAGGAGGTCATTCTGCAAAGAGGAGAATGGAGCAGACACCAGAAACAGGAGCTCCTGGGGCAGCGGAGAAGGGGGGGAGTGCGGTGCCCACCGAGCTTCTCAATAGGCGGGGGAGGCAGACCCATCTAAGCCAGCTGAACTTCTTTTCTGGGACAGCTCTGCGTGCCTCGCAAGATGTCCTGTTTCCAGTCCCTCACACCTTCCCCACTCCTTTATTTACTTGCTTTTTAATGAGCTTCATCGGTTTTGTTTCAGGGACCCTAAGACATTTGACTGCATGCTGTTAATGCACCGAGATTGTTAGAACAGTGCTGAATTCATGAACCGAACACTGTCTCCTTTTGACTGTGTTTCCATCAGCGGTCATGGGTGGACATCCAAAAAAATATTTCTGGGTACAAGTTAAATGATTGTGAAGAGTTTATATGGAGTCTTGTTATCGGAAAATGAATATGACTTGGACGACTACAGCCGAGAGAAGGAAGAAAATGAATCAATTATTTGCATCATTTGACAATCAATTATTTGCATCATTTGACTCCTAGTCATGGTGGTTGATTTTTTGGGGTTTAAGTGACCCAACAGAGTATTCCAAAGTATCTCCCAGGAAACCAAGGTCCTAAATTCACAAGGGTAAGAACATCCAAATCTCTGTAATTTTCTAATCATAGTAGTAAGTGGCAATATGATGCAAGAAGAGTTGAAAAATTTTGAATGCAAACTGTAAAAATAAGGTATCCTAGTATGTATAAAAACAAGGTATGGGGATATTAATAAAGATGAGACATTGGTGATATTCTTGAAGAAAAGAGCAAGTTTTGACTGATTACTTGGGAATTCATGTTTAAAATAGACAAACATAAATTCATCAATTATGCCAAGCTGTTCTAATTATTCAAAGCTAAGAAATGTATTTGGAGGTGTTTCAATGACTTCTAAATTTTTGTAAGTATATATCAGAAAAAGAAATCTGTCTTTCCTGGTTTTAGGGAAGTATAGCCATACTTGCTATGCTTAATAACAGAAACTTTATATGTTTTAGGACATCTATCTCATTCTCAGTTATGTTCTTATGTTAATGGTTTATTATAGATATGTCATTTATTTTAATCTCAACACAAATCCTTTTAAGATGGAATTAAGCCCTGGCCAAGTGGCTCAGTAGTAGAGCATCAGCCTGGCATGTGGATTTCCTGGGTTTGATTCCCAGTCAGGGCACAGGAGAAGTGACCATCTGCTTCTCCTCTCCCCCTCCCCCTTCTTTCTCTCTCTTCCCCTCCTGCAGCCATGGCTTGATTGGAGTGAGTTGGCCCTGGGAGCTGAAACTGTCTCTATGGCCTCTGCCTCAGGCACTAAGAATATCTTGGTTGCTGAGCAATGGATCAATACCCCAGATGGGCAGAACATTGCCCCATAGGGAGCTTGCCAGGTGGATCCCGGTCAGGGTACATGTGGGAGTCTGTCTCTCTGCCTTCCCTCCTCTCACTTAATAATAATAATAATAATAATAATAATAATAATAATGGAATCAGAGACTTGAATATGAATGGAGGATATTTCCCGCCCTGTGACTCTGTTGGTGAACCTCTCACAGTTTGTATTTGATTGGGTCAAATTTGAACTCCCTACCCTACAGACAAGACAGAAAAGGCACTGTATGTTGGGTTACTAGGCTGTTCCTGGAGGTTATCAGACTTTTGTTGTTCCTTCTAAGTCCAAGACCTGACTTGGAATTTTCAAGCAGTGCCCAAACTAAAATTTTGGACAATAATAATAATAAAAAAGACTGTGACTGGTTTTAGTATATGAGGATACTAAAGATTGTAGACCTTTATTGAAAATACATACTTTCCAGATTAAGAAGGACTGTCTTGAGAAGTTGTTGATGTATCCCTGCTTATCCCTGCTTAAAGGAGGGAAACCAGTCCCTGAGAAGAATCTTAGAATCTACTCTTGGGATTTCAGTTCATGTATCGATTACTTACTCAAGGCCTCCAAACTCACATACTTACAGACTCCACACAGGCTGAAATTCACTTTGGGGGCTGCAGTAACTGTTGGACAAGATCTAAAGGAAGAAGGTGCAGTGATCTGTGAGCTCTGGGACAAGAGGGTGCCATTGACCTGTATGTCCCCCTTTCTTGGCCTTCCATATCCCTTTGGTGGCAGATGGCCTCTGTGAGGTCTGCCTTCTCCAACACTTCTTGCTTTTTGGCTTGAATATTCCCTCTACAAAGTTTGTTGGCTTTTTCTTGCCCTGGTTTAGAAAGTGAAGGATACTAGACTGCTCACAAAAATTAGGGGATATTTGAAAATGAATATGAAGCGATAAAATATCCCCTAATTTTTGTGAGAGTATATTTATGGGTTTTTTTTTTCTCCCAGAAGACACTGATATTGCGTGCATTTGTGCGAGCCTTCAGCTGAGAACAACATCATTTCAAACGGAGGGACAACCAGATTGAGTTTTTCCTATGACCCAAGTCACAGTCTAGCCACTGACTTTCAGATGAGTGCTCAAGTTAAGGGAAGGAGGGAGGCTAAAAATGTCCTAGCACTTTTGCAAAGATGGCTCAAACTGTTATGAGACAATTAGACATTTTGAACATGAATGGCAATATGGTAATATTGAGTTATTGCTAATTGTTTTAGTGAGTATAATAACTTTTGGCCATCGTTAAAGCATAATTATTAAGTAGAGATGTACACTGAAATACTTATGGATGAGATAGTAATAGTGTCTGAGATTTGCTTCAAAATAATATGGATGGGAGAGGTCGATGGAAATGTGATTCAACTAAGACCAGCCATGAGTTGGTAATTATTGAAGCCACATCCTGTGTGTAGGGGAGTTTGTTATTAATTCAGTCTACTTTCTTTAGCATCTAAAACTTTCTTGATAAAAAAGCTGAAAAAATTAAGTCAGAGTTTTATGATGCTGAACCAGGTCAAGTTAAGTCTTGGACCCAGTAACTGTCGGGTTGAATCCAGAAAGGACCAAAGTCAGTCTCAGAGCTGGTTATTGGAGGGTAGGAGTATTTGTGTACTTTTGTGTATAACTAGGTGGTCATATAAATACATAAGTCACTGATTAAGTGGAAAATTTTAAATACATATTAATGCTTATTAGTGTAGACACTTTTTAAAGATTAATATATTGAATCACTCATGCCTCTTATCCCTCTCATTAGTTATGTGGAAATAATATAAATAAAACCTGAGATGCAAAAATGTTTTTAGTTCTTGTATTTATGAGCTATTCCATTAGCAAATTTCGGGTAAACATTATTTCTTGTGCTAAGTTGTTATAAAAATTTTAAGAAAGATTGAACAACTTCCCGAACATCCATTCAGCTGGTAGCACAGGCAGAAAATAAGACCCTGTTAGCGATCTATTTTTAGCTATCAGTTTACCAATCTTCATGTTGTCCTAACATTCCCATGAGCTTTAGTCACCGTTTGTGTGTGTGTGTGTGTGTGTGTGTGTGTTTTAGTATAACAAAGTCAAATGCTTTAAATGCTCAACATTATGGAACAAGTTCGGATAATGAAGTGCCAAGTGGATTTTAACAGCATTCCTCGCATGTTTGTCCTCAAGAGTCAAAAGTAATAGGGAGGAAATTAGGCGGATGAAAGCACTTTGGTTTTGCAGGAATCAGAATGGACGCGGGACAGTCAGTGCTGTGGAATTCTAATCCTGCTGCTGCAACACCTCTGCCGTCCTCTGAGCCCTTCCAGCCGATCCCCTGGGTTGAATTAATGCCCAGAAATCCTCTAGGACAACGGACACTCAACATTTCTGCCTGATGTCCGAAATGGTTAGTCGTTGCTCACATGCATTCTTTTTTGAAGTTCTGAAGCTGCTCTTCATGGCGTGTCATGGAATGACTTCCAGTGTCTCCTTGTTGAGTTTTGCCAGGAAGCCTGCCTCATCTTTTGAACAACTAGTACAGTATTGGGAGGCATTTTGGAGAGACGGTGCTGGGCTACTTTTTATAACAGTGATTTATTTCAAAGGCTAAATGTTAACCAGGTCCTCTTTGCCTGCCTCTCTGATTTCACTGACTTGAGCAAAAGCTGAATCTATTTCGCCATTATTTCTTTGTTATATATCACCCCTCCAAGTATACAATTTGTGTAGATTTTAGTTGGAGGGACTTTCTATTACTCTCCCCAATTCCTTAGATACAATTAAGCAGAGCACCTGTTGTAGATATTGGTGTGAAGTCGGAGGGAGTTCACAATTTCAGCTGAGGAAGAGTTAGGGCGTGGCCCGGGATAGCTGGAGAGCGTGTGCTGCACTTGAGACTTCCAGAGGCTAGAACGAGGAGCCCAAGAATGACAGTGGGGTCGACAGTTATTATCTTTCTAGATTCGGTTTGTTTCTTTTACTCTCTTTCTGCCTAATTCACCCTGCCCACACCAAGTCCATCAAAAACTCCATGGGATAGTCTCTTCTGATACCGGCAGGTAGAATTGTGGGCAGGGAGCATGATCCAAACAGTATTTTTGCTGGTTGGATAGACACTGTTAGGTGATCTTGAAGATACTACCACAGCCTGGACTATGGTCGCCTGTGAAGTTGCCCTGGGAGCCAGTCGGTTTGCTGCTGGCAACATGGCAAAAGTCATGGGCAAGTACCACTAATGTGCTTTTCCCCGTAACCCACTTGACTGGTTTTGAAATTGAGGAGTTTCTGCCATCTTCAATGAAAGAGCCTAAGTTAAAAAAAAGTATTTTAATAATGACAGATGATGGCCACAAGTTCTCCTCTACACACCAAAGAGCCTATAGTAATAATGGAGGTATTAATTCTTGCTCGCCACTCCATGAAACAAAGGTACAATAATGATCATAGTTCCAGATGGTGAACTCTACTCTGGTAAGTAGATTACTCTGTAAGCTTTAACCCTCACAGAAGGTCAGAAGGGAAAAAAAGTCAAGGACAGAGAAAGTATCCAAATGTGCCTAAGGCCCTGTAGACAGTAGCTTCGGGTTCATTGTCCCCCCTTCACCCTTTAACAGACTGAGACCCTCATTCAGGTGTCAGTTGGAACAGCCCAATACTACCATTCCTCTGCTGCATGAATCCAGCTGACGGAATCACCAGTGTCCTTCAGTGCTGAAGCTGCTGTTAAAAGTCAGATCCAAACACAAACATACACCCCCAGGAAGGTATCAATAGGAAGATAAGTACAAGAACTGTCCTCTTTCGTTCCAAAGCTGATCTCTCAGAATTAGTTGGCTCTTTTTGAAAATTTCTGATTTCCTATTAAACAGTTCATTTTTCTGAATGATGAAGTTGGTATGGAAAAATGTGGGGGTTGCCGTGTATATGGCTTTCACACAATTGATGAAGGGAAAAACCCAGAACAACCCTTGCCTTCTCTGGGAATTCTCAGCAGTCACCATGGAAAGTTACAAACAGAAACCACTGTTTGCACAATTCTTGACCAAGTATTGAAAAGTATGATATGAAATGCTTATTCAATACCTCACGGACACATATTAACATGCTTATTAATATTATCCATCTTGGTTCAATAAACTGGTGCTACAAAGAAATACGACATCTGCGGAGCATTCTAAGCTCAGTTAATTGGGTCGCAAAAATACTAAACAGAGACCGGAGCTCACTTGGAAACGTTGACTCTTATTTAAAAACAGAACTCTCTAGTGCCTCTCTGCTTTCTGATTCCATCCAGGACAAGAACGAAGATGCTGAAATGTGGCAGGATTTCTAAGAGAACCAAAGCCAAGAAACACTGAAAATACAGCCCTGAGATTTCCGGTGTAATTTCCAGGACAAAGAAGGTCATTGTTGGTGGAGATCATCTCTGCCCCACCGGTACCTGGATCAACAAAAGCTGTTGGGCTCTGTGGGGTCACCGGTGCCCGGTGTTGGCTCTGGTTTCACTCTTCTTCATGGCGGTGGGCTGGGACGCAACCCCTCTCTTTACCACATTGGCTCCTCACCATTCCCAAAGGAGGAACTGGAAAATAGTTGGGATTTTTCCTCCACACTTTCACATTAGTTTATCCTCAGAGCACTTCTCATGTGTGTTTGGAGCCACATGTTGGGTAGAGAAAGATGGAAGAGGCATTTAACTACTTTTCTCCCCAAAGAGCAATATCCTATTTTGGTTAGCATAGTGCTTTTTTGTTTTGTTTTGTTTTGTTTTGCTTTGACACATGGCTTCTGTAAAAATTTGTCAGTCTTTCCCTTTGAATGTAAGTACTCAGTTCAAGGGAATAAAAACAAACACCAGAGCACAGCTTTTTTTGTACTATGAATTGAACTGCTTTTTGTGACCAGTCTTTCTATGGCATTGTCCAACTCATACTCTTATCTCTATGACAGGTAATGCCAAAGGAGGTATCGATTTTGTGAATTGATGGCAAAATCCATTCCTGCTCTAGGTGTCACCTAGTGCCATTTTTCATTGATGTCATTTCCTTTCTTATAGCCTTGCTCTGTTCTGACTCTTGGAGGTGGGACTAAGTTAGGAAAGGCCAGCGCTGGTCAGTAGCCAATGCTCACCCACTTGGCATACCCAGTCATGGAATAAGGCAAAGAGGGAGCTGCAGAGTCTATTAGATTTGGTGATGGGGTGGCCCCAGGCCCTGTGCTGTCTTAATCTGTGTTGGGCCAGAATGCAATGAACAGATGTTATTTCTTATTTCTTTATGGCTGGGCTTGGTGTCCGTTTGTGTCCTGGCATATTGCTGTATCTCTTGACACTTTGCTGTATTTCTCATATCTTTCTTTTTTTTTTTTTTTTTTTTTGCATTTTCATATCCCCAACCCTGTGCCAATGTTTAGCATCCTATACTTTAGAGATCAGCCACAGCCCCTTACCTGGAAATAGGGCTAAATAGTGACAAACCCAGGTGACTCTCCCTGAGAGCAGTTGGATTCCCCCAGAACGCCGTGACTCAAGAGAGGCTGCACTCGGCAGCTTTTGGGAGTCCGCTTACTGTGCACTGGACGTCTGTCTCAGACCGCGTTGCCGAGCTGCTCTGTACCTGTCAATACCTGCACCATCGTCTCCTAGCAGGTTCCTCCAGTGACTCCGCCACCGAACTGAAAGCTCCTGGTTTTCTTCCCGTTGGCTGTGCAGGAATGATGGTTTCTCCAGGTTGCACCCTGACCTCTGCTCCCGGGTTTCTCTCTCCATGATCCTTCCCAGTCTCTGTCTGCCCAGCACCCGCCTCAGACCACCAGCGCCTTACAACCTGGAATTTCCGTTTTCCATGACAACTCACAGCGGAAATGATGGGCAGATAGGCTCCTCTCCGTACCCACATGTCAGCCACCAAGGAAATTGTCTTAGTGGCTCATCCTCTGTGTGCAATGCTTGTTCTCTTCTGAGATGCTCACCAATGATGTCTTTATAAATGCAAAGTGGTCTCTGTTTGGAGGGAAGGGGAGTGACACGACTCTCATCTGGTGAATTATCAGGATAGATGGAGAGTGACTCTAGACCAGGGGTTGGGAACCTATGGCTTGTGAGCCAGATGTGGCTCTTTTGATGGCTGCACCTAGCTCTCAGACAAATCTTTAATAAAAAAAATAATAATGTTAAAAATATAAAACATTCTCATGTATTACAATTCATTCATTTCCTACTGCTCATGTTCATGGTTGCAGGTGGCTGGAGCCAATCACAGCTGTCCTCTGGGACAACACCAAATTTTTATTGGATAATGCATAACATACATGGGTTGTTGTATGGCTTTCATGGAATTACATTTTAAAATATGTGGCATTCATGGCTCTTTCAGCCAAAAAGTTTCCCGACCCCTGCTCTAGACCGTGTAGAGTAGTGGTAGTCAACCTGGTCTCTACCACCCACTAGTGGGCATTCCAGCTTTCATGGTGGGTGGTAGCGGAGCAACCAAAGTATAAATAAAAAATAGATTTAACCATAGTTAGTTGTTTTATAAAGATTTATTCTGCCAAACTTAGTGAAAATCTGACATAAAGTACTTGGTAAGTAATTATTATTATATGCTTTAACTTGCTATAACTCTGCTTTATAAATTTTATAAAGTAAAGTTACTTTCTTACTTTATAAATCACCATTACTGTGGAACCAGTGGGTGGTTAGAAAATTTTACTACTAACAGACATACAAAAGTGGGCGGTAGGTATAAAAAGGTTGACTCCCCCTGAGGTAGAAGAACCTGCCAGATTGTGGGGTTTCTTGGAGAGGGGCTGGCCTTTTCTGTGGTGGTACCACCCATTTTAACGAGATAAAGTCAGCTCAAACCACAGCCACACTTCATTGTCACCCACTCTGCAACTGCCTCCTGCATTTTTGTGACTCCTGACCACGGAGGTGAGCAGGCTACAGTTTGTGGCGCCCTGCGCTTTGCCTTTCTGTCTGGGTCTGGCCCCTCGCTGTGCCCTTTGTGGTGTTCTGTTCTGCTCTAACCTCCCGTTCATCTTCACGTTTTTCTTCTGGTGTCTCTTGTTAAAATTCATTTATTCTTTAGTTTTTATTTTCCATTGAGTTTATTAGGTGACATTGGTTAATAAAATTGTATGGGCTACAATTTCGTAATACATCATTTGTATATAGTTTTGTGTATTCACCCCCCCCACCCCACTAGTGAAGTCTCCTTCCATCACCATTTATCCCCCTTTATCTTCTTCTACCTCCCCCACCCCTTTCCCTCTGGTCATCATCATATTGTTGTCTCTCAGGTTTTTCTTATAGTTCCTTTCTGAAGATTTTATTTATTGATTTTTTAGAGAGAGGAGAGAAAGAGAAAGCAGGGAGAGGAACAGGAAGCATCAACTTGTGGTTGCTTCTCTTATGTGTCTTGAGTGGGCAAGCTTGGGGTTTTGAACCGGTGACCTCAGCATTCCAGGTCAACACTTTATCCACTGTGCCACTCCAGGTCAGGCTCTTCTGGTATCTTTTGATATTTATAAGCCATAGACACTTCAGCCTTTTAGACACAAATTGCCAAAAATCACCTTGCTTTGGACATGGCCCTGCTCCAGCCCAGCCTGTCATCTTTTCTGTGTCTCTGTTGTTGACCCATCTGCTAGTCTTGGATGTGTCTGCTGATCTAGCTTCCCCAAGCTCTAACAGTCTTCTGGGTTGAAAATCATTCCTTTGGCTCTTTTCAACCTCAGGCACATGGAATGGAACTTCCCTCTGCCCTGTCCCCAGCCTCGGAGACCTTAAAACTTGGCCCAGTTTACTTTTCTGGCTCAGAGAACTTAGACTCTCCCATAAGGACCTTCTGACACAAAATGCTGATTCCTGTGTATTTCCCTCTTCAAATTCCTTCTTTACTCTTCTCTTACTGGCTCTGCTCTGCCCGAGCCTGCATTACTCATGGATGGTACCACTCAAGCTCTCTGGCCTCTGGTTTCCATTTGGGTTCAGCAGCCTTGAGATGAGCAGACAGAAGACATAGGAGGGTGGAGTTTTATTCTCTTGCTTCTCCTTACCTGCCTTGGGCATTGGCCATCTTCCTTTACTATGGGAGACTGAAAGTGGCAAAAAGCCTTTTGTAAGCTCGAGGCTTAGCAAAAGGCTAAGTCCCCCCCCCCCCAACCTCCATATTGGCTATGAAGCTGGTATTTGCACTCATCCCATAGCCCCACTTCACTTGCTTAAGTTGCTAGAAGCAATTTACATGCCCTTCCTCTCACCCTTCCTTTGATCAGATGTTGGTTGATTTCACTTATGCATGGTGGGGGGATTCCTGTTTACACCTTAAATAGATTCCTGTTGATGCCTTAAGAGAATTTCTGTTTTTGCCTCAGATGTGTGACTTTGTATCGGAGACTTCCTTATTTGCATATGGTTGTATAATAAAGCAAATTGGGGGCTGGTTCACTCTGTCTTGCCATCAGCTTGCAGAGGCCTCCCGATCCCATCCTATTTCTCTTTAAGCCTATTTTCTTAATTCCGCATCGTTCTCCCTCATGACCTGGAATTACTAGCTGTGCTGGTTTGCGGCACTTTACCTGAAGTCACAGCTGTTGGAGTTAGGTGGCATTGCCCTTATAGCTCTGGTTCTCACTGGGACATGCCCATGGGCAGCATTTGGGGAAGAGGAGGGACAAAGGATGTGGGGACTTTCTGCAAGAGCCAAAGTGAGACCAATAAGAAGTGAACTTGATCCTCTTTGTCTCAAAGTGAGATCAATAAGAAGAGAACATGATGCTCTTTTTGTCTCATTGAGAAGATAAAAATCTTTCCACTATAGACAGACCTTACACGTCTCATCATCGCTCATTGATAGATGTAATCTGGCCCACATTTGTATAGCATTAAACTTTCTTCACTTAGTTCTTCGGTAGTACCATCTGTTTCTTGCAGAATCCCTGACCGATATGTGAGTGCCGAGAAAGTACAAAGCATGTGCAATTGATGATAAAAGGACTTTATGAATGTGGCTGCCCTTGGAGGTGGGGGACAGTGGTATGAAGGTCACAATGTTTGTCTCAGAGTTATGTGTAACATACGTTGTAAGGCAGATGGAAAACAAGTGTTGTGAGGAGAAGATTACTTGAGGAATACCATTAGGGTTTCCTGTCAGAAGGAATGAATTATGGTGAGTGCATTGAGCCTTCTACTCTTCTTCTGCTGAGCACTTTATGGAACAAGCAGTGGATGAGGCAGAGGGAAGGTGAGAGCAGAGGTTATGGTGTGCATGAGTCAGCCATTCCACCCAGGGAAGCCTTGGATTGCTCTCTTCTTTTGGGGTAATGAATGTCTACCATACTGGAGCCAACTCATGACTTAAGTGTAAAACTGCCTAGTTGTGGGGAGTGGTTGGTTGTTCCCTCACTTCTGAGGCAGAAAGAGAGCAAGCAGCAAGCAGAACTCCATCAACACCTCCAATGCAGACCAGGTGAGTGTGTTTCAGCTGAATGATAGAGGGCGGGCACCACAGAGGCATTGCTGGTGGCATGAGAGATGTTAGAGTAAGCTGAGCAGGAGGACAAGCCCATGGGCAGCATTTGGCGAAGAGGAAGGACAAAGGACCCGGGGGCTTTCTGCAAGAGCCAAAGTGGGACCAATAAGAAGCTAAATCATCCCACTGTGTGGACTCATTTTCTAGGGAGCCTCCATATGGTGACATGGCAATGGTGTCACATTCAAAGTTCAATTCAACCCAATATGCCGGCTTCCAAATTCCTGCTTAAGTCCATTGGGCTCCAGCCCCAACAAGCCTCTGTACTTTTAAAGCCCATCAGAACGTTGGAAATTTGGGGTACTCAATCAAGTGTGCAGACTTTGGTATTTTTGGTTAAAAACATCGAAATATGCAGCCAGATTTAAGTGGTGAGTTTAGGAATTATCTGGTAAATTGTTCTGTGCCAACAGCTAAATGGGATGATTCTGGACCCAAGTTGATTTTCTTTGGCTTATTCAGCCAATCTGACTTGGCTGTCTGTGGCAGACCCAAGTTAACAGATCATGGGTTTTTAGACAAGGGACCATCATTAGCAGAATGAAGTGGAGTCATGTGCAGGGAACGCATGAAATCCCTTGTGTTTCAGCTGGGATTAAAAATGAAAAAGGAAGAACAATAGATGTTTGACTTTTTTTCTTTTTGGCACTGATTAAATATCGATGGAGAAATAGAAGTTCTGCATTCTAAAATTCTAGGTCCTAGAGAAAAGTTAGTAACAATACATGTCTGTCTTCTGACATAGGCCAATCAAAATGGTTCATACTCCAGACCCAGCCCACCAAATTTCTCTCCTGCATTTGTTGCACATAAGTGACTGCAGACATGTCTTCCGTCTTTGCCCTGAATTAAATCTCTACCCTTCAGAATTTTCGGCTTCCATCTTACTCAATAAAGAACCGCACAGCCCATACTCACAGTGAACAAAGCTATTATTTAATGGACTCATTCCACTGTGGAACCAAGTTATTTTAATTGGCTTAAAATAATATTAAATGCGGAAAGCCAAGTCCACGACCTCTGGCCCGGCTGGCGTTTAAGATATCATACTCTCCATACTTTCTGGTGAGAGTCTCAGGCCCGTCTCTGAAGAAGGGCCCAATGTAAATAATTTTATAGTGTTTAGATCAGGGCTTTGCCAATGTATATTATGTCTCATCTAAGCCCTTATTATATAACTTCCTTCTTTGGGTTTTCCAGAGCTTTTGTTTGTTGATGTTCGGGGTGTGTCTAAGAAAGGGTATTTTTGATTTATTCGACTCACCTAGGCCGAGTGCCCCGGACATTAGGGGAGTCTGATTTATGCTTCATGGTTTATTTTTTTGTGGTTGTATATTTCCTACATTTTGTTCATGTGCTCTGAGACTTCTTAGGAGAAGCTTGACAGCTCATTTTTATAAATCAATAAATAAGTAAGTAATACATCAAGGAATCAAAGGCCACAGCGGCAGCACTGTGGGGAGATTGATATTGTCCTACGCACTTATGTACTTATAATGATGATATCCTTGGACCCAAGGCCTGACGCATTTTTTCATTGGCACTATTAGATTCCATACAAGGTCAACACTTACAAACACTCTGGTGAAGGTAATTAAAATTCAACAGGCTTCTTTTGCAGGCTTCAGAGGTTGGTATTCTCATGTCTTCCTCTTTGGCCTGACTTCTATCTATATTTTAGAATTCTCTTGTTTGACTTCCAAAAGCTACTCTGTTAATACCTCCTAAACTCCAAGGCATAATTGAAGGAAAATGAAACTTAGAATTTTTGAATCTTTAATGAGCCTCGCTGGAGCCTGGTCCAGCTTAGGAACTCTATCAAGGGCGTGTGCCTATCGCTCGACGTGCCCCATCCAGGTCAGACTGGAGCACATCCCTTCCGAGAAGGGACTTTATCTCCTGGAAATGCACCAGGTATCCTTTGGGAGGATGGGAGAGGGTTTGAAAGGGGTGCTCCCGGGAAGCTGTAATCTGGGATGGACCCTCAGCATGCACGGAGAGTCCTGTGGCCTGTTCAGCCCTGGGCCTGGCTCAGAGAACACATATTATCTGTAGAACCCATGAATGTAGAAGTATGATTTTTAGAAGCCAGTAGAAAAAAAAATAACTTAGTACCTAGTCATACATCTCTTAACTACACATATATCATCAACATTTAAAAGCAACAAAGGGGGTATTTTACAAATAAAGGACAATAAAATATAGGGAGGTGGGGGGGGGAGAAAGAGGCTAAGGAGAAGAGAAGAAACAAGATTATAGCACTTTCTCCTGGTGACATGATTGAGCCTTTTGGTATGCTAGCATGTTTAGTTTTGTCTGTGAAATTGTCTTGTTTTGGCTTTTACTTTCTGTGCTAAATAGGACTGGACAGACTTTTCAGAACTGGCTCTTTTGTCATTTCATTCCCATGTAACCAGAATAATAATATCAAAAGCAATAAAACTTGCTCACGAGTGTGGCAGCCTTACAACGGGCCAGGCATAAGTCTGAGGGTGCTCGGTGCCCAGCGGCACGGAGTCCTCGTGACTGTGGAGTCCACGCCAGGACTTCTCCCCGATGTTCTACAGAGGAGGAGGCTGCGAGGTTTCCAGGGTTTGGGCCCCTTTGCCCAAGGTCACACAGCATGCACTGGGGCAGACTGGAGCCTAGCCCACCTCTCCCACCCCTTCCTCCTGGGTGCCCCAGTCTGCCCCGTCTCCCCTGGTGGTCTCAGCTGGCTGTGAGCCTTGGGGCTTTGACAGCTGATCTCGCTGGGCTCTCCTGTCTCACATCCTGTGAAGCTTGTTTGTCTTCTGTCTTGAGAACTCTGCTCTGAGAAACACCTCCTGGTTAATGGGTTAAGAGCTGACAGTGAGTTAATTTGTTGTCATTATGAAGAAATTCACCTATACGTTCAATGGAGACTCCCTGCAGAGCGTGCTTTGTCCTGAGGAGGGACGACAATCTCTATCTCAAGAAGGTCAGAGAGTTGGCAGATTCTCAGGGAGGGGCACGACCTTGGTCCGGGCCAACTTCTCAGTGCCCTTCACATCACACTTATAAAGCAGATGCCTTTTTTGCACGGGCTCTGGGAAGATGTGACCACAGAGCAAGTGTCGCATGTTCCTTCATTATTTATAAGTAATTCTAGTCCGGCTCATTCATATGGATGCGCTCATTTCCCTTTTGGCGACGGGAGCACCCAGGGAAGTTATGGCCCATGTCCTCTGTGGTCTCTGAGGAGAGAGAGCAGTTCGACACTGGAAAAAAGAGTCCGCTCCTCTTTTTGATTGACACCTGTGTCGAGGCAGCAAGCAAACAAGCCTCTCTGTGGGTGGGTGTGTTGTCAATCAATTCAAAGTTCTTTCTTTCCTGGTACTATTTGTTATGTGTGTGATGAAGAGAAAGAGAGAGAATGAGATGGGAGTGTGAAAGAAGAAGGGAAGTGTGTATCTATCTGTATCTATATTATAGCTATCTATATCTATCATCTATCTATCTATTATCTATCATCTATCTATCTATCTTTTTTTTTTTTTTTTTTTTAATAAATTTTTATTAATGGTAATGGGATGACATTAATAAATCAGGGTACATATATTCAAAGAAAACATGTCTAGGTTATTTTGTCATCAAATTATGTTGCAAACCCCTCGCCCAAAGTCAGATTGTCCTCCGTCACCCTCTATATAGTTCTCTGTGCCCCTCCCCCTCCCCCTAACTCTCTCCCTCCCTCCCTCCCATGTCCTCCCTCCCCCCCCACCCTTGGTAACCACCACACTCTTGTCCATGTCTCTTAGTCTCATTTTTATGTTCCACCAATGTATGGAATCATGTAGTTCTTGTTTTTTTCTGATTTGCTTATTTCACTCCTTATAATGTTATCAAGATCCCACCATTTTGCTGTAAATGATCTGATGTCATCATTTCTTATGGCTGAGTAGTATTCCATAGTGTATATGTGCCACATCTTCTTTATCCAGTCTTCTATTGAAGGGCTTTTTGGTTGTTTCCATGTCTTGGCCACTGTGAACAGTGCTGCAATGAACATGGGGCTACATGTGTCTTCACGTATCAATGTTTCTGAGGTTTTGGGGTATATACCCAGTAGAGGGATTGCTGGGTCATAAGGTAGTTCTATTTGCAGTTTTTTGAGGAACCACCATACTTTCCTCCATAATGGTTGTACTACTTTACAGTCCCACCAACAGTGAATGAGGGTTCCTTTTTCTCCACAGCCTCTCCAACATTTGCTATTACCCGTCTTGTTGATAATAGCTAATCTAACAGGAGTGAGGTGGTATCTCATTGTAGTTTTGATTTGCATTTCTCTAATAACTAATGAAGCTGAGCATCTTTTCATATATCTGTTGGCCATTTGTATCTCTTCCTGGGAGAAGTGTCTGTTCATGTCCTCTTCCCATTTTTTTATTGGATTGCTTGTTTGTTTGTTGTTGAGTTTTATGAGTTCTTTGTAAATTTTGAATATTAGGCCCTTATCTGAGCTGTCGTTTGAAAATATCAGTTCCCATATAGTTGGCTGTCTGTTTATTTTGATATCAGTTTCTCTTGCTGAGCAAAAACTTTTAATTCTGATGTAGTCCCATTCATTTATCTTTGCCTTCACTTCTCTTGCCATTGGAGTCAAGTTCATAAAATGTTCTTTAAAACCCAGGTCCATGATTTTGGTACCTATGTCTTCTTCTATGTACTTTATTGTTTCAGGTCTTATATTTAGGTCTTTGATCCATTTTGAATTAATTTTAGTACACGGGGACAGGCTGTAGTCGAGTTTCATTCTTTTGCATGTGGCTTTCCAGTTTTCCCAACACCATTTGTTGAAGAGGCTTTCTTTTCTCCATTGTGTGTTGTTGGCCCCTTTATCAAAGATTATTTGACCATATATATGTGGTTTTATTTCTGGGCTTTCTATTCTGTTCCATTGGTCTGAGTGTCTATTTTTTTGCCAATACCATGCTGTTTTGATTATCGTGGCCCTATAATATAGTTTAAAGTCAGGTATTGTAATGCCCCCAGCTTCATTCTTTTTCCTTAGGATTGTTTTGGCTATTCGGGGTTTTTTATAGTTCCATATAAATCTGATGATTTTTTGTTCCATTTCTTTAAAAAATCTCATAGGGATTTTGATGGGAATTGCATTAAATTTGTATACTGCTTTGGGTAATATGGCCATTTTGATTATATTTATTCTTCCTATCCAAGAACAAGGAATATTTTTCCATCTCATTGTATCTTTTTCGATTTCCCTTAACAATGCTTTGTAATTTTCATTATATAGGTCCTTTACGTTCTTTGTTATGTTTATTCCTAGGTATTTTATTTTTTTTGTTGCAATCGTGAAGGGGATTATTTTTTTGAGTTCGTTTTCTAATATTTCATTGTTGGCATATAGAAAGGCTATGGACTTTTGTATGTTAATTTTGTATCCTGCGACCTTACTGTATTGGTTTATTGTTTCTAATAATCTTTTTGTGGAGTCCTTCGGATTTTCGATGTATAGGATCATATCATCAGCAAAAAGTGATAGCTTTACTTCTTCTTTTCCGATATGGATGCCTTTAATTTCTTTGTCTTGTCTGATTGCTCTGGCCAGAACTTCTAGCACCACGTTGAATAAGAGTGGAGAGAGTGGACAACCCTGTCTTGTTCCTGATTTAAGGTAGAAAGTCCTCAGTTTTATGCCGTTTAATAGGATGTTGGCTGATGGTTTATCATATATGGCCTTTATTTTTTTATTTTTTTTATTTTATTTTTTTTCCATTTTTCTGAAGCTGGAAACAGGGAGAGACAGTCAGACAGACTCCCGCATGCGCCCGACCGGGATCCACCCGGCACGCCCACCAGGGGCGACGCTCTGCCCACCAGGGGGCGATGCTCTGCCCATCCTGGGCGTCGCCATGTTGCGACCAGAGCCACTCTAGCGCCTGGGGCAGAGGCCACAGAGCCATCCCCAAGGCCCAGGCCATCTTTGCTTCAATGGAGCCTTGGCTGCGGGAGGGGAAGAGAGAGACAGAGAGGGAAAGCGCGGCGGAGGGGTGGAGAAGCAAATGGGCGCTTCTCCTGTGTGCCCTGGCCGAGAATCGAACCCGGGTCCTCCGCACGCTAGGCCGACGCTCTACCGCTGAGCCAACCGGCCAGGGCCTATATGGCCTTTATTATGTTGAGATATTTTCCTTCTATACCCATTTTGTTGAGAGTCTTAAACATAAAATTGTGTTGTATTTTATCGAAAGCCTTTTCTGCATCTATTGATAAGATCATGTGGTTTTTGTTCTTTGTTTTGTTGATATGGTGTATTACGTTAACTGTTTTACGTATGTTGAACCATCCTTGAGATTCTGGGATGAATCCCACTTGATCATGATGTATTATTTTTTTAATATGTTGTTGTATTCGATTTGCCAGTATTTTGTTTAATATTTTAGCATCTGTATTCATTAGAGATATTGGTCTGTAGCTTTCTTTCTTTGTGCCATCCTTGCCAGGTTTTGGTATGAGGGTTATGTTGGCCTCATAAAATGTGTTTGGAAGTATTGCTTCTTCTTCAATTTTTTGGAAGACTTTGAGTAGAATAGGAACCAAGTCTTCTTTGAATGTTTGATAGAATTCACTAGTATAACCGTCTGGGCCTGGACTTTTATTTTTGGGGAGGTTTTTAATAGTTTTTTCTATTTCCTCCCTGCTGATTGGTCTGTTTAGGCTTTCTGCTTCTTTATGACTCAGTCTAGGAAGGTTGTATTGTTTTAGGAATTTATACATTTCTCCTAGATTATTGTATTTGGTGGCATATAGTTTTTCATAGTATTCTACAATAATTCTTTGTATATCTATGATGTCTGTGGTGATCTCTCCTCTTTCATTTTGGATTTTATTTATTTGAGTCCTGCGTCTTTTTTCCTTGGTGAGTCTTGCCAAGGGTTTGTCAATTTTGTTGATCTTTTCAAAGAACCAGCTCCTTGTTTTATTGATTTTTTCTATAGTTTTTCTGTTCTCTATTTGGTTTATTTCTGCTCTGATTTTTATTATCTCCTTTCTTCGGCTGGTTTTGGGTTGTCTTTGTTCTTCTTTTTCTAGTTCCTTAAGGTGTGAAGTTAAGTGGTTTACTTCGGCTCTCTCTTGCTTGTTCATATAGGCCTGAAGTGATATGAACTTTCCTCTTATTACTGCTTTTGCTGCATCCCAGAGATTCTGATATGTCGTATTTTCATTTTCATTTGTCTGTATATATCTTTTGATCTCTGCGCTTATTTCTTCTTTGACCGATTCAGTTTTTAGAAGTATGTTGTTTAGTTTCCACAATTTTGTGGGTTTCCCCCCCCCTTTTTTTACAGTTGAATTCTAGTTTCAAGGCTTTATGATCAGAGAATATGCTTGGCACAGTTTCAATTTTTTAAAATTTGCTGATATTATCTTTGTGGCCCAACATATGGTCAATTCTTGAGAATGTTCCATGTACACTAGAGAAAAATGTATACTCTGTCGCTTTGGGATGAAGTGTCCTGTAGATGTCTATCATATCCAGTTGTTCTAGTATTTCATTTAAGGCCACTATATCTTTATTGATTCTCTGTTTGGATGACCGATCTAGAGCCGTCAGCGGTGTATTGAGGTCTCCAAGTATGATTGTATTTTTGTCAGTTTTTGTTTTAAGGTCAATAAGTAGCTGTCTTATATATTTTGGTGCACCTTGGTTTGGTGCATATATATTAAGGATTGTTATGTCTTCTTGATTCAGTGTCCCCTTAATCATTATGAAATGGCCCTTTTTGTCTCTGAGTACTTTTTCTGTCTTGTAGTCAGCATTATCCGATATGAGTATTGCTACACCTGCTTTTTTTGGGTGTTGTTTGCTTGGAGTATTGCTTTCCAGCCTTTCACTTTGAATTTGTTTTTATCCTTGTTGCTTAGATGAGTTTCTTGTAGGCAGCATATAGTTGGATTTTCTTTTTTAATCCATTCTGCTACTCTGTGTCTTTTTATTGGTAAGTTTAATCCATTTACATTTAGTGTAATTATTGACACTTGTGGGTTTCCTATTGCCATTTTATAAATTGCTTTCTGTTAGTTTTGTATCTTGTTTGATTCTTCTCTTTTGTTTTTCTATCGTTTGTTTTTGTTTGTTTGTACTCCATACTTCTTTCCTCTGTTGCTACCTTTTTTAAGTCAAGTGTTTTTCTGGTGGTTTTTTCAAGGTTGGTTACCATTAAGTAATGAAAAAGGTACCTACCATATTCATTGTAGTACCCTTTCTTGTGAGTATTTCTGCACTTCATCGTCCTTTGCTACTGTTAATCTTCATCCTTTCTCCCCCCTTTTTTTTTCTTTTGTTGTCACAGTGTAAGTTTGGTTTTATTGTTTTCTTGGTGGAGCTGTTACTTGTGGTTATGTTTTCTTTTGTTCTTTGAATCTGGTTGGAAAACCCCCTTTAGTATTTCCTGGAGTGGGGGCTTTCTGATGATAAATTCTCTCATCTTTTCTGTATTTGTGAATATTTTTATATCTCCTTCGTACTTGAAGGATAGCTTTGATGGGTATAGTATTCTTGGCTGAAAGTTCCTCTCTTTCAGGGCTTTAAATATTGGGGTCCACTCTCTTCTACCTTGTAGAGTTTCTGCTGAGAAATCTGATGATAATCTAATAGGCCTTCCTTTATATGTTGTATTCTTCTTTTCCCTGGCTGCCTTGAGAATTTTTTCTTTGTCATTGGTTTGTGTCATCTTCATTATGATGTGCTTTGGAGTGGGTTTGTTGTGGTTAAGAAAACTTGGTGTTCTGTTTGCTTCTTGAATTTGAGGCTTTAATTTTTTCCACAGGCTTGGGAAGTTCTCATCTATTATTTGTTTGAGTATATTCTCCATTCCATTTTCTTTCTCTTCTCCCTCTGATATACCTATTATTCTTATGTTATTCTTTCTGATGGAGTCAGACAATTCCTGTAGGGCTTTCTCGTTTTTTATTATTTTTGAGTCTCTTTCTTCTTCTCTCTGTTGTGCCTCAAGTTGTTTGTCTTCTATTTCACTGATCCTGTCTTCTATCTGGGCTGTTCTATTAGCTAAGCTTGTTACCTCATTTTTCAGCTCTTGAATTGAGTTTTTCATTTCTGTTTGATTTGTTTTTATAGTTTCAATTTCCTTGGTAATATATTCTTTGTGATCGTTGAGTTGTTTTCTGATTTCCCTAAATTGCCTTTCTGTGTTTTCTTGTATATCTCTGAGTATTTTTAAGATTTCTATTTTAAATTCTCTGTCATTTAGCTCCAAGGCTTCCAATATGTTAAATCTTTTCTCCATAGATTTTTCCACATCTATTTGTGTTGCCTCTCTCTCTTTTGTATCCATAATGTTCGATTTCCTTTTTCTTATTGGCATCTGAAGGTGGTCTTGATGATAGTGTTAATTGGAATTAATAAAAAATAAAAAGAAAAAAAAGAAAAACGGAAAACACTCCACAAAAAAAAGTAATAATTTATTATTTCCCCCTTTTTTCTTTCTTCTCTTCCCCTCCTCTCACCTCCTTAGGGAAATATTGTGGTGACCTGTGAATTATATTATGCTAAATGGAACAAAAACTGCCTATAATGGAGGGCCTAATTTGGGGTGAAGAGTTCAAGAGGCAAAAAAGGGAGTAGGGACCTACTAAATACAAAAAAAAAAAAAGGGGGGGGGAGAAAATCTTAGACAAGCATAAAATGATTTGCTTGTAAGTGATGGTCGACTAAGAGATATAATGAGAGGGATGAGAGGGAAACAGAAAAAAGGAGAGAAAAAACAATAATTAAAAAAGAAAAAACTAAAAATAAAAATAATAAGTAAAAATCTGTTGTATTAAGTGGAGCGAAGACTAAATACAATGGAGACTTTGGGTTGGGAGGAATGCTAGTGAGTTAAAAAGCAATGTAAAAAGTGCCCAAAATGCCATAAAAACAAACAAATAGTGGAAAACCAAGAACAAAAGCAGAAAAAAAAAAAACAACAACAACAAAAAAAAACCCCCACAAAAACTTGAGTCCCAAATTAAATAATTTGTTCATGATTGAGGCTTAAGTGGGAGGAAAAGTAAAAGGAGAAAAGAAGAAATGAATAGAAAGGAAAAAATAAGAGTAAGAGATAAATGAAGGAAGAAAAAAAAGGAAAGGAAAAAAAAAACAAAAGGGGAGAGAGTGAGAGTTAAGGGTTTTGGAGTGTAACCCTAAAGGAGAGTTAGGATGAAGAAAAGAAATAAAATATAACACTCATGTGTAGTGTAGTTCAAGAAAAGGGTAGCATAAGATGGGAAGAGAGTAAAAGGACCGAGGTGGAAGAAATAGAAATAATAAAGGCAATAAGATAGAAGAAAGAAACAACAACAACAAAGAATTAGTGGAACAAGTTATAAAGTCTGTGGATTTTTCTTGATTTTGAGAGGTTAACTTCTTCCTTTTTTCTTTTCTCCCCCTCTTCCTGGTCGGTGACTCTGTACCCCAGGTTCTGCCCCTGTGTCACTCTTAGGTAGGAATTTGCAGTTGATGGTATTCTATGGCAATGTCATATAATTGGCTTTAGTCTTGCTGGTAGTCAAGGCTTGTTGGCGTTTGCAAAGTCCAACAATGAGAGAGTTTGCTTTTCTGGAGTCTCTTTCCTAGTCTCCCCTTCCTGAATTAGCAGCCTGGTGATCCAGCTATGAGGCTGCCACTGCTTCTGTCTGGGGAGTAAGAGGCTCAAAGAGCTGGGAAATCTCCACTCTATCCTCACTCAGCGCAAGGCTCTGGGTAAGGCTCTGGCAGTCAGAGCCTCCAGCGTAATCTGGTGGGGCTGGGAGTCAATTGTTGTCAAGGTGACTGTTCCACGTCTATCATTCAGTTGGACCACTCAACCCAGGTTTTCCACACTTGGTAGCCTGTTTTGGCTGGGAAGAAGAAGCACTAGTCGCTGTTTGCTTTATGGATCTTAATATCTGCCAAGTCCCTCTTGTTAGGTATATCCCTGAATATGGAGGCTCTATCAATCAGAAGTTGCCCCGCCCCTTTAGCGAAAGGCACTGAAAAATATCACGCCTCTTGTCTTGGATCACTGAACTGGGAGAGATCTTATCAATTAGAGCCCCGTGGGTGTGTAGATTTCGTGGGTTAAGCTAATTTCAGTGATTGGATCCGCAGCTGTGCTCCAGAAAGTATTTCAGGCTGTCTGCGTGCCCCTCCCCCCAGCGCTTGATTGTTAGCTTGAATGGCTGGGTGAGGTGCCCCGCCCACGGAGAGAATCTCCTGACTAGGAAAGACAGCCTTGGCGCCCCTCCCGGACTGCGGTTTCTCAGCACGCCAGTGGACGGGGACCGTGGCACGGGCGCGCGTGGGGTTTCTCCGCACGCCGGTGTCCGGGGACCGCGGCACGGGGCGCGAGCGCGGTTTCTCAGCACGCCAGTGGATGGGGACCTCGGCACGGGGCGCACGCGGGGTTTCTCTGCACGCCAGTGGCCGGGGACCGTGGCACGGGGCGCGCGCGGTTTCTTAGGGTATGCTGGGGCGGCCGCCAGCGCCCAGGCTGCCGTCCCCAAGTGTGGGCGGGCAGCTGCACGTGTGGGTTGACTCACCACAGGTGTACTCTCTCCTCCGCAACAGTCCTTTTGCTTTCAGTGTGTGTGTGGAACTCCGGAATGCTCCGAGGATAAATTTCTCTGTTTCTAGTTGATAAATTTGTTGAGATTTTGGGGAGATCTGTCGGACGCGCTACTCACAGCGCCATTTCCGTGACGTCTGTCTATCATCTATCTATCTATCTATCTATCTATCTATCTACCTATCATCTAGTGACAGGAATACCTCTGGATGTCATGGAATTGAGTTTACATCCATGCCTTTCTGAGATATATTGGAAGTAAAGACTTCAGTCTCGCAGTAAGCAATTTCACCTTCCAATCATCCTGATGGCAAGTTCAGAAGGGTCTCCGAGCCAGGAGGCCTAGGATCTTAGACTCACCTGCTGTATCCAAGCTGCGAGGATTTGGATGAGTTTAGTCTGATACTCAACCTGGGTACCCTCTCAGTTTGGACATGCTGTAATTTATGGTTCAGTGATGGAAATCTTTGTCACTTACAAACCTTTATTTTAAGGATCTCCCCAGTTTGCATTTTCAGGAAGCTGACCCTAAGACAGAGTCCTTGGTAGGTGACTTTTAGGGACCGTGTCCCAGGAAAAACAAGTGAATAAATGGGAGAGCAGAACAGGAAGAATAGGAACCCAAGCAAGGGTCCATCTCAGCCAAAGTCCTGCAAGATATCCATCGGTCTCACCTGCAAGGGAGCTCTGTACTGTTAGTTATGCCCCTGAGTTGTAGTGACGTGTGACAAGGGAACTGGGTTTCTTGCCACTGGGCAAGAGCCTTCTGACCTCCTCTCTCCCTCTCTGCTTAGGTCCCTGAACTCCTGATTTCTCCTAGGCATGCATGTAATAGCACTCCAGAGGCCCTAGGGTGGTTCTCCTGCAAAGAGTGGGTGCCTGCTGTGGGAAGCAACAGCAACCCCACAGGGGAGAGATGATTAAGAATGTTGGAAAGAGATTCAAGGATCCTGGGGTGAAGTGCCCGCCGCTTCACTCCCCGTAGATTGTGGACGCAGCTAGACTGTGACATGTGGAAGTGACGGTCAACATTGCATTTACACTGGGAGGAATATGTATGTAATTCAGACTTAGAAAGCAGCCCCCTCCTTTGCTGCAGGACTAATCGGGGAGGCCAGATTCCACTGTCAAACTAAGCCCTTTCTAATCCTTAGATGTGATTGCTAACAAAGTTTCAAGATGTATAATGATATCTGCCATAATGCAGAATGCTGACTCCGTCTTCGCTCAGTATAACATTGTTCACAGAAGGTGGAGACAGTTGTTGGCCCTTACAGCCCAGTGTCCAGCATCTTATAAAGAAGTAAGCCCAGCCCTGGCCAGTTGGCTCAGTGGTAGAGCATTGGCCCGGCATGTGGAAGTCCTGGGTTAAATTCCTGGTCAGGACACACAGGAGAAGCACCCATCTGCTTCTCCACCCCTCCCCCCTCTTGCTTTTCTTTCTCTCTCTTCTCCTACCCTCCTCCAGCTATGGCTCAATTGGAGCAAGTTGTCCTTGGGCGCTGAGGATGGCTCCATGGCCTCCACCTCAGGCACTAAGAAGAGCTCAGTTGCTGAGCAACAGAGCAAGGGCCCCAGATGGGCAGAGCATCGCCCCCTAGTGGGCTTGCCAGTGGATCCCAGTTGGGGTGCATGCAGGAGTCTGTTTCTGTCTCCCCTCCTCTCATTAAATAATTAAAAAAACATGTAAGCCCAGGAAAGGTAGAAACAAACCAACAAAAAAGTAATGAAGGGGGCAGGGGGTGTCTGTGTCTGGTCAAATACTCTTAAAAGCAGAAGTATTTGCATTCAGTTCATTCAGTTCTTAGGCAACAGTTTTCTTCTCTCCTCAGACATATTAATTTCTTTTTTAAATGAGCCACTCATTAAAAACACCTACATACTTAAAATGTTTCCTGATGAATTAATTTTTTATTTGACAGAAGCGAAAGCCTTGTGCCCATAAAAAAAATGCCATATGTTTTTGAAGTGTTAGAAAAAACAGCCCTTTGGCGCTAAACAAAGCCATGGCGGGACCGGAGGGGAGCAGCTGCGGTGACAGGGACGCGGGAGATAATGAGGCATTTGACGGGGTGTGTAATTGACTGTGGGCTTGGAGCAAATGGCAGAGAAGGAGCAGAAATGAGAAAGCAGTTAAAAATAGTGATGAAGACGACGTTACCTCCAGGAAAACATAAATCGAATCAATTAGTGCTTCCACATCGGAGGCGGCATGAAGCCGCACGTGAGAGAGAGTCTGAAAAAGGCTGACAGATCTCCCGTCTGCGCATTTACACGCCTAGGACCAACAACTTTTCGGCCGTTTTTCCTTCCTGAGCGAGTTGACAACAGGGCTCCCTTTCTTCCCCACTTTCTGAGATGTGAGTCAATCTGTCACACAAGCCTCAGTGTGCAGCTTTCTGGAAACATCCCACCAGGTGGATTGGGGACGTGGAAGGAGGGGCGGGGGGAAATATGTTCAAGTTTTAGAAAAAAATTCTTATAACTCCGCTCCACTGTGGTTCTTCTCCGCACATGGACAGGAGAGGTGCTTCTCACTTGTTGGTTGGAGTCGGTGCTTCCCGCCGGTTGGTGGTATTCTGGGGACAGATGGAAAGTATGTGGCACTCTCTGATGCCTCTTTACTTCCTCCAGGCCATTGATTATATTGTCCATGTACCTGTGCGTTAGGTCCTGGAACACTAGCCTCCAGAGCCTTTATGGGAATACTCACTCCACGGGCCGCTCCGGCCCGCTCCTGAGAGCAAGCTGCCTGGCTGTGTCTTCCAGGAACAGCTTACCCAAAGCTTGGGTCTGTGGTCAGCCAAGGCCTGGGCAACCTCTAGAAACCCTTCTTGTTTCTGGGAAAAATCACGTGTTCTCCACGAGAAGCACTCATCCAGTACTGGTTGAATACATGGAGGGAAATAAAAGAGTGTGAAAGTACAGTTCACTGTTGTGCCAACAAAATGACATCGCCACATTAGGATTTTGGGGGACAACAAGGAATCTTTTATTTTCAACTGAAGTTCAGTCTGACAAATGTCTTTCTCAATTTTGGTTTTTTACATTTCCAAAATTCTAACGGTGGATCTATCTTATAATGGATACGTGCTTCTATTGGGTTTGCTTTCCTGTTTTGCTCCAATTTTCCTCCAAACTGCTGGTATGTGTAACAATGAACTTGGTACTTGGGAAGCACACCGTAGGTGAGGTGACAGGCTCCTTTCTAAGAACATGGACAGTGTCCTCCTATGACCCGGGTCACTGCAAGAAGATATTTGGTGGAGACATCTGGATCAGAATTTTGTAACTAGCTTTGCTCTCTGACTCCTACCTATTTATATTCAGGCAGAATTACCAAGATGGGTTCCAGGAACCTACTGTCTCAGACTCACCTGGAATGCCTGTTCCAATTCACATTCCTGGGCTCCAAAACAAACTGGTAAAGTAAAATTTTAGGGCCCTGGGCTCTGAAGCCTGCATCTCTTCGAGCCCCAGGGGAATTCTTGGGAGACTTTGAGAACTACTGGCTTCAAGTGTGGAGTGTGCTCTGGGCAAATCTGCTGTGGGCTTCATCTTGGGTGACAGGCTACTCCTCTGTGACCCCCCCGCCCCCACTGACAGCACCTGTGGTTGTTACGTCAGTTCCCCACATGCAGTTTGTAATGAATTCAGACAAACACACCAACGACCTGAGTTGTGGCCCGTTCTTGTTCACACGTTTTAGAAAGAGGACTCCCAAGGAGCCGAAAGGTGGCTGGCTCTCGAAGGTGGACTTTTAGCTGTTCTCACCAGAGGGACACCACCCATCACGAACGCAACCTACAGTCACATTCCCCTACTCACCGGGTGGCCCTTCTAACGTCACTTGACATAAGCTTCCCTAGAAGCAGGGATCCAAAGAGGGATGCCCCCCAAAAAACAACCACAGGCTCTCATTTCCCACTGTCCCTTGAACAGTGTTTAATTAGGGAACATTCCTTCCCTGCCCTAAATGAACACTTGTGCCGCTCTAGGACACTGTGGTCCTTAAAAGCTGAAAAAAATGTGGCCTCAGTGGAGCCATTTACAGTGTCCTGTTTCAGGAAATAATCAGAACTTTCAACTTGATTTAAAACTCAGTCTTCCCTTAGCCCCAGTGAGGCTTTGCATGGGGCTTTGTCTGCTCACACTGGTGTTTCTCCTTGTCCCTGAGCATCGTGGCTACTATTTCTTGTCTTGCCAGTTTGGAACTGGGGGCACTGGAGGGATTACGAGAGACAGGAAAGTTCCTGCTTGATTGGGGCAGTCTTGGGGTGGTCTGATGTCTGGAATACAGACTGCTCATCAGTTCCTCAGAAGCCACTGCGGGGCCCCTGGGGCTCCTTGGGCTGTGACATGAGTGCTGTGTTTTTCCAGGGTGACCTATCTCCCTTCATCTCTCCTTTCTACTCACCCTCTCTACTTCCCTCCTCCCTCTATTTATTTCTTTTTCTTCCTTCTTTCTTTTTTTTAAATTTATTTATTAAATTTAATGCAGTGACATTGATAAATCAGGGTACATATGCTGAGAGAAAACATCTCTAGATTATTTTGACATTTGATTGTGCTGTATACCCCTCCCCCAAAGTTAAATTGTCTTCTGTCACCTTCTATCTGGTTTTCTTTGTGGCCCTCCCCTCCCCCAACCCCTCTCTCCTTCTTCACCCCCTACCCCTACCCCCCACCCCTGTTACCATCACCTCCCCTCCCCCAACCCCCTCCCTCTCCTCCCCCCACCCTGTAACCCCCACAGTCTTGTCCATGTCTCTGAGTCTCATTTTTATGTCCCTTCTATGTATGGAGTCATATAGTTCTTAGTTTTTTTTCTGATTTACTTATTTCACTCCGTATAATGTTATCAAGGTCCATCCATGTTATTGTAAATGATCCGATGTCATCATTTCTTATGGCTGAGTAGTATTCCATAGTATATATGTACCAAAGCTTTTTAATCCACTTGTCCTCTGATGGACACTTGGGCTGTTTCCAGATCTTCGCTATTGTGAACAATGCTGCCACAAACATGGGGGTGCATTTCTCCTTTTGGAGCCGTTCTATGGTGTCCTTGGGGTATATTCCTAACAGTGGTATAGCTGGGTCAAAAGGCAGTTCGATTTTTAATTTCTTGAGGAATCTCCATACTGTTTTCCACAGTGGCTGCACCAGTCTGCATTCTCACCAGCAGTGCAGGAGGGTTCCCTTTTCTTCACATCCTCGCCAGCACTTATTCTGTGTTGTTTTGTTGATAAGCGCCATTCTGACTGGTATGAGGTGATATCTCATTGAGTTTTAATTTGCATTTCTCTAATGATTAGTGATGTTGAGCATTTTTTCATATGCCTATTGACCATCTGTATGTTCTCTTTGGAGAAGTGTCTATTCATTTCTTTTGCCCATTTTTGGATTGGGTTGTTTGTCTTCCTGGTGTTGAGTTTTACAAGTTCTTTATAAATTTTGGTTATTAACCCCTTATCAGACATATTGTCAAATATGTTCTCCCATTGTGTAGTTTGTCTTTTTATTCTGTTCTTGTTGTCTTTAGCTGTGCAAAAGCTTCTTAGTTTGATATAGTCCCATTTGTTTATCCTGTCTTTTATTTCACTTCCCTGTGGAGATAAATCAGCAGATATATTGCTCCGAGAGATGTCCGAGAGCTTACTGCCTATGTTTTCTTTTAAGATGCTTATGGTTTCAATGCCTACATTTAAAGACTTGTACTTGGAAAATTACAAAGCATTGATAAAAGAAATCAAGAAAGATACAAACAAGTGGAAGCATATACCGTGCTCATGGTTAGGAAGAATAAACATCATTAAAATGTCTATATTACCCAAAGCAATCTATAAATTCAATGCAATACCAATTAAAATACCAATGACATACTTCAAAGATATAGACCACATATTCCAAAAATTTATGTGGAACCAAAAGAGAACACGAATAGCCTCAGCAATCTTAAAAAAGAAGAATAAAGTGGGAGGTATCACACTTTCTGATATCAAGTTATACTACAAGGCCGTTGTTCTCAAAACAGCCTGGTACTGGCATAAGAACAGGCACATAGATCAATGGAACAGAACAGAGAACCCAGAAATAAACCCACAGTTTTATGGACAACTGATATTTGACAAAGGAGGTAAGGAAATACAATGGAGTAAAGACAGCCTCTTTAACAAATGGTGTTGGGAAAATTGGACAGCTACCTGCAAAAAAATGAAACTAGATCACCAGCTTACACCACTCACAAAAATAAACTCAAAATCGATAAAAGACTTAAATGTAGGCCGTGAAACCATAAGCATCTTCCTTCTTTCTTTGTTGATCGCTCCACACAGGTTTGCTCACTCCCATGTGACATCCAAAGGCAGATTAAGGTCGGTTGAGGCCCCGGGCGCAGAAAAATATATTGAGCCCCTTAAAAAAAAGATATAGAAAAAATAAAACTACACGTTAACCATATTTTTAAATAAATAAAAAATATGATGTTCTATTAATGTTAAAAGTGCACATGTGAAACCAAACTTGGTGTCATTAAAAAAAAGTGTCAAGTCGGGGTTTTGCGGGGTCCCTCCAGAAGTTGGGGCCCAGGGCGCCCTCCTGGTTTTCCCTGCCATTGAATCTGCCTCTGGTGACACTCCAAAGTCCATATTTTAAATGGCTTTCATGAAAATGAAATGTCCATTTTTTCTGTGTCCACACGCATGCCTCTTTCCTCAACAAACCCTGGAGTGCAGTCACATTGCAGGGCACCGATCGCCTCTCGTGGTCTTGTATTAGCTGGCCAGTGTGGCCCCTCTCAATGGCTGTAGAACCAACATGCACACAATGACTTAAAATCACTGTGATGACTGTTTTTAATGGTTCTTTGAGGTGATGGGGTCGTTAGTCTGTCTGCTTGCCCAGAGCTAAGCTGGGAGCTGCATTCAGCTGGGAGATCAATGGGGCTAGAAGACCCCAGGGGGCCTCATTCATGCTATAACAGTTTGTGTCAGCCATTGCCTGGGGTGCCCCTCTTTCTCCCACAGCCCCGCCTCAGAGACAGGGTGCCTTTCCTGTCCTGCAGCTGACACTGACTTCCTATGTGTCCCCAGAGACAGCTGTAGAAGTTGATGGCAAGGTCTTTTAGGGCTTAGGCACTTAAGTCATATGATGTAATGCTTGTCATACTTGATTGGTCCAAGTGAGTCCAAAGGCCAGGCCTGAGTCAAGCGATAAGGAAGCAGACTCTGTGTCTTGATGGAAAAAGTGACAAAATCACAATAAGAAAGAACTTAAATATCATTTCTGAGAAGAATGTGCTGTCATATTTCACAATCCACCATGCCAGCTTTTTAGAGTTTTCCAGATTTTGTTCCAATGCCAGTCCACTGTGTCCCTGTCATTTCAAAAGACACGTCATACTCCACTGAGAGTTTCCATTGAAGAAAGTCCCTCACTCTGGGCTTTAGGGCAGGGAGGACACACAGAACACCTCATTCTGGAGGAATCCGCTTTATAAACAGCCCCCTAATTTCTGACATCTGTGTTCTTGTCCAGCATCAGTGTGGGGAAGGTGTTTAAGAGTCAGGTAGTGGCCCTGGCCAGTGGCTCAGTGAATAAAGCATCAACTTAGCATATGGGCATCCCAGGTTCGATTCCTGGTCAGGGCACACAAGAGAAGCAACCATCTGCTTCTCTCCCTCTCCTTCTCCTTCTCTCTCTCTTTCTCTCCTGTAGCCATTGGCTCGAATAGTTTGAGCATGGCCCTGGGTGCTGAGGATAGCCTGGTAGGTCCAAGCATGTCAGCATCAGGTGCTAAAAGTAGCTCAGTGCTAGAGCATCAGCCTTAGATGGTGTTGCTAGGTGGATCCCAATTGGGGCACATGCACGAGTTTGCTTTACTATCTTCCCTCCTCTCACCTGAAAAAAAAAAAGAGAGGTAGCCTGTTTGTGGATGACTCTGTAAATGTTTTATATTGTCTCATACCTCCTTTGAAATGCTATATATATATATATAGCATTTGTAGCATATATATATAGCATATATATATATATATATTTGTAGTTTGGTGTCTTCACTCAAACGTTAACATTTTCTTATACTTACTTAAGAAAGACTTCCAGAGTAAGCCTCTTTAGCATCTGAGCAAAGAGCAGTGACCAGGCAGTTTTGGGGTCACCTGGGCCAGGCTGTGATGCCCAGATTTGCCATCTCCTGTCAATGCCTCACATGGTCACCTCTGCAATGGAGGTAACACAACATGTCCCATATGACTTGTTACAGAGCCATGTAACCCTGCTTCTGCCTAATCCCACGTATGGTTTGGATGACATCTGGCACCCAGGTAGTCACCTCATGACCTAGAAGTGACAAGCCTAAGATAAAAAAGGTCCATTCACTGAAACTAGTGAAAATGTGGGGTTGGAAGCAGATTCTGGTCGAGCTACTGAATTAACCTGGAAACGCTACTTCCAAGGTTCTTGCTGTGTGGAAGAGATAAATGTCTGTATTATTTTGTTATTGATGATTGAGTATATTTTTCCTTATAGCCCAAAGCATCCTAATTGATATTGTGGCTCTTAAATGTATGCAGGGTGGGGGTTAGTTTTCAACTTTTTTCAGATGGAATTAAAAAAAATAAATAAGGTTGAGAAGGATGAATATATACATCGACTCAGCCAGGCCATGAAGAGCAGAGAAGAGCCCAGGCTCTGTCCTCTCATTCCCAGGATACAGCTCCAATTAGTAAGCATTTTGGGGCACCTACTATATGCAGCCCCCTAGGAGGCACTGCCCCATCTTTGGCTGTGAACATGAGCAGGCAGCCTGATGTGGAGGAGACAGGCAGCAGCGTGGAAAGGACACAGGTGCTGGACCCACAGACAGGCTCGTTTCTGCCATGTCATCACCACAGGATTTGGGGCCGGTCTCCTCCCAGCCAAGTTTCTGTAGCATCATGTGCCCTTGCCTAGCAGGGTCGATGACAAGGAGTATATGCAAAACCAACTAAGATGCAGTCTATGAATCCTGTCTCCAGATTGCATCTAATGAGGCTTTTTAAGAGGTCAGCAAAGTGGTTGAGTTGGGCTGGGCTCCCCAAAGGCTGGTGCAGGAGTAAAACTCCCCTGAGAGGCAGTCTATAGGCTTTGGAGCAGAAGAAGATGACCCACCCACGCTCACCTGGGAAATCTTTGTCCCCAGAGTAATGCCAGGGGCCAGAGGCCAGCCCCCTGTTGATGTCAGAGTGGCAGGTGGGGTGGGATCCGGTGTGGGATCCTGGGTAAGGTCCTGTGCCCCTCACCTGCTGCTGAGTCCTGGGTGTGAGGGACGCAGCCCCATGGAGGAAGTAGCCAGGCAGACGTGGGGTCATCCCATGCACACAGGAAGCTCAGAGAGAGACTCAACAAGCTTTCTCCTACGACACATTCAAATGTCAGAACACCCTTCCTCCTCCATTGTTGGGTGGGGAAGAAGCCACGGGTCCTGTGATAGAATCTTTGAGGGGAGGTCAAGAGTGTTCTGGGAATCCAGGAGCCTCAGGTCAAATTCCTTCCCTCTTTCAACTGTCAAAATACTAACTGATCAGTGCATCATACAACCCAGTCGGTTTCGAGGACTGGGAGGGACGTAATTTTGACATTAGGACCTGCGGTAAACATTTAATGAGTGACTACTATGTGTCTTGTGTTAAACACTTCCCGAAGTGCTTTACTTCTTTTCCTCCAGGTACCAGCTCTAGACATTGGGTCCAATCACACCCCCACTCACACAGGATGATGTGACAATGTAGAGAAGGTGTTGTGCTCAAGCTCACACGGCCAGTAGGGGGCAGAACTGCCAGAACCCAGGGAGCTGAAAGTCAGAGCTGGAGAACTTACCTCGTGGGGCACACAGACCACCACCCAACTCTCCTCCAAGAGGCTGGTGAGCCGGACTTGACCAAGTAGCTTGAGATCCAGAAAATAGAATGCTGTTACTTAAGGAAAATTAAAAACTTAAGGACATTAAAAGAAAAGAGATAAACATAAGGTTTTATTTTTTTTAAGGGCACAAGGTCAAGTGCCCTTAAAGATCACTCGCTTCTCCGCCTACTCTGTGGTTGCCTCACGGTTTTCTATGTCGGGTGCCGACCCCCTCCAGCCAAGGCCGATTAGACAGACAGTCCTCACAGCCGACCTTTTACATCAAGAAAGTGTACTCCGCATGTTCCCGGCATAGCCCAAAGCCAGAAAAGTTCACAGCTCCACATGAAAATGTTAGAAAAAGATCACATTGCAGCAGCTGCTTATGTGGATTACCTAGTCTAGCCATTCTGCTCAGACTGAAAAAAAGCCTGTCTGAGTTGTAGGAGGAGAAAAAAAAACCCAACAAAAAAAACAAGTCTCTAAAATATCAAGTTAGCGCTTGCTGGTGGAGCAGTGCTTTCCCGTTTGTTGGCCCAGAAGATTCAGGTGTACCTGAAAGGCAGTCAGGATGTTTTTCCAGACCCCAGGGCAGGGGCAGGGGGCGTGTCTGTCCTTCCCTCCCACCCCCACTCCGTGTCCCATGGTGTTTCTATACCAGAGCTTCCCTTGAATTTTATTTTTAAATCCTTCACAGCTGACCCAAAGCCCAATAGGAAATCTCTAGCCCTTCTTATAGCCATTTAATGCAACTTCCTTTAATGTTTTAACAAAAAATAAAAATAAAAATGAGATCAAGGGATACTCTGTCCTCTACCAATGTCCCCTCTGTAGAGGGCCAGCAATGCCATCCCTGTGTGTGTGTGTGTGTGCGCGCGCGCATGCACTTGGCCCTTTCATGATTGAATGTCCCTTAACATCAATGATGTTATTTTTTTTCTTCAGAACCTCAAAGCATGGTCTGTCAGTCACAGTGCAGTCTCCACGTCACAGAATGGGAAAAGGTCTTATAGTGAGATTAGAAACTGTGGTGGGGCTTTTCTGTTATGGAATTAGGTATCTTTTCCTGAGCACCTGAGGTTCCCATTTCTCTCCTGAGTGCTACTTTCCAGAGCCTTGATTTCTCCCACCTTGTTGCTGCAGCTATTGTTGGGGGTAGGGGGGTCACAGAGAAATGAGGAAGCAGATCCTAGAGAAGAGTGTTTCTCTGTGCAGTGATGTCCAACCTGGTTCTGACATTGTAAGTTCAGCTCCAGTGTGATCGTTTAGACTCGAGATGAACATGATATCCTGTATTCTCTTCAGGGTTCAGAGATGTATTGAGAGGGGAGAGCATTAGCGAGTCTGGGATCTGACCCTGGGTGACAACCCTTGACCCTGAGGAATAAGGTACAACTTGCATTGTCAGTCTAGTTGGGGGATGTGTATGAAAAGTCACACATTACCTATGAAGTCTCCGTGAACCTGAAACAGAGGGGGTCACGTGTCTTATCCTGTTGCTTCTGTTGTGAGATGTTTTCTCAACACGAAGTCCCAGGATTCCTCATGTGTGGAGACAAGTGGCATTAAAATACACATAACTGATATCACTTCGGGATAGGCCAGTGAAATCCATGGTGTCGCTCCCAGAAAATAATGCACAGGGCAGAATAAGCGAGTAGAAGGTATCTTTGTTGACCACAGAACTTACTGGTTAAGGCTAGGTTCAGCCACACGTCACCTACGCCTGCACTGCCCTAGCTCACCAGCAGGAACGAGTTCTACGATATAACACTGGTTCAGGGACAAACAGTTTCATGTTCAGAAGGTCATCGAGGAGTCAGGGTTGTTGTTGCTGTCTTAGCACTGTTTATGGCCTTCGTTGTCCTGGGTCCCACTTCTGCGTTGTGCCTTCGATTTGACTGGTATGAAAGTGCTCTGGCCAGCAGGCCCAACCTGGCCTCTCTTTGTAAGTAAATGTTCATTGTAGCTGGCTGCTGTCGAGAGTAGATGTGAGAGCAGCCTCATGGCCCAGGAAGCCCACAACGTTCGTGGTGTGGTCCTCTATCGAGAAAGCTGGCTGACCCCTACCGAAGAGAAATCTGGGAATTGGAGATGTTGACCAAATCAACAAAAGTCCTCTCATGTCAAGTCTTCGGTTCCACTCTTTCCCAGTCTTGTCCCTGCCGGCAGCACAGACCACCATGGCTGAGGTGGGGCTCTGCTGCTGGAGTAGTTGAATGCTGGGCGTGATGCTCAGCAGGAGCGGAGAGCCCCTTTCTCCACCGGATGCCGCCTGCCCTGGTGATGACCCACCCTCCGTCTTCCCTTGTCTCTGCGGGGCACGGTGGCCTGCCCCACAGTCCAATATCACAGTTCTTTTTTTCTTTCTTTCTTTCTTTCTTTCTTTCTTTCTTTCTTTCTTTCTTTCTTTCTTTTTTTTACAGAGAGACAGAGTGAGAGTCAGAGAGAGGGATAGATAGGGACAGACAGACAGGAATGGAGAGAGATGAGAAGCATCAATCATCAGTTTTTCATTGTGACACCTTAGTTGTTCATTGATTGCTTTCTCATATGTGCCTTGACTGTGGGCCTTCAGCAGACCGAGTAACCCCTTGCTCGAGCCAGCGACCTTGGGTCCAAGCTGGTGAGCTTTGCTCAAGGCAGATGAGCCTGCACTCAACCTGGCGACCTCGGGGTCTCAAACCTGGGTCCTTTGCATCCCAGTCCAATGCTCTATCCACTGCGCCACCATCTGGTCAGGCACTCATAGTCCTTATAATTGTGCCTTTTCACCAACCTCTCAAACGCCCGAGATACTGTATCTGACCACCATGTAAGTACCATAGTACTTAAAAAAAAAGTCCCCCCCCCCTCATTTTTGTTTTTGTTCCAGCGATTCAGGCTCAAAGCCTCCTCCATCCAGAGTGTTAATGTCTAGAAAAATGTGGAAGCCAGAACACTCTTTCCTTTCTACTTCTTTATTTTTTTTAATGAATAAAAACTTCAATTACCATTGACATCCGATGTTATAATTAGTTTCAGGTGTGTAGCACAGTGCTTAAACGTTTATATAACTTATGACGTGATCTCCCTGCTAAGTCTAGTAACCATCTGACACCATGCCTGCAGGGGTGGGTTTACACTGGTGAGTACGTGAAGCACAGAATTTGGTAGCCTTGTGTTATTATGTATTAATTATTGTATTATTTTCTATACAAACAATGGTAAACCTACTTTCTCCCCACCCTGGAGCTGTTACAATATTACTGACTACATTCTGTATGCTGCACTGCTTTACATCCCGGGGACTATTTTGACACTGAGCAGCTGGCTGTACCTACTCTTTCTAAAAAGGGTTACCCTGGTTGCTCTATTACAACAGGAAAAGAGTCAAACACATCAACAGCGCCAGACAAGCATTGAGGGGGCCCAGAGCGCGACAACAATGTCTGCAGCGCGGAAAGCAGTCTTAGCATGAAAAGGAAAAGGCTTCACTTGTGATGGATGATTTTCCTCGGGACGGGCTGGGGCAGTGTGTGGATGTGTTTGTGTGCATGCATGTGGCTGTGGAGGTGGTGGTGCGGGGGTAGTGTGGAGGGGGCACCCTGTACAAGTTTGAACTGGGTAAGCCCAAAGAAGTCAGGCTTGGCCTAGGTCCCAGCTACAAGTCCGTACTGAGCCATGGAAGGTGGTGCTTGGTCCTCGGCGTGACAGCTGGTGCGGAAGCTGGAAGGGAGGCCTGCCTTGTTAGTGATGTCCCAGACGCTGTCTCCACCATGGCCCACGACACCTTTCAGACAGATGCACATCACGTATGCCCTGCACTGCTGGGGCGCCATGCGTTCTGGTGGTGGCCCTGGGTAGAGGAGCATGTTGGCAAGGAATCAACTTTCTCTCTTCACATAATTAAGAATTTTTTATTTCCTGGCACAAAGGGAGAAATCAGGTTGGGAATTGGACGAAGTTTCCAAGGTCATGGCAAGGGTCTGGCCCTTCTGGTGGCCTGACTGCCTAGCCCCGGGAAGTAGTCAGAAGAAGAGGTCAAACTTTCAGCCAGACAGGAAAGTGCAAGTCCATGGCCTTGGTGGGAGAGATAGGCCGATGTCTCAGGCCCTCTCCTCTCCCCGCTGCTCCAGCCGTGGGCAGGTGGCAGGGAGGGACGGGGAGGATCTTGAACCACTAGTTACAATCTTGACCAAGGAGGAGAGGATCACTCATTTTGGAGCTTGAGGCTGGCTGGCTCTGTATAGTTCAGTAGAACATCACTCGCCATTAAACGAACTTGAAATAGAGGGAAACTGCATCACAAGGTAGAGGAGGATGCTGGCGCGTTATTGCTGCATTTTAAAAGATTCAGCTTGGACTCAGGTCTTCCCGTTGTATGCAGAGCAGACTGTCCTCAGGGTACCCACAGGGACAGCATCATGGAGTTCCCCCCTCCCCCCATGTTCACATACATCTATTGCCCCAGAAACAAACTCCTGACTCAAGAATTAAAAGTTCTCATAGAAGTGGAAGTATTTCAGAAATATGCCCTGGACCATGCATTCGGCCGCTGTACTTGCCCTCATCAGAGGCTGCCCCTCCTCTCACCTTCTCTCTGGTCTTGCTAGCACCAGGGAAATAAATTGTCTTTGTCGCCGAGACACCTCCTCTTTGCACAAACAATCATCACATTGTAAACCCCGAGAATGTGGCCACCGCTCTCTCTCTGGTCCTTGAGGAATGCCGCTGGTATTTGTCTCGCCTTAGTAAAGCTTTTGGCTCTATGTCCCGCTCATATTTTTGGGTTAGAGCTTGCTAGAGTTGTTGGGACAAGTTAAACATTTCCTTTTCGGCATTCGTGACAAGGAAAAAAAATCCTATTGTATTTCTTAAAAAGTGACTTGTGACTCATCTCCTTTTTTGGGATTGAGTTGTAGCTTAAGAGTTGGTCAATGGTGTACTGTTCGGTTGTGAAAAGTAGCACAGAGGTTCAGAGCCCAACAGATGCTGAAATTGATACGTTTCATTCATTCCCCAGCCACGCCTACCGGATGCTGAGGAATTGTGCAAAAATGTTTCAGTGAGCAACTCATCTGAGCTCTAAGGATAACTCCCCAGTCTAAGATGCAACCCCGAATTCCAGGTGAAATTTATATTGAGTTGAAGGGAGCTACTTGCCACATAAGTGTTGACTTATTGGAACTGACATTTTTTCATTTTATTTTTTTGAAACTCAAAATAGCTTTTTTCTTTCTTTACTAGGTAAATGTTTATGTGCTTACATTAAAAAAAAATTGTTTCCAAGCAGAAAAAAATAGTCATTGCTGCTTTCACAAACAGTTCAGAAAAGACAGGGACATAGAAGGAAGAAAACATGGCTATTCATAACCTGACCCTACAAGAGTAATCAACACCGTTTTGGGGTATATAGCCTGGCAGTCTATCGATCTGTTTACACTCACACAGCGATGTTAGCTTGCATGGCAATGTGTGGCACAGGCTCCTTTACTTTTTATTCATCAATAAATGAGCCACATCATTTTCATCTTTTTTAGAAAACAGACTTGTGCAATGTCTGTCTCTTTAGGTTGCTTACTGGGGCAAAGGTGGAAACATTTTCAGAATAAATGAGTTGTCCATTGTTTTCTTAGCAGTTTGATGCCAAGACTGGATAGGCAGGAGGAGACAACTTAAATTTTTTGCTTTAAACTTCTTGATTAATTATAATGATAGAAAGTTTCTGGGGACGAAGGGTTTTTGATTGTCATAGAGCCAAACAAAATGACCAAGAACAGTCAAAAGGCCACTCAGGATATTGTAGTTTGTGGGGTTCCTGGTGACATGCTGGGCCATCTTGGGAAATAAAAAGATGTGCTTCCCCACAAACATTAGTCTAGACCTTCCAGCTGTCAGGAGAGCATAGGAAATATTATCTGTGAACCATTTTCCTTTTAGATGGTCAAGAGTCTAACTCTAACTCTATATTATCTGCTGCCAGACATTTTTCCCTTTCATTTTTATTTCTAGTGTGTATAGAGCCAAAATTGAACTGAGGCTAAGAATGGGGGGGGGGGTTTATAAATGTATTATGTTCAAAAGGGCTTGTCTTATGCAGATAAGGTCAAAGCTCTTTGCCGTCAAAATGTAGTTTCCTTTTTCTCTGACATCCCGTGTTGCTTGTATAAACAAAAGGAGATTAACAGTGAAGCTAGAACCCAATGAAAACGTACCTGTCTGGGGTTTGGTGAAAAACCACAGTCGGTCAAACTTGTCAAGTACTGCCAAAGGCGAGAAATCTAAGTTGGTTGAAATTTGGCTGCGTTTCCCAAACCCGAAGCCGTTGTTGAGGCGAGGGCCTGGACTGAGTCACCATGTGCGTGCTCACCAGAGCTTGCAAGTGTGACTGCTGTGGGTTAACACACATGCCCACCTGGCCTTCCAAGTTGGTACAGAGGGGATGCCTGCCTGCGTTCTCAAACTTACCTCCCATTTCTGGGAGGAGGCGTATAGCCCAGAGATGATACAACTCCTGGGAAAAGCGTGGAAAGACTTGGAAGTTACCAGCCATCTTGGCTTATGCTATCCCATGTCTGCAAAAGCCTTCTGCTGATAGAATCCTAGGACTGGGAACGGTAGAGAGAGGTCATGGCCCAAGGCAAACCATACAGGTACCGCAGGAGGCCTTGCTTCTTGTTAACATGGTGTTTCTTTCAACAAGAAGACAGTCTTTTTTTTTTTTTCAGTAATGACTAACTTGTGTTTACTTTTCTTTAGCCACAGTAATTTTGTCTCACAAAGTTTTGCAAAACATAAAAGAGATACTGGGCACCGAGTGATTAGGTTTCTCATAGAGTTAATTTGTGACACTGATAAAATTAAATTCTCAAAATGATCTAATAAATTAACAAGTGGAGATCGTGCCATGAGCGTGCATACACACACACACACACACACACACACACACACGTCATATCGTCAGCATCCACGCAGTGCCACAGATGTGTTTTCAAAAACCAGTTTCCCAATAATTAAGTTTAGAGATTGGGAAAAAGTGTATGATTATCACCTCCAAAACTTTTGCCCTTCATTCAACTGTGAAAACAATCAACTTTTTACATTCTGGTCATTCATAAAAACAATCAAGTCGTTAGGAAATGAGTGGAATTCATAAAGATTTTTTAAGTGTTCGTGTTGAATTTTTTTACTGTTCAAAAATTAACTTTCATGCTTTGCTTGTTCTCTTTCTGCCTCTGAAATAGATTTTGAGCCCAAAGTCTCATTATGCAGATCAATGCCAGGTTGTCTGGTCCCTTGAAGTAAACTCTGGACCAAAATAAGCTCACACATAAGCACTACCCTAAATAAGATTACCGTTGGATTTGGGAATGGAGGAGCAGATGCAAAAAGGGTGGCATAGCAAGTTAAAAGTTAATGCAAGGCTTGGAGACAGTGCATAATGAATTATTGGGTAGCTGATAAAGTCAAATGTTTGAGGCCAAAGGTGGAAGGGGATCAATCATAGTGTCTCTGTGATAGAAGACAGTGAGACTAGGTAAGCCCCGGGGAGCACTATGGGCCGTCACTGAGTAACATCCACCCATTCACAGTCCATGTGATGTCCGTAACTGGACCCAGTGAAGTTGTACATCTCCTCTGGGTCCTACGGGGAGAAATCTAAGGAGAAGGCTCCTTCCTAAGGGCTTTGCTGCCTTTGCTATTTATTTGTATTGTGCGCTGACGGGGAAGAGCCACATGACGATATAAAGAACAGGGCAGAACTTATCTCGCCACTGTGCCTCCCATGGTACCCGTTGTGAAGCCTGCGCTTAGCAGGAATCAGTGCAGAGCTTTCAAGCCCTTTGGTGGCAGCCCTGGCCTCCCACCTGCTGGCTCCTACCTCTGCTCCCATTCCCTTTCTATCGGTGCCCATGGTATCCCACTTGCTCTGATATTTTTGAATTTGGCTCCTGTTTCTGATTGTATATTTGCCCGTGAACTTGGTGGCAACTTAGGCTCTCTGGGTTTTAACCCTGAGCCACCTCTGGAGCACATCGGCTGCTGTCTTTGGGCTTTCCTGAATATTGAACCCTCTATCTTGCCATCAGATCCTCCCCAGTCTCAGTACCCAGGGGGCTGCACTTCTATTGTCTCTTGAGGGATGGTTTGAAGCCACTTAAGAGAAAGCAAAAGAGCATTCCAAACCAAGGCAATAGCATATTCGAAGGTCAAAAGCCAGGAGAGGGGTTGACACATCCCCTGTGCTGCACTGATGTGTGTTCAGACACTACATCATCGTCTGGGGGGGGGTTGCTGTGGCCCCATATGCAATCTGATGGCCGAGATTGCCCCATATGCAATCTCGGCAGAGCCTGCACGGGGGGCTGCAGCTGCTCTGAGGCTAGGTGTCCTTATGCTGGTGAGAGATAGAATCTTAATACCACAAGTCCAGTCCATCTTTGTCATTGTGGGCCCTTTGAACAAGATGCCTCCCTTCAGAGTTGGCTGAGGGTCTCCTGTGACCTTGTGAGATGGTTTCTAGTTCCTCTGCTGCCTCCACCACATCTCAGAGCAAGGCCTTATGTTTTCCTTCCTTCTGCAGGGTCACCCTGAGAGCCTCAGGCCGGCACCTGCCACCTGGCCCCTCCCCTTTAAGCAACACCTTTCTTTGTGGTGAGAATGCACCCCATCCCTTATGTCCAGATGAGTGGCTGAATGATCTCCAAATGCACAGCACATTTCAGAGAAAACTTTTTAAAGACATTTTTTAAAAAGATTTTATTTATTAATTTCAACCAGGGGAGAGAGAGAGAGGGAGAAGGGGTGGGGGGAGCAGGAAGCATCCACTCATAGTAGTTGCTTTCTATATGTGCCTTGACCGGGCAAGCCTGGGGCTTCCAACTGGTGACATCAGCGTTCCAGGTCGATGCTCTATTCACTGAACGGACACAGGTCAGGCACTTCAGAGAAACCTTAACAGATTCTTTGAAATGCTGGGTATTCTTTAAAGAAGGAGTGGAAGACCAGGACGGAAGTGCAGGGCATGCCAGGGAAGCCAGGTGTCCACAGCAGGGCAGGGAGAAACTCCCCATCCCGGGGTCAGAAATGATTGCACATGTGAGTGAAGTTATGACTGAGGAAGAGAAGGGATATGATAACTGCCTTCAAATATTTGAATGTAGTCATCTGAAGGAGAGACTCGCCCTGCATGCTCCCCGGGGACAGAATGAGAACCAACACTGAAGGCACAAGGAAACGGATTTCAGCTCAGTGTGAGCAAGAAGTGTCTAATAAGCAGTACTGTAGACATGTTAAACAAGCTAAGCTGGGAGCTCCCTGGCCCTGGAATTCTTGTAAATGCTGGAATCCTGTTGTGGACCGTAAATGACAAAAAGCCATTTTAGATTCGAGGCTTAGCAAAAGGCTAAGTTCTCCCCCCTTCATCTCCATATTTGGCTTTGATGCTGAGTATTTGCACCCACTCTACTTGCTTCCTTGGGTTGCTGGAAGCAATATACATGCCCTTCCTCTGACTCTTTGTTTGTTTCAGATGTTGGTAGATTTCACTAATGTATCCTGTTTTTGCCTTGGGAGAGTTCCTGTCTTAGCCTTGGATGTGCAACTTTGTATCAAGGTCCTTGATTTGCATATGGCTATATAATAAAGCAAACTGGGGCTATGGGGCACTTGGATACCGCCAGGCATTTTGATGAGTCCTCCTGGTCCCATCGTTTTTGTTTTGATAAGTGTGTTTCCTTAATTCTGCACCGTTATTAGGAGCCATGCTGGTCTGCGGCAAGTGGCGCCGGAATAGGGACTTGAGTACGAGGAAACTAAAACTGGAGGAAGGTAACGGAACTCCCCAAAGTGAAGTGCGCACAGTGAGTAAAGAAAGTTTTTGGGGAAAATGTAGTCGGGAGTAAAAGATTATGGGAAAGATAGGGTAAAAAATAAGGGACCTTTTTGTAGAAATGTTTCTGTATGAAGACAAATTGTTGTCTGAAGAGTATCTGGGTGAGCTGGAAACAGAGGGATGTAAATACGAGGATAACTTGGAGTCTGAGGATGACAGGGAGGATAAAATATCCGTGGCTATGGCTGCCTTAGCCCTGGGGCCTCTGCTGCCCTCAGCTTCTTCCTACATTCAACCCTCTGCTCCTCCATTTCCTTATCAGGCTGATTGTGGAATCTATAGCTCAAAATCTGGGAAATACCCTCTCCAACAATCTATAGACCAGGCTTGAAATGTAGGGGAAACAATAAATGATGGCTTTACCCATTTTCCTGTTGTGGAAAGACAGGATGATACAAGGAGACTAGTGCAAGAACATGAACCTGTACCTTTTAGAACTCTGAAAGAGCTTAAACTTGCTTGTGTTCAATATGGGCCTACTGCCCCTTTTTCACTTGGTTTATTAGATACTATTAGTGCAAAGTCTCTTCCCCCAAATGACTGGAAGGTGATTGCTTGTGCTTGTCTCTCTGGGGGTGATTATTTGCTGTGGAAGTTGGACTTTCTTGAGTATGGATAGGATACTCAGGTATTAGGAAAGTTACAGCTTTTCCTGTCATGATCTGATTTTCTTTAAAGTTTTATCTACAATCTTCTGAACTATCATTTTTGTTTCTTTCTTATTCTTTGCCTGGAAATTGAGGCAGGGGACCTGTGTTGGGTCTGACTATAGAAAATATACCAGCAGCTGCTGAGAGCAAATTTTCTCAGGGAGATTTTGTTTAGTCATATCCTCAGTTCCTCTGTCAGAAAATGCCCTGACTAATATCAGGCAGGCATCTTTCTAATCTGGATGTGCTCTGAAATCCCAGGTTTCTTTCTGGTTTGTCTAATTCTTGTTTCTGTTTAGTCTTTGTTTAATGTTGTCAAAATGTGTCTGTTTTTAAGGCCTGAATTAAGTTTTTTTGCATGCAAAAATTGGAAATGCTGGCTCTAATATTTAGAAAAAATAAAATGTTTTTAGAACTTGTAAGGAGCGCTCATTTAAATTTAAATAGACTAGAATGGAGATCTTTAAGACTTACTGATTTGGTTAGTGCATTGTGAGGTGTGTTCAGAGTTAGGAGCCAAATAGCAATTTAAGTATTAGGATTGATCAAAGTTATATGTTATACTTGTGTTTTTTTGTGTGTAAATTGTCTTGTTTATGTATAAGGTTGTACTCAGTTAGGCAAAACAAAGGAATTGAGCAAAATTAAGCAGGGACCTAATAAGTCATTTCAAGAATTTGTCTTACGGCTAATTCAAGCACTTAGAACAGTGATTGTCAACCTTTTTTGAGCCGTGGCACATTTTTTACATTTACAAGATCCTGGGGCACACCACCTATCAAAATGACACAAAATGACACTCTAACACAGTACATATTATACATATAGTTAATAATATAGTTTCTAAATGTATTTATACTCACTTAATGTGAAACCTGGGCCTGTTTTGATGAACACAAAAGGGATATCCTGGCAGGAATGGTAGAAAGACACACACAAAGCTCTTCCTCAACAGTTCTCAGTCTCTCTCTGTTTTTAGTTTTTATCACAGTCAAGCTTGAGAAGCTCAGCTCACATAGATATGTGGTTGAAAACAGGAGCAATATCAAAATAGCTTTTTGGCCAGAATGGGGAACTCCTTGGCAACAGATAACCAAAAACTGTCCAAAGGAAGATCAGCAAAATTTAGCTTTAAACCATGATCTTGTTTCAGTTCAATGAGTTCTCTTGATCCTTTAAAGTCATGTCCTTTCCAGCAATGGATACTGAGCTGCATGGGTCCCTAACCCAGTCAAGGCATTCTGTGAAGGCTGAAGAGAAATAAAATGACAACATCTTCTCAAGAGTTTTCAAATGTCTGCCAATCACCTCGCACATTGCAGCAGTGTTGCCATCATGCTGTTTCTCGGTGAGCGGGAACATCTCAAGGTTGCTACGCTGCACATGTTGTTGCCAGAGCTGCACCTTTAAACGGAATCCATTCATTTTATCAGTGCTTGTAAGCAGGTTTTCATTTCGGCCTTGCATCCGTGTGTTCAGTTCATTCAGATAATGAAATATATCAGCCAGGTATGCCAACTTTGCACACCACTCATCATTTGAAAGCAGCTTTGAGTAATCAGACCTCTCGTTTGTCAGAAATACTTTAAGTTCCTCTCGCAACTCATACACATGGGCCAGCACTTTGCCGCGCGACAGCCACCGGACCTCCGTGTGGAGCAATAAGATTTTATGTTCCGCTTCCATTTCTTTACACAAAGATGCAAATAAGTGACATATCTGCTGGTTAGGTCTTTGCAATGAGGGCCTCACGGTGCAAAAAACAGTGCATAACAATAACATCTGGGTTTCTTTCTTTGACCCTACTTATGAAGCCTTTGATGCACCCGACCATGGCTGCAGCTCCATCAGTGCAGACACCTGTGCAGTTTTCCCATGTAAGCCCGCTATTATCAAGATATTCCGACGTGACCTGAAATATTTCCTCTCCTGTTGATTTTTCTGGCAGTGTCTTGCAAAATAGGAAGTTTTCTCTAATGGCTTCTCCATCCACAAAACGCACATTGGCCAAGAGCTGACAATGTCCACTAATATCCATCGACTCATCAAGTTGCAAGGCAAATTTCTTACTGATGCGCACCTTTTCCAAAACAATAGTTTCAATATCTGCAGACATGTCATCAATACGTCTGGCAATTGTGTTATCTGAGAGAGGCACTTTAGCTATCTCTTTGGCCGCGGTAGGGCCAAGCATCTCATTTACAATGGCTTTACAAGCTGGCAGTATTAATGTTTCTGCCACAGTGTGGGACTTTTTTGATTTAGCTACGAGTTCAGCAACAAGGTAGCTAGCTTTGAGGGTTTTCTCGTTTACCTTTGTGGTTTTTCTCAAAAAAGTTTCCCATTTCTCATTGTTTGTACATAAGCATACAAAATAGTCCACTGGCTTGTTTTGAACGGAAGGGTGTTTTGTTTGGAGATGGCGTTTAAGCTTGCTTGGCACCATGGCGCTATTGGATAGCTTCTCACCACACACCAAGCACAGCGGAGTCAGTGCTGTCTTATCCCTGGTGAAAGTAAATCCAAATGAAAGATAGCTTTTGCTGTATTGCCTCGAGCTCACCGTCTTGTCTTTTTTCTTTTGTCGACCACTTATACTAGGGCCTTCATCTGGGTCAGAATTTTGTCCAGGGCCCTGTTCGGCATTTTCATTTTCCTTTCTCAAAAACTTCTCCATCACTGTCACTTGCTCGTCTTGCTGAGATCCCAAACTGTCACAAGAGTGAAATATAACTGGCAGAGGTCCTTTAAATAAATTACATTTATTTAAAAAAAAAAGTTAAATAAAAAAGGGTAACCCCCTCATATAGACAGTCCCATGTAACATCCCTCATATATACAGTCCCATATAACATCCCTTATATATACAGTCCCACGTAACATCCCCTTATAAATACAGTCCCATGTAACATCCCCTCATATGCAGTCCCCATGTAACCTCATATATACAGTCCCATGTAACCTCATATATACAGTCCCATGTAACCCCTCATATATACAGTCCCGCTAATAGATACTGGAGCTTTCATCAAGGTTGTGGGTTCAAATCAATTTGGCAAATACTCTCTCTATATAGAGACTGGACAAAATCAATTTTAGAAAATGTTGGGTACTTGTGTAACATCATAAGTCCTCAAAGCATCTCTACTGTCAGATTGAGAAGTTTACATTCTAGGTAAGGATTCTGATAAATACTAGAGTTCTCCCTGAGGTTATGGGTTCAAATCCCATGGTCATCTGGGTGCAGGGGCCTTGGTTATGTCTGTTTTGATGGTGTATATAGAGATTTGAGCTCTTTAAGAAGATGACCCTTCAGGAGGCCATATACAATATAGATAACATTGTGATGCATTGTATATCACCCTCTGTGGGGCCTCTTTTAAAAAGAAAAAGGTCAAATATCTATATACACCATCAGGATAGACATAACCAGCTGAGGCTGAGGCTTCATCTAGTGGTGGCAACATTTACCTTCAGTCCTGACCAGGATTAGAAATTGGGACCATGAGGAGGAGTAGCAGCTTCAACTACGCCGGGGCCACACAATGACAAATGCGCGGCAGCCCGAGCGGGACCTTCCTGAGTGTGGATGAGAGGCGGCCTACTATTGGTTCATCACTAGTGGTCGGGATGAATCCTAGAAGGTGATTGGTCCGTGAGTGTTCCCTGTGCCTCCACTCTTCCTGTCGCTGATAGCTGGAGGGATTGTGAGGGGAATGTTTATGTTCGGATGGAGGCGGCTGGTGGCAGGCTGGATAAATAGCCTCCGTGGGCTGTATCTGGCACATGGGCCGTAGTTTGGGGACCCATGTTTAATTTCCTCACGGCACACCTGACCATGTCTCATGGCACACTAGTGTGCCGTGGCATACTGGTTGAAAAACACTGACTTAGAAGAATAGTATAAGGATTCTAATTCTGCTTCTCAGGCCACATCCGGCAAAAGGGCCCCAAGAAAATTGATTTGGCTCCTCTGATTTTGCCAATTGGATTCAACAAATAGGTCAGGAATGGCCTGAAATGGAACTAACAATACAAGGGTGTAAATTTAAAGGACTTTTAGATACTGGAGCTGATGTATCTGTTGTTGCTAAGCTACATTGGCCTCCTTCCTGGCCCACTCATGCAGCAGCCACAGAATTACAAGGTATAGGGCAGAGTAAATTCCCTCAACAAAGCTCTAGTTTTTTACAATGGGAAGATAAAGAAGGTCATTCTGGATTTTTTAAGCCTTATGTGCTCCCTGGATGGCCAGTTAATTTGTGGGGTAGAGATGTTTTGAAAAATATGGGAGCATTGCTTGTCAGTCCTAATAGTTTAGTCAGCACTTAAATGCTTGATCAGGGATTTTTTTCCTACTAAGAGACTAGGGAAAGAACAGCAAGGAATTCAAACCCCCATAGAAGTGGCACCCAATACCTGAAGGCGTGGATTAGGATATCAAAATTTAGCATAGGGGCCTTGGTAGCTCCTGCTACCCTAATAATGCATTGTGCAGACCCAATTACTTGGAAATCAGTCCTGTATGGGCAGACCAATGGCCCCTTTCTCAGGAGAAACTTAAGGTAGCTGCTCAATTGGTACAAGAGCAGTTACAGCTTGGGCACACTGAACCATCTAATAGTCCATAGAATACACCTATTATTTGTCATTAAAAAGAAATTGGGAAACTGGAGACTATTACAAGATTTGAGAGCAATAAATAAGACTGGAAATTATGGGTCCTCTCCAGCTACAACTCCCTTCTCCTACTGCCATTTCATGGAATTTTCACCTTATAATTATTGACTGGAAGGATTGCTTTTTTACTATTCCTTTAAGCCCACATGATTGCAAGCGTTTTGCATTCAGTGTTCCTTCACTTAATTTCCAGGCTCCATTGGAGCGATACCAGTGGAGAGTTTTGCCTCAAGGTATGGCTAACAGTCCTACCTTGCGCCAAAAATACGTTTCTCAAGCTATCTCTCCAGTATGAAGACATCACCCTAAGATATATATAATTCATTATATGGATAATATTCTTATTACTCATTCAGATAAAGACACTGTGTTGACCATTTTGCAACAATTAGAATATTCTCTGAAAGAATTAGGACTTTATATAGCTCCTGAAAAGGTACAGCAATCTTTACCTTTTTCTTATTTAGGACAAATTATTTAGGGACAACAAATTCGCCCACAGAAAATAGAAATCAGGACAGATCATTTGCAAACTTTAAATGATTTTCAGAAACTGTTAGGAGACATTAATTGGCTTAGACCTTTCTTGAAATTAACTACTGAGGAACTGAAACCACTTTTTTAAAAAAATAATTTTATTTTTTTAATGGGGCGACATCAATAAATCAGGATACATATATTCAAAGATAACATGTCCAGGTTATCTTGTCGTTCAATTATGTTGCATACCCATCACCCAAAGTCAGATTGTCCTCTGTCACCTTCTATCTGTTTTCTTTGTGCCCCTCCCCCTCCCCCTTTCCCTGTCCCTCTCCCCTCTCCCCCCCATAACCACTACACTCTTATCAATGTCTCTTAGTCTCACTTTTATGTCCCACCTACGTATGAAATAATGCAGTTCCTGTTTTTTTTCTGATTTACTTATTTCACTTCGTATAATGTTATCAAGATTCCACCTATTTGCTGTAAATGATCTGATGTCATCATTTCTTATGGCTGAGTAGTATTCCATAGTGTATATGTGCCACATTTTCTTTATCCAGTCATCTATTGACGGGCTTTTTGGTTGTTTCCATGTCCTGGCTACTGTGAACAATGCTGCAATAAACATGGGGCTGCATGTGTCTTTACGTATCAATGTGAAACCACTTTTTGACAGTCTTAGAGGCTCGGCTGAATCAGCTTCTCCTTGGCTACTTACAGCTGCAGGACAACAAGCTTTAAAGCTTGTAGAAAAAGCCTTGCAACAAGCACAACTAGAACGCATAAATCCTGAAGAATCAATTGCCTTACTAATTTGTCTCTCGAGTTACACTCCAACGGGACTATTGTGGCCAGCTTCAGGTCCTACTGAATGGATTCATTTGGCTGTTACTTCTAAAAACGTTTTATCTTCATATTTTGATTTGTCGCCTCCTTGATTATCAAGGGGTGTAGGCAACTCTTACAGCTTATAAGTTTTGAGCCTCAAATTATTGTTGTTCCTTTTTTCAAAGGATCAACAATGGCTTTGGGAAACTTCCACTAAATGGCAAATTGCTTTTACAAATTTTACAGGCCAAATTGATTCTCACTACCCAGCTGATAAAATAGTTCAATTTTCATTAATTACTACATTTGTATCTCCTAAAACAATTGTTAATGAGCCCATTTCTGAAGCACCTATAGTCTTTACTGATGGGTCTAGCTCAGGAATAGCAGGCTTAAAATCGATGGACAAATTTATACTAAAACAATTCGCCTTGAAATCAGCTCAAAGACTAGAATTACATGCCATTATCATGGCTTTTCAGCATTTGCCATGTTTCTCCTTTAATCTGTATACAGACAGCAAATATTTACTTATGGTTGTTTCCACTATAGAGACTGCTTGCTGTCTTAGGGACAACTGCTGATGAACTATTTCAGCAGTTTCTCCTTCTTCAAAGACTTGTACGTCATCATACAGCTCCATGTTTTATAGGACATACTCGAGCTCACTCTATGCTCCCTGGAGCTTTAGCACAAGGGAATGGGAATGCCCTTGTTGATCAAACTACCCAAAAGAAAATTATTGGAGCAACCATGACAGATCAAGCAATTCAGTCTCATACTATTCATCACCAGAACACTGCAGCCCTACGTAAACAGTTTCAACTTTCTTAGGAAGCAGCACAGCAGATTGTTAAATCCTGTCTGAGGTGTCCTATATTACAATCTGTCCCTTCATTTGAAGTTAACCCTCAAGGACTCCTACCAGGACAACTTTGGCAAATGGATGTTACTCATACACCTTCATTTGGCAAACAGTCCGTTGTCCACATTACAGTGGATACTTATTCTGGATATAGTAGCCTCTGCTAGAATAGGAGAGGCTGCTATGCATGTTATAGCTCATTGTCTGTATGCATTGTTCTATTATTGGATTTCCTAAACTGGTTAAACTGACAATGCTCCTGCATATGTAGCAAAAGTATTTACTGTATTTTGTCAACCTTTCGAATTATGAGTATTTCTTACAATCTTTAAAGTCAAGGTATTATTAAAGTGTACCCAGAAAATATTTAAGGTCAATTTTAAAAAAAATATAAAAGGGGAGTCATATCCTGAAATTCCTGCAAATCTACCTTATCTTTAAAAAATTTTTTTTGAATGCTGATGAACAGGAGATGCCAAATCTTTTTCTCCTGGAAACTTCTACCCTCTTTTATTTGATCCAGCTAATAACACTGTTTTGTCTTTTTCCAAATAGCTCCAGATATATGGAAAAGGTTTATATAGGTGGATGGGGATCCTCAAATCCCTCAGCAAGATCTTCTGAGCATGGCTTTTAAGGTACCAAGAGGCAGAAAAAGCCCAAAAGAGATCAGGTGAAATACTACCTCTTGGCATACACACTCAAAGGGCTCCAATGCCCCAACGGGGCCTCATAGGACTCCATCTGGGTCTTGCTTCAATAGTGGAAAGGAAGGTCATTGAGCCAAAGCCTGCCAGGCTTACATGCCTTTGCTGTGAGGAAGAAGGTACACTGGAAGGTAGGCTGCCCCCTCGCTCCTCTAAGGGAGGGTTCCAGCCCTGCTCCAGCCACCTGTGACCTAAGCTTGCCCAGAATGCTGGGATTTGCCACTGAAGGCTGAAGGTGCCCAGGGTTATCAGCCCCATTTATGACACTATGGACGAGCCTAGGGTATTTCTCCCAAGTAGCAGGTAAACTGATCTCATTTATATGAGGGCCACTTAACCACGTCTTGCCTGAATATTTAGGTTTTTACTCAACCCTCGAAGATCTCTGTTGTGGGTGTTGATAATCCTATTTTCTGCTGCTTTGTTTAATATAGTTTTCCTTTATTCCTCCTGCCTCAATGCCCCATTCATATTTTAGACTGGGACCTACTCCTAATTTAGAGCTCTCTTTTTCCTTTTTTGCCAACTTACAAATTTACCTCTGCCACCCAGCTTAGTGTATCCCAAGGTTCTCCTCACCACCCCATGGCTGTAAAACTTCAATATAAGGCCCCCTGGGTTCATCTTTCCAGTTTAAAGAAAACGGAAGCTCTGTCTTCATGCGTGCTGTGGATGGCTTTTCCAGTCTACATGGGTCATTGGAACTTTGACGCTAGTTGCAGAGTGTGGAAGTATGACAGCAATTCCAGTGCCATGTGGACTTTTCTTAGATGTGTTTCCTGGACTCCTGCTCCTGTGACAGCTTTTGATGGACTGCACTGGGGTTGGGTTGCATTTGCAGAGGTTTGGAATAGTGTTGGTGCCAACTTGGACTTGGTGAACATGTTAAGGTCACTACTCTTTTATGGATTCTTGTTGTATTGGCCAAGAGTTTGCTTAAAGGCTTTAATCACTGTAATGTATTAGAATGTTTGTTTGGGTATCTGTTAGCACTGACTATATTAATTTTGTGTTTGTTCTGTATTTTTTCAGTCTGCCTCCAAATTAGAATCTGGGAAACTAGGAAATCAGATGAGTGCAAATATCAGCACACAAATTAAAAATAAAAAAGAAAAGGAGGATATGTTGTGGACTGTAAATGGCAAAAAGCCATTTTAGATTTGAGGCTTAGCAAAAGGCTAAGTTCTCCCCCTTCCATCTCCATATTTGGCTATGATGCTGAGTATTTGCACCCACTCCACTTGCTTCCTTGGGTTGCTGGAAGCAATATACATGCCCTTCCTCTGACTCTTTGTTTGTTTCAGATGTTGGTAGATTTCACTAATGTATCCTGTTTTTGCCTTGGGAGAGTTCCTGTCTTAGCCTTGGATGTACAACTTTGTATCAAGGCCCTTGATTTGCATATGGCTATATAATAAAGCAAACTGAGGCTATGGGGCACTCAGATACTGCCAGGCACTTTGAAGAGTGTTCCTGGTCCCATCGTTTTTGTTTTGATAAGTGTGTTTCCTTAATTCTGCACCGTTATTAGGAGCCGCGCTGGCAGAATCTGACATACAAAGAGGTGAAGAGTTGGGGGCACATCTTTTCTACAGGACCCCATGGCTACACTATGGTAACCTGCCACAGAGCTAGGCGCAACCTACCCACTCATTTAAAACAAATCTTGGAGTGTTTATTATACCCCTGGCATACTGTGGGCTTCTAGGAATACAGACAGGCATGAGTCAGACTCCCTGGCTTCAAGAAACTTTTAGTCGAGTGGGAGAAGGACATAGTAATTGAGACAGGCATACGGACCAAGGCCAGGCAGCATCCTCACATTGTAACTGATGCTTTTGTCATCTGTCTCTGCTCCTAGGGGCTAAGCTTCTCAAAGGCAGGTGTGCCATCTCTTTTGCTCGCCATCCTATCTCCAGCACCTAGTACAGGGTGTGGCACACAGGGAGGACTCAGTACATTTTTGTTGGCTTATTTTATTAGATGATATAAGTGTCTATTCTGATAGTGATCCATCTAGCAGGGCACTAAGGAGGGAATGTTTAATATTATCTGACTAGAGTGTGATCTGCCTGGGAGGAGGCGTTCACAATCAAGAAGAAGGGGCCATCTAAGCTTCCTCAAGGACAAGAGTGTGCAGGTGCATCGCGGATGCTGAGAGAATATACATTTCACGTTGTTGGAGCATGTGACGTAGGGCAGTGGGTGGAGGAGACATTCATGAAGACGCTGCAGGAGATTGGATTATGAGGCACGGTCTCATCTGTTAAAGACATTTAGTGACAAGAGTGACATGGTCCGATTTTCTTGCCAGGAAGGACACCCTGGAGCCATGCAGGCAGACTGGGAAGGGCTGAGGTGGTGGCCCAGGGTACTCTCTGGTCATCCAGGAAAGAGACTGGGAGTGTTGAGAAGAGAATGGTAGCAGCTAAGATGAAGGGATGGATGGAGACGAGTTTGAGAGAGAGATTTAAGGGACATAATTTGTGTGGCCTTGTGGTTGATGGGTGGCAGATATGGATGTGGATGTGGCTAGAAGGGTGGTCATAGTGTGGGCTAAGACGACATCCACGGTCTTGAGTCATGGCAGCATGACAAGTGTACGTGGAAACACAGGCCATCTGGAACCCTGCGGCTCACTGAGCACAGAGAGCCTCACTGTGGGCACTTGAGTTCATAGAATAACAGTCTGAGCAGAAACAGATAGTGTGAGTCACCTACATATACCAAGGTGAAGTGAGTGTGGGTGATGTCACCAAAGGAGAGAGTGTAAAAATCAAGTAATGAGAAATGAGGAAAACATCTGAGGACCGTCCATGTCCAGGCCATTTGAAGCTTATCCTGCACTAAGATATGGCACCAACTTGAGCCTCAGTGGTTAGCAAGGGACATTCTAGAACTTGGCATTGAAATATACTCGTTTCTCTTTTTCCAATATACATAAGCTTTTTTGGTTCCTCATTGGCAGCTAGCTGGTCTACTGAGACAGGGCTCTGGACAGCATCCAGAAACATGTTTCGTGCCTGAGGGGGAACATTGTGAAATCGGTAAGAAAGCAACCTTGCTGAACCCAATGAGCCAAGCAGTCTTTTGGTTGGTGGGTGCTCCAAGCAAAAAAAAAAAAAAAAAAAAAAAAAGGAAAAAGAGAAAGAAAAAATGCTTCAGGGAACCTGAGAGTTGTACCTCTCACTTGACTCGGGGTCAGTTACATTTCATTGGTGTTGAGTCTTGGATCACGACTGGGTGAAACTATTTGCTCACTCATTTCCTTTGACACATGCTCTTGTTTTGCCATGAACACAAAGTGACCTCAAATACATTTTTTTCTAAAATTATAGCATCAAGGGACTTGAAAAAAATGAAACTTAGGAGACAGCTATCTCTCTTGGCTCCTGAGAAGTCTGCTTCTTAATTGTCCCAGGAAAGATGAAATGATGTCGCTGACCCCGGGTCTCAAGAGTGAGGGAGATTGCTTCAGCAGTCGATAGAAGAATAGACACCGGCTGAGAACACGTCCCAAGCTCTGTTTTTGCCTTATATGTTTATTGTGGATTCAGCTGATGTAAAGCTGAACCAAACTACAGATAGAGCATCACTTTTTCCAAAGTTGCTATGATTTCAAATGTAAAATTAGGAAGACTTCATATGCACTCTGAATATCTCTTCCCCTTCCCAAGTTCAAGGGAAATAAAGCATGTTTCTTGCATTGTCCTATTCACTGTGCCACATGGTCAACTTTTCTCCTGAACAAAGTTTGGGTGCTTCCCTTACAATATTCTTGTAGTATAATTATAATATTTTGAAGGAAATAAAAAGTCATTGGGAATTTTTTTTAAATTATTGGCAAAGATTACCTGCTTAATTCTGAAAAAAAATCAGGTTTAGAGCTCTTAAGGGACAAAAATGATACAAAAAAAAATCTCTTATTTGATCATCTACTCCTTGCAAAAGGTAAACAAAATCTTTAGTTTCTAAAAGAAAAATATTATTAACTAAAAGGTTTTTTATGGGTTGGGATAATGCTAGAAAGTTTCAGGAATTTATTTTTTTATTCATGTGTCTATTTATAACTCACATCCCCCCAAAGATGATTTAAGACCACCAAGAGCATATACTTAAAGATTCAAAAGTTTTGTTACAGAAAAAAATCAAGTATATTACTTAGAATGGATTCTGAACCGGGTAGAATATTTTTTAATGGAATAATTTGAAGGAAAAGTTCTATCTATCATCTATCATCTCTCTCTCTCTCTCTCTCTCTGCCTAGTTTGGTATTTGTTTAACAAATGTTTATTTATTTTGTTCTTTGTACAATTTTAAGTACTGGGAACCAAAGAACGTATAAAGTTGAGATGGGCCTTCAGCCATTGTATGTGAGAGATGAGTTAAGTGGTCTTCACTTTGCTAAGAAATTGCATAAATTATTACTTATAAATAAAGAGAAAATTGTTCTCAGACTCATAAGACTACTCTCCCCTGTCCTCTTTTATATTTTTTGCACACAAACGAATATAGCATTTTAAAAAATGTATTGCTTTTAGAAAGGGTGGAAGGGAGAAACAATCTGCTTTTCCACCCATCCATCCACTTACTGGTTGATTCCCACATGTGCCTGGACCAGAGATTGAACTCATAACCCTGGAGCATCAGGTTGACACTCCAATCAACTGATCTATCTGGAGAGGGCTGAATATAACAGTTGTATTCTTAACAGTCAAAATAATAAACAACCCAGGCATCTTGCAGAGGGTGAGTGTTATACTGTGGCACATCCATGCCATTGATTCAGCAATACACAGGAAAGACCCATGGAAGCATGCACTACCCAGGGACCATGCTGAATGAGGACAGGCAGTCACAAAAGTTGCACAGAGTATGATTCTTGTGGATAGCGTTGCTACAATGGCACAGTTTTGCAGATCAATGGTTGTCATCAGAGACACCTGTGAAACATAAAGATTCTCAGGACCTTGACCTAGTGCTCTGGGCGGTGGGGGTGGGACGCTCTGGTTTTAACTTGGAGCCAGGTGATTTAGAGACTTAGCACAGTGTAAACAACATGGTGCAAGAGGGATGAACCCTGTCTGGGCAGGGACCACGTCTTGTTTATCTTGGTGTTCAGTGCTCAGCCTAGTGCTGGGCGTGTTGAAGGTTTGTTCACAGAAGAGTAGACATCACTGCAGCTAGCCTTTCTGGAAGGACTCACGTCTTGCTATGGTTCTGACTTTGTTGTCATCCATCCAAGTTCTTCATCTCTGGATGCTCTGCCTGCGTGGTACTGACCCTTTTCTCTGCCCACCTGGTTTTAGCACCCTCATGTCACCTGGATCAAAAGAATCAGTTTGAGCAGAAAGTTAATTCTCCGGCAGGAGCTGACTCAGTGTCTTGGCCCTCTGCCGGAGAATCTTTCTGAAGCAAATCAGTGTCTGCAGAGCTGGGTGTAGATCAGCAAGAACATTATAACTTCATTTATGTAATACCTTTCTCTCGGGGCGGCAATCCTCCTTCAGACATCGTTTAGCAAGTACAATCTATTCATCCCTCTGTAGGTGTGTGTGTTGTCTTAAGGATGCCATACCCATGAGTCTGGGTGACTGGACCACCAAGAATGTCATGGCAGCGATTGCTCCCCCTGGCTGAGGGGCCTCTGGGTGCCTGAAAAAGGTGTGTCCTAGCAAGCAAAGGCATCTCCCCTTCAGACAAGCCATAGTTTGACACTTAGTTTATGGCTAGGTGTTGCCTTAGCTGGAGGGGGAAGGCAGGGCTGGGGCAGGTGGAGGGAGGGTGTCTTGGCAAGGTGGACTTGGTCGGTGGGATCGAGTCTCTGACGGGGACAGGCAGGGCAGGAAGACTCTGACCCAGCAGGTCAGAAATCACCAACAGTGGTTGAAAGTGAAATTGAAGGTTGGCATCCGAAGTCCCGGATTGGTTGGCACAACCCTGGATGAAATTGAACTTTGACCTGAAAGCCAAAGTCACCAGACCACATCCTGTAGAGGGAACACTCACCAACCTCAAAAGTCTAATCAGTGAACTTGGCTGGGATGTGATTTGATACGTCTCTGTGTTGTCTGGGCAAAGCTAATTAAATGTTTGTCCTCTAAGAAGACCCTCTCCCCCTCCTTTTTTTTCCTATTGAGCCTTAGATGCTAGGAGCAAATTTCTGGAGGTTATTTGCTCTACTGCTACTGGGAACACATGTGGAAGAACCCGTCTCAGTCGAGATACATTTCCATAGACAACCATCAAGCACTCGGGCTCTTCCTGATGGGGCCTGTGTTTCCACACTGCTGGTTAGTAACCGATGCCAGCCAGCATCAGATAATGTTACAACCAACTTCTCTGCGTTCGTGGCTTGCCTTTTGCATAGTCTGAGGAGACAGGGATGAATCACAACTATTCAGCTATCTAACAGCTTCTCAGTGTAGGTATTTGCCAATCCTTGTAGTAACTTGAAATCTCCCACTTGGCTCAGAGCCAGCGGGCCCTGTAGGCAGTGGAAGGTACTTGCAGGACCTCGTGTGTGCTCTTGGAACCCCAGGGATGGCAAATGTTTTGCATAATAAAGAATGCTAATGAGAAGGCCGGCTAGTCCCCTGACCTCAACTGCAGCCTGCCCCTAGACGTAGAGCTCAGTATTCTTTGACTGAACTCACTAGCCCCCTAGGAAGGCTGTGGCAGATGAAGTAAGAATTAGTTGTTTTTTCAGAGCGTTCATCATTTTCCCCTTCAAAAACAGAAATCTTATGGTCTCATCATTGAAGAGGATTTTTCTGGAAGGGAAAATGGGAAGTCTTACTTTCAGCATGAGGGAAGAGTCCAGTGTTGTCTGCAGCAAAGAGAGCTGTCTCATCGTCTCTCTCTCTCTGGCCTCGTTATGTGACCTTGTACAAGCACTTTAACTCCCTGTCCCCTGGCTCTGATAAACCATTGTGGAATTTGTTCTGATAAACTAAGAGCAGGGAATTTATTTTTCATCACAACTCTGTGGAATAGATTATTTTCACTGTCGTCCCCCCCCCCCCAAAAAAAAACCCAAGTCTGCGAGATGGTGGACAACTTCGAGGCCACACAGTTACCCAGAGGTGGTGTCAGGACGTAAATTCGAGTCGGTGTCCCTTCAGAGCCTGGGCAGCAACAGCTCATACCTGGAAGCTGTGGTGACCGATGAAAAGCTGGAAGATGGGGTATCGGCTTGGCCTTGTGCCCTGACACGTGGGCTTAGGAGATCTCCTTCTTGGTGTCCATTGCCACCTGCACACAGCTTGCTCCCGTTTTATCTTGCAGATCCACTTGAGAGGGAGGGTCCTACTGACAGCTCTGGTACCAGCGTTGCAGTGAGGGTCCCAAGGACCTGAAGGAAAACCCTGAGCAGCCCTGGTCAGTTCCAGAAGACCGCGGCGCCAGGGCTGACACTGAAGACTGAAAGTGGGTGTTTAGGTAAATGATTACCTGGCCCTTGTGTTTTGTCTCCTGAATTCCTGTGTTTAGTGGTTGGGTCTTGTTTTGTCCCTCAAACCTTTTGAGAATTTCTCGGCAGGCCTTGAGGTTAACAAAACCGTGCTTAAAATGAGGACTGCCCGCGGTCCCTGTTAGGGTTTTCTAAACTATTAGTGTTCTGGGACCTCGTGTAAATTGCTCAAAAGTTTTATGATTCCACTGTTGAAGAAAATATATGACTTGGAAACCTGAGCTTTATTAAAAATAAATTAGAGGAGTTACTGAATAAGTTAGCTTCTCTGAATAAAAGAGTAGTTTCTATGTTTTATTATTTTTGGGGGGAGATGATATTTTCTAGTACACCCAAAAGAGGATTCAATTTTTAAAATTGAATATTCAAATTTCAAACATTCTTACACAGCTTTATGTGCCGTATTTGTCAATTGGAGGATCCCACATGGCAATGGTCCTGTGTAGTCTGTTAGAAGACTTATGGTTTTGTTTGGTTCCCCTATTAGCCAGCTGTGTGTCCTTGAGCAAGTTACCCAACCTGTCTGAATCTCATGGTCATTATTTGTAAATAAGGAGATTGAAGTCTTTGAAATTTTATGGTTTCTGCCAGGTCTTAAATTCTGTGATCTTATGTTCAACTATTTGGTTTTTGTTTTTTAAAAAAATCCAAACTAATGGTTTCCCTATAGAATTATAATGCATTATGTATACTATGACTACTAATAATTCCATGTTGTTTTCTACAATGCTATGGTGAGGATCCATTCATCATTGGGGAAGAGCTTGGAAAATATAACCTTACAGAGACATTTTTGTTTAAGAGGAAAAGTGTGTGGTTCCAAGTATTTTATGAAGAATCTAGTGTTGTCCCTGCTTGGTAAGCTGTTTCTCTCTCTCTCTCTCTCTCTCTCTCTCTCTCTCACACACACACACACACACACACACACACACACACACACACACACAAACACGGAGTACTATCCGGGCTGCAGGCTCTAATGTGATTCAGGAGTAAGCATTTAATGTCCCAATATTTTAATGTGGGACTTGTAATCATGTCTTTGTTCTCTTCCTCTTCTTCTCCCAGCCCAATGAGCAGATACGTTGTTCTACAGAGCAAGGGTGTGGCTGGTATATCTTAAAGGAAAACAGTCTGATTTTGAGCAGATTGTGTTTTATGGGTCATCACTTTTGCGACTATCATAGACCATGACTGATTAAGACAAACGGTTGCTGGATGACATGAAGGAAGGTGCGGTTCATTCAGTGATCAGTGGGAGAGGGTAATAATTCGGGGTAGTGAGGGCTGCCAGGGACCTCCCAGCCATGGAGCACACATTCGAGCTATCGTCACCGGGGCCTGGCCAGACTGGATCTCCTCTGGAACACTTTCCTTACAAAGGAACACGTAGGAGTCCCAGCTGAAAACAGTGAACACTGACACTGGCCCAATTAAAGACAACTCTGATGCAACATGATCGCTAAATGCAAGGCATGATGGTGGATTGAATTCTGGACTGAAAGAAAAAAGATTGTATAAAGAACATCAGTGGGACAAGTGGCAGAACTGGGTTGCTGACTGTGGTAGAGAAAGCAAAGTTGCGAATTGCCTAGTTTTATTTATTATATTGTGGCTATGTCAGAGAATGCTTTTCTTCTTAGGAAGTATGTATGGAAGTATTTGGGAAGTAAAGGGTAGGAGGTATGCAACTTACTTGGAAAGAGTCAGTGAAAATACCACAAGCACACACAAATCGAGTAACAGATAAAGCAACTTCGCCTGACAACATTTTGTAAATTTGAAAGAAAACAAAACGTGTCCTTCCCAACTAAATCAGATAAAAGACTGATTTTGCAGAATTGGAGAACAATGTTAATGAGTATATTACACCTCTCCTTTGGCCAGGACCAGCAAGATGATAAACTTCTAAAGTAGAAATTCAAAGGTTTAGATGAAAATAAAAGCCGTAAGCTTATTGGTGCCATGAAACCCTAAGCCTTGCCCTCTTCACACGTAACATCATGACCCGCTCTTTTTATCCTTCGTTGCCCTGAATCTGTCTGGTGCTTGAGTTGATCAGTTCCACTCTTCAAGAAAGTCTTTCTAATGCCTTGATCTCCGTCAGAAGAAATATGTGTAAAATATCCCCAGAAATTGGGGGGAAGACTTCAGTATTTTTAAGTTAGTGAACCTTTTTTCGTTGTTGTAAGTCAAGGACTGTAGATTCCATTTCATTTGTCCCCCAACCCAGTGTGGTATCTTCTCCCTTTCCTTGCTGTGAAGGGAAAAGCTGGCTTTGGTGAAGCCATTGTGTGTGTATGTGTGTGTGTGTGCATGTGTGCGCTTCCATTTCAGCCACCTCAATCACCAGGAGCAGCACTGCACAATTAATAGCATGTGGTGGGCTGCTGCCCTGCTAAGGGTCACAGGGAAAAGGAACCCCTAACCCTGCTCTCCCTAACCCTCGCGCCCTTCACGGGGGAAAGGCATTGTGGGCTCACAGGAGGAGGGCAGCACCCTAGTGTCTGTATTTTTAACGAGAGGGTTTGTTTTCATCCGTGGATTCTCCCTGCTGCCGGAACGGTAGCAACGTGATGCCTGAGACGGCTGGCCCTCTGGCCTGCAGCTCCCTCCCAAAGGCCTGTCTCCGAGCTCACCTGCAGCTCGGGGTCTGGGAGGCTGGGGAGCAGTGTCTTTTCCTGATGCTTCAGGGCTATGAAGGCGGGTCTGATTCGGGGGCCCCGCAGAAGCTGCCTGTGCAGTCCAACGATGCTCAGAGGGGGCCGGCCAGCTGCACAGCGCTGGAGGGGCTGGCGGTCAGAAGGGCCCTCTTCCGAATACAGCCCCGTGTCAGAGCTGGGAGACAGCAGGGGCTACAAGGATCCCTCTGCCTTCAGGGTGTCCTGACTCAGCCTCAGGGTACGAGTCTGGGCAGGTCATTCACCTGAGCAGGTCACCAGTCTGGGCAGCTAACTAGTCTGGGCAGGTCACCAGTCTGGGCCAGTAACTAGTCTGAGCAGGCTACGCTTTCGTTGACACCTTCAGGATGCACAGACAGGGAGGGACTTGCCGTCATTTTTCTTGGCACAGTCTGCAGCCCAGCCCAAGTTAATTATGTCTGGGAAGAAGAATAGCGTCTGGGCACCTGCAGTTTTCAACCTGGTACCTGGTTTCCCAGGGAGAGCGTTCTATCATGCCATGCCCACATCGCTTCCCAAAGCCCCTTCCGGTTCCGCCTCAGATGATAGAAACAAACTTCTGCATAGCTGCCGCTGCTTACTGAGACCCTTGTGTGTGCGGGGCTGATTAAACACTGCACGTGCATCCTGCCTTTTGATCCTCCTAACAACCCCGTGAAGGGGGTATTATTATTGCTCGCACTCGTACTTGAGAATGCCGAGGCTTAGAGAAGGTTCTGCTCCAAGTCACATGACAAAGTAATGTAGGACGGGTGCTTGAGGTTGAGCCTAGCAGCTGGAAAGACCCAGAGAGTTGTGTAAATTTCTACCTGGAAACCAATGTTCTTTCTCTTAACACTCCAACCTAGTAGAGAGGGTGGGCAGTATTGGTCCTGATTTTGTAGCTGGACCGACTGGGTGCATTTGCCCGGAACTAGGGATTTGTTAGAGCTGGGCCCAGGCCTGCTGTTCTCTTGACTATACAAATCTGTTGCTTTTTCTAATAATAAATGTCACTGGCCATGTGATGTCCTTGGGAAGGCTCTGACTTAAGGACTGGGAGAGGCTGAGAACATTACATTCCCAAGTACATATTATAATTTGCCTCTCTATTGACTCCCTCTCGACAACCCATGAAGATGCAAATCTCTTATCTAAAAAAGAATCAAAACAAGAAAGCAAACAAAAAACCACCTCTCCCAATCCTGCATCCTCCTTTACAGGTCACCCTATGTGCCTCTTTTTCTTATCTGTCCAGTTTCTTGGAAAGAAAATGCCAACAATTGCAGCCTCCATATCTGCCTCCTCTCATTCTTAAACCTAATGTGATCTCTGGCTTGCACACATCTCCCCGCGGCACTGAAAGTTCTCTGGGAAGGTCAGCAAATTACTCCGTGTCAAAGCCAGTGGATCTTTCTCTCTGCCGGTGTTTTATTACAGATCTTTCAATCCTTTAGAAAAGTTGAAAGAATAATGCAGTGAATAGGTGTAGACGTAGCACCTAAATTCTAAGATTAATATCTTACCATATTGTCTCTGACTACCTGTTCTCCATCCAATCCAAGGTCAGTTGCAGAAATCCACATGCTTCACTACGAACCAGTTCAGCATGCATATCATTCACCAGAGTTCAGTGCATTCTTTTCAATCGTCCTCTTTCTTGACTTTTCATTTGGCACGTTGTCTGGTCCCCTCTCTAGGCTGAAACTCCCAAACCCAGCCATAACCCCTCCTGACCCTGGAATCCAATTCCCCAATGAGCAGTCAGATATCAGATTCTTCTACAATTCCCTTTTCCTTTGTCCCTGTTTCTTCTCTCCCTGTCAGTGTATCTCCTGTCCCTTCTTCCTCGACCCTCTCCTTAAACGTCAGAGTGTTTGATTGCTCTGACTTTGGCTGTATTTTCTCATATCTCAGTCACTTCCCTCCATCTTAGGGTTGGCTCCTCACGAAACAGCTTGTGAGAGGGAGGCTGCATGTCGGATCTTTACTGGGGTATGCCCTTCAGGACGACACAGAGGGAAGGAAGCAGAGTGCCGTCATCACAGGGGCCACAGCTGACCCAGGAAGAGCACCAGCGTGTACACTGCCATATCAAGGCAAAGTGGGTAAGGGTAGGCCTTTTCCGCTGACATCAAGTAGTGATTAGAAATTTGATGTAGCCTGACGTGTGGTAGCGCAGTCAATAAAGTGCCAATCTGGAGCGCCAGGGTCATTAGTTTGAAACCTCAAGCTTGCCTGGTCCAGGCACATGCGAGAAGCAACTATAATTTGATGCTTCCCTCTCTTCCCCCCTGCCTTTCTTTTTTTCTCTCCTCTCTCTAAAATCAATAAATAAAATCTTAAAAAACAAAAAAGAACATCCATCTTGGGGCTTTATGCTGAAGCCCCTGGTGTTACACTACACTAAAACCCAGTGGGAAACCACTGCTGGGAATGGTTACAGCATGGTGGTCTGGTCAGAGACAGTGCTCTCTCCAAGAGTCACTGTTGGCTCAGGGAAACCCCTGTGCATGTGTCTGTCCAAAGTTACCGCTGAGACACTACAGGCGGACATGCCTTTATTGCTTGGACGTGTGTCTGAACTGGGAACCAGGTCTGTCGCATGCGGCAGTGAGGTCGTGTGCTCAGAACTCCAGGTGCTGCCTTCCATGGCAGAACCCAGCCCGCTCCTGTCCCATTCAAAAGATCTGTTATCCCCACTGGTTTCATGAGAATCTTCACTCCTGAATCTTGTATTTTATTCTCCCTCATTGCTGTCCTTACTAATTTTGTGTCTACTTGTTCTTTCAGTTGTTGGAAGAGGGTACGCTGAAGTCTCTTGCTGTAATTGTGGACTGTTTGTTCTTTAAAATTCCACTTGTATTTGTGTGAAGTATTTTCAGACACTGTGTTTAAGGTGCTTATCTAATATATTTATTTATTTTTTTTAAAATTTATTTATGACACAGAGAGAGACATAGAGAGGGACAGATACAGACAGGAAGGGAGAGAGATGAGAACCATCAATTCTTCATTGCGGCACCTTAGTTGTTCATTGATTGCTTTCTCATATGTGCCTTGACTAGGGGGCTACAGCAGACTGAGTAACCACTTGCTCGAGCCAGTGACCTTGGACTCAAGCTGGTGAGCCTTGCTCAAATCAGATGAGCCTGAGCTCAAGCTGGCAACCTTGGGGTTTTGAACCTGAGTCCTCAGCATCCCAGTTCGATGCTCTATCCACTGCGTCACTGCCTGGTCAAGCAGTGCTTATCTATTTATTATTATGATGTCCTCTTGGCTCCTTTTCATTATTAAATATCCCTCTTTGTGTCTGACAATATTTCTTGTTATGAAATTTACTTTTTCTGATATTAGTACAACCACATCAGCTTTCTTATGCTTTGTATTTGCATTTTATATATATTTTCCTTTTATTTATTTATTTTGTATTTTTCTGAAGCTGGAAATGGGGAGAGACAGTCAGACAGACTCCCGCATGTGCCCCACCGGGATCCACCCGGCACGCCCACCAGGGGGGCGATGCTCTGCCCCTCCAGGGCGTCGCTCGTTGCCACCAGAGCCACTCTAGCACCTGGGGCAGAGGCCAAGGAGCCATCCCCAGCGCTCGGGCCATCTTTGCTCCAATGGAGCCTCGGCTGTGGGAGGGGAAGAGAGAGACAGAGAGGAAGGAGAGGGGGAGAGGTAGAGAAGCAGATGGGTGCTTCTCCTGTGTGCCCTGGCCAGCAATCGAACCCGGGACTTCTGCACACCAGGTCGACACTCTACCACTGAGCCAACCGGCCAGGGCCTATTTTCCTTTTACTTTTACCCATCTGAGTCTTTTATTTAAAGCAGGTTTCTTGGAAATGGCATCTAATTGGGTTTTGCCTTATTATCTGGTATGATGATCTTTCTCTTTTAATTGGAATGTTTAGGCTGCTTGCATTTAATGTGATTGCTGTCAAGTTCTGTTTAAATCTATCTTTGTGCTACTTGTTCTCTATTTATCCTGTATCTCCTTTCTTATGTTTTTGGGCCTTCGTTTGGATAACTTGGATATTTTGCATGATTGCATTTTTCTCTACGGATGGTTTATGGGTAATAATAACTCCTATTTTTTGCAGTTACAGTAAGATTTCTAGCACATATTTTTAATGTATCACAGCTTACCTTTAAAGAATATTATTCTACTTCATAATAGTTAGGGCAAGGACCTGACAACAATATTTGTTTATTTACACTTCCCATGCTTTGTGGAGTTTATGTATATAAACCCCATAACACAATGTTATTATTGTGGCTTTGAACAGCTAATTTTAAAAAGAGATATTTTAAGAAGTTCTTGACATTTACTCTCACACTTAAGCTTGCTGGTGCCCTCGGTCCCTCTGTGTCTGCCCGCACTCCTGTCTGGTGCAGTTTCCCTTCTGCCTCAGGAGCTTCCTGCCACGCGGCTCTGCGGGGGCGGCGTCTCTCCGCATTTGTTTGTCCCAACGATCTTTATTTTGCCTTCATTTTTGAAAAATATTTTCACTGGATGTAGAGTTCTAGGTTGATAGTTGTTTCCGTTCATCACTTTAAAGATGTCATATCATGACAAGCCAGCCTTGGGGCTCTGCTTCTCACAGCCTGCTCCACCATATGGGACCGTCCCTGTCCCTGCTGGGCACCCTACAGCCAGGGCCTGGCTGCTGGGTGAGAGGACACAGCCTCCTCCCTGGCTTTCCTGCCTCCTGCTAGATTCCCCCTGGCCACTGTGGATAGAACACACAGACCCACACAGCCACACAGAGCACACACACAGACACACCAACACAAACCAACATATACACAGACACACAGACAAACACAGACACAAATATATACACACAGACACAAACACACAAACCAACATACACACAGCCACACACACATGCATACATCCAGACACACTCAGACACACAGGCACACACCCAGACACCTAGACACACAAACATACACACAGACACACACACAGACATGCAGACACACAGAGACATACACAGACATACATATATACACACAGACATACACAGAGATACACACAGAGACACACACCTACAAAGAGACACACAGACACACATACACATATACATAAGACACATACAGACCCAGACTCATATACATATACAGAGACACATACAGACATATATACGCAGAGACACACAGACACATACAAACACATAGACCCACATACATATACACACAGATCCATACACACAAACATACAGAGACACACAAACACATATATACACAGATACACATATACACAGACCCACATAAATATACACATAAACATACACAAAAATGTACACAGATTCACATACCTACAAACACAGAAACAACACAGACACACATATACACACAAAGACACACATACACACACACTCAGACACACACAGAATTCTCAGAGGCAGTGCTTCCTCCATCATATCAAAACTCTCTGGGGTGGTGCAGTGCCCTTCCCTACTACTGCTGAGAATGTTCTCCTCCAACTACTGTTCCCCACGCACAGCGCTTTGTACGATCACGCAGGGACCACTCAAATCCTGCTCGCTATTGTTGGGGTTCCATGCTGTGCCTCGCCTTGCACAGGACGCTGGATTCATAGGACAGACAACAGGGTTATCTTCTTTTAATGTCCTCTTCTGCTTCCACAAAGAATTTGCAAAACATTTTGAAACGATCAATTTTTTCTTATATTGAGTCACATCAAATTTTTCATCTGCTCCTCTTTGAAGGAGATGTGTGTGTTTGTTTTTTCATTTTCGATGACACTTGTAAGACGTCGTTTCTCTTCCCTTAAAGGTAGTTCCCTCATTCCGAATTTTATTGTGTCCTGAAACTCAATCATCACATCTACCTCCATCACTGAAAGTATTTATTTGCACATTACCTTTTATTTTATCAGTCATTAGAAGGGAACAATCTGTAATTTATTTTTTGTTCCCAGAACAATAGCTGAGACATGAGACACAATCTTCTAAAAAGTATTGGTTGGTTGAATTAATGAATGGATGATGTCCTACATAATTATTTTGCTGCTGTCTCCTGAACCCTGGTATTAATTGAGGATAAATGGTGGTCAGTGTGGTTCAGAGTTTTGATTTTTAGCACTATCAGAATGACTTCTTGACATGCCTCATCAGCCTATTGTATGGAGTCCACAGAAAGGTGACAGCAATACATATACGTGGCGAAGTAAACCTGTGATCTCTGGGAAAATCCTTCAGTGTAATAAAGTACTCAGAGGGGCAGTTACTGGCTGCTTTTTGAAGATGTGTGCTGTTGGAAAAATTTATGAAAAATCTTCTAGATACTAGGTGGAAAAGTGACATGAAGTAGGTAGATTCTTGAGTGCACGAGACCAAGCCCTGACATAAACATGTTCAAAACGGGTTTGGAAACATAGCAGTGGTGTTGATCTTGGGAGAATTCAGACCCATTCATTTACTTCTCTGCAGACTGGCACCAGAAGGGTCAGTAAATTAGTCCATCTCTTCTTTTTTATTCCCTGGAGTCCAGAGATCACTAATTTGTCCAATTTAAAGATCTTGAAAGTTACCCTTAGGAGTGAACAGTAACACGCGGATTCTTGATACAGTCCACAGAGAATTTCATTTGCTTCTTTTATAAGCTGATGAACTCTCCACCCGCAATTTCCAGTGTTGGCATCACAGAAGCAACACAAAACGACTCGTATATTTGAAACTATTCGGAGAAGGAGAACATTGCTGAGTGCATGTTAGCAATGGACTCCTGGGAGAGGGCATTTTACTGGAGGTAAACAGGGATATTCAAAATGTTGTGTAATTTGCTTTGGGAGCTGTTTGTACCGAGGGAACCTTGGCAAGCAGTACCAACTATGGACTCCAACTTGACTTTATTTTTCAGAAAATGAATCGTCTTGCGTGTCAAGAGGACAACAGAGTTAGCACTGTAATTATATGTGACTTTCAGGGTCACATCTGTGCTGCAGATTTGGCTCGCAGTTGAGTGGACGCATTTTCTGGTCCTGGATCAGGGACAACACAGTCATGAGTTATGATGATGATGATGATGATGAGATCACACACGTATGCTCGGACACAAGCTCTGATGCCCTCCTACACACACTCCTCACCAACGGTACTAGAGGCTAAGCTGTGCTAGGTCTTGTCGGTTGTGTCTTACTTGTTTGTATTTTCTCCCAACAAGTGACTGAACTTCAGGAGTTATTTGTAGCTGGGGGTAGCTGGACCCACAAATTTAGAAACTTTTCAGGACAATGTGTGTTTTGATTTGAGGATCCAGATTTTCTTCCCTGTGCTTTGGTTTGTTACATTTTACCACTGCGTGCCAACAAGTCAGGTGGCATTTTATGTTGTCCTAGGACACATGCGGCTGACAGAAGCCTTCAGGTACGGTTTACCAGGTCATGGTGGGCTTCCCAGCATCGGAGGGCAGATCCGAGCCTCCCACAGGGCGGTCCCGGGAACACTGCCTGGTGGGTGCCGTCCTGGGCCTGGCGGCTTGCCCTTATCAGGCCGGATTCTCAATTACTGACCTTCGGGATGGAACGTAGCTCATGCCCACATAGGCATCACCCATGCAACTGTATTTTCAAATGTTTTTAAGACCAGAAATCCAGTTCCCCTTCCATCTGTTTCTGAGACAAAACAACATGGCCTCAACCTTCTTGATGTTTTGCAGAGTGATTGGAAGCACATTCTCTGGCATTGGAGAGCCCTACTCAGTGGGCTGAGGCTTCTTCGTGGAAGGCCTCTGTTTTCTCCCTAGTGATAAGCGGCTGTTCATGACATCTAAGTCATGAGGCTACTTTGAGGAGCATGCCCAGTGCCTCTCACAGTGTTTGGTGCCTTGTAAGCACTCAATAGACATAAGCTACCTTTATTGCCATTGAATTAATCATTTGCATAGGATTATGACAAGAAGGGCCCAAGCAATATCTGTGTCATCCAGCTACTCTCTGAGGAAGTGCTCAGGGGTGGTGAGGTACCGGGAAATGTCCTACTCCATGGAAGGCCAGGTAAATGTGAACTGCTGTGTTATGTGCACCCAATACAAGGAAAGGAGCCAGATATGGCTGAAGCTTTCACTAGGGCTTTATTTATTTATTTTTTAAAGCATGATAATATGAGAAAGCCAAGTCAAATAAAGAGCGTGATGAAATCAGCATTTTAATATCAGATTAGCAATTACATGGGATTATCCTGGAGTGATTTCCAGTTGACTTCCTCTGTCACCCAGAGCAGTGCGTTCTGTGTACACCGACACAAGCATCCACTTGCATGGAACATCAAGTCATTGATTTAGGAACAAAGACTCCCCGAGGGAGTTTCAAAACCTTTGCTCAGTCCCTGAGTGCTATTCGGTATTTTGTGTCCACGTCTGAGTCAGCAGAAATGTGTGTGTAATCATATAAAGCCTGAGCACTCCCCGGCTAGCCCGCGAAGCCACATATGGAGGCGGTGTGAGTTACTTACTCTGTCCTAGGTCTGGAACATGTCGCTACCACAAAGCTCCTTATCTGTGTAATCATCAGGGCCGATGGGAGTAGAAGCACAGCTGGGGCATGCAACCACAGTAGGGGGTCAGGACTGTGCAGTGGCTGGTGGCTCAGACACAGAGGCACTGCCTTCTGATTTCTGGGGAAGCAACAGTGTACTCCAGGCAGGGCAGCCTGTGGTGGCGGGAAGAATTCTAACTGTCCTTTTTTCACTAGCTTGTGGTGGGGGATCTGCAGCTAGCCACTTGGTTTCTTTGTATGCAGAAGAAGCACACACAGAGACCTACCTGTGTGCTTGCCGATCATCTTTGGAATGAGCATTAAAACAAGCAAGGTGGCTCACTCCACAGTCCTCGGATTGGAAGGGTCCAGCCAACAAGCCATTCCCACGAGGTGCCAAGGCTGTCCAGTCCCGCCGTGCCCACTAGAGTGTTGGAGGAAAGGAGATGTGGGCTGTTCTCGTCCCTTCGTGCTGCGAAGTGGCATTCCTGCACTGCAGGGCTACCTAGTTGGTGTGGAGCCCATGGTCCCTCTCAGTGACTCTCGGTTTGCTCAGGGCATTGAGGAGGGATGGGAGCCATTGTACACAATTGTAAAGAATTTGGGCTTTGGTCAGAGGTGGGCAAGTGTGTGAATCCCAATTCTGCTGTTTGCTGTTTTCTCACCTTAGGTAAGTTGAGAGAACTTTTTCAAATAGTCTGCTCATCTCTAACATGGGAAAAGAAATGGGACCTTCCTCATGGTATGGTTATGTGGGTCACAGACAATCCTTGGGATATTGCCTGGTTCAACGATAGCGGTTAGTAAACATAAGGTGATGCTATAGTCATGCGTTCAAAGGGCTAAGGGGGATACCACTTGAGACTATGAAACTATAGCCCAGACTTCCTCATGGGGTTCTGAAAAGCATTGGCCAGGAAGGCTCCTGAGCCCAGGCACACAGTGAGGTGTTGAGGCTAGTGGATGGTCAGTTAATGTCAGCATTGAGAGGTATTGTGGGAAATCTCCAATCCCGAAATAGTTGAATGCTATTTATTCCCACGGGTTGCTGTGAGATATAAGATCATATGGGTTCCCCAGAGTGCCAAACCCAATGCTTGGTATGTGGTGGGCACTCAAAGACATTGTCCTTCTTTCTCTTTTATTCCTCAGGTGTAGTTGGCTTGGGCCTGTAGCTCGGGTTTGTCTCAGGGTGGCCGGGGCCACTAAAGGGGCTGGCTGTATCTCAGGAGCTCACACAAGTGCCTGGGCTCACGGTGAGTTCCCCTGGGAAACTCCTGGGATACGGCACTGCTGATATGACCACTTGGGAGAGAGGGTCCTGTGAGGGGAAGGCAGTAAGATATATAAGAAAGAAACCAAGGAAAGGAAAGCCACTCGGAAACATTGCCTGCTCATCTTTGTTCCATCACTGACTGGCTTTGGGACCTGAGCATTTTACTGACAATCTCCCAAATTTTGTTTTTCTGCCATTAAGATGGAGGGACTGACTCATGCCATGGAATGTGTGGTGGTTGTAGAGAAACCAAATTTGAGAATGTGGCTTCCTGGGCGTGCATGGGAGATGGGAAAGAATGTAAATAAATGGAAGGCAGAAGGTATGTTGGTATTAACCTGGAGCCCTCAAGTAGGACAAAGGTAGATCTGCATTAAGGTGTCTGCAGTGAGTGGGGGGGGGCTGGGGGGAAGGGAGGGAAGAGGGACAAACATATGGTGACAGACAATGATTTAACTTTGGGTGATGGGCACACAACGCAATCTACAGTTCAAATGCTATAGAGATGTTTACCTGAAACCTTGGTACTCTTATTGACCAATGTCACTCCATTAAATTCAATTTTTAAATACGAGAAAGAGTCTTAATTCTTTAATAATGATTTAAAAAATGTTGTCTGAAGTGGTCCTGGATAATGTCAAACTCAAGTCCGTTCCTCTGGAAACCTTAAATGTCGACTCGCATATGGGCGTAAGCTGTGGAAAGCAGCTCAGCCAGGTGCCCTTCTCCATCGTCCCCTCAGATCCTCTGCCCCTGCCCCCAGCGCTGGAAGTAGTTGCCAAGATCTCAACATCTATAACTATCTCTGTTGGCGTTATCCAATAGAAATACAATATAAGCTCCTATGTGATTTTACACTTTCTGGTAAAAAGAAAAAAAGCAGGTTTGAGTAATTTTATTTAAATAAAATAAAGGTTTTTTTAAAAAAAACATTTATGCCAATGATGATCATTTCAACATATACTCAATATAAAAATTTTAATGGGATCTTTCACATTGTGTGTGTGTATGTGCTTTTTTTCCATACCAACTGTCTTTGAAATGCAGCATGTGCCTTTTGCTTTCTGCACTTGTCAGTTGGGACAAGCCAGATGTCAAGTGCTCCAGGGTTACATGTGGCTAGTAGCTACCATATGGTCGGCACAGGTGCCTGCCTTTCATGTGGCATTGAGGTGTGGCTCATATTTGAAGTGTTGATGTGAGTGCTCCAGATGGTTGTTAGGCGGTAGACTTCTCGAGGTCGGAATTCCGGCAGGATTCGTCTCTGATCCTTTCATAGGGCACAGTGCTGTGTTCCGCGTGTAATAGCTCCTCACTTAGTGGACTGAAGGAACTCATGTATTAACTGGGGAAAAAACAAATGAACGAATGAATAGGAGAAATTGAAACTGGGGAGAGCCAGTTTTTCCATCTGGTAAATGCCACTTTAATCAGGAATAGTCAGATGATCCCTTACAATTGGGCTTCTACTTCTTCATGCAACCAATTCCATCAAGTTCCTCTTTCGAGGAAGGCATGTGCTGAGTGCTGCAGGGCCCATTCTGTTAGAGAGAGATGCAGTTCTTGCTCTAGGCCAGTAGTAGTCAACCTGGTCCCTACCGCCCACTAGTGGGTATTCCAGCTTTCATGGTGAGCAGTAGCAGAGCAACCAAAGTATAAATAAAAAGATAGATTTAACTACAGTAAGTTGTTTTATAAAGATTTATTCTGCCAAACTTAGCAAAAATCTGGCATAAACTACTTGGTAAGTAATTATTATTATATGCTTTAACTTGCTGTAATTCTGCTTTATAAATTTTATAAAGTAAAGTTACTTCCCTACTTTATAAATCACCATTACTGTGGAACTGGTGGGTGGTTAGAAAATTTTACTACAAACAAAGATGCAAAAGTGGGTGGTAGGTATAAAAAGGTTGACTACCCCTGCTCTAGACCTTCATTGCTGTCACCCCCTAGCTTAGAAAGATGTCACGGCGTTCTGTGTACTCACTTTGAAAAGCAGACACAACTTATCTTGATGTTCAGTACTCTAACATCTTGCACACCTAAAGAGTTAAATGCATTTGCCTAGAAATTTGCCATTTTAAATGATGCCAAGTAAAAGATTTTTTTTCTTTGTGTCCTGTCACTGTAGAGACAAAATAAATGAGGGAGCATTTTGAATTCACATTACTAATTTGCAATAAGGGATCCCTGAGGAACTTAAGGACTTAATACTATTTTCTGCTTCAGGGGAAACATTGACACTGAGTGCTATAAATACATCAAGATCTAATCCAATTCAATGGTGGGGGCATGCACATTCCCTGCGGGAGTTTCAAAATCCATGTTCTGGCCCTGAATACTTGGTTATGTCTTTGGACCTTTAGTCAGTAAAATGTGTTTACTTCTCTGATGCCTTTTCCTGAATTGGGAGTTCTCTGAGGGTCAGGAGTATCTATCTATCTATCTATCTATCTATCTATCTATCTATCTATCTATCTATCCATCCATCCATCCACCCACCCACCCATCCATCCACCCACCCATCCACCCACCCACTTATCTACCTATCTCACATCTACTCATCTATCTATTCAGTTGTGCACCTACCACAGTCCCTGGAATTTATTGGGAATTTAGCAAATACCTGTTGAGAGAATCATGCAGATTAAAATCCATAAGGACTTTCATTAGTGACCCATCCCGTGGAGCCTCTAGGAATTACCAGCTTTCACCAGAGAAGGAGGGCATGCAGATGACCAGGGTGCACTCTATCCTCTCTCGTATTCCTGACTAACCGTGCCCACAGACTTGCAGTGTCCGTCCCTACAATGTTTTCTGTTCCCTCACACCTTTCTCCCTTCACATGACTCACACTGTTACAACCCTTACCTATGAATCATTTTGAAACCACAGTCCTCTGAATCACTGATGGACCTTGGGTTACAAGGCAACACATTCATGAGGAAATGAGAGCACTTCTAGGAAACATCTCGGTGCCATGTGGCTCCTTTGATGAGGTTGCAGGTTACCAGCCTGAGTGCATCTAGAGGAAAGTGCAAGAATCCACTCTCTGTCTGTCCTTCGGGGACGGAGCAGGGCAGGAGTGGTTATAAGTACCAGCAGAGTTGATCGAGGCTGTTGTGTGCATGCGAACACACTGCCTTTCAAGTGTATTTCGAGCCCTTCATGCTTTGTATAATTCAGGGGCACGGTGTATGAGAGAGGTGAGTGTCTATACAGCAGCTCCTGAGTGGACATGGAACTGGTTTCCTTCTGTACCAGACATGTGCATGTCATCAGAGGCTGAGTTTCTGAGGTTTGTTTCTAGATGTAGAACCTGGTTGTCAAGGCTTCTTTGGCTAGAAGTCTCGCATTGTCCTATCTAACCATCTTAACATAGGTTATGTTTGTTTTCATAAACATCTTAGTGAAAGATCTGAGGCAGTTGGGGCTCCGTGAGGGAGAGATGTGCTGACTGATCTGAGAGTGTGTCCCCAGTTGTGAAATCAAAGGTTGTCTCATCTCCGTTGCCGGTTTGGTGCTCGATTGCCCACAGATGGGGGGCTTCCATGTTGAGTCCACCCCAAATGTGAAGGCACGCTAAGTCTTCTTGATATGTTATTACTTACCATGGGTATTTCAGCACTTTCATTTTTCACAGTGAGAAGAGAATTTGCTTTTAATTTTTCTTTTAAAAAATATGTCATGCATGAGCCAGTTCTTTGGAAACTTTTTCAATTTCCTCTGGGATTACAAAGCTTCTAAGGATCTCAACTTCCTCTTGGGCCAATTCAGTAAAATCATGCACATTGCCAGAGTCTTGAAAATTGGACCTCATCACTTCTAATCAAAAGCAACATTTTCATTCCACACACTCTGATCCAAACCCATGCTGTGGTTCTCATCCTACCTTGCCTCCAGCCCCATATTGTTTCTTCACCCGTAGAAACTTTCCTCTTTCAGTTACAAGCCCAGTTTCATTTTGAATGAGTCAATCACGCCTTCTGTAATAATTAAGAGACAAACAAATGCTGGGCGTCAGATCAAATTGAAGCTTGGCTTCTCCCAATGTAGGGCTGCTTCCACCAGCCTGCAGAGTGGTGGGAGTTTTTCAGTCCCCTGACTTGCTCCCCTCTCCTCCCACTTGCCCACGTGGTCCTGACTCCAGCAGAGTGGGGGAGGGGTGGGAGCAGGCGAGTCATGCACGCAGGTCACAGTGGCAGTCTGGCGCTGAGATGCTGGTTGGTCGAGGGAGCTGTTTAGGTCAAACTCTTGCCCTGGAGGTGCTTGGTGGGCTTCCAGAGATGTCCCTGCAGGGCCCCTGGTGCATCTCTCTTGACTCAGGTAGAATCTCATCTTCAACTGGTCACCCGACCTCTGTGGGTGAAATTGTGTCCCCCTCCTCCAAAAAAATAGGCTGAAGTCCCAACCCCTGACACTTATTTGGAAACAAGATCTCTGCATATATAATCTATTTAAAATGAGTTTCTTCAGATAGACCCTAATCTAACATGACTGATGTCCTTATGAGAGGGGAAGACAGACACACAGAGAGAACATCATGTGATGACAGAGGCAGAAATCAGAGTGAGGTCTCCCTAACTTCAGAATGGCAGGGGGACCGACAATCACCAGTGGGAGCTAGGAGAGGCAAGGGAGGATTCTACCTGCAGACACATTGACTGTGGACTCCTAGCCTCCTGCCCTGGGAGAGGATACATTTCGTTTTAAGTACTCAGTCTTGGGGGGGGGGGAGCTTTGTTCCAGTGGCCATAGGAAGGCAATACAGACCACATCTGAGATGACTCTATCATGACATTCTCACCGTGGGTGTCCCTGGGTCTCCAGAAATCATGCATCTTCAATCTGCCATTGGCAAGAAAGCAATAATTTTACAGCTTTGAGACTCGAGTTTGTTTTCAAGGGTGAATCGGGTGGCAGTCCCTACATGTACTGGACTGCAAGGGACACATTTCCCCATGTGGGCAGTAGGAGTACTACCAGGAGACCAATACCATTGAATGGCCACCCACTTCCGCTCTTCCATATCCCTTTTGGTACCAGGCTGCAGGGAAGAAACAGATGTGGCCAGATCTACACAGGGTGTTTGGCACCTCACTTTGGAGATTTGGAAGTATTTGTACCTGTTTTTGTTTGTTTGTTTTTTTAGTTTTTGCCATTTGGAACCTATACCAGTACTAACACAGAAATGCTTCATCTATCTGATTTAAGTGCAAATTAATTTCTACTAGATTTTCAAGTTGATATTAAATTGGTCAGAGTGTTTCTTTAATATATATGTAGATGATTGATATCATTACTCAGTAGAAACCAAATTTAAGCCACAATGAAATGCTATCATTTTTGCTTATCAGGTTGGCAACAAATATTTAAAATGAGCAAAAAATATCAAGTAAAGATGAGGATGTAGAAAAACTATTATTTAGTTCCTTTTTCAAAGGACTATAGATTGGTACAATCTTGTGGGATAGATTGGTACAAAGTTTAAATTTGGGGGGCATTTCCATTAATATTATTTCTATTAACCTAAAATGTAAATAGTGCATAACCCTGAAGGACCAGGATATCACTGCTAAGAATTATCCCTAAGAAATACTATATAGACTATATAAAGATATCCTTTTTTTCCACAGATGTTTTTGACTGCTTACTAAATGTCAGGCATGGTCTATGATATACATCAGTGATCAAAAGGAAAATCCTTACTCTTGTGGAACATACATTTTCAAGTGAATCTCAAATACCTGAGCAATTATTTTTAAATATTCTCAATTTTCATCTCTGGGTGTGATTTTACTTGGCTAGGAAGACATCTATAAATGATCAAAGCCAAAGATATTAATGATACTGATTTATTTTTGATAGAAATAAAATATTTTATAACTACCAGAAACATTTAGGATATCTTGATTAAAATCCAAAGATGAAAAATCTTATGTGATTTGTTTCAGATTCAGTGTGTTTTGTTTAATATGGTAGTTAAAAAAAATATATATCAAATCTTATCATAGAATATTTATTTCAATTAGTCAATTGTCTTATTTCATCTCATAGAATGATAAATATCATTTAATAGCTTAACATTAACATATATTCATTTAATATATTAACATCAAAAGATGTTCATTTAATATTTTCAATTCCTTATTAACGTTTTTGTATTTTTAATGAAAAATATATGTTATTTACTGGTGTTAATAGTTTTTAACTGTATATACCTTCCTCTTTTATTACCACATAGATAAATTTTGATCATGATGTATGTTAAATTACTCAAATTATTTCTGGTTTTTATAAATAATTCTTATTTAATTAATTCTCAAAGCCACACACCCAATTTGATGAATAAATGCCTATATTTATAATATTCCTCAAATAATGATTAACTTGTTTTAGTTACACAAACATTGCCTTTATTGCAAATTACGTAATAAGAAAAAACATTGATTAGTATTTTAATAACTTTTAAAATAGATATATTTATTAGATCAGATCTATGTCATAATCATCTTGACAGCTGTTTTTAGAAATCTAGGAAAGAATGGAGTAACAGTCTTAATCTTTTGAAAGAACTTGCATGGTTGTCATCATTAGACTCGGGAGAGGTTTTAGCGGGAAGACAAGGGCGCGTCCCTGCTGGAATGGCCGGGGCGGCCTGAGCCCTGCAGGGCAGCGGACGAGGCTGGACATGAGCTCCGGCACCACTGGAACTGAAGTTGGCGCAAGGCTGCGCTCCTTTCTGGTGACATTGCTGAGTGTCCCTTCCCTCCCGCAGGCCCCGCGCACAGACCCATTGTGAGGGTACAGAGGGGTAATATGTGGGATGTCCTGAGCACAGTGTGTGTCACAGAAGTCCTCAGCTGATCAGTGTTAATATAGTAGCAATGCTGCATCTTGGGAAGTAATTTCTCATAAGAGGGCATGACCCCTAGACCATTCTCATCCCCTTTCCGAATTCCCCACTCCTCTTCTTCCCTAACCCTTGCTCTCTCCCTCCCCCAGTGAGGTCACTCATTAAGAACGTAGGATCAGGGGCCATAATTGCTGAAGGGACAATGCAGGAAAATACCTCAACAGCACATTTAGGCCGTGTCCGGTTTTCTTCGATGACTGTCAGGGCCCCTCTATGATGCATAGTGCTCAACACCTCCTCCTTCCATCTTCTCTTCCACAAATGTTGGCTGAGTAGCTACATTCCTTGCCCTGAAGGAGGTTGTAGTGTGATCGGAGAGCAACATTATAATTTTGATGATGTGTCACTTTATAGACAGGGATCATGAGTACCAGGGGAACATGTGGCACATCATTTAACTCAGTCACGGTGACATCTGGAGCGCCTCCTGGAACTGATAACAAGTTAGCTGAATTTTGAGGAAAGAATAGAAGTTTTCCAGGTGGGTAGAGATGTCACCAGCTTAAATAGCTGCAAGCTACAGTTGTGGCATTCTGTGAGAACTTTGTGGGTTTGAGAACCCAAAGATGGAACAATGGCTAGTTTTTTTCTCTTGTTTTTACTAATCACGTTTCTCTCTTTGTTGCTGTATACTCTGTGATGTCCACAAAGAATTAGAGACCATTCTGTGATCACATAAATGGTTAAAATAGGCATAGTTGAGAAAAACTCTCTTTGGCTTAATACGATCAGTAAGTGTTTCACACACACCAAACTGGGGAAAAACCAGACCCTCCTATTACTGCTTCATTACTGTTCACTGAACAATTTATCCTCTGCCAATTCTGTTTTTCTTGAGAATAGCCTACTTGTGAAGCAATGGGTTTATCAAACTGCCATTATCTCATTGTAATGACTCACCATTCCAATCTCAGGACTTTGCATCCCCTTGAATGACTTCTGTTATTTATTTGTGGAAATTCCAGGGGTTGGGGGGGTGGAATTCCATTCTTATTTTTACTTTCAATTCATGATTAGTTGTTTAGTCATACTTCCTCTGCAGGTACATTCTGATCACTCTCTCTCTTCCAGGCATGGTGCCATGGACAAGAACACCCTGCTCTTAAGCAACTGACAGTCTAATCTGTGTGTTTAAGCAGAGGAGTTGGGATGGGGGCTGAAGCCGACCGGGATGGGTGGAGGGTGAGGATGCAGAGAGGTTAGAAGACAGTTACAATGCAGCTATCATGTGGGAGATAAGGAGGGATGAGCAGGGTGCTTTGAAGAGTACATAGACAAGAAAAACATCCTAGCTGAGATAGTTCACCTACAAGAAACTGAGGAATAAAAGGAAGAAGAAAAGATGCGATTGCAAAAAACTTTGATGTCTAGAATCTATGAAAGATTCACCGATAAACGGAACCCCAGAGGCAAGAGGGAGGTCTTGGATTGTGCAGTCTCATTCAATTCTCCAGACACTCTCAGATGCCTGAGAGACTGAAACACCCCAGACAAACCCAACAGAAAGACCACTCTGGTGTTAGCCCCAGTTTGTTGAATCATGAACAAACAGATGGTAGTGCTTGTAGATCCTTATGTTTGGGGGTGGTTTGTTACACAGTCATGACAATACAAACACCTGGGTTAGTTACCCATCTGAGCACAAGTTCTTTGACAAATCCAGTCCTCCATACTGTCCACCTGCAAAATCCCTTTCACAGGGGGTGTCACTCATTACAGTGAGCTCACAGCGTGGGGACAAGAAGACGTGCTTCCTAGCCTTTCCCCTTCAGCAAACGCCCTGTGACCCGAGACCTGGCATCCTCTGGAGTAGGGGACCTTCAGCACATGTGGAAGAGCTCCCTGCAAGCTGCAGTTTTCCTCTTGGTTTAAGTTAAGTAGAGTTTATTGTGTTCCAACAGACACACAGCGGTATCCCTACATGATTTAAACAATTGTGTTGTCTGTGTCGATGAGTTTTTGTTTGTCTTGTTTGTTTGTTCACTTGTTGCTTTTGGTTTTCCATCCCACATATGATTGAAATCATATGGTTCTTGACTTTTTCTGTCTGCTTATTTTGCTGAGCATGATTTTCTCAAGATCCACCATCTTGTCACTTATGGCAATATTTCATCCTTCCTTATGGCTGAGTAGTATTCCATTGTATGTATGTGCCACATTTTCTTTAGGGGTGTGAGGAGTTAGAGAAGGATAAAGGAGTCAACTACATGGTGACAGAAAGAGATCTGACTTTAGGTAGTAAACACACAATACAGTGTGCAGATGATGCATCATAGAATTGTATGTTTAAAACCTATATAATTTTATCTACCAATGTCCCCCCAACATATTTAATTTAAATAATTGGCAATGTATCCTCTGTATTGTCTAAGTAAAACAGATGCTATATCTGGTATTGTAGTCATAAAAAGAAGTGTTCTGTGCAATGGCTGGGGGGGGCAGAATCAGCATTCCTTCTGGGAGTGTGCAAGGTTTCGTGCCGAAGTGACCCTCCCCAAGCCTTGAGTATTTAGCACAGAGAATGAGACACAAAAGGCAAAACACAGTTCAGCTATTTTTTTTTTTATTAGCTAAATGTAACCTATGCTGAATCCAAATGATGACTCTGTAGCAATGAACTAGTTTGGCTTTGCAAAATCTTCGTAAAATACCTGCTCATATGATAATACTTGCTGTTCCCTCATCGAAATGCGAGACCAATATGATGGAATGCCATAATCTTCTTGTCACCACTAAACACTCGTATCATGTGGCTTTGACATCACATCGAGCTCTATTTATAAGGCTCATATATATAGTTCAATTTCTCTGGGAAAACCATTTTATGACATGCTGGATGTTATTTGGGGTGGTTTCTGATTTCTGACTTAAAACTCTCCCTAGGCAGCACCCTCAAGAGCATGGCCCCCTTTGTCCTTCTGACACCCGTCTAGTCAGACTTGTCACCAGCTCTCATGCTGGCCTCTGCTCCTCAATGTGGCTGTCAGAAGAAGTGATACAATCGCAGTGAAAATTCGTAGGTGCCGTTCAGGTCAGTGCAACACGGTTTTTTGCACACCTCGTCGGTTCTTACACTGACTTACAGAGGAGCTGTTCCAAGTTGTCATCACTCCTTCCAAGACACACGGCCGTCTTCCCTTCTTTTAGCAGATGACGGTATCAGGCAGAACCTGTCAAGGAAAGAGAGGCCACAGAGGGTATTTGGGCAGAGGAAGCTGGATACAGGCGATGGTTACAGAGGAATTGAAAAGCTAAAAAAGAAGAAAGGAAATTCAGAGATCATGGGGAGTTAAGATCTGCGAGACAGGGCTACCATCCCTTAGTGCTATGAAACAGAAGGAGAAACTTGGGGTATTGACTCCCTGTTGTTTTAAGAGGATGCCAATGCCTCACACGAGCTAGGTAGGCACTTACAAGAGCTTGTTCCCCTAGGATCTATAGTAGATCAAATTCCCCTGCAGGCCACAAGAGGAGAATCAAGTCCCGGCTCAGCCAGGCTGGGGTCTGCCAGTGTGCTGAAGGATAGTGGGGGACCGCACTGCAGAAGCCAATGAGCAACGTGCGCAGCCCGTGTGGAAGCGGAACTATCGGAAAGGAGCCTGCAGATACTGGATAACGGGCCGTTTGCCTGGAGGAGGGGATACTCAATGCAGCATTGAACTTCCTGGTAAGAGTTCTGAGAGACAGTGCTTGGTGCACACTCCCCCAGGTCCACTGACTTGCCGTTGCTCCTAGCCATCTCTTCCCCAAACTCTCTATCTTGTTTTCTACTTCTCTGTGAATTATAACAATAGACACACAAAAAAAATCATAAACAGGGAACTCTCAAAATAAGAAATTCTACTTCTTCTTTCTGTATTTATACCTTCCTTTTATTTATTTGGCTAATAAACAGTTTTTAAAAAGCAGTCTGTGAAGTAACTTCAGACACCTATCAAATGGACAAAGATCTAAAGGACTATGGGGAAAAAAAGAGAAAAAAGAAAAAAATTATCTGTGAAGATGTTGGGAATCAAGAACTTTCATGTATGGTTAATGGGATGTCAAAATGGCACAGTATTTTTGAGGGATATGTTGGCATAAAGTTTATGTTGCCATAAACTATCAAAATTGTAAATACATAGGCTTTTACTCCTGGCCTCAGTGGAATCATAGTGACTGCACTTTTTTTCTCCACAGCATTTGGCTACTTTTATATTTTTCTGTTAGATTTAAAGGAAAGAGCCTTATATGACAGATGCCATCCTTTGGTTTGTCATCTATATTACAAATATTTATTTTTATAATCTATACTTTGTTTCCTAATTTTATTTAAGATCAGAATGAGGGTAAGACATGTGAGAGGCGTAGGGTGAAAAATTTAGGAGGCTATGACTCTTGGAGACTGCTCCTGTGCTTACATGACCTGTGAGCGAACACCTCTCCAGGTAAGGTGCCAAGGGCTTCACCCTTGTGCTAAGCCTGTGGTTATGACATAGATATCCTGCTGTAAAAAGAAAATCAAGCAGCTCTCTGAAATATCTGTTTTCAGAGAGTGCAAAGCTTGCTGTCTAAGCAAGGGAAACAGATGAAATGAACCCTGTGATGCCTTGTTAGCACTTGGGGGATCACTGTATTGTGAGGAGATCCTCCCAAAGTATGTCAGTTTCACTGAGCAGAGGAAACAGAGACAAAAGTTGTGGTAGTTGAGGTGACAGGAAGTGGGATCCCTCCTGCTTTCTGCTTCTTCTTCAAGATTACTTTGATCATTAGGAGGCCTTTTGTGTTTCTGGATAAATTTTAGAATTTTTTTTTTTTCTGTGCAAAATGCCATTGTAACTTTGGAAGTGATTGCACTAAATCTGTGCATTGCTTTGGGTAGTATGGATATTTAACAATATAAATTCTTCTACTCCATGAACGTGGCATAGCTTTCCATTTTATGTCTTCTTCCAATTCTTTTGTTGTCATATAGTTTTTATTTTATTTCTTATTGAATGTATTGGGGTGACATGGGGTCATAAGTTTCAAGGGTACAGCTCAGTAAAACTCCATTTGCACACCATGCACCCTCTGCCCCAAGCACCATCTCTTTCTGTCCCCATCTCCTGCCCTCTGCCTCCCCGCCTACCCCGTTTCCCTCTGCCCAACACCACACTGTTGTCTGTGTCTCTGTATGATGTATATAAATTTTTTGGCTAATCCCTTCACAATCTTTAATCCACTTGTAGTTTGTAGTGTGCCAATCTTTTACCTCCTTGGTTAAATTTATTCCTGGTATTTTATTCTCTTTGATGCTACTGTAAATAGGATTATTTTCTTAATTTCTTTTTTGGATAGTTTATTGTTAATATATAGGAATGCAATGTATTTTTGTATATTTATTTAGTACTGTATACTGCAACTTTGCTGACTATCAGTTCTCAGAGTTTTGGAGTAAAGTCTTTAGAGTTTTCTATATATAAATTATGTCATCTGCATACAGAGATAATTTACTGCTTCCTTTCCAATTTGGATGACTTTTATTTTTATTTCTTGCCAAATCGCCCTGGCTAGGACTTCCAGTATTACACTGAGTAACAGTGGTGAGAGTGGGCAACTTTGTCTTTCTCATCTTAGAGGAAAAGCATGTAGCGTTGCACCATTGAGTATGATGCTAGCTGTGGGTTTGTCATATGTTGAAGTACATTCCTCGTATGCCTAACATGTTGAGAGTTTTAATTGTAAAATGTTGAATACTGTCATTCTTTTTCTGCATCTGCTGAATCATGATTTTTATCCTTTATTTCTGTTAGTGTGGTGAATCGTTTTTGCTGATGCTGATAAATTCCTACATCCCAGGAATAAATCTAGTTTGATTATAATGCATGATCCTTTTAATGTATCATTGAATTTCATTTGCTATTATTTGGTTGAGAATTTTGCATCATGTTTATCAGGGATATTTGCTTGTAATTTTCTTTCTTTGTCCTGTCCTTGTCTGGTTTTGGTATGAGAATAAAAATAGCCTTGTAAAATGAATTTTGAAGTGTATCCTGCTCTTCAATTTTTTGGAGGCATTTGAGAAGGACTGGCATTCCTTTTTCTTTCAGTGTTTGGTAGAATTCTCCAGTGAAGCCATCTGGTCCCAGGCTTTTCTTTATCGGGAAGTTTTAGATTACTGCTTCCATCTCTTTCCTTGCATTGATCTGCTTAGATATTTTATTTCTTCATGGTTCAGTCTTTATGGATTATATGTGTCTAGCAATTTATTTTTCTGGGTTATTCAATTTGTTGGCATATAATTTTTTGTAGTAGTTTCTTATGACCCTTGTATTTCTATAGTATCACTTGTAATGCCTTATCTTTCATTTATAATTCTGTTCAAGTCCTCTCTTTTTTTAAATTTAGCTTGTCAATTTTATCTTTTCAAAAAGATAAATTTTGTTGAACTTTAGTATTTTCTTAGTTTCTACTTCATTTATTTCTGCTCTGATGTTTATCATTTTCTTCCTTCTGCTAATGTTGGCTGTAATTTGTTCCTTTTTTTCTAGTTCCTTGAGGTGTAATGTTAGGTTATTTGAAATCTTTTTTCTCTTAATGTAAGAATGTATTGCTATAAGCTCTTTTTTTTAGATCTGCTTTTGTTTCATCTCATAAATTTGTATGTTATATTTCCATTTTTATTTGTTTCCAGAAACTTTGATTTTCGTTTTCATTTCTTATTTGACCCATTTGTTGTCCAAGGGTGTGTTGCTCAATTTCCACATATTTGTGAATTTTCCAGTTTTCCTCCTGTTATTGACATCTTAGGTTCATACCCTTTTAGTAGATTGTTATAGAACACTCAACCCAACATTCAGGAGATTGTGATTATCCATGATTTTCAAGTTCACATGGAACATTCTATAAGATGGACCATGTGCTGGAACATAAAATAAGTCTCAAATTTAAAATGATTGAAATCATGAAGTATGTTCTTTGACCACAACAGAGCTCAACTAAAAATAAATAATAAGCTGTTGCCTGGAAAATTCTTACATGTTTGTAAATTAACAAACACTTTTTAAAAAATAACAGTTGAAATAGAAGAAATCACTAGAGAAATTAAAAATATTTTAACTTAATAAAAATAAAAACAGAGTCATAAAATTTTGTTGGATGTCACTAGAGAGATGCTAGGGGAAATTTATAGCTTAATAATGTTCACGTTAAAATGAAGAAAGATTTAAAATTAAAGACCTAAATTATCTCCTTATGAAGCTAGAAAAATAAGAAAAATTAAAGACCACATAGAAAAGAAATAATGAAGATAGAGCAGAAGTCAGTGAAATAGAATATGAACAACCTATAGAGAAAAATCAAGTAAATCCAGAGCTGGAGGCTGGGGAACAATAGTAAAATTGATAAACCTGTAGCTAGGTTGATCAAGAAAAAGAAGAAAAGACACATATGATAAATATCAGGAATGAAATGGAGGAAAGCACTACAGTTATAGAAATGGAAACAACTTCTTGTCAATAATTCAACAGCCCTATAGAATGAACACATTCCTTGAAAGAAATATATTACTAAGATAACTTTAAAAGAAAATTTCAAATGTGAATATCCTTATATCTAGGAAAGAAACTTAATAAGTAAATTCCTATCTACAAAGAAAACTCCAGTCCCAGGTGGTTTAGTGGGTGAGCACTACCAAATATTTGAGGATAAGATGACACCACTTGTACCGATGCTTTCAGAAAATAGAGGGAAGGGACCACCTCCCAAATCATTTCATGTGGTCAATACAAACCGAATTCCAAAACCAAAGACATTACAAAACAAACAAACAAACAAAAAACCCTACAAAAATTCTTCATGAATATAAATGTAAAAATCCTTAATAAAATATTAGCAAATTAAAGCCAGTTATGTCTGAAAAGAACAATATGTTATGGCCATGTGGAGTTTATCTCTGAAATAAAAGATTGGTTTAATGTTAGAAAATCAGTAAGTATAATTCACGATGTAAGCAGATAAAATATAAAAGCAACATGATTATTGCAATAGATGAAGAAAAAATATTTGACAACGTTTAACATTTATCCATGATGGAACTTTCCAGAGAACTATAAATAGAAGCAGATCTCTCAAACTAAAAAGGAAATCTATGAAACAATCACCATACTTAATAGGCTCATTTCTAAGACAGGGGACTAGGCAAAATTGTTCTTATCACTTTATTTGAGATTCTAACAATGCAAAAAGGCAAGACAATGAAAAAAGAGGCCTACAGAATGGAAAAGAAGTAAAACTTTTTATTGCCAGATGACATGATACTATATGTAGAAAATACTAAGGAATCTACAAATTCCAGAATTGGAGGAAAATTAGCAAGATCTTTGAATATAAAATTATATGCAAAGGTTTTTTTTTTTTTGTATTTTTCTGAAGTGAGCAGTGGGAGGCGGTGCAGAAAGACAGACTCCCGCATGTGCCTCATATGCCTGACTGGGATCCACCTGGCATACCCACTAGGGGGGCGATGCTCTGCCCATCTGGGGAATTGCTCCATTGCAACCAAAGCCATTCTAGCACCTGAGGTGGAGGCCTTGGAGCCATCCTCAGCACCCAGGCCAACTTTGCTCCAGTGGAGCCTTGGCTGTGAGAGGGGATGAGAGAGATAGAAAAGAGAGGGAGAAGGGTAAAGAAGCAGATGAGGGCCATCTGTATATTTACTGGGGAAAAAATCCATGTATATACAGATGGACCTGCACAGTTAAAATCCATGTGAATTTTTTTCAATAAATATACAGTGGGCTCTCCATATGCCTGGGATTTGCATCCTAGGGCTCACCAACTGTGGATTTAAAACAGTATTTTCAGTTTGTGGTTGGAAATCTACAGATTCAGAGAGGTGACCGCATGCATTATTTTGTGCCATTTCACAGAGGGACTTGAGCTTCGTTGGATTTTGGTATCCCTGGCGGATCCTAGAATCAGGTACCAAGGGATGACTATGTAGGAAAAGGAAAGCCATATGTTTGCTCACTTAGAAGACTGTTTTCTTTCCAGATTTCCTATAAAATTATAATTTTTAAGTAAAAGGTGTGTACATTTTAGGGCAATCTTTTTCAAAATTATATTCTTGAAGAAAATTGTTAGAATTTGAATTTAGCAACTTACCTATAAGAATGTCACCTAATCAGAGCATTCGGAATTGAGGTCAGAATATGAAAGTCCTAAATCCATGTGTAACCTATACAACTACTCTGTTCTCCTCAAATGGAGAAGATAGAATATTTTAAATTTTCATCTGAATTAATTTGTGCAGTCAGGAAAAGCTTGTCAAATCTTATAGACATCTAGTTTTTTAAGCCACTACATTTTTCTTTTGATTTTTACTTTTAGCAGCCTACATTCCAATAAAAATGTCTCTAGGTGCTACAAATGAAAACTGGTGGTCTTACCTAGTCATGCAATGGAAATCAAAATTAACATTAGAAATTCAGTGGGGAGATGACGTCAGAGTAATGGTGGGGTAGGAAGCGATACCGATAAATCTCCCCCAAAACTCAGCAAGATCTTCAACCAGAAACAGAAAAACCTATCCTCGGAGCCTCCAGATGTTTTGCAATACACCCGAAGGTATGGTCGAGCGAAAAATTGGCTAAATATATAACCAAACCCCGAAGGAAATAGGGAGTAAGAAATGCTCTGCCTTCCTCACTAACCTAAACAAGGCAGCTTTCTCTGGGAACTGTGAATATAGAAACTGAGGCGGGCAAAGGGGGTGAATAGATCCAGGCCGCGGCACAAATGGCCGAACCAGGCTGTGGCACGCAGATCCAAGCCGAGGAAAAACTGTTCCTGTGGCAACCCGGGCAATACAAGCTAACACTCGCGCCAAACCCAGACAAAGAAAGACAAGCGGAGCAGCCATTTTACCCGATCTCCTGGTCGGCACACGCAGATAGTGGGCGAGAGATTTCTTCCAAAGCCCCGGGAGTGGGTGCCCGTGTTACCCCATAGAGAGGCAGAGTCAGAGGCCTTTGTGTGGACTGAAAGCGGAATCTCTGGGCAGCCCCAGCGCCCTGGGAAAGCCGCGCACAGGAGAGAGCGAGAACTAATTCCAATGGTGGAACTTTCCCATGCTGGTGGGGGTTTCACTCAGAGGGAAACACGGCTGGCCTGATATCCTGGTCTGCGTGCGCAGATAGCGAGAGATTCCTCCGAGTGCCTCGGCAGTGCGCGCCCGTGTTATCACACAGAGGGGCAGAGTCAGGGGCCTTTGTGTGGGCCAAAGCGGAATCTCGGGCTGCCCCAGCGCCTTGCAAAAGCCGCGCACGGGGATGGAGCGAGAGCCAATTCCAACGCTGGAACTTTTCCATGCGGTTGGGGGTTTCACTCAGAGCATGAGACTGCCGACCGGATATCCTGGTCTGCGTGCGCAGATAGTGAGCGAGAGTTTCCTCCAAGCGCCCCGGGAGTAAGTGCCCGCCTGTGTTACCAGACAGAGTGGCAGAGCCAGAGGTCTTTGAGTGGGCGGAAACCCCGCCTGATTATGCTAACAGCTCTGACTGTCTGAGCCTTACCCAGAGCCCTGTGCTGAGTGGAAATAGAGTGGGGAGTTGCCAGCTCTTTGAGCATCTTACTATCCAGGCAGAGGCAGCAGCAACCCCATAGCTGGATTATCAGGCTACTAATTGAGGAAGGAAAGACTAGGAGAAAGGCTCCAGGAACACGGACTCTCGCACTGGTGGAGCCTATAAATGCTAATGAGCCTCGACTGCCAACGAGACTAAAGCACAATACATGACAGTGCCATAGAGACTTATCAACTGCAAACCTCTACCTGAGCGTGCCAAAGGGGCAGAACCCGGGGTACAGAGTCACCGACCAGGAAGAGGGAGAGAAAAGGAAAAGCAAGAAGATAACCTCTCAAAATCAAGAATAATCTGCAGACTTTATAACCTATCCCATTTTATTATATTTGTTCATTTGTTTCTCTTATCTTCATTCTTGATATTTTTTTTTCCTCCTCCAATTTGGCCGATTAACACTCTGCCGGTCCTACTCTCTCCTCTCCTTGAACTACACTACCCATAAGTGTTACATCTCCCATTATCTTTTCTTTCCTCTTCCTTTCTCTCTATGAGGGTTGCACTCCAAAACCCTTAACTCTCTCTCTCTCCTCTTTTTTCTTTTTTCTTCTTTTAGTGGTTCCCTCTTTTTTTCTCTCTCTCTCTTTCTTTTCTCCTTCTATATTAGTTTCTTCCTTTCTCCTTTACATCTCCTCTCATTCAAACCTCAATAACAAACAAATTATCTGGGACTTAAACTTATGTTTGTGGCATTTTGGGGTTTTTTTACTTCACCTTTTAAACTCATTAGCAGTGCTCCCATCCCTGACCCTCCATTTTATCTAGTTCTTGTTCCACTAAATGCAATAGCAATTTTTTAATTTGTCCCCCCATTTTTCTGTTTCCCTCTTATTCTTCTCATCATAACTCTTAGTCAACCAACACCTAAAAGCAAATCATTTTATTCTTGACCCAAATTTTTTCTTTATTTGCTTTTTGTGGGTCCATACCCCCTTCTTTATTCTTTTTTTTTCTTCTTTTTTTGCCCCTTTATTACTTTTCCCCAATCCAGGCCCTCCATTACAGGCATTGTTTGTTATAATTCACAGTTCACCACAAGGTTTTCTCAAGAAAGAGGGAAGAGGAGAGGAGAGGAAAAAAGAAGGGGGGGAATAATTTCCCTTTTTAAAAATTTTTATTTTATTTTATTTTTATTTATTTCATTATTAATTTTTTTAAAAAAATCAACTCTTTTCGATTTTTTATTTTTTAACTTTTTATTCTTTATTAAATCTCATTAATACTATCAACAAAACCACCCTCAGATGCCATTAAGGAAGAGAAAATCGAATATCATGGATACAAAAGAAAGAGAGGTAACACAGCTAGATGAGGAAAAATCTATGGAGAAAAAATTTAATATATTGGAAACCTTGGAGCTAAATGACAGAGAATTCAAGATAGAAATCCTAAAAATCCTCCTAGATATACAAGAAAACACAGAAAGGCAATTTAGGGAGCTCAGAAAACAACTCAATGAACACAAAGAATATATGTCCAAGGAAATTGAAACTATAAAAACAAATCAAACAGAGATGAAAAACTCAATTCACGAGCTGAAAAACGAAGTAACAAGCTTACTAATAGAACAGGTCAGATAGAAGAGAGGATTAGTGCAATAGAAGACAAGCAACTTGAGGCACAACAGAGAGAAGAAGAAAGAGACTCAAAAATTTAAAAAAATGAGATAGCCCTACAAGAATTATCTGACTCCATCAAAAAGAATAACATAAGAATTATAGGTATATCAGAGGGAGAAGAGAGAGAAAATGGAATGGAGAACATACTCAAACAAATAATAGATGAGAACTTCCCAAGCCTGTGGAAAGAACTAAAGCCTCAAGTTCAAGAAGCAAACAAAACTCCGAGTTTTCTTAACCCCAACAAACCTACTCCAAGGCATATCATAATGAAATTGGCACAAACCAACAGCAAAGAAAAAATTCTCAAGGCAGCCAGGGAAAAGAAGAATACAACATATAAAGGAAGGCCCATTAGATTATCATCAGATTTCTCAGCAGAAACTCTACAAGCTAGAAGAGAGTGGACCCCAATATTTAAAGTCCTGAAAGAGAGGAACTTTCAGCCACGAATACTATACCCATCAAAGCTATCTTTCAAATATGAAGGAGAAATAAAAACATTCACAGATACAGAAAAGATGAGGGAATTTATCATCAGAAAACCCCCACTCCAGGAATTACTAAAGGGGGTTCTCCAATCAGATACAAAGAACAACAACAACAACAAAAAACAGAGCCACAAGTAAAAGCTCCAAGAAGAACACAATAAAACCAAAATTAAACTGTGACAACAACAAAAAGAAAGGGGGGGGAGAAGATGGAGATTAACAGTAGCAAAGGACGATGGAGTGCAAAAGTACTCACAAAATAGTTCGCTACAATGAACAGGGTAGGAACCCTTTTCATTACTTAAAGGTAACCACCATTGAAAAAACCACCACAGAAGCACATGAGATAAAAAAGATAGCAACAGAGGAAAGATGTATGGAATACAACCAAATAAAAACAAAAGTTAGAAAAACGAAAGAGAAGGATCAAACAAGACACAAAACTAACAGAAAGCAAGATATAAAATGGCAATAGGGAACCCACAAGTGTCAATAATTACACTAAATGTAAATAGGTTAAACTCACCAATAAAAAGGCACAGAGTAGCAGAAAGGATTAAAAAAGAAAATCCAACTGTATGCTGCCTACAGGAAACTCATCCAAGTAACAAGGATAAAAACAAATTCAAAGTGAAAGGCTGGAAAACAGTACTCCAAGCAAATAACATCCAAAAAAAAGCAGGCATAGCAATACTCATATCTGATAATGCTGACTACAAGACAGCAAAAGTACTCAGAGACAAAAATGGCCATTTCATAATGACTAAGGGGACACTGAATCAAGAAGACATAACAATTCTTAATATATATGCACCAAACCAAGGAGCACCAAAATATATAAGACAGCTACTTATTGACCTTAAAACAAAAACTGACAAAAATACAATCATACTTGGAGACCTCAATACACCGCTGACGGCTCTAGATCAGTCATCCAAACAGAGAATCAACAAAGACATAGTGGCCTTAAACAAAACACTAGAGCACCTGGATATGATAGACATCTACAGGACATTTCATCCCAAAGTGACTGAGTATACATTTTTCTCCAGTGTACATGGATTATTCTCAAGAATTGACCATATGTTGGGCCACAAAAACAACATCAGCAAATTCAGAAAAATTGAAGTTGTACCAAGCATATTTTCTGATCATAAAGCCTTGAAACTAGAATTCAACTGCAAAAAAGAGAAAAAAAATCCCACAAAAATGTGGAAACTAAACAACATACTTTTAAAAAATGAATGGGTCAAAGAAGAAATAAGTGCAGAGATCAAAAGATATATACAGACTAATGAAAATGACAATATGACATATCAGAATCTATGGGATGCAGCAAAAGCAGTGATAAGAGGGAAGTTCATATCACTTCAGGCCTCTATGAACAAACAAGAGAGAGCACAAGTGAACCACTTAATTTCATACCTTAAGGAACTGGAAAAAGAAGAATAAAGACAACCCAAAACCAGCCGAAGAAAGGAGATAATAAAAATCAGAGCAGAAATAAATGAATTAGAGAACAGAAAAACTATAGAAAAAATTAATAGAACAAGGAGCTGATTCTTTGAAAAGATCAACAAAATTGACAAACCCTTGGCAAGACTTACCAAGGAAAAAAGAGAAAGAACTCATATAAACAAAATCCAAAATGAAAGAGGAGAAATCACCATGGACACCGTAGATATACAAAGAATTATTGTAGAATACTATGAAAAACTTTATGCCACTAAATTCAACAACCTAGAAGAAATGGATAAATTCCTAGAACAATACAACCTTCCTGGACTGAGTCAAGAAGAAGCACAAAGCCTAAATAGACCTATTAGTAGAGAAGAAATAGAAAAAACCATTAAAAACCTCCCCCAAAATAAAAGTCCAGGCCCTGACGGCTATACCAGCGAATTTTATCAAACATTCAAAGAAGACTTGGTTTCTATTCTACTCAAAGTCTTCCAAAAAATTGAAGAAGAAGCAATACTTCCAAACACATTTTATGAGGCCAACATAATCCTCATACCAAAACCAGGCAAGGATGGCACAAAAAAAGAAAACTACAGACCAATATCTCTAATGAATACAGATGCTAAAATACTAAACAAAATACTAGCAAATTAAATACAACAACATATTAAAAAAATAATACATCATGATCAAGTGGGATTCATCCCAGAATCTCAAGGATGGTTCAACATACATAAAACAGTTAACGTAATACACCATATCAACAAAACAAAGAACAAAAACCACATGATCTTATCAATAGTTGCAGAAAAGGCTTTTGATAAAATACAACACAATTTTATGTTTAAGACTCTCAACAAAATGGGTATAGAAGGAAAATATCTCAACATGATAAGGGCCATATATGATAAACCATCAGCTAACATCATATTAAATGGCACTAAACTGAAGGCTTTCCCCCTTAAATCAGGAACAAGACAGGGTTGTCCACTCTCTCCACTCTTATTTAATGTGGTACTAGAGGTTCTAGCCAAAGCAATCAGACAAGACAAAGAAATAAAAGGCATCCACATCGGAAAAGAAGAAGTAAAGGTATCACTTTTTGCAGATGATATGATCCTATACATCGAAAACCCCAAAGAATCCACAAAAAGACTACTAGAAACAATAAGCCAATACAGTAAGGTCACAGGATACAAAATTAACATACAGAAGTCAATAGCCTTTCTATATGCCAACAATGAAACAATTGAGAACGAACTCAAAAGAATAATCCCCTTCACGATTGCAACAAAAAAAATAAAATACTTAGGAATAAACATAACAAAGAATGTAAAGGACTTATATAATGAAAACTATAAACCATTGTTAAGGGAAATCGAAAAAGATATAATGAGATGGAAGAATATACCTTGTTCTTGGTTAGGAAGAATAAATATAATCAAGATGGCTATATTACCCAAAGCAATATACAAATTTAATGCAATTCCCATCAAACTTCCAATGACATTTTTTTTAAGAAATAGAGCAAAAAATCATCAGATTCATATGGAACTATAAAAAACCCCGAATAGCCAAAGCAATCCTAAAGAAAAAGAATAAAACTGGGGGCATTACAATACCTGAGTTCAAACTCTATTATAGGGCTATGACAATCAAAACAGCATGGTATTGGCAGAAAAATAGACACTCAGACCAATGGAACAGAATAAAAAGTCCAGAAATAAAACCACATATATATAGTCAAATAATTTTTGATAAATGGGCCAACAACACACAATGGAGAAAAGAAAGCCTCTTCAATAAATGGTGCTGGGAAAACTGGAAAGCCACATGCAAAAGAATGAAACTGGACTACAGTTTGTCCCCGTGTACTAAAATTAACTCAAAATGGATCAAAGATCTAAACATAAGACCTGAAACAATTAAGTACATAGAAGAAGACATAGGTACTCAACTCATGGACCTGGGTTTTAAAGAGCATTTTATGAATTTGACTCCACAGGCAAGAGAAGTGAAGGCAAAAATTAATGAATGGGACTACATCAGACTAAGAAGTTTTTGCTCAGCAAGAGAAACTGATAACAAAATAAACAGAAAGCCAACTAAATGGGAAATGATATTTTCAAACAACAGCTCAGATAAGGGCCTAATATCCAAAATATACAAAGAACTCATAAAACTCAACAACAAACAAACAAACAATCCAATCAAAAAATGGGAAGAGGATATGAACAGACACTTCTTCCAGGAAGAAATACAAATGGCCAACAGATATATGAAAAGACGCTCATCTTCCTTAGCTATTAGAGAAATGCAAATCAAAACGGCAATGAGATACCACCTCACACCTGTTCGATTAGCTATTATTAGCAAGACAGGTAATAGCAAATGTTGGAGAGGCTGTGGAGAAAAAGGAACCCTCATCCACTGTTGGTGGGAATGCAAAGTAGTACAACCATTATGGAAGAAAGTATGGTGGTTCCTCAAAAAACTGAAAATAGAACTACCTTATGACCCAGCAATCCCTCTACTGGGTATATACCCCCAAAACTCAGAAACATTGATACATAAAGACACATGCAGCCCCATGTTTATTGCAGCATTGTTCACAGTGGCCAGGACATGGAAACAACCAAAAAGCCTGTCAATAGATGACTGGATAAAGAAGATGTGGCACATATACACTATGGAATACTACTCAGCCATAAGAAATGATGACATCAGATCATTTACAGCAAATAGGTGGGATCTTGATAACATGATACGAAGCGCAATAAGTAAATCAGAAAAAACCAGGAACTGCATTATTCCATATGTAGGTGGGACATAAAAGTGAAACTAAGAGACGTTGATAAGAGTGCGGTGGTTACAGGGGGGAGGGGGGAAGAGGAGAGGGAAAGGGGGAGGGGGAGGGGCACAACGAAAACTAGATAGAAGGTGACAGAGGACAATCTGACTTTGGGTGATGGGTATGCAACATAATTGAACGACAAGATACCCTGGACTTGTTATCTTTGAATATATGTATCCTGATTTATTGATGTCACCCCATTAAAAAAATAAAATTATTAAAAAAAAAAAAGTAATTCAGTGGGTGGCAAATTGGTAATACAGTACCTAGATTTAAAATTGGGAAAACAGGCCCTGGCCTGTTGGCTCAGTGCTAGAGCATCGGCCTGGTGTGCAGAAGTCCTGGGTTCGATTCCCGGCCAGGGCACACAGGAAAAGCACCCATATGCTTCTCCACCCTTCCCCCTCTCCTTCCTCTCTGTCTCTCTCTTCCCCTCCTGCAGCCGAGGCTCTATTGGAGCAAAGATGGCCTGGGCACTGGGGATGGCTCCTTGGCCTCTGCCCCAGGCGCTAGAGTGGCTCGGAGGGCAGAGCATCACCCCCTGGTGGGTGTGCCGCGTGGATCCCGGTCGGGCGCATGCGGGAGTTTGTGTGACTGTCTCTACCGTTTCTAGCTTTGGAAAAATACCAAAAAAAAAAAAAATTGGGAAAACAATGAACCAATTTCAGTATTATTAGTAAATGAGATGGACATTACATGCTTTGGGAACTATGTTTGTATTACATGTCAGATCCCATTACAAAATATGTCATTAAAATTGAAAGGTTTATAGCAAAAAAGTATGTCCACACCCCTGGCCAATGGCCCATTTATTTCAAGCAACATTCAGCACAAAACAGAGACATTTCCACTGTCCTTGGAATTCACTAATAAAATTTGGCTTATGTGGCCATATACCTTCTGCCAAAGGATTCGCATTGAGTGCACATTTTCCTGTGTGTCGACGCTAGAACTACATTCTTCATGACCCCTTTCTCCACTCTCTCGAATTCCCTCTCCACATTCCTCTAGACTCTTGAACTAGACCATGGAATTCACTTCTACTGAGATTTTCAAAATGGGTGAAAAGTGTGTAAGGCAAGCCAGGAATTCTCTAGGAGCTCTGCTGAAATTTAATTATTCCAGATGATAAAGCATGGCCTTCCAACACACGTCAGGGTTGGGTACCATAATCTGCTGATGTACAAGGAATGTAGCTCAGTGATTTTTTTGGTCTGAGGGTCTTCAGAGGATTCATTTAACGGCTAACTGTTTCGATGCTGAAGCAGAATCCTGTTTTAATGACAATTTCAGCATCTTTGGGAATAAAATGGAACAAGATTTGATACCAGTGTCCAATCCAACTGATCGAATTGCTAATATAAAAAATTGTGTCTAAGTCATTCTGGGAACTAAAGATTCTTTCTGAATCTATGGATTTTCCATGCAAATAGTGTCACCTAATTTGGAAAATGCTACGACTAGGATGGGCAGAACTAGATCTCAAAGAGAAAAGCACTCTTTGGCATTCGATGGACACAAGAAAGAATACACTCAGATGACATCTGAGAAGTTTGGTCTGAGAGAATAGCTAAAGCATGGAGGTAGCTACTTCAGGGCTTGCTTGCTAACACAAACCCCAGGAAACCTTCCTGAATGGAGATTATTTTTCTAAAGTGGCACATATTGGAAAAAATAAAAAGTGTGGACTAAATCTTAATTTAGAATTATCAGGGATTTACACCAATTTCAGTAGGGCATTAGACACTTTCTTGTCAGATATATCTAAAGTGTAGCTATAGCACTTATGAAGGTATCCGGGAGGCCTAAGTGGCTCTTGTTGGGGGGAAAATAGAAAAAAAAAAAAGAAGCCTTTTTTAGTTGTTGCTTTTGTGTCTGAGTATTCTATTGTGTTATGTTGAAGCTGTGAGAATAGATTTTCCTGGGTGGACTAGTTCTGTAGCTCAATTCATTAATGTTCCTGAAGAAGAATGGAGTGGAAAGCTGAGAAAGGAGTATGTCCAGGCACCCATTTATTTCACTGTGACATTATTCCTTCCAATCTCTGTGGGTTCCTAAGGGTTTGCCTTTTGGTTGGCCATAACATGATTCTGTGCTCTTGATGCCAAGTAAAGTATTGTCCTCGTTTTCATGTTCAACAAATAATGGTTCGTGATGTCTCTTCTGATATCACGAACCCTACAAGTTGCAATTCTACTTAATTATATCAAAGGCCAACTCAAATGCTCACAATGAACCTGAGGCCAAGGATGCAAATCCACCACCCAAAGTCTTATTTTATTCCCAGAGGCTTTATAGACAGACCCTTTACAACTTCCAAAAGGTAGCAGAGAAACAGCAGCTTCTATGTTAAGGGGACCTCTCTCTCTCTCTCTTTCCCTCTCCCTCTCTGTCTCTCTCTATGCATCTCTCTCTTTCACTGTCCTCCCCTCTCTCTTTTCTAACAACAGTCTTTTCATGAAGATTCTGCTGAGTACAGAATCACTCCTTAGCAACCTATTCTGTTGATAGTAGAATTTTCTTCTTCCAATAGCACTTATGTGACTCCTTTGCACAGTTGATTTACTTATATTTTTTCTTGTTTGTATATACTTTCAAAACTATCAATTTAATCATGAGCACATTCTCTAGCTTGCTCTGCACACTACCCCCAAGAACAAACTTCATGTGGTGTTTCACACGGAAAAGGAAGTAAATCATGGATTATGTCTCACGATTTTGTTACTCATTAGTCTTAGAATTGTTGAGCCTGTGGTTGTAGTACATAAAACCTGCTGTGTATAGATCCTGATTAAAACACCCCTTTTTTATGCACGTGTGTATTAGTCAATTAGACCTCCATCCCACTGCTATAAATTCCCAGATCTGGAGGCCGGAGCCCACATTGTCCAGTGCAGTAGCCAGTAGTTCCATGTGGCTTATTAAATGTAACTTAATTTAAATTGAATAAAATAAAAAAAATTAGTTTTTTCAAGCTCTCAGTAGCTGCCTGCATCCAGTGATGTCCATGTTGGACAGTGTAGGTGTGGGACATTATCCTCAGCATGCCTGGAAGAGTCTCATCATTTTTACTTTTCTATAAAAAGGGACAAAACCCACAGTATAATGTGTTTTGATCACCTTCAAAGGCAAGTGATGTAGGTCCCATTGCAAAACTTCTATCTAGGCCATCAAGCAGAAATCCTCACACAATCACGTGAGTTTCCCTCCGCGTTATTTCTCTCATGGTCACAGGACTTGTCCCATCATCCTCACGAGGTTGGTGAGTGGCCCAGGGAAATGAAAGCGAACAGCCTGGACCACTTCAGCTGCGAGATACCCAGGCGCCAGGTGGAATGGGGGCGAGCATCCCAAGTGAAGACATTCAGAAACCCATCAGTACCCTATGCGGTGTTCTTTGTACAGACGGAAGTGGAAGTGTGTTTACTTGCTGGTTTTTTTTTTTTTTTTTGTATTTTTCCGAAGCTGGAAACGGGGAGAGACAGTCAGACAGACTTCTGCATGAGCCTGACCGGGATCCACCTGGCACACCCACCAAGGGGCGACGCTCTGCCCACCAGGGGGCGATGCTCTGCCCCTCCGGGGCGTCGCTCTGTCGTGACCAGAGCCACTCCAGCGCCTGGGGCAGAGGCCAAGGAGCCATACCCAGCGCCTGGGCCATCTTTGCTCCAATGGAGCCTTGGCTGCAGGAGGGGAAGAGAGAGACAGAGAGGAAGGAGAGGGGGAAGGGTGGAGAAGCAGATGGGCGCTTCTCCTGTGTGCCCTGGCAGGGAATCGAACCCAGGACTCCTGCATGCCAGGCCGATGCTCTACCACTGAGCCAACCAGCCAGGGCCCTTGCTGTTTTTGTTTTAATGGTTCTTGTAACAGAGTGAGGGCTTATTCACTTCTTTACCTCCCGCAGACTTGTAGTGACTATAGGATGCATCAACAAGTTATTTAATATGGTAACAGGGAAATGTTAGGAGATGGTTTTACATTTTCTAACTTGGAACATGAGGAAAAACTAATTAGCTCATCCCTTGTTAATAGAATAACTGACCTGATTAGAAATGGCGGTGTGATGTACCAGAGCTGACTGGTACCGGCGTCCAAGAGCCCATTGTTAAAATTTCAGGAATTCTGCCAACTGGTTGTTAAATATAGCCATTGTGAAAAGTTAAATTATGTAAACTTATAATCAAGTAAATTATGTTAAAAACAAAGGTTAAAAATATCATTTCTTAATTGTTTTACATTTTATTATCATTGATGCTTGTGAGGTTTTTTACATTCACTGTATCTACATGGTAAGATGTTCTGTATAATAGCGTGCTACTGTCTGTCTTTCCTCAGCTGTCTGTAACTGAAATGGTCTATTTGCTATTTTAACCCCCGCTGCATTTGGAGCTTTTTTTTTTTAATCAAGAAGTCATGCTACACAGATTCAAGGAAGACTTAGAGTTGCTATCTGGAGTCCTACATCTGCTATTTCTTTCTGTGAGTCCTTTAGAAAGCAAAGCGAACACTTGAATTGAGTCGTCAAGCACAGGTGCTCGGGGTCAGAGGGAGGGTTAGGGCTGACATTCTGGACCAAGAGGATAGCATGCCTTGGGGTTGAGATACCACGTAGACCACTCTAGTTGCAGGTAGTTGTATGGGTCCCATTTAACAATATAGTTGCTGGGGGAATTTATTAATAAATGCATAAGCCTTGAGCATGGACAACCTTTGAGAAAAAGTGAGATCGGTGATGAATCAATATTGATTATCTCCATTTCATTCTTAAATAAGATGGCCAGACCATCAGCCTAAGGCATCCTTAAGTGGAGGGACAACTGCCCTTTAATCCATCCCTTGGAAGTGCCTTTAGTAAGTTATTCATGAAGATAAGAAATAGCCAGGGAGGACACTTGGGTGAATGAATGTTGACCCCGTTTGTATACCCAACAAGGTAACAGGTAAGACTGAGTTACATGCAGCATCGTTCTAGCTGTGAACAGAAGGCAGTCGTGTGCCAGGGAAGCAGGAAGATGGAAGGGTGTGAGCATCAGCGGTGCTGGCCCTCAGTCAGAAAGCTCAGAGTCTAGTGACAGCTGCAGCACTGTTTGGAGACTGTGCTTCTTTGCCTCTGGGTTACACCTCCTTTTTAAATCTCCTTGGGATCCATCAAAGGACCACAGAATCTCCCAATTCCTAGGAGCCCTCAGGTTTATTTTCTTTGGGAGCTGCTGGACCCCCAGAATGGTCCTGGCTTCTCTGACCTCACACACTATTTAATCCAACATTTTTGTAACTTAGAGACCAACGATTTATTTTTTCTCATCTTGTCATTTTCTTAAAACTCTTTCCCCGGAGTGCCTACGAGGTGTTCCTCCTGTCTGGGCTCAGTTTTATCAGCACCGCTATGTGGGTTCTGTCGATTAGACTAGAGTAGATGCATCAGTTCCCTGGATCTGAAACAAAGGAGGACATTTCTCCTTCTTTTCTCTGTGGTGCTATAACCTGGAATGAACTACTTTCTCCTCCAGTAACCATATTACAGGAAAGCTAAAAATAATGACCAGAGATCAGGAACAATGCCTACCCTCCAGAATGATTCGGGGTTCCTCCTCGGTCCAGCCTGCCCAAGTCCACCCCCCGTGACTGACTGTTGACAATCTGGTGAGGCTTATTTTTGAATCTCCTACAGCTTCTCACAGGTATGAGCCTCATAACAAGCCTTCATCAGAGGTGTCGTTTTCTCTATGTCCCTCAGGAGCCTGACATCCTAGAGTTATTGTGTGTCTCTCCCCCCAACCCCCGTTTCTCTCTGAGTATCTGTTCTGACACTGGTCCAGTTAGGAAGGCCTGACGACAAAATTCACGATAAAACGTTGATGACCTCGTTGATCCTGAAAAGGTTACATGTCAGGGCCCTCTGATTTAGCACAAATAAAAGGAACACTTAGGTTAGAATAATCAAGAAATTGATTGGCATTTCTAAAATCCAAACCAAACCTCCATTCCTCCCACCTCAACGCTTGGCCCCTGTCCCAAATGGCAATGAAAGACAGACAGGGTTCAACAGGACAAAGGATCTGAGAGGCGTGAAGCAGAGCCCCGAGGGGATAGCCATGCGGTTTGGTGGGCATTATTCAGGTATGCAGTAGATTGTGGTGCCACCCATCCGTCCCCATGCCAGCGCACCCATCCCTCAGCTAGTGGGGGTGTTGGTCCCTGACCACCCACAGCAGCCGTCTTCTCTAGAAAATTGCTCTCGACCTAACGGGGGCTGCTTCACCTTGGGTGTTATACCCCTGGGGGATGGAGGGGGTCACAGAAAGCAGCCCACAGACCCCTTGCCTCAAGGTCGGAACAAATCTGTGATATAGTCATGCTCCGGAACTTTGTATCAATCAGGCAGAGCTGATCTCTAGCTGAGACTTCTTCCTGTGTCTTTGCCAGAGCACATCTGGCTTCCTCTACTCCTCTTCTCCGGAAAGCAGTCCCCTCAGGAATTCCTCATGCAAGGGTTTCCATCTCAGCTCTGCTTCTAGGGCGTCTGATCCTGGGAGTGGTCCTAGGAAGTCAGCTACACAGATGGGATTCTGGAGTTGGATTGGTCACTGGCCAGGCAGCCGGGAAAGCCGCTCGGGTCAGGCGGAGCCCTGGTGGTTCCTGGCGGAGGCCGCAGGAGTGCCCGGGCTGAGACGCTGGCCTGTGGTGACCTGCCCAGCTCCTGGTGGGAGGAGGTGTGCTAAGTGATTCAACGTGCCAGTCGTCCCAAACGTCCAGGGAAGGAGCCGCTCCTGACAGTAGAATGGTTTGAGTTTGCTAAAAGGAGCTTAGATGTTGAAGAGAGAGCATGGTGATTTTTAGTCTATTCATCAGTGTTTAAAGCAAAACGTGTCAGAGGTAGAGCCTCCCTGGCAGGGGTTAAAGAAATCCTAACTTCTGTCGAGGGAGGGCCGACAACGTGGGGATCTGGAGCGGGACTTAAGTGTGGGTGGCACAGAGCTTCAGAGGTGTTGAGTTCTCAGCCTGGCAACTCCCCCAAGCCCAAGTCAGAACCCTGGGGCGTGGGGGGGGCAAACCTGAGATGATGGAGGTCTGTCGACCACTTGCATGCATGACATCCAGATTTCCCTGAACCCAAGGAGCCTCCGAGTGTACCGTCACCCTTTGCTGGAAGACAAAGTGCCCTCCTCTCTGCTTCAAGTCCATGGAGCAGCCTCAAAGGAGATAGGCCTTTTTGGGGGCCTCCCTCAGGAGCTGTCCCCACGTCTCTCCTGCCCACCAGACCCATAACATGCATCAAATTTCAGCAAAACTAGACTGGGGAGCGTTACCTTGCTCGAGGTAAAGCAGTATTAAAGACAAACAGAACTGCTGGACCTGGCTCCCACGGCATGCAGGACAGAAGAGACGGTGCGTGGAGTAAACCCACAGCCGCTGAGGCATCCAACGAGGCTGGAGAAGGGACAGCGTGTGGGGAGGCATGCTGCCGTCACACAGGGGTCAACACTCTGCCAGGGGTCCCCCAGAGGCAGTTGTGATGCTCCACTGAGATGACTTTTAGGACATAGGATAAAATGAAGCTGCCCACCAGACAACAACACTTTTTCCGTAATGGGTCAAATAGTAAATATCTTAGACTTTGAGAGTTAAATGGCCAACATGTAAACAAATGGGCATGGCTAATATATTGGGTGTTCCAACAAAACCACTCATAAAACAAGGACAGCGGCTTTGTCTGGCTGAAGGGGGACTGTTTGCCAACTGCGGTGCGACTTTGAATGAAATAGAGGTGCCAATATTTCAGTGGCAGACTAAGAAGAGATGTGTTAAAGGGTCAGAAATTGGGCACACTAGAATGGAGTTACCCCATTGGACTGGAAAAACCACCTTCTGGCTGTAGTCCTTCTTCATTTATCATAACAACAAGGAATGAACTGCAGAGAGGGGACCAGGATCTTTAAAAAGCTGGACAGCCAGTGGCTGTCCTCCATACAGTGGGTCTGAGTAGCAGGTGCTATTTCAGAGCTGGGCATGATGGAATCATTCTAGGTTAGAGAGCCATAAAGGAAAGAGAGGGTAGGCATTTTCTTTCCTGACCGGCATCACTACCCAAGCAAGCATTCACGAAGTATTATCCAATCTACCGCACAGGATATCATGTAACATTGCCCTGAGCGAAGGGACCGAGTGGATGGCAGAGCAGGTGTGATGGTGACCACATGACTATGGGATGGCCTCGTCCCACCTCAAGCACACCATCCCAGGACTGGGTGGCCACCTGGAGGAGTAGAATGACCTCTTCTTGGTTGAGGTATCAAATTGGAGGTGACACCCCACGAGGATGGGGTGCCATCTTTCGGACGTGGTGTCCACATGAAACCATGGCTATCGTGCGTCTCCGCCAGGTCTGGGAACAGAGAGGCAGGGGGCAGAAGTGGTTGTCGTCCCTGTCACTTCCATGGACCCCTGTGGGGACTTTGTGCTTCTCGGTCCTGCTTTGTGGGGCTGGAGGTCTCCTGGGATCTCAGATGGAGGACTCTTCTTCCAGAAAATACAGTAAGAATCCCAATAAGCATTTGTTGCATAATAATCTTGAGGCGACTCAAGCCAGTAACCCCACTTGCTAAGAAAATAGTTGCACAATGGTGGGATTAAATGACCCTCATCATTACATAAGGAGGTGGGGCTGCTGCTAGGGTTAATGGGGACCTGGAGCATGCCTTTGTCACTATGTTGGTTCATGTTGGCATCTTTTGGTTTCCCAGGGTCCGGTTCTCAGTGTAAAGGCAAAACAGCACCCCAGCCTGATAAAAACATCGTCACTAGGGACTTAGGTTCTTAGATGCAGGCTGTGGGGGAAGAAATCTGCTATGGGTGGTGGAGGAGGGGCTGTGGGCTGAACTATTCAACCCTACTTCGCTGTGAACTTAGCCCTGAGTTCAAAATCCTCCAGACCTTGGAGGAGCTACACCTGGGAGTAAGCACAGTGTGGTCTGAGCCGAGCGAGGGGTGGACTGTAGTGGATGATGCTGATCACTGGCTCAGCTCCTCTTTGCAGAAAGCTGTTCTTAACACTTGCTGCTGGGGCCGTTGGCATCTAACAGCTCACTGCTGCCTTCTCCTCTGCAGACAGGCCCTTCTCCTGAGAGATGCGTCTCCTCCCAGGAGGCTGACACTAGGGACAAAAATATGATTTTCTTGTATTACGATGGGACCAGTTCTATGGTGTAATTCTTGCTTTTGATCTCCTCGGAGGCAGGAGGGTGGTGATCAGGCTGAGTTAGTCAACCACTGAAACTGTATCTTTTTAATTTCTTTTCTTCCCTTGCTTAGCCTCCTCCCCCACTACTGGACATTGCTGCAAGGTTGTCACACTGACATGGTAATTTGTAAATAGCTGAGATGAAAAGGACAGATAAGACGCTCTGTTCTGCCTTGCACACCTTATGCTCCTTCCCCAGGTATCAGTCTCAACAAATTACTGTACCAGGATCCTCAGCCCAGCCTGTCTTTCCAGGGAACCTGAGCTGGGATAAAGCAATAAAGTAGATTTCCAAGAACCCTGATGGTTACTAATTCTGAACACACACAAAAAAACCCCAAAGGATTTCTTCGTAGGGGAAGGTGTGATCCAAGAGCTATCCCAGAGATATGGATCTGCACATGTATGTATACATAGATGGGTGTGTGTTAGTGTGTATGTATGTGTATGTGTATAAATCACAGATATTGTGTCTATAGGTGAATAATCCAAGCTTCTATACCCCCCAAAATGGCCTGGGAGCTTTTGCTTTTTAGCAGCTGGGAAAAGTGAAGGTTCAAACCACAGGTGGTGGGCACGTCTGCTTCAGTGACTTGTGGGCACACGCATCCTCTTCTTGGAAGGAATGCAGGCTGCGAGCCTGCCGGGACGGATACGTGACTCATTCGCACGTCTTGGAAAAGAACCAGTCGGCACAGGGCCCACTGAGTGGGGTGCAGGTGAAGCGGTTTGATTTACAGACGCACTTTGGGAACATTTTACATTAGGCAAGAATCAGGACCTTTAGACGAAGCGTGGGTCTAATTCTTTGGACTTGGATGTAAGAGGACTTCTGTAATGAGAGATATCACCTTGATACAATAAATTTTTACTCTTTATTGAATTTGTTGGGGTGACACTGGTTAACAAATTTATACAGGTTCCAGGTGCACAACTCTACCACATATCTCTGTACACTGTATTGTGTTTGTCCCCCAAGTCCATTGACATTTATCTCCCTTTTACACTCCTCCTCTTCTGCACACCTCCCCTCTCACCCCAGCAATCCCCACACTGTTGTCTGTGTCTATTTTATTTCTTGTTTGTGCAATCCTTCTGCCCCCCACCCACAACCCGCTCTATTCAGCTAATTTTCAAGTAGCAGAAATGAAAAGGGGAGATAAGATCATCTTCCCTGTAGACAGAGATGCATGTGTACCTTCAAAGTCACGATGCTGAGAGAAGATACCCGATGACTTGCAAAAATCAACATCCCAGCAAGAATAAACAAGACAGATCAGAAGATGTGACTCGGATAATTGTCCAAAAAAAAGAAAAAAGAAAATCCCCGCTTTATTTGCATGCTGGAAGCTTTGCTAGAGCCACATGTGTAGCGATTGAAATAGCTGATAAATGTCGAGGCAACTCCGATCCAACATTTTAATACATTTGGTTTAGTTTCATTAACTCTTCAATTTTGAAGTTGGCCTTGTTAGCCATCTCTTCTATGCCAAGAATAGCAAGAGAAAGCGGAGACGATTGATTTTGTCTATCATACATGTCACCCGGGGCCCTTTTTTAGGAAGGCGGGGTTGCTTCACCCTTGGCAGATTTGCCCACCAAGTTACATCGGGTGGGGAGAACAGATGAGAAGGATGTCAGAGGAGGGCTGACAAGAAGCGTGAGCCAGACGTGTCTGCAGCGGCAGAAAAGGGTCCGAGAGAGCGGTGTTTGAACGTCGGTTCTGGATGGGTACGAACTTGCAGCCCAAACGGAGGGCTGTTGTCTTTGCAGATCCCACCCCCTAAGGGACAATGACCTCCTTTCACTTCTTTGAAACCCTGTCTCCGACAGCATTCCCTCCGAGTTCCCTGTCTGTGGTGGCCCTGGTATGCCCTCCTGCTTGCCTACTTCTCACAGCCTTGGGCGAGAGGGATCTCACCTGGAGGACCGCTGCGGCAGGCGGGGTGGCTCCGCTGCTCAGACCCTGTCCTCTGGGGCTCCCATGGCGGGGCAGAGGTTTGGAACCTGGGCCGGATCCGATCCAGACGAGCGATAAAATAGCATCAGAAGACTTGGGCTCAGGTCTGTGAGTGGATGGACACTCTTTTAAACCCCAAGTGCTCTTGACAGCCAGCAAGCCCGGACTGGGACTGTTAGAGTAAGGTGATGTCCCACGACGTGTCCGGCACTTCACAGTTCCCATCAGGTCGTACATGTCACGAGGACAGCTTTAGAGTTTTATATTTTATCTTACTATATTTAAGTTTATTCAGTGCCAGCTTGGGTCCTGGCTCAGAGCCAAATACTCAGAAAGGGAAACAATGAAAGAGAAGAAGGTAACTGACCATTTAGGAAGAGTCTGGGCCGTTCTGTACAGATTCTGTCTAGGAGACACTGTGGGTGTTCTTAGGTTTGTAAGCTGCTTCCCTAGTCCTAGCAGAAGATGAAGTGTGATTCCCATAGGTGGTGGCTTCGATGGGCCCCTGGGGAAGGCCTCCCCCAGAGTCTGCCCTACTGAGAAGCAACTGCTTCAGGTGACCAACATCGGAGGTGTTCTTCTAATGAAGACTCTCACCTGGCCAGTGTGGGTCACACTTGCAAATCTTTAGTCACGTGGAAACTATAGCCCAAAACACACTCAGAGTGAAATTCAAGCTGTCTTCTGGAAAGTGAGACCCATGGGTCCTGAGCATGGAGCATCCAGGAATAAGCCCCAGGCCCGAGAGGGTAGCGGAGCCATGGACTCTTGGGAGGTGGAGGTTGCAGTGGGGAGGGGTCAACCCCCCACAACAGTGTACCAGGATCCAGCCTCTTGGATATTGGCATCTGTTGGGATCTCCCTTTATGACTTTTAACTTTTTTAAACTTCTCTGAAGTCAATAAAAAGCAGTTTCTGGATGTGAAGGCAGCAAGCACTCTTTAATCGATTAGATTAACCCCTCATTTTACCTACCAGAAAGGCCAAATAATACCTCTACCACAAGAGCCCATTCTCACTTTTCAATGGCAAATGAATTCCACTTTTCTCTACAGCATACTGTGAAATTCCAGGGCCTGATTGTTTATTGATTCAGACTTTCCACATCCATTTACTGCGTGTTCCCCCTCAGACACTGTGGTAAGCCCTAGGGTTGCAAATAGGAATAAAACATAAATAGTGGGCATCCCAGAGGGGTAGGCTGCATGGTGTCCCACCTCTGCAGAGCATAGGGCCCCACTTTAGGGAGGAATTCTTAAAGATTCTGATCAAAGAGCCCACTGCATGCTCATTTGTACTGGGCCCATGTAGCTGGTTCCACCTCAGAGGTTTGTAGAAGGAAAAGAAAAAACACATTTAAATAAATAATTGCCTGACCAGGTGGTGGCGCAGTGGATAGAGCGTTGAACTGGGATGTGGAGGACCCAGGTTCGAGACCCCGAGGTCACCAGCTTGACATGGACTCATCTGGTTTGAGCAAGGCTCACCAGCTTGAGCCCAACGTTGCTGGCTTGAGCAAGGGATCACTCAGTCTGCTATAAACCCCCTGTCAAGGCACATATGAGAAATCAATCAATGAACAACTAAGGAGCCACAACAAAGAATTAATGTTTCTTATCTCTCCCTTCCTGTCTGTCTGTCCCTATCTGGCCCTCTCTCTGACTCTCTCTGTCTCTGCCACAAATAAATAAATAGATAAATAATTGCAGTACAAGAATATCTCCAGAGAATGTGATCATGTAAGCAGCAACAACAAGACTGTCCTAAGTGCTGTGTCGTGCCTCCCAGGAGACGGTGTGTCTCCACATGCTTAATTTAGGATGTGTTATTTCGGTGAGAATTTTAATACAAATTTAGACCTCATCACTGTTTCTATTTCGAAAGACACTGTAAAGTTGTATTAATTTGCATGATTGATAGTCTAGCAAAGATCCTAGCACAAAGAGCCAGAGATTATGATCTGTGAAAGAACTTCATTTTCTTACTTGTCCCAGACGATACTTAACTTCCTGTCACTTATTAAGTGGAACAAGCCTTCAGGGGAGGGGACAGAGAATATGATGCAAATGAGCGTGTGTGTGTGTGTGTGTGTGTGTGTGTGAGCATTCAATCAAGCATTCCAGCTGGGTAGACAGATAAACATTTGGTTATAGATCGTCTCACTTTGAGTTGGTAATAAATACATTTTAGAAATCTCAATTACCATATGTATGATAATAGGGTAATTTCATGTTTTATATTCTAATTAGTTTCTTTGGCAAGTTAAGAATAAAAGCCCTTTGTCTTTTCATCAAGTGGGTGGATTTTTTTTAAAGATGGGATTTAAATGTCAGAGTTGAGCACTGGAATACCAAAAATTTCCATCCTCTTCTTAGATTTTTATTCATTTATATATTTATTTTGCAGCTGCAAGCATATAGATTGTCTTTAAAGATTTTCTTTTTCTTACTAGTACATGATGTGAGCAATTAATTTTTTTTTCACACAGGAGTTTTTCTATCATTCAGCATTGTCCTTTGAAAACCTAGCTTCTCTGCTCTTCCTCCTCTCAAAAAAGAAAATATTCAATAAAAAGAAGGCAGCCAACCCAAATGCCAAATGGAAGGATTTCCAAGACTTTTAGAAGGAAAGAACAACATTGCATTTTTGTACAATGTCTGTTTTCATGTATTTTAAGAGGATTCACCTGTGCTATACTCTACATGTCTAGAATTGTGTTTGGTGAAAAGGGAGAGATTGGATTTTGAGAGAGTAGCTAACTGGGAAGGAAAGGCAGAGGCCCTGGTAATAATTTCATATGATAAAAATGAGGAGGAATTTATAAACCTAAAGACTTAGGCAGGAGGAAAGAGATAAAGCGGAGATCACAAACTGGGCATTGTCATAAGTTAAAAACAGTATTGGTGGCTCCAAGTGAAGAGGGAGATGTTTTGCAAAGATAAAAAGTTTTGAGCAAAGGAACACATTAAAAAAAATTTCTTAAAGTTCATTCAACTCAGAGCAGTCTCATAGAATGTTATCCTGGAATTGCGAAGTGTGTCTGTGCACGTAAATTCTTTGAGAATAAGCAGCATGAATAATTTTCACAGTTCTGCATCTCGGACGGATGATTGATGAAAGTCTGTGTTGACATGAACAGGCCAGGAATATCTGTTCTAGTTCCAGAGATAAGCAAAGGCAGGTTTGCGGTTTGTGGTTTAGAGCCACGGTACCCAGAGGGAGGAGCACGTAGCTGGGGTGGCGGCTCTGTGACCTTTGATGTTATCGCCATCATCATCATTTTGGGAAGCTGAGCCCAAGCGTGATCCAAATATTAGCTGCCTGTTTCCAATCCCCCCAGATTACTGAGGTCACCTTGTCTAGCCCCAGTGCCGACTGAGAAACCAACATCCTCGACCACCTTCCTTATCTCCCAAATCTCTGAGGATCATGGGTCTGTTATTTCTTCTCTTTGTTCTCAGCCTCTGCTCTGACTCTTGTCGTATGTGCCAACTACTGTCTCTTCTCAGTGCCCTTTGTCCTAATTCGGACACTTCCCTGATCATTTCATTTCTCCAAATTGCCCATTACCCAAGGCTAAGTGTGTTAGCAGACTTTTCCTTTGAGGATATTTGCGATGCACTCAATTTTGTGTCCTGCCTCCAAAATTCTTATTTTGAAACCTTAATCCTCAATATGCTGTTATTTAGAAATGGGCCTTCAGGAGATCATGAGGTCATGAGGATGGGGCCCTCGTGATGGGGTTAGTGCCCTTTACAAGATGAGACATAAGAAAGTTTACGTCCTCTCTATATGCATGTGCCAAGGAAAAGTCCTATGAGGACATAACCAGGATGAGGACCCTTACCAATAACCCAGCCATGAGGGCACCTTGATCTTGGATGTCCCGCTTCTAGAAATATGAGAAATAAATATCTGTTGTTTAAGCTACCAGTCGGTGGTAATTTGTTATAGCAGCCCAAACAAAGACAGTAACAGAGTGATTACATTTATAGAGACAAAACAAGACATAGACTATTAATCATCTCTGCTGTACTTTTTTTTTTAATTATTAAATTTAATGCAGTGACATTGATAAATTAGGGTACATATGTTGAGAGAAAACATCTCCAGATTATTTTGACATTTGATTGTGCTGTATACCTCTCCCCAAAGTCAAATTGTCTTCTGTCACCTTCTATCTGGTTTTCTTTGTGCCCCTCCCCTCCCCCACCCCCTCTTTCCTTCCTCGCTCCCTCCCCTCTCCCCCACCCCCTTACCCCCATTGCCATCACATTCTTGTTCATGCCTCTGAGTCTCATTTTTATGTCCCATCTATATATGGATTCATATAGTTCTTAGTTTTTTCTGATTTACTTATTTCACTCCGTATAATGTTATCAAGGTCCATCCATGTTATTGTAAATGATCCGATGTCATCATTTCTTATGGCTGAGTAGTATTCCATAGTATATATGTACCAAAGCTTTTTAATCCACTCGTCCTCTGATGGACACTTGGGCTGTTTCCAGATCTTCGCTATTGTGAACAATGCTGCCACAAACATGGACGTGCATTTCTCCTTTTGGAGCCGTTCTATGGTGTTCTTGGGGTATATTCCTAAAAGTGGGATGACTGGGTCAAAAGGCAGTTCGATTTTCAGTTTTTTGAGGAATCTCCATACTGTTTTGCACAGTGGCTGTACCAGTCTTCATTCCCACCAGCAGTGCAGGAGGGTTCCCTTTTCTCCACATCCTCGCCAGCACTTATTCTGTGTTGTTTTGTTGATGAGCGCCATTCTGGCTGGTGTGAGGTGATATCTCATTGTGGTTTTAATTTGCATTTCTCTAATGATTAGTGATGTTGAGCATTTTTTCATATGCCTATTGGCCATCTGTATGTCCTCTTTGGAGAAGTGTCTATTCATTTCTTTTTCCCATTTTTTGATTGGATTGTTTGTCTTCCTGGTGTTGAGATTTACAAGTTCTTTATAAAGTTTAGTTATTTTTAAATTTTTTTTCTTTTCATTTTTCTGAAGCTGGAAACGGGGAGAGACAGTCAGACAGACTCCCGCATGCGCCCGACCAGGATCCACCCGGCACGCCCACCATGGGGCGATGCTCTGCCCACCAGGGGGCGATGCTCTGCCCATCCTGGGCGTCGCCATATTGCGACCAGAGCCACTCTAGCGCCTGAGGCAGAGGCCATAGAGCCATCCCCAGCGCCCGGGCCATCTTTGCTCCAATGGAGCCTTGGCTGCAGGAGGGGAAGAGAGAGACAGAGAGGAAAGCGCGGCGGAGGGGTGGAGAAGCAAATGGGCGCTTCTCCTGTGTGCCCTGGCCGGTAAAGTTTAGTTATTAACCCCTTATCAGATGTATTGTCAAATATGTTCTCCCATTGTGTAGTTTGTCTTTTAATTCTGTTCTTATTGTCTTTAGCTGTGCAGAACCTTTTTAGTTTGATATAGTCCCATATGTTTATCCTGTCTTTTATTTCACTTCCCCGTGGAGATAAATCAGCAAATATATTGCTGCGAGAGATGTAGGAGAGCTTACTGCCTATATTTTCTTCTAAGATGCTTATGGTTTCACGGCTTATATTTAAGTCTTTTATCCATTTTGAATTTTTGTGACTGGTGTAAGCTGGTGGTCTAGTTTCATTTTTTTGCAGGTAGCTGTCCAATTTTCCCAAAACCATTTGTTAAAGAGGCTGTCTTTACTCCATTGTATTTCCTTACCTGCTTTGTCAAATATCAGTTGTCCATAGAACTGTGGGTTTATTTCTGGGTTCTCTGTTCTGTTCCACTGATGTATATGCCTGTTCTTATGCCACTATCAGGCTGTTTTTAGTACAATGGCCTTGTAGTATAACTTGATATCAGGAAGTGTGATACCACCCACTTTATTCTTCTTTTTCAAGATTGCTGAGACTATTCATGTTCTTTTTTGGTTCCATATAAATTTTTGTAATATGTGATCTATATCTTTGAAGTATGTCATTGGTATTTTAATTGGTATTGTGTTTAATTTATAGATTGCTTTGGGTAATATAGACATTTTAATGATGTTTATTCTTCCTAACCATGAGCATGGTATATGCTTCCACTTGTTTGTATCTTCCTTGATTTCTTTTATCAATGCTTTGTAATTTTCCGAGTACAAGTCTTTAGTCTCTTTGGTTAAGTTTACTCCTAGGTACTTTAATTTTTTAGTTGTAATAGTGAAGGGGATTGTTTCCTTAATTTCTCTTTCTGACTGTTCATTGTTGGTGTATAAAAATACCTCTGATTTCTGAGTATTGATTTTATACCCTGCCACTTTGCTGAATTCATTTATCAGGTCCAGTAGTTTTTTGACTGAGACTTTAGGGTTTTCTATATACAGTATCATATCATCTGCAAATAATGATAGTTTTACTTCTTTTTTTCCAACTTGAATGCCTTTTATTTCTTCTTCTTGTCTGATTGCTGTGGCTAGGACTTCCAGGACTATGTTAAATAAGAGTGGTGAAACGGGGCACCCCTGCCTTGTTTCTGATCTTAAGAGGATTGCTTTTAATTTTTTCCCATTGAGTATAATGTTGGCTGTGGGTTTCTGATAGATGGCTTTTATCATGTTGAGGTATGTTCCCTGTATTCCCACTTTGCTGGGAGTTTTTATCATGAATGGGTGCTGGATTTTATCAAATGCTTTTCCTGCATCTATTGAAATTATCATATGGTTTTTCTCCTTCTTTTTGTTTATGTGATGAATCACATTGATTGATTTACAAATATTGTACCAGCCTTGCCTCCCCAGAATAAATCCCACTTGATCATGGTGTATGATTTTTTCCATAAATTGTTGGATCCGGTTTGCTAATATTTTGTTGAGGATTTTAGCATCTATGTTCATCAGAGATATTGGCGTATAATTTTCTTTCTTTGTGTTGTCTTTGCCTGGTTTTGGAATCAGAATTTTGCTTGCCTCATAAAAAGAGCTTGGAAGTCTTCCTTCCTCTTGAATTTTTTGAAATAGTTTGAGAAGGATAGAGGTTAGTTCTTCTTTGAATATTTGGTAGAATTCAGTTGTGAAGCCATCAGGCCCCGGACTTTTCTTTGTTGGGAGTTTTTTTTTGTATTTTTCTGAAGCTGGAAACTGGGAGAGACAGTCAGACAGACTCCCGCATGCGCCCTACCGGGATCCACCGGGCATGCCCACCAGGGGCGACGCTCTGCCCACCAGGGGGTGATGCTCTGCCCGTCCGGGGCGTCGCTCTGCCACGACCAGAGCCACTCTAGCACCTGGGGCAGAGGCCAAGGAGCCATCCCCAGCGCCCAGGCCATCTTTGCTCCAATGGAGCCTTGGCTGCGGGAGGGGAAGAGAGAGACAGAGAGGAAGGAGGGGGTGGGGGGTGGAGAAGCAAATGGGCGCTTATCCTATGTGCCCTGGCCGGGAATCGAACCCGAGTACCCCGCACGCCAGGCCGACGCTCTACTGCTGAGCCAACCGGCCAGGGTCTGTTGGGAGTTTTTTGATAACTGTTTCGATCTCCTTAGTTGTAATCGGTCTGTTTAGGTTTTCTGATTCTTCCAGATTGATTTTTGGAAGATTGTATGTTTCAAGGAATTTGTCCAATTCATCTAGGTTGTCTAGTTTTTTGGCATACAGTTCTTCATAGTATTTTCTTACAATATTTTGTATTTCTGTTGTGTCAGTTGTTATTTCTCCACTCTCATTTCTAATTTTATTTATTTGATTCCTCTCTCTCTTTTTCTTGGTGATTCTAGTTAAAGGTTCATCAATCTTGTTTACCTTTTCAAAGAACCAGCTCCAAAAAACTACTGGACCTAGTTTCATTGATCCTCTGTATTGTTTCTTTAGCCTCTATGTCATTTATTTCTGCTCTGATCTTTATTATTTCCTTCCTTCTACTACATTTGGGCTTTACTTGCTGTTCTTTTTCTAGTTCTTTTAGATGTAGAGTTAGGTTGTTTATTTGAGCTTTTTCTAGCTTCTGAAAGTGTGCCTGTAGTGCTATGAACTTCCCTCTCAATACTGCTTTTGCTGTGTCCCATAAATTTTGAGTTGTTGTATGCTCATTGTCATTCATTTCTAGGAATTTTTTTTATTTCTTCTTTGATCTCATTCTTAATCCATTCATTATTTAACAACCTGCTATTTAGTTTCCTTGTGTTTGAGAATTTTTGAGGTTTTCTGTTGTGGTTCATTTCTAGTTTCATGCTGTTGTGATCAGAGAAAGTGCTTGATATAATTTCAATCTTCTTAAATTTGTTGAGAACACTTTTGTGCCCTAACATGTGGTCTATCCTAGGAAATGTACCATGAGCACCTGAAAAGAATGTATATTCTGCTGCCTTAGGGTGAAAGGTTTTGAAGATATCTATTAAATCGAGTTGATCTAGGGTGTCCAATAAGTCTGCTGTTTCTTTGTTAATTTTCTTTCTTGAGGATCTATCTAGTGATGTTAGTGGGGTATTGAAATCCCCTACTATTATAGTATTGCTGTTGATCTCTACCTTTAAATCCATCAAAGTCTGCTTTATATATTTAGGTGCTCCTATATTAGGTGCATGGATATTTATAATAGTTATATCTTCCTGTTGGATTACTCCCTTTATCATTATGTAGTGGCCTTCTTTATCTCTTACTATATCCTTTGTTTTAAAGTCCAATTTGTCTGATATAAATATTGCTACCCCAGTTTTTTTTCATTCCCATTTACATGAAATGTTTTTTTTCCATCCTTTTACCTTCAATCTATGTGTATCTTTTGTTTTAAGGTGTGTCTCTTGTAGACAGCATATGTATGGGTCCTGTTTTCCTATTCACGCAGCTACCCTATTTCTTTTGATTGGGTCATTTAATCCATTTACATTTAAGGTTATTATTGATATGTAGTTGTTTATTGCCATTTTATTCTTTAAAGCTGTATTCCTTTTTTGCTATATTTTTCCCACTTTGATCTGTTTACAGCAGGCCCATTAACATTTCCTGCAGCATTGATTTGGTTGTAATGAATTCCTTGAGTTGTTTTTTGTCTGGGAAGCTTTTTATTTCTCCTTCGATTTTAAACGATAGCCTTGCTGGATAAAGTAGTCTTAGTTGTAGGTTCTTATTCTGCATTACTTTGAATATTTCTTGCATTCCCTTCTGGCCTCAAGTGTTTCTGTTGAGAAGTTGAATGTCATCCTTATGGGGGCTCCTTTGTAGATGAAAGCTTTTTTTTAATCTTACAGCGTTTAATATGTTTTCTTTATTTCTTAGCTTTGGTATTTTAATTATGATGTGTCTTGGTGTAGGTTTCTTTGGGTTTCTCTTTAATGGAGTCCTCTGTGCTTCTTGAACTTGTGAGAGTTTCTCCTGCATTAATTTAGGGAAGTTTTCAGCTATAATATGATTGAACAAAGTCTCTGTCCCTTGTTCTTTTTCTTCTTCTTCAGGAACCCCTATGATGCGGATGTTATTTCTCTTCATGTTGTCACAGAGCTCCCTAAGAGTTTCCTCAGACTTTTTGAGTCTCTTTTCTTTTTTCTTCTCTGCTTTCATGCCTTCATTCCAGTTGTCCTTCAACTTGCTGATTCAATCCTCAGCTCTATCTATCCTGTTTTTAATTCCTCCCATTGTGGTCTTTATTTCTGATATTGTATTTGTCATCTCCAACTGATTCTTTTTTATACTTGCTATTTCTTTATTTAGGTGTTCATAATGACCATCCATTGTTGTTCTAAGATCCCTAAGCATCCTTACAATCATTATTTTGAACTCTGCATCTGGAAGTTTGATTATTTCCATATCACTCAGTTCATCTCCTGAAGGTTTCATTTGGATTGCACTTTTTTGTCTTCTCATTGTCTGTGTTTTGTTTATAGAGTTGGTTGAGTCTAGGCTTGGTGTTGTCTGCCTCCAGTTTTCAGTTGTGTTATTTCTAGGTCTTCTTGGGTTGGTATTAGCTATTATTTGTAATCCACTTTCGGATTTGGGCAGCTTTGAAGTCTTGATTTGTTTGTTTTCTTAACAGGTGATAGTCTTGTTTACTGATCTCAGCAGGGAGCTTCCTTGAAACTGTATTTAGGAATGCGGTGGGTGTAACCTGAGACTCTGAAGGCCTCTTCTACCAATTAATCTCTCTGGAGGCAGGGTGTTTTCTCAGCTTCAGTAGGGGGAGGTATTTCTCAGATCTCCATGGAGACCTGAGTTACTGCCCCTCCTCCCCACTTTTTGTTTCAGCTGTGTCTTGTTGCGCTGATTGGAGCTGGAGAGATGTCTGGAGATCTCTGATCTGGAAGCAATTCAGTACTGTTTTTTGGGGAAGGATCAGTCCCTCCCCCAGCCATGGCCACCTCCAGCCCAGATGAGTAAACTTTTTTTAGATCATCTCCTGCATTCCTTAGCCCCTCACAGTCTGTCCCTCTCTCTTTCCTTTCCACTTGGGAGATAAGCTGGTTTTTTCAACACACCTCGCTCCCTGGTCGCCAGGCAAGTGGCTGTGAGCAGTATTTTCTGCTCTTTTCCCAGGGGTGAGATCCCCTCTGGGCTCTCAGCCTTACCTCCCACCCCCATTCCTGTAAGCAGGGGAGATTCAGGCACTCCCTACCAGGTTTGTTGTGGCTTCTTCTTTGCTCCTTGGTTTTTGAGAGCTGTTCTTGTAGTCCAGAACAGCTGGTTTTTCATGCTGACTTTTCCTAAATTGATTTGTATTCCAGTTTGGTGGTGAGAGCTGGGTGTCTGTGCGTCCACCTACTCCGCTGCCATCTTCAGGTCTCCTTTTTTTTTTTTTTTTTTACCAATTTTCTATCTGTACATTTTTTTTTAATCTATATGACCTCCTTAAGTTTGACTACTGTCACTTTTCTGTCTCTGATCCCAGTCTACCTGCTAGCTTCCACCGCACCCCCTGCAAGCTTCCGTTCATTTTTTTATGCACTGTGATGTAGCTAGCTTTCTGCCCCCTACCCACAACTAAACACATGATTGAGCATGTTTTAGAAGAGACTTTCTGTTGTGGGTGAACACCATTTCACAGCCAAATGTTTTGAAAAAGTCTACTAACCTAGATGGCTTCTGAACACAGGCGTCTAACATTTAACAGTGTGAAACACCACTAGTAATAAAAACCTAGTAGAAAGCTTGGAAATTTTATTTATTTATTTTTCTTTTAAATTTGATGAAAACCTCAGAGAAGATTTTCTCTCCCTGGTTAGAGCACAAAACATGGACTATTTTGTTCTTCCTTCAGGAGCATAAATTAAACACAAACGGTCCTCATAGTCACAGTGATAACAGATTGAAACAGTTCAGTGTAAACTGGATAATTAAGAGAATCTAGTTATACCAAAAAAAAAAAAAAAAACACCACACACACACACTTTAATTAAGCAACTGTATAAGTCAGACTTTGTGCTTGAGATATTCACATGTGCTACCCCTTTAATTTGAATAAAAACCTGGTAGGTAGCTTTTAGTCATCTAATTTCACATATTATGAAGATATGGAGTGACATTCAGTCAGAGATGCTAACCAATGGTTACTACATTTTAAGTTGTACATCTTATCTGTGCTGTCACTTCCCATGATTTCAGTTACCTGCGGTCAACTGTGATCCAAAAGTATTAAATGAAAATTTCTAGAAATAAATAAGTCATAAGTCTGAAATTGCATGCCATTTTGAACAGTGTGATGGAATCTTGCACCGTCCTGCTCTGTCCCGCCTGGGACATGAAACATCCCTTTGTCCAGCATGCCTATGCTGTATGTAGTACCTTAACAGTTGTCTTGGTGATTAGACCAGCTGTTGTGGTATCACAGTGCTTGTGTTCAAGTAATCTTTATTTTACTTAATAATGTCACATGCATGTAACTGTTATTATAGCCGACTGTTATAATTGTTCTATTTTATTATTAGTGATTGTTGTCAATCTTTTACTGTGCCTAATAGATAAATTAAAGTTTATGGTAAGTATATATGTATCAATAAACATAGTATATATAGGGCTTGGTACTGTCTGCCTTTTCAGGAATCCATCTGAGTTCTTGGAGCCTATTCCCCACGGGTGAGGGGAGACAGCTACACGCAGTTTAACAAGTTAATGATCCCTATAATTCTATATGCTCTGAAATGATCAGGATTTCCATAATGGACCCATGCTACCTAAATCCACAAAGGGTTGATGTATAACCCAGAATTCCAGAATTTAAATTTCTTTTTTTTTTTTTCATTTTTCCGAAGCTGGAAAAGGGGAGGCAGTCAGACAGATTTCCACCTGCGCCCGACCGGGATCCACCCGGCATGCCCACCAGGGGATGATGTTCTGCCCCTCTGGGGCGTCACTCTGTTGCATCCAGAGCCATTCTAGCACCTGAGGCAGAGGCCACAGAGCCATCCCCAGCGCCCGGGCCATCTTTGCTCCAATGGAGCCTCGGCTGCGGGAGGGGAAGAGAGAGACAGAGAGGAAGGAGAGGGGGAGGGGTGGAGAAGATGGGCGCTTCTCCTGTGTGCCCTGGCCGGGAATCAAACCTGGGACTCCTGCACGCCAGGCCGATACTCTACCTCTGAGCCAACCGGCCAGGGCCCAGAATTTAAATTTCGAATGGGACACGACACATCTATTCCTTCTCACCATAGTTTTTGTACACTTCACCCTTGAGGACTACTTTCTTCTTCCTAGAATCAATGTATTTGGGGGTCAAACGATGAACCAGAGACCTATAATTGGGCAATAGGAAGAAAGGTTGTTTGGAGACATGCCAGTCAAATTCAGAAAACCTTGGTAAACTAAGACTACACAGTGTCTCTTCCAAGGAGCTGTTCCAGCGCGGGTCACCCTCTTCTCCTTGGCTACATGCTTTCTTAAGATCAATTAATATCACTGGTTTCATATATAGTCACGTCATGAGGTCCGGGGACTGAGAAAGAGCCCATTTATTAGACTGCTGGATTGCCCCCAAACCATAGTTTATACACATGGCAGAAGAAGCAGAAGGTTGAGATTAAATGACTCACTCCATGTCACAGGACAGCAGGTGCCGGGGCTTTGCCTCTCCACGCACGGTGGACCCTGGAGCTGCTGTCAGCTGGGCTGAGGGAGGCTGCTGCAGGAAGAGCCACTTCAGGGGACGAATGAACCCCCACGAGCTCATGATTTATAAGTGGCATGCAGTGATTAACGTCTAAGTTGGGACACTGCTAAGTGTGCATTTCCAGCTTGCTCCCTGCTCTTGCTCTCATCATAGGGGAAGATTCTTGCCCTCTGCATCTGATTCCAGGCTCCCTTTTGGGGCAGAGGGGCCTTAGTAATGGGCACAGCAGAGAAACAGAAAAACAGAGAGGAACACTCTGTCAGGCAGGCTGAGCTGATTTGCACAGGAACTGAGGGACAGGCACCTCCACAAGCTTCTGGGGCTTGGTGTCAAGGAGGAAATTTTTGGTTGCAAAATAGCAAGGGAGACAGAAGCTGAGAATCAAAGTCTGCAGAGCAATCTGCATCAGCGAGTGGGCGCTGCAGTGAGGTCACCAGGTGGTGAACGGTGTTGCCCAGAACCATGAATAAATCCTTTTTATTAGTCTTTGCTTTTAGTCAAACGAAGACTGGAGTTCTTCTTCATTACACCGGGTACCTTACTGGACTGTCTTTTTGATGGAACCACCTTGCCAAGGCCGGGTCACTGGAAGCCCCGGGCTTTCTGTAATCACAGTTGCAGGAAGACACCTTATTTCCATTTCCGAAGGCTCCGTCATTGGAAGAAGGGTTTGGGCTGTCGTTGTGGGCATGTGCCCAGTGCAGGGACACAGCCCCTATGATTGCCAACTGTATTCCTGAAACTTTTAAAATTAAATTTTTTTGGGGGGGTATATTGGTTATTAACATCATACAACTTTCAGGTGTTAATGTGGTCATTTAATTTTGAGTTGTGGTTTGTAAGTGATGTGGGATGGGACCATGGGACTGTGGAGCCTGTGCACAGAGGAGGGTGGGGTCAGCCGGCAGCATCTGGGGGCAAGGGGTGGTGACAGGTGTCCAAGGCTTGTGTTCAAGTAATCTTTATTTTACTTAATAATGTCACATGCATGTAACTGCCCACCCTGAGCCAGGAACGGTGTGATTCCTGGTTCGGAGGGCTAAAGACTTCGTGGTTTCACATCTGCTCAGTGTTGGGCCAGTGGGAAGGGGAAATGCCCGACTTACCTTTCCTCAAGGGCAGCCAGCAGGGGACCTGAGGCGGGGCACATACTCGCACCAGCACTCAGTGTCACAGAGCAGGCTGCCCAGGGCCTGACGTGCAGAGGGGCACATGCTAGGGATGTCTGCACTGTCTTTGCGAGCACGCTACCCCCTCCTTGAGCCCCCCCCCGAATCTGACTTGTGTCTGTGTCTTTGGTCCGCTCAATCTGTCTGCTGATGAAGCAAGCACTCAGCACCCCCTGAGAAATCCTGGTTACTCCCACATGGGTTCAACACTCTCCTATGTTGGCACTGCCAAACATCAGTATAGATCAGGGGTCCCCAAACTTTTTACACAGGGGGCCAATTCACTGTCCCTCAGACCGTTGGAGGGCCGGACTATAAAAAAAACTATGAACAAATTCCTATGCACACTGCACATATCTTATTTTATTTTATTTTATTTTAAGATTTTATTTATTCATTATAGAGAGGGGAGAGAGAGAGAGAGAAAGAGAGAGAGAGAAGGGGGGAGGAGCAGGAAGCATCAACTCCCATATGTGCCTTGACCAGGCAAGCCCAGGGTTTTGAACCGGCAACCTCAGCATTTCCAGGTTGACGCTTTATCCACTGCGCCACCACAGGTCAGGCTGCACATATCTTATTTTAAAGTAAAAAAACAAAACGGGAACAAATATAATATTTAAAATAAAGAACAAGTAAATTTAAATCAACAAACTGACCAATATTTCAATGGGAACTATGCTCCTCTCACTGACCACCAATGAAAGAGGTGCCCTTCCAGAAGTGCGGTGGGGGCCGGATAAATGGCCTCAGGGGGCCGCATGTGGCCCGCGGGCCGTAGTTTGGGGACCCCTGGGATAGGTGGTAAAATTCATGCTAGTGATTTCAGTTTCCAACTTTTCTTTATTTAGGATGACATTAAATAGCCAATAAAAAACAACATGATAAGTTGAGAGAGAGAGAGTGAGATCGTTGGAAGAAAGAAGGAAGCCCTGTATTTTGTACCTTTATAGCCTTCTTCTGACTTTTGAACAGGGGCCCTGGTTTTACAGCTTCCTGGAGAAAAATTTGTAAGACACTATAGGGCTAGGGACCGCCAGCATCATGGCCATGCACATGCATGTTCCCACTGAATTCGGGAAGACAGTAAAGAAACAGTGGAGCCAAAATATTGTGGGCCATTCCTTTATTAAAGTCTCGCACTGGCCGATGAGCGAAAGGGCAGAGAAAACACTTACCTTCCACTCATCCAGAGCTCCCAAAGCCACGACACATTCTCTGGTTTCACAATCTGGAGCATCTTCTCCAGATCCCTCCTAGAATCAAAGGCCACAACCAGCCTCAGCGGAGCTCGCAAATCCCCTCAGCTCTGATTCCCCATCTGCCAACATGGCTTCTTCCTCAGCACCATTCTTTCTTCTCTCATTCTGCAAACATGGCTTCTTTTTGCCTCTTCTCCTTCTGCTCTTTCTTTTCAAAACTTTCTGGTGCAAAAAATCTCTCCTCCAGCAAACATTAGCAAAACAATGGCCCTTCCCAAGCAGGAAGGTAATTTGCAATTTCATAGACCACAGATACCTAGTACTGCCTAGCTCCCAATGCAAACTATAAGCGAGCAGACATAAAAATCATATTTTACAAGCTTATTTGACCAACAGATGCCCGTGCTTAGAAGAAAGGAAACTTCTGGCTGAAATTGGTTCAGGCTGAAGATGGGAAGGGACTCAGCCTGCTTGGCTGCTGGACCCAGGGTAACTACTGTGGGTGGACCAAGTTCCGCAGACACAGCACCCCCATGGCAGTCCATAGTACGGCAGGTTGTGTCTCAAATCAGGACTTTCTACACTGTATTTATAGAATTTCACATTTTCTGAGAAACAAACCATCCCAATGAATTATGGCCTGGGATGTAGCTTGAGGGGGGGGGGGGGGCTCAGTATGTTGAGTATGTTGAGTATGTTGGAGCTCAGTGAACTTTCTCAAAATCTTTACTGCTTTCCATAGGATCACCATTTGTGGGGTTGTCTACCAACTCTTGTGTCCCACTTGCACTAACATAGATTGTCACTGCAAAGTGGCAAGCTGGCCAGGGACCATGTTTTCCAGTCCCCCTTGCATCGATGTAGGATCATATGATCTGGCCAATAGAAGATATACAAGTAAAAGTACTGGTGTCATTTCTAGTTAAAGGTGTTTCAGAAATGGATGTGTTTTCCCTACTTCTTCTTCCTTACTCTTTTGTGGTTCATGTGCAGAAGAATCCAAGGCTTGGGGAATGGCTGAACCACAGGGGGTAGTCAACACCAGTTGCCCACCACCCCATACACGGAAGAAAGCTACCTGGACCATGCTTATTGAATTTGCTCACATGAGGACCACAAAATAAACTCCTCTGCTCTCAAGCCTCTGAATTTGGGAGATTTCATTCTAACAACTTAAAGTTTATTCTCACAGCTCCCATCAAAAATCTGTTACAGATCTATTTAATGTGTCAGGTAACCTTTGAAAAGAAAATTGAATCTATGATCTCATTTTACAGATAAGGAAGTTGAGTTCTTGGAAGTTGCATTCCTTTCCATATAAATGTACGTAGTTGCTAGGTGAACCAGAGACAGACACCGGAGCTCCTTCTGGCTCAGATAACTTTCCACTTGTTGGTGACAAATTCTAAAGGGGAAACTTAGTCAATATTCATCTATGGAATACTTTTGGAAGCATTATTAGCCAGAGAGCTGGGATAGCATTTCCTACTTAAAAATCCTAACAGAACTAAATTTGTCATGCAGGCATGATTCTTTCCTGTTGTTATGTCGAGTATTGTTCAGTTTTTAAATCACAAAATCAATCTCTTACCTTTAAATGTAATTAAAATGTTTCTTAAAACTAATCTTTTGCCGTGCGTGTTTAATTTTAAATGAAAATCTGGAGAGAGCTTGAAACCAGCAGTTTTCTTTATAGCAAACATTGTGAGAATATAGTCATTAAAATCTCCCAGAAAAAAAATGCCAGTTATGAATGCTATAGTTTAAAACTGAATGGCATTTTTAGAGAATGCCAAGAGATTTCTGTGAACTTTGTCAGACAAAGAAATCAGATCTGGGGGGGGGGGGAGCACATAGAAAAAAATGTGGAGGTTCTCCCTCTGTTTAAAAATGGAAGGGGGAAGGGTGCTTCTGGGTTCTGGGTAAAATGTCTTGGCCAAAGGAAACTGTTGTAGAAAGAGGGTGTAATAATCTATGTTAGCATAAGTACAGAACAATTGTTTTGGGAGGGAAATGGTGATGGGTAGAGCATGCCGACAGTGGTTCCTTTTTTGGAGGATCGGGCTGTTTTCGCCTTCTATTTCTGTAATAGTATAATCTTGAGAATTAATAACTGCTTCTGTAAACAACAAACCCTAACGGAAGCACGGAGACGTGAATCAGACAGCTCACCACGTCTCTTCTGCAAGGTTATTGAGCGAAGGGTTCTGAAACATCTGTGAAGTCTCACCGTGAAGGAAACGGTGGCAGGCCAGGTTTTAAGGCGTCAAGTTGCCCATGTGAGAGAACTCACAAAATGTTGGTGGCACGCGGGGCTTCTATATACATAAATAAGATTTTTTTTCAGATAGCATTTGCGACATGGACATATCATCTCTCCTTTTCTTCACGTCTCTTTTTCTGGCTGTTCAAACTTTCTCCTAATGACTTTATAGTTCACACTGGGTGTGCTACATTCTTGGAATGGGGGTGGAGGCAGAGACAGGAAGGAGTATTAACAGAGAGAGAGAGAGAGCATTCTTCAAGGCAGGCCACGATCTGCAGAAATATCTTGGAGGTGTATCTGCAAGGCACTCCTGTTCTTAATTTTTGTTGAGACCACGCACACCCTTTGATGTCCTGGGTCTTAGTAATGCACACCTTCCTCCTTCCCAGCCAGCGATATGCACGTATTTACATCATAAGCCGACTGTCCGAGGCCAGGAAAGAGATCGAGCCAGGAATTCAGGACTCAGTTGCAAAAGGAAGTGGCTCAGTAGTTTTCAGAAAAGTCAGTGACACCTATCAAATGGAATTAGAAATATTTAGGAAGGACTCTTCACAATGGCTTCAAGCTGACATGATGGTACCTGTCTCAGATGGAACTGCACATGGACTGGCTCGTCTTTTAAACATTCATCCAGAGTCACGCAGTTAGCGAGACAGTTTCAACTGCCCAGAAAAACAGATGTTAAGTGGTGATTGTGCTTTGAAATAGAGATGAAGTCAAGGGTCTTCTACTGCTTTTGAGTAAGCCAAGCTGTCTAAAAAGCAAAACAATTTAAATGAAAAACATTCTTTTTTATATTGTGGGTCTTTTTCTTTTCTTTACACTCATAAGTCACGTGGTGCTGCTGTCTTATATGTGCAGTTCTATCTGTTTAAATAATTCGGAGAAAATTCTAAAAGCAAAGAATGTACATAGAATTGCTAGCAAAATCAGCGGTATGACAGACATTAGGGCTCCATTCACCTTGTTTTATTATGTTGGCGGTAAATGGTTAGTTATGAAAATAACCATGCTGGGTAGGCAAGTGTAAGATTACACTGGGGAACAAAATTTTTGTTGCATCCACAAAAATACTTGTTCTTACCTAATTCTAGTGTGCTGATCTCAAATCTGACATTAGTTTTTCTCTGTAAGCTACAGATTTTTTGCAATTCAAGATTTTAGGTTTTCATCTTATTGTAAAATTTTCAACATTTAGTATAGCATAATGAAGTAGAATGTCTTCTTGGGCATCATCTTTGTGAAAATATAATAATTTATATAATGCAGTAAATATACTAAAAGATATGATTGCAAAAGAATTTGTCTACAATTTTGAAATAGAACATATTAAAAAGCTTATTTTAATCATAAAATTTGCGCAAAACTTATTTAAATTCTTTCAGGCAAAAATTTGCGTTTGTAGCTCTTGTGTTTGTGTACTTGTTGAGGACAATCTCATTTTGATGCTCCAGCAGCAGTCTGCTCATCACTAACAGCTCCAAGATTTTCGGGAAACTTATCAAGGTGACTGTTTAGCAAGTGAATCTTAACACTCATGTTACATCCAATGTCCCGGAAAGCCAACAGCATCCTTTGAACCAGAAGTTTATAGTTTTCTGCTCTTTTTATTGCCAAGGAAGTTATTTGTAACTGCCACAAAAGACTGCCATGCTGCTTTCTCCTCCTTATTCATCTTCCTGGCAAACTCTTCGTCATGTATGAGTGTTTGAATTTGAGGTCCATCGGATACACCTGTTTTTATCTTCTCAAAAGGCAGGAAAGAAACAATATGTTGAAAGCATTCACTTTCTCCATTCAAAGCCTGAACAAACTGCTTCATTAAGCTAATGATGTGAAGTGGGGGGAAAATGATCCTGTCTCGATTAACTACAGGTTCATTCACAGTATTTTGCATCCTTACTTCCAGAGCTTCATGTTTCGACCACTCCTTCTGTGTCCAATGTTTCTCCCGAGCTCAGCTGTCCCACAAACACAGAAAGCAAGGATACTTCGTGAAACCTCTCTGTTGTCCTAAAAGGAAATTTACCATTTTAAGATCCACACAAATGAACTAGTTATGCTCCTCATACTTCAGAAAGTCGAGGACAATTTTTATGTCGTTCTTACTAAGTCATTCAATTCAGGTTGGCTAAACTGCTGAGGGGTTAATGACTGCTTGGCATCAGAAGAAGACCCTTCAGATTCTACAACCATTTCCTCATGCATCTTATCAAAATACACTTGATCACCATGTTCACTTTCTTCATCCTTAGAAGAAATAAAACCATTGAAAACTGGAACTGGGAGTGTCTCAGAGTGTGGGATAGGTCGTATTGCTGAAGGAATATTAGGATATGCGATCATATGCCATTTTTTCTTGCCAATGCCCTTTGTATGGATCAGACAGAAATAACAGTCACTGCTGTGGTCCTTAGGTTCACGTCAAACAATGAGAATACCAAAAGGCCTTCGTTTGCATTTTTCTTTTGTCTAGTCATGAAGCATTTTCTCACAATTATGACACACAATATGAGGAGCCCAATTCTTGTCTTGATCACCAAGGGACACTTGAAAATAGGCAATATATGTATGTGTCTCAAATGATGAAATATTGCGCCTTTGACGTTGAAGTGTGTAACAGCCACATATATAACACAAGGTGTCAGGACTATTCTTACATTTACACCTACTCGAAGAAGCCATGATTCAATCTTAAAACAAAATAAGAGGGTGTTTTTATCAGATAATAATTTTTTACATTTAAAAACAACTACAATTATTTAAAAGTGATGTTTGTAAAACATTAATTGCCTTGTGGTTATGGTCAATCCAAGAGTCGTTGCCCTTTAACTCCAATTTAAAAACCAATGCATGCCATTAACTATAACAAAAAAAAATGAAAATTGGATAAAAACTAGAGCATGCACCAAAAACAAACTGCAGATTTGGAATCAGCAATGCAGAAATATATAGAAACAGTTCTAAAACCTCATGCAACAGAAAATGAAAAATATTTGTTCCCCAGTGTTATTAACGGTTCAATTTATAAATTAAACAATCATACATCAGACTTTGGTAGCTCTGTTTTTTAAACCTAAGTCTTTTTTATTTTTAATCTATAGAAAGAAAATTTTGGCTTCTCATAACAAAATTTCCCTTTTAAATTTCAGCGCTGATTCTTATGTGTAGGATTCAGGTGTGCTCAGTAGTACCAGAGAGAGCCTGTCATCGTGATAGCATTTATTTTTGCTCAGTTGCATTCTTTCAACAAGTCTTGGGGGCGCAAGCTTACAACAGGCAATTTGCTCTCATGGTCTGCATCCCTGCAGTGGCCCAAGCCAGCAGTTCAGAGTGTTTTACATTCTCTGCCTCGTGTAGGAATCACCCCCAGGCCTCCCTAAATGAGAGCAGAGGGCTCACTCGGCCTCCCTTCCTCTCTCCAAGGTAACAGTGACCTTTCCTCATTGTTTGGAAGCAGCCCAGGGTCATGATTAAGATGCAATCTACCCAGGATGTGGGACTAAGGTCTTGTTCTAGTGCTGTCTCTCTCTCCAGAAGAGTTTGGCCAACTAATGTGTGCATGTGTACGTATGTGCGTATGTTGTATGCATGCGTACCTGTTGTGTTGGCACCTGTGTCTTCAGAAGAACAATGTAGATTTACGTAGTGCACTGATGTTAAAGGACCAGTTAATTTTTAAACATTAATCACTCTCTTCTCCTCCAGTATTCAAACCTCAGAGGTGCAATTCAGCCCAGTTCTATTTGGCATGCAACATGCTGACAGCCAAAATCCTGTTTAACAAGTCGTGGGCTGTGGCTCACATGTTTCAAACAATATTCATATTTTTTTTTAGAAAATGGATTAGGGCACTTCCTTAGAGACAGTGTTAATAAGACTTTCTAAAATTCGAAAACCAGAAATTTAAAATAATCAACTGAGTATATCCGAATACCCAGATGTTTGGCATTATAAATGAAAATGCCTGGATATTTTTGTAGGGAACTCTCATCCTCATGTTTGAAGTCAGGTAGCTATGGTCTATGTCAAGAAGGAAAATAAGCCCTAGTCCACAAGTGGCCTTGATTTTGCCCAGAGCTTATAAATGATCAGAGTTTGCTCAAAGGAACCAGGCAGTACACGTAATGGAAATCAGGTGTCCCTCCTGGAGACAGAAAGGAGGCTCCCTCCATTGCCCGAACATGGGGTTTGATGTAGGAAAGAAGCAGAAACTGCTATTGTTACCCGTAGACACTAGCAGTATGTTATTGGACTAGGTCTGATCAAATGGGGAAGCTAGGTAGATTTGTCTTACTGTTTGTTTGTTTGTTTTATCTTTACAACAAATTTCCCCCCTCCATATTGCCTCTTCCTTCACTTGCTTAGATACCTCTGCTCTGCTTTAGCTTCCAAACTTCGGGACCCAACTGTGGTGTGCTTCCTTCAGGCCCGACTGTGGGCTCCCTTTAAAGAACTGAGGCCCTGGCCGGTTGGCTCAGTGGTAGAGCGTCGGCCTAGCGTGCGGAGGACCCGGGTTCGATTCCCGGCCAGGGCACACAGGAGAAGCGCCCATTTGCTTCTCCACCCCTCCGCCGCACTTTCCCTCTCTGTCTCTCTCTTCCCCTCCCGCAGCCAAGGCTCCATTGGAGCAAAGATGGCCCGGGCGCTGGGGATGGCTCTGTGGCCTCTGTCTCAGGCGCTAGAGTGGCTCTGGTCGCAACATGGTGACGCCCAGGATGGGCAGAGCATCGCCCCCTGGTGGGCAGAGTGTCGCCCCTGGTGGGCGTGCCGGGTGGATCCCGGTTGGGCGCCTGCGGGAGTCTGTCTGACTGTCTCTCCCTGTTTCCAGCTTCAGAGCCTGCGGGAGTCTGTCTGACTGTCTCTCCCTGTTTCCAGCTTCAGAGCCTGCGGGAGTCTGTCTGACTGTCTCTCCCTGTTTCCAGCTTCAGAGCCTGCGGGAGTCTGTCTGACTGTCTCTCCCTGTTTCCAGCTTCAGAAAAATGAAAAAAAAAAAAAAAAAAAAGAACTGAAGCCGAGACTTGATCCACATCCTTCAGCCACTGAGCTATTTGCGCAATGGTAGTGAGGATCTTCCCTCCCGTCAGCTCCCAGCTTAAGTCTGGAGCTGCACCCACAACTATCCAGAGGTGTGAAAATGACTTTGTATTAAAACGAGCTGATCTATATGAATTACTTCCATACATTGCATAAGTTAACACTCACAACACGTCTGGGTAGTATTCCCATGGTGTAAATGAGGTGTCTGGAACCTAGCATGGTTGAGTGACTTGTTCAGTGTCACTCTCAAACGGAAGGGAGAGGCAGAAGTGACATGCCTGGTCCCTGTGACACTCAAGTGCTTCACCGCCACACGTGGTCATTTCCAGCAGGAAACGTGTCCCTGCGAGTCCTATGAAATTCCCATTTCTGGAGACTGAGAATTTGCAAATGCTGGCAGTGTCATGATTCAATGTTTGCATTTTTTTTTAACTATTAGCTTATGGAACATATTAATTTATTTAAATACATAATTGAATCTAATGTGTGTTAGCAACAATGTGCATCATCTCCTAGGTAGAGAATGGAAATATAGGTACTGTCTTATGATGCGTGTCTTGGCCTGGGTTTCCCAGGGAACAGAGCTGGAGAGGAAGTCGGTGCTCTGGGGCTATGAGGAGGGGAGACAGCAGGGTGGGGGACACAGGGATGGGAAGTGGAGAAAGAAGCAGAGAGTGTAGGTTTCTGAGCTGGTCACAGCTTCACACACACACTCACACACACACACACTCACACTCACACACTCACACACACACACACTCACACACAAACAGCTGGTTCTCAGGCAGACAGAGGATCTTCTTGTGCCTGAGGGCCCAGAACAGTCTGGGAAGGACATGAACACTAAAGAGTTCCTCTGCTGGCTCGTTCCCATTTCCCGACTGTCACTGGGCAGAGCTCCACCTGTAAGTTGTCTGGGCTCTATGGGCCAGTTACTCTCGGCCTCCAAGTCTGGACGATGTCAGAGAAGCCAGAGCCCTCCGTGGGTTCGCTCAGACTGGCCCGTATCTGCTCTGGTTCTGGTGCAGTGGGTTGACCGAAGGTGGCGCTGATGATCAGTACACCCCCAGGGCAGCATCTGAGGCCCAGTGGGCAGGGTGAACCAGAGAAATCTGAGTGAGGTCAGAAACTAGACCTGATGGGGACGACCTCAGTTTTACATGGCAGCTCAAAGAATTCCTGGAAATCTAAAAAAGCCAAAAATTACAAAACAAAACAACAACAAAAACCAGTCTTTTTTCCTCTTGATACACTGGTTACTATTTTTTACTTCTTTTCTTCGGTTGCCTTATTATCAGTCCTTCCAAATGAAACAGTGAAGTGGTAATGCCTTGCTTTTTAGAAATAATATGAGAGGACTCATCCCTCCCCCACAAAACAATAGCAAACAAAAACCCTTCATCTACAACTTAACATATTAATTAAGAATCATTTCTGGCACAAAAACAAGGGAGTAGCATCAGTCATAAATATCCGGGCCTCATCTCCATTTAAGAAAAGATACTGCAATTTTTAAAGCTCTGCAGCAACCGTGACTTTGCCTGTGACACTCATTGGAAGGAAAGCACCCTCCATGACACAGTGGCCCCCCACACTGCTGTGGGGACTAGATCCCGAGAAGCCCTCAATTCCCCACACAGTGCTTGGATGAGCTCTGTATTGGCCAGAGCTGACCTCTCCTAGCTGATCCCATCCTGAATAGCCCAAGGCTGGAGGTGTTAGGATGTTGGCCAGATGGAAGGAAATACTATCCTAGAACACAGTGTATTTCTAGTGTTTTTTTTTGTTGTTGTTTTCTCTCTCCCTCTCTCTCTCTTTAGATAGATTTTCAAGAGGAGCCCAGGGACTGGAAAGTGGAGTAGGGAGGGAGGAGGCGAGGGAAGGAGAGGAAAAGGCATTTCCCACAAGTCTGTGTCCTGGCATTGCCCTAGAGTGCACGCGTGAGGACAGCAGCTGCCAACGGCATCACCCAGACTGCTCGGCTCAGTGATGTTAGGACCCGCCCCTCAGGTGGAGACGACCTGACCAGATGCGGTGTTTTGTCTGCCTGTGTGTGAATACTGCAGAGCTCCTCACTCTTAGGAAAATCTTGCTTGTGCTTTTCTTTTGCGAACAAAACTAATTTTTTTTTTTTTTTGTACCTAAGATTGGCTGCAGAACAAAGGCTAGACGAAAAAGGCTCCCACACCTGGGGGCTTTGGCACCTGGAAACCTCATTTACGTGGTATATGTGCCTTTCAAAATGATGGACCAGGTTTCCTAGTTTTAAAACTATTGTTAATTTCCTTGTAATTCACTGTGGAGTTGGCTAACATTCAATAAGTAAAAGGTCAAAATACAATTACACAAGGAATGGGCAAGTGAGGTCAGTCTGGAAAGGGCTCAGATTTTCATCTTACTCCTTCATGGCCCCAGGTTGAAGTATTTCTTAAAGTTTAGAGCAGAATATTTAAAAAAAAAAAAAGATAAGGAGGGCTTTGGCCGGTTGGGTCAGGGGTAGAGTGTCAGCCCAACGTGTGGAAGTCCCTGGTTCAATTCCTGGCCAGGGCACACAAGAGAAGTGCCCATCTGCTTCTCCATCCTTCCCCCTCTCCTTTCTCTCTATCTCTCTCTTCCCCTCCCGCAGTCAAGGCTCCATTGGAGTAAAGTTGGCCTGGGCACTGAGGACAGCTCCGTGGCCTCTGCCTCAGGGGCTAGAATGGCTCCACCTCAAGGGAGCAATGCCCTAGATGGGCAAAGCATCACCACCTGGTGGGCATGACAGGTGGATCCCAGTCGGGTGCATGCAGGAGTCTGTCTCTCTGCCTCCTCGCTCCTCACTTCAGAAAAGTACAAAAAAAAAAAAAAAGAAAAGATAAGGAGGAAATGAAATTAACTCTCAGTGTTCTGCAGTGATATGACATGCTATAGCATGATGTTTAAAAAAATGTTTATAGTAAAAACGTGAACAATATACTCTTCTTTTCCTGTCGTTTCCTGGCCTGAGTACTTTTTCTATAGCAGATTATAACTGAAAGATGGAGGACTGTGATCAAGGCACTTCCTTTGGAGGACGTAGGGCTTAGGAGTAACTTCAGTTATTCACATAAATGCTGTTTTTTAAAAGAGAGGAAAACAGAATGACAGAACGAATCTCGCTAATTAGGTAGTTGCATTATGCAAAGGGATTGGGGTAGAATGAATGATCACAATTCTAAGATTAGAAAAATTAAAGTGTAAACTTAAAATTCTTAAAAATCCTAGCAATGTAATCTTAAGAATCACATCATAATTTCATGAATTTTAAATGTCAGGGATATAAATGAAGTATTTCTATGACAAGTATTGCTGTTTGATTCTTAGATAATATGTCACAATGGTGACAACCTAAGAGCCCATCGATGGAGGGGTGGAAAGTGCGGCTGCATAACACAATGGGACATTCTTCAGCCAAAAGAAAGGAAACCTTGCCTTTTGCGACAATGTGGGTGGACCTTGAGGGCATTATGCTAAAGTGAAATGTCAAACAGAGAAAGACAAATACTGTACAATCTCACTTATATGTGGAATCTGAAACACCCCAAACCCATGGAAATAAAGAGTCCAGTGGTGGTTGCCAGGGGCTGGGTAGGGTGCCGGGAATGGGGAGATGTTGGTCAAAGGGCACAGACTTCAAGTGTATCAAAAGTATAAAGTTCAGGGGGTCTAATGGAGCACATGGTGACTATAGCTAACAACACTGAATCATCTACTTGGAAGCTGCTAAGGGATAGATCTTAAATGTTCTCACCAAAGACACACACACACACACACACAAGTACACACCCATGTAATTATGTGAAGTGATAAAGGTGTTAGTTACACTTATTATGGTAATCATTTCACAATATATTCACGCAATGTTCTATGTCAATTACATCTCAATGAAGCTGGGAAAAAATAATAGTGTGTTTTGGAGAGAGCTTTGTCCGAAAGAGGCATAAGTTGATACATTACAGGTGAAGTGTTTTATGTTGGGAAGATGTACTAAAAATAGAAAGCGAGGAAGTCTGTGTTTTTGGATTCATTGATCAAAATAGCTTTAAAAAATGCTCAGTCGGCAAACCAAAAAGTGAAACACAGAGGCAGTTTATAGACATTGTATTCCATAGGAAATGCTGTAAGTGTTTTTAAAATGCGACAGGTGTTTTTTTAATGCATAGATTTGTCATCTAAGAGTTTTTTTTTTAACCCACATGGTCTGACCCACAAATTTAGGTGCCATTAGGTGGACAAATACTCATTCATCCTTTAGGCAGGGAGTCTGTTGACGGTCAGATTTTTTATAATTAAATGTATTGGGGAGACATTGGTTAATAAGATTACATGGGTTTCAAGTGTACAATTGATTCTGTGATACATCATCTGTATATTGTATTCTGTTCTTAACCCAACACAATGGGTCTTCCTAATGTCAATATCACATTTTTAGAAATGATATTGAACCTAGAACTAGAGAATGAGATAAATTTTCTGTATAAAGTAAACTTCGGTTTGCTAAATATCCCTTTAGTCTACCCCCCCATACCACACAACATACTACACACAGATTTTGTATTAAATATTTTAATACCTTTATCACATATAATGCAGTTCCTTCTTTTCAGATTAGTCTATCCAAGTAACTTCACTATGTCACACTTTGTCCTTTTTAAAAGAAATAAAAAAAACTTGTAAAATAAGTAAACCTTTAAGATTATTTATTGTTATTCCTTTTTCATCGAGATTTTGTTAATCAGTGAGATTCTTGTGATTTTCAATATGATGATCGTCACAAAAGTTGATTTGGCTATCCCCAAGGACAGACATGACAAAGAAGTCCCCACCACATCATAACCAGGCTCTGCCAGGGATTGCGGTGGATGGTAGCTCCAGAGCACGTTCTAGCTGGTGAAGGGGATTGGTCTGGATTCACAGAACATTTTGTCAATCAGAAAACTTTATAGAAATTCTGAATTTCTTACTTCTCAAACAAACAAACAAACAAACAAAATATGAGAAGGCCTTGCTACATCAACTCTGTTTACCTCCAGAAAATTCCAACCAAACAACAGACTGGAGCCAAGATGCAGCTGCTCCCCCTGGATAGGGTGCTGAACCTCTAAGTGCCCCAGTCCCCGCCATTCCCTGTTGTCTCACACTCAGCCTCACGTTGCACAGGCGCAGCACTTCCTGACACTCTGAGTATCTGACTTTATGATTCCCTTTGAAAATTTGAGTGTATCACAATTTTTGGTATTTTCTTTTCTTCCCTTTCTATTTCCTTCTCTCCCTCTCTCCCTTTCTCTCTCTTTCCTTGGGCATACAAACCTGTGATTGTCACCTTATTAGCTCAACTTAAGAAATTTGATTTAGGCTTATTAATTTCTTTATTTCTTGGTCAGCATAACCCAATTCGGGTGAGGCCAAACACACAGACACTCTCCAGTGTGGCTTCCCACAGAGACCAGGGACTGCCATCCCTTTCTCTATTATATTAAAAACAAAACAAGAACTTTTATTATAATGGTGGCGATAATAAAGTCATCTCCAAACTCCTCTCCCACTTTAACTAAACCCACCACAGCAGTGACTTCCTCTGTTACATTATGTGAGCAGAGCACAGAATGGAGGCACTGACAGCTTGGAGTGGATGATGACTTTAAGCATATTGGATAAGTTTCGCAGGGAAAGATAGGCTGTGCTTTGTTTAAGAGAGATATACTCTACATTGCCCTATTTAGTAAGGCAATGGACACTTAACTGTGAATCTAACATGGTCCAGTAGTCAGTTTTTCCAGAAAGGGACTCTGAGAGTGAATTCTGTGTGTGGCGTCTTTACTGAGGAGTATTTGGGATCAACACCTGCCACCCATAGGAGCTCTGGAATTAGACTGGTCCTTCAGAGTCCAGGAAAGCCATTAGGTCCAGGAAAGCCAATCCTTTAGTCCCAGAGCAGTAAATGATTAGATGTCAGTTGTCCTAGGAAAAGATGACCTTGGGTAAGGAGACATCTTGCATCTCTGAAGAGATTGACAGGTGTAGGCACTGGTGGTGAAACCTCCAGCAGCTGGGACAATAGGTCTTTCATTGAAGGGACATCTGGGTGGTGCATTACGGTCACCACCACAAATCATATATAAAATATACCTATTCATTTCAAGCAATCAATGAATCAGTCAATCGGTGGCTAATACACATGGCAGGTGTTTAAGGGGGTGGACTTCAATTTGCTTTCAATCACTTGATGATTGAATTGTAAGTCTGTTTCTCTCTCTTTCTGTCTCATCTCTTCCTCTTTCTCACTTTTTGAGCTAGGAGTGGAATGTGGAGACCGACATGCCAACAACCGGCACGTCAACTCTTTTGAAATCATAATTAGCCCAGTCCAGGAATCCTCTCACCTAAATTCCAACACCCTTATTAGATCTGGGAGGAAAAGCAAGATGAAGCCAAGGGGGCCGCTCGGCTCGCATTCCCGATGTCGGGAAGCATGAGCTGTTTATGACACATCTGCGTTAGGTCTCCGGTCACCACGTCCTCAGGAGTCTGGGGGGTACTGCGACAGCGCCGCAGCTTCTGGCCGTGCCCGGACTCACCCCTGCACTGAGGGCTGAGTGGGGATGGTCCGTGTGCTCTTTCCTCCCTTTCCCCTCTTCAGACTCTGTAGCCGTTCCAGCCGTGGGTCCTGATATGCTTGTTGCTTCTGAAAAACTCAAACAATAACTCACAAATTCTGATTTACGTAATCTCCAAAATACCTTTTTTAAAAAAAAAACAAAACATCCTCAAGGAATGCCAAGTCATGTAAATTTTCTTCCCCTCTGCGCTTTGTTGGGAATGATTTACCGGGAACCCCCTTCCACGATATCTTCCTCCTTCGGAGACAGACGTGTTTGTTTGGGTTTCCAATTGGCCTCGCAACCTCTGTCTTCGTGACTACACTGAATCAATGTCTTTGCAAATGTCAAGTCTTTTACATGAGGTTTTCCGTTACTTTCTTTCTTTTTTTTTTTTTTTTTGTATTTTTCTGAAGCTGGAAACGGGGAAGGACAGTCAAAGAGACTCCCGCATGCGCCCGACCGGGATGCACCCGGCATGCCCACCAGGGAGCAACACTCTGCCCACCAGGGGGCGATGCTCTGCCCCTCCGGGGCGTCACTCTGTTGCAACCAGAGCCACTCTAGCACCTGGGGCAGAGGCCAAGGAGCCATCCCCAGCGCCCGGGCCATCTTTGCTCCAATGGAGCCTTGGCTGCGGGAGGGGAAGAGAGAGACAGAGAGGAAGGAGAGGGGGAGGGGTGGAGAAGCAGATGGGTGCTTCTTCTGTGTGTCCTGGCCAGGAATCGAACCCGGGACTTCTGCACGCCAGGCCGACGCTCTACCACTGAGCCAACCGGCCAGGGCCCCTTATTTTCTTAAAGACTAAAGATGTATGTGTGTGTAGAAAAACTTCATATTGCACTAAAATCATATTTCAACCATACTCGGGGCATGAATGGGCTCCATATACATATAGTCACTTAAAATAGCCTCTAAAATAGAATTATAATCAAATTCGAGACTACCCAAACCACAGCATGAACTTGGAGTATAAATTTAAGCCAGAAAACCTGCTTTAGTTCAAGGATTTCTTTAAGTCCTTTTCCTTTATTTCTTTAGGTGCAAACTTTCTATGTCTTTGTTTTTAGTTTGCATGTCTCTTATGTTTAAGACAAAATTATCCTCAACAACAACAACACAACAAAAGGTTCTATTTCCCTCCGATTTATAATTTGTATCAGCTGAATCCTCCGTCTCTCCATTACATCTGCGACCGACGATTCATGGACTTGACTCAACCAGCAGTCTGTTCTTCATTAAAATACTTCAAAAATAAATGCAGTAAAAAATTTAAAAAACATAAAATAAAAATTTAAAAATCATAAATCAGTTCGGAGTCTACGTCCCTCTTCGTGCTTGGGACTTCCCTAAATATTGATGAAGCATACTTAGGGTGGTTTCATCTGAGATCAGCTTAGTGCCTTTCACCTAGTTATAAAACACGTGGTTGTGAGAGTCGTAAATGTGTCAAGGCAGAGAGAATGAAAAGGTAATGTGGACTCAGGACCGATCAAAACTGCCCATGGCAGCTTGCATTCCGTTGGGCATTTGGAGATGATTTTTGTTTAAGGACTTGGCTTAGACTTTGGCGGGTGGGCTGAGCAGGAATGAGAGCGTATGTCCCTGAGCGGGTGTGGAAAGATTGTTAGAGGGACGTGTGAGAACGGAGGGTTTGAAGGGCAAATAAGAACAGCTCGTCTATTGAGGTTTCTCACCTGCAGAAGGCAACATATAAAAATATAGGATTTTTATTATACCTGTTGAGTGAGGATAACTAATTTCTCCACCTGATGTCACAGTGCCATATCTGTGTCATTCTCTCTCTCTTTTTTCTTTTGCAAGCAGGAAAATGCCAGACATGTTTGAGGGCGTGAGTGAGCCTCCTACCCTCCCCAAGCCATGCGGTGGAGGGAAGAGGAAAGAAAAGATTTACTGATGACCATATTTCCTCGACCAAGTCACTGAGAAAATATTTCATTTCCAGGAACACTGACACAGAAAGACAGCAAAACCCATGGACTGCTGATGACTGTGCTGGCAAGGAAGGCTGCTGAGGCTTTCTCTCATGGTGAATCATGTGGTCGTGTCATGTTAGATGGCAGATCTTAATTACCCTTAATAATTTACAGTTCCGGTGCTTGGCTCATGGGTTGCAGATGTGAGACACCTAGAGATGCATCTCACATGATTGCACACTGTGTTGAGTTCACTTCTTCCGTCAGCCCGGATTTCCTCAGTCTCCTGTGTGTTTGAGGGGAATAAGGAACATCCACTCCCTTTGCAGGACTCTCCGTCTCTTGTCCAGTCAGGCTGCTGTGCCTTCAGTAATGACTGTCCAGTTCTCACGGAGGCTGGGAAGTCCCGGATGCAGATGACAGTCTGCTTCCAGGTTCATCGATGGCCATCCTCCTGCTGTGTCCTCAAGGGGCACTCTTCGGATCTCTTTTAAAAAGGGCACTAATTCCATTTATGACAGTTTCACCCTCATGACCTCATCACCTCCCAAAGGACCCCACCTCCAAGCACCCTCTTGGGGATTAGGTCTCCACATGGGAATTTGGGGAAGGACACATGCATTGAGTCTATGTCTGTCCCCTATATGACATCCACTTCTTCTTTCGCCAGAAAAAGACTTCAAATAACACATTAAGAGTGTTGTTTTTTTTAAGACACTCTGTAGACAACACTCCCTCCAGTTTGCATCTGGAATTCTGTCCATTGCTGTGACAATGTGAGCGAATTAAAGCCTGAGTGTCCCACTGGGGCTGCCCATGGAGATCATCTGTGCAGATTAGAGCGAGGCACCCCTTCCTCCTGTAGCCCACCCTCTGCCCTGCCACCTGCAACATGGCTCAAAGCTGAGGGACGTCAGCACAGGCTGACTTTGGCCCCCATCTGGGCATCCTCTGGGCGTCAGGGTGGGGTGACCCAATGGTGGCACGCAGAGCCTGCTCCCGCCTTCCCCTCAGGAGTCCTCACTGAAGCCACGGCTGGAGGATGGGGGACAGACAGGCCACCACCACAGCACAATGCAGGATATACCTCAGTGTGGGGCTAAGAAGAGTGGAAACCCAGAGAAGACCAAAAACGCAGTTTTTCTACTCTAAGTCAGAACTTTTCATTTTACTTCGAAAACATAAGTCCACTTGGGTCTCGGGAAACCCAGTGCCGCTGCCACCGGGCCACCCTTCTTGGAGACACAGAAGCCCAGTTCTTGACCGTCTGAGCCCATGAGCTGCATGTGGGCACCGAGGGAAGGAGGAGGGGACTTTCCAAGTGACTGCTGCTGGACTTCCTGCTTTGGCAGAGGGAGGTTCAAGCCGGTTCTCATTAAAGCTGAGAAAATAAAATAAAATAAGAAAACAGTGCCAGGCATGATGCTGCGTGTGTAACATACATTTACTCACATAATCCCCAGGACACCCTTATGAGGAATCTGTCCTCCTGCCCACTTCTTCTACAAGAGGAAACTGAAGTTTAAAGTGTTCGGTGACTTGCCCGAGGTTCCCAGCTGGCAAATGGCAGAGGCTGAATCTGAGCAGAGGCAGGACCCACAGGTATCAGTCACCACCTTGGGCACACTGCCTGGCCCGCCCAGGTCGGACAGCATGGGTCCCCTCCTTCCCAGCGCGCCTACAGCCCAGTCTGCGACTTCCCGAACAGCAGTTCTGGCCCAAATCGGGAGGACTGATGTTCTAATGCCGGCACTTTGAGCAGAATAACAATTGCAGTTTATCAATATCGATCACGTGCTTGTTGTTGCCTGAGGGGGGACTGAGAGTAAGCTGAGTCTGGTTATGGCAAATAATGCAAGATCAGCCTGTGGTCACATCAGGGATGTGCAGCGTGTCATCCATATGCTAACGATGAGATCCGTATAAACAGCTCACGTGTGGTCCGTAGCTCTCGAAGGCTTCCCTGGTCCTATTTTTAACTAGTCATCTTTTGAGTTAACCTTTATTGTAGGTCTTTCCCATGTGCATTTGCCATTCAAGTCTCCATTCCTAACCAGGACAAGGCACGGGTCTAGGGGTGTGGATACGAATTAGGTGTTAAGTCTGAGCCTGGGAAACCTGCATCAGTGCCAAGGGAGGTGACACTCAGCAAGGGCCTTGTTGGCCGGAGCAGAGAGCTCAGAGGCAGGAACCCATGAAGTCCTCCAATGGCCGAGGGTAGGAGGAGACCTTTCAAACGACTGACACTGGACTTGGCAACACTTCTTGGCAGATCCAGGTTCGAGTGGGTTTTCCTTAAGTCTGAGAGAGGAAAGAAACCGAAGGAATGTGAAATTACCTCCATCCTGAGTGTGGTAGGAAGGGAGAGCGTGGCAGAACTCATCACCAGTTGAGGTCCTGTTGAGGGTAAGAGAAGTTCTCTTGCCCCCAGGTGCGCACTGTGTCAGTGCCACGCAGACGGGCCATGCAGCTCCCATCGGCCACGCCGTGGTTGCCTTTGCTGGAGGGGTATTTCAGAGTGGGCAGTGGGCTCACCTCCATAGCCTCAGACCTGCTTCGCTGTGTGAGTCTGTGTACCTGTAGAAGTAACTCCCTGAACACCAGCCCCCAGAGGCTCCGTGGAACATTCTTTTTTCAAATATTTCTGTTTGAGGTTTATCAAGAGTCCCTCAACCTCAAAAATAGGTCTTTTAATTTATTGTATGAGTTGGGTTATTTACAATTTGGGTCAGAAAGTCAAAGGCGAGAGGACGAGCTCGCTGACCGGGGAAGTCAGGGATAATGGCGGCTTCCCCATATGACCTCCAGAAACTCACAGTCTGAAGGGGGTCTTCTGAGTCCAGCCAGCCTTCCACCTGCTTTGCTGCCCTCTCCACTCCCTTACCCCCCCCCCCCCCACCACCACCACCACCACACTTACCTGAATCTTCCTACTGGTCTCCAAATATCTGCTCACTTCTACCTGGGACCCGTGATTGACCTGAGGACTGTTGGAGTACTCTCCACTCCAAACCTCCCCTGCCTCAGGATTTGCCTAACCAGAAATTGTATTTTCTCTAAGTTCTGGTTCCAATGATCAAAATTTCAGGGGGATAATCATTTCCCTCCCAAAGGCCATATTTATGTGTCTCCTCTACCATGTATCATAGACTGTCTTCCTTCTACACAGGGATCATAGAATTTATCAACCAAACCATGATACTCTCTCTCTTTTTTTTAAATTGAATTTATTAGGATGACATTGGCTCATAAAACCACGCAGGTTTTTTTTTCAAGTGCACCACTCAACAAACCACCACCTGCCACTGCATCGTGCACCCTCTGCTCCCAGCCGCGTCTCGTTCTGTCCCCATTTCCCCCACCTCTGCCGCTTCCACCTTGTCCCCACCCCCTGGCCATCACCACATGTTGACTGTGTCGATGTGTTTTATATATGTATATATGTTTGTTGGCTAACCCTTTCACCTTCTTTCATCCAGCCCCCACAATGCTCTCCTCTCCGACAGCCGTCCGTCTACTCCAGGGGTCTCAAACTCAACTCAGCATGTGGGCTGCAGAGCAAGATCACAGCCGTTCGGCGGGCCGCACTAGGTCTACAAAAGGCAACTGTTACGCAACACTTTTCTCACTGCAGTTGAAAACAAAAAAAAATCAGTACAACAAGCACAATCATACATACAGTTTACTCAGTGTCACAAAATGACCAGAAATTGTAGTTCGCATCACAACTGCTGTTAACTAAGCTAATATCTAGCTAGGATGCTAGAGAAATGAAAAATACAAGTAGGCCCCTAGGCTTACTTAATTTTATCCAAAATATTTTGAACTTCGTGGATTAGTCTGCGGGCCGCACAAAATTGTTCGGCGGGCTGCATGCGGCCCGTGGGCCGCGAGTTTGAGACCCCTGGTCTACTCCATGGGACCCGGCCTCTGTTTCTATTTTGTTCCTCAGTGTATGGTATTCATTGGATCTCGCAAATAAGTGAGTTCACATGGTATTTATCTTTTTCAAACAGGATACTCTGGAAAGTGAAGGGAAGTGCTAAAAATACTTACTGGGCAGGTACGAGCTGATGTGCCACAGGCGGACACAGCGAGCAGGGGTGTTGCTCGCTGTCTGGAGAGTCTTAGGTGTGTGCCTGTCTGCTCCTACTCAACTGTGAGCTCAGGAAATGCAAGTGTATTGGTAAGGAGAGTTCAGGGTTGTCCTTTGGTACCAACTCCAAAATTTCAGGAGCATACTGAGAAAAATATTCGTCATGCTTTATGTCCGGTGTGAAGCGATGGGAGAGCCACCCTGTCTGATCACTCAGGAGTCCAGGTGGCAGAGGCTCTAGCCCTGTGGCACCACACCATCCAGCACAGCTCTCTCTCTCTGGGCGAGATGAGGCGGTCCTTCCACTCTCAGACCATGTCGGAGCTGGCCACTTGCTCTTGTGTGACTCAAAGGGGAGCAGATCGAATGTTTCATGAGCACCAGTATCTCTCGCAAACAAGACACTCTTGAGGGCTCCGTTTCTATATAGATACATCCCCACTATGCAAGACCTGCACTCCGCAGGTGGCCAACACCCAATACGTGTAGGCCTGTTGAATTGGTTGAGTGGTGTGGCTCGAGCCATCTTGCGTTCCTTTCGTATGTTGTTCGCCCTCTCCTTTAAGAGAAAACCTTCATTTGGGAAAGCCAGGTTTATGTCTGGAAAATTTACCTCGGTATATCAGAAACAAATGTGGTAAGACAAAGCCTGAAACAAAGACAAGGGAAGGGTGGCAGCTGGTTCTCACCATGAGATACTGCCACTCATAACCACATGGAGGCTCTTTGTGAAAACATCTGTTTGCTCTTGTGTAGACACAGCCCCTCGGCTGTGATCTGCACTTAGAATTATGTTATTACATGCTGATCTAGGACGAAAGGTTACACGTGGAATCTTGTGAAATGTACTGATGGCTTTATCACTGGGAGGTAGATTAGAAGAAGTCCATTCGAATAACACTCAAGCTGAACATTCGAGACTGTGTGCAAGGAGCTAAGGATGGAAACATCTGTGCCCGTGGGCAGAGCTATTTCATATGGCGTGTGGGACCTCTGGTCATCTGACTGTGAGATGACTCACCATGCCCACTCTCGTCTGATGAGGCTGGCCTGGGAGAGGAGAGGGAATGAGGAGGAAGCAATCTTTGATACTGTTGACAGCCCTTGACCCCTTGGTCTTTGAATATCTTCATCTTTTCTTTTTCTGGGACCCTCTTCCTTCCTGCTTCTCTGACTTCTCCCACTCTTTTTTCTCACTTTTCTTCCCCTACCTCCGCTTCCTCCTGTTGCCCCTGTAACAGGGTCCCCAAGGGAGGTCTGTCAACTTGCATGCTATTGCATGTCTCCTTTCTGCAACAGATTGATCTCTATTTACAATTGATAGCGAAGAACTCCAGTTTCCGGGGCTTGGTGTCTAGGAAACATCAGCGTAAATCTCAGGGAGCATGAGCCTGTCCGGCTCTGGCCTTGGCGTGATCTCCCCGTATGGCCTTGGGGCCCATCATTTAATATCTCTGAGTTTCTTTTTCCTTTTATGTAACATGGAAATGGAATTTGCTCTGCGGAGCTGTAGTGCACGTAAAAGGGGAATGTGGGGAGAATGCACTTGGTTTAATGTACAGACCTGTTGAAAACATCCGTCTAGCTATTACCAAGGAGAACAAAGCTAAAACTGCAGCATGGACCACTGCCCACCCTCAGCTTCAGCTCTGAATCTCTCCTGCCTTCTTGCTGGGTGGTTATTCTCACAGAGTTGTCTTCCAGGGACCTCAAATGCAGCCTTTTCAGAAGCAAATGCTCTCGCCCATTCCCAAGGGATTTTCTGTCCCCTGGTCCTCTGCCCATTATATAACCTCTGCTACCTCATGGCGGCACCACCATCCATTTTTTTCAGCTGGGAGTCTCAGGGTCATCTCTAAACTGTCTTCCCATTGGACTTCCATGCTTGCTTTGTCCAATCAGTTTGCGTACCTTGTGGCTTCTCCCTCTGATGTGCCTCTTGCATCTCCCACCATTCTCTTCAGACTGCTGCTGGTGTTCTACCCTGTTCAGATCCTGATCACTTTTCTTCTTCCAACCCATTAACAGTGTGTCATCACTATGCCAATTTTGGCTCATTATGGGATGTTTCAGGGTCTTTCTGTTTGGCCATGTCTATGGACACAACCTATGGGATACAACATAGACCAGGTATTCAGTCCTGTTTGATGTGACCATGTGCCTTGGAGTTTGAAGTCATGATATACCTCAACCAACCCCAAAATTTTACCCTCAGAGAAAATGCAGAGGAATCCTTGAGATCCTGGTCCAGAATTTGTTGCACCGCAAACCTAGCGAGGGAGGAAATGGGCTAGTACAGTCCCTATACTAACTAACCTCTTACCTGCAACCAAAGACAATGATTATGAAACAGCAGCCAAGTTATAGAACTATACTGGTGTCATTGGTTTCCAAGTTACTAATGTCCATGGATTGCCATAGGTTGTTGGTTACTTAAGGTCATGCAATTGTCTCTACACCCTACATCTTTGTACTGAAATATGTGTTCATTGCAAATAAAATAAAATAAAATCTCATGTTTACTTTGTAAGACCAGAAACAAATGAAGATAAAACAAAACAAAACAAAAAGTCTCTAAGCTTCTTAATGTGTTTATTCTTTCATCAGAATATCTTCTGAAAAGACTTGGTTTTCACTTATTATATAAAAACTTGTGAATCAATTAAAAACAACGTCAGGTCTCACGTATGCAAACAGAAGGGTTGCACTTTCTTCTCCACGTGTTTCAAATTAGTCCAATTTACTTATTAGTGAGAAATGAAGCAGCAGACTGAGTTCCTGGCAGAGGCTAATCTAGAAATATCAAAGTACTGAAAGATGAATACAACATTAAGACTTAGAGTTAATCATTTTTCTTTCCTGGGAATTTCACTTGAGATTATCTGTAAGAGCACATCATGGTGACTCTATAATGCTATTTCTTCTACTTTTGGTTTGAGTGAAAGTCTGTGAAGGCCCTGATATTCCCAGTTTGATTTCATTATTATTATTATTTTTTTTAGGTGAGAGGAGAGGAGATAGTGAGGCAGACTCTGCAAGTGCCCCGATTGGGATCCACCTGGCAACTCCATCTGGGGTTGATGCTTGAGTACTGAGCTATTTTTAGCACCTGAGGTTGACACACTCGGACCAACCGAGCTATCCTCAGTGCCTAGGGCCATGCTCAAACCAACTGAGCCAATGTCTGTGGGTGGGGGAAGAGGGAGGGAAAGGGCAGAGGGAGGGAGAAAGTAGCAGATGGTGATTTCTCCTGTGTGCCCTGACTATGCCAGCCCGACGCTCTATCCACTAAGTCATATGGCAAATGAATGGTAGAAAAGTCAAGCTCAGTTGAATTACAAAACCCAAGCTCTCTGCTCACACCCTGCCAATGTCAAGCTAAGTATCCATGTCAAAGTTAAAAGTGTCATCTTGAGATGGGTTCTCTCTTCTCCTAAATCATAAAATTGTAAAAATTGGTTGTAACTTTATAACTTCTTAGACTATTTATGCATTAACAAAGAGGCAAATATTTCCATAACTCACTGATTCTAAATCAAGAGGGTAGAGCTCAAGGATGTGAGATAAGATATTTATTGCCCTGAAAAAGTAAAAAATTGAATTCACTTGCAAACCTGCTGTTAATGAAATAAGAAACAATTGGTTTCCTGGAATGAATAATGACTGAAGGAATATATAATGTCAAGGGCGTGACCCACTCCACATTCCAATATTTGACTGACTTAGAATTCTCTCATTTTGGCCATCGGATTTAACTTCTCACATTAGCACTTTAAGAGTCCTCTGCCTATTCAGAACTATGCCGTCTTGTACATGTGTACAGTAGTTCACCAGTCTCCAGGTCCCACCAGTATACAGTTGCCCAAATAAACAAGTAGTGGTGGTCATTTTTATTGATCCCTCTTTTTCTTTCTTTATTCCTTCTTTTTTGTGTGTGACATAGACAGAGAGAGAAAGAGAGAGGGACAGATAGGGATAGACAGACAGGAAGGGAGAGAGGTGAAAAGCATCAATTCTTTGTTGCGGCTCCTTAGTCTCCTTAGTTGTTCATTGATTGCTCTCTCATATGTGCCTTGACCAGGGGGCTCCAGCAGAGCAAGTGACCCCTTGCCCAAGCCAGTGACCTTGGGCTCAAGCCAACGGTCTTGGGATTCAAACCAGTGACCTTTGGGCTCAAGCCAGTGACCTTGGGGTCATATGTATGATCCTACTCTCAAGCCAACAACCCTGCGCTCAAGATGGTGAGCTGCACTCAAGCTGATGAGCCCTCACTCAAGCTGGTGACTTGGAGTCTCGAACCTGGGTTTTCTGCATCCCAGTCTGACACTCTATTCACTGTGCCACCACCTGGTCAGGTCATCTCTCTTTTTCTTTATCTCAGATTATATCAGTAAATATATCTTGGGGACTCTTAAGTACTAGAGATGTTAAGCTTGCCTCTAAACAACTTTTAGTTTGTCTTAACCTAAGGATCCCTCAGAGAAGAAAAGCAGAGACTAGGACTTGAGGACAGCTGGTTTCTTTGGGCAATTGTTCTCAAGGAGCAAGAGAACTGTTTTCAAGGTCATTGAAAAGTTAAGACAGGAACTGAGGGGAATCCAGTGCAAAAATCATGATCCAGGTAGGCGACTGCTGGGAGAAGGGGGAGCTCCATTGTCCTGGGGACCTGCTGTGAATTCATGTAGAACATGCTTTGGAAATGTGAGCTCAGGAGACAGTAAAGGGAAAGATGACTTCATTGGCTATTTCTTATTGGTCAAGAATGACTTGTCTTTTTTGCTTTGCCCATACATTTGATTGGCTGAGTGAGTCCCTGGAGCAGGGGTCCCACATAAAGGTGGCAGGAAAGCCCTGGGTCAGAAAGTGAGAATTAGGTCACTCAGCTGAGCTCAATGAGGTGCAGCCAAATAACACTGGCCATACCTGATGGCTTTACCAGTATCAGGACTGAGAATATAGACCACGGGAACAAGAGGCTGGGCATTCAACCCAGTATCCACCTGGCAAGCTAAGAGAACAAAGCACAGTTTAGTGGTTTGTGACAGCTAAGGACGCAACATCACAGGCTGTGCTGACGTTATTGTCAAAGCAGTGACAGAGACACTAAGTATATTTGGGAGTCCACTGTAGGGTGCTCCAGGACTGATTAGAAAAGTTGAATTGGAAAGAATGGGCTTCAATCTAGGACTTGGAGGAGGGGTGATGTGGTGAACATCTGTCGTGTCTGCCACTCAGCCTCTCTCTGCCCGTTTCTGGCACCCAAACCAAAATCCCTCGAAAGAATGACTCCTTCTGTCCCCTCATCCCGTGGGCTCCAGCCCAAGGGTCGAGCCCATGACCTAAGCCTATGCAATTTGGAGTGCTCTGCTCCTCGCCCACTGGCTTGGCATGTGGGCCCTCACCGGGCCATTGCTAGGAAATGTGGCTCTCCCTGGAACATTTCTGGGTGAGAGACTAGCTCTTATCTGCTGAATTGAAAGCTGAAGGAGGCAGACTGCCGACTTGCTGGGGTTAATCTGCTCCTTCACGGTGTGAGGCTGTCCGGGGAGGAGTCAAGAAATAGAGAAAAACTCAAACCCAGAGGCAACGTCTGAGCCCCTCACAAAACAGGATCTGAAAAAAACAAAAAAACACAGGATCTGAAGCCGGAGTTCCCTGGACTTTTCAAATCTGCTAACCAATAATTTGCCTTTTACATGGAAGCCTATTGAGAATGGGTTTTTTTTCGGCCACAACAACAGCAACAACAACAACAAATCTGACAACTTAGGTAACCGTTAGGCCCTTTGGTCTTCTCTAGAATTTATTCAATTTCTCTTACTTAAGTTTTCATGATCCCAGTGTTTTCTCCCTTAACTCTATTCCCTGAGAAGGAATAAAGAGAGGAGAATGAGTATCACACAGAGCGCTGAAACGGGGTGGGAGGTGTGGAGTGTGCCCTGGAAGTTTGGTTGTGTGGTTGTGGCAGAGAGATCTAGGTGCCTGTTGTATTTATAAATTACCTTGTCGCTTTATCGTGCAGATGGCAAGTCAGTAACGCTATTCTAACTTCCTCCATATACCCACATTGACCTACTAAGTTTGTCACTGGCTTTTGTGACACCTGTGAAGATGAGAATATCGACCAAGAGTCCCAGCCAGACTGTCTCTGAAGGGCCTACAGATCTAAGCGGGACACAAAGAAAGGGAAGATCAGTTTGCAGAAAAGAAAATTTATCCCGGATGCCAGGGAAATCTTCTAGACAAAGTGATAGGTGACTTATCTGCCACATTGGACTCTACCGCCCCTTTGTTAGCTGCTACACAGAGTTGTGCGTCGAAACTCTAAGCGGTTGAATGGCCATGGTGGATGTTATACACTGCCATCTATGGGAAACAGAAGCAGTCTTGGGACATAGACAGCATTTCAAGTGAAGCGCAACAGAGCTGAGGCATCAGGCAGGATGCTGAGTGGAAGACAGCTTCATCCACCCACCCTCACTGTCGTCTCAGATTGTGACTACCCACCGAGGTGCAGCGACCTTCGTATTCGTACTTCACAAAGTCCTATGACGACTTTGTCGTCAGCCTTGTCTAAACCCTTTATAAGTGATGACCCAGCTACACAGTTCTGGCCTTCGGCGTCTGTAACATGCTCCACTCTTCCCACATTAGTTAGCTGGTTGAAACCGCATGAGCAGCCGTTTGGGCAGGTCGTAGTCATAGCCTCCGTCTTACAAAAAACACTTACTGGGTGATCATCGCGTTCGCCCCAAGTCTCATGAAAGGCAGGGATATGACATGTATATACCTCCAGAGTAAAGTTTCAGTTAGACAATCGAGCCTGTTGCCTTGGATCCAGAGACTTGGAACAACCGTGTTCAAGAGCTTTAATCGTCCCGCTCTGACTCTGACCATCGTGTCCTCACTCACCTCAGGTCATAGAGTTCAGTGCATATTTCTCAAGTACACGAAGGACATAAAACGTGCATCTTTGTTCAGTAGTAGAAATGAATATTGTGCCCAAGCCTTGAGGAACACATGCCACATTTTGTTTCTGTTCCATCTTAAAGTTAGATGAAAAAGAAGCTATTTTAGAGGCGATATTTTTAACCCCCAAACCTGAAAAAAGAGTTACCAACTCTATCTCCAACCAGTCCCATACGAAGAAAGAAAGCCCTAGCAGGGGTTGCTGAAGCAGAGTACAATTTATTTGTAAAGAAAGGAATGTCACGCAATATTACACAAACAGTATGCCTCCCCACCCCCCACCAGAGCAAAGAATTATTGCCCTGAACTAATGAGAGGTGGGGAGGGGATGGGGGGCATGGTTAAACAAAAATATTTGGGTTTACTTTGGCTTGGTTCAGCAGTACCATGTTCCCATAGGGAATCGTTTTGAAGATGATTTGGGTATTTAAAATTCCTCCCTGAGTGGCTTTCATCTTTCCTGATGGGAGAGTTCACTGCATCTGAAACAAGCTTGATTTTGTTAAACTCCTAAGTCCCATGTTTGGCCACATTAACCTGCGAGCGTGATTAGAGTTAGAACAGCGACTCTGTAAACGATGTCACCTTCCTACTGAACCATAGCTGCATGGACCATGTGTCTCTGGATCACATCTGTTTGCTGACAGAGGTCCAACCAGTGTCCTCACTCGCTTACACGCAACATCAGAGAGGGGGTTGCGTGTGAGTCCTGGCAGGACAGACACATTGGCCCCAAACACGAGCTGTACTCCTGTGAGTCTCCTCGCCCATATGGAAGTGACCTGGGCTCTCTCGAGTCAACTCCATATGTCATTGGAATTACTCCAGGCCAGTCCCTGACCCTGCAGTGTTAGCTCCACAATGGTAAAAAAACAAAAACAAAAACCAAATAAGCAAATACTGCACTCTGGTTTGATTTTAAACTGTCTGAAACACCAACTTTATCTTTCTAGTAAAGTAAGCTAAAATTACTGCTTAAAATGAAAAAGTCCTTCTCCAAAATGTAGAAAGGCATATTTCTCCATACTTCTTCCCCTCCGCCAACCTTCCCACTCACAAATAGAACTATTTTTTTAAAGAAAGGAGTTTTTTTTTTTAATAATTTTATTTTTTTAATGGGGTGACATCAATAAATCAGGATACATATATTCAAAGATAACAAGTCCAGGTTATCTTGTCGTTCAATTATGTTGCATACCCATCACCCAAAGTCAGATTGTCCTCTGTCACCTTCTATCTTGTTTTCTTTGTGCCCCTCCCCCTCCCCTTTTTCCTCTCCCATTCCCCCCTCTCTCCCGTAACCACCACACTCTTATCAATGTCAAAGAGAGGAGTTTTTAAAGTAAATAATAATAAGTGTGAGGTGTTGCCACAGATAATCTAAGCATATTTTGTAGAGAAAGGATGTGGGAGTGTTTGAATGGTAATAGGTACAAAATTCTACCCTTACCTTCAATAAATAGTTTGCTTTAATGTGAAGTTTTTGTTTTGTTTTGACTTTTTTTGTGTGTGTGACAGCCAAAAATAAGGCACTGTCTTTTCTTTCTCAGACTGGCATACGATTTCTTTGCGTTGCTAACTTTTTCTAAAGTTAGCTGTTTAAAAAGAATATCAAAGCATGAGGCGTCTAACTTTACTCTTACTTAAAACATATTATGCAGAACAGTAGATGCACAGCGATGGACAGTACAGTGACCTGGCTGAGCCGTGGTCTTTTTTTTTTTTTTTTTTTTTTACAGAGACAAAGAGTCAGAGAGAGGGATAGACAGGGACAGACAGACAGGAACAGAGAGATGAGAAGCATCGATCATTAGTTTTTCGTTGCGTGTTGCAACACCTTAGCTGTTCATTGATTGCTTTCTCATATGTGCCTTGACCATGGGCCTTCAGCAGACCAAGTAACCCCTTGCTTGAGCCAGCGACCTTGGGCTCAAGCCAGTGAGCTTTTGCTCCAACCAGATGAGCCTGACCTCAAGTTGGAGACCTCGGGGTCTCGAACCTGGGTCTTCCGCATCCCAGTCCGATGCTTTATTCACTGTGCCACCACCTGGTCAGGCATCTTTTTTTTTGCTTACAAGGCAGAGAGGGCTGCAAGGGACCACAGACCCACGGGCAGTGGAGGTCAGTGAAAGCCAGACAACAGCTTGTGAATGCAGCCAGGGACACCAGCCACACACTCTGCAAACATATTGATTCTATAAATTATAAAAAATAGTGAAAGGGGCAATCTTCAGGTCAGGGAGAGAAGCTTCAAGAGAAACAACACCTGCCAACACCTTGACCTTGGGCTTCCTTCCTCTAGAACTGGGAGGAAACAGGTTTCCGTTGTCTAAGCTGCCCCATCTGCAGTTCTGTCATAGCAACCCAGGCAGACGAAGCTGGGGGAAAAGTAATGTGGAAAAAGTCGGCGATGTTAATCGATTTTGATGAAGATGTCTTAATCCCATACGTTTTACAAACAGATACGTGGAGGCTCTGCTCCCACTAAGGATGTGGGAAGATGTGAGGAAACACAGACCCCACCCTAACAGCTGGAGAACTCTGAACCGTCTGCAGACTCACGACCTCTCTTGAGCCTGTCAGAGGGTGAGACGGGGTGGCAGTCAGGTGAACTGAATTCTCAAGGCTGACGCCCCTCCCACCCCACCCCCCATGAAAGATGGATACAGGCACTCCTTCAGCTCTGACAGAAGAGGTAGAGACAGCCACCATGAAGGAGAGAGGGAAGAAAGCACCTGGTCAGTCTAGATCAGGGTCAACAGGCCTCTGCCCATGAGCTCAATCCCAGCTCCCTGTCCAATTTTTAATATTTTTAAATCACCAGGGAAAAGTCCAAAGAACAATATTTCGTGACTCATGAAAATCCTATGACATTCAAATTTCACTGTGTAGAACCCTGAACACAGCCATGCACGTTGCTTACAGACTGTTGATGTCCGCTTCAGCAATGGCAGAGCTGAGTAATTACAATCGACTGTGTGGTCTGCAAAGCTGAGTGTATTTGCTATCTGGCCCTTTACAGAAACAGTGTTTTGACCCTTGGTTTAAATCCACTGTGAGCCCAAGACACAGGGAAGAGGCACTTAACTGCCAGCTTCTTCTTACACCAGGTGTCTACCATGTGCCCATGAGAGCCCCCTGGTGATGCATAGACATAAAACTGCCTGGCTGGCATCTTCAGATTTCTTTTCAGAAGTCCTCCACCAGCGTCGGAAACTGGCGTTCACAGCAGGTCAGAGAGAACTCAGAGAAAAGACTAATCTCGCGGGCAGGTTGGGACTGCGGCTTTCTTTGCGATCCAAAGCTAACACTTCTCACCGAAGCCAGTTCACATGAAAGCAACCTCCACAGAGGATGGCTTCTTGGGATGTCTCGTGAAGGAGTTGGTGGCCCTAGGCCTGCCCCGTTGGTGGTGATTTATAAGCATTACCCAACTCTGTCATGAAGGAAAATGCCCCAGGGGGTTCCAAAGGCCGCACCGGCTGATGGATACAGAGATTCTTCATCTCAGTCATTCTAAGTCAACTAAAAACATTTGACATCACAGGCTGGCAGAGACTTCCCATAGGTGCGGGGCAAAGGCTTGGCTGTTGACTTAAGCAGCGGCACTGGCCAAGCTACGGTTGAGACGTGCTTCAAGGCAGGATAGGGGGGTGGCATGAAGGCTGAAATCCTTCCACAGGTAGTCAACCACACCTCATTTCCATTATCCCCAAGCAAGGCGGGGCATGGGAGAATGACTCTGTACCACAGCGGGCATGATTCCTGCTTGATCTGCTGGTTCCCTCCGACAGGTAATGATGAAGAGAGGCAAGCCAGCATCTCACCTCACTGGGCTGGAGGGAGTGTCGTTTCTCTCAGGGCTTGTCTTCAAGGTCTAAGTCTGAGCTCGATGTACTCCACCTCTTCGGGTAAGGTCCTGGTGTTACCTTTCACCAGTCCTCTGACCAAGAATCGTATTTTTTAAAAAAAATGTCTAGAGTATCTTTACAGCACAAAAGAGCCTGTTTGTTGGTTAGAAAGAAATGTACAAAAACAACACACAGGGTATGTTCTACTACCATGGATGGGCTGTGTTCTTGTATGATAGATTCTATGTGTCACACTTTCTTGGTGTACAGTATCTCTGGATGGTTTCCAAGGGAAATAAAAAATGTAACTTTCTTTACATTGTGTTCTGTGTCGACTTTCCACTTGGGGTTTAATTTAACATTAACTGGGTGAAACGGGAAGAGGCTTTTAAAAAATACCTCTAAAAACTTGATTGTAACTATTGCTATCAAATAGAATCATCCATTTCAACCCTGGATATGTAAAAATACCAATTTACTAATGCACATACATTTTTAAAATATAAGCATGTTAAAACAACATTTATATTTATTTCAACTCAGCCTCTTTTTTAGCAAACTAAACATTTGCTAAAAAAGCAAATTTTTCTGTTTATTAACAGCATTAGGAATCATTTAAGCGGGCCTGACTGGTGGTGGCACAGTGGATAGAGCATTGACCTGGGGCATTGAAGTCCTGGGTTCAAAACCCCAAGGTTACCAGCTCGAGGGTGGGCTCATTTGGCTTGAGCGCCGGCTCACCAGCTTGAGCATGGAGTCGTGGGCTTGAGTGTGGGATTATCAACATGATCCCAAGGTTGCTGGCTTGAAGCCCAAGGTCACTGGCTTGAGCAAGGGGTCACTGACTCAGCTTGAGCAACACCTTCTTCCCTGTCAGGGCACATATGAGAAGCAATCAACAAACAACTAAAGTGATGCAACTACGAATTCATGCTTCTCATCTCCTTCTCTTCCACTCTCTCACAAAGAAAAAAAACCATTTAAGCAATTATTTATTGAGACACATTACCTTAAAACTTCTACCTCCTGTGGATTGATCAATCTTAAGTGACAATTATTTGGTTGGAAAATCCACTTGCTGTAAATGTCTCCAACAAAATCAATATATTCCTCTTGGTTTTCTCCAAGGACCAATTTTGGGATCTTTTCTGTTTTTGGTTTGTATTAATAATCTTTTTTTTCTCTTCTTACAAATAATTCCAAGTTTACTTATTACAGATGGTATTTGTCTATAGCCAAAAACACTTTCCAAAATGCACCCTAGCTTAATAAACTAGTTTAAAAAAGCATTTTTTAAATGAAAATAAACAGTCAAAACAGAGATTAACAGGAATCAAAGCCTCTAAGAGAATCAGAACCACCTGTTTCCACCTCACTCAACCCAGTTTTTAAAAAAATGCAAACAAGAATACAAGCTTAGGAGAAGCAGAAATTCTATGGTGTGACTATATACACATGAGTTAGTGGGACGCGGTGTCTTGGACAGCTGCCCCCTGGCTGTGTCAAAAACAGGGTCTTGCCCTTCACTCTAAACGGGGCCCAATTCAGAAATGACCACTGAGTTCACCACAGTTAGGTTACCAAGGGTGGGATAGTGTAGGCTAAACTGGGATCGTTGGTTGAACAGACAGAACAGTTCATTTTTCTGAACTTCAAATTTGTCTTCAGATGTCTGCATTGGCATAAAGTGACTTAAAAAATAAAAATAAATAAAAAACAAAACAATCTTAAATGTGACTATTTTCTAGACACTGAACTAGCTGCCAGCAAATGATATATATAATCTCTGCCATCACTAATTAAAATATATAAACATCTGAAAGATAGCTATTCTTGATCACCTGCTATCAATCACATGGACATGAATTACCTTCATAGAAAGGTTGCTATTAGAAGGTAAGGAATTGAAAGATAAATTTAATTTCAAAGTCGATGTGTTGAAACTAACCGCGCTGGGTTGCTCTGAGCACGCACTGCCACCCAATGGAGTGGTGTGGCAACAGCACTTGACTGTCGGTCTGCAGACTGAGCGTCCTTTTGCGGGGAGTAACCCCATAGGGCACATCATCCCGTGGGGTAGATTTCTTGGTCCAGAATTAACTAGGTTGCCCTGAGGAAGGGAGGGGAAGGGTACTTCAGCTAAAAATGTTTTCTTCTCTAAATCCAGCAAAAAAACACCCCATTCAAAAATCGAGTATGAGACAACCATAGTGAAACAGGGAAATTACAATGGCCTGTGAATACCTGAGTGTCATCACAGAGCAATAACTACCACATAGAAACATTACCAGGGCACTAAAAACAAAAGAACCCTGTCATGTAGTGGTTGTATCTTGAAGAATTGAGGCTGGGAAACCAGAATGAAATACCACAGGTGTTCTGGTCTACAGGTGTCTAAATTTCCAGTCTGATTCTTCAGGATCGAGGGCAGTTGGTAAAGGGTCCCCACTACTTGTGAGGACAGATGGACTAGAGTGGTCCTCAGAGCCTCTCCCATTCACATGATCACATTGTCAGTGTTGTTGTTTGAGCCTCTGACAAAATAGCAAAGGGGGGGGGGAAGTACAACTCATTCCAAAGTTCTTAAAATCATTTGTATGTTCAGTGCTGTTTAAAAGATGTTGGACAGGCATTTTCACATTCTTATTGATCAAAAACTTGAGATAATGACCATATTGTCCCTTGGCAAGTTTTTAAATAAGAAGATGCTCCAACATCAAAGGCTTGCTTTGCTTATAAATCTATCATTTGGCCCTGGCCAGTGGCTCCGTGGATAGAGCATTGGCCCCGCATGTGGAAGTCCCAGGTTTGATTCCTGGTCTGAGCACACAGGAGAAGCTGCCATCTGCTTCTCTACCCCTCCCTCTCTCCCTTCTCTCTCTCTTCCCCTCTTGTAGCCAGTGGTTTGATTGGTTCAGCATTAGCCCTGGGTGCTGAGGATAGCTCAGTTGGTCTGATGATTGACCTCAGGCACTGAGGATAGCTTGATTGATTTGAGCATTGGCCTCAGACAGAAGTTGATCTATAATTTAGGAAAAATTCAAGTAATTTTCAGTTTAGCATGAATGTTGACATGGAAGCTCTTTATGTCCAAAATGTGGCTTCTACTTCTTACATAGGCCCAAGTAGCAGAAATTGGGGTCTTGTATGGGACTGCAACCCATAAGAACCATAGGTTCTTTTTTTAAATTTCAGCTTTTGAGAAGGCCTCAGGTTAGTAGTATCATCCTGGGCGTGCTGAAACTTTCCCCAAGTCCGCAATTACCTTTCTGAATGTATTGTTTGATTACCTTAACACCCCACTCTTCAAAGGGAATAACTACCTAATGGCCATTCAAGTTTATTATGAGATGTGACAGAGATTAAATTGGTTTCATGGAAAATGTTATGATACATTTCTTGCAAAGATTTCCTGAACAAGTGATTCAAACCATGCTTCCTGTAGGCTTTGCAGAGGTTTTCTGTTTATTGAGTGTCAAAAGTGATAAACATCATGTAGTCATGCAACAAACATCTATTGCATACTTACTCTGTGTTTCATGTACACATCTCAAGGCTATCTGTACATGTGGATCTATAGATAAGTAACAAGATAAAATCTTTGTCTACTCAGGGACTAACACTACTATGGCTTGACTAATTCATGCTGACTTACAGTCAAAAGTTAATTCAAAATATAGATCCCATCTACTGGATGCAAGAATGATGGAATATTACATCAACTGGGCATCAAGGGAGGATCCATTGAGGCTATGATTAGAAATGACTCTGTTCTGTTAAAAAAAATAACTATTAAATTTTTAACAAAAACTCTGCCAAGGATAGCATCTTTTAGCCAGAACAAAGTTTCCAGGATTAAACCATTTTAGTTGTATAAGGATAAAGTACTCTACTAAAAAGCATTGTAAGTGTTGCATGTATGTAAGATACACTGTGATACTCGAGTGACAAATCAAACCCATGGGAATGCCATTGCTCTGCTGTGTTAATTTATTGTTAGTAAATTTGTCTCGAAGGAAGTTGTGGGAGCTACAGTGGAATCTAACTGCCTGGTCGAGATAAAGGCTTCTCTGTTCCACACGCAGTTCCTTGGGATGGAGGATCAGGGGCGCCCGAGTCAAAAGGGGCTATCCTATCCCCTATTTATCTCACTCTTGGCCAAATTCTCCCAATGCAGAAGTCATTTTCATCTTCACTTCTTCAAACTCCTCAGGGTGCCACTTAGCAAACTCACTCTTTCATTAATCACTCTCAGATTACCTTGGAGTTGAAAATGTTCTAACATCTCCCAACTGACAGCCAGGGGGTAACTTATAAACAAGAAGTCACTGATGTGTGGTCTTTTGGATCTGCGTGATCATTTTGTCCTTTCTTTTGATTCTCAGTTTTGTTTTGTATTTCTGTATCTCTAAGACTGTATCATGCTTCTTGTTTGCCTGTTCCTTTCCCTGGTCATTGCCCAATGCCACCAGGTTCAGCCAACTTCCATCCACTCTGTAGACTGGAAGGAGAGTGGACTAATAATCATCTTCATGGACTGTTCAGGGTTAGAGTTAACTTCAGTTTGCCTAATTCCATTCCATTATCCCTCATTTTTTCATCCGTTATTACAAACATCAACTGCACGTCCACTGTTTGTAGAACCTCCTGTGTTCCTTCTAGTTTCTAATGCCTTTTAAGGGAGATATTTTTGTTTCCTTTTGACAAAATTTATATCTGTTCTCCCTTCCAATGGACTGAGAAAACATAGTGTTCTGTTGGAGAGAAATATTTAATGTGAAAAGACTTCTCTTTTATGACCTCATCTGGACTTTCTAATCTGGACAGTATACCGTAAGACTTTTTTCTTTTGGAGGATAAAAAAAGAATGTGTTTGGATCGATTTCATTTATGATAAATCAGTGCTTTATGAATGAGCGAAAACCACAACTTGTTAGTGAAGGCATCGCAGTGCTTGGAAAACTATACCATAGTATACATATATACACATACTCTCAGTAATACAGTATTTAGAACATCTGAGATATCTCCAGAGCCACCTGCATCCTCCCCACAGAGCCACTCCTGTGTCTGAGACTGTGTCACATTTCCTGCGTGTAGGTTCCTTCCCCTGGTTCTTGCCCGACACTAGGTCCAGCCAACACCCATCCACAAGGCTCCGAGTGTGCCCACAGCTATGTCTCCTCCCGCCCTGATTTTTGTCCTCCATTCTGTCCTCTGTGTCCTCGGCTGCAGCTTGTCCCTGGAGCTACCCCCAGCATTAGGAACTAACCAGGGGAAGCCAACCCCACAAGATGACAGGAATAGGAGAGAAATCCCTCAGCTCTCTCCAGACCTTTGAATCCATGGGGCTGCCATGGGAGCAGTGAGGCCACGTTGACCTCCAGCAATGCCCTTGCACGGTCATGATGGGCCATGGTCCCATCATGTAAATAATCCTCTCATAGGTAAGAAAACTGATGTTTCAAGAGGTGCAATTGCATGCCCACAGTGGCACAGCTAATTAGAGTCGAGCTAGAATTTGAACCCGGTGCACCTGACCCCAGAAACCATGCTCTTAATCACTGCAAGTCACCATGTTCCAGATACCGAAGGCATAAACAATATCGATGACGTTCACCTTTACCAGCTGAGACAAATGAAATGCAATCTAAATGTTTGGATCAATATATTTTATTTACTATATTGGGGTAAAAATATTTGTAGTTCAGAGCCTTTTGAATGTGGCATACAAATTTATGGTGGCTAATATTTTTGTGTCATTATTATGTACTAGGCACTGTAGCTTTACATATGCCAGTATTTTCTTACTGAAGTCTCAAAACCACTGTGTTAGGAAGGTAGGCACTATTAATCTTTACACTAAAAAAATTGAAAACAGAAGGATGGCGTGCTTACATAACTTGCCCCAAATCAGAGAATTGAACTAGGTATTTCTTGTCTACTAGACTTTCCTACTTCAGAGAGGATTTTGTGGCCCACTTGCGTGCATCCCCTGTGAGTAGGTACTGCGTAGAGCGGTTTATTCACTACGTATGCACTGCATCCTTGGACCAACCTGGGAAGGCGGGACTATTACCCACGTCTGACAGCTGCAAGAATCAAGGTGATGAGACTTCCAGTGATGCCTTGATGGGAAGTGGTGAAGCTAGGATTTGAGCCTCGGTCTGATGGCTTCAAAGTTGATACTTATGGGAAATAATCAGAAAAATAAATAATGGTCCCCCAAATAAAATTTAAAGTTCCTGAAGAAGAGATTTAAGAACAAACAAACAACAGAAAAAAATTTTATTCTCCCAGCAAGTCCGTTCATCTTGGGCTTCCTTGAACCCTCCACACTATGTCTGCTCATGAGCTGTACTGTTTGGAAGATGCAGTGTTTGAATCATATATATATGGATTGGGCTGGCTTCTGCCTGTGGGTCGCAGCCAAACGGTCATGGCATTTGTACTTTATTTTTACCTTCTACAATATTTGTGGGATTATAGTATCTACTTGAATGCTTTGACTCTTAATTGCACACAGGTTGTCTGATGTAGGCAGCCCATTAAAACACCTGTCACCTGCTACCTGCTTCATCTTCCTGGAGTCCCACCACCTTCCTATGGCGAGTGGCTTCCAGTCCCCTGAGTCTGTCCAAGAGATCTACTAAGTCAGTGGGCTTTTCTGGTAGTGCCACCCGCTGGTTCTATGGCCTCCCAGTGGCTACCAACCTTCTGTGCCCTCTGTGGTCTCGTTGCAGCCTTTACAGCTACACACTGTGGCTCCTACAATATTTGCAAATATGTAACATTTTAACCTCCACCCTTGAAAGTGGAGGACCCTATTTGGGAATTGGAAAGTACTGCAATTTTTTGTTACTTGCTCTTTTTTTTTTCTTCTCCCCCTCAGGCAAGATGTTGGACGATTTCCCTTTTTCATATTGTAATTCCCCATGGTTCGGCATTCCTATTTCCAAGTTGAATCTCATTTCATGACTTTCTGCCACATTTCCAGCCTCTCTTTTCCATGGTGCATGGTGGTGTTGATCGTTACAATGTTACCAAACAGCTGCCAACTTAACACATTTATCAAACTGGCAGGGGCTGCGGCTGGCCCCCAACCCTGTACCAGACCACGAATAAAGAGATTAAATCAGCCTGGTTCCGCTCCAGCTTCACACAGACCTTACTGGACACCTTCCCCACCTGGGGAAGGCCATTCATCACCACTTTTGGATGTGGTACTCTGGCTTGGTGTCAGCCCCCCGTGACCGGGCTTCCATACAAATAAATCTGCTTCGGGAGAGATTTTTGTGTTGCAATATATTTATTACCTGTGAGGTTGCAGACTGGTTCTGTTAGGCCTACTGATTTATTTCCTTCGCACTGGTGTTGGTAATTTACTGAGAATAGGGATTTTAAGTGCGCCTGGAATCAGGCAGAGTGTGTTTTGTTTAGTGTGCCACAGTTCCAGAGGCTCAGAAGCAGCAGCTGTGGGCACTTTTGAGTAGGAAACTAAACTATTCCCAGGCACCCCATCACATGCATAAATGCTAAAAGCATTTGATACATACCATATTCTCCCATGTATAAGATGCTCTCAGGTATAGGACACACCTTAATTTGGGGGCCTGAAATTTGAAGAAGAATGTATTACATAAAGTTACTGTATTAGACTCAAGTTTTACTCATTATAATAAGATTCATACAACTCCTCATCACTGTCAAAACTCCTATCCATTAGCTTGTCCTCATCTGTGTCTGATGACGAATCACTGTTTTCATAGATAGCCTCGACCTCAGTTCCATCTATGGCATTGGAAATGCCACAACCACTGTATAAGATGCACCCAGTGTTTAGACCCCAAATTTTTCAAAAAATGGTGTGGCTTATACATGGGGAAATATGGTATATATACAGTAGCATATATATACATAGGCATACCATCTATGTGTGTGTGCATGTGTATATACATGAATCTACTTGTAGATTGTATACGTGCTTGCAGAGACAGTGTGTGTTGGAGTACGAAGCAGAATTACAAGAGAGGGAAAGCCCTGAACAGCTCGTTGAGTGATCTCTCTTCTGCTACGGGCTCTGACACTCCATATTGGTGTGACCTCATTTGCAACTGATCTTGTAAAGTCCCAGTTGCTTCCTCTGTGATTTCTCTAAGTTCCATTAGGCGAGTCAACGTCATTTCTCATGTCCATTCCCGCCTCTAAACGTCTGGTGGTGTTTCTTTTTCCCCTTGAATCTTTCGTTCCTGTATCCAGACACACAGCTCTCCCCCGAGGTGGCCCGGGCACACTCATGTGCCCCGTCCAAGTCTGTCTTTTCCGCGGCACCAGGTGAGGGGCCGGGCTTCCTTGGAGCCTGAGCAGTATCTGATTCTGGAACCACACCGCAGAGTGGGGGGGCGGTCCGGGAGGAGCTGCCAACATTGTGGTTCACAGAGCAGAGGTGCTGCACCACACGCCCCGGCCTGGGAGATGCCTCCCCCCCATCAAGTGTGCTCCGAAGGGTCCCTGAGAATAAAATAGAAGCTTCCATGCGTCCGCAGAGCCTCTGTTTGGCGACTAGCAGAGTTTTGGATCTGGGAGGCTGTGTGAAGGTCGTTATCCAGTCCCTCATGTTAGGAGACCTACTGCCCGTCGTTCCCAGGGCAGGACTCTTTCCTCTGCATGCCAGGGAGGGAGAGGCCAGAGCAGCACAGGATGTATGGTCAGTAATACCGTGATGAGCATGCACATGCCAGGTAGGGACTGAGAATGTAGGGGGACACTCTGTTAAGTGCATGGCTGTCTAACCACTGCACTGTACACCTGAAAGCGACACCAAATAATATGAATGTCAACTGTAATTGTAAAATAATAGACACACACACGTGTGCACACACGTACACACACATGAGTTCATAGCAGAGGGCTGGTCCTACCTTCACACTCCCCTCAGAGCAGGTAAGTGCTGGACACTGCCTTCCTCAGTGGGGTAAGCCGGGAACACCCTCCACTCCTCTGGGGAATGCAGGCGGGGATGTCCAGCCAGCCAACTCCTCATCCAACACCACAGCAGAGGGCTTTGTCCTTGGGTTTTCATCAGGCCTCTTCACTCACAGTCTAAAAGCAAGACCTCTAAGTGGCCATGACCTTCGCCCTGGTTCATCTCTCAAAGCCCAGAGTTCAGTGTAAACAGCGGTGAGGCAAAACACCAGGCACGGGAGAGTTCCAAAGTTGTTCACAAAAGCGCTTGAAAACCAAAGGAAAGGCTGCACTTTATTTAATCAGACACATGTCATTTGAAAGGCAAGATCCCCAGAGTGAATTATGTCCATTTCTGTAACCGGTAGAATATCACTCTCTTTTAATAAAGTCATCGGCTACACATAAAGTTATGAGGAGCTGAATGCTTCAAAAAGTATACAGATACTTTGCAATCACTGGATAAAAGAGTTCCATAAACTTTCAAATGTGCTATCTAAAACAGAGAGAGAAAGAGAGAGAGAGAGAGAGAGAGAGAGAGAGAGAGAGAAGCAATCCCCATTTTCATAAAAATACATAACTGTAGAGAACAATGTCAGGATGAATACTCACCAGTCCTTTATAAAGTGTTCATTTACTTCAGGGTTGTAACATTTTGGATGATTTTAACATTTTGTATATGGCTTAAATAGCTTCTCTGAGTCAACATGATCTTTGTCATCTAAAAAGGGAAAGCTGGCTGAGCTTTGAGAAATCTTACTAGAGTTACCGTGCAGGTGTCAGCAGAAACCGTGGGCTGTGGTTCATGGCAGGTCCCTCCATTGTCCACCTGTCCCTGCTCTTCTTCAACCTCGTCACCTATCCCTCATCAACCCTGCTCTGAACATGCTCTCTTTTGAATGTTTACCAATGACCCAGCCTTTTTAAGAACCTGATTTTATTTTATGTATCTTAATTCTCTGAATTTCCTAGAGGGCAGAAACCAGCTGGTGAAGTGGTCTTTGAATAGCTCTTCCCATAATTTCCAGTAACACAGAAATATGTCCCATCCATTGTGGACATCTGTTCCCTTTGCTATCACTGAATTCTGGGTACCTATATTTTCTCCTCTTTTCACTCATGTCTTTGGTGAGCCCATCAGCTTCCGTGATCCAAACCTCTCAGGACCGCACCGCGTGGAAGCTGACAGCCCCTGGGTGTCAGGCACTGTGCCAGGTGATGGTGGTTCAGTGTAAAGAAGATACGGGCACTCACAAGAAAGAGAGCGTCAGATGACGCAGTTTGTCATGCTCAAAGGGGAGTCGACCAGGAAAACCAAGGAAGGTTGGCCAGCCTGGAAAGTGCAGAATGCTTTCCTGGAAGAAGTGGTCAGTCACATCAGATACAGGACGTGGCACGAACCAGGACGCAGACATGAGAGAGCCCAGTGCGCATGAGGAGCTCTCAGCATCTGAGGCCTGCAAGCCTGCAAGGAGGGGTGTCGCGGAGGGTGGATGGTGGAGGGTCTTCTGTGATGTGTCTCTCCGTTCTTAGGCTGAAACCTGAACTTCCATGTAACTGTATTTGAAGATAAGGCCTTTATGGAAGTGATGAGGTTAAATGAAGTCTAAGGTAGGGCCCAGATCAGATGGGATTTGAGCCATAAGAAAAGACACCAGAGAGCTCTCTTTCTCTGTCTTGTGAGGACACAATGAGGAAGCATCATCTGCAAGCCAGGAAGAGGGTACACGCTAACCCCATCATGTTGCCACTGTGACCTTGGACTTCAGACTCCAGAGCGCTGAGAAAATAAGTTCTGTCGTTAAGCGCCCAGGGTCTGGTGTCTTGTCACTGCAGCCTGAGTTGACTAAGGCAGCCAGGGGGTCTGGATGTGACCCACAGACAGGGGTCCTTCACGGCGTCCAGGGGCATTTTAGAAATTTGAGAGCAGGATTTTGTAGTCATCACAGGGATAGCCAGGTACTCTTGGCAGTTTCTGGGTAGAAGCCGAGGGCGTTAGCTGCCTCCCCCACCTGGAACTTCCCCATGCAGGGCAGAAATGTCCCTCACCCACCAGACACATGTGTAGGTAAAAGCCTCGTGTGCCACCATCTGGGTCCAGAACCTGTCTTCATTTTACATAAAAATATAAGGTCTACCAGAAAGTTCTGTTCGTTTTTGGAATAAAACAAAATACAAATTTTTCTTACTGTCAATAAACTTTATTAAGTAATATAATTGCCATTATTATTAATGATTTCTTGCCAGTGTGAGGGCAATTTGTATATCCCATTTTTGAAAAATGTTTTATCTTTTGATGTGAAAAATTGAACCAGTACTTGTTTGATATCTTCTTCATTTTTGAATTTTTTGCCCTTCAAAAAATTTTGTAAGGAAAAAAACAAGTGATAGTCGGAGGGTGCTAAGTCCGGGGAATATGGTGGATGCGAGAGACATACTTCTGTAGCATTTTTTCCTTGTTGAAATTTGTAAAAATTATAGTGGCGTAAATAACTTTATCAGTAGTCATGGGTACACTATCGCTTCACACATAAGACTAACGTGAATCAACTTTGTTTTAGTTAATTTGCTATGTCAGTATGTACACATTAAATGATAAAAATAGAGAGGCACACATGAGCCAAATAAACATGTGCTTACGTGTTGAAACTTGTTGTGATAGAAACGAACAGAACTTTCCAGTAGACCTTATACCAAATGTTTTTATATAAATAAGCACTGAACTTTTCAAGAATGTCATTACCATGTAAACTGAGGGGGCAAATTTCTTTTAAGTGTCCAAACAATAGTCACAGTTTCAAAAAGGTATGTTGTGTTACCAATATGCAGCCTGTGTCATCCGGCCTGCGTGATTGTCACATGGGTGGGGACTCAGCATGCACGTGTAATCCTCTGTCTCTGTTATGATGTCTTCTAGTGCTGTGGTCCCCAACCTTTTTTGGGCCACGGACAGGTTTAATGTCAGAAAATATTTTCATGGACTGGCCTTTAGGGTGGGACGGATAAATGTATCATGTGACTGAGACAAGTGTCAAGAGTGAATCTTCTCTTAGTCTCACTTTTATGTCCCACCAATGTATGGAATCCTGCAGTTCTTGTTTTTTTCTGATTCGTTTATTTCGCTCCGCATAATGTTATCAAGATTTCACCAATCTGCTGTAAGTGATCCGATGTCATCATTTCTTCTAGCTGACTAGTATACCATGGTGTATATGTGCCCCATCTTCTTTATCCAGCCTTCTATTTTTTTTTTTACAGTGATTAAAAGCCTTTAAGCAAACTCTTGGCCAATACAGCAAGAATCCATAAAAGAGTAGTGTCCTTAACATGTTCACCAAGTCCAAGTTGGCCCCATCACCATGTCAAATCCCTGAAAAATGCAACCTAACCCCAGTTCAGTCTGTTAGGAGCTGTTACAGGGAGCAGGAGTCCAGGAAAAGTCCACATCCAGGAAAAGTCCGCATGGCACTGGAATTGTTGTCACCATTCTATACTTTGAAGCTCATGTCCAAGTCCCAGTGACCGCTGCTTCTAGCTGGTAATGATTCAGGTAGACTGGAGAAGCCATTTGCAGCATGCGTGGATATGGAGCTTCTGTTCTCCTCTGCCTGGAGAGATGAGACCAGGTTGCTTTTCCCTGGAGCTCTGCGACTGTGGCATGGTAAAGAGAACCTTGGGATACACATAGACAGGAGTGTGGTGGTTACGGGGGGTGGGGGGAGGGGTACAAAGAAAACTGGATAGAGGGTGACGGAGGACGATCTCTCTTTGGGTGATGGGTATGCAACAGAACTAAATGACAAAATAACCTGGAAATGTTTTCTTTGAATATATGTATCCTGATTTAGTGATGTCACCCCATTTAAATAAAAATTTATTTATAAAAAGAAAAAGAAAAAGACCTCACAGAGATCCCTCACCCTTTCCACATGTGAGGATATAATGATAAGTCTGTAATCTAGAAGAGGATCCTCACTGGACCATGCTTGTATCCTTATCTTATTCTTGTAGCCCCTGAGAAATATACATTTCTGTGTTTATAAGTTAAAAAAAAAAAAAGAGTGAATCTTAGATGGATGTAACGGAGGGAATCTGGTCACTTTTTAAAAATAAAACATCGTTCAGACTTAAATATAAATAAAACAGAAATAATTTAAGTTATTTATTCTTTCTCTGAGGACCGGTACCAAATGGCCCACGGACCGGTACCGGTCTGCAGCCCGGGGATTGGGGACCACTGTTCTAGTGTGTTTGTGTCTAGGCATCTAGTATTGAGGTTTATATTAGTATAAGTTACTTTCTTTTTATTTCTCATTCAGCTAGAAAAAAATTCTCTGTTTTGTTTTTAAGTGTGTATGGGAAGGTTGTACTTATCTATTATACATTTTATTTTAGGATAATAAAAATACATTATACACTATTTCTTATAAAAATGGGAGGTTTTAGAACTACCATTTGAGGAGTCAGGGACTTGCACAGAATTTTAAGACAAAGATCTATCTGAACCTATTCAGAGTCCTTGACGTTTTTTCTCTCTCCCTAAGGGTTCAGTGGTGGGCAATCATCTCTCCTTCCCACCCCTGGGTACTGTTGCCATGGGAACGATGTCCAAATTCCCACTTTGAAAGTCACTAGAAGAAGGCCTTGGACTTATCAGTGGCACAGACCAGGCTGGAGGGTGACCTGCACCCATTGCGATACCATATACTTCTGCCAACCTCATCAGAACTCTGTTCTCTGCTACTATCCCTCTGAGAGGTGTGGTGCCAACTGGAAGCACCTTCTGTCCCTTTTCCTGACGATGTAGTTATGTCAGGAGGAACCAAGTTCTGGGCTCACAGGAGCCAGGAGAGTATGCAGCCATCTTGTGTTTGTGGTTGGCAGGGTGACAAAGAAATTAAAGCATGATTTTCCGTCGCACTAGGTCACATGGCCAACAGCTCCGGGAGCTGGATACTAATACAACCTGAGGGTCTTGTGGAGGTCGTCTCCCCGCGGCACTGTGCTGTTTCGCGTCCTTGCCCAAGTCCAGCCTGATGGCCGCTCTGGGAACTTCTCCGACTGTTTAGTGAACACGTAGTAGGGCACTGAAGCCCCTCTCCTCCATCCAGCCTAACAGATGGCCTTGACGTCAGGAGTGAGGCTGGCATGGGGCCACGTTTCACCTAGCACCTCCCCCATCCCCACCCCAGCAAGAGGACGCCTTGGTGCCAGTGACATTGGCCCACTGCCCTCCCCCCACTCCGTGGTCCTGTCGCCGGAGCCCCCTCCACTGCATGCCAGGTCCCAGCTCCCTGAAGGAGGGCCTCAGTTCTAGTGGATTCCCGGAAGGTGGGGCTTTGTTCCAGTTTATGACGGTGACAGGTTCATTGGCATGAGCTGCCCCTTGCTTGGTAGGCTAGGCTGACTCTCCCTCAAGGATCCAGCATTTGGGATATGCAAGGGTCACTTCACTGCTTGTTGGGTCTGTGGCCCAGGAGACCACGTCCAGTGGGGGAGGGGTGGGAAATCCTGAGATGCTGGAGCGTTGGTGCTGTGCTCCCCTCAGCATGCCTCAGTCTCCACCCTCCTGGCTGCAGGTCTTGGACTTGCCCTTCTTGTGAACGAGCTGCTCCTCCCCCTTTTCTTCTGATTTCTTCTGCTAGCATCGGCGAGGCTCCGCACAAAGCCGCGGGCATGCCCTGGGCCCTAGGTTCAGAGCCAGTACTCCGCTTCCGAGGAAGCACATGCCTCAGCTCTGGCCTCCCCGCGCCCCACTCCCGTGCTTCCATCATGAGGAGAACCTTGCGATTGGCCGGGGGCCCATCTTCATGGCAAGAGGATGCATGGTCTCTCTCAGCCTCCTTCAGTGCCTCAACACGGATTTGAGCAAGAGTTCCACCGGGCTCCCAGCTACAATGGTGAGGGACAGCATTTTTGGGGGAGCATTTTCAAGAGTGTGAAGCTGTTTCTGGAAATAGACCATGGCCGAAACAGGGTCATCCTCTTCTAACTGGTATTAATTTCCATGATTCCTAAGCTCGTCGTGGATCAGACTGCAAGATCCCCTCCAGAGAGATTGCGCCCTCATGTAATTTTGGGAAGTTGATAAATGGGAGGTCCAGCGGACACGCCTTGTCTAGCATGAGCCGCTCTAACACGATGTACAGTGGAGGCTGGGATGCCCCGCCCAATTCCCCTTCAGGAATGAAGATTTATGACCCTAGCAGTGGGCTGTGTTGTCAGCCTCCTTCAGCTTCCCCTCGGCTGGAGAGAGCACCTCGCTCAGGGGCTCCCTACCCTGCACCTGGGAGGCCAGCATTTATTCTGGGGAAGCTGACGGCCTTGCCCCTCCCCCCCCCAACTTGGGGTCTCCAAGAGGTGCCCCCATCTTCAGAGTCACCCAGAGGACCTGCTGAGGCTCGAGAGAGCTGCACCCCATCTTGGTTCCGCCCTCTGGGTGCCTTGCTCCTCCCCTCCCTTTCCACATGTCGGGATCCCGGAGCACTGCTCGGGAGCATCTTGCTAGCCAGTCCCAGAGTCAGCCTCCCGGAGGGCGCAGACGTCAGCAGCGGAGCCAGGAGTGCTCCAGGCTGTGGCTGCAGTTGTCCCCGCCATGGTCCAGAGCCAGGGGAGTGGGAGAGGCAGTCCACGTTAGACCCTGTTTCTAGGATACGGCGTTGAGCGTCCGGTGATGGTGCACACTAGTGGCCAGGGAAAGTGGTGGCCCTCGCTGCCCGAGGGAACAGGGCCAACACGCCATGGCGCTGGGGAAGGGGGGACTGAAAGGCTTAGAGAAGTGGGCGTGCTGGAGTGGATGTACCGCAGGGCTGTGTTCCACAGGGCGGTCCAGGGGACGCAGCACCTACTCAAGCAGTAAGGCTGGCGCAAGTGAGTGGGGAGCCGGCATCACGTGGGTCTCCGTTGGAGATGCCCCTCTGTAGACCGGGGCGGTGGTGGGTGGTGGTAGGAGGCCATTACAGAACCAGGCTCTACAAGTAACGTGGACAACAGGAGTATAAAACAACACGGCCCAGAAAGCACCGCTTTGCGAACACTCTCAGCGGACGCAGTGATTGTCATGCGTGGTAGGGAGGGGCGGGAGGGGTGCTCAGCCCCAGGGGCTATGGGTGTGGGTGAAAGAACATGGTGTTTCTAATGGCACATGCAATCAAGGGTGAGTGGTTAAGAATCTGGACGCAGTGTTCCAATTTTCGTCTGATGCAGTTCTTAGAGCTAGAACCCGCTGGCTGAGGAACTAAGATGGTGGGGGACACCCACCGTGGCCAGGTTGGGGGCGGGTCCGGAGCAGGAAGGGGCTGGCTGCATTGGTTCCACACCGCAGTGCCGACAGGCGGCTGCTCCAATCACGCGACTGTCTGACGCCATGCTGCTAGAAGTGTGACTGGTAAGGAAAGACTCTGAGAGGTTTATGGGGAAACTTTGTTGGGAGAACCATATTATAGACTCCTCGTTTCTAGGGAAAAACCATGCTGCCTGCAGTGGAAAATTACATACCTTTTGAAGAGTAGTTTCAGGTGTGCTGTTGGACCCTGGTAGAGACAGAGTATCTGAACACCGGACATCGCATAACCATGTAACCGGAAGTTCTCTCGGGAGGGTCGTCAAGCCTGCCACATCCTAAAGTCAAGTAAGCCCAACCTCAATCACTCTTAAGAGGGAGGTGATGCCTCCGGGATAATGCACAGGGGAGGACACACAGGCATGACAAGCCACTAGCCCAGATGCCCTTGTCACCTGCCACTGATGACCTTGTGTCCCACTGAAGTTCACACCTCTGGGGGGAATTCCTTAGGACCAGGAAGAAAAAAGAAAAAAGGAGAAAAAAGAAATCATCCCTAAACATAGGTCATGGATAGATCAGGTTTAGGCATGTGAATGTAAGCCAAACACGGATGATGGTGCACTGCACTCTCACTGGGTGTGGCTTCGGACGTCAGTGGTAAGGGACACTCTTCATGATGGACAGAGCTCCGGCAGCAGACCTGGCCTTCCCCCTCATCTAGAAAGTGACACGGCCTGAGGTTAGAACAAACATCGGGGACGCAGACCTGCTGTCAGAGCCACAGGGTTTGGCGCAGTCTTCGGGAACCTAGAGACAAGGGGACCTGTGGGAGTGGACGTCAAGTGTGAATATCTTTGTAGCTCATTTTTACCGTCCCCCAGAGAGCAACTCTCACAGAAGCACTCAACTCTCAGGCAATCAAAGTGAGGTGGCAGGAGACACGAGCCAGACTCTGTCCTTGGCCCCATCCCCCAATGCTGTCCACAGTGCACATGTGAATGGAGAAGCCACGTGGGCAGGGATGGAAGCTATGCGTGGGCCCCACAACGTGAATTCACAAGGCTTAACTCACCACTTCTGCTCATCCGCACCAAATGCCCAGTGGAATGTTGGATGCATGCGTCTGAAACCTGGGAGAGAAGGGTAGGTTGGGGGACACCCTCTGTACTGAGGGGGTCCAGAACACATCGCCCCAGATGTGCCTCTGTGGTGTGCAGATTGTTTTTAAGCTACAGGCACCTTGAGCCGCAGGTTCAGCAGGAACTTCTGCCCCCATAGAGGCCTTCTCTGTAAGATGTTATCAACAATAACCTTTTCAACCCACCTGTACGGCAGGGAAAACATTTATTTACTAAACATCTGCTCTTCCTATTGTCCCGCAATGACCGTTTGAAGCCCTTATCCCTAGCTCAGGATGTCTTATAAACCTGTGTTCCCTTTCTGGCTCTGAACCTCACCTGAATGTGAGGTTGCTGCTGGTGGGGTTCCCCTACATGCATGTGATACTAAATTTGGGTATTTTCTCTAGCACACCTGTCTCACGTCTGCTTCGATTTGAGTATCAGAGAGGCCAGCAGAGCTCTGGGGCAGGAGGAAGCTGCTTCACCTAACACAGCGCTCACTGGCCTTGGGTCAGTACGGCTGGGCACTGCGCAGGGGAGTGACGGGGGTAAAGCCCAGGCGGTGACCATAGCCAAAGGACAAGCAAAGGAGGAGGATTTCAAAGGGAGACTGGGAAGGAGCAGTGAGAAGAAATAACTCCACCGCCAAGGGGAGGGAGCTTCATAAAGAAAGAGGTACAAGCAGATCAAGTTGAAAATGTTGGCTAGGGTGAGTTCAAAGCAAATTAGAGCACAGGGGGTTGAAATGAGATTGGGAGTAGAGAGGAACACAAAGAGTGTGTGCTGAGTCTGAAAGCCTCCCTGGTGTGGGGCAAGAACAGAGTGGTACATAAGAAGGAACATGGCAGAGATTTGGAACAGTGGCCATGGGAGAATGAGAAGTTCAGCCATGCCCACACAGAAAGGTCGTGGGGCGGAGCTGAAGCCATGCGGAGGTTTACTTCCACAAATCTGCCCTGGCACTGATCACTTAGATGCACATGCTTTTCTTCTTGAGAGGTGTTTGGCTTTGGGGGAATGGGGTCCAGAATGTGCAGTTTCCGGGCCCAGGAGTTGATATAAAGGTAAACCCTTCACAGTGGGTGTTGTGGGGGACATAGGCCTAGTGTCCAGACTGCTGGCAGGTGAGAGCAAGGTGTGATCCATCTCTGCAGAAGGGAGGACAGGAAGCATGACAAGGTGATGGTGTCAGCAGAAGTGGGGGGGAGGCTGTCTGAGAGCAGGGCTTCCGGAATCCAGGGCATGGAAGAGGTGGAGGGAGGAGGGGGTGGGGGCAGCTGTGAACCAACGGGAGCTGACACTTCCCTGGGTCATCAGTTCTAGCTGATGGTAATGTCCACCTCGAGGTTAACAGATACAGTGACTCAGAGTCACAGATGGTCACCAGCCTGGGTGGCCAATGACTAAAGGGCAACAACTTTGAAAATGTTTTGTTACTGAGACGGGGACAGACACGCCAGCCATGTCACTGTGTCCAGTCTAGCTGGCACAAACTGCAGAGGGGCAGACGGGGATGCTATGTGCGGGCACAATAAGAAGTTCTAGAGAGCCCACAGAACTTAGAGACCTAACGGAGCTGTAGCATTATCCTCAGAGGAACTGGCTGGGGGCAACCGAGCTGTCAGCACCTCTTCCCTTCAGTCCTGCGATGGAGGTGACCTTAGAGACCACGCATCGCAGCAGCCCTTGGGACGGTTTGCAGAATAGTGGGGCCCTCCTCTGTTCAGAGTGGATAAATAAGAATGTAAAGAACGCTGTGATGGAGAAAAAGCAGGTCCATTAGCCAAGTGCATCTAACTCTCCACATTTGTCCTGACCCGATCCGCCCCCCCCCCCCCAAACTAATCATTGCTACTTTAATTAACTTACGTAGGTGGATACGATTTGGCAAATTATGAAACAGTTTGTTACACTTTTTAAAAAAGTCAATAACACAACATCTGATTCTTCTTAACAAACGTTTCTTCCTTTGAATACTTTAATTACTTCTGTCTGTGGATTAGAACCAGTTGTTATTTCCACTGAATAACCCAACTGGTCTCGTTTCTGGTTCCACCTAACTGGAGCCTAGGAAATTTCATTACATTTAAAGATGACTTAAGTAGCTAAGCTCGACGCAGTGAGTTTACAGTGCCTTCAGATGCACTAGAGGCCTGACCGCGCTCTCAGCAGGCTGCATCAAGTCGTGTCGGAGAGTCCGCCTGGGCTCACGTGGAACATAATGGGCCCAGAAGAATACCCAGCAGATGCTCCAGTCCTTCACTGTTGGATGAAGCCTTTACTTTGGCAACATGTGTACAAATAAACAAGCATGATAAAATGAACGTGTTGCATCAAGAGACATCTGTAGCTCTGTAGTTACTCGGCAAGGAAACATTAAACAACGTCAGCCCTGACCACTTCTCTTCTCGTTTCAGCCAAACAGAGCGCGCTTCCCTGAATCACTCAGATCCCTTGTTCCAGCTGCAGGGAAACCACAGGGCCCCATAAAGGAGCCTTTATATTTCATACATTTTCATCCGCATAAAAACAGAAGGACGGCCTCAAAGTGTCACACAAGGCCAGCTTAGAGGCGAAGTAAGGACGAATCACACTTCTCACTCCATGTGGGGCTGGGCACCTGTGCCAAAAGGTGGCTGCAGACACCGGGCGCGGGAACAGGAGCCGAGCTCACTGCCCTGCAGGTCTGAACTAGGAAGCCGGGGCTTCACAAGCCGCCTCTGTGTACCTTGTGGGTCCTGGGGGAGTTAAATGCAACAAGATGCTATTTCAGACTTGTTAGTATTTTCATTTCAGACCAAAGAGAGAAGATAGGGGCAGCCAGTGAAACTGTCACGCCCTCTGTCTCATCATAGCACACTTGCCAGGGCTGCAGGGACAGCTGAAGGGCGGGTTGGCCAATTCTGGACCAGGAAAGGTAACCAAAGGCCAAGGGTGAGCAGAAATCTATCAGTACAAATACCAGGCCTGCTCTCATAATTGGCCAACTTTATGTGCAAGGGTATTTATTTGTGACGGGCTACCAATATGAGTACTAATACCTGCTAGTCAGAGACCTACAGGAAGAAGGGGGAGACTAGGAGGAGGATGTATCCAGGTGTCAGGGTACTGGAGGGGGAGGGGAAAGGAGCCCCCAAATGATGTTGGAAGAAAACCGTTACCAAAAGGAAAAAGCAGTCGATGGAGTGGGAGAAAAGATTTGCAAATATATGCAATAATAGGTTAATATCCAAAGTATACAAGAAACTCATATAACTTTATAGCAAACAAACAAAACAAAGAAAAGACACACAATCTGACAGAAAAATGGGCAAAACACCAGAATAAACATTTTTTTTCCCAAAGGAGGCACACTAATGGTCAATAGATATAAGAAAAGATATTTACCAGTAATCATTGGGGGAATACAAATCAAGCCACAGTGAGATAGGACCTCACGCCTATTAGGATAGCTATTAGCAAAATATTGGAATGTAAGTCTTAGTGAGGATGTGGTGGAAAGGGAAACCTTAGACACTGTTTGTGGGAGTATAAGTTAATATAGTTATTATAGAAAGCAGTATGGACGTTCCTCAAAAAATTAAAACTAGAACTACCATAGTATCCAACAACCCTACCTTTGGGTGTATATCCGAAGAGAATTAAGTCAGTATAAGAGATATCTGGACTCTCAGGTTCACTGCAGCCTTATTTACAATAACCAATTCATGGAAACAAGCTGTTTGTCAATAAATGAATGGATAAAGAAAATGTGGTGTATAAATATGTAATGGAATATTATTCAGCCTTAGAACAAAGGAAATCCTACTATTTGCAACAATGTGGGTGAATCTGGTGGACATTATGCTGACTGAGTGAAGTAACCCAGACACAAGGAGGCATACACTGCTCGGTCTCACACAGGGCATCTAAAAATAGCTTGTAGGACAAAGAGTGGAATGTGGTTGTCAGGGGTTGGGGCTGGGGAAGTGGGACGATGCTACTCAGGGTACAAGCTTTTAGTTACAGGATGGGCACATTCTGGGGATCTAATGTACAATATGGTGGCTATAGCTCATAGACTGTATACTTGAAATTTGCTACTGAGCAGATCTCAGGTATTCTTATCCTTAATATACACAAACTTCATAATGCCAAGTGGTGGATATGTTAATTAACTTGACCATGAGAATCATTTTACCATTTTGAGAGTTTTATAGAAGTAAATTGAATGTAAGTTCCAACTATTAAATACCTTAATGGTGTACTTGCTCCTACACCAACATCGTAAGGGGTCTTATCTGGATTTTATAGATAAGGAAACTGAATCTGCAGAGGACAACAGATTTGCTCAAGTCATCCATGTAACAGGAGGAGAGCTTGGCTTGACACTGGGTCTGGTTTCAAAGTCTGAGTATCATATGCTGCCCCATCCAAAGAACCAACATCCCTGACAGCGAATTAAAATGTCTACATCAGGAATCTCACCGTTCAAGGAGGTTGACTTTCTTTAGTGAGATTTAATATTTTATTGTTTAAAAAGTGTCACCTTCTCCATGTGGTTTCTACTCCACAGAATGTTATTTTCTAGATTCATTGAGGACTTAGATGACAACAAGAGGCTAGAGAAGACATAGGGGCTGAGGACCAAAGTGTAATGTCTCTTTAGCACTGTTTGGACAATCCCATGGTATGTTATTTGTGCTTTTATTTTATTTTAGCTTCTAGAGTAAAAAGATGAAATGATGTTGACTTAAGCAGTTCACAATGACTGATAACCCATCTTGTTCTAGGAAGAATTTCAGGTGACTTGAATCACAGTTAGCTAGGTTTTTTTTTCTTTTTAAAAGTTAGGTTTATTTGGGTGGTACTGGTTAATAAAATTATACAGGTTTCAAGTGTATAATTCTATGATATATTATCTATAACCTGCATTGTCTTTTAACCACCCAAAGTCAAAGCTCCTCATGTGTTGCTTCCAGTTTTCTATCTCACATATGAGTGATATCATATGGTTCTTGCCTTTTTCCATCTGTCTTATGTTGCTTGCTAAGTATTTCCTGATCTTTTATCTCTCCCGACCAGACTGTCCACTCTTTGGGACCAGAGACTGGCCTTAGTCCTCTCTCTTTTTTCAATGGTACCCAGTTGTCCTTGATGTGGTAAGTAGCCAATGTGTATGAACTCATTTCCATTGGGACAACTTGACAGACGGAGCGGACACACAAGAAGGGCTTCTCTGGAGAGGAACTTGGTTGATAGTCTTTCAGAGAAATAGAACAATTTGGCATTAGGGCTGCATGTAGCTACTCAACTTTAATACTCTTTACAGAGTAGTAGATTATCCTTTTGAGTCTTTAAATATCAATGGTCATGTTGAACAAAGTACATCTCTCTATTTTAAACCCATCACTTCATCAGTAATTTCCTGGGCCAGTAACAGTCATCATTGTACCCTTATATTGTAAAAGATATGATTTCTACTCTTCTGTAGGGGAACAAGAAAGGCAGGCGCACTGAGGAGCCCTGGGTTTTGCTTTTATCTCTCAATAGTTTTGTGGGTCCTTCTGCCTTTATTCTTTTTGCTTTTTACTTTTTGGTTTTAGTTTATTCTTATTTTTTTTTCACTTGCACAATACAAGTGTTATCATTAAAATGACAAAAATCAATACTACATTGTCTATATTGAATGCTGTACTTACTACGTATGATGGTGCGAGGCACATAGTAAAAAATTCCTGTGATAGTAGAGTAAGAGACTGACCTTCAGAACTAGCCTTGGAAGTCCTAGTCCTGTGACTCACTTGCTGTCTGTCAACTTTGGAGAAGTTCTATCAGTCCTCAGGACTTCAGCACTAGCATCTGAAAAAGGAAGAGATTAAAGCATATGGTGGACAAGGACCACTGAAATGGTAGCATCCTCTGATTGACTGCATGGTATAGATTAGTTCATTGCCTCTGTGTGTCCACTAGGAGAGTCAAGTTAGTTGTATTTGTATAGGGTGGAGATGAGTTTAGAATACAGCTTTACTCTTTCTGCTTTTCTTAACGAGAGGCCAAATTCAGGGTAAATTATACTGAGATGATTTTTGTAGTATCATCAATATTCTTCCTCCTGCAACCATTTAGGGTAGGCCTATGGGAGGAAGAACAGGTTCTTCCCGGCATATCATTTCCCTGACAGGGTAAAAGCTTTTAGAAATATCACTACACCCACAGAAAGTCAAGCAACTCTGACTACTAAAAGAAAAATTTAGCCTCCTAAAACTGCCCAGTAAGGAGAAAAATTACCCAGCAACAACCCCACTTAAGATGAAATCATATACTAATCCAAACCTGAGTTCAATGTGGAAGAAATTACACTCTCACAGTGAACTTCTAGACCAAGTCCGGGAAAGTGGTTGCTATTGGGTGGGGAGGCTCCCTGGCTACAAACGATACTGTAAAGGTTTGGGAGTCTGTAAATTATTTTAGAAGATTTACAGTGCTGTTTTTGGTGAGATGAACACATTTTGGGCAAGAAAATTACCAGGGTGGCTATCTGATGTCCAAGCAATTTAAAATAAAACAAAATGAAGAGAGAACTCATTATAAGTGCCGATAATATCCTCACCATCTCCCTCTTCTTCCCCCCCCCTCTTCTTTTTAATGGAATACTTCAAACCTGATTTCTTTTTCTTTTCTGAGCTTTGTGGTTCTGACTGGTGATGCGGGATCAACAATGTAATGTGCTCCAAGATGAAGAGGAGTTGCCAAAGCCAGACAGGAATGTGTTTTCATTGCTTAGACTACCCAGAGGCTCAGAAATATACCTTGGGTTTCTAGGGGTCCTAGACTAAACTTTAATTTTGCTTCCAGCAATGGGTAACTAACACTTGGATATAGACACACCTCTAGAAAGCCCTTCAGGTATCTGCTTGCTGTTACACTCAAATTGTTGCTGATCATTAGTCGATGACACTCATCAGCTCTATGAGTATGTTTTAAACCCATTTGAGAATTATAGGGATATAAACATCCTGAGTTGCTGCCTCCCATTGAAAGTCAAAGTACCCAAGTTTGGAATCAGTGTTTAAGTAAATGTTTATGTATTCATGTTCAGGTTTTTAGAGAAAAAGCAACCCACTGTTTCCATAAAAATGTCTCATGAGCAGATGAATGAATGAATGAATGGCTGTTGATACCTCATGGAAAAGTGCTGCTGTCATCTGGTCATTGGCTCCAACATTTCGTCCTCTTTTTCAAAGAGATCGTCGGCACTCAGAGAGGTTGTTTCCTTCCCCAGGCAGCCTGACGTTGGGAGATTTCGTTCTCCTGTGAGAGAAGGGGAGAGCCTTTGCAGTCTCTCAGAAACCAAGAAAAGACTGCTTTCTGAACGCTGGTCAGAGATACTGGCAGCCGTGTGGGTCTGAAGGACAGCCTGGATGGACGTGCCATTGATTGAGAGGCGTCCCTTTAGTGTGCAGAACACGGACATGATGGAGCACATAGGGAGTGGTCGGAAGGCAGGTCAGTAGGCTTGCAGGTAGACAGAGATAATTTTGAGTCTATGTGTATAGTATTAAATTCACCACAATGAGAAATAATTACTTTCACAAATACCCTCACCGTCCAATCTGTAGTTTCTGAGTATTAATAGAAAGAGCAGGTGGTCTGGCACCTCTATGCCCTTATCAGTGTGGAGTGTTAGAAGAATCTTGCACCTGAGTGAACATGGCACAGGTCTGCACTGGGAGTTCTGCTCGTCTCTACAGAAGACTGCCCAGGTTTGGCTGGTACCTGTAATGCTGCCATCCAATTGTACTTGACTTTTTTTAAAGTGCTTCTTCCATTTGTAGTGACCTTGTCATGGCTACAGGACAATCACGACTGAGGGTACGTGGCATGCCTCTGCTTTGTATAAATGCTTTATTTCACTTGAGAAAAGTTTCCGTGCTTGAGTGACCGCAGGTGTTGGCTCTTACAGACAGACAAATGACGCTCTGGAATGTCAAGAGATAATGAAGTGTTTAGTGTTTCGGGCTGAGAACCATCTGCCTTGTGTACATAAGATGTGGTTATCTTCAAGGGCGTATGGGGCATAGGACACTAGCTGGAGAAGTCATGGGGTTTTCACGGAGTGAAGGCTGAGGAGAAGTTTCTGCATCTTGAGAGGAGAAGCTGCAAAGCCCCATTGCAGAGGGGCAGGCTACAGTAGCTACCGAAAGGGGAATAATTGCTGCCATTTTTGCAGCAATCTACTACAAAGGCTATTGTGGACGTCCAAGGAAGAGGGAACAGTGGTTTGGGCCAGGCTGGTAGCAGCGGAGGTGGTGAAACTGGTCAGGGGACATGTCTCCTTTCCAGGTGGGGCAGCAACTTTTGGGTAGATGGGGGTTCAGAGGGAGAGAAGGGACTGGGATGAGCCTCCAAACTATAATGGTGACGTCATACCCAGAACTAGAGGAGATTGTGTGAGGAGTGCATTTGTGAGAGAACATCAGGACCATCATGCTGGACATGCTATTTCAAACGGCTCTTAGATATCTAAGTAGAGGTGAGAAATAGGTAGTTTGATAGCAGGGCTAGCGTTTGGGACAAAGGTTTGAGCCGAAGTCCCCGCACATAGCTGCTAGTCAAAACTACAGTATTGAAAATGTCACTTTGGGATGGCTAATGTTCAAAGGGAAGGACCAGGGGCTGAGCCCCAGAGCTGATACACCAATGCAAACACTGACACTAATGCGGTGGTGTGTTAGGAGTTGAGGAAGAGTCGGTGATGGAGGCTGTGCAGAAGCAGCGATGTGGTAGATGTGGGGGAAATAACGGACCAAAAGAGTAGTGTCCTAGCCATCAGGTGAGCGGAGGAGAAGAAAGTGATCACACCAGATGCTGCTGGCAGTTCACCTGGGCTTGCTGCCACCCAGATGGTCTGAGGACCTTTGCCAAAACCAGTTTCGGGACTTTCCTCCTTCTCTTTCTCCTTTTCCTTCTCTCAGGAAAGTATTTCCACTTTGGCTGTCACAGGAGGGGCAGTGGTGGTAGTAGTGGTAATAGTCATGCTACGACCGGTGATATAGCAGCCTCTGAGGTGGAGAGTAGTGTAATAGCGATCGCTGTGCAGTGGTGGCAGCAGGGTGGTGGTGGTGGTGGGAACAGCGGTGTAGTCATCGTAGTAGAGCAGCAGCAGCAGCAACAGGGTAATAGAATAACAGAAGTAGTAGAGTAATAGTGGTAGTAGACTACTACTAGTAGTAGCAGCAGCACGGCAATCATAGTAGTGTAGTTGTAGAGTAGCAGCAGCAGCAGTAGCAGCAGGGAACTAGCAGAGTAGCAGTGGTAGTAATAAAGTAGCAGAGTATTAGCAGAACAGTGGACGCAGCAGAAGTGGCGTCATAGAGGAGCAGTCGTAGATGAGTAGTAGTGGTCGTACCAGGCGCAGAGCAGTAACAGTAGCAGAGTAGCGGCAGCAGAGGAACAGCAGTAGTAACAGGGCAGCGTGGCAGCTGCCGCCGCCGCAGGCTCCAGGCACTGTTCCACCTGCTTCATGGGGATGATCTCACTGAATTCTCGCAGTCATCCTTATGGAGGAGGAAGGTGAGTCACAGAGAAGTGAACTAACCTTCTCAGAGTCTCACAGCCAGGCCGTGCTGGGTCCAGAATTCAAACCCAGGCATTTGGATCGCAGAGCTTCTCTCCTCGACACCCTGCTGTGCTGGTGCTCGGGGAAATAGGAACATGACTGGGTGCTGTGCCTGCAGCAGATCACGTTTTAGGCATCAGGCCCCATAACCCTCTATTGCGAAAGCCAGACCCCTGGTCCAGGAGCCCTTCTTCTAGCATGTCTCATTCTCATTTATTTACTTTTCTTGATCTCCATCTAAACCAATCTGAAGCAGTTTATACAAACAAGATGCCTAACTAGACAGCACAGGCAGATAATAAATAGCGATGGCTAGAGTAGACCCTTCCTTCCCTCTGTCTTTCTAATGCTTGTCATACGTATGTCTGGGAAATAACTTTTATTGCCTCAAAATTGGCTTGCCAATCAGATTCAGAAGGTAATATGCAAGTATTGACAAATTCTTTCACACCATGAATAATACATTTCTTGTGTCATTTAAGTATAGAGCATCAGAGTAGGATGCAGAGGACCCAGGTTGAAACCCCAAGGTCGCCTGCTTAAGCATGGGCTCACCAGCTTTTCCTCAAGGTTGCTAGCTTGAGCCCAAAGGTCGCTGGCTTGAAGCCCAAGGTTGCTGGCTTGAGCTCAAGGTCACTGGCTGAAGGCACATATGTCAAACTTCTGCACTGTATATAAGCAATATGTTAGCTTTGAATTACAAATACATTACAATTGTGGATGATACAAAGAATGACATTTATTCCAATTCCAATTTGATTTTAGAGTCACTTGTATTTATTTCATGTTTCTCTAAGGTAGGTATTATGTACTTTCTCACAATGTGAAAAGATTTAACACAGCACAAAAGTACGCCTTTGGCTATAACATTTTAAAGGCACCATGTTCGTTTAACTCCATTGTTGGAAATGATACATGGAAGATGATGGTGGGGTGTCCAAGTGGAGATGTCTGTAGGCACATTTGTCTCTGCATTTTGCCTACGGCACTGCACGGTGAGCAAAGTGTGATTTTAAACCCACTCAAAGGCAGGAGGCAAAGCTCACACACCCATCATCAAACTTGGCCCCACCTGGGAAGAATAACACACTAGATAGACAAAAATCTCAAAATTCAAAAAAGACCTCAATTCTCAATATGTTTCAGATGGGACATCTTCTTCCTTCCTTCTTTTCTCCCTCCCTCCTTCCCTCCCTTCCTTCCTCCCTTCCTTCCTTCCTTCCTTCCTTCCTTCCTTCCTTCCTTCCTTCCTTCCTTCCTTCCTTCCTTCCTTCCTTCTTCTTTTTTGACAGAGACAGAGAGTCAGAGAGAGGGACAGATAGGGACAGATAGACAGGAAGGGAAAGAGGTGAGAAGCATCAATTTTTTGTTGTGGCTCCTTAGTTGTTCATTGATTGCTTTCTCATATGTGCCTTCAGCAGTGGGGCTACAGCAGAGCATGTGACCCCTTTACTCAAGCCAGTGACCTTGAGCTCAAGCCAGAAACCTTGGGCTTCAAGCCAGTGACCTTTGGGCTCAAGCTAGCAACCTTGAGGAAAAGCTGGTGAGCCCATGCTTAAGCAGGGACCTTGGGGTTTCAACCTGGGTCCTCTGCATCCTACTCCGACGCTCTATCCACTGTGCCACCGCCTGGTCAGGCCAAATGGGACACATTCTTATTTATTTACTTATTATGCCTCCCTCTCTCTGCTCTCAACTGTATTTTCCATATCACCCCCAGATCAATTCTATTAAACAAAGTCTCACTCTGTGTTGCTTCTCTTCTGAAAAGTCTTTGATGGCCATCTACGGTCTGTGAGAGCCAACAACCCTCCCTCCTTTGAGAAGGTTGGCTAGGTGAAGTGACAGCCATTCCCAACACTTCTCTTCTTTGCTGGTTCCACTGTAAAAGCTGGAAAACACAAAAACTTCTCTCCTCTGCCTCTCTTTCAGCTGCAAGTAGCTAGCCATTGGCTCCTTTTTTTGGATCATGAGATGTAAGTCAACTGGGGATCCCAAGGAAGACTTGGCTTTTTGATAAAAAGAATGTGTGTGGTTCTTCCTATTCTTTGTTTTGAATATAGATACAATGCCTGGAGCTTCTGCATCCATCTTGTGACCATGAGGACAAAGATATAAAGATTAAAAAATCTCAAAGGATGGCAGAGAAGCAGCAGAAAGATCCAGGTCTGTGAGAATTCTGTTGAGCTGCTGACATATCCCTGAAACTGCCTTCTCCCTTAATTTCTTGTTAAGGGAAGGATAATGGGGTATATATTTTCATCAGGCTTTCTGGTTCTTGCAGGGGACATTATTCTAAACTCAGCTTGGCATTCGAACACCTACACTATCTGATCTGAAGTTGTTCTTCTGTACTCACCAAACTTTCCTTGGTTACTTGACTCCCGTGTTTCAGAAATCTTCATTAGGTTCCATTTCCAGAACACTTTGTGGCATTTTCTCCCCCAGTGGCTTAGCTTGTATGATTTCTTCCATGTAGAATTGCAACAACATCCACCTTTCTTTGTCTCTGGTCTTGCTATCTAGTCTGAACATGCCACTCATGTGACCTCTTCCATGAAAGGAACTTTCCCAATCTTTCTGGAGCTGAGAGCCTCCTTCCTTGAATTCCTATGGAACTTGATTCTGTACCACAAAGATCACACCAAGCCCCAGAGCATAATTATTTATGTACAAAGCATCTCACCTTCTAAAGTGTAATCCTCGACTTACATTGGACTGCTATGTCTTTATTCTTCCTTGGGGAGAGGTTGCACTTAGATGTTAATTCATTTCCCCCCCCCCAAATGGGCGGAAGACATGGATTCTGAGTATCTAAAATATAAAGTAGGTTGGAAGTAACAGAATTGAGAAGTGATGAGCTACAGAAGGTTCCCATTCGTCAGGTCAAGGAGCAGAGAAATCTCTCACTGTAAGGAGACCAGGAGAGGTTCCATTGGTTACAGGGAAACCTAATGAGGTTTTGGTCAATTGCGAGAAATGAAAGAAGTCTCTGGTCTGAAGTCACACTTTGACTGTTGAATGGTTGTGTTTTTGTGCATTGTTTCTGTTACATTTAATGAGAATTGGCCCATCATCCTACAGATTCTGCGAGGAAAACTGGTGCCATAAAATATTCTAATTAAAAGCTGTATTCGTTGTGGTTTTATTCACATGTTTTCTTTGTATTAGACTCTAATGTGCTTGCTTAGAAAAACACATTTCATTGTTTTTGAGTCATTTCCCCCATCTTGAGTTTATTAAACTTGAATTAAAATAAATTATTCTAAAAGCAAAGCTCTGTTTTCTACACTGGGACTTGAAAAACTTCTGAAACTAGAGTTAACATTCAAAACATTAAGCAAATACAAGTCTTAAAAATGCTAAGGCCTTGCCCATCTCAAATACAGAAATTTATTACTGTGTCACGGGGCCATTCTTTGTCCCCTGGGCTTTTCCATTGGAGGCTGTTTGATTAATACGATGTTAGATGGCTAATAGTATGTAATGAATTAAGTCACTCATCCTGTGCTTAGCCTCTTCCCTTTCACTTCTAGCAGCAAAGGGTGGTTCAGGATACACCACTCTAGGAGGGGAAGTCAGGAAACTGACACATATGTACAGAGAGACCTATCCATAGCCTGAAAGCAAAATTTAAAAAATAATCATCTTTGGGAGAAAATATTTCAGTCGCACGCCTCTCATCTCCCCACGTTTGTAAATATGCATTAACAGAAAGTGGGGGGGGGAAGCTCGGCAAATAAGGAAGGCCCACGAGCACGCCCTACGGACCGCGGTCACTACTCGGTCTTGATGACAGCCAGCTTTCTGAGGAAACATATCTAAATCACGGGTTTAAAAAAAAAAGTTAAGAAATCCAGAAATGTCGTAGGTCCTGATTACAGAGTCTGGCACACTCTCAGTAACAGTTCTTAGACATAATGTCCTCCCCTCAGTTTTAAACCCACATATGGGTCCTTCATGGGCCAAGTTCAGAGTGGATTTCTTCATGCACGCCCGGAACCCAAGTGAGTCTTTTCTGATCTTTCAACAGTTTTTAAGGAGTCAGCCTTTCTTTTCTCCAGAAAGCAAACACCCATGCTTTGAACTTTGTGTCCCTGACATTACTCATTACAGTGGAGGAAGAGCTGAGGGTAATCTTTTTTTTTCTTTTTTAATTTTGGAAGTTTCTTTCCAATTTTCTCAGTAGTTCCTTCATCTAGGACTGTCAGTTTTTCTCATGTGATCGGAAGCTTCCTGACTCTGTCCACACCTTTATTCATTTCCTCATTCCATGGGTGTTTATCAAGCATCTACTATGTGCCAGGCACAGCTCTAGCCTTTAGGGATGCAGCAGTGGACAAAATTACAATGGAGTTCGCATTCTGTTGGGAAGAGATGATGATGAACAAATAAACAAAAGCAGTCTACCGGGTAATAATAAGTGATGGGAAAAAAATAAACAAACGTCAGGGGGAAGAGGAAGCCGGGTGGGACGCTGCGGTTGGCGCTAGGTGGTCAGTGAAGGCTGGTCAGATGGTGTCACTGGGCAGGGATGGGGTGCACTCCGCAGGTGTCTGGCAGAAGAGCCCTCAGGTGGAGGAAGCAGGAAGTGCTAAGGTCCTGAGGATGGACAGGAAACAGCAGGGGGCTAGTGGGGCTGGAACAGAATGGGCAAGCAGGGTGGGGCAGGAGGAAATGACATTCTCTAAGACAGCGAGGGCCAGCTCAGGACCTGTTGTCCATTTTAAGCCTTCTGACATTCACTCCAAATAAGATGGGGAACCACAGAATGATTTCCAGGAGAGGAGGGATACAATCAGATTTAAGTCTCAAAAAAGATCCCATTGGCTGCTATGTTGAGAACAGCCTATACGGGTCAAAGTCGTGAGCAAGGAGACCAATTAGGAGTCTATGACAACAATTCAGAGGCTAGGTGAGTTGTCTTAGAGATCTGTATATCGAGGCCTCTCTGAGTCACATGTTTCACCAAGATGTTCACCGCATGGCCAGCTTTTGGGTGTAGCATTTTTTCCGAACCAACTCCAATCTCCTTTCTGTACAGGGACTAGCACAGCACAGCCCACCTGCCCCAAGTTGGCTTCAGTGATACTGTTCTAAGGGAAGAAGACTTTGGCCTTCTGGCTCTCAAAGATCTTTTCTCTGGGCTTCAAGAGTGTTTACAGGAACCACGTGTTTGATCTTTCTTCTCTTACAAGGTGTCTCTGATACCTCCACCTCTAGATATGAGAAGTTCTTTTCCATCCCTGGGTCCATTTAAAAAAAAAAAAACTTTTTGGTCTAACCTGTAGCATATTCAGTTGTTTGTTTACCAAAGCAGGTCTGGCTTCAGCAGGACCTCCATGTCCTCCCCTGTACTCACTGAAATGAGTCTCTCTGTAGCCAATGTGCCCTGTGGCAGGTGACATCATCCTGGGGACCCCAGTGCCTCATTCTTTACCATTAGCAGAATGTGTCCTGCTTCCTCTAACCTCAGACCTCCTACAAAGTTCTCATTTCCAGTCTGAGAGACGCCGCTGGTCCAAGAACTCATTTTAAGAGCCACGATGATGGACAAGCCCTGAGACTTCATTCCATGTATCTGTTCTGACCACCTTCTCCTGTTACCTGAGCCAGAGGTCGCTGGCAACTCACCAGTCATATCAGCTCACAGATGTTTCGTTTGGCCCACATGGTGCTATTGAAAAACTTTGAATAATCACCAACATTTAAAATGATGAGATTTATATAAAAACCTGAATTTTTCATTTCTCTTGAAAAACTGCAGACTTGGCTCAACTGGATATGCACGCTCACAAGACAGCATGAGCTAGAGCCAAGTAGCAGTGTATGTGTAAGGAGGCACGGCCTCTGCACACCAGCCGGCTTCGCAGGCCGTGGTCCCCAGGGCTGGCCAGGTCACACTAGATGTTCAAGGGAAAAACCTATGATTTCCCTTTTCTTACTCTCCAATCCCCCTAGCCTTTCCAAAATCATTCTAGCAGTCCCCAATGCCCTTCAAAAAATGTTAAGGATAAGAAAAATCTTTTAAAATTATACCTTAAGATAAAAACACTATCTTCCAACAGATAAGGGGCAAAGGAGACATAACTTTCACATAGGAAAGAATGACCAATCTCTTACATATTTTCTTTTTCTTTTTTCTTTTTCAAGTGAGAGGAGGGGAGATAGAGAAAGTGATCCCCACATGTGCCCTGACTGGGATCTACCTCGCAACCTCCATCGGGGCTGATGCTCTGCCCGTCTGGCACCATGCTCTCAACCGAGCTATTTTTAGTACCCGAGGTGAAGGCTCCGTGGAGCCATCCTCAGTGCCTGGGGCCGATGAGCTCAAACCAATCAAGCCATAGCTGTGGGAGAAGAAGAGAGAAAGGGGGGGGGGGGGAAGGGGAGAGAAGCAGATGGTCACTTGTCCTGTGTCCCCTGATCAGGAAATGAACCAAGGACATCCACATACTGGGCTGATGATCTACCACTGAACCAACCAGCCAGGGTACATCTTTTCAAAATAAAACTAATCGATTTTGGCTCGTTGTCCAGTTTCCTGCAATCTAGGTAACTCCTGGACATGCACCTTGACCTTCCCTTCCCACCCCCTGTCTGTTCTAGCAAAGCCTCCCGAAACAGGATTTGCAGAAAGACTGTCAGTTCAATCCAACTGTGGGCGGTGCTGGGCTTATCAGAGATGTCAGTGCCGGGCTTATCATCACCACTCCTGACTAATGCCTGAGTGTCTTTTGTCTTTTAGTCCCCTTTCAGACATCTGTATGCTGAGGGACGATTTCTCCCACGTGCCATAGAGTTACTTAGCCACCTCGGATCCCTGGGGTGTAAACACCCAAGGGCTGTATTTTTCTAGTCACTCTCTTCAGCCACACCTTACTCATTCTCCATTTCTTGTCACTTAATATGATCTGGGCTAGATCAGTAAATTGCCAGTTACTGTGAGCTGTTTAAACTCTGTTATTTTTAAAGTTCAAACTCATCTTTGATTCAAGTCTCTACCCAGCTCTGTGATCTTTCCTGTGGGGCCCAGGTGTGCTCTTCCCGGGGGCCCCAGGGGATCCGTCATGCACATTCCCCCAACCAGGAGATCCAGCCATCATTCTGCTGCCCACACCTTGCCTTTGTCCAGGCCCACACCCCACAGCTTCTTGTCACTGACTCCCTGTGCCAGGAGGTCGCTACTGTGGGCAGGTCAGGGTTCACACAACCCTGGTGGCTTTCTGGGGTCCCCACCTGACTCACAGTCAACTTGCTCGTCTTTGCCACCCAACAGTGGTGAAAGAGGCTGTGCCCGCTCCCCCAGTGTCTGTCCTTAGGTGCATTCTCTCCCACCAGGCAGGCACAGGGTCGATCCAGCCGGCTCACCGCCCAGCAGACATCTCTCTAGGGCTTCCCTCCATCCCACTAAGACGGCGAGTCCTCGGGCCCCTCCTCGGGGATCTGGAGCCTCCCTCTCACTTGCCTTGGTGGCAGAGTACTCTCCTCTCTCTCTCTGGGAAAGGCAGTGAATCATCTCTTATCAAAAACCCAGCAGTTTCCCCGAGGACAAGGACTCTATTCTGTTCTCGCCTTGTCCTCTCCCCAGCCCTGTGCCGGTCAGTGTGGAGGCGGGGGTGGTGACCACGTGTGGGAGGCTCGGTTCTGTGGGCTCCCTGTAAGCCCCGAGGGAGGTGTCTGTCCATTCATGGCTGCTCTCTTCAGAGGACAGACACATCATGATTTCACAAGTGTTTTCTCTGCTGTTCCTGCATGCCAGGTCTGGGGCAGCCCGATTCAGTGTCTTCTACACTGGTCGCCACCGGTCACTGACTGGCTGAGTCAGCGTGGGCACCTCCAGGAACGAGTGACAGAGAACTGGCTCAAAATGGCTCTGTCAGTGATAAATTATATGGTCTCACTTAACTAGGAAAGTTCTAGTGGGAAGATCCGGCTTCAGGCTGGACTGATTCCTAGATCTCTGGTGTCCCTGGGGTCTGAGGCTCACTCTGTGTTCTCTGGGTAGGAAATGGGGAGTTGGAAGTCTCGGGTCCTTGGAGAGGTCCACCCGGGACTCACATCCGAGAACTCACATGGTCACATGCCAGCTGGAGATCGGCTTTCCAGCCGCTCAAACAGAAATCATGGAACGTGACTGAGGCCGTAGTTGGGTACAGCATCCTAGGGGTCAGTCAGCCTAAATTGATTCATTGCTGTGTCCAAATCTTCTCTCTGCCTCCTGATTTTGTCTGCTTAATTTGTCTTCAGCTATTGATAAACACGTGCTCAGATTTTCACCTGTGATTTGGGCTCATCTACCTTGGCTTTTAGTTCTGTTGATATTTGCTTTCTGTATTTTGAAGCTGTGTTATCTGGTATATAGCAGTTTGGGATGGTTCTGCATTTCTCTTGAATTGACACTGTTGTGGTATAACATCATTCTTTATGTCTTACAATACTTCCTGCCTTTAAAATCTACTTTGTGCTTTCTTTGTTTTTTTACAGAGTAACTTTTCTCATTCTTTTCCTTCTAATATGAGTGCTGTCTTCCTGAGTGCTCTCTCAAGAACAAGCTGGAATGAAGGTGAGGCTCCCTGCATGTGCTTTTCTCCCCTCAAGGGGCTCACTCGCTGCACCCAGCACCTGCTGACAGGGGTGTGACAGGTCTTCCAGCTCTGATATTCTTTGTGAGGTCAGCCTGAATCTGGCTACTCCATCAAAACCAGGACCAAAATTGGCCCAGCTACTTTCTAATATTTTCCTCTCTCTGGTCTCTCCTGTTTTTCTCATCCTCTTGGTTTAGGCGTTTTTTTTCTCCTTCAACCATCATTTTTCAGAGATAGAGAGAGAGAGAAGAGGCAAACTTCCATGTTCAATCTGCCATGTCCCATCAGAAGTCTCACCTATGCTCTGCTGGAGTTTTCCCTGAAATGGCCCATCTACTTCCCCCACGTCCTAACCAAAGTTCCCTTCAAAGTCACTCTTTTATCAGTTCTCATTTCAGGTGGTGCTTCTGGGGAACCAGGTCTCTGAGATAAATTATACACTGCACTCATGACGTCTTAAGTTGAAATGTACTTATATTTCCTAACTGTAGTTTCATGGTTATTTAAACTTGGTTATATGTTTAAATGGACTCAGTGTTTTCCACCAGTCTTTTCTACACTGGCTTTTGTGTCGTTTTCTGTTTGGATTTTACGATGGGAAAGGTTTTGTAATATGGTGTGTATACTGTATTTATTATATTTTCTAAATTCTTTCTTATTTGTCTTCATGATTGAATGCCAGTATGTTGGAATGTGAAGCATTTTAGGCTGTGGCTCCTTCCCTCAGCATCTTGTAGACACTGACCTCTGTCTCCTGATGCACAACATTACCACGAAGAAATAAAAAAAGCAACTCAATGTTCAAATAACATTTTTATTCTTCCTGGATACCCAAAGGAATTTTATTCTTGGAATTCTATAAAGATCAGAAAATATTTGCTTGCCCATTATGATGTTCAGGATTGTATTGGTATACACTGCGCCCTTAGACTCTGCACTGTATGCTCCTTTATCTGGGAAATTTATCCGATATTATGATTTAAAGTTCAAGTCATGTCCCATTTGTTTAGCTTTCTTTTTCAGGGACACAGATAATCTCTGTGTTCCATGGTCTTTATACCCACTCTATACTTATTGTGTTCTCTGTGACTGTTTAACCTCTTCTCTTTTTCTCTGAGTCCATTGGTCGTCGTGTCCAGAGTTGTCTTTGGACTCACAGTTCGAGGTTTAGCTACTAGCCATATGTGGCAATTTAAGTCTCAGTTAATTAAAAATGATTTTAAGTGTATTACTCAGTTCCCTGATTGCACTAGCCACATTTGAAGTACCCAGTAGGCACAGGGGCCACTCTGCTGCCCAGCACGGTTACAGGATGTCCCAACCACTGTGGGCAGTTCTCCTGGGCAGTGCTGTGCTCTGCCAACAGTGCACTGCTGCTCATATACTTATTGCTCAATTCTATAACGGTCATATACTTGTCCTCAATATTTCCTTAGCACCTTTATTTCTATTTTGTGGTTTTATCGTATCCCTGGAGGCTTAGGCAAATTTGTGCCTTATAAATTCTCTCATAGCAAAGCACTCTGGGGGAATTTTCTCCTTGTTGGGGGGGGCGGTTGCTTTCTACAATCCCATAGTTTTTGCTATCACTTGCATACTCCTTTTCTTGTATTAGTTTTATTTAACTTTTACTAAAATAAAATTTCTCGTTTGTTTATATTTTGTTTTCTGTTTGTTTCTCATTTTACTATTACTTAACGTGGGAAGATTTCCCCAGACCTATTTATGCTGATTATAATGTGGTAGAACTCTTAACAATTTCAATCTTTTCCCCCCTTATTTTATGAGCAACACTGCAAGGGTCCGCAAATACAGCCCATTGGACAAATTGGCCTCTCTTCTATTTTTATAAGTAATTTTTTTTTTTTTTTTTTTTTTTTTTTTTTTTTTAGAGAGAGAGGAGTGAGAGAGAGAGAGAAGGGGGAGGAGCAGGAAGCATCAACTCCCATATGTGCCTTGACCAGGCAAGCCCAAGGTTTCGAACCGGCGACCTCAGTGTTCCAGGTCGACGCTTTATCCCACTGCGCCACCACAGGTCAGGCCTTTATAAGTAATTTTACTGAAACATCCACACTCCTTCATTTCCGTGTTGTCACTGACTGTTCTCATGGTTGACAACAGAGTTGAGTAGCTATGACAAAGATGATGTGGCTTGAGATGTCTAAATATTTACTCTCTGCTCCTTCACAGAAATGTCTGCCTACCGCAGAGGTAGAGAAGAGGGAAAGTTATCTGTAGCCTGAGGACATGGGGTGGGTGAGAACAAGGTTGAAAGAGAGTTGTCTCAGAAAGGTCCTCCATTGGCCAAACTGGGCTCTGCTCTCTCTTATTCGGTTGTTTGAAAGGTCTTAGCCCTGAGTCCACCTCCTAATGCCCAGGGTATCCTCTCTACATCCAGGGTACACCTGGGCTTCAGGTCATCTTCAGCATCTAGTTAGATTTGGGCATCGGAAGTCTGGCTATTTCTAAAGAGAGGCCCCCTGCTGTGGTCTTGTCCTGTACTCAGAAGCCAGTCACTTCTGTTCCCAGGTCACTGGCAGTTGGTGAAAGGTGGGGTTGAGCACCTTAAAGAGAAGGAGGACTTCTCCTGGGCTGTCCACCACGGCTCTGGGCTCAGCCTCGCCCTGTTCCTGTGGCTGCCTCAGGGCGATGTCTTATTTCTGAAAGGCTATGCTTTACAACTCCTTTTGGTAAAAATTTCCAGGTTTTTTTTCTCAGCTTTCTCTTAATGAGTATTAAAAAAAAAATGGTATTAGGAAAATGGTGATTAGAAGCTTTCTAGAGCCCACGTCATGATCCTTAAAAGAGATTTGCTTTTCACTGGATAAACCATTGGGTGATGCATTTTTTTTTAAACCTATTTGTTGTGCGTCCCTTAGTTTCGCAGAAATAAAATTTTGAAGTCTACCTGCCATCTGATACTGGTAGGTAGTATACTGGTTTCAGAATATGGTCAACAAAGCATATTTCCAAAAAAGCTCTGTTCTATTTCCTTTCCACTTGAGAGGTGAAGGATTTGCAATTGTAAAAACTAACCACAAGGGGGAGTGTTTCTTTTGACTGAATAAACTATATGCCGTTGTTTTGTTTTTTTAATTCAAGACAACCAATGAATAAATTTACACAAGAAGAACGTGATATTTTGTAAAGAATTCCATTCAGTCACAAAACTAACTAAAGTAGCAACATTCTGCACACCTACAAGATGCCAGGCGTTTCTCTAGGCTGTTTATCAGTACACGCTTGCAGTACTCTAGGTCCTTACAGCCACTTGTATGGAAAAGTGCTTGAGATTCTAGGTGATCCCTTCCAAGAGTAATTCCAGATAGGCTAATGTTGAACCAGTCTTTCCAACCCCAAAGCCAGGTCGCCTCTGTCTCATTTCCTCCTTAGCACTCGTCACACACTGCCCTTATTCCTCTTCTTACCATATGGATGTATCTGTCTTCCTAACTATCAATAGGTCGTAAGCATCATGAGGCAAGGACCCTGGTTTTATAGCTCACAGATGTATCACAGTGCTTAAATAACAATAAGCACAAAACAAATATTTATAGAACAAACAAATGACTTTTAAAAATTAAGCAACACAGAAATTTACTAAGAGGAAAGCAAAAGGGTTTTAAAAAATCATCCTCCATTCTATTACCCATTTACAGTAATTATTACCATGTGTAAGCGCTGTGGCATCCTTAGGCATTGAGGTTATGTGGATATAATTTTTTAAATGCAATGATACTATATGCTCTTTATCAATTTTTAAATTTTAATTTATTTTTACTTGAATTTAACAACAAAATAACTGGGATGAAACTGAAGGAATTAGAATCATCACATTTTTATTCATAAGACATAGTTGCCCCTGATAGCACCTTCTAAAATATAAAAACAAGATTATGAAAAATACTGAGATTTGACTCAATGTTTGTACTACACGGTCCAACTTGGGCACTTTCTATTATGTTTTTTAAAAATATTCTGATATCCATATTCCCACAATAGATGTTTTTGTTTTATATTTAAATAGATTAAGACCTCATTTCCATTATTTACTTATTTTTTACCATTAGCTCTTTAGTTGGTTTATTCTCTTGATTTACTGGATTTTTGACCTAAGAGATTTTTTTTTGAAAGGCCCCTGGCTATTTTTTTTATTGTTGTTGGAAAGTTGAGGCCTGTTGGGCTTTGGCGTTCACCTGCACCTGCTTAGCTGTATGTAACATTTGGGTTCATTCTTTTGTCCTCAGCCTTTTTGAGGTAATTGCACACCAGCATGTTCTGGCATTTGGCGACCAGGACGAATCTTGGGCCATTTCATCATTCCCCTTTATCTGTCTGAACGGGAACATAATTCTTTATCCTTGATGTCTGCCAACGTTCCAGCATAGACCGTTGGTGTTCATCAGCCCTTGTCAATGTTTCTTGCCCCAGGTCACGGCCACCTGCCTCATCTGCGCTGCTCTCTTGCAGGGGACACCCTGCCTTGCAGTCTATTTCCCTTCCTGGGAGCTCACTATGCCGCCTGTCTCCCTCCCGCTTGGCTCAGGCAGGTGAAATTCTCTAACCACCACCCACCCCACTCCACCATCTGCGGCTACTCCTGCAGGATGTGACACTTGTCTCTTGTAGGACACCCGGTACCGCGGGTCACCGTTAGTGCTGCATGGCAGCTTCGCACCCCCAGGTCGACAAAGTCCAGGGGAAGTCACGCTCCGTGCAAATCCACCGCAACCAACCCGCGAGCAAACACAGACTTCTTGTTGGTAAACAGCTGGAAAGGCTGGATGGGGTCGTGCGCGGACAAATCACCAGGCGGCCGGCAATCCGGTAACGTGGACATCCGATCCGCTAAATGCACGTAGTCTTTAAGGACCAGCAACCGCACCCCGGCCGGCGGGGCAGAGGGAAAGTGCGATGAAAGAGCAGCCTACAGGTGCGCGGGTGGAAAAGCCCCGCTTCCCAACGCAGGTGGCACGTGTCCTGGGGGTTGCGGCCCAGGCTCGCCTCTCGTCTGCAGAGACGCGTGCATGGCCCGGTCGGCTCCCACCGTGACAGCTTCAGCTCTCGCCTCTCCGAAACCCACGTGCCAGTGGAACCTGACCTTCCCGCTGGGCGGGCTGCCGGAACACCGCGAGGATGGGCGGAGCAAGTTGGTCGCATGCCCTGTGCGGGCGGCGGGCGGAGCCGCTAGGTGCGCCTGCGCAGTCGGGGAGCCTGCGTCTCCGCCTCCGCGGCCGGGACCCCGGAGCCGCGAGCTGGGACGGGATGGTGCAGCGGTGCCAGGTACAGGGTGGGGATCCCTCCCGGACGCGTGCGCCCCTCCCTACGGGCACCTGGGCGCTGCGGCCCCTCCCGGCCTCGGAGGCTGTGCCCCTGCCCAGGTCGCGTCCTGTGGCCGGCGCCCGGGACCCGCCGGTGCCCGGAGACGCCCTCGACCTTTGCCCCTGTTCTCAGCTTATTCGTTTTGACGGAGACAGGTTTTCTTTAGGAAGATACGTAGTCTCTCGACCTCCTTTTGCTTTCAGAGAACCTCAGCCTAGCCCATTATTATCTTTTGCAATTGCAGGTTACAGGAAATGTTACTTTGTATCGGTGTCAGGTGCACGGCGGCTAGGGGTCCGACAGTCCTGTGCTTTGCAAAGTGTTTTCCTACCAAAGACCCGTGCTTTAATGAGAAGACCTGTGCTTACCTTGTGGCTTTGCAAACCTCTGATTTGCGGTGGAGAATAATGTCCTCCGAGGGCGGGTGGGCCCCAGGACCTGGTCGGATCCCTTAGGACACCAGGCTGACCGCACAGGAGTGCCCCAGGAAATACCAGTTTGCCCTGTATTTCAGACCGCCTGCTTCTGTAGAAATGTCAGGGTGGGTCGGTTGTGTGACTTCACCCTGGGCAGCTGGGTTTCCTGTGGCACAGACTAGATTCCAAGGCCAGGTGACAACCATGAAAGACATGTTTTTCACTTTTAAGGAGCATTTAATTTATTTGTGTAATTCACCTCTTCCCTCAGACATGCGTTTCCTGCTTAAGTGTTTATAAAAGGTGCTTGAATGTTATGCCAGGTAACAAGACTGACCTAATGTGATGGTTTCTAAGGGGACAGTGTTAGGCTGTGGCACACTGACATTTGGAAAACTGAAGAGCATCCGGAAATTAGGGCGTGTTGTGCTGTGCTTCAAACATAAATCTTTTTCAGAATTTGAACTTGTAGATATGTTGACATTTCTATGGGTGGTTTAAATTTCCTCCAACTTACAAAATTTCGTCTTTGATAAAAAATTACTATTTGGAAAACAGAACTCAGCATAGATAGTCGGAAAAGGACTGTGTTGGTATTAACAGTTTCTCTCCTTTCAGGTTGAAGTGTTGTATTTTGCAAAAAGTGCTGAAATCACAGGAATTCGTTCAGAGACCATTTCTGTGCCACAAGAAATAAAAGCGCTGCAGCTGTGGAACGAGATAGAAACGCGACATCCAGGGTAGTTAACAACGTGCAGGATGCATGTGCCTGACACTGTAATGTTAAAATGTATAAATGGATAAGTGATAAAAGTAAAAAGAAAAAAAAATTAATTTTGATTTCTGTATTGTTAAAAGAGTTCATTCGTTCTATTTTTCTGGAACTGTGTACACTAACAAGATAAATTCTAGTGTTTAAAAATGCCCAATGCCTTAAGGAAGGTTAAAGATGGTTTATTGGAAAAACACAGTACCCAGAGGGGCATGATTACACTTGCTTTTGTAATTTGCAAACTATTGAAAATGTAGATTCTGCTTTTTTTTTTACAGAGACAGAGAGAATCAGAGAGAGGGATAGACAGACACAGACAGACAGGAACGGAGAGAGATGAGAAGCATCAATCATTAGTTTTTCGTTGCACATTGCAACACCTTAATTGTTCATTGATTGCTTTCTCATACGTGCCTTGACCGCGGGCCTTCAGCAGACCGAGTAACCTTTTTGCTCGAGCCAGCGACCTTGAGTCCAAGCTGGTGAGCTTTTTGCTCAAACTAGATGAGCCTGCGCTCAAGCTGGCGACCTTGGGGTCTTGAACCTGGGTCTTCCGTATCCTAGTCCAACGCTCTATCCACTGCGCCACCGCCTGGTCAGGCAATTCTGCATTTTTTATAACGTTAAGTGAACATTGTCACAAGTTCTGGTTGAAAATATGTGCTTTAAACATTTATGTCCTGTTGTTTCTTTAGAGAAGTCGAAATAGAAATCTCTAAGATTAAAAGGAAAATGTGAGATAAACCCTTGGGGCTGCTGAATTGGCGTTTTGATTTTTTTTTCTGATAGTATTGAAAATCCGTGACTTTCCTACTCTGGTTCCTACCCCAAGTTCTTTTTGGAACAAATTATAAAAATGGCTTCTCTGAAGGTATAAGGTCTACCGGAAAGTTCTGTTCCTTTCTATCACAACAAGTTTCGACACATAGCACATGTTTATCTGGCGCATGTGTGCCTCTCTATTTTTATCACTTAATGTATACATACTGACGTAGCAAATTAACTAAAACAAAGTTGATTCACATTAGTCTTATGTGTGAAGTGATAGTGTACCCATGGCTACTGATAAAGTTCATTTACGCCACTGTAATTTGTACGAATTTCAACAAGGAAGAAATGCTACAGAAGCATGTCTGTCGCATCCACCATATTCCCCGGACTTAACAGCCTCCGACTATCACTTGTTTTGTCCAAAAATTTTTTGAAGGGCAAAAAATTCAAAAATGAAGAAGATATCAAACAAGCACTGGTTCAATTTTTCACATCAAAAGATAAAACATTTTTCAAAAATAGGATATACAAATTGCCCTCATGCTGGCAAGAAATCATTAATAATAATGGCAATTATTTAATAAAGTTTATTGACGGTAAGAAAAATTTGTATTTTGTTTTATTCCAAAAACAGAACTTTCCGGTAGACCTTATATTTAGCAGTATTAGTAGTGTCATTTAAGTCCATACAGATGTTTAACACATAAAAGATACTGTACAGTGTGTGTGCAGAAGAAAAATCACTACTTTTTTTCTTTTTTCTTTTGTATCTTTTAAATTGCTCTTAAAGCCCCCTGATAATTAATGACACCTGGTGGGGCTTGTATCACACTTTATCTTTAGTTAATTTTACCTGTCAGCAGACACCTGGTCTTGTGAGGAACTTCCAAGGTATACTTAGAAGGCTCCTGGGATTAGAAATGTTTTCTTTTTAACTTGGTCTGAATTTTATCATTATTATTATTATTTGGTTTGTTTGTTTAATTCTCCAAGACACAGGATACCCAATAAAGAGCTGTTAGCAGTTTGCTGTGTTTTTTATGACAAGCATATTTTTCAGTGGATAGATATGCCCTTTCTCTGAAGAATTTGTTGCTTTAATTAGTAACTCTGCAGACAGTGTTTCACAAAGTAACATTCATGTAATAATTTCCATTGCAGCTGAAGACTTTTAAGTCTTACTACAGCATTGATACTTCTCATTGGGCTTGTTTCCCTTCAGATTGGCTGATGTCAGAGGTCAGGTGATACTGGCTGTCCGTCAAGAATATGTCGAGCTTGGAGATCAGCTCCTCCTGCTTCGGTCAGGCGATGAAATTGCCATCATCCCCCCCATTAGTGGAGGGTAGTGCTGTGGAGACTCTCGAGTACGTGAGCTATGGTTTTCTTAGCCAGTCTTGTGGGGAAGGGCCCTCCGGGTGGTCGCTGGTGTGCTGCGTGCTTTGGCTGTGTGCCCACCCCAGCTCCTTGTGAAGGCAGCAGCCCTTCGCCAGTGCAGGCGGACTTACAAACACCTACCTGTCCTGTCTGCATCAGTTCTGTTGTAAGCAGCTTCATTTCATGTCACTGTGAACTGAAGTCCCTTCACATGGTTTATTGAGATTTTATTATGTGCCAGGCATAATGTTGGATGCTGGAACATACTTTGCAGGAGGGGAGACATAGAGAGGTTTCAAGATGTGTCAGTGATCACGTACCTATAAGCTTCAGGGCCAACATTAGAACTCAGGTTATTGGACACTGTACTTTTTCACAAATATGCTTATCAGCACTGGATAACAGCTCTCCTGGGCACAGAGAAATGTAGAAGAATTACAGAGCCAGAAAGTACAAAGATCACTGTGCCTAAAAAGAAAGCTTACCATTTTCCAGGTATATTTATATATACATACATGTGTATGTGTAATATAATGTATGTGTGTGTATGTGTGTGTGTGCATATATATATATATATATATATATAGAGAGAGAGAGAGAGAGAGAGAGAGCGCGCACACAATAAAGCTGTGTTACAGGTGGGGCTAGGACCCATGTCATCACTCCATCTTTCCAAACAACACAGACCAGGGGTTGGGAACCTATGGCTCGCAAGGCAGATACGGCTCTTTTGATGGCTGCATCTGGCTCACAGACAAATTTTTAATAAAAAAAATAACATTAAAAATATAAAACATTCTCATGTATTACAATCCATTTCCTACTGCTCATGTTCATGGTTGTGGGTGGCTGGAGCCAATCACAGCTGTCCTCCAGGACAACACCAAATTTTTATTGGATAATGCCTAACGTACACGGGTCATTGTATGGCTCTCACGAAATTATATTTTAAAATATTTGGTGTTCATGGTTCTCTCAGCCAAAAAGGTTCCTGACCCCTGACATAGACCATATCTGAGCAGGCATATGTATAAGAACATTTTTCAGTATAATCTACAGAGACAGGCAGAACAAGGCTTAATTTATTGTCAACTGAAGAGTAAATAACATAGAAATTAACAATCATGTCCAATGAAAAACTTCAGTAAGTTAGGAATGAAAGGAAACTTTCTTTAATTTGATAGGGTTTTTCTCCACTATCAGGAGTCAATATCCTATTCGGTGCTGAAACCTTGGTTTTGTTAAAGGAAGGCACACACCAAGGAGGCCTGTGTATTTTGTTCACCCAAACATGGAGAGTAAATGTTGCAGAGCACATTGCCCAACTTGTCTGTAGAGATTGGATCTTTTTTAGTCCTACTACTTAGAAATAATAGAAGAATTCATTGTTAGACATGAATTTCTATTTTATTTGGAAACTGTGGTCACCTTATCATGTCTATGGTTTTAGAAAAATGCTGTGTTTTGGAGTTTGGAATTTACTAAGAAAATACGGGCTTTCATTACGGTTAGGTATATGTGTGTGATGGTTAGAGCTGTTCTTTGCAAAGATGAGGTTTCCTTAGCAGCATGGTGTATTACTTGTGTGTGTTTGACAGGGTTTAGAGCGTGTAGTTTAGAATCTGTCTTTATAGCATCGAGGAGTGGGAACTTGGTATGGTTGGAAGTTCATGGACTGTGTGTGGGTTACGTGTAATTACTGCACGATACAAGGATGGAGATGAAGCCTGGGTGGCGTGTCCCAGAGGTTGAAATGTCCTGGAATCCAGCGGCATAGGAGTAATTGCTCATTTCAGTAGCTGGAGGACCAGGGAAAGACAGAGGTTTAGTGAGATTCCTTGGTTGAAGTCACCTTGAATGTGTCTGTAAAGCCAGAAGCCATGGCCAGGGCCACCATCAAAGCAGCCCAGCCTATGCAGGTTCGCATTGGATTCAGACAGTCGGTAAAGAAACAACGGAGCCACAAACTGGTGGGCCATAGCCTTTAATCCTACCTTGCACCCGGCAGGCAAGTAAAAATACACACTGGGCTCCAAAACCCAGTCACATCCAGTGCTCACAAAGCCACTGACTTATCCGAGTTTCCTAGAATCAAAGGTTTCTAGCTCACCAGACTTATTCTCCTCAGTTCCCCATCTCCTTCCTTATCCCAGATACAAACTCTACAAACTGGCGTCTCACTCAGCACTCCGCCATCTTAGCTGCTTCTCCTGGCCTCCTCCACATGGCCTCCTTCCGCTGCTGGCTCTACTCTCTCATGCTAATCATCCCAGGAACCAAGAGAGCCAAGTCCCGTTCTGCCCCCATTTTATAGTGTAGCTTCACAACCTTTAATCCAATATACAAAATAGGGTAGTCTCTAATACAAAGTCACTTCTGAGGCATGATTGGATTGTACCACCCTACAGCAAAAAGGGTAGGAAAGGCTCAATCCCAAAACCAAGCCCCAGGCTACAAGGATTCCGCCTGCCTTTAGCCCACCCCAACACACATTAATATCACCTGGGCGACGGCCTCCTCGTGTTATCTTTAACAAAGTGAGCATAATACATTTTATCTGCCCAACAGTGTCCTTTCACTTCTCTGAGTCTTCTTTCTGTCATCTGTTCATGTGGATGAAACCCCACAGGATTTCTGATTTTCTCCAGACTCCTCGTGGCCCGCGTGGTTCGGCCTGCCTACCCAGCCCCAGCCCCAGCCCCAGCCCATCCATTCTGCCCCTCACCCAGTGCTTACTTCCTGGCTTTCAGCCCCCCTCCCCCCATAGTTTTTGGGGCAGGTCATGCTCGCTCTTGTCCCACAGCCTTGCATTTGCCATTCTCTCTGTCTCTGCCTGGGGGCCTGTCCCTGTGTCTTTACAGGGCTGCCTTATCTTACCAGGTTTTTACTCTAAATATAACCTCTTATCTTAATAACTCCCTTTCCAGCCCCATGCTCTGTCTGAGCCCTGTTTGTTTCAACAAGTCATCCCTGCTTGTAATTCTTCTTACTGCATCTCTCCTTCCAGGGGCAGCCCCCTGAGAGTAGGAACTGAGTCTTCTGCTCCCCGGTCTGTATGGAGTGCGTGGGTCGGTCCCCAGCCCGGCCCTCAGCGAGCCTGTGCCAAGTACTCGATGGACGAGTGCCATACCGTCGCTGGGGCCTAGGTATTCCCTCATTCTGGTACTCCCTCAGTTACTTCGCCGGGGCTCTGCCCGGGTGAGATGAGCCCAGTTTCTGTGCAGTCACCTTCTCTGCTCCCCCTTTATGGATAAGGGAGGAGAAGGCAGCTCTAGGTGTGCTGCTGGGTTACATAGTGGTTACGGGTGGCGTGCGCGTGGATGGAGGCGTGCGTGTCTGAGCCATACCGTGACGGGAGACAGGGTAGCAATTCCAGAATTTAGAAGATATTGGCCTATGAAATAGCTTCTGTTCTAAGTGACGATGTGAATGGTAAATTCCTTTATATATCATGCTTGAGTCATTAGGGAGATTTATCATTAACATTGTTTTGCTAAAATTTAACACTTGCTTATTTTTTTACCATTCAGATAAAATCATGCCTCCTCCTAATACATTTAGTGTAGAAAAAAATGTGAATTGAAAACACAGCCTTGTAAGTTTTGTCTCCGGTACTGCTGTTAAGATTTGTTACTATCTTATTTATAGGAAAGACATGAATGAAGGTGAAGAGAAATCTAAAGACATAATAAAATTCACTGCTGAGAAACTTTCCATAGATGAAGTCTCACAGTTGGTTACTTCTCCGCTCTGTGGCGCAATATCCCTGTTTGTGGGTGAGTTCTGACATTCCCAGCATCTGCTGATGGCCCAAGACAATAGAACTTGCGGGTGTTTCCCATGTTCAATGTTAACACAGGGTTCTAAGATCCCAAGCAGTAAGCCAAGAGGACCCAAGGTGGTGGGTAGAAGTTCTTTTAGCTCTTGTGTTGTTTTAGGAATCTTTAAATGAAAATGTGAATGGCATAATACGAGCAGGATGAAGGTCATTATGGGCAGAAAGAATTCTGTATTTTCCAAATATTGAGGGGAAAATGGTGATGATAATAACTTAATGATAATCCTGGGAACATAATGGTTTCCTCTTAAGTATGAAATACTGCCGGAAAACAAATATATCCTAGTTTGTCGTGCTGGTGTTTCTGTTGGCTTGCCTAGTGGGTGCATTTTATTTTCTTGTCTTTGTTATAATCATCTTTCATTTTTCTGACCGTTTTTATTTTTAGAGTATTTAAAGGTAATTTTTAGACAGATTGGTGTGCTTCTTGTCTATACAAAAATAACCCTTTTGTTCTATCAATAGGCAATTTCTATTATAAGGAGAAAGCTTATTTTAATTGCTTTTTTTTTTAAGGGACCACAAGAAATAACTTCGAAGGGAAAAAAGTCATTAGCTTAGAGTATGAAGCCTACATACCGATGGCAGAAAACGAGGTCAGAAGACTCTGCAGTGACATTAGGCAGAAATGGGCCGTCAGACACATAGCCGTGTTCCATAGACTTCCTTTGTCAATTGACCAGTGAACTGGGGTTGTTTCCTGCTATCAGCTGAATCTGGTTGTGCAGTTGTGTGGGACTCCTCTGTGTCGATGGGAGGGGCTGTGCCCATGCCGGCAGACAGTGGGGACACCTCCCAATGTCTCCAAGGCCGTGTGCCCCATGGTAGCGTTTGGGGCCCGGATGTGCGGGATTCCCGGGCCCTGAGCCAGAGAGCTAGCGCTGCTGTGTGCTGACGTCTTTGAGGCCTTTACAACTTGTGTAGGCTGGACTCTGTTTATATGGCAGGCTGTTAAAAACTACTTTTTAAGCCTGACCTGTGGTGGCGCAGTGGATAAGCGTCAACCTAGAAATGCTGAGGTCGCCGGTTCAAAACCCTGGGCTTGCCGGGTCAAGGCACATATGGGAGTTGATGCTTCCAGCTCCTCCCCCTTCTCTCTCTCTGTCTCTTCTCTCTCTGTCTCTCCCTCTCCTCTCTAAAATGAATAATAATAATAAAAAGAGTGTAAAAAAGACAAATAAAAACCCATATAAAAAAATTACTTTTTATTGTAAAGTCCTTTGTAGGTGGTTATATCAGCTTGCCTCTCGCACTGAGAAGGGTGGACTTCCAGGCTTTCGAAAGAACCCAACAATTGAGATTGTATCTATCCTCTTCTGTTAGTTGTTACTTTGTTATTAATGACTGTAATTTTATTAATGTTATTGATTCTATTGTTTAGTATGTATCACTAGTTAATATTTTAAAGTCTATGTTGCATTCTTCATTTGGTAACTTTGTTTCTTTCACAAGCATTAGCTGGCTTGTGCCTTGTTGGTTTGACTCTGATACGGATACTTGTTGAATAGGTCCCTTTCTTCCCTGTGGCATAGAACAGGTTGAGTGGGTAGGTAGATGCTAACAAATTAGCCATGACTTTGGCGCTCCCTCCACTGAATGCAACCGGGAGCATTCTGTTCTCTTTCCCTTTTCCAGTGAAACTGCATGTTTAGGTGAAACAGAAGTGGATGTTTAGTTCCAAGAGTGCATCTGTGGAACACCCCCCCCCCCATAGTAGATACTTTAACATGTAGATTTGAAGAAGGTGGTAACTTTCTCCCTTCCTGTTGTGAAAGCTTGGTTCCTGTGTCAGAAGCAAGCGTTGTCATCGCAGTGTCCTCAGCCCACAGGGCAGCGTCCCTTGAAGCTGTGAGCTACGCCATTGATGCTTTAAAAGCCAGGGTGCCCATATGGAAGAAGGTAAGTGAAGACAATATCTAAGTCTGCCTCTAGACATGATTTTTCTCAAGGATTTTTCAGGGATGGGGCATAAGAGTATATACTGAACTTGAATTCGTGGGTCTTCCTTCCTGTTTTTATAAAATCTGTGCTCCCTATCTGTGGAATAGGGTGTTTGTGTAGGATCTTGTTTTCAAGGTTTGTGAAGTATGAAAAATATACCCCCCCCCCCCATAACACAATAACTGGTGATCCTTAGAATTCCCGGTCTGGGCCTTTCCCTTGGATCAGGGTTCCCTGAAACGAGAGAAGCTCTCCTTTGGAGAGTGCGTGGCTAGTCAGCATTTGCCAAAATAGAAATTCTTTAAGGCAAAAGACCCTTTGAGAGCTCCGTCCTTTTAGATAAAGAAGAGGGTGGGGCAATGCCTCTGAGAAATTGCCTAGTGAGTGAATTTAAAACTATAAATAGGAAATGCTGCCTTGCTTTCTGTCTGTCTGATCCGTAAATAAGAGCAATAAGAGCAAATAGTTCTCTGGTTACGTGGAGCATGCTGAAGAAATGGAGAGGCTCACCTCCCACGTCTCTCCCCTGGTAAAGGAACATGGACGGGGCTCGTTCTGCACTCTCAGCCTGGCATTGCCTCCCCCCCCCGGGTCAAAGCTGGTGCCAGTGCTCTGGGTGCGTGACCTGCTTGGTGGAGCAGAGCCCCAAGCAGGGGACCGGGTGGGGGGGGGGGTGTCCCAGGAGCCTCACTGAGCGGTCGGGATGCACCGACTGGGCTCTGATCCAGGGCCTGTGGAACTTAGTGACAGTGATTTCTGAGTAAAGATGGAGCCTGTTGTCATAGGAGAAACTGGGGTAAGGGGACGTGCTCTGTGAATGGAGACTGTCTTATCTGCTCAGCTCTGTGGCCGCTGGCCATGAACCAGGCTGCCCCAGGCTGTGGAGTGAGAGCAAGCTCCCAGAATGAGTTGTGAGCCTGGGGCGGGCGGGGGGACAGCCAGCCTACTGTGAGCGGGGAAGCCTGGACCCCAGTAAGGGCCTGGGTGGTGGGGGTGCCGGGGTAGAGGTGTTCAGAGGACAGTTTCCTTCGGAAGGAGAACTGACCGGAGGGGAAGAAGAGACGGGGATCTCGTCTTACCCCCCAGCCTTCCAGACATTGTCTGCATGCTTGTCTGGTGCTGGTTGCAGCCTGTGCTGCCCCGTCACCTGTGAGACGGGCAGAAGGTGGGGACACTGTCCCCGCAGTGCCACTCACGCCTGTTTGAGGACTTCTGCTGGAGGTCACTTAATGTCACAATTGATGGGAAGATCCCTCTGCCTTTCTTTCGCGTAGCATATTTGGAAGTGTGAGAGTAGTATGTGTGTTTGGAAAGAAATGTTGAAAAGGTGAAAAGTGTAGACCAGGGGTAGTCAACCTTTTTATACCTACCGCCCACTTTTGTATCTCTTAGTAGTAAAATTTTCTAACCGCCCACCAGTTCCACAGTAATGGTGATTTATAAAGTAGGGAAGTAACTTTACTTTATAAAATTTATAAAGCAGAGTTACAGCAAGTTAAAGCATATAATAATAATTACTTTCCAAGTACTTTATGTTGGATTTTGCTAAGTTTGGCAGAATAAATCTTTATAAAACAATTTACTATAGTTAAGTCTATCTTTTTATTTATACTTTGGTTGTTCCGCTACCACCCACCATGAAAGCTGGAACGCCCACTAGTGGGCGGTAGGGACCAGGTTGACCACCACTGGTGTAGACGGTCCACCCTCTCCACGTGCCCTTGCCCAGGCTGTCTCCTATGCTGGCCCCAAGGGGGAGTCATTGTTCGTTCTTCCCTGGGCGGCCCGGGTCTTGTGATGGCTTCTCACCTGTTTCTGCGCCTGGGCGTCCTAAAGGGCAGGGAACGTGTCCACTTATTTTTCTGCTCTCAGTGCCTTCCTTCAGTGTTTATTGGAGCCTTAAGACAGAAGCCGAGTTAAATAGTTGCACTACTCATTGACCTTCATTATTCAGATATATTTGCATTTATTAAAATGCTTTGTTTTAAATACCTGTTGTGCTTCTGTTTTTAGGAAATGTATGAAGAGTCGTCATCCTCTTGGAAAAGAAACAAAGAATGCTTTTGGGCAACTGGTGATTAAGTCACTGATGTGGTTAGAGTGCTAACATTGAGATGTGGTAAACGTACCTTTGATCGCATTTTGATTTTTCTTCTCCAGAAGCTGAGCCAGTTGAGGGTGAGGTCTTACACTGGAGCTAGAGATGGAGGAAGGGCTTTTGGGGTGGGGGGAGGTAAAATGGAAGAATAATTTAAACGGGAGGGAAGGTGTCCGTGGGGGACAATCATTCCATGGCTGCATTCCGATCGGAACTGGACTCGCTGAGCTGTGTGTGGCCCCTCCTCACTGTCTGTGTCTCAGAGCCGCCCCGCCCCCTCCTCCACCCCCAGTGGGGTCCTTGTTAGCAGGACATGGTTTGGGAATGTTGGCAGAGCCATTATTGGAAAGTCTTGATCTGATATATTTTTAGAGTTTATATATTTAAAAATCAGCTGAATAAACACGATTAAAAACATTAAAAAGCCATATTTTTCCTTTTTTTTTTTAAATCAGTGATAATACCTAAAACCTGTATCTCAGAATCTGGAGACGTCTAGTATTTCAGAATCTATCATCTTATCATTACTTAATGTATTTTATTAGTAGAATGGCATCAGTATATAAATCAGCATGAAACTGTTATAAAATCAGACACACTGACTAGTAGCAAGGTTTGTTTGTCTTATAATGTGAGCTGATTGTTTAAAATTTGACCTACAGTCAATTAAAAAGGAAAATTATATGGTTACTAAAGCATTTTCAGGTCATATCCTTTTTGGCTGCTTATGCACCATGATCAGTAGGGGAGTCATGAATAAATTTTTCTGCGAGCTCTTTATCCTAAATGAAGGTCCAGTCTTGGCATGGTCACTATGTGCTGTGGTCTTCACAGATCAGAGTGTGTAAGCTCCATTAAGTCGTAAAGTATGAAAATGTTGACATAATTTCTGGCATCACAAAATTTGCATTGTGTGTATTGGGAACAAAGATTAGACTTTCAGACCCTTAAATGAATGGTATTTTTGGTCATCTTGTTAACTCTAGTAAAACATTTTGGTCATCTTGTTAACTCTAGTAAAACATTTTTTCACATAAGGAATTCGTTTTTTTTCAACCTGTTTGGTGCCAGGCACCCACCTGGTGGTTCTTGTCCACCCACCTCACCTACTGTGGGGAAGACCCTGTATTCATCCTGTCCTGGGACCTTCAGGACAGCCACAGTGCCAGCAGGAACCCTCTGGTACGCGGGGCTTTTTTGTCGCCCGTCCAGCGAGACTGGGCTGGGAGGATCCTGGGAAGGCAGACATAACCCCCGCCTCCCACGCCCTTCCTAAGGGGGGCTGCCCGGCTCAGCCATGCCCTGTCCGAACCGAACTGCTGCTTGCTTTTCCCTTTGGCCACGCTTTAGCCTGCCACCATTTGGGGACAGAGACAGTGTTGTTCATTCTGAAAGCACAACTGTGGGCCACTGGCCCACTGTTGACACTCCTAGGATTTTGCGCCCCTTTTGTTAATATGTGTGTGTCGTATATGAGGTATGTGCAGATTTCAGGATTTTTCTACTCAGATATTTCTTTAGAGGGTCTTTGTTGATGGTAATTATCTTCTTAAAGAACAAAACATTCTTTAAATGTGTTTTTAAACAACTGGGCTTTAAGTCTGGAACACAAATACGCTTTTCCATCTCCCGGGCAGAGGTTCAGGAGTCCATCGGGGGCGTGCTGGGAATGTCCAGGGTGCCGCTCTGGACTGGAGCAGGGTCTCAGCTCGTCCCACTTTCTTAGAGGTGGCGGGGTCATGGGTGGTGGAGACACTTGGGGACTACGGTCACTCTGACAGCTCATCTGTAACTTGGTGGCTCCAGTGATGACGAGAGTAAGTTGAAAAGAATTTAGGTCTTAAGCAGATTGCCTGCAAGGTGTCAGTGTCACTTTGGAACCGTGGCTTTGCAGGATGGCTAGTAGGTACGGTCACTTTACAAGTAGGAAGTGCAAATTAAATTTTAAGAACTTTTCAATAGGTGGAAAAATGAAGAGAATTTTATATTCTTTGGGGTGAGCGGGGGATCAGTGAGTGAAGTGTTTTCTGACTTTGTGGGTGTGTTGGTCTTTTAGACGTTGAGGTATGCCCAGGATGTTGTGAGAAACCGTGGCTCAGAAGCCAGCAGTGTGAGTCTTGCGTCCAGATCCTCACATGAAGCCACTGGAGAATGGGGGGAACGGGTTCCCGGGGAACTTTTGGGTACAGCCACTTCTCCCTCGTTCCCCGGTGACCCTGCTGGCCCTGTCCCCTGCCCGTCCCCCACTTAGGTCCTGTCAGCATCCTAGGGCCCTGCTGATAGCTAGTCACACTCTGGACCACGGAGTCCTCAGCACAGCCGCCTGCCCTCTCCTCCTCTCGTCCTGGCTCCCAGCGCTGTGTGGAGGCCTCTTCTGCCTGAAGGCCTTCTCCCAACCTTTGTGTAGCAGGCTGTTCCTAGATGTTCCCACGGCCTGCTCCCTCACTTCCTGTCAGTCCCCAGTGAGCCTTCTCTGGGGCCCTGGCCCCTTACTCCACTTCTCGTCGTGCTGTGCTGCTTCCTGCTGCCTGGCGTGCCGTGTCCGTCAGTTCATCTCCAACACGAGCCTGTGAACTTCCCCAGGTTGGGGACTTCTGTCTCTGTCACCTGTGTCTCGCCCACACATGCACCAGAAGCACCCACACTACACACCTGAGATGTGCCCTGTAGTTGTCGTGCCGCTTACAGACGCATACCTGCATCTGGCAAATGAATGAGCGGGTTGGTGTAGCTTTACTCCATCTGGTGACCCCTGCAAGTCCCTGTGTACAGGGAATGTCCCCATCCTTTCGATGGACACTGGGTGTCTGCATGTCTGGCTAGTATACTCGAAGCTGCAAGTGAGCAGAGGGTTGCAGGTATCTTTTTGGGTTAGTGCTTTCACTTTCTTGAGGTAAATACTCAGACGTGGAATCCCTGGATTATATGACAGTTTGGTTCTTCAGCTTTTTGAGGACCCTCCATCCTGTTTTCCACAGTGGCTGCACCAGTCTGCATTCCCACCAGCAGTGCAGGGGGGTTCCCTTTTCTCCACACCCTCGCCAGCACTTGTTTGTGGATTAATTCAAGATAGCTGTTCTGACAGGCGTGAGGTGATCTCTCACTGCGGCTTGAATTTGCACTTCCCTGACAATTAGTGAGGTGAGTATCTCTCCCTCTGCCTGTAGCCTATCTGTATGTCCTCTTTGGATAAATGTTCAGGTCCTCTGCCCGTTTTTAGATCAGATTTTGTTGATATTAAGATGTCTAAGTTCTTTATATACTTTGGATACTAACCTCTTATCAGATGTATGATTTTATCTAAATTATTCAGAGAAAAACAAATACAGTATGATTTCACTTATAGGTGGAATCTCAAAAAAAACAAAAAACCCCGACTCAAAAATACAGTAAACAAACTAGTGATTACCAGAGCAGAGAGGGGCTAGGGGGTGGGTGGAGTAAATGAAGGGATCAAGAAGTACAGGTTTCCAGTTATAAAATAAGGGTCATGGAGATGTAAAATACAATACTGCAATAATGTCAAAATACCTTGGTATAGTGATGGATGGTACCCAGGCCCAGCCAGTCAAGATTTGTGTGTAGTTAGTCAGCTCTCCCAGCAGGGGGCAGTAGAGCCCGAGCTATATAGTAAGAGCAATTTGAGTCAGATTAAAAAAATTTTAATTTATCTTTTGAGTTTTAGGTTTTAGTTGGTTACTTTTATTTCGCACAAAATCAAAAGGTGCAGTTTGTTTAGTAGCCCTTTTTACTTAAAAAGGAAGTTAGGTTGGAGTGGGCCTTCAGTGAGTTTTTGAAAAAGATGATTTTTAATCTTTCATTGGTATCTTAGTTTATGAAAGGGTTATGGTAGCGTGAAGGAGTTGTTAAAAACGCTGTTTGTCATTTTAAAAGGTGATGTGTAATAAAAAGATGGAGCTATTTTTAAAAAATGAATAAATAGAAAATTAGTTTCCAATTGGGACAGAGCAGTAGCTTTAATACAGGTGTTTGGCCACACTTGTAACCTGCGCTGTGACAACAGAAACAGAGACAAATGTTCTTTTCTCCAGATCTGTGTGTCAGCATGTGGTGCACACCACACACTTCCTGGGGGGAGTTGTGCAGAAAGCTCCCTTATGACTCAGTTTACCAGGATGGGAAGGGGAGACACTACCTGACCCGGGGATGCTTGTGTGTTGACGTAAGCGGCAGCCCTGACCACCCAACCTTGGCACGAGCGTGGTGTCTGTATGGTGACGGTAGTCTGTGAGTCTGAGATGCATCCTGTTCTATGTAAGTTCAGCGCATTTAATCCTCACACACACACACAGACTGCTCACAAAAATTAGGGGATATTTAAAAATGAATATGAAGCAATAAAAAACTTTTATTATTAAACAAAAGCATCAGAAAAGCAAATGACAAGTCAAAGAAAGTTTGATTATGCAGATGAGATGCAAAACCAACTTTTATTTCATTGGTGAAAATGCGCTAGACAAAAAGCTGAAAGTCCTGGAGTATCTGCACATTCCCTGACCCCTCATTTTTGTGAGCATTGTATTTAATCCCTCCTGCTTGATACTGAGATTTAAAAACGCAACTATGCAGAATACTGTGTGTAGCTGCAGCAGCTTGGCTGATGCTTTCTCTTCTCTGCTCTATCCAGGGGATAAGCCGTGCCTTAGAGCAGTGCTTCTCAAACTTGCACGCAATAGGAATTACTGGAGGATCGTGTTAACCTTGCGATGTAAACCCAGTAGTTCCAGTAGCTGCTGAGAGCTACACTTTGTAACAGGGTCCAACACCTGTGGACCGCTGTGAGGAGCAAAGCTGGGCAGCTAGACCCTAAGCTTTGGGGCAGCTTAAGGTTCCCACCTCTCTGGTCTCTGCCCTGGTGGGAGAGATTAGACACAGCCTCTCTCATCTGTGAGCTGTGAATGTGTGCGAAGCCCAGTGAATGCACAAGAGAAACAAAGTGAAATATATAGTGTTAGCCGTAAACCTCAAAGTCCCAAGTAAAGAGCATTATTTTCAAAATAATTTTAATGGTATTCAGTTGTGTTGTGGAAACCGCAGTTTACAATTAAATAATACTTGTCTGATTATCACACTTGATTAGGAGAAAGGCTCTGAAGTCATTAATGTTGATAACCTCCCCAGTTTGATTTCTGTTTCTCAGAAAGCAAAGGGATTCTGCAACTTTGTGGATAGACTCACATACATTCGTTTCCATATTTTTTGGTCGAGAGAAAAGTAAAAAATTAGTTAATCAAAAACAACTTTACATCTTAACAGATTTATACATTGTGTATGAAGGAAAATATTCAGACAACATGTCTGTAAAAAAATATACAATTCAAATAGAGTTGTGCAATATATACATTTATATTTTGACTTTTTATCTGCCAAAATAAATCAGGTACATATGAAAGCATCCTTTTATATTTACATAATGGCTACATTTTCATTCTTTAAGGTTCAAAGTAGTTTACATCTTTATTTCCAGCCTCACCCTTACCTCTAGATGTGTTAGTCCTTCCAGTTGAAGGGCATAGTCCTAAAATGTGTATACAATTATTTCTATGTGCAAATTGAAACAGTAAAGATTGGCAGGGAGTTTAGTTTGGCTTTCTGTTGAATGATATCTTAATTTATGAGATTGCCCTACCTTAAGTTAAAGCTGTAGATCACAATAAATACACTATAAAATACCTTTCATAATAACGTTCAGCATAACCACTTGTGTGATTATGATAAATTTGGTTTTTTTCTTTACTCTTCACAGTTCATAGATCACTTTTACTATTTTATAAAAATAGCACTACCAGCTAGGGAAAAAAGAAAATTCTGTCTAGCTAGAAGTTCTTGTCTTGCTACTAAAATTAACAATGCAGAATTTCGGGTCTCTGCAGTTTCTTCAAAATCTTTTACCCTGTTGCTGTTCTGTGAGGCCCAGGGCGGCCACACACAGAGAAGCTCAGCTCTTGTCACATTCTGCAGATCTTATCCGTCTACCATTTGTGAAACGGAAACTTCCAAATGACATTGTTGAAGCTCCACACTCTTAGTTTCAAAAACAAAAGTATGGCTAAACAGGAATAGAGATGTTTTTTACAAACATCTCTTTTAAAAAAAAAATAATAATTTCTTTGCTTAAAAGTGCTTGAGAAATACTCCTCTCTTGATAAAGATAGCCTCTGCCTCAAATCATTGCTCTGGTAACAGTTGTGTCTTCAGGCCACTTGTTAGCGCGGTGGGTCTCAATCAGGGTGACGCTGCCCCCCCTCAACCAGGAGGCACATAGAGTGTCTGGTGACCATTTTCATCACGACCGGGGGAGAGCGTGCTCCCCAGCATGTGGGCAGCAGAGGCCAGTGATGCTGCTAAGCGTCCTACAGTGCACAGGGCAGCCCTCCACAGGAAAGGGACCCCAGGGGTCACTGGTGCCAAGGCTGGGAGACCCTGTCCTTGCATAATAAGCGGTGCAGAGGCGGGGGCTAGTTTATTTGGGTTCCAGGAGCCTTGCTGCTGCGGCATGGACACGCCACCATGAAGGCAGGTTTCCTGAGCCCCTGCGGGCTGTGCCGGGCTGCAGTGTCACGCTTAGGTAAGGACGGCGAGGCAGGGAGAGGCAGCGCTACCCACAGCACCTCAGGAACTGGTCTGTGTGTAGATGCAGCACTCTCGTGGGTTACTGAATATTCCACAGCAACCTAATGACCAGTTTCTCCTTCAGTCTTTTCTTTTTCCTTTTTTTTTTTAAATAAAAGATTTACTGGAACAAAACAGGTTAAATCTAAACTGCTGTTGTAAGGCTTGGACTCCAGCACTTCTAACTAGAGAATATCAGGCTGTTTTTATTGCAAAGCCCTGACATTTTATGGTTTTTCTTTTTTTTTCCTTTCTCCTCCTTCATTGTTTTACCAAATATAAATACGAATGAAATCATTCCTGTGTGTGCACAGCTCCAGATGGCCATTGCAGGGGCCAGGCCCGGTGGGCGCTGGGGTCAGACACACGGGCACGTGCCTATGGCCCTCTGACTTCTTGCAGTCAGGTGCTTGGAGGATTGCCTGTGTTATAAGGAAGCTAGATCCTAGACTTTAAAGCGAAGGGCCCCAACCCCACCTTCCCGTCACTCCACAGAGGGGACACTGACGTCTGGAGAGGCCGAGTGACCTCTCTGAGGGCCCAGCTCAGTACTGTGACATGGCATGGCCCCCACCCCTTGAGAAGCTGTGGGCTTGGAAACAGAAAAGGAGGCACAGAAGAGAAATGGGGGTGTTTCCTCAAGGTGGCCACCTCCACCGTGATGCTTGGGTGCCTGTCAAAATGGGAATTACTGGACCTCGTCCCCCTCCAACCGGGCAACTCTCAGGAGTGGGACCTGAGACTCTAGCCTGTGAACCCACCTGCCTGAGTGCGAGTCATTCTGGAGGTCAAGTCCAGAGACAGACAGGCACAGAGGGCACTGCTGCTAATTCGGGGATTTCCAGCACCTCCCTGCATCGTCTCTCAGATTCCTGAGATGAAGGTTGGCTTCCTTGGCCCTTGTTTGCACTACCTGGAATCCCAACGAGAGACTCCCACAGGCCTGTTGTTGCTCCTTGCTCAGCAGTACAGGAAGGGGCCCCCTGACGGTCACGTGCGTGGGTAAGAGGAACACATGGCGTCGCCCCTCACCCCTGCTGCAGACGGAGCCGCCACTTGCGGGACACAGTAAAGGAAGGTGGGGAAGTCGGACCACCGGGCAGGGGGCAGGCTTCAGGGTGCTTCCAGGAGTCGGGGGTTCCTGGGGTGGGACGGCTCCCGGGGGCCGGACGGGGCTCCAGTGTGCAAGTGGCCAGAGGCTGTCTTCATTGCTCAGACATTCACTAGGTCCCTTCCTTGCCCGCCCACTGGCAGCTAGGGTGAGCCCTGCAGGAGAAGGGAAGCTTCCTACTTCCTCCTGGGACAGGATTTTCCCATGAAGTTGTCACAGATTTTGTGCCCTGGCCCCCAGCTCCATCCGCGCACTGGAACTGAGGTCTACTCCACAGAAGGCATTACCCCCCCCCCCCATTACCCAGGGGTCGAGCAGAGGCAGCAGCGGTGACAACAGCAGATTTTAGGTCATAACAGAATTATCACATCAACTATGTCAGCTTCGGAGGAAAAGCGTAAGCAAAAGACCTGTGTGCTTCCCCTCCCCCCCAACCTCAATATGCAAGCTAATTATCTCGCTATACCAAACACTTTCCACTTTTTTTGTTGCTATTTAAAAACAACCGTTTTACACAACTGGCTCCCCCCTGACCCCCCCCCCCCAAACAAAATCTAAGAAAGGTTCTATTTTCCTTTAAGATGTGCCGTGTTGGTCAGGATTTCCCCTTTCTGACATGGTGCACATTCTGACGTAAATCCTGGGCCAGCCAGCGTGAAGATCATGTTTCCATATAAAACAAGTCCCTTACCCTTGTATAGTCCCACCCCGACCCCACCCCTGGTTTCTGTTTTTTTCCAAACTGACCTGCAGTTTCTCTTAAAATGCTGGGCTAGTCCACCTGTTACACTGCACAGCGCTGGGACTGAAGAAGAAAACCCGTGCCCACAGCAAACCCTGGTGGGCTGCCGCCCGGTCGGTCCCACCGCCGTGTCGGGCTGGGGGCTCAGTTGTTCAGTTCCATGGTCTCGTCCACCTCATCTGGATTCTTGGCCATTTTTTCATATTTTCTTTTGAAGAAGCCGAGCTGTATAGGATGATGACGTAAAAATGTCACCCTCTGTGGCTGATTTTGTACGAGCCCTTCGACTCCCTCCGCTGCCACATTCCTGAAAGCACCCCTGGGGTCCCTGAGGCTCTGGACGGGGTGGTGTGCAGACCAGCCTGGTGTCATCCCCATCCGGGAGGAAATTCGTCCCCAGAGAGCTGAACTGAGTGGCATCCAGTTCCAATTTTTTCAGGCTTGAGTTATTTGCAGCTGAACGAAACATTCAGGGGTCTTGATGAAAGGAAGGGAAGTTGGGGTAGAAACAGGACAGGGACGAGACCAAGGAGACAGCCTCCCTCCTGACTGTCCTCAGGGACAGGACTGAGACTGCAAACACACCTGCACTGCCTCTTCACTTATGAGGGAGCAGGTGCCATGTGACACTTAAGGCTGCTGTGTTGGGGACCACAAGCCAACAGAGTCTTTGCGGTTTAGATTTTTGGGGGACAGAGGTGTGGGGAACTGGCAGCAAGCTGACAATCTGCCCCCCCCCCCCCCTGCTTAGTAAAGTTGCTAAAGGCTGTTTTTCTCCACACCTCCTTTGTTAGCTGTGATGCTGGATTGTTTGTACTCCTCCTATCCTCTATGTCTTTCAGAGACACTGGAGGCAGTTCTTTGTTTTGTGAAGTTAAGATGTTATGTATGGTGGGGTTTTCTGCACTAGGAGAATTCTTGGGTTGCCTTGGAAATGTGACTTTGTTTTTAATGGTCTCTTTGATTTGCTAATGACTTCACTTTCCCCTATAATTAAAGCCGGGTTGAGGGTGGAGAGCAGAGAGCACTCTGTTTTTGCCATCAGCTTGCAGAGGCCTCCCAATCCCATCCTATTTCTCTTTATTTTCTTCATTCTGCATCGTTCTCCCTCAGGATCTGGAATTACTAGTCGTGCTGGTTCTCAGCACTGCTGTTTGATCAGGAAATGCAGGACAGGTCCTTGTGAGCCCCGCCTGTATTTCTAAATACGAAATTTCTCTTACCTTCCATAAAATTGCCACCAGCGCTAACAGCAAAAGGATTCCAGCCATCACACTGCCTACGATGACTCCAGTGGGCACTTCGGCTTTCTCGTGGGGTTTCATGATCGTAATGGGAATCTGTAAACATACAGACACGACATGCAGTGAAACAACTTTTAGCATCGGAAAAAAAAATAAGATGTTCCAATTCTCTACTTTTATAAATGAGGATCCAGAAAGGTGATGTGACTTGCTCAGGATCGTGTTCCTCAAACCTTGTGCAGTACGATTTCTAGAGGAAACACTCCCGCAAAGTGCAGGCAAGGAAGACAAGTTTTCTGGTCTCCCCCTTTTAACTGCATCGGTACTTAGCAGATAAGTCATCTCAGACGGTCTCAGGTGCATCAGTTATGTATATGAGACAGCAATTTCTGTGGCGTCATCAAGTGAAAGCATTCGGAACCCCGGCTTGGGGATGGGGAGTCAAAGGCCAAATCAACAACCCACACATCCCTTGTGATTGAACAACAGAAACAACAAGTGGGCTCCTAAAATGCTGGTTCCAGTTAACTCCCCACTCAAGGTTGTTTGATAAGAATTGTTAAAAAGTAGAAGTCATATCTCAGGGTGCAAGTTGTCCTTTCAGTGATAAAACTGTCCTTTAGGCTCTCTACAGTTCTTTGTGTCCACTTCCTGCAACCTTGTGACTTGGTAATAGAGTGACTAGTCTTTGAGGTTTAACAGTAGAACTGTATGGGTTTGTTTTTTTGTAATTGTAGAAATAATTATGACCATTTCCTCTACAAAGTATATTCTTAAAGAGTTACCAGGGGACAAAGCCTAATTCATTTACTTGGTTTAACAACAGTGAATTACAAGTGACAGATGAGCCACTTTTCATCACAGAATGTATGAGTTGGGCTAAACTTGAACCTGGCCTTTTGGCAACTGTATTTTCTTTTCATTGGTATCTTCAGGAGCTAAAATAAGGCTTTATAAATTAGGAATACAGTAACTATGAATTCGTATAGTTCACTGCTTAACTGACTTCCCTCTATTCCACAACTTCCTAATCTGAGGTCCGTGGACCTGTAGGGACCCATGAGTATAAAATTTTTGTATCTGATTTTCAAATGGGCCTGGGACTCAAATAAATTTAAGTCACATATTTACCTATAGGGATATGTCACTTTATTATTTTGGATTCCAAATATTATTCGAAAATTACCTAATTTTTCTTTGGATTCAATAACTACTTTCACAGTCACAATGGAGGAATAGCTGACCTCTGTCGCTGATCCGTACTGCTTAGAGAAAACCAGGCAGAGAAAAAGCTCCTGAAAGGTTCATTACAATTGTTCATTTGAATTTTCAATTAATACTATTTATTTAATACATCTTTCTAAAAACAAAAGGTTAAAAAAAAAACACCCTGCAAACTTAAGCAAAGGTCCAGGTATTCTCTGAGCACCATATTCCTTTTAAAATGAACTTTAAAACAATACCCATAGTGCTTTGCCGCCCAGTCTATGGTCACAGCACTTTGACACTGTGGACTGCATTTCCCTCGGTTCTGTTCCTGATTTCCCACGCCCCAGCCTCTGCTGAGCGGGTGTGGTCCTCCTCGGTAGAGGGTCCAGAGACAGAGAAGCATCCCCTCTGGTGTGGAGTCCCTTCCCCCGGGGACGGGTGGGGCAGCTGCCCGGTGAGCTGTACTCCGGGCCAGAGAAGAGGTCCACAGTTCATAGGCCGCTGGCTGCAGCCGAGGCCACGCTGGCCTCGGGGGACCAGGCCTGAACCGCCTTCCAATTTCTAACAAAAGCTTCGGGAGGAAACTGCTCAGGGCTGCGAGCAGATAGCTAGGCACGGAAACCATGCTCACCAGAGCTTTGGGACAGAGGGGCCAGGGGCCGTGCCAGTTCTGAGAACAGGCAGCCTTTGTTTTCTCCGAAAGCACGTTTCTTTGCAAAACTTTTTTTCTTTTTTAATCAAGGGGAGCATTTACAGTGTTCTAGACCGTCAGATCCCATGAATGGACATTTCACTCAGCGTCAGTGTCTAGCTAAGGTCTACCACTAAAAAAGCCCTCTAATAAATGCCTTATTTATTGAGCATACTTCAGCACTGCTCTTTAAAAAGACCATAACAGCTGATTCAAATAAGCATGGCGTGGGTTTCACGGGCTAAGAGTTGGACTGCTCTGTGCTGGCTCGAGGTGGGAGGAGGCCTGGGGTGTTGGTCCACCATGGAGAACGGGGCACAGTGCGACGGGGTGCCTCGTGTGGTGCCCTGTGTGGGATTGCTGCTGATCCAGCTTGGCCCACGTGGAGGCAGTGGGAAGGGCCAGGAGCAGACACCCCCTCCAAAAGCTCAGCCTAATAAGCCTGCGATGTTCTGAGTGTCAGTAAGCTGCTTCTGTGTCCCTACGCTACGTCTTCGGAGGTGGCAGGCTGGCCCAGCCTCTGTGACCTGGGGGCAGGGACGGGAAGCGCTCACCGTGATGGTGTTATCTTCAATCACATAGACCTGCGGGTTGTAGGTGTCGACTTCTGCGGAGGCGGTCAGCTGCACGGTCTGGAACGTAGACTGGAACAGAAGAAGAAAGCAGAGGTTTTCTCCTGGCAGAATTCACGCATGACGCTTGACGTCTTTCTTATCAGTTCATTTCCCTGCGGACAGTAACCAGAGCCAATGCCAGCCAATCTGAAGACTCCAGAAACTGTCCCAAAACCAGTGACTGGTCACCGGCCCCCACAGCAAGTGCCTAGGAGCTGCCAGGGTGGGGGGTGGAGTCACAGGTCCAGGCTCCTCCCAGGGTGATGGTCACTGAGAACAGGCGGGCAGGAAAGGGTGTAGCAATGACGTTAACTGGGAACAACCATGGTGCAGAATTCTAGAAACTTACGTTTGCGACACAGGGCAAAATTGCAAACTCGATATTTTCTATGGAAACAGACTCAGAGAGCACAGATGCTTGACAGAGGAGAGGGGATCTGGGGGAGATTGGGTAAAAGAGGGGAAGGGACTGAGGTACAGATTGATAATTGGAACACAGTCATGGGGGTGTACAGTACAGCATAGGGAATGTATTGTAGTCAATAATACTGTATTAACTGTTTGGGGTGCCAGGTGGGTACTAGAAATATTGGGGGACACTTGGTAAAGGTTATGATTGTCTCACCACTGTGCTGTAGAGCTGGGACCAATACAAAATAATACTGAACGTAGACTATAATGGAAAAATTAGAGCAAACGATATTTATCTACTGACCTAACTGATATAATGGGATGGGGTATCAGATAAGCGGAGAGAGAATTTTTCTTCTTAGGAACATATATGTAAAACAATACTGCTTAGAAGTACACTTGAGCTCAACTGTGCATATCCGTCCACAGCAGACACCCTGAACCTTTGTCATGCTGTGTAACATGACTCATCTGAATCAGATTTCCTAATCTATGCATTTGTATAAAAAATACTGGATTTAGGGCAGGCATATAGAAAGCACATATATTTTATGCTGATCTTTCTAGTAACCTAATATGAAAAAAACTTTACATGCATTTCTGGATCCATTATAGGAAAATAAATCAGCCCTGGCCGGTTGGCTCAGTGGTAGAGCATTAGCCTGGCGTGTGGAAGTCCCAGGTTCAATTCCCAGCCAGGCCACACAGGAGAAGCACCCAGCTGCTTCTCCACTCCTCCCCACCTCCTTCCTCTCTTGTCTCTCTCTTCCCCTCCCGCAGCCAAGGCTCCATTGGAGTAAAGTTGGCCCGGGTGCTGAGAATGGCTCCATGGCCTCCACCTCAGATGCTAGAATGGCTCCAGCTGCAACAGAACAATGGCCCAGATGGGCAGAGCATCACTGCCTGGTGGGCGTGCCGGGTGGATTCCAGTCAGGAGCTTGCAGGAGTCTATCTCTGCCTCTCTGCTTCTCATTACAATAATAATAATAATAATAATAATAATAAAAGAAGAATCTATTTTTCAATGGCTACATCACTCGTGTGTGTTCTCTTCTCTATAATGCTAACGTTGGGCCTGATGCTTACACTGAAATAGGATACAGATTTGAGAACTGTCTCCATGTGCTCTGGCTGCTGGACTCGGTGTCCCCAGTCACCGGGGCACAGGACGCTGCGTGCTCCATGAGGCCATTTGCTAAACTCCGTCTGGGAGTCAGAACCAGGCTGCATACTCAGAAAGTGGGCATGGGACTTCCTTCCCCTGGCACAGTTTCCGATCACTTTTCCTCATTTTCTCGACATGGACGATTGCGTCATACATTGACCGTGACCTCCGGTCTATAAAGCATATCTCACTGGTGCAACATGAAAAGTTATTGATAATGGTTTAATTAAAAAAATCCTATCACTTATGTGAATGCTGGTTTCATAGTCCCTGTAGACTAAAGAGGAAAAAACTTCCTTACAACGCTGGCCACGACGTTCCTCGGCAGGGTCGCAGGCTGTGGCAGGCGCACAGACTGCGCATACCCGGGAGGGTGCAGGAACTAGCATTCAACAAGGGCTTTGTACAAATGGCCACCAGCAACGCCATCTATCAGTTTGGAGGCCCAAGCCACACTTGGTGATGAAATTATGTGTAATGTTAATTGGCAGAGCATCAGGAAGAGGGTGGAAGGCAGTGGGTTCTGACACAGGAAGTGAGGCCCTGTGTAGACTAGACCTCCCAGGTGGTCAGAGAGCTTCCACTGTGCTGCCGAAACAAGTGATGAACTCCTGACCTTCCACCATGGAGGGAGATGTGTGGGCTGTGGGCCGCGATGCTGTCAGGTGGCTTTCTCGGGTTAACCATCGTAACTATGCTGAAAAAGCCTCAATATTACACTTCTTCAGAACTCTGTTCCCAGAAATGAAGCTGTTTTTTCCCTGAACACATTTGGGCAGGTCCTTTAGAAAGTCTGACAGTTACTAAGTGATGTATCTTTAAACAGACTCGAGACACCCAATGCTTTTCACAGAGCTGCAGGACTCGGCGCCTGGACGGGCAGGGCTGCTGCTATGGAGACGTTTGTTCCCCAGACCCAGGGAGCCCAGAGCCAGCCAGTGAGAGAGGGCACCAGACTCCACATCTGGGAAGGTCGTGTGACTGAGAGCACACTTCACATCGTGCGGGACCTGGGGGTCCTCAAGGCGCGAGAGCACGTGCAACGAACGAGAAAGCAGAAAAGGGAGCAAGAAGGAACCCTCAGTGTGTGTGGGGTTCCTTCTTCTCCACCCCCACTTCTCTTTTTCCCCTGCCTCCCAGGAGTTCCCTCATTCTAGCATGTCTTTATCCAAGAATAGGCCTTATATTTTGGCCCCAGTGACAAGTTTGCTGGGAGCTTAGCTCTCTAATCTGCCACAGAAGTGCACAGCAGGGCATGGATAGGAAACGGGGCTCAGGCAGGGGAGCACCGTAAGGACTGCTTGATTTGTTTTATTTTTTAAATAAAACCCACAGGAGTCAGAAGCCCCTCCCCCACCCCCTCCCCAGAAGTTTCAGATGAATTATTCTGCCGCCTCCATCAGAGCCGCTTGTGCTGTCAGAAGGGAGGAGCCCATCTTCCCTATGCTTTTCATTCCAGACCGAAGCCCTGGCTCGGAACACCCTTGCTGAAAACAGATACGGCTGCGGTCACACCTGCCAAGTAGAAAAACAGGCTGACGCCACCTTGGCACTTGTCTGGCATTTCTCATGAGGCTGACATGACCGCAGCTGGAGACATGCCGCTCTGACCAGAGAACGGGTGAAATGGGGGGCAGACTGGGTCCCCGGCTCCGGCACGCAGAGGAGTCCTGTTAGACTCATTGACCGGTTGCTCTGGGATCACTCAGACAGTCAGGCAACTTAAGAGTTCAAGGAAGGGGACAGAGCCACTTCTGCCAGAGGGCGTGAACTCCCCTACAGCAAAGTCCTCCCGACTCTGTGCTCGCCATAAACCCGGCAAGCGAAGCTGGTACTCACTGCCGCGAAAGTCCCGTTCCAAATCCTGGTGGACACATTGAGGAAGTACTCGCCTTTCACCTGCGGGTCCCTCAGCCAGCAGGTGACATTCCGGCACGAGGCGGTTTTGCAGTTCTTCATGGTGGCATGGCCGGGAAGGGAGAGAGAGAGGCTTAGTGTGGGGTTTACAAAGGAAACGTCACAATTTACAAAGACAGAGAGGACAGTAAGAACACGGGGGCGGGGGGCAGGCAGTCCCAGGGACGACGAGCAGCCCTAACTCTTCACTGTGCCTCCAAATGGCTGTGCACACACCCTTGGCCCTGGCGCTCCCCGTCTGTGTGGAAGGCGTCGGGAGGTAGTCATAACTGTGTGGAGGAGAGCACTCCAGCCCTGTCCGCCCACTACTTCTGACAGTGAAAAACAATTAAAAAATACTTCATTTGTGTTTATCAACAATGCACTAGTTAGGCAGATAACTGAATATATGTCTGCAAAAAAGCAGTACAACTTAGTCCTTACACATAATTGATAAGACGCCTGCCATAGGTTAAGGAACAAAGTTGACGGCAAAAGATCAGACTGAGGGCGGGCAGGGTGGGTAGTTTCAGGGCAGTGAAACAGCTCTGTATAATGCCCAGTACCTGTCGTCAGACCTTTTCCTAAACCCACAGAATCTACAGCAGCAGGAGTGAGCCTAGTGCACACTATGGGGTCGGGGTGATTATGTGTTCATGCAAGTCCATCGGTTGAAACAATGTACCACTCCAGCATGTGTGTGGGAGCAGGCCGATAATGGGGGAGGCGGTGGCTATGTGGGAGCAAGGGGGCACATGGGAAATCTCTGTACTTTGCACTAATTTTGGCTGAGAACCTAAAACTGCTATAAAAAATAAAGTCTAATTTTCAAAAGTCTATGACATCTTGGCCTATCCAAAAAGGTAGCATGGTCCACTTATGTAACAGTATGCACCTGTATCTATTCGTGAAGGATCGCTGAGAGGCATAGAGGAGGCTGTTGGTTAAATGTCTAGTGGGGAACTGTTACATTTCTGGGGAACTTTAGTTTCTTTATAGTTTTTTGTGTGTGTGTTGTCATGTTTGCTTTAGGTTGTTTCCACTTACCAATTGCCATTTTTAAAATATCAAAACATTTTCACAAAAAAACTAGGAAAATGCTGAGAGGTATATTATTTTGGCATACCCTAAGAAGAATTTCTACTGGGAATTTTTACATACTAGATTGCAACTACATTTATACTATCATTATACCATAATTACTTTTTTTAAAAAGTAACCAGAAATAATTTCACCCCCCTTTCTTCCTGTTTCCCCACCCATCATGAAGTAAAAACAATTTAATCCAGACCCAAGTAGGTATTTCTAAGCCTTAATTCATCCTGGTCATCAAAGGCAAAACAGAATCTATGCTATGCGGGTAGCTGGGAAGAGCCTTCATTTCCAGGTAAGTCAACAACTGAATGCCCACAGGAAACTGTCACCACATTAACCTGTCCTCACCAATTCTTTCATGTGCCGGAAATTTTCACTCTTGAAAGACACGGAAGACGATGTCTGTCCTATTCTCAGTGGGTTTATTTCGGCATTGCAGCTGATGTCACCGGCCTACAAAAAGGGACATATCAGTCTTAGGAAGCAAAGCAGTTTACAGTGCCCCTTCCACCCTGTTAGGCCACCCCACTGCCACAGGTCGGAGCAGGGGCGGGACGCTGGGCTTGCTTCCCTGCTGGCCTGGCCACACCTCTCGCCGTTGACTACGTTCACCTGGAAGTACTCAAATGCTCCGGGTGCGACTTAGAGCCCGTCTGTGATGAGACAGGTTTGCAATAGCAAGAGACTGTGCACGATTCAATTCAGGGTTCTCTTCCAGGGACCATTTCAGGGGTTCCTGCAGTAGCCTCCACACACCACAGCAATGACATTAGAACCAGCTAAGTAAATGCCAGGTAATGGTGGGGCCGATGTCAGGGGTTTGGAAGTCAGTGCTTCTCAACCCAGGCATGTTAGAGCCACTGACGTTGTGGGTGAGGGGAGGTTACTATAAAAACAAACACAGGTGCTACAGCCTAGCCTGCGGTGACTGGGGGCATCCCTCTATTCAAAAAGAGGCCACAGTGACTGGCATGACAGCCAGGGGTGAGGACCACACGTCCAGGCTGACAGGCTGAAGACCAGCCAACGACAGCCTGTAAACAAGTCGTCTCTGGTGTGGGTGCGACCTTGCACTTCCCAGCCAACCACCTTCTCCGGGGGCAGGGCTCTGGCAAAGTCGGTCTCCACCTGGCCACCCCGGGGCTTCAGGAATAATTTCTGCCCCCTAGACTCAGACATCCCACTTCAGTTCATTGGCTCCCAGGATGCACAGAGGCTGTCTTCTCCGTGTCCCGTCTATCCCTGTCAGACGTGACAGCCCCCACCTCATGGGGGAGGGGGTTTCCACGTTGAACGTGCACACTGTCACAGCCAGTCCGGTTGCCCTGACCTGGTCAGTGTGCACGCCCGTCAGGTACATCAGCGGGTTCTTCTCTTTGGTGTACTGGGGGACGTGGATGAGGACAGTCACCATGCTGACTGGAATACTCCCTGTTGTCACCTGCGCAGTACGAGAGGAAACGTTCTGGTTTTAGTATTTTTGTTTTGTTTTTCTAGCGCCACACCACGCACACGCTGCAATAACCTTGGTGGAGATGAAGGGCAACTAACTAGTTAGCGGCACAGCTGAGTCCGGAAGAAACCACATCCGTGCTGTATCGCGACACTTGCGGGCTCTATAATAGTTTCACCTCTTGGAAAAACCGCTACATTTACAGTTGTAACCATCAAATAATTTGTGACCTAGGAGGTGGTGAAGGACATGTGGAGTTGGGCCACCAGGGCATGATGTCCCACCCTGACTGGCAGAGTGGCGTGGGCAAAGTGTGGGAGTCTCTATAGGGTTCCTTTTCCTCATCAGGACAATCATCAGTTCTGTCTGGGTGCACAGGTATAGCATCTGACCCCACAGATAGGGAGTCTGCTCAGCAATAGCCAGTGCACATCCCCTGCTGGCTGCTAACATTGTAAGTCACACCCATAGGGATAGTAACCTTACCAACCTTATAACTGACCTGGGATTAAATGGGTCAAGGTAGCAGAGGCACTCGATACAAAGGCTGACACTTATTACACTCTCTATGCATGTTATTTTATTGCTGCTGCTAATCGACTAAAGGTTTCCTTAAAGAGATAGTTGCCAAGAACCATGCCTATTTTATAAACTCCAGTATCTGAATCACAAAGCAAGGTTTTCTTAAAGATCTTTAAAAGAAAAAATCAACAAATTGTAGGGTTGCTACGATGAAACATACTAGTAAGAAATGGACAAAAGAAAATTGTATGGACTCAGGGTGGTTGGATGAATTTTCTCCTTACTTTCCAAAGTTTCTGTAATGTTATAAAATAGTTACTTTTACAAATTACTTTCTCTTTACATAATTGATAACCATCTTTAGACTAATAATTGCTTATACTAATAGACAATAGAAACCGACTTAAAAATATTTCTAGATACTACCCAGCATGGCTACGAAGTGCATAGTTGTCCACAAATGGTAAGCTTCTCAAATAGAAATATTCTCTAAGGATAAATTGGCGTGCTAATTATATTAGAGACTTTTGCCCACATTAACACCATTATGTTAAATGTTCTGTAGATTTCAGACTGTATCAATTCTCTCTTACCCAGGACACACAATGGCACAGTGCCTAGCCGTTTACTTATTTGTGGTCCATCTTAGTGGTTTTCAAAGCACGGCAGCTGGACCAGTAGCCTCAGTGTCACCTGGGGATGTGGTAGGAATATACAGTATATCCTCAGACCCACCCTAAATCAGAGGCTCTGGGATGGAGCCCAGGGACCTGGCTTTTAACCAGTCCCCCAGGTGATCTCAAGTTTGAGACCTGCTAGTCTCTCTCAACTTCTTTTGACTTTCTTCCTCTCTTTCCTGGGCTCACTTCCTGTCCCCTTCCCCCTGAGCTCCCATAACCAACCTTAATGGAGAAGACGAATTTTGGACCAATGTCTTCAAAACTGTGCACAGTAGACGGAACATGGCCATCCGAGGAGATCTCATAAAAATTTATGTTGGTAGATCTGTGGGATGAGATTTGTAAAGCCAGACATGTTAGTGTTGCTGTTCTTCTTGATGCTTACAATTTCTCTTCTCACTTCAGTATCCTCTGGCTTATGTTACAAGCGAAAGCAGTTTGTATTTAGGCACGAAAACACCAAATGAAAACAAGTGCATGCTACGGGGCTACTGGCCCAGGGTACATCTCTCAGGCTAACACAGACTCTGTTCGGGGCCCCTGCCTTCATGATCCCCCTGCTGGGCACCTCTGTACTGTAACATTTCTAAAATAACAAAATGCACTACTTTAGAACTGATCATGGAACTCTGGTCAAGATTGCAATAATACTGACTGGGGTGTTACTATAGTGGACACTTAGTCCTTGTTGAATGGACGAATGGGTCTATCTGCTGGAGAGCTTGTCACGGGGTATGGCTACAACACAGTGATAGGGCATCAGGCGTTAGCACCAGCACTGGTCACACAGATCCCGGGAGACAGGACATGCACCTGTCTTCACTGCTTCTCCTTCCGTGCCTTCTCTAGGTCCACAGAAATTCTCCTTGCTTTTGGTCTGAACTGGGTTGGTCAGTCTGTTTCCCTCAGTAGGGAAGAGACCACCCTTAAATGGCTGACCCAGAGGTTTTATCAGATGCAAGCTGTAGGCACTAGACTGGTATGACCTCTCTGCTTGGGCTTGCCCTCTGGAGTTCACATGTGCAGAGAGGTGACCAGGTCAGGGGCACCCCGCAGAACCAGTCAGACGAATGTAACTGGGCACCTGCTCTCACTTCTGGGACTCTGAGGCTGGGTTCCAACCCAGGCAGCTTCACTGGGGCTGGGGACAGGGAGGAGGGGAAGAAGACTGAGAAGCAGTATTTACTCCCACCAGCTAGTCTACCCTAATGATAAGATGTTGATTACATTGCCTAAAGAAAAAAATAAAATAAAAATTATAGTGGACATTTCTTGAGATAGAGTTTTTAAAATTTTACAAAAAATATTGCCTTTCTCTTTTTTAAATGCCTCCTTTAAAAAAACACACAAAACTTTTCCAAATTTTCAAAAGAAAACTATGTCATAGGAAGTCTTCAATTGATGTGTGGTTTGTCAAGGTTACACATATGAGGGGAAGCAATGATCTGTGAGCATTACATGGAAACCAATAAGCTTTGGAAGAGAAATCCTGGCCTGTGTGGGGGACTGTTCCCTGGCCTTCCAGGAGGCTCGCGTGAGTCCCCGAGGACAGCCAGCTTCTAAGCTGATTCACAGGTTCTGCTTTTGCATTTTAAAGAGAGGAAACCTTTTTTTTCCCATTTGTTACCCCCGTGTTCGTGTTCCTCAAGTAACTGAAGTGTTGGTCCATATATCTGTCATAGCAGCTAGCAGTACTCGTTGGGGGTGGGGGGTCCATCACTCAGTCCCGCCCACCACGTCTGCACTACATACACAAACATGTACAGTAAGTATCAGAGCAGTTGCGAAGGGTGACGTTTCAGAATCGGGAAGGATGTTTTTCCAAAAAGCTTGCAAAGGTGTTTCTTTTAAAAGTTGTTTTTTTTCCCCTCCCCACAGCATTGCTTGTAGATGATTAAACAAAATAAAAATGTCAAATATCCAAACATCTCATTACTATAAATTAGTTAACGTAAATTACAATCTAGCCAGGAAGAGAATGAGATAGATCTGTATATATACGTGTCCTGATAGGAATTTGTCTAGGATTACATTAAAAAGTAAAGCACAGAAAAGTTTGATCATTCCATTTGGGTGAGGGTGAGGGTGAGAGAGAGAAAGGGAGAGAGGAGAGAGAGAGAGTTAAGTGTATGTCCCTGTACAAAAACAAACCCTGCATATGGAAGGTATTCTTAAAACAGTCGGGTTAGTCATCTAAGCAGTGAGTCGAGGAGGTGGGAAGGGATGATTCTATTTTCTGTATCTTTCTCTAATGTTTGGATTGTCTACCCATGTGCACTGAATGTCTTTCTTTAAAAAGCAAAATTAAAAGGGATTATCCAGTGGTCGATTTGGGGGCTACTTTACCTTTCTTCATCATAATTCTTCATATAAACTTTTTACATTGTACAGCATTTTTTTAAAAAGAACATCAGAGTGTCTTAGAGACCAACATACCCTCCCCGATATACACAGCTGAGTGGTTAGTAAAGGGAAGGGCCACCCGATCTTATATTTATTTGGGGGTAAATATATCTGAAACCAAAAAAAAAAAAAATATATGCCCATAGCATCACAGAAAGACTGTATTAAGAAAAGGCATTTAGGATGAGAAGGAATCAATATAGGTAGGAAGAGAAAACCCTGGGCCATGTGGTCGTGGCCACCTCTGCAGCTAGCTGCATTTGTCTCCAGTTACTCAGCCACTGAGTGAAGTCTGCAGTCGCTGATGACTTTTTCAGGGACGGGGGACTTGGACTGCACTCTGTTTCTGCTTTGGCTGTTCGCAATGCGCTCGATATAGAAGCATTCTTTTCTTTCTCGCTCATGTGTCCCGAGCACTAGCCATATTTTCCTTTTAGTTTTTGCTCAGCAGTCTATTGGGTGTTCTCCATGCTGCCGGCTTTTAGGGGCTGGATCGATGTGGTGGGAGGTGAGAGTTCTGCTGTCTCTGGACACCTTCTAACATGGCTTCTTGGGGACACACTGTTATGTCTTGTCCCCCGGCTCACTCATCTGCACTGGGAGGTGGCCCAACTGCCCCACCCAGGCAGAGAACTCTGGTTCCAAGGCAAGCAGGTGGGTGTCACCTGTGGCCCGTGACCCAGCATGTCCATGTCTATGATACCACCTCACTTATAAGTGAGAGGGAAGGTGACGGTATCAACCCGTTCGCACCTGCGGCCTTGACATCTGTCTCCCTGAACAATTCAAGAGAACTGGTGTCACCTGGCACCATTCCGGCCAGCGCTCAGCTTTACTTGCTTTGGGTGGGCAGGGGATGGAATAAAAGCATCTCTTCACGGGTGACCTCCTTTGGAAAACGCCTCATTTCCTCTTGGTTAGAAGAAACTCACAACCAGCTATGTCAGGAATTTTCCACCTGGGGATTAATTTTTGCCGACTAGATTCCATCTTTGTGGTGGGCCTACTGTGCGTTAAGCACTGTACTTGGGGATCCAACATGCAGGAACAGGATAGATGGTGATCTCGTGTGGACAAAGGGAAGGGCAGAGAGGAGAAGGTGGAGGTAACCTTTGGCACCCCAAGCCCCGCTCTGACATCTTGGGACGGTTTGCAGCCCATGCGAGGGCCTGTGGGGACTTCCCGTGGGCTTGTGCCAGGAGGGCTAGTCCTCTGCCTTTGGAGAGTTATTCCTAGAAAACCTGCAATCTCTCAAGGCTCCCTAGGGACCAGTTTGCCCCTGGACTTCTGTCTTTGTTGACAAGGGGGAAGCGTTTTCATGTTAAGAATGAGCAGAGAGAAGTGTGCAGTCACGAGCCCTGCGCGTTACAAACCGGAGTGATGTCAGCGGTCACCGGCGGCCCGCCGTTCCTCCTACCTTGTTATGTGGATTTCGGCGTCATACAGCAGAGGGATTTGGAAGCTGGCCGTATTATCGGCCTCGTTTTCTTCGTGGCTTTCGCTGTGGAAGCAAGCATTAGGAAATCACTCACAGCAACACCAGAAGAGCCAGCCATGCGTAAGCTCATTATGGTTTTTTACCTTATGGCTTGGAAACTGACAGAGGCCTGATTCTGAAGGTTTTGAAGATTGAAGTCGAAGTTAATAGTAAACATCACCTGTACACAGAATTAACATCCATCAGTCGACGACGCCCCGTGCTCAGGGTCTGAGGTGAAGTTTCCCATCCACGTGAACCTGCCCCCGTTGACTACTGAATGTTATACGCTGTCAGCTTCCAAATGGGTAGACCACACATTATTTGTCCACTTGGCTTAGTAGACCTCCCCTTGAGGATTAGAAGGGCTTAACTTTCAACCAACAGAAGTGAGTCATCCCATCACGAGCACGTACGCTCGTCTGAATGTGGACGCTGCGTACTGGTATGAGTACTACTTATCAGGGACTCTGTGCTGACACTTTGACCAGTGCTGGACAATGTGTTCAGAGTAAAAGAGCTTCTCATATTGTACGTGCTTTTTGGAATGGACTGCATGGGGTGGGGGTGGGGTGAGGGGGAATCTGATTTTTATTAGGAACTTAAAGAAAACATGCAGATTTAAACAAACTTCCTCTCACTGTGTAGCTGGTTATTCTGCAATGCCTACTGAGTAAAGGGTGACACCCAATGAGGAAGATGAACGAACACTTGTGTGGGGGGTGGGGCTTGCATGGGTCGTACCTGTTGTCCCCTCTTTAAAGCAGGGTAGCCTACATTGCAGGTAACGGACTTCTGCGAAGAAGCAACCTGGCATCTTACTTCCGTCCCGTCCACCTAAAGGAGACCAGGAAACAGCGAGTGGTTGGCACATGACCATGTGCCCATGATGGAGGGTGTGCAAGCATGTGGGCACCCCAGCCGTGAGGTGGCTTCACCCTGGAGTCCTCTCCTGTCCCAGCACTCAGAAACCGCACCCTGTCTGGGTGGCCCATACGCCCTTTTCATCGCTGAGCAGGACACCCCACAAGCCAAAGGAGAGCTCCAATGCTTGAATGTTTCCCCAGAAGTAAATCACCGCTCTTCTATTTCATAAGCACGAAATGACTTTAAATCAATATTTGGAAATACTGTCTTTAATATATATCTTTTCTCTTAATATATCTGAAATGTATAGTTTTCATGATATAAAAACAAAAAATCCTATGTCAGTGATTCTTTGTATTTTAAATCATTTAAAGAATCTTTTATAGTTTCCCTCTGTTATTTATTTTTTTTTTACTCCTCTTTAAAATACTTTGTCATTTTGCACAGGAAGTTTAAACACCAAAGTCAAAAGAGGTTTAAGAACACTAAAGCTATGGAGTTCACATTGACTTTCAACTGGCTGAAATCATTTTAGAATGCTTTCATCAGACAGGTAAGCTGCTTTGGAAATCGTAGCCTTTCCCTGCTCTCTCCTCTCCACTGCCCGGTGACTGAGGAGGGACCTAGGGGCATTCCCGGTCAAGTGTGCGCCTGGTATAGCCATTAAGTTGGCATGATGGACTGACCTCGCTAGAATCCGGCATGTTGGCAGCCGCAGCCCCTGCGGCTGAGCCGTGAGACTCGAATTTCTCAGAGCAAGTGCAGCTCGGAGCAGCTGAGTGCAGGGCACAGCGGCTCATCGCACAGGTGGCTGAGGAGTTGGCTAAGGACCTGGCCACCGTGGCCGAGTGTTGGGGCTAAGGAAAGAGCTGACCCAGACTGGGAATGGCCTCTACACGGGGCCAGGCAATGCTCTCACGCAGTTTAGCTATTTGGGAGCCGCACAGTTAGGACCAAGTGCTTCTTACAACACGGAGGGCAGGGAGGTCTGAGCCTCAGCGCGACCGTGACTGTGGTGGAACCCCGATGAGCACAGGGTGCCCTCACTTACCGGCATGGACCAGGAAGCAAAGAACAAGTTTTCGGAGAAATCCACAACAATTCCAGTGTTGTAGGCACTCTCCTGTCTGTTTTTCAGTGTTACCGAAAACGTTAGCCTTTTGTTTTGGTTGCTGACAATGAAGGGTTTTTCTCTGTTAAAAAAATAAAGGAAAAAAGAGAAAAGAAAGTCCTTAAGGGGGGGAAAAGACTAGTCAGTATTCAAAATGCATCACTCACTTTTAAAATAAACTCTTTAGATTTGGAATACTGAGAAATTGCTTAACGAGAAACTATCTTCATTGCAAAATGATTTGACAGTAAGTAAGTACATGGGTCTTCTTCTTCATTGCTTTTAATCACACTGCAGGCAAAGGAACCACCCAAATATTAATGGTTTTCTATTTCTTATTGTTTTATACCTAGACAGATGGGAGAAACTGAAATTTGGATGCAACCGTCTTTATTAGTTGTGGATATCTCTTTTGTAGAAAAGAAAAATCTCCATCCACATTCACATAACACTGTCAGAGGCTCTCCGACTGCGGTGTTTTACTATGCGCAGTCAGGGCAGACTTACTGGGCGGCCGGCAGCTGCTGGACGTTGAGAACCAGGTCAGAGATGCATTCTCCGTCGTCGCCACAGTCCTTATGGAAAGGGATCTGCAAGTGGGACAAACAACCCACCCGCTTGCATTTAACAAAGAAGATACATGCCGTATCATTCCATTTCCATGAAGCTCGGGACCATGCCACACCAAACAGTGTTTTCAGAATAGATACACGTTTACCAACATCAGAGACAAAAGCACAGGTCAATGAAGCGTTCAAGGTGACGACCTGCCCGGGGAGCCAGAGGACCGTGGGTCTGCTGGGGTTGGGGAGAGATCCAGAGAACTTCATGGGTACTGAGAACATTTTATTTTCTCTAAGTGGGTGGTGAGCACACAGGTGTTTGCTTTATTCTTAAATTATTTCCTCAACAAAAATCCCTTGACCACCTACTGTGGCATGGCTCACAGGGCTGGGAACAGAGCAGGGGACAAAAAAAAAATTTCTGTCTTTGTAGAAATTACATGCTAATGAACTGTATGCATAAGTCATTGTGTTTCATTTCCAGAATTAACAACTTAAAGGCCATGTCCTAAGTATCTTTCCAACAGCAGCGGCTGTGCTAGCAGGCCTGAATTCTGGGCAGAGAAAACGTACTTACAGTGAAGACCTTGGTGGTCTCAGAGTAGGCTTCGAGGGCAGGGCTAGTGCCAGGGTTTGCCAGGCTGATGTTCACACACAGATCCAAGGGACTGACAACATCCGAGGGCTCCTAATAAGCACACGTGCACGCACACACATGCACGCACGAACAGAGTCAGTTCGTTAGCACACAGAAGCTTTGAAACAAGAAAACGCCCACAGTCTTGTTCAGAAATTCCAAGGCTCTCGCTTCCCCATCCCTCCACTACTAAGAAACATAAAAACTGGGATCCGTAACAATCAGGAGCCGCTTTGCTTTCCTAAGCTCATCAGTAATCTCATTGTGCATCCATAAGGGACTGCAATTATTTAGATGACATGTCCAGTTTTAATGCTTAAAAGTCTCCTATATCAGGACCTGGCTCTTGGGTTGTTGGCTGTGTCCTTTGAATTCCTGTTACCAAGACCAAGGAGTCTTTAGCTATCCTGACCCAGTCTCTGGGAGGGAATACTGTGACCTCAAGAGGAAGGGACCCAGGGCTGGCTGTCAGGTGATGGACGAGAGGGTTCTTTTCCTTAGTCAGCCCTAACCCTGCTCTTCAAAACCGGACCAGGGAGTGCATCTGAAACCAAGCCCCAATTTCTGGCTCCACTGACTGTCAGGAGCTGTCCCAGTCCGCTCCTTGCACAGCCGAGAGGACGCACATCTCACTGTGGAGGGACGGAGACCACCTACCCAGGACACCCCCTCCACTTTGCGCTTAGCGCAGAGAGGGAAGACTTGCAGTGTTTCGTGGGCCTTTTGGTTTTGTGGGGCTTCCTAACGAAACCCGTGAAAACTCCAGAATGGGGTTGCGAGTGTCATCTGGCAATCCTCTCGCCAAAACATCTTCCCAAGTTCTTGTTGGGAAAGGACGATGCAGAAAATAAAATGGATTAACACTGACAATCGAATGTGCCTTTTCCTGAGAAGTGAGCTGGTGTTGTGACTCTGTTCATTCACAAGCAGGCATGGCTCCTGTCTCCAGCCCTTCCAGGGGCCTGGCTACCAGGCTGGCTTCCTGCCTCCAAGGAGACGCTTCCCCGGCTGGCTCCGGGCTGGCACAGGGGACACACTTCAGTGCTGGTATCAAATAGGGTGTGTTAGCTGAAACAATAGCGCCTAGCTGGCCACAATGGTGCATGCCCTCTGAGAACCTCCCAAGGACACAAGAGCATGAACAGGATCTATACGTGAGCATTCCCCCACTGTGGACTGCATCTTTCATGGGCTCCATCACTTAGCTCAGCAATAGGAGAGAACAGAAACCAGTGTCCATTTCCTGACCAGCAAAAAAACAGACCAGACTTTTGCAGTTAAAAAAATTTAACTTGGTCTGACCAGGCAGTGGTGCAGTGGATAGAGCATTGGACGGGGACGCAGAGGACCCAGGTTCAAAACCCCAATGTTGCCAGCTTGAGCGTGGGCTCATCTGGTTTGAGCAAGGCTCACCAGCTTGAGCAAGGGGTCACTGGCTCTGCTGTAGCCTCCCGGTTAAGGCACATATGAGAGAGCAATCAATGAACAACTAAGGTTCTGCAACCAAGAATTGATGCTTCTCATCTCTCTCCATTCCTATCTGTCTGTCCCTATCTATCCCTCTCTCTGTCTCTGTCACAAAAAAAAAAAAAAGAAAAATTTAACTTGAATAATACACAACTGGTTTTAACGCATCTAAGCACCAATGTCATGCTTTTTCAACTTCTATACTTTGCGTTTCTTGAGATGTGATCTCTGCATTATCCATTTGTACTGGGAATACCTGGGGGTGCCCCTTCTATCTGCATATTTCTTGGAGCTTCAAGCCCCCAGGTTTCTGGTCATGGTGAGGGACCTTGTGAAAGTTTCCTTGGCAATTCTCATGCATCTTCAACACTGAGAGCCCCATTCTAGAAAAGTTCTCAAACAGCTCTTTCAAAAATGGTTTCCTGGCTCAATGACATTGTCAAGTACCATTATGTGGTTTCTAGGTGGAAACAGTCATATAATTCGTAAAATAAATTTCCTATTGGAAGTATTCTCTTGAGAAGTATTTTTTCAACTTGGGAGATGCTCTGCCCATCTGGAGCGATGCTCCGTTGCAACCAGAGCCATTCTAGCGCCTGAGGTGGAGGCTATGGAGCCATTCTCAGTGCCTGGACCAACTTTGCTCCAATGGAGCCTTGGCTGTGGGAGAGGAAAATAGAGAGAGGAAAGAGAGGGGGAAGGATGGAGAAGCAGACGGGCACTTTTGTGTGCCCTGCCAGGGAATCCAACCCAGGACTTCCACACGCTGGGCTGACATTCTATCGCTGAGACACCCAGCCAGGGCCGGGAGATTTTTTTTTAGAAGTCCATCTGAACCAGAGTCATTGTGGCTTAAGATTGGACCAAACCATTCTGACCTGATACTCTCCCATCCTTCACAGAGTTAAGGAAACCCAACAGCAAAAACAATTGTGGTTGTTCTCTTCAGTGCCTTAAAAATTAGCACAATGCTCTGTGCTAGGAAAATGTCAAGATGAAAATGTATTGTCTGCTGCAAGTTCTCCCTGCCAAACATCTAACAAAACACAGGTGTCCTTGGTATACTTAGGAATCTTACTGTCAGCCTTGTTTGCTGCAATCTCAAATAAAATGCAACGCTTCTAACTTGTGAATAAGGGCATGTGACCATAGATATGAGCCAAGGAAATGTACTTCCTGCTCACAGAAAAGCACGGATCAGAAAGACAAGCATGTTCTGACTCAGACATTTCCAGTCCAGACGTGGGGAAAAGGAGAGAGGCAGGGTGCCTCACCTGTATGTGGATGAGGAACTCCGAGCAGGTCTGCGCCTGGCCGACGACTGCGTTCTTCTGCAGGGCCCTCTCATTATTGTCCCTAAACAACCCCCTGGAGGTGACTCGGGATGAATACAGGTCCGCGTCAATGGTCATGTTATACATAATGGCTATGAGAAGAAATCATAAAAATAAATTACTAGAATCTTTATTTTAAGGAAAAAGCATCCCTGTCTTATTGGGTGTTACTGGGTGAAGTCTCTGACTTTGCGAAATACAAACCTGGTCTTTACATTGACTGACTGTGAACCGTGGAGAGCCCATGGCACTTGTGACAGTGGATACAGAGAACTGTGGTTCAAAGAGACGGGGCTTGAAGCAGGGGAATGAAAAATAGGCTTGTCAGCAGGAAATCTACCAAACAAAGTTGGACATAAAATCCCTCCCTCCCACTTGGGTTTTCAAACTTCATTCATAGCTCATTGATACAAAAATAAAACAAAAGTTACCGAGTGCCCACAACTAGACCCGTTCTTCTGTGTTACCTTAGCCATGTTTTACAATAATTCGAGAAAGCAGATGTGGTCATTCTATTTTTTCAGACAAAGAACAGGATAAAAGACGCAAAGTTGTTCACCTGCATCCCCATAGCCAGAGCCCGGCCACAGATATAGTTCAGGAAATTCTGAAACCAGAGCCCCAGTTCTGTGCTGTTGTGAGGATTAACTGAGACACTCCAGAAGAACACACATAGAGCCTGGCGTGTTCCAGCCGCTTCCGTGGGCAAAGGCATGCAACCCCACAGTGCCATCTCTTTCTTTGCTCAGACTTGGTTTGAATCCTAATTCTGCTTATTAATGAGCTGTGTGGCTTTAGGCAATTTGTTAAACCTCATTGAACCTCCATTTCCTCACCTATAGAACAGAGATAATACTACTGACCCAGGGAAGAAGAAATGGAAAACCAATGTGCTAAAAGCTGACATCAATAGCCAATGTCATAAGAAAACTTCAGCTAAAGTCTGCGACCACATGTCTAACACTAAGAGAGATCTGATACTATTCACAGAATCTATTGCCTTATTTGGGGTTACTCTAGCTTATTTTATTACTTTTGATAGTTTAAAGATTGAATAGACTTTCTTTAACATTAATTATACCTGTTACCTTGAAAATATCTATTAGAAATACTGTATAATTTTTCTTGCTTTGATGATGTAAAGGAGGTTAACAAAGATAGATAAAATGTAAGAGAATCAAATGAATTAAAAATACCACAAAGGAAAAATATGATGGGATGGTGGCCATAGCACAGACAAAGTCAGTACACATGAAGATACTGTTTAACTTGTAAAAATGGTACAGAGGCCTGACTAAGCAGTGGCACAGTGGATAGAGCATTGGACAGGGACACAGAGGATCCAGGTTCGAAACCCCGAGGTTGCTGGCTTGAGCATAGGCTCATCAGGCTTGTGTGAGGGTTCACCAGCTTGAGTGTGGGGTCGCTGGCTTGAGTGTGGGATCATAGACGTGACCCTATGGTAGCTGGGGCTTGAAGCCCAAGGTCACTGGCTTGAGCAAGGGGTCACTCACTCTGCTGTAGCCCCCCACCCCAGTCAAGGCATATATGAGAAAGCAATAAATGAACTAAAGAGCTGCAACAAAGAACTGATGCTTCTCATCTCTCTCCCTGTCTGTCTGTCTCTATCTGTCCCTCTCTCTCTGTCTCCATCATCAACAACAACAAAAAAGTACAGAGCCTCGTTGGCAATATAGTAACATTTATGTTCCTAAGTTTAAACTGGAGTGTGAACCTGACACAGGAAATAACAGAGACGGACTTTGCAGGTTCACATGCTTATGGTTGTAAGGACGGGACTCTCGCCTCACATATAATCACCGCCTGTCTGTGTGCCCCTGCAGGCATCTGGAAGAAGAAGGTGCCCAATAAACCACCAGAAACCCAGAGGTGCTGGACAGTGAGCAGAAGAGGAGGAAATTCTCAGAAAGCAGGGGCCCGCTTCCAAGAGTGTGGCGACAGAAGGGGTTAAGTGTGGTCCCTGCGGTTGGAAGGGGGGTGCACACGACAAACCCATGCTTCCATGCCAGCACAGGTGGCCAACCAGGCATGTCTGCCCATGACTATATTTTCCAAATTAATCTTTTAGACAGACTTTCCCCCCACCTCCCATGGCTTTATGTAGGTATCATTGGCATGGAACGCTGTGTAAGCGTCAGGCGTGAAGTGTGGTGATTTTATAGACACTGTACATTGCAAAATAACCCCTACAGTAAGGTCTGCTAACTCATCTGTCACCTCCCAGTGCCAACGCCTCTGTTGTGAGATAAAAATCTACCTTTTTTAGCAGCTTTCCTATATACAGTAAATACAGTATTTATACTCTGTATGTCAGTGGTTTTCAACCTTGTTACCCTTGGGGACTGGTGAAGAAAGGAGAATTATTTTAGGGACCGCTAAGGCAGGAATCACCCTGAGCATACGTAAATTTGACTCAGATCACTGGGTCTGTAATCTTCAGACAACATCAGGGAGGTTTACTCTTTTCTGGACCAGTCTGCGGACTGGCCGGTGGAAAAACACTGCTGTCTGTTACATCTGTCCACCCAGGGTTTACCGAGGAATGGTCTGCAACTTGACCATCACGTGTACTCGGACGGACGGATGGACAGGCTACACGGCAGGTCTGCGGGAGGCGCTGTGCAGATGGGGGCCGGGGTTTGAGCCCTGGAAAGGAACCTGCCAAACAGACACGAAGAGGAGGGGACGACGGAAAGCGTGCTGGGAAGTGACCCTAACTTCCACTTTGTGTCCTTAACCTACTTATTTCCTGGGGTGAATCAGGACAAATAACCTGCCTCCATATCCTCAGCCTCTGAGCTTGTTTACACGTTTGCCGCTTAACCATACACCTGTGGGCACTACGGGTCTCTCATGTTTAGTCAGAAACTGACATAGGGGGAGGGGGATTAGGATTGAAACACCAACAAAGGAAAAGAGGTCATCTAGTCAGTCAAGTGACAAGTCAGTCACTCCGCTGGGCATGTGCTGAGACGCCGCGGCAGCTGAGATCAAGGTGAGATGTTGAGATGTGTGGTTGGAAACGACGTGATAGGTCTGTGTGGGATGGTGACAGTTCCTGCTGACAGGTGCCCACCGTCCCCTCCGTCTCCTGCTGATGGGACACGTCTCAGACTTGCACTCGCCTCTCTGGGTTACTTAGAAAATTGAATACACCGGGCATACATTATCTAGTCTTTCCTATTTTCTGTCCTTTTCATGCTTACTCATTTCTTGGGAATAGGGGTGATATTTGCTGCTCATCCTGAACAGCTCTTTCTGGGTCCCGGTGTGGCCACCTTACAGCAGATGCTGTCATTGAAACTGGGCCACTGTCCCCCGTGTGAATGTGCGAGCCCGAGGTTGTGTGGAAGGGACCTGTGGCAGGAGGCACTTGAGGGACAGGCTTGGGAGAGCCCAAGATTGTGTCACAGAGATGACAGCTCTGTGCAGCACAGTGTCACCTTCCTAAACACATGCCTAACCAGCCCTTCCCCGAACACCTCACTGGGTGGCAGTTTCAATGTCTTCAAATAAAACCCCTATTCCTTTTGGGCTACAAACTCAAAATACAAGCTCTATGTAGGACGAAAACCCTCTCAGCCAACCCGTCTCTGCTCAGACCATGCCAGGCCCACTTACCCACTCGGCTGTTCTGCTTGTGGGGTCTGAACTTGGAGCTGAAGCAGAGTTTGAGGCGTACCTCAGCATTCTTGTTGGACAGGGTGATTTTTTCTGGTGTGAAAGAAGCATCTACAGACACGTCCGCGATGCTCTGTGACCTGAGAGACACAGTGGGAACAGATGAATGGATGAATGCTCGTCTGCCGGGTGTACACATCACAGTTGTCACCGTTACCCTCCCCACCCGTCTGAGCACATAGCAGTGCTTTGCATCGGAGAGCTCTCAGGTGGCTCATCTAAGGTGTAATTTGTTTGTTGGTAACTACATCCCAGCACGGTCCACGTTTACTAATCTTTGTCTCATGAAGGCATGCGTGAACACAGGGTGTCTGTCTGCAAGGCACGGTCCCTGACGTGGTGTGCCAGTTGGACACAGTGACATTCACTTTTCTCACAAAGGAAGGGGAGGCTGCAGGTGGCAGTGGGGGTGTGTGCATGCGTGTGTGTGCAGGGCTCAGGAGTGCACCTGGGGTTGTTCCCTGTTGTCTCGGCAGCTGGTGGTGATTCCTGGAGGTGAGGCACGTGACTAAGATCGTGGCAATGAGTCTGAGGCCAGAAAGTGGTGAGGAGGCCACCCCAGGTGGGGTGCTACAGGCTTCTGACTCCGGCTCAGCTGTTTAGACAGCTGAAGGGCTCTCCTCCACACAGGGCCTCATCTGCTCATGCAACACTTGTGAGAAATGGGCAGGACAAATATCACCTCTGTCTATCAGTGCAAAAGCCTAAGACGGAAAGATGTTCAGGAACTTTCCAGTTTACTAAGTGAGAAATAATAGCAAGTGAGAAATCAGAGCCCAGGGTCTCCTCATTACTTGGGCAGGGGAGTTTGTACCTCATCATAATGACCCCTTGTGCATAGACTTAACTATATATTTACAAGGCCGCAATTAAAAATTAATAATTTCCCTGTTTTGAAGAGTACTGCAAGGAGGTATAAAAAACCATTTGCTTTTAATGTCAAGACTTGATTCTGTTGAAAAATTATTTCTATAGTTAATCATGTATCTATCAGACCCCCTGATAAGCAGTCATAAAGCATCTTTTATAAATACTACATGTCCACAACTTACAAGCTCTACAAAGTCTACATGGAGGTTTTCTTTAAATCAGTCTCCCTGAGAAGCTGAGCACTTATTCCAATAGAGATGGCATTGATTTACAGTATTCTGTAAACTTGTTTTTTAAAAATCATTTTCGCCTGACCAGGCAGTGGCACAATGGATAGAGCATCGGCCTGGGACACAGAGGACCCGGGATCGAAACGCTGAGGTTTACCGGCTTGAGCGTGGGCTGACCAGCTTGAGCATGGGGTCACAGACATGACCCCAGCAGTGGCATAGCGAGGGGGACAGGGGGGCTTATCATGCCCCAGGCACCGCTCGCAGAGGGGTGCCAAACGGTCTCCAAGACAAGCAAGAAAAGCGTGGTAGAAGCGTAGTTAGGGGAGAGGGGTCACCAATAAAGTGTCGTGCCCCTGGCGCCAGTTATGTTCGCTATGCCACTGGACCCCATGGTCGCTGGCTTGAGCCCAAGATCGCTGGCTTGAGCCCAAGGTCACTGGCTTGAGCAAGGGGTCACTCACTCTGCTGTAGCCCCCTGGTCAAGGCACATATGAAAAAGCAATCAATGAACAACTAAGGAGACTATGGAGCCGCAACAAAGAATTGATGTTTCTCATCTCTCCCCCATCCTGTCTATCTGTCCCTGTCCATCTCTCTCTCTCTCACTAAAATAAAAATTTTTCTCAGAAAATCATCCAGGAAAACCAGTCTCAGCACATTACAGGAATGTAACCACAAAATTGGATTAACCTAGCTTGACTAAACTTCGATAAATTGATTTCATGTGTCTTGACTCTTTTGAAGAATCAAATTCACCTTCCAAGAAAAATGTTAGGCCGCCATTGACTCTATTACAGAGAATGCCATGGCCTCGTAGGAATACAGCCTCCTAGGACGATGCCTACCAAGATGGCTACAGGGTCATGCTCCCGAAAGGTGCAAGTTCTCATTGTGTAAACATCAGTCACATAACTCTGCTTTCACACCTTGTGTTCTTCCACTGGTAGGCTTCTCTTTACTGATTTTAAATCACGTGAAGATGTTTCCTCATTTTTAAAGTCTTAAACATGATCTTGGAGTTTTATTTTTCCACTTAAAGTTTTCAATAAAATACCGCACTTTGTCCTTTAAAAGCACAAGTGAGACACAGTAAATAGTATCATCACACTCAGAAACAACGCGACATCCATGTGTAGTTTTTCTGTTCCTGACGTATCTGGATGTGGAAAGCACATTTTTCCAATGGGAACAAGAGAATGAATGGCCGAACTGTGTTTCCTTCGGGACTCTTGATCAGATTCTTGGTTTCTTCCCGACTCCATTCCCTCCCCGGCCCCAGACACTTATTTTTGTCCTCGAGTCACGTGGCCCTTGAATCCCTCATTGTTCCCCCTGCTCTTGGACCCCTGCTGAGGTCAACGGAAGGTCACCCAGCCCACATAATGGCTTCTTGTTCATGACTGATACTGCAAAGAGTGCCTCCCAACCACATGCGAAGTTGCCCTTCACACGTGTGGTCTGCGTGCGCAGGGTGTTCAGGGTGTTCTGAGAGAGCTTCCTTTCTGCAGGCGGAGGGAGCTGAGGCCCTCTGGAAGATAATATTCTGAAATATTCCAAATGCCATTTTCTCCAGGGCCCCATCTTTTCAATGCACTTTTGCTCACCACAGAGAGAAGCAAATATATATATTTTTTAAGTGAGAGGAGAGGAGACAGAGAGACAGATGCCCACATGTCTCCCAACCAGGATCCACCTGGCCGGCCCCCTACTAGGCAATGCTCTGCTCATCTGTGGCCATTGCTTGGCAACCAAGCTATTTTTAGCACGTGAAGCAGAGGCTCCATGGAGCCATCTTCAGTGCCTGGGGCCAACTTCCTTGAACCAATGGCTGTGGGAGGAGAAGAGAGAGAGTGAGGAGGGGAAAGGGGAGAGGGAGAGGTAGAGAAGCAGATGTGTGCTTCTTCTGTCTGCCCTGACTGGGAATTAAACCCAGAACATCCACACATCGGGCCAATGCTCTGCCACTAACCCAAATGACCAGGGCCCAAGAAAATATTTTTCTTTTCCCACCATGGAGAACACATCCCTTCCTCTGTGCAAACCACACCTCGTCAGTGCCCCGGAGTCTCAGATGCTGCCCGTGACAGCCACAGGGCCAGCACGGTAGTCTGCCCACGTTGCAGGCCACCTGAGTTAGCTGGTCCATGTCCGACCCCTGCTGACTCACCAGAGCTGGACGACCTGTCCAAAGGCACCAACAGACACATCAGTGATGGAATCCCTGTTTAGATCCCCATAGCCGTCCAGGGACCTCCCGAAGTACTGGAGGCGGCTCTGAAAGGCTCCATCAGACCCCAAGATTTTCTGAAAGGGCACATTTGATGTGAAATTAGAGGGCAGCGCGACCATGGAAACAGAGAGAAGCAGCTGCTACCCGGCACTGTCCCGTCCTCTCCAGAGCCACTTCCCACACGCCTGTTCTCCCTGGCACACCATGGACCTTCAACCTCATCTTATCTCTGTGTTATTCTCGCAGCCACATTCCCATCAAAGAAACAGCATTAATCTACTACCATAAAGTCCCAAACCAGCAGAAAGCAGTGAAGGATGGGTGGCCTGGGAAGGAGCTGGTCCAAGTTCAGGTCCCGATTCTAATCCTACCTCACTTCCTTCAAGCCTCTCCTCAAACTCACCTTCCCGGGAAGGACTTCTTGTCGCCCTTTCAAACAGTGGATACCTCCCGTCCCTGATAACTTATTCCCTGTTTCATTATAGAAGTTCCTTATTGTTTATTCCTATCTGCAACACATTAGCTTATTAATCTTATTTTTTCCTCCGTCTCCTTCACCAGGACGTAAGACCCGTGAAGAGCAGGGTTCTGTCTGTTCTGCTTTTTGCAGCCTCCCCAAAGGCTAGGACAGTCCTTGACAAACTGTAGTAGCAGCTCACTAACTCTTGATTGCATAAGTGAAAAAAGTTATAAGGTGAGAAGGGTGGAGTGGACAGCCCATGTGGTATTCTCACTCAGACATGATGTCACCCGTGTGTGAACACATCACCGTGAACCTCATGGGTTACCTGGGAGTACTTTGTGCGGATGGTGCCCTCATGACCGTTGTAGATGTACACAGCACCGGAGTTCTGGTTTTCCAAAGGTGACCCCACTATGACATCATTAAAGCCGTCCATGTTGACGTCTGAGAGAGCTGCAATCGCTGAGCCAAACCGAGCGTTTTCAACACCCCCGGGGCCTTCAAGAAATTGGTGCCAATTCAAAATGCCCTTAAAAAGTGGGGAAAGGATAGTAAAGCAAACCTTATAGATTTTATAATTAAAATTCACAGCAAATGATGGCCATTATCAATTTGCCAACTGGTTAAAGTGGATAGGGTTGTATACCTAGAATCCAAACTTATCCAATTATGATCATTATAAATAAGAATTTTCATAAGTAAGGCCACAGGATATCTGCTCACAGAACAAGGTGAAAAGAGATACTGTCTTTACTTTAGTGACACACCTATATGAAAGTATCCATTCCTATGGCTCTCCTTTTCCTCAATATCAAGATCTTCACCTATTCCTAAACCTTTTGATTAAAAAAATAAATTCTGGTGAAAAGCTACAAACATGTTGAATAAAATTAAGGTAGAGACAAAATAAAATATAACATCTTAACTTAGAACTTTACATAAAACTTACTGAACAGTGGGGCATGTTTATAATGGTATATATATAGTAAGTGAAAAATGAGACTGTTACTAGCCCATTGTAAGAAACACTCAATAATTCCACCCAAAGAAAAGACATTTCCTCGTAAAAGATGCAGCTGTTTTTTCAACATCTGAAATCCAGAATGGAAACACTGCGTGACTTCTCAGGAAAGTGCTGCTTCTCAACCATGCAACCCGGTCAGTGTTGATTCTGCCTCCTTGACAACCATCTTCCAGAAACAAACCACCCTGTCCCTAAGTTTGATAAAATAGTAGGTCTTCTCCCCTTCAGGAACTAATAATGGTAATCTAGAAGAGTTGACAAGCAAGAGACATTCAAGAAACTGGGATTTGGGCCATTTTCAGCCAAGTAGATATGCCCCATCCTTACTGGATGCTCAGTTATACATCATTTATATGCTTTAGAATTGTTGCATTGCTTTCTTTCAAGGGCTGATTTCTACATTAACTTAAATAGATAAGGTAGGACAAAGTTCACAACAGCTAAATGTAGTATTTATTATATATTCAATAATATCAGCTTCACTTTTCCACCTTTTCCCCTCTGTGGTCATCAAATGTTCTACGTCACCGTACTTACAATACAGAGTCAGAGTTCAGGCTACTAGTTGGAAAAAACTGTGTTTCATGTTAGAGTGTGCTGAGTTTTATATGCAAGAACTGGAAAGTTCAGGAGTTGGTTAGACACCTAAATGTTACACTAAGCAATGGAATTTCCTGGCAAACTAAGGTAGAAAGCATCCAGGATTACATGGATGTTTCCCAAGTGCCTGGTCCGATCTGCCCATCTCACTGTAGAGAGTTAACAAGATAGTTTTGAGCTGTTCTTGTTCTGTCTCTACAGCAAAGACTAATTAGATAAAATACTTGGGAAACATACAGATGTTTGTGAGTCTGCACATGGGTGTATTTTTTAAAAAAATGACATGCATATTTAATGACTTCATTTGTATTAAGGGAATATAACTTCAAAGACCTCTCAAGAAAAATGTCAGAGCATGGTACAGTAAGCTCTAGTTCATGTGATTTTTAAAATTGTAACTGTACGGTGACATCCCCAAAATGATGAAATATACACCATACTAATTTTGGGTCATCAGCATTCAATAATAGATTTTCTTTAATCAAATGCAAAAGTGCAGATTAACTTTCATTTACCAAATGCTAATACAGATTAAACGAAGTCGGAGTCACAGTTTGTTTTTACCTTTGTGAGAGTAAACAGGTAGACTCTCCCTTCCTCTTTCTTCAGGTCATTCATGTACGTTGGCGCACCGACCAAGAGCACATCTGTAATGGTGTCTTTGTCCACGTCAACTGAACACAGCACACTTCCAAAATAGGAGCCAATCTGCAGTGACGAGGCACATTTAACTCTGAGTCCTGGCGTTCACATACCCTTAGTATTACACTGAATCACTGTGTACTCAACAAGGAAAAAGGGAGTGTTTTCTACCTGTAAAGTGCTAGGAACATAAAGATGGATAACAGAGTCCCTTTCTCTCAGGTTGTATCACCTTCTAATATCTGGCTCTTAAATTGCAGGGTGCCCAAAAAATCACTGATAAATACCTTTACAAATACAGGTTCCTGAGACCCATTTCCAGAGATTTCAGTGCAGTGCCTAGAATGTGATCCAGAGTACTTTTGTAAACACTACAGGTGTTTCTGAGGCTGGTGCAGATAAGGTCTAAGGAATGGGTAATCGAGGAAGGGGGGAGAAGAAGAAGGGAGAAGTGGAACAGATGTTGTGCTTCCATGGGGAACTATGTGATAATAGAGGAGAGCACCCAACAGCGTGTGGTCAGAGCGCAGGGAGGGAGGAACCTCAGACAGACCGAGTGTTACGGGAACTGCATCATAAAAGCACCAAGGAGATTGCTAAGGGAAGAGGAGTGGGGACCCATGGGTGGTGTCAGTGTCCATGGCCTGAGCTGGGACAAGAGTAGCTGCTGGACAGGCTGGGCGGGGAGGGACAGGGGCAAATAACATGAAATGAGAGTGGGTGGGAACTGGACTGTCCGTTCCGTTCAATTGATGCTCCGGGCGTGCCTCTGTGAAGACATCCTAAGGATTTGGGAACGAGTAAGAAATAATTCCTTCTGTAACACTTCCATTGTTTCCTTATTTTTCCCCCTCAAACTAAAAGCACCCTTTTAAAAAAATATATTAAAGAGAAAAGTATGTGACCAGAGCTGGTTGGTGGTCAAGGAAGTCAAAGCCGTGGGTTTTCTTCCTCCTGGAAATCCATAGAGACAGTGGGTCAAGTGGAATCCCAGAGAAGAGAAAGCTGTGGAGAGGCAGCTTCTCCAACTCCAGGGAGAAATATTTCCATTGGCTGTCAGAGAGCTGTGATGCTCGTTTCCGATACGCACCCAGCCCATGGGTCCAAACTGCTTAGTAAGAAAACAGGAGTCTATCAGCTGACCTCTGCTCTAATGGGCCATGGCTTGGCGTCATGGCCGTTACTGCCTATGAAACTGTCACACCTTGGAAGAAAGTGGCAGAGAAGAAAATTGCTTTGCTTTCAGCAAGGTCAACGCGACAGAACATCACTCCCCTCTTCCCATTATTTCTCCTCCAAACCGTGGGCTCCGAGTAGGGGCTTGCCTATGAAGCAGTGGTTTGGTGCCCATCATCATGGGTAAAGAATGCCTAGGTATTATTAATCTGGGAGTCAAAAATACGGCACAGGAAGTAGGCAAACAGCGTAGGCTGGGAGGCTGCCCAGGATTGGGTCTGAATGACAGCTCAACCCCATGAAACCTAAGTGACCTAGAAAGCTGGTCCGTTTCTCAGGGACCCGTCAGAAGGGGATGGCGGGTCTCAGTGTGGTGAAGGTTTAAGGACTACCGAAGTAAACGCGGATGACAGAGCCAGCCACAGGATGCGCACGCAATCAATGGTTGTGTCCACTTCCACCAACTCCCCCACCTGCCCCAGCTGTCCCTAAAATTAATGTCACCTGCTCAACAATGGACTTTACCTGGTCGCCTCTGTGGGCCTGAATAACTGTGACGTTGCCATTCTCATCAACCCGGTACAGCACGATCTGGCCGGTGTAATTGGCCCGAGGAGCACCCGCAACAAAATGGACCCCCTTTCCAGTAGAAATCGCTGCCACAGAATAACCTAGGAGAGAAAGGGTTACAGAGCAGGTGCAGCGGAGAGTCGCAGCCAGGCAGGCGTGCACAGCTGGCCCAGGTGGTTAGAGGCTCTTTCCTGTTAGGTACAATACAAACCTCTTCCAGTCCTGAGTGTGCTGCTGAGGGCACGTCCTCCCGTTGCTAGGACGGACTGCTCCTGCTGCCCTCTGACCTGCAGCACTGTCCTGCGTAGGTGGGACATCTACCTGTAAGGCTGACCCTAGATTCCGGGTTGTCCCCATCAGCCACTCACGAACCTGGCCCTCAACAACTACTTCTCTAATCGGGCCCTAAATGGATTTTACAAAATAACCCTGTCTAATGGAGAGAACACAGATGGTCCTTGGACTCAGATGGTCCCTGCATTGAATTCTAGATCGGCCAGTTACTGCATCATTGACCTTTAGGCAAATTATTTACGTCACTGGCTCTCAAAGGTACAGTGGGATAACAACACTTCCCTCAAAGGGCTGTTGGGAGGACGTAAATGTTCACCTCCACCAAGTAGGCAACTCAGGAACTAAGCCATGGTAAATGATCAAAAAAATTGGTGGCTGCTTCTTAGAGAGAAAAAAAGACTAAGAACTCTGAATTTCTATCAGGCCAGCGCTTGCTGAACTGGCTTTCAGGTACCATTTCCATTTTGCAGAAACACAATCATGTCAGAGAAATAACAACCACTTGAACAGCCAGAAGACATTTGTGAGTATAATACAGGTTTCATTAAGTAGTTATGGATGACGGCCAGATAAGCAAAGAGGGACCGTAAATATTGTGCAATGAATGCAGTATGGAGATGATAGTTGTTGGGCTGCACTGAACCGATCCTGAGATCCCGCAAGGGGCTCGCCTTACCCAAATATGAACTGTGGTTTCTGTCCTGCAGAATTTGGTCAAAGGCTTGTTGAGGAAAGATCAAATGGCCATGAGATGTCTTCTGGACGATCGTCCCACTCCAGTCATAAGCTCCCACTGCCCCCAGCATCAGAATATCCTAAAATAATCAAGAAATGAAGATTAATAAAGAAAAAAAAAATCACCTGTAAAGCATAAGAATTCAGGGTAGGCAAAATGCTGAAATAAATTGTCTTGGTTTAGGGGGAATAAATCAACAACCAAGCATGATGAAGAGTATACAAATGTATGTCGATCTATCTCAGAATCATTGTAACGTATGTATTTGTGCCAAAAAACAAGCCTTCCCACGGGCTATGCTACCTCGGGCTTTAGGTGGTATGACACATTACATAGAGAAATCTTTATAATAAGCTATAATCAGGGGGATCCCATAGCCATATCCACTCAAAGGTGCACATTTGCAAATGCTGAATAGTAGTGAACCTTTGGGGAGGGGTGAGAAGGGAGCCTCTGGTCTCATGATTCATGAGAGGAGCTCAGGTTGGGGACGAGGCCGCCTGAGAGACAGGAAAGCATGGCTGACAGAGGAACGGAGGTTGGGGGCTGCAGGGTGTGGCTAAGCCCCTGGTCGGGGTTGTGGGAGGCCCTGTGCACACACTTCTGTTGTCAACTTTCTCCTTGACTCCTCCTCAAATGTTCCTTCATCACCTCTAGCCGGTCCCGTCGAGTTGAAAATAGCACACTATGAAGGGCGCCTATAGTCTAATGTAAGGAAACTGTCATAGGTCAGCCCTGGTCAGGGGCGGGGCAGGGGCGACACAGGAGACAGCTACTGTGGATGGATAGACGCCACACCCCATCCGAATGCTCAAACCCAGGAATCCTCATAGAACGCAAGGCGGGTCAGGATGGGATTTATCATTTTTGAACTTTTGATCTCAGATATTAGGAAACATCAAACATATGATTTTGGGTTGGAAAATATAAGCCATTAATTAATAAGTAGCAAATAGGGAAATGATGTATTTGGGAATAAAAGACTTGAGATTATGTGAATAACTCATATATCTGGGTTCTGAAAATGAGGTACAGTGAGGAGCTTCAGAGGAGAAAAATGCCTCAGGACTTTGTGTCCCAAATTCTCTCTGTTGGGGTTCATTTACATTTTTTTCTGAGGGGAAGACCTATAACTTTTCTGAACATCTCTGATGACTGGCGACCCGGAAAAAGCGAGCACCTTTAATTCTAGAGAGAAAACGAGCTGTGTCTGCTGATCCGATCCCCTGAGCTCAGACTGTTTCCCGAGGATTCCTCAGGGCCCCCTCTTTGTCCTTGAACTGTCCCACTCACATCTCGAGCAGAGTTAGAATCAGACGCTTGAGTGACGGATGCTTTGTAGAAGAGTGGACCTCCCTGAGCTAAGGAGACTCCCCCTCTCGCATTTTTCCTAACTTCTTACTTTTCCAACTCTTTTCTGTCTCTGCTTTTAGAAAAGAGATACCTCAGCAATTTGGAGTTCTACAAGGACAGTGATGACAGGCGTCTGTGTGTCTAACAAACTTTTCCATTAGTCAATAGGCTCAAGGGAAATTCCTGCCATGATAATACCTTGCATTAACATAGTGCCTGTCCCCTGTAGCGCTCAAAGGCTTTCTTGTACATTATCCTTTTTTTCCATACAAAATCCCATGGAACAGGGAAGGGAAGGCAATGACCTGCGTTGCTTTGGACAGCAAGTCAGCAGTGTGAAGAGACTCAACGGCTAGGACTAGGAATCCAAACTGCTGATCACTAGATGGCTGTTTTTCCCATCTGGTGGTCCAGGCAGCTACCACACCCACATGTGTTAAGCCCGGTGACAGTATGGCTAGAAGTTATCTGATATACACACGTTTTCAGGAGAGTAATCAGCGCTGAATCCCACTTGTGACATTTCCATCTGGAACTTATCTCCTCCTTGAATGGTGCCTGGGAAATGGCAGTTACAAGAATTATATCCCTGTCATCAATTTTAAATCAATTCTTTTCGTCTCACGCATGTGCATGCACACACACAATGTGCTGATGGTCACTCAAAAATATGGAGCTGGCAGACTGAAGGTTTCACTAAGTATCCCAACAGCTGGGGAAACCCACAGTGTTTCCAAGGTAGAGATTCAAGTTGTCATTAATCTTGATTACTTTTTAATATATTGATTGATGTGAAGTTTCTGATATCAAAGAACACTCAATATAGAGGATGAGGTAAGATGAAAACTGAGGTAATAGTCTTTTTTTAAAAAAAAACAAAAAACAAAAACAAATGATGACTGCTAGCTAAGAAACTATCCAAACTTTTAGCTTTTCAATATTGGTGCTAACAGATGCCCGCACGTCTCAGACGCAGTGGGAGGGGCTTGGCAGCTGACCTGTGGGGAGGACAACGCTGCCAGGGACTGGGGTCAGGCGTCAGGGAGCAGGATTCAGGACTGAGTAGGAACCTAACCAACTGGGAAGGCTGTCCCTAGCTCAACATACGGAATGTCTCTGACTCAGTTGGCACCATGAGACCCAATCCATGCTCCTTTCCATTCAGAGGCCGGAACGGTGGCTTCACTGTCTTTGCACAAACGAAGCCCGGTTCACTGGAGTGTCACTTGATTCTAGAGAAGACAAACTGTTCCCCATGACGCAGTCCCTTGTTTAAAAGATGTAATCCCTTACATAGGATGAGTAGAGATAACTTTTAAAGTAGCTCAGTGTTCCCCCAAAATCCGTAGTACCAGATAATACATAAAATCAATTTTAGTTAGCATTTAGACCACATCATGATTGTTCAAATCCATGCCACTGTGAAATAAAAAATCACTGCGACAGGTAGCCAAATAATTTAGTATTAGTTCAGGGCACATTAGATTTTGAAAATGATTTAAACAACTTAACAGCACCGTGGGATGTTGAAGAAGCAATACGATCTTTGTGTATAGAACTTTCCAGTGGATAATCAGGAGATTAAGTTATGACTGAGGAATGAATGCTTAATTTATGCAATCACCTTGGACCTAGTTTCAGAAGCAATACCTGATACATAGTAGGTGCTCAATAGAATATGCTCTTAACTGATACTAGTTATGTGGGTTAACCACCAGGAACCAGGTTTGGGTTCACATGGGACTTTTTACCAACTGGAGATGAGTTCCAGTCCTCCTTACAAGTGAGCTCCTGAACAGGGAACATTTTTACACTGACTAGATTAACCAAGGCCATATAAGTAATTACTGTAGATCTGATCTGAACTACAGAAACTCTTCACTATGTTTTTCTAACTTTAAAAGTATACATGGCTTTTGTAAACCAATTCAAGAATTTCAGAAATTGAAAATATAACACTAAAAAAGTAAACGTTTTTACAATTCTAAAAACTATAGTACTGAAAGGTAAAACTAGTTACAATTTTAACAGATATTACTACATGGCCCCCAAAATGCTACACAATTTATAATCTTATTGACAGTCTATGAGCTTCCTGTCTCCATAATCTCTCCAAAATTAAACATTACCAGTCTTTGTTATCTTTTCAGCACAAAGTAACATTGCTTTAATTTATACTTTTAAATAATTACTGAAAGTGGGAATATTTTCTTATGTTTATTGGTGACTTGTATTTCATCTTTTATAAAATACTTGTTCATGTTCTTTGCCTATTTTTCTTACTGATTTATGAGTTCTTTTCCTACTAGGTGTACAACTTAACATCCATGGAGCAAATTTGCAGTAATAAAATCAAGAATTCTTGAAAAAATTTTTTGAAAAGAAAACTGGGAAGTTCCTTTACCTTCGATGCTGAAAATGTGCTCTCCAATGGTGCCAGCCTTTTCCAGCAGGGCGGCTTCATCAGACACGTTGAAAAAGTATCTTTCGGTTGGCATGCTGGCAATTGCTTTAATTTCTTTGATTAAATTTTTAGTATCAAGGGCATTTCTGTTTAAGTACCCAAGAACCTTGGAAACAGGAAGAGGAAGGAAAAACAGTCATTACTGTTATAAATCAGTCTCCCTGTTAGTACTCTCTAGGCAATTTCTGGACATAATAGTTCCTCCGCAGAAGTACAACCACATCCCCCTCATCGAAAGGACTGCAGAGGAAAACTTTTATATTAAGGCTTGACGGCCGATGAGAAGGGCAGTCTTGGGAAGTGATGTTATAGAGGAATGCTGACCCATCCAATGAAAGGTAATTAAAAGAAAATACACTTACTGCTATGCCAAACCTCAGAATATTGTCATCGTTACACTGATCAATCACGGCTTTCAGCATCGAACCATCATGAGATTCACCATCAGTGACAACCACCATGACTTTGGTAGCGCCTGGCCGGCCACCAGCAGCTGTTGCATAGGCGAAATCTCTGTGGCAGATAAAATTAAAGACTTATGACTAAACAACAACAAACTTACAGTGTGGACCTCTTCTTAGAAAGAGGCATAGGAACCACCTTGGGCATGACCAATCATGACTTGAAATTTCTCTCCATGTCAGTCTGGAGACGTATTTTAAGTATGCTCCTCTTGTAACTTGTAGAGAAACATACACATATCACTCTTGCTGGGCATTTGACAATAATGTCCATGAGTTCCACAGTGGGTGCTGTGTGTGTGTGTGTGTATAAGCATCTCAGGATCAGGAGCCCTTAGAATTACCTTCTGACAAGAAAAGCAAATTCATTACTACTAATCAACAGGTCAAAAAGACTTCCATCATAAATTATAGCCACTGAATCTGCACTCACTTTTTTGATACAAATTGTTTTGTTAAAAAAGTAATATGACCTCACTCGTTTGAGGAATCCAAGGAACAATGTGAACTGAGGGATGAAATTAAACCTGAAGGGAAGGGGAGAGGGAGCTGTTGGGAAGGGGGTAAGAGAGATGTTGAGGGGAATACAGGGGAGGGGGGATGCTTTTGGGGAGACACTAGAATCTATGTAAACACAATAAATAAATAAATAAGTTTTAAAAAAAATAGATGTATTCAGTAAAAAAGCATTTGGAAAGTTATAAAACAGAAATGTGACACCAAGCCCCTGTTCCAAAGGTACTCACGGTGATCATTTTATGTGTCTTCCTAGAAAATGTCTTCCTAGATGTATAAACATAGTCTTACTCCATACAACTTTACAAAATGGGGGCACAGTCTATAGAGTTGCTTTTCATTTTGATAGGGGACTTTCCATGTAGGCACACAGGGTGCTCTTGTTCCCTTTTTAACAGTGTGTGGAGGCACCATGGTTATTTAACCAATTCCCCACTATTGGGCATTTAGGCAATTTTGAGTTTTGCAATGAATGTTATAATAAATGTCCTTCTACCTTGGTATATGTACCATACAATAACTGGAACAAAGAATAGATACATTTCAAATTTTGATGCCAAACCAACCTTCAGAACTTTCCATTTCTATTCCCAACAGTGTATAAGAATACATTTCTGTCTTTTCCCTAATGAGGGTTGTTAAACCCTTTAATTCAGGGCCTTCTGAGAAGTGACAAATAATACGTAATTGGAGTTTTAACATGCATTTTTCATTACAAAGGGATGATGAACATTTTATATGTTCATGAGCCATTTGTATTTCTTTCTCTATAAATTTTGGAATCGAATTTATTGGGATTAAGTCGGTTAATAAAATTACATAGGTTTCAGGCGTACTATTCCATAACATATCATCTATGTATTGTATTGTGTGCTCACCACCTCAAGTCACATCTCTTTTCATCACCATTTATCCCCCCTTTACCCTCTTCTGCCTCCCTGACCCTTCCCTTCTTCCTCTCATAACCCCACGCTGCTGTGTCCATGAGCTATTTTTTCTTTGCTTAATCCATTCATCTTTCCCACCCAGCCTTGTTTGGCATGTTCATCATTTTCTTACTGATTAGTTATATCTTTTCTCAATCAAAAAATTTATCCTTGTTTATATATATATATATTTATATATATATATATATGACATATATATATGACATAATGTCTTAAACTCATTAATCACCTTTTGAGTTTTAATGATACTACTTCTGTACAGAAATTTTATAGTTTGATATAATCAAACCTATTAATTTTTTGTGGGTCTTTTATATTTGACACAGTATTTTAAAAAGACCTCTTATCTATCAGCCCTTTTACAACCCCCACGTCTCTCGCAGTCCTGAGACATCCAGGGAGAGTCGCCAGCTGATAGAAGCAGCAGCTAAAATAGAGTATGTGTGCAGCGAAAGGAAGGAGCAGAGCTGAGGACATCAGAAATAGCAATGACAGGATGTGGGGATTGCTCAGATGTGGGACCTAAGGAGGTGCAGGAGAGTGAAGAAAACCGTCACATTCTTGGTCTCCTTCCTGGAGGAGGCGGTGGCAGCATGAGTAAAAACGACAAAGTTGTGAGCTGGGGTAGTAGCAGGGCAGTAGTTTAGGATGCACCGATTTTGAAAAGAGACCCGATGCTCTGCATGGAGAGATTCAGTGTCTGCTGGGTCCTGTGTGCATTTCGGGAGCGTTCAGAACTGATGGTGCAGCTGTGGGAAGCCTACAGGGCTGGTGCCAAGGCCATGAGCACGGACACGGTGCCCACGGGAAGAGGGCTACAAAGAAAGACAGCTCTGTAGAGCGAAAAGAAAACAGGAAAAGAAGACAGCGAAGAGGCAAAATTGTTGGCAAAACCTTGGCAGGGGTTCTAGAAGTCTCTGGAGTCCTGGCAGCAGAGGTGGGAGAGTAGTGTGTTCTCATCGCTACCCCAGGCTCAGGAAGCTCAAGGATGAGGTCTCCATGCGGTGGGGGATGGAGGGGACCACGTCCACTGGCCTGGTGGCAGAGCCAAGTGTTTCAAGGATATGTGGGGGAGGCGGGTATAGGCGCTTGAGGAATCAATCATGATAGAAGGAAGGAATATATAAGATGCAAAAGGCAGGGAGTGGGTTTAAGAGAAGGGGACCTTATCAGTCTCATTTATTTTTTCACAACAGGAGAGCAAGTGATTAGCATTTTTGTCAAGGTGTTTGATTAAAACAGATTGAAGGGGACGGGGCGGGGGGGGGAGGGATGAGAGGGGGGGATGAGAGGGGCGGGGGGGGGAATGAGAGGGGAGGGGGGAACGAGAGGGGCGGGGCTCAGAGTGAGGAGGGTGTCAGCATGCTGTCAGACCGCCCGCCCAGGTTGTCACCAGCGTCAGCAGCCCGCTTCATGTGCTGCAGAGTAGTCTAGGGGTGAGAGTCCATAGCCCTTCTGCATCTTCATAAAGCGCTCCCTTAGTTTAAGTTGTCAGGGGGCTTGACACACATCAATGAATAATTTCAGATGGCTCCGTGTCCTCCTGTTTCAGCCTAAGCTCTCCTCATTTCGTTACATCAAATAAAATCTTTCAGAGTCGGTGACTATCTCACACAAGTCCTAGGATCATTTACACTTCATTTCCCACTGTCTTCTCCAAGTGTTGTTAAGTTACAGAACAATTCAACTTTTTCTTCGTTATTATTTCTGACTTAGGTGTGGATAGCAGGGATGTTATGTTTCTCTCTCTTTTCTTTTTCTCACTTGTAAGCACTTGGACTTGGTCAGACCCCAGGGCTATCTGCCTCACGACTTACCTTGCGTACTTGATTGCTTTGAACGTATTGGTGAGGTCGCCCCCATGTTGGAATGTCTGAGAGGTTGCAGTGATCATTTCAGCCTTGGTCTTAAAAGTGTTCAGGTTGAACACAACCCTTGGATTATTGGCGTACTGAATTAACCCCATCTGCAGGAGAACAGAAGTTGATTAGGAGATTGTCACCAAGTTATAAATCATTCTCACTTGACCAACAGAATCAACATCAAACATGCCTTTAGACATGGCAGGTAGCTTCAGGGAATCACTTTCAAGTTTGTTCTTAAGAGCAGTTCCTTTTCTTCTGATGAAATGACTTCTTTGTTAGGGGTTGTGAGGGTAGAGCAACAGTGCTCAGCACTTACTGATAAGCAAGACAAGGTGCCATTGTGTACAACTTGGTTCCCTAGAGTAATAGTTGTAAATGTTTAAGCACTGCCCTATAGTATTCTAATGTGGATCATGATCAGAAAAACATTCGTAACAGAAAGATAAAGAAAAACGATATAAATTTTCTAATGAACAGTAGATATCAACATGTAAATATTTATGAGCAGTCATAAATGGAAGGTAACATCTCATCCATTGGGGATAATTCCATAATAAGAAGAGGAGGAGAGCTCAAAACAATTGATTACTGCTGCTCGTCAAGGCAGTCAGTCTGGATAAATTTATTGTGCCCTGGTTCCACTCATCCCATACCTCAGGGCAAAGACGCTGCCTGTGCCCATGGGGCAAGAGATTCTGGGCATCGGAGAAAATGCACCCAAGAGAGTCTGGTCTGAGGGAGCTGAGAGACAGAACCCCTCCTGGACAGGATGTCTGGGCATGTAACCTAACTCTTCTTAGATCCAGAGGGTCAGATAGTTCCTTTACTGACCTTCCTCTCTGCACAGAAATCAGCCTGTCTGCCTGGGAGTCGGGGACCCTAGGGGGCCTGGATTTCTGAGTTTCAACTGTGACTTTCACTAGATGGCAGAAATGTATTACTGTACCCCCCTCCCATTTTTAGGAGAGATTGTAAGACTTGAGAGAGAGAGAGGACAGGGCCAAAAATAATTCTGAGGCTTTCAGAGTCTCATATGAGAGGAAGACGGTAGCATCTCCCAGGACGCAACCCTGGAACCTCTGTGTGGGACAGGGACAGGCCGGACAGACGCTTAAGGAAAGGTGGTTCACCAGGACTCCCAGAAAAGTCACATCTACATCACAGGCAATGAGGCTGAGTAAAACCACCTCCAGAGGAAAGAAGGTGCATGGGTTAAGAAGACAAGAAGATAAAGGCCACGCATTCTACACAGGAAACTATTGATTAAGTCATATTGGTGGTGGTGGGGTAATCCATTTAGAGATGGAGAAAACAGCAGGTCCATATGAAACTCCTCTTAAGAGGGGCCTTGACTGATTTCTACAGAAGCCCAGGTTATACCCAGTCTTACTTAACAAAACGTTCTGGTAAGAGTCCACAGTGAAACCTTCACAGTTTTGGCAATTTAACCTGCTCTGGGTATTAGGAACTAAGGTCAATGGGAAAAAGTATAACAATTTTTTAATACTACTGCGTAGCAAAGATGAAAAGCAAATTTCAGTATAGATAACCAACCAGCACTTAGGGGGAGACGTTCTGACACGTGTTAGCAGATGGTAGGCACTGGAGCGTCTGACACAGCCCAAGAACACGCACTGTCACTCTGGGAACCGGTCCCCAGTGTCTATGTGCTGCTACAACCAGAATGACTGAAGGAATGGCAATCCAATAAAAAATAAAGAAAAAGAAACCCAGGACTAGCGTCGGCCTAGCGTGCGGAGGACCCGGGTTCAATTCCCGGCCAGGGCACACAGGAGAAGCGCCCATTTGCTTCTCCACCCCTCCGCCGCACTTTCCTCTCTGCCTCTCTCTTCCCCTCCCGCAGCTAAGGCTCCATTGGAGCAAAGATGGCCCCGGGTGCTGGGGATGGCTCTGTGGCCTCTGCCCCAGGCGCTAGAGTGGCTCTGGTCGCAACATGGCGACGCCCAGGATGGGCAGAGCATCGCCCCCTGGTGGGCAGAGCGTCGCCCCATGGTGGGCGTGCCGGGTGGATCCCAGTCGGGCGCATGCGGGAGTCTGTCTGTCTCTCCCTGTTTCCAGCTTCAGAAAAATGAAAAAGAAACCCAGGACTAAACATAGTGCTATTCAGTTTTAAAGAGGCGTGACGCTTCTGCTCCTGAGTGCTGGCTGCCTATCTCAAGAAGATAGAAAAACAAATGAAAGACTCCTTCAAACGCAGAGAACTAAACAAAACTACTGAAAAAGGAAGGGCAGACTAGAATATGACAAAAGACTATAAAATAATAAACAGTGGAATTACGTTGTCTACAGACTGATTTATAAAAATCCAGAATTCAAGGGTAATTGTTTACCAGCTCAGAATAAACAAGAGAAATTCCCTATTAGTCCAAGTGGATACAAAGAAAATATACTATATTGGATTTTAAAATATATTAATAAATTCATCAGAGGAGGAAGAAATAAGCAACAAAAGAAGATTAAAATGCTATCTTGTGTACCTGATGCCTATGTCAGAAACAGAAATTCAAGCTCAAAGACCAGCATAGATAGAGTAATTCAAGAGAGTACACGTTTCATTTACCTCTCAAGATCACGGTCAAACGCAATTGATATCGGATTCTGACGAATGAAAAAATTACAAGCGCCTATCTAACACTGTTTTCCCAGAAAGCAAGCTGTGGGTTGGATGTCTGTATTGCTGACGTTCATACCTGTGTCTTCATGGGGCCAATATCCAGGCCTTGTACGAATTTTTCCAGAAAGTTCTTTACTGCCTCCCAGGGGTAGATACTGTTGGATTCGTCACACACCACCACAACATCAATGAAGGAAGGACAGGCTACACAGGGGAGGACGAAAGAGAGAGATGGCCATAGGTGAGTCAGGCTGCACACCACAGCAAAATGGGGAGTGGGCAGACAGAGCTGAGGGACAGGGCGGCACGTGGCCGTGGTCTGCCCTCCCTTTAACGCCAGGTGCTGCCCAGACCCTCCGCACACCCCACACTTACCCTGCACTGCAGGTGAGAAGCTGGCTGAGAGCTGAAAGTCGGGACTGACGTCCGAGCAGACCCCGGTCGCATAATACTGGCTTCCACACTGCTGCGCCCACAGGGGACCACACGTCTTCCAGGCCATGAGCACAGTGACAAGACACGAGAATGTCAGACCTCTGCCTGCCCACCTAGGTCACCTAAAACTCATTTCCATTTTTCCACCAGACATAGGAGTCGTCAACCCTCAGCATGAACAAGTCAACAGTGCCTTTGAGCGAGCGTAAGACAGGCAAAGAGGAGCGAGGGAGAGGTGGCCATGTGTTGTGCCCATGGCAGGCTTCTGGGATAGGGGTCCTTGGACTGTCAGAGGCGGTGTCAGTGTAGGGGCCAGCCCTTCATGTCACTCATCGAGGTAGAGACGAGGGGTGCTTTCATTCCGGGGAACACCCAGGAAGGAGTACAAAGTCCATATCCTGTCTTTCCATTACCTGGGTGTCGGGTGCTTCATGTGCAAAATGAAGATAATCATGCCTCCTGTGTCTTTTTTTTTTAAGTATAAGAAGGGGAGATAGACAGATTCCCACATGTGCCCCAACTGGGATCCACCTGGCAACACCATCTGGGGCTGATGCTCTGCCCATACAGGGCTGATGTTTGCAACTGCCTGAGTCAGAGGCTCCAGGGAGCCATCCTCAGCTCCCAGGGCCAACACACTCAAATCAACTGAGCCATGGCTGTGTGTGTGTGTGTGTGTGTGTGTGTGTGTGTGTGTGTAGGGAGAGATGGGGAGAGAGGGAGAGAGGGAGAGAGAGAGAGAGAGAGAGAGAGAGAAAAGGGAAGGTGAGGGGGAAGCAGGTGGTTGCTTCTCCTGTGTGCCCTGACCAGGAATCGAACCCAGAACTTCCACATGCCAGGTTGACACTCTACCACTGAGCCAACCGGCCATTGCATGCCTCCTATGCTTTTAATGTTGTTGCAAAGATTAAATGGGTCTCTAGGTATAAAACACTTAGAACAGTGCTGGGTAAAAGGCATGTGGTATGGAATTGTTAGCCAGCATCATTCTCGTTGTTATTCTTGAACACAGGGCTCTTCCTGCCCCTTCCATTTGTACTATTCTGCAGAAATCATAAACCCACATGTCCCCCCAGGGCCAGGCTGGAAACCCAGAAGAGAGCTCAGGGCCAGTTGTAGACACCCAGGTGAGTGAGGAATTCACACCCTATATGCAGGACAGCCAGATTGCCCACATTCTCAAGGACAGTCAGAAAGGACAAATTTTGTGTTAAAATGCAGTTAAAAAAAAAGTGTTCTGTGCTTTACAAACAGATGAGGCTCATGAACTGCTAGTTTTTAACTCTGCTAGAGAGAAATGTCTTAGAGGACTTCAGAGCCCCTCATTTCCACTCTCTGAAGCCTTCGGTCATAAAGGCTGACACCGGTCTTCTCGCCCACATCGTGTGTGCTCCCTTTCTGCACCCAATCCCAAACTCCCCTTCTCCGGCATGCCCGAAATGCCAAGAATGGACTCAACCCCACAGGAATGACTAGATTAAATAATATTTTTTTTTTTTTTCTTTTTCATTTTTCTGAAGCTGGAAACAGGGAGAGACAGTCAGACAGACTCCCGCATGCGCCCGACCGGGATCCACCCGGCACGCCCACCAGGGGCGACGCTCTGCCCACCAGGGGGCGATGCTCTGCCCATCCTGGGCGTCGCCATGTTGCGACCAGAGCCACTCTAGCGCCTGAGGCAGAGGCCACAGAGCCATCCCCAGCGCCCGGGCCATCTTTGCTCCAATGGAGCCTTGGCTGCGGGAGGGGAAGAGAGACAGAGAGGAAGGCGCGGCGGAGGGGTGGAGAAGCTAATGGGCGCTTCTCCTGTGTGCCCTGGCCGGGAATCGAACCCGGGTCCTCCGCACGCTAGGTTGACGCTCTACCGCTGAGCCAACCGGCCAGGGCCAGATTAAATAATATTAAATATATAAAAGAAAAAAATGGGAAAGAAGAAATCTAGTCAAGATCTTAAAAAAGCAGCTACAAGTTTACCTTTAAGTTGCAGACCAAAGATTAAAACTGAACAGAAAGTGTGGACTTGCAAAAATCAGTTGGAAGCATAAAAGGAAATTTATCTGACCCAGTTTAATTGCTGGCGTCTCGGAAGAGAAGGCAGCGGCTGCGCTCCATTTTCATGCTTGGTGAACAGGCTGGGCTTCCCCCTAAAAAACTGGTTCACTCTGCCAGTTAGGGTGAAATCATAACTGATGCCTTTGGTAGTTTTTCCAAAGAACAGATACCAATGATTAATTTCTATATCCTCAATCCCAAGTCGGTATTTTTCCTAATCACCTTGCAAAATAATTACTCATGAAATATTCAAAAAAAAATTTTTTAAAGCGATGGAAAACAGCATTAAGAAGTTGAAATTAGAATATGCCAATTGTTACTGCCAGAAATACATTCCCGCTTTAAGCCCAGAATTTAAGGAGTTTCAAAAAAAATGTGATGATTGTTCGTCTTTTCCACATAATTCTTGAGTATCTTAAGATGTTGGTCTCTTAGGCATGTAAAAAAAAACTGGCTTTCTTCTCCTTCTTCTTCTTCCTCTTCCTCTTCTTCCCCTTCTTTTTCTTCTTCCTTTTCCTCCTCCTCCTCTTTCTTCCTCTTCCTCCTCTTTTTCTCCTTCCCCTTCCTCCTCTTCCTCCTTCTTCTGTTTTCTCTCTCTCCCATACATCTCTCTTTTCTTCCCTCCCTCTCTGCTCGCTACATGGTTAATCTCTCAAATTCTCTTGTGATTTTATTTTACTTTATCTGAAATTACAGGTGAAAAACCTTGAAACACATTGTCATCCATAAGTCTCAATATATTTCTCTTTCTGAATTTTCTCAATTTTAAAAACAAATAAGTAAAAAAAAAAAAAGATGAAAGCAATCCTATTATAAGGATTTAGAGATATCCTAAAGCATGAAGGAAGATTCATGACAACATTCATCTATGCACTGATGCAATACATGTTATAAGCAACACTCGATTTACTTAGCAGTACAAAGTCTGTCTGAATACTAAGTATCTATTCATGCAAGTAGAATGATGTAGCTCAAAATTGATTCATTTTTAGAAGACTCCTGTTATACACATAGGCTCTTAGGTTAGCATGTCCTAGGTGTAATCAATGTCAAGTTAAGCTTTCTCGGACTATTTTAATACGACAATAGTACAAGTAGGGTACACCTGTAAAAGCTGCTGGAGATGGGTGATTTCAAACTGGAATTCTGTTTGCTTTTCAACTTCTTTTGTGTGTGTGCAATGATTTTAATCTTTTCATATCATCAAATCTTTTCAACGATTTCCTATATTATCTCTTTGGTTAGTGCTAAGCTCAGAAATGCTCCCCTCTTTTGGAAAATTTCCACTTTCTTCTACTTGCATACATCAACTCTCTAATTCCCTTGAAAGCGCACTTGGATATGTAAGTTATTAACCCATGGAGTGGCCAGAACACTTGGTCAGGAAGGTATTCTATCTCATTGATTTGTGATATCTCTTCACAGCATTCGAGAAAGTAGATGAGAGACTGAGCCACGCCTTCACTAGTATCAGGTTAGCCAAAGGTTAGGGGAAATGATTAAAAACAAAAGTACGTTTCAGCCTTGAGACCTGCTTTTGGAATCAGCAGGACCTCTCTTGAGTGTTGCTATAGAAAGGAGAAATGAGCCCTGGCCAGTTGGCTCAGTGGTAGAGCGTCGGCCTGGCGTGCAGGAGTCCTGGGTTCAATTCCCGGCCAGGGCACACAGGAGAAGCGACCATGTGCTTCTCCACCCCTCCCCCTCTCCTTCCTCTCTGTCTCTCGCTTCCCCTCCCGCAGCCAAGGCTCCATGGAGCAAAGTTTTCTGGGGTGCTGAGGATGGCTCTGTGGCCTCTGCCTCTGGCGCTAGAATGACTCTGATTGCGGCAGAGCATCGCCCCCTGGTGGGCATGCCGGGTGGATCCCAGTCGGGCGCATGTGGGAGTCTGTCTGACTGCCTCCCCGTTTCCAACTTCAGAAAAATACAAAAAAAAAAAAAAAAAAAAAAAAAAAGGAAAGGAGAAATGAGACCCAGAAAGACCACACATTACTTTTCAAATGCAAAAATAAAAAAAAATATGGTGTTCCTTTTGCTCGTCCTTCTCCAAACATTCCGGGGCAATGGCTTTGCTGAGTGTCTTAAGAAGCCTGCCCATCTCCAGGTTGTTAGTTCACAGTGGATAGCCCACGGCTGGTCATAAAGCAAACTCTAACATTTAAACCTCAAGATCTGTTGTCATAGGAGGGAGGCCGAAAAAGACTGACTTCATACATCCTTGAGGAGGACGGAGATCCGAAAAGTAAACACTCACAAGAAATCCTCCGGTTCCCACGTTCCTTGTCAGAGTCAAGCCCAGGCTCATGTTGGTTTTCATCTCGGTAACGTTGGGAATGCTGACGGAAGCTTTCAAAGGGAAATTAAAAAAAAGTTTTAAAATGTTCTCCACTTATTTAAAGCTGTTTAAAAACTTCCCTTGCACACACACATTTATTTGAAGCCCTGTATTTAGTGCCAAACACCCGGAAGCTCAGTTGACCAAGCATAAGGCTGCGAGAGGCCTTCCGTGACCCACTGGCTCCCTCACCTGTGTGACGCTGAAGGTGTAAGTTACTGGGGGTGGGGTCCAGAGAGGGCGGAACTTACAGGCATTTACATGTTAAATGTTCAAAGTGCCGGGCCACAAAACACACCTGAGGACTCCATTTGGTCTCCAGTTTGACATCCTTGTCCTTTCCAAGGTCATGACAACTATCTAATGCTTCATTATGGATCAGAAAAAAGTATCCTTACGGTGAAATTGTAGGATGCCACATGGTGGAATCCAGCTCAAAGCAACAGTGAGAAGATTTTATAAGGAAATCCTGAGGCTAGGCCCATCCAGCAATAAATAAATCTCTCCAACCCCGTCTCTGCCTCTGACCCAGCACCATCCACTGTGCCTGTCCCTGAACTGCTGAACACTGCCGTTCTCCTCAGTGACACCATGACCTCGCGCTCCCCAATCTCTGCCAAGACAACTCTGCCATGTTCATTTATCTGATCACATCCCAGGATGACCGTTCTAAACCCTTATCCTCCTTTCCAGGCCTCCAAGTTCAACCCAGGTCCCCTCGCTGTCTGTGAACAGCGCGTCACCCTGGAAGTGTGAGCTCAGCCTCTCCGCACATCTGCCCGAGGATCGCCGTAGGAATCCTTCCTTCGCTTCTTAGAGAAGAGAACACCCTTTCTCAGATGCCTCAGGTGCTGGTGATCCCATTCGGACAGTGCAGCTCTTGACAAGCTGTCACCTCCCGTTTACCTCCTCCGTCCTCTCTCCCAGCCAATGAGATCACCCCCCTTTTATGAGAAAAATCTTCCCTGGGCCCCGCGACCCCACCGAGCCATTTTCCTGATTCTCCTCACTACTCCACCTCCTGAAATAGAGGCCGGCCTTCCTCCATGCACCTGTTCTCTACTCACGGCCCCTAAATTCCTTGTCATCTACGTTCTCCCATCCACACTGTCGGGTCTATCCTCCGGATGCGATGATATGGGGTGCCGAGAGGAAAATAATAGAACGTCTAGGTGTGTTTTTATTCTGCTAAATGTATTATTTTTGGTTAGGAAGATAATATGTCAGTACATGTATGTCATTTTTAAAAAATAAAATGAATACATTAGGGATGGGTGTTCAAAAGCGAGAGGTAATATGAAACATTAGGGGTGTGTGTGTATGTGTGTGTGTGTATGTGTATTTTTTTTTCCTTTTCCAAGTGAAAAGAGGGAAGATAGAGAGACAGACTCCTGCATGCACCCCAACTGGGATCCACCTTGGAACCCCCATCTGGGTCTGATGTTCTGCCCATCTTGGGCCATACTCATAATCAAGCTATTTTTAGCACCTGAGGCAGAGGCTCCATGGAGCCATCCTCAGCACCTGGGGCCGATGCATTCAAACCAATAGAGCCAAGGCTGTGGGAGGAGAGAGAGAGAGAGAGAGAGAGAGAGAGAGAGAAGAGGGAGGGCTGGAGAAACAGATGGTCACTTCTCTTGCATGCCCTGACCAGAATTCAAACCTGGGAGTAGCCAGCTAGGGCCTGTATATATTTTTATTATGTTTAGAATTTATATGTATTCTATGTGTATGATGAGTATTGAAAATGTTTCAAGAATACAAATCTCAATCACCTGCACCCTCCTTAAACAAGACGAGCCTCTGCCCTCAGTCACAGTACCCTCCACCTCCAGCCTTTAACATGATTGACAGCTGGCCCATTTCACTGAAGACAGGTTACTGAGTCCCTGCTGTACGTCAGCAATGACTCTGGAGGTCAGGGAGACACAGGCATGTCAGCAACACTCTCGCCCTTGTTTCTAAGTCTTAGTCACTGTTTTTGAATCTCTTCTTTCCTTCGATCTCCACAACAGTGTACTTTCCTAATACACCCCTCAATTCCTCAGGACTCCGGGACTCCTCAGTGCTGGCTCTTTTGAATGAGGATGATAATCGAATTGAGTAATTTTTTATTTTTTTGCCTGCATCAGGAAGCGCTGTGTGGAAATATGACTCACTTAGGTTTCCAGTGGCATTTTGTAATTTTTTACATTCATAGAGAGTCTTTGAGATGTGGGCAATTACAACAGCAATTCCAAACAACTACAGATAACTCCAAATCGTGACTGTCTTTTACTAGAAGGACATCATTTAGATATAGTACCTCTGAGATCTGTCCAAAGACTGACATGTCTAGACTTCATGGCTTGTTTTGAAGGGTGAGAGAGAGAGAAAAAGGGGGGGAGAGAGAGAGAGAGATGTGGGTGGACTTAGATTTCTGTAAATAATCCAAAATCATCCTAAATGTTGGTGCAAACTGGTTCCTATCTAGAGGTAGATGGGTAGATGGCCCAGGAGACAGTACATTGTTGACACATCTTATTACATCAGGCCTTCAAACTGTGTTGGAAATTTAGATACAATTGGGTCCCATTAACTGGGCAGGGGCAATAAAAGCTGGTATTTTTTTAAAACAGAACTGTGATTGGTTTTGTTACTTTTCAATCGTGTATACAACAAACCAGGTTTTGTTATTTGTAAAAAAAAAAAAAATTATCACATTGCTAATTACAACTTACTTTGCAAATTGAGTTTTTCACATGTGGTCGTGGGTAGGTCGACAGGACATTTGTACACGTCTCCCATTCGGTTCTCGGGAAAGCCGCTCCATGGTGAGCCAACCAGTAACCTAGAAATAGGAGTTTATTTTATTCAATGTGAAATGTTAGCTAATGTGTCTTAAAGATAGACCAGATCACAGAACAGTGGAGACACACATCTCGTTTCGATTTTTAATTAGTGAATAGCTCACGTTTGTATGGCTACAATTTGATCATTTTTCCTTTCCTCCTTGCTGATCGATGTCTGGCTGGATGTCTGACATACAGCGGTCCTGTTCCAGTACATGGGAGGTCTCTTGAAAGCACAGCTGACCAATGGAAACCTAATGCAAGCCACCAGCGTCAGATACCTATGTCATTTACAATCTTCTAGTAGTTACATTAATAATATGAAAACCTTATGTTGTCAGACCAGGTGGTGGCACCTGGGAGTGCCAACCTGGGACGCTGAGGACCTAGGTTGGAAACCCCGAGGTTGCCAGCTTGAGCGCGGGCTCACCAGCTTCAGTGTGGGATTATAGACATGACCCCGTAGTCGCTGGCTTGAGACCAAAGGTCATTGGCTTGAAGCCCAAGGTCGGTGGCTTGAGCAAGGGGTCACTGGCTCAGCTGGAGCCCCTAGGTCAAGGTACATATGAGAAACAATCAATGAACAACTAAGGTGCCACAACTACAAGTTGATGCTTCTCATCTTTCTCCCTTCCTGTTTGTCTCTCCCTAATATTAATAATAATAATAGTAAAGCCACATGTTGAAATTAATTTAAATAACATACTTTACTTAACTCAGTATATAGAAACTACCATGCAGTGTTAGTATTTTAATGAGCTATTTAACATTTTTTTTTTTTTTCCAAATTAAGTCTTTGAAACTCAGTGCGTACTTCCTACTTAGAGCACAAACCACTGTGGACAAGTAACATTTCAAGCACTAGTAGCCACGGATGGCCAGTGGCTATCGCAGTGGTCAGCCTCCCCATAAAGAAGGGAACAGGAGTAAAAAGCAAAAACTCATGTTAGTCGAGTGCTTTCTACGCGTTAAGAACTTCCAGGTTGTCTAGGCCTAGGGAGCAGATGAGATAGCTCACTGGCTTTACGTTTATCATTTCTATAATGGGGTCAGACCTTCGCAAACAGTACAGAGTGCTATGTTTACAGCCAGAACACAGGATGCGGAGGTCAGAGCTGCTGCTCACACTGCCCCTTCGGGGAGAGTCACTTCCGTTTGCGCTTCTGCAACCAGAGGCCGTGGGCTTTCCCGCAGAATCACTCAGCCAACATCTCTGACCACGGAAGGGGATGGAGAAAGTCTATGTGGCAGTCTGGTAGAAACTGTCACAGGTCAATTGCTCAGTGACAGCCAGTTATGAAGAAAGGATACTTGTCTCAGCAATTTTCCTTTGTCACTGCTAGGAAGGATTAGTTTATCTCTTTAATAAAACTTAAATTTCTTCACAAGCCATTTGTATCAAAAGTTTATCGTTGTCAATTAAACAGCATGTGCTACATGCTAAGCGCTATAGGAAGACTTTTAAAAGTCTAAGGCCCACGTCTGTTGAGTAAATCTAGTAAAACTATTGAAAACACGTGACAATTAATATAATAATGATACAAATGAATGAAAAGGTACGAGTAAGTTCCCCTCTGGAACCAATATTAAAATGGTCAAAGGACAGAGGTAGCAGTCACCCTTCTCAGCAGAGGGACCAACGAGAATATTCCAGAACAGAACAGGGATGACTCTGAGAGATGGTTGATGGTTCAGTACTAAGTTTCTCCCCTTATTCATCTCACATAATTAGTCTCAAACTAATATATATATATATATATATATATATATATATATATATACACACACACACACACACACACACACACACACTTCTTTTTAGATTTTATTTATTGACTTTGAGAGACAGGGGAGAAAGGGAGAGAGATGGATGGATAGAGAAGAGAGAAGTATCAAGTCGTAGTAGTTGCTTCTATCTGCTTTGACCAGGCAAGCCTGGGGATTTGAACCAGCGACCTCAGCGTTCCAGGTCGGCACTCTATCCACAGCACCACCACGGGTCAGACTCAAGCTAATATTTTATAAAGCCTTCTTGAGTACTTCAATTCAATTAACTTTGATTAAAGTTAGAGTTGAAAGAGTTTTCCTCTTATAAGTGTATTTAGCTTAGTTTGCCTATTAACATATTAAATGCAGACAGGATTACAATAATATCTGGCACGTGGAATTAAGGTGTTGGAAAAAGAAATCTGAGTGATGGATATTAGTAAGGTATCCACATTCTTTTTAATGGAGGGAGAGAATCGGTCCCAGGATTGGAAACGTGGATCTGAGTACATCTCAGACTGGTCAGATTCACGACAACTCAGAGGACATGAGGAAAGTCTCGAAGACTCTGTACTGTGAGAATTGCCTTTCTGCCTCGTCTGCGCAAGTCCTTGTCCTCATCCCCCACGTGGGGCAGCATGCACCACCTCTGCCGTTTGTGGGTAGGACGCGTCATAAAGTACGAGAAAGACATAAAGAGATACAGGGCTCTCACGCACCCCTCCAGTTCTGTTTCTCTCGGTGCACCTTCCCAAAATTCCCTATTTCCGCCCTGGTAAACTCAGCTCCTCCACTGAACCAGAGTCTCTCTTGCTTCTAAACCTTCACGCAGTCTGTGTCCTGTCTGGCGAAGTTCTAATACTTACTTAAGTCTCCCATTAGAAACCACCTCCTCCAGGAAGTCCCCAGGCACTTCTGAATCTGGGTGAGGTGGCTTTGCTGAGTGCTACCCTAGCCTCTGACTTTTCTCTGGACCAGTTTTTTATCACATGACCCTGTAACTGCCCGCCCACTGACTAAGTCCCCAGTGAGAGAAGAAAGGTCCGTGAGGACTGGCCCGGGTGCTGGAGCTCCGAGAAACAGCTAGTTGACCTAATGGATGGAAAGACAAATGAACAAGCCAATGAAGAGATGATTCTACGTTATTATTTAAAAGAATTCTCCTGGTTGAAAAGAAATTAAGCAGAGAAATGAAAATGGTTAATTCTCTTCTTATTATCCCAGTTAAAGTTAAAAAAAAAGAAGAAGAAAAAAGAACTTTGTAGAGTCGAGAGCAAGTGTCCACATACTGGCCATGTGGCCACTGCTCCTGAGTCAGCCCCCCATGCCGGCAGCTCAGCGACCTGTGTGGTCCCAGCAGAAGCTGATGTGGGGCCTGAAGGGACCAAGAGGGCACCTTCTAGCAGGAAACGATGATAGGACGGATGGCTCTCCTCTCCAGCATGCTGGGGAGAGACATTAATCCAGCAAATCTTAAGATAGCTGGGCCCACATGTGAGGTTTTCCAAACATGATCGAATTTCATGAGAAAAACAAGCCTGGGAGGAGTTTGTGTCCATTTTCCAGATGGAACCACTGAGACAGACGAGCAACGGACTCGTGTCCACAGCCCTACTGAGAGCCAAGGGCAGTGGGTCCTGAGGCCCAAACTCTTCACCCTCAGTCCTTCCTCCCTCCTCTGAGCGGCAACAAGGCCTGGCATGGGCCCAGGCTGGGCAGCCTATCTGAGCATCGGGGCTCAGCTGCAGAACCACCAAGGAGCAGAACCTGGAAACGGAGAGCCAGGCCCTGCTCACTGCGATGGGGGCTGTGACCGTGCGGTGTAGGAGGGGATGCAGACCTGCACCCACGCTGCTGCGGGGCCAGGCTATCCTGTCTACGCGCAGGTGAGCACAGGATGTGTTCAGACAGCACCCGCTGAGTCCTGTCCCAGCCCCCACCCACCCAGAAAAAGGCACTGTAGGGCAGAAACTGCATCTCAGCTAAATGGAACCAGTTCTCCCCCGAAGGTTTCAGCAGCAAAGCCACACCACTAGCTGCCGGCCTCCTTGATGACAAAGCTCACAGGGCTACTGGCCATTTCCTGCTGACTCATCGTCTCCGGGACACCTCCTCCACCGCAAGGAGGAAGTCAGGATTGACAAGCGGCAGCTCAGGAGGGGTTCCGGCATTCCCACCAGCCCTGGGGGAGCACGGCCCCCATCCATCCGGCCGGAAGGAGGAAAGGCAAGGCTCTGCACTGTGTGTGCCACTTCACAAGAAAGATGGGACAGTTCTCAACAGTCTCTCAGAGTAGCCACATGGATCTAACAGTTTTGTCCCATTTAAGCTCTAAACACTAGAAAACAGTGAACAGTGGAAAACCAGACCATTCTGGTAACTGGGGAAGAACAGCAAGGAAGTGCCTGCCCTATGTGACACATCCTCCAAATATCATGAGCCACACTGGTAAGCAGCCGCCTGGTCATGCCAGTGACTACGGAGGATGTGTCCTTTGCTGGGGCTGCTCCCAGCAGATGCCCTTGTCCCTCCCACCCAAGGGTCTGGGTGACACCCTGGTTCCTGATAATGCATCCTTGTAAGGAAAGGCCATGACATCACAGTGACTGTTCCGAAGGAACTGGAACATCCTTCAATGATCAGACAGGAAGAAGAGGAGAGGCTGGTATATTTAGGCATAAAATTTTATGTAGCCAGCAGTAGCAGAAGGACTCACGTGGAGAGAGAATGTCATGAAGGTGGGGGACAGGAAGAGCGAGCGGGGAACCCTGCAAAATGGGGCAGAGCCCCTGCAAGGTCGTGGACGCCACCCCGGCGCCAGCACATGGACAGGCCACACGGACAGTGTGTGCGCCCTGTCTCCAACCAAACGGAATCCGAGATACACACGTCCCTCTTCCCCACGGTGACATCTGGGCCTTTTCCAGACTGCTTAAAATAACCCTTCCTGCTCAACAACCTTGTGGGAAAATAGTGATTATGTAGAGTTCCCAAACAGAGTCAATCTGCCCACCTCCACGGGAATGTCAAGTTCTTTGCCAAGCTGGTAAACAGTATTTATGGTGGTGTGGGTCATTTTAAACCCACGACCTGGGGCTGTGATAGATACCTTCCTTTGGTCTGTGAGTCTCTAACCTCTCCAAGCATTCTTTCAGTACCAGTGACTTTTCTCAGGATTACTGACAGACGTACTGAAAATAGTCAGGAAAAAACATATTTTCTTTCATTTATCTAACACGTATGGAGATCCTAGGAGCTGACATTTTGCACAACTCCAGGGGGAGCCATTCCCATATGGATGGTGAGCCCTGGCTGTGTGCAGTGGCCGACCTGGGACGCTGTAGCTGTGAAGGCGGCCAAATGTACTACGGGCCAGACTTGATTCAAGGCAGTGACGATACATTAATGAATAAGTCAGTCAAATCTTTCTGGCCTGATGGAGCTTACATTCTGGGGTGGGGGGAAGACAATACATTTAATAAGTTAGTGAGACACATGGTGACGGTGATCAGTGCTTTGTGGAAAAATGAACAGGACAGAGCCAGGTGTGGAGGGGACTGAGGTGCTTATTAGAATGGTCAGGGAAGGCCTCCCTGAGGAGGTGACATTTCAGCAAGGCCTTGAAGGAAACTAAAGGAGTAAACCGTAAGACTCTGGTGGAAGAGGAGTCCAGTCTGTGGAAACAGCAAGTACAAAAGCCCTGTGGCTGGACCAGAGCATGGGAACAGGGAAGAGAAAGGCAGTGAGGTCAGGCTGGGATGGGGCCGGTCCCAGACCCACGTGGATGGGAGTGTACAGATTCAGCTTCCCTGAGTGAAACGAGAGGCCTGGAGGGTTTCGAGTGGAGTCGTGATGTGATCTGACATATTTTAGGAGGCTTTCAAAGGCTGTCCTCATGAGAACGACAGTGTTGGAGCAAAGGTGAGGCAGTTAGGAGACAACCGCCATCATTTGGGGCGAGGGGGAAGTAGGCCACTCCCACAGGGATGGTGGGAGAACAGGTGGCGAGGATGTCCTATGTTAGGTACATTTTGAAGAAAGGGCCACCCCACCAGTATTTCTTGAGAATTTAAAGAAAAGAAAAGAAAAGAAAAGAAAAAAGAAAGAAAGAAAGAAAGAAAGAAAGAAAGAAAGAAAGAAAGAAAGAAAGAGAGAGAGAGAGAGAAGGGAGTCATGCATGACTGTAGGGTTTTGGCTAAGAACCTGAAGGGCAGTAAGTGCTCCACATCAGATAAGGGAGTACTATCAGTGGAGCAAGCTACTGAGGTAAAAGGACATCAGGGTGTATCTCAGAAACCCAACAGATATCTTACTTGGAATTAGAAGCCTATTGTACATAATAACCACATCAACACAAGACATTTCAGAACCTATGGTATAGAAATATTGTTCCTTATATCACTTAGTCCCGAGCCACTGACAACACAAGGTGTCGGCCTGTTCCACAGGGCCACATGTTTCCTGACTGTAACCTTCAAGGAACTTAGGATGGAAAGAACTCTCCTGAGAAGACCGTGTGTCTCTGGAAGGAGGAAGACAGGTAGATAGAGGTCATTTTTTTGCTCTCGGTTGACAAATATGGCTATTATGAATTTAATACTTAAACTCTTTGGCGTCTGTTGAAAGGCAGTTTGAGTATATAAGCCTCATTATACTGCCTCAGACTTCTTTGGCTACCAGATTGTTTCCTCCAACAACAGGACGGGGAAACCCTGGGTGCAGAGTCCACCAACCTCATTACTGCCTGAAACACCTTAAGTTTACTGCTCTGTCTCCTGAAAACCCTGGGAATTCACTTCTGCACTGGAAGCAAGGGAATCAATAAAAACAGATTCTGTTACGCTGACTCATCCAACATGCAACCGTTGACCTGGAGTTAAACTCAAAAGCCAGGATACTCAGTTTTAAAGCTCTATGATGGTATAAATTCTGCATTCTTGGGCCCTAGTGGGGAGAGAAGAAATGATTTCAAGACCACCCACTTGTATAAATAAATCAAAGCCCATGAGTGGTACCTTTCAACTAGGTTTTTTGGCAGGTGATTTTTTTTTTTTGTTTTTTGTTTCTTTTATTGTATTCCCCCATTCAATCTTGGCTGCCACAGTCAGACAGACAGAAAGCGCAAGGACCCTTTTTCTTGCATCTGCACTGGAGCCCCAGCAGCAGACAGTAACTGCTCCAGGTCTGTCAACTAGATGCATTGGCAGGTGGTGGTTTTAACAAGAATAAGGATTGGAGGAGCAACAACGTGTATAAACTGCTTTCAGTTCATAAACCCTTCTCTACAGGCATTATTAACCCCTTTGACACTCATAAATTCCCCATGAGATCAAGTGTTGTAGCTATTCCCGTTATCCTATTAAGGAACTGTTTGGAAGTACCCGCCTGGCGATGAAGCCTAGACCTTTGGTTCCAAACCCTTGAGCCTTCCCCTCACATTGAGTTCACACAGAACTCTGCGAGAGGAGAGGTACCCATTGTTTTCCCGCCACCTGGGCCATAAACAAAATGGGCAAGAGGTTCCACCTGTGCCTTGCAGTGTTCTCTAGATCCCTCCTCCGATGGAGTTAGATGGATGGACATGTTTCAGACAATGAGCCACCAGGAAGCTGTGTGTGTGTGTGTGTGTGTGTGTGCGTGTGTGCACGCGCACGCCCCATTTGCTGCTGTACAGAACGTTGTCCCAGAAGTGGACATCCATGTGTTCACAAAGAGGGGTGCTCAGTGTGATCAGACAAGACAGTGAGGCCTGCAGGGTTCTGAAGGTCATTGGAAACCCCCCTTCAGACACTCTGTGGCAGCAGGCCCCCCCACATGCTAGTCACAAAAGACAGGTGCGTGTGTGCTTGCAGGTGTCCACACAAGTTTGCACTCAGAGTGGGGAAGGGCGAAGCAAGTCAGAGCAGGGGATACTAAGAGTGCTTTTTCTATGACAGACTTTTATTTGTGATAATAGCACCAACCATGCAAACAGGGTAGCCATAAAGATGATTTTTACTTAGTGGGGAAAAAAATGAAGAACTATGGGGTACAAATGTAACTGAATCAACACCAAGGTGGTCCATAGAGTTCTAGAAGACACTTGGGACCCAATTTAGCCAGTCCTTACTGCTGGCCTGGAGAAAGTCATTGTTGACAGGAGACATGCCACATTGTGTGTCTATATTAATAGTGAATTCCATGCCAATAGCATAGTGGTTATTTATAAAAATATTTGTATGGAGTTTTTGGCCCTGGCTGGTTGTCTCAGTGGTAGAACATCTGCCCAGCATATGGATGTCCCAGGTTCAATTCCTGGTCAAGACACACAGGAGAAGCGACCATCTGCTTCTCTACCCCTCCCCCTCCCTCTTCTCTTCCTTCTCCTCCCACAGCCATGGCTCAATTGATTTGAGTGCATCGGCCCCAGGCACTGAGGATGTTAACTTCCTCCTCCTCAGGTGCTAAAAGTAGCTCTGTTGCAAGCAGCCCCAGATGAACAGAGCATCAGCCCCAGATGGGGGTTGCTGGGTGGATCCCAGTCAGGGCTCATCAGGGAGTCTGTCTCCCCATCTCCCTTCCTCTCACTTGAAAAAAGAAGAAAAAAGTACATTGAGTTTTTCAGACTTAGGATAAAAGGGCAAGAATCTATCTATTATAGGCAAATGTCTAATGCCCTTACAGAACAACACATTAGAGTGACAATAATGAAAGTGAAATGGAAGAACAAAAGGGAATGTCTACATCCTGGATTTAAACACAAACCCTGGGAATAAACAGAGTGAGCGTGTGACATGGCACTGCCTGGACAACCCAATGGCAAGATAATTTCCGATTCAGAAAGAAACATAAAGGATGATACTGGCTTATACTGCAAGGCCATAATGAAAGACAAAGGCATGGTGATACTGGGAAGGGGATTGGAATAGCACGCATGGCCAAGACGGAGAAGAAATGGACCACAGTGAACCAGTAGGCTTGGAAGCGAACCCACGATGGATGAGAGGGGGGCTAAGGAGCTGGGCAGAGGGAGGGAAGGAAGGCTGGCAGAGCCAATGACCAAAACCCCTGACTTCTTTCCTGGTGACCTACGCATGGAGCTCATGAGAGACCGCACAGTGGCTTAGGTTTTGAAGGGTTTTACTTCTGTTCTCTCTCAAGGTGCTCAATGCCCTCCCATCTGGCAGAAATGACACTCTCTTTGGGTTCCAGAGAGGTGGTGTGACTTCCCCAAGGTCATTCTGCTCCTGGTGTTGGAGCTGACAGTGAGACCCCTCAAGCTCGGGCTCTTGACAAAGCCCTCTGCACGAAGGAACGAGAAGACAGACACTGTCATCCCTGCCCGGGCAATACTTTTTGTGTGACAGAACTTCCCATTCAAAATACTGGAGTTGATGTGTTATAAGGTTTATACAAAAGTTATACTTAAATATTATTTTATATATGTCAACTACATTATGTCACTCTCTTTCTTGGATATTTATAAAAATATGTGCCTGTAGGGCATTTCATCTCTGTTTTGCATTAATCTACCCTAGGTTTATTACTTATTAGTTCTGTAATCTGAGGCAAACTATTTCACCTAAGCCTCAGTCCCCTCATTGGTAAAAGAGGTGATGATTTCACAATGCTCTTAGAAGCATTAGGAGTAGCATGTGTTCAGCAAAGAAGGAATACTCAATAAATACCAGGTATTGTTAACACCAACATTCCATAGGACTATCTTTGATGTCTGTTATAGAATTGAACATTTTCTATGTTATCTAAAATTCTCTTACAATCTGTTGTATTTACAACAGACATAGAGCTTTGTTAAATAATTTCTTTACTAAAACGTTAAAATTAATTTAAGCTCACGTACTGATAACATTACTTTGTTGGCCATGACACGTGCTCATCCCAGTCCCCTCTTTCCTGAGGGAGTCGTAAGCAGGCACCCGCCATTGCTGGAGCAAAACACATTTCTGCACCTAGCAGTACCCCCGATTCCCAGACAGTCCTCGTCACACAAGCAGCTGCCATGCTCTAAGGTGTTTGAGTCATGAAATGAGCTCAGATTATTCTTGGGTTGGGCCTTCGGGTAAGACAAACAGACTGGCCAGTGTGCAAACCACAAGCCTCCAGGAAATGATTTTAAACACGTCCCATCCTTTTTGCAACTGTGTGATAAGGATTGCATCATCTGCAGCCGAACAATCTGTGTGTAAAATGAGGACACGCCCAAGCAGACAACCCTCACTCAGCCTGGGAACTTTGCTTCCGGACTGAGGGGTGCTCTGGGCTACGCTTGGGGGGGGGGGGTAACCAGCTTTGAAAATCACCCAGCTCATTTAAGACCATGACAAAGCCTCTAGACTTCTCAAAGCCATGCCACCACTATTTTTAGAGTAAATTCCTCGGTGCAACAATAGCATAATAAATAAAACCAGTAAAAGATTGTGTTAAAATCTCATCGATCCCCATGTAAACCATGCCTGTAAATTCTTAGACACAGGGGCCATAGGGAACAGCAAAAGTGTTACTTTTAAAAGAGTCGAGAGCGAGGTAAGAAAACTCAGACTGAAGCAAGCTGTCGGGAAGAATGAGCGGGCTGAGGATGCAGTTGGGGATCACAAGACAGGTGGCAAAGAATATCCATGTGAGCAGAGATAGCCCCTCAACAGCAGCTTCCAGACGGACAAGCAGTAGGGAGGAGCAAAAACAAAGGTGTGTGTGTGTGTGTGTGTGTGTGTGTGTGTATTATAGATTTTAGAGCTAAAAAGGAAAAACTCAGTTATTAAAAGACTTCATAGCAATAGCCCTTCCTGTGCCTAAGATGAACGTGATTGGTATCAGAAGGCAGGTTAACATTTAAACAGTCCTCTCCATACCTGCGGCCCCTGCAACGTCCGTAGAGCTGTCGTAAATCAGCAGAGGAGAAGGCACGGTGCCAATGGTCACACGAATAGGCAGCTCTGGATTGCGGGTGTCACGTGACATCCCGGAGCCCGCGGACTGTGAGGGCAGCTACCCTCACCCCTGGCTGCTTCAGCCCTGCCGTGGGGACACCCGGCAGCCTGGTCCTGTCACAGCCCTACCCTCTGCGGCACTCACCCAGGTGGGGCCAGGCCAGAGAGAGAGACGTAAGGAGGGGACCCCTCTGGGGTCCCTCCCAAGCCTTAAAAAGAGAGAATGGCTCATAATAGTGAGTATGTGAATGACACAAAAATGCACATGCAAGGAAGTGGCTGACAACTGTGGTGTCTTTGGCCACCCAGGCAGCACCTAACCTTCAAGGTCTGCGCCTCGCACTCTGCGCCTCCCAGGTGCCCGGCCTGCGACACATCACACGCTCAGGCCCCGGCTCGGATACGCTGCCCTCTGCTTCACAAGCCACACCGGGGGAGGACCAGCATGCCAGGCCGGTCTTCATCCGTCCCTGCCTGGCACGCCTCCGTGGGCTCGCCCTCAGGTCAGATGGGCACTCACACCTGCTGGTGGTCACATACGGGCTGGGGGGGGGGGTTAGGCCTGGGAAAACCCACCCAGCACAACACCCACTGGAAGGCTCTGCACCAGGGTTAAAAGCACCAGCCCAGACAATGATAGAGGGGTACCCTGTGTCCTAACAGTCATTGTTTTTGTGTTTAGACATCTTCCAGGAAAGACACATGAAGGCCAAGGCCGGATTTAGAAGCATGGTGTCCCTGGTCCTCACATAACCTTTCCGCACCAGAACGTCACCATGAACGCTAGCACACTGGACTGTTTCCAGCATGTGTGTGCTCACAGGGAATGCTGAAGAGAGAAAAGGAACGTGGCTGCCTCTCACTTGCCCCAGGCCTCGGCCCACTGGGCTCCTGTCAACTTTTTGTCCCTTTGGGTCTTACCCAACTTCCAACCTGCAATGTGGCCAGCGACTGAGCCTCCTTACAATCCTGGCCAGGCCCATCACCTCTAATACATCTTTACTGTTGGTGACCCTTTCTCTTAGAGGTACCCTGTCCCAGAAAAACTGTCACTTCAAAGAATAGCCTCAAGCATAACGGCCAGTTGGCCTTGGCAAGGCCATGCTCATGAAGCAGGACATCGGAGAGAGTCTCAGGTCTCGTTCAGCTCATACTTAAGTCAGTCTACTCTAGTTCCCTTGGTAGAGTTCCTTGGGTGAATCATTCGGAAATAGGACTTACGTTCAGTCCTTCCACAAATGATAATGGATCCTCTGGTCTGTGCTAGATAGCACTCTGGGTTCTGACGACATCCAAGTGATCAGAACAACGTCCCTACACCCAGAGGCAGAGGAGGAGACAGATAATGACCATAGAACACATAAAGACCACTTCAAATAGTGACAAATGCCATACAGAACATCAGTCAGCGCACCGGGCTGGAGAGGGACAGCAGGTGCGGTGAGTGCTAGTTTAGACAGACGAGGGGACACAGGGGGTCCGAGACTTGGGAGAACCAGCCAGCCAAGGGAAGGCCCTGGGAAGACTGCTCCTTCCAGGACAAAGGCAGGTGCGGAACCTTCGAGGCAGGAACAGCTTGGGTGCACCTGAGGGGCAGACGGAAGCCCAAATTCTGGAGCACAGTGGACAAAGGTGAAGGAATAAAATAGGATGTGGGCGCGGCCGCTGGAGGCCAGACCATGAAGCAGCTTTTAGAGAATTTTAATTGCAGTGGACGGCCACAGAGGGTTTTACTAGGGGGTGATATTTTCATTTTGAAAAAACACACACATTATTTACTGACTTTCACAGAAAGAGGAGAGAGGAGGGAAGGAATGAGAACTATCAAATCAGAGTTGCTTCACTTTAGTTGTTTATTGCTTGCTTCTTGTTTGTGCCTTGACTGGGCAAGCCCGGGGTTTCAAACCAGCGACCTTAGCATTCCAGGTCGATGCTCTATCCACTGAGCCACCACAGGCCAGGCTAGGGAGTGACATTATTTGGATCATGTTTTAAAAAGTTCACTCTGGCGCCAGTGAGGAGAGTAAAGAGGGGTTAGAAGGGCAGCAGGGGGTGGCTGGGAAGTGCTGGTGGTGAGAGGTGGGCTGTTATCGTGAGTATTGTGGTGGTATGTCAACAGGGACCAGCTATGTGGGGGAGGCGAGAGAAAGAGGAGTCAAGGAGCTCTGGCCTCTTCCGCTGGTATGGACCATCTGATATGCATTCCTTCTCAGTTGAGTTTGACATGTCTGTGTATCGGGCATTAAAGTGGAGATGTGTGATACGAGTGTCTGCACTTCAGGAAGGAATCGGGGATGGATATGTAAAATTGGGGGTCATTAGAAAGTTTATCTGCTGGATTCCAAGGCCAGACTACACCAGCCATAACATCTTTGTAATCTTATGCTTTATGGTTCTCAAAGCGTAATTAGATACTTGTTAGAGATTCTCTCTCTCTGTCTCTCTCTTTCTCTTTTCTCTCTCTCTTGTACCCCAAAGGATGACAGTAACTGCTACTCTCTGGGTTTCCAACGACTGTGCTCATCCTTCGGGCTGACTGACAAACCTTCTACGACGCACACACTGCCTCCCAGGTCTCCCGTGCTGGTTAACCCTCCTCTGCGGCCTATTCCTCTCCGTCCCCTGAGACCGACCCCTGATCCACCTCTTCCAAGCCGCCCTGGGAGACACAGTACCCTCTCCAGTGATTATTTCATTTCACTCCCCATCACAGACAGCCAAGGTCCAAGATGTGAATAATTTGGATTTTAAATGTTTCTTGGAATCCATTTTTTAGAGCATCAAACCCAAGTTCACGCGGAAAGAAAAAAAAAAGGTTGTAAGTGACCGCTCTTATCTGGCAAGCCCACAACAGCCCGTTTAATCACTGCAAAGGGCTCTGGAGGACCCAGGCTCTGAAGCTCGGGGGACTGTCTGCAGTCTTCTGCTGCCGCTGTTAGGGAGATGGGGGCGGTCCATGGCAGGACTCCCGTCTACCAGCGCACATCAGCTCTGGAAGAAGGGGACCTACAGCTCTTCTCCCTAAACAATGTTCAGAATCACCTGAGCTTATTTTTACAATTACCATGGGGAACTTAGAGCATCAATGGGGGGTACAGCTCCATATCCATGAAAGTGGTTGTATATAAATGTATTGATTGTTGATAAATGCAACCATTACACAGCATTAAAAAACTCGGGGCACTTTTGGGAAAAAAATAAAAGATGCTAAATGCACTAGAGAAAGGCACCTTTGTAACTTTCGCCTGGACGCTCGTGAGGACCCTTCCCATCTGAGGTAGGGAAGGCTGAGGGAATGTAGGCAGAGCCTCGATGAAGGAGAAAATTTAGGGAGCAATTCTACAGTCTAGAAATGGCTCAGGGGCAACAGCATCAGCTACATGAAGATTTACAAAGCTGGACAGAAACCAGTTTAGTACAGAAAAAGAAATGAAGATAAATAAATCAAACTATAAATATCTCTATGTCTGTCTGTCTGTCTTCTATAGTCAAAACCAGTATTAGGAATTTGCTAAAGACTACATAAAGAGAATTTTCTATCCGTGGTTTTATAAAGTAGCATTATATCATCCCATTAATTACCAGTCTTAGAGTTACCACTGCTCAAAGAAAAGTTCGTTTAAAAATAGTTGACACCTACTTGTCAATAATACAGTCATGCACCAACCTGAACGAGCACATAGCACCTGGTGTCACATATTAAACACACATAGTTGTTTCTACAGAGGTCACAAAGAAGAGACCACGCTTACCAGTTGCCTTTTGGATTTATAAACTGCTGCACCACGTAACCAAACTGCTCACTTGAAGGACCGGGAAATATCTTCGCCTCCAGGAGCCCAACATTATACGCCACGCAGCAATTCAAAACGCCTATTGAGAAAGATAAAACAGAGCCCACATTTACAATTTGAGGCTATAAATCTGTCACAGAATTATCCAGGGCCCCCTTGCAAACAACTCATTGGATGAAATTCTTTTCCTTCTTGGTTTACCAAGGGACAGTAGCTACTGCTTTTTTAGGTGCTTCTCCAGGGCCGGGGGACCACCACGCTTGGTCCTTCAGATGCATGGTGCACTGTCTTGTTCATCCTCCTGCACAGCCCTGAGACGGGGCTGCTCGCATTGTAACTGTCCTCCAGAGACTCCCAAGATTCCCCAGGTGAGTGTGTCTCACAGGTGGACAGTGACAAGGGCGAGGGCAGGACTTGAGCACAGGGCTGTGTGACTCACAAGCTTGACCTGTCAAACCACATGTCACCTCTGGGGATACTAAAGCCACTTCAGCTCCATGTGTTCTTTCTGATAGCAGAGGACTCTGTGTCCCCAAGGCAGGGTCTGAAAGTGGCATCCTCTGCTGCTGAGCCCCCTAGAGTCCTGGTCGGCAAACTGTGGCTCACGAGCCACATGCGGCTCTTCGGCCCCAAGTGTGGCTCTTCCACAAAATACCACATGCGGGCGCTACCTCGATAAGGAATGTACCTACCTATATAGTTTAAGTTTAAAAAATTTGGTTCTCAAAGAAATTTCAGTCGTTGTACTGTTGATATTTGGCTCTGTTAACTAATGAGTTTGCCGACCACTGCCTAGAAGGTCGAAGATTGAAGATCTGTAGTGGGCTCCCCAGGAAATGTCAACTGAAAGGGCGCAGCTGCGTCTTCGAAGGCGGCAGGGAAACCACGGCTCCTGGAAAACCGGGTTGTGTCCCTTCGGAAGTGATCCTGTCCAAGGATGAACATGTAAGAAAAGGGGTCATTTGTCTCTGATTCTGGCAGGAGCTGTCAGAGCTATTTTGCTCCTGGATGCTGCTTTCTGAATGATAATCATGTTCAGAAAAAACAGAGCATTAACTCGGGCTGTCTGTCCTCTATCCTACCGCATTGGGAGAGAGAAGGGTGCCCGGATCCTGCCACTCCGTGGTTTGCTTCCTGCTGTCTGAGGTCAGCACTCACGTGTGCAGACACGAAGGCAGGGTGCACTCCTTAACACCACCATCGAAGTTCCATTAATGTGTGCTTTCAGGAAGGAATATTCCGCTTTCTGGGCAAGTGTTCTGTAGGTCTGTCATTTCAGACACAGAAAGGATGGAGGAAAGGCCTGCCCCCCAACTGGTGCCCGCGTCCTTCTGGGCACAAATGCCTCTAAGGGCTCCAAAGGAACCAAGGCCTCACTAGTGATGCTTTGACAAAAAAGTAATTTCCTCTCGGAGTGCCAAAATCACTCTCCCATGGACCTGTTCCCTCTAGAGAGCGCAGCGCATTATTTTCCAGAAATGCATGCTGCCAGGAAGAGAAAAAATAATCCTTTTGAATACTCTGGAGCAAAACCCACATTGGTCTACACCTGCGACAGTTCTGAACACCCACAGTGTAGATGCACCAATCCATACCGGTCTACACCTGTGACTGTTCTCCTGAACACCCACGGTGCAGATGCACCAATCCATACCGGTCTACACCTGTGACTGTTCTCCTGAACACCCACAGTGCAGATGCACCAATCCACACCGGTCTACACTTGTGACTCTTCTCCTGAACACCCACGGTGCAGATGCACCAATCCACACAGGTCTACACCTGCAACGGTTCTCCTGAACACCCACGGTGCAGATGCACCAATCCACACCGGTCTACACTTGTGACTCTTCTCCTGAACACCCACGGTGCAGATGCACCAATCCACACAGGTCTACACCTGCAACTCTTCTCCTGAACACCCACGGTGCAGATGCACCAATCCACACCAGTCTACACCTACAACTCTTCTCCTGAACACCCACGGTGCAGATGCATCAATCCACACAGGTCTACACCTGCCACTGTTCTCCTGAACACACACGGTGCAGATGTACCAATCCACACTGGTCTACACCTGCCACTGATCTCCTGAACAACCACAGTGCAGAAGCACCAATCCACACCGGTCTACACCTGCAACTCTTCTCATGAACACCCACGGTGCAGATGCACCAATCCACACCGGTCTACACCTGCAACTCTTCTCCTGAACACCCACGGTGCAGATGCATCAATCCACACAGGTCTACACCTGCAACTCTTCTCCTGAACACCCACGGTGCAGATGCATCAATCCACACAGGTCTACACCTGCAACTCTTCTCCTGAACACCCACGGTGCAGATGCACCAATCCACACAGGTCTACACCTGCGACTCTTCTCCTGAACACCCACGGTGCAGATGCACCAATCCACACAGGTCTACACCTGCAACTCTTCTCCTGAACACCCACGATGCAGATGCACCAACCCACATTGGTCTACACCTGCCACTGTTCTCCTGAACACCCACGGTGCAGATGCATCAATCCACACAGGTCTACACCTGTGACTGTTCTCCTGAACACCCACGGTGCAGATGCACCAATCCACACAGGTCTACACCAGCAACTCTTCTCCTGAACACCCACGGTGCAGATGCATCAATCCACACAGGTCTACACCCGCAACTCTTCTCCTGAACACCCACGGTGCAGATGCACCAATCCACACAGGTCTACACCCGCAACTCTTCTTCTGAACACCTACGGTGCAGATGCACCAATCCACACAGGTCTACACCTGCGACTGTTCTCCTGAACACCCACGGTGCAGATGCACCAATCCACACAGGTCTACACCTGCCACTGTTCTCCTGAACACCCACGGTGCAGATGCATCAATCCACACAGGTCTACACCTGCAACTCTTCTCCTGAACACCCACGGTGCAGATGCACCAATCCATACCAGTCTACACCTGCAACTCTTCTCCTGAACACCCACGGTGCAGATGCACCAATCCACACAGGTCTACACCTGCAACTCTTCTCCTGAACACCCACGATGCAGATGCACCAACCCACATTGGTCTACACCTGCCACTGTTCTCCTGAACACCCACAGTGCAGATGCATCAATCCACACAGGTCTACACCTGTGACTGTTCTCCTGAACACCCACGGTGCAGATGCACCAATCCACACAGGTCTACACCCGCAACTCTTCTTCTGAACACCTACGGTGCAGATGCACCAATCCACACAGGTCTACACCTGCGACTGTTCTCCTGAACACCCACGGTGCAGATGCACCAATCCACACAGGTCTACACCTGCCACTGTTCTCCTGAACACCCACGGTGCAGATGCACCAATCCACACAGGTCTACACCCGCAACTCTTCTCCTGAACACCCACGGTGCAGATGCATCAATCCACACAGGTCTACACCCGCAACTCTTCTCCTGAACACCCACGGTGCAGATGCACCAATCCACACAGGTCTACACCCGCAACTCTTCTTCTGAACACCCACGGTGCAGATGCACCAATCCACACAGGTCTACACCTGCGACTGTTCTCCTGAACACCCACGGTGCAGATGCACCAATCCACACAGGTCTACACCCGCAACTCTTCTCCTGAACACCCACGGTGCAGATGCATCAATCCACACAGGTCTACACCTGCCACTGTTCTCCTGAACACACACGGTGCAGATGTACCAATCCACACTGGTCTACACCTGCCACTGTTCTCCTGAACACCCACGGTGCAGATGCACCAATCCACACTGGTCTACACCTGCAACTCTTCTCCTGAACACCCACGGTGCAGATGCACCAATCCACACCGGTCTACACCTGCCACTGTTCTCCTGAACACCCACGGTGCAGATGCACCAATCCACACAGGTCTACACCTGCAACTCTTCTCCTGAACACCCACGGTGCAGATGCACCAATCCACACCAGTCTACACCTACAACTCTTCTCCTGAACACCCACGGTGCAGATGCATCAATTCACACAGGTCTACACCTGCCACTGTTCTCCTGAACACCCACGGTGCAGATGCACCAATCCACACAGGTCTACACCTGCAACTCTTCTCCTGAACACCCACGGTGCAGATGCATCAATCCACACAGGTCTACACCTGCAACTCTTCTCCTGAACACCCACGGTGCAGATGCACCAATCCACACCGGTCTACACCTGCAACTCTTCTCCTGAACACCCACGATGCAGATGCACCAACCCACATTGGTCTACACCTGCCACTGTTCTCCTGAACACCCACGGTGCAGATGCATCAATCCACACAGGTCTACACCTGTGACTGTTCTCCTGAACACCCACGGTGCAGATGCACCAATCCACACAGGTCTACACCCGCAACTCTTCTCCTGAACACCCACGGTGCAGATGCATCAATCCACACAGGTCTACACCCGCAACTCTTCTCCTGAACACCCACAGTGCAGATGCACCAATCCACACAGGTCTACACCCGCAACTCTTCTTCTGAACACCTACGGTGCAGATGCACCAATCCACACAGGTCTACACCCGCGACTGTTCTCCTGAACACCCACGGTGCAGATGCACCAATCCACACAGGTCTACACCTGCCACTGTTCTCCTGAACACCCACAGTGCAGATGCACCAATCCACACAGGTCTACACCCGCAACTCTTCTCCTGAACACCCACGGTGCAGATGCATCAATCCACACAGGTCTACACCCGCAACTCTTCTCCTGAACACCCACGGTGCAGATGCATCTATCCACACAGGTCTACACCCGCAACTCTTCTCCTGAACACCCACGGTGCAGATGCACCAATCCACACAGGTCTACACCCGCAACTCTTCTTCTGAACACCTACGGTGCAGATGCACCAATCCACACAGGTCTACACCTGCGACTGTTCTCCTGAACACCCACGGTGCAGATGCACCAATCCACACAGGTCTACACCTGCAACTCTTCTCCTGAACACCTACGGTGCAGATGCACCAATCCACACAGGTCTACACCTGCGACTGTTCTCCTGAACACCCACGGTGCAGATGCACCAATCCACACAGGTCTACACCTGCAACTCTTCTCCTGAACACCCACGGTGCAGATGCACCAATCCACACAGGTCTACACCTGCAACTCTTCTCCTGAACACCCACGGTGCAGATGCACCAATCCACACAGGTCTACACCCGCAACTCTTCTCCTGAACACCCACGGTGCAGATGCATCAATCCACACAGGTCTACACCCGCAACTCTTCTCCTGAACACCTACGGTGCAGATGCACCAATCCACACAGGTCTACACCCGCAACTCTTCTTCTGAACACCTACGGTGCAGATGCACCAATCCACACAGGTCTACACCTGCGACTGTTCTCCTGAACACCCACGGTGCAGATGCACCAATCCACACTGGTCTACACCTGCAACTCTTCTCCTGAACACCCACGGTGCAAATGCACCAACCCACATTGGTCTACACCTGCCACTGTTCTCCTGAACACCCATACTGCAGATGTACTGCTGCACATCTTTACTTTTGAGGAAATGAAATGCAGAAGAAAATAAAGGAGCAAATGAAGCAGAGAGTTAGAATAAACATTGAGAAAGATGGCGTCTCTCATCCCAGTTTAACATCACCCCACCGTGCAGAACTCAGAGGTGCTACTGAGACATTACCAATTATCTAAGACACCGGTAAATGCTTGGGGAGGTGATGTCAAGCTGCTCCAACTTTCAAGTTATCTGATGCTGGGAAGGCCACATGTGACTGTGTATATAATGACCTCATTTCCCCCCATTAATGGTAGACCCTGGCAGATCATATAACAACATGAAATCATGATGGAGTTCATTTTCTCATCTAGTAGTTAAATTTTATTAAATATATATATGTGTAGGTTTATATATAAATTTTATTATATAAGTAGATTTGCAGTTATCCATAAGGAAAATGACATACAAGTTATGATTACGATAATACAAAGATAAACTGTGTATTGGGTACTCACAACTGTAAACTTTCTTTTGCACACCCGTGTACACACATACACACTTGAAGGCCTGAATCTCAATGACAGAGCAGGCACAGGGTGTCACTGTCTAAAGAAGGTGAAACGCATTTCTCCCGTGTCTCATAGAAACCAGGCCTCAGAAGTTGCAGGGCACTGGCAGGAGCAGGGACGCAGGACAGTGAGCTGGACATCCCAGGGCAGCAGTCACTAAGACAGCAGGGCAGGGAACACTCGTAGGGAGCAGCAGAGACTCCCAGGAGAAAGGTGCCCTGAGTCCAAGAGAAACCATCTCACCTAAATCAGTATTGGAGCGACTAGGAATGATCTGTCCTGAGACAAGATGCTCTCTCTAGCTGAGGGTCTGTGAACCCAGCAAACAAGCTCTTTCTCAGACACAGTGGTTCAACGGGCATGTCACAGACCTTGCTATGTCTCAAGGGAGAAATGCAAAGAAATTAAGGGGTCCCGGACCATGAACGTTTAATCCAGCAGGTGAGATTCCTTTAGGCGTCAGATCTGACAGCAATCCTCTGCGGCTCGGGGCTCTGTCCCTGGAGCCTGTGCCAGGCTTGCTGGCCTCCGCGTCTCTGTCCCCTTTGGTCCCAGAGGGCAGCACTTCTGCTGAGACAACATCCCTGCAAATGCTGCCGGTCTCCGTGCAGGTGCTGGGCTCCTGGCCACCAGACAGGAGAGCACTCCCCCGACGGACGTTTCTGGTTCCTGCACCTCCCGCTGGCCTCTGCTCAGGGGGTTCAGATCTAGGGAGTGCATGCCCAAGCGGCACTCGGCTCTTCGGAGCGCATGCCCAGGCGGCACTCGGCTCTTCGGAGCGCACTTTCCTAACAGTGAGTTTCTCTCTCTCTTCTATTTTTTTTTTTTTTTAGCTTTTCTATTAGCTTTAAAAAATATTTTTTTGTCATCTGGACAGGCTCAGCTGAGATGTTCTCAAATCATCAGCGTCTGTTCTTCTCTCTCTCCACTCTGACACTCACCCTACTCCACAGGGAAACAGCCAGCTGCACCTTCCATGTTCTGCTTTGGAAGTCTCCGCAGCTAAGTGTCTACATTAACTCTTGAAAGTCCCACTTTCTACACATCGGCGGGTCACCATTGGACCAAGGTCCTTGCCACTGTGTCACGGAGGCTCACCTTCCCTCCAGTTTCCGACAACGCTTTCCTTACTTCCTTCTGTGCTCTGACCAGAAGTGGCTTCAACATCCACGTTCCCAGCGACCATCTCCAGGAGGCAGCCTCCAAAGACCCTCCATCCAAATAAGGTCAGATGCACAGATTTTGGGGAGACAGGACACAGACATATGTTTTGTGGGGGGCACCACTAAATTCTATACAATGGGAATGTGGAGAAGGTACAGTCCTGACACCTGTCCACCTGGGCCGCCTCTCAGGGTGTGGTTACAGTTGATGGCCTGGCTCCCTGGGGGACAAAGGGCAGGCTGGCCAATTTCCTGTTGGTAAAACAGCAGGTGTGCCCCGCCTTGGGCCCCTGCCCTGCACGGCACCTACTGCGTGTGCCCGCATGCCTTGGGACCCGTTCGCGCAGCCCCTGGGGGACCTCACAGGAGGCACAGAGGGAACTGATGTCCACACGCTCGTGCTCACACAGACTGTAGTGCTCTGAGTGACAAAGTCCCCGTCTCTGACTCAGGAAGCCCATGCCGTCGGTCAGCATCCATGAAATGATGCTGGGCTAACGTCCGAGCCTGCCCCCAAGGTGACACCAAACACCAGGCCTGGCAGAGCAGAGAACAAAAACATCCTGATGTCGGGAAGCTCGGGACTGAACGACAATGAAAATGGACACTTTCTGAGGGTTTAGAGAAATCTTCAGATTTCCTACAAGAAAAATTTTCCTACAAGGTTGGAATAGGGATTTGAACAAATCTTATTTACATTTTCAGAAGCAGAGACACTCCAATTGACATCTAATGAATAATTTGCTGCTTCGTTGATTTGTTGCCACCATTTTTTTTTACAGGCTAGGCATGTGTCATTCATCTGACAATGACTCTTTGTTCATATCAGAGAAACACGCACATCACTTCCGTTGCCAGAAAGAAACCCATTCACATGTTGTTAAGTGTGCGGGGGTGTTACGGAGGAACAGCATCCCTCCCAAATTCATACGCTGACATTCTGACTCCCGATGCAACTCTACTTGAAGACAGGGACAGAAAGGAGGTCATTCAGGTTAAAAGAGGTCAAATAGCAGGACCTGAATCTGATAGCACCGTTGTCCATATAAGGTGAGGGGCATCCCAAAGCCACACAGGTGAGCAAGGCAATAGGTCAGCAGTCTGCACTCCGGGAAGGGAGGTCCCACCGGAAACCCACCTGAGGGCCCCTCATTCAGGACGGTAGCTTCCAGAACTGCCGAGAAAATAAATTGCTGTTGTTAACGCAGCCACCTGGCCTGTGGGGTTTGGTGAAGGCAGCCCCAGCCAATGAGACAGGGAGCGATGAGATGATACCAGAAAACTTCAATTTACACCTCTGAGTTTTGACAGATCATTCTATCAAGGCATAAATGCACATGTATGAACACAAGAGAGATACTCATGCCAGTTATACCATTTACAGTGCATATTTTGTGTGGAGTAGGTGTTAATTTTTTGTGTGTGTGACAAAGGAAGTGTATTAAGCCTGGAGAATGATGGCACAGAGTCAGGTGACCTGCGGCCCTTTCCCATTTTTGATTTTGCAGGTGATAAACTTTTACAAAAGTCCACTGTGATGGCTTCTGGAGTCCATTTGTTAAGTGCTTCATAAAACTCAATAGATTTCTCTCTTTTTTTTTAATAAGGATGTTGAAGTGTTTCACCATCGGGCAGACCTATTATGTCCCAACGGCCGAGGGGCCTGGGAGGTCCACTAGGAACCCCAGCTCCTCAATGCACCTTCTACTTACAACATTCTTCGTCTCCTTCCATGTGAGGGCAGAAACTCAGTAGCACTTTTGTTCATTTAGCAAGGCAGCGCCTGTTCGATGACTTGCTGAGTAACAAGACCTGCCTCATGGGCCTAACTGAAGCCAGTATTTCTCCCACTATACACCTCTCGGTTCCCGGGACACTTCGGCACGGACTTGTGGTTGGGGACTGTCCCGACATCCTCGCCTGCACCCACCTTCTTGTCCCTCCTTCTGTACTCACCATCTGCACGTCTGATTAGGGAACACTCCCTCCAAAGGGGACTCGGCTGCTCTCATGGGCAAGTTCTGCCTCCAGAGCTGCATGGTCACCCCTCTCTCCTTCCCTGTCCCTTTAACTCATTCAGCTGGATTCCTGGCTCTTCCATCAACATGCTGACCTCAGGTGTTTTACATTTGTTCCCTGCTCCCTCTGCATGGAGTGCTTTGTCCGAAGAACATCACATGCATCCTCACTGCCTTCTCTCTCTCTCTCTCTGCCTCAGAAACATGTCCGTCAGAGCTGTTTCCCTCACTGCCGGTCGTGGCCAGGCTGCCCATGGTTTCCATAGTGGCTGGTGGTGGCCAGGCTGCCCGTGGTCCCCATCTCCGGTCACTCGTGCCTTTGCCTGAACCTCTTCTCCCAGGCTGGGAGCACCTGTGACTGTGGACCAGCAGAGCTGAAGACTCAACACACCGAATCCAGGGCCATAGATGTCCCCCTTGCAATTACATCACACAGTACCATAAGGTCCATCTCACTGGCAGAGTTCTTCTTGTTTAGCTTTGAAGAAGCCACGGGGTCCACACGGCGTGGGGACTGAGGGCAGCCCCCCACTGAGAGCCAGTGCTGAGCCGAGGCCCTCAGTCCAACAGCCCGGGAGAAAATGAATTCTGCCACCAATCAAAGTGAACGGGAGTGGGTCCTTCCTCAGCCAGCATGCGGATGACACTGCAGCCCTGGCCCACACCTTGACTACAACTTCATGAGAGACCCCAAAGCAGAGGACCCCAGCGAGGCCCACGTCCACCCACAGAAATCACCAGATAACAAATGCATGGTTTCATCGGCCTCCCCAACGAGCATCAGCCTGGGAGATCTAAGTTTTGTAGGGAGAGAGGCTCTTTAAAAGGAAAATATTACAAGAATTGTGAAACAAATTCAGGTATAAAATATAATAGTCACTTAAGATGAGAAGAGCGGTCTTAGCAAGATTTTTCAAAGCTGAAAAAAAAAAAAGTAAACACAGTGACACACTTCTGTTACACATTTTTCCTATGCTTTGATCACATCTTCACTTGACTGTTTCATGAGTTATTCTCTAAAAATATTCAACTTTTCTTCTGGCATGGTACATTGGTTTTATTTTTTTTTCATTTTTATTATTTATAGATAGGAAAGTTTCTGTCATTTTTATAACTTCTTATTTCTGATGCCGTGTAAGTGTTTAGGACTGTTTTCCATCATCAGGCAGGAGCTACAATATATTTTAAGGCCACTCAAGTTTTCTTTTACAGGGACTAATTCAGAAACTCTTGGAAGTTGATATTGGTTAACCAGTTTATGTTGAGGTCTTTGCTGAAACATATCATGTTAGGGACAAAAGAGACAGTGACTTTAACATGTGCATATTTAATAAAGATATCGGGCCAGGTACACACATGGGAGGGACCTGCATAGTGAGGGTCCCCGAAGCGTAAGCCTCGCGTGTTCTGAGGTAAATCTGCCTGCATCTTGGAGCGTGAGGCTCTATTGTGGTCATGGCTGTACCCCAATCCCATCCCCAGTCCTCAGAACCGCGCCCAACACATGGCAGTGGATCGATCATCATCGGAATTCGCAGAGACTGCCGACTGCTTCCCCTCCACTTGACGGGGTGTCGTGCCAGGAATGGGAGATTGCCGGAGGCGATAATGACAAACCTGAAGTTGGCCCCCTTTGGGCAGGTCAGGAGAAGTTGGGGTTCCCTGGGAAAGACAAGGATGCTGGGGAAAGACAGAAGGCAGCAGGAAAAGAGGAAGGCCCACTCGGAGCCAGACTGAGTCCATAAGAGAAGCCATAGGTACGCGTCTGTAGGGCTGAGCAGGGCTGTGAGGACAGAAGCCAGTGGATGTCCCTCACTCGTAGAGCTGCTAAGAATCATAGCAGCCAATGGCTTGCAACACACACACACACACACACACACACACACACACACGATGAGAGAGCAGTGAACACCTGTTTAGTTAGTGTATAATTCTTAGAGTTCTTGCCTGGTTCAAAGGAAGATGCTTCAATGCAGGCTACCAAGAAGACACACCAGTGGATGAGTTAAAAGACAGATTAAAAAGTACATATGGCCCTAGCCAGTTTGCTCAGTGGTAGAGCGTCAGCCCGGTGTGTGGAAGTCCCAGGTTCAATTCCCAGTCAGAGCACACAGGAGAAGCACCCATCTGCTTCTCTACCCTTCCCCCTCTCCTTCCTTTCTGTCTCTTTCTTCCCTTTCCAGCAGCCAAGGCTCCATTAGAGCAAAGTTGGCCTGGCACTGAGGACAGCTCCATGGCTTCTGCCTCAGACGTTAGAATGGCTCCGGTTGCAACGCAGCAACGCCCCAGATGGGCAGAGCATCACCCCCTGGTGGGCATGCCAGGTGGATCCTGGTCAGGCACATGCATCAGTCTGTCTCTCTGCCTCCCACTTCTAACTTCTCTAACACACACACACACACACACACACACACACACACACACACACACATGAGAGAGAGAGAGAGAGAGAGAAGTGAATAACACTGGTTTACTTAGTGTATAATTCTCAGAGTTCTAGCCTGGTTCAAAGGAAGATGCTTAAATGTGGACTACCAAGAAGACACACTGGTGGATGGATTAAATGACAGATTAGAAAATATGTATGTTATACGTACATACATCTATCTACAAATATGCAGACATGTTAGTTTCTATTTAGAATTTTAGAGAACATTTACCAGTAAGTTTGCTTTTTATCTAGTACAGAAGAACACTAGAAGAGCAGACTGACTATATTTTGGGGTGTTGGAGTGGTGGGGTGGTGGAAGCAAGCTAGCCCTTGAAGTATAAGCATTTTTTCAAACCGAAAAACTCCACACAGTGGGCAAGACAGAAGTACATCACAGTGCCAGAGAACAGGGCTGAGACCTCGGGCAAGCCCCTCCTTCTATGTGAGCCATTGCTCTGTCGTCTGTGAAACAGCTCTCTGTATCTGCCTACCTCCCTGTGAGCAGACAATGCACACAACAGGCTCAGCCCAGTGCCAAGCAAACGATGAAGACTTAATAAAAACCCTTTTTTGTGGTTTTCTTTTCTTTTACTACTCATATCATTATGTCACCAAGGAGAGCATAATTCTTGAGAAACTGTAGGGCTTATAGCACTTTACCTCGAACATAAAGTGTGTGTGTGTGTGTGTGTGTGTGTGTGTGTGTGTGTATGCGCAAATATATACCCTGAATCAATGCCCACGGAAGTTTCTGAGCCCTGTGTGATGGATGAGTGGATGGCTGGTACTACTTTTTGCTGAGGCACACTCAAAGCACACCACAAAAGCCAAGGAAACATTATCAGTCCGCACACCCCCTAGGAAGCCACAGCAGCCGGAAGCGGGGGTTACTCAGACCCTGACTTCAAGATGAAGAAAATAGCCTTCAGACTCACAAGTATAGCTAATCATTATCCAGAATATGCATGACCACGGAAAACAGTCACAGGTCATGGGCAGATCGCTGGGACACACACACAACCACAGGAACCCAGAGGCAGCAGCATTGTCTCCATGGAGAAAGCCCTCCCCTCTCCTCTCAAAAGAATAATATGCAGCTAAACTTAGAAATTATGGGCTCTCTGGGAATGACCACACAATATGTACAGATCACATCTGGCTCCTGGCATGAAAAAAAAAAAGAGCACAGGATGACCCCCACAACTGCCCTGGAATCCAGTGGTGTAACATTCCTCCTCTTTCATTAAGAAAGAAAAACACGTTTTCTTTAAAAACCTGTGTCAAATTGTACATTCAGTAAGGACCTAGGTGCTACCCTGCTCCTCCACAGGTGCATTTAGGAATAGAAAACAGACCTCCGGCGGGGCTGCAGGACTCCTGCAAGTCCCCCTGCCGCATCTGACACTCTCCCGCCCAATGACAGGCACCCACCACGAGGTCCCTCAGAAAAATGAATGATGATAACAGCGAATGAGTACCAAGTTTACGGATTAAAAAATAACATGACGTATGCTTCCACAATACACAAAATACTTTTTCATTCACAATTCCATTTGATCCTCCCAAAGGGAATAGTTTTCCTATGACTTATCTAAAGTCACCCAGAAAAATAGCCTTTAACTTAGTCTTCAGACCCGGCAGTAAATGTGCTTAATACTTGTTTGTTTAGTGTAGTGGTTCTCTGCTGGGGACAAATTTGTCCCTCAGGGGGCATTTGGTAACGTCTGGACACATTTTTGGTTGTCGCACTGTGTGTTGGGGGAGGGGGCTACTGGTATCTAGTGTGTGGAGTCAATGATGTCCCTCAATGTCCTGCAGTGCACAGAACGACCCCACCTGCCACCCCATCTCCAGAAAGAATGATCTGGCCCCAAATGTCAACAATGCCGATGTTGAACAACTCTGATCTAAGCGATGAACCGTCTTGTAAGTACCATTAAGTTGATGTTAGTTAAACCATTTCTGGGAATTACCTGACAGTCTTCTGGTCAAGAGGCAGAGTATGTCTCCTCCCCGGAAGCTGGTGGGACGATTTCTGAGTCTGGCTTAGGAGAGGCCACGCAGGAGACGCCGCCCAATGGCACCACATGGAAAGAAAGGGCAGCCTTGCCCTCTGAGGAGCCACACGAGAGACCTTGTGTGAGAACCACCTGGTCAAGCCAGTCTTACAGTCCTGCTTATGAAACCATGACATGTAACAAATAACGGCTGTCATTTGAGGCCACTAAGTTTTAGGGTGATGTGTGGCATGGCCAGTGGCTAGCCAGAACAATCTCCAAATTCGGTTACTGGAAGTCCATCTTCTGGTAAACAGAACTTCTATTTTCTCTCTTCCCTGAAGGCTTCTAGTCCACAGGAAGATGGACATTTTAACTAGAGGCCTGCCACTCAAGTGAAAACGAATTGTGTAGTCAGCCTGGGGGCCACAGAGGACAAGGGGAAGTCTGTCCAAGAGACTGTAAGGAGAAATCCCGAAGGACACCCTGCAGGTGGGAGTCCTGGGCTTTAGTCTTCTCAAAAGCTGGCTATTATAAACATGAGGCATTTACTAGATGATTCCTTGAGGTTTTGTCTGGGCCTAAATTCTAAAACAGCCTAATCCATCTATATTTTTTTCAAAAGATAGGCTTTTTTAGATGGTTATATTAAATATGTAGCCCAGTGAATAGAAAGAACAAGAATTAAATTACATAAGATACACCATGTTACAGCCCTTAAACTACAAAAAAACTTAAGACAAACTACAGAGAGTAAACTAAATTCCAACAGTGAGATAGGCAAATGCACACATTAGTGGTGACTGCACTGTTCAGCACACAATGAGAGCTAGAAAGTACACACATCACCTGTGACCCAGTAATGCCCCATCTGGAAATGATCCAAGAGAGGAAAAGAAAAAAAGCTTTTTGTACAATGACTATTTATAGCCACAGGAGGAGGTCAGAGCCCACAGGAAACAGCCTAAATATCTAAATATCTAACAATGGGACAACAGCCAACCACAGCATGGCAGGATGCAGTCATGTAAAGCTACACTTTGGGAAACCCAGATGGACACACGTATACAAAGGACAGCAAGCGAGAACAAGGGCACAACTAAGTGGAGCCATGAGTTGGTGCTTTTCTCCCTCTCTCTCTCTCTCAAAAAAAAAAAAAGAACTTTGGCCACTTGGCTCAGTGGTAGAGCGTCGGACGGCATGTGGAAGTCCCGGGATCGATTCCCAGCCAGGGCACACAGGAGAAGCGCCCATCTGCTTCTCCACCCTTCCCCCTCTACTTTCTCTTTCTCTTCCCCTCCTTCAGCCAAGGCTCCACTGGAGCAAAGTTGGTCCGGGCACTGAGGATGGCTCCATAGCCTCTGCCTCTGGCCCTAGAATAGCTCCAGTTGCAATGGAGCAACACCCCAGATGGGCCAAGTATCACCCCCTAGTGGGCATACTGGGTGGATCCCGGTTGGGTGCATGAGGAAGTCTGTCTCTCTGCCTCCCTGCTTATCACTACAGAAAAAAAAAAAAAGAGTATTCAATGGGAGAGTCACACTGAAGATAAATAATGATGCTACTTGATGGGAACAAAAAAGTTACAAGGACATAGGAAAATATGTCTGTACTGTCCCAATACATCCATTCATCTTGGTACCTGCCCACAGAATTCTCATACCTAGACAAAGGAGAATGTTTCTCCCATCCAAGTACTAACCAGGCCCGACCCTGCTTAGCTTCCGAGATCAGACGAGATCGGGCGCGTTCAGGGTGGTATGGCCGTAGATGAATGTTTCTCAAAAGCAAACAAACTCTGTCAAGTGAAAGAAAATGATCAACTAAAAGAACATGCTCACAGATGTAGATGAACTTGCCAAGGGGGGGGGGGGTTGCATGCACTAATTAGAAAGCAGGAAGTTGTCAGCTTGGCATCAGTACAGAAAGCGTGCCTTTGATCCGTGTCCCAGGAGCTGTCATATGTTCATCATGATGCCTCATGCCTTCATTGTTTGTGCAGCAAAACGCAAGCCGGCACAAGCACAGAAGACATGGGCCCTGTCTTCTTCTGAGAAGAAGAGTTCCAGTCTGTAGGACTCACAGCTGAGGAGCCACGTGATCAACAGAGAAGGGGACAACTGCCATGAAAGTCCCTATGAGCAGGTCACGTGGATTGAGAAGGCTTCCTGGGTGCATGAGCCTCAGTGACATTGAGACACGTGTGATGTACAGACTTGGGGGTTGAGTTGTAGTTCAGAAAAACCACAGTGCTGTACTCTATTTTATTTTTTTTGCATGCATGAAAGAGAAAGACAGGCAGGCAGGCAGGCAGGCAGACAGACAGACAGGAAGGGAGAGAGATGAGAAGCATCAATTCTTCGTTGCCCCTCCTTAGTTGTTCATTGATTGTTTTCTCATATGTGCCTTGACCAGGGGGCCCCAGCAGAGCCAGTGACCCCTTGCTCAAGCTAGCGACCTTGGGCTCAAGCCAATGATCCCATGCTCAAGCCGGCAACCCCACACTCAAGCCAGATGACCCTGTGCACAGTGCTGTACTCTCAAAGGGGCTTAGGTCAGATCTCCCTCGAACCACAATAACACAATCATGATAAAACAACACTGCAATATTCAGGTTGGATTACTCAGGGGCAGAAATCAAGTACTGCAATAACAGAGGAACTCCTTAATGACTGTGTGCCATGGTCTTAAAGTTTGCAATCCCCCCTCTGCTGAAATGCTCACTCCCAAAGATACTGAGATGATGACATGGGGCCTCTGGGAGCCGCTCAGGCTTTGCCCCCATGGGAGGGACTAGTGTCTTACAAGAGAGGGTCCAGAGAGCCCCTCCCACTGCATGGGGATGAAGGCGCCCCCAGCTAGGAACCAGGAAAAGGGCTCTCACCAGGAGGCACCATGCTGGTGCCCTAATCTTGGACTTCCCAGTGCCCAGAGCTGGGAGAAGCAACGTTCTGGTGTTTGTGAGCCACTCAGTCTCATGTTGTGTTATAGTGGCCCCGGAGGGCAGGAGCACTGTCATATTTACATAAAGGACTTAGTAGTCACAACTTGATTTTGCATGAACACTGTTCAGGTTGTTTACTGCATTTTTGCACGGAGAGGAAATCCATGAAGCTCTCAAGCAAGTATCCCAATTTCCAGGGCTAGCTTCTTCCTTCTTTTCCTCCCAGGGAACAATGTTAGAAAGTGTACAGAACACCATGTCAATTATTCTGAAATAGTCACTCTACCCACCAGCACTGAAAATATGGTTTTCAAAGGCTGCACAGCCCAGAGAGGCAGCATCCACACTCTAACAAGCATCTGAGAAGCAGTTTTGATGGAGGACCTGAGGGAGCTGGCAAACAGTTTCGGAGAGACTTATCCGACTGACCTGCCCCGAAGAAGGCTTCTTCAGTCTGCATTTTTGCATGGTCCCCATGGAAATGAGATCAGGCCTCCCTGAAACAGACAAAGGCCACCCTCCAACAAATCAGGGGTGGGGGAGTGACAACTGCCAACGTCCAAGGCACCCTCGGGTGCAATACCTTTGCTCGGGCTTTTTTCAAAACACAATGCAATGCTCTCTCACATGCACAGCACAGCGTCCATCCCTCTCTTCTCTCCACGGCTCCATCTGAACATTAACCTCATTTTTATATAGAAAGTCATCCAGAGATCAGGGGTTACGTGCGGCTTCCGTAGAAAATCATCTCCAATCATCGCCAGCAGAACTGCAGTTTCTACGAACCACTGGGCAACGGGACAGGCAGCTCTCTCGAAGAAGCATACCTGAAAATCACTGACAGCCCCAATATTCCATGTCCAGAAAATACTGGTGGACCCTCCTTCAGTTTGCGTTTGTACTGATGAGTAAGTGTCACTCACAACGTGCAAGAGTAGGCAGGCCGTGGCCGGATAAAGCACTTGAATACAGGCACTCTGAACTAATTAAACTTTAACAAAATTAAGAATAGACATTAACTTCTTTGCTAATTTATATGATTAATAAAAGTGTCAGAAAATGTTTCAAAACACCCCAGAGTCACACAGAATCACAGGCTTCCCTCATTCACTAACGGAAACTTTGGTGCCCACACTGATTCTCTGTGCTCTCTGGGACCATTATATATATTTATCTCGATAATTTTATTTAGGAAATTAAATTTAATGGGGACTATGATTTCTAAAAAGATTATTTTGAGGCTCTTGATTATACTGGATGGAAATTGAGAATGAAAAGCATAACGAGAGAAACATAAGTCTACGGCTCCAAGAGAACTCTGCACTTCCTGAAAATCTGATCCAAGCACTGATATTGCTGTCCCACCAGGACTGGACCAGCCTTCTAGACCAGGGGTCCCCAAACTTATTACACAGGGCCAGTTCACTGTCCCTCAGACCATTGGAGGGCCAGACTATAAAAAAAACTATGAACAAATCCCTATGCACACTGCACATATTGTAAAGTAAAAAAACAAAACAGGAACAAATACAATATTTAAAATAAAGAACAAGTAAATTTAAATCAACAAACTGACCAGTATTTCAATGGGAACTATGCTCCTCTCGCTGACCACCAATGAACGAGGTGCCCCTTATGGAAGTGCGGCAGGGGCTGGATAAATGGCCTCAGGGGGCCGCATGAGGCCCGCAGGCTGTAATTTGGGGGCCCCTGTTTTAGACTCTGCTCCTAGAAAACAGCACGGTGCTTATTCAGCACAATGCCTTGAGCGTCCCCTGACCTCCAAGCAAGATGGAGCAGGGGTTTAACCCAGTGGGCATACAATGGCGGGACCCAACACTGGTTAGGAACCCTTCGGGGACGGAGACAATGTCCTCCCCTTGTACAGACTTGTTTCCCAGTGGACGGAAGCCACCCTGACCACACGCCAAGTGTCCCATGTTTCCGCACCGGGCCTGGCACATTGCCTGACGTGCAGCAGTTACCACACAAAGATCTGATCAAATCCTAGCTACGGACTTCAGTATGGCCAGATCACCAAGACCCCTGGGGGTCACCTGGGGGGACCCCTTTCTCACAGAGCACCTGGTATGGTCTCAAGAGTCTTCTCTTTATAGGGCTGTTCTTCTGTGCATTTCTTTTTAAATTTTTTTCCAGGTAAATCATTAGTTACCATGACAAATGAAACCAACCAATCAACCACAAAATCTTCCACATCATTGCAGAGATGATTAGACTGCTTCTTCCCGTTTTATGCTGACCCTTTCAGCGACGTCTCAGGCATGGCCGACAGTCCAGACTACGGCTTGTGACTCTAGTGGTAACATTTCCATGGCGTCCGGAGGATACGCTGGGTCCCATCCATCTTCCCCATTTCTCCTGCAATGCTTTTTTTCTGACACACTGGCTGGAGGTGTCTTTATTTGGAGGGATGTCTGAAATTCCATCATGAGAAGCTCACTGCTTTGCAGTCACATAACTGCTCCCTTTTCTGCCCGAGACTGTCCGCACACGAAGACAGGAGCCTTCGTCACCCCCTTTAGAGGGAATTCGCTCAACCTGGCACATGCACCGCCCCTTGGTGTTGAAATCAGCCTGTCTTGGTGGTCACCTCGCAGCAAGGTAGTACAGGCCACGCTGGAATTTTAATTCATTAGGAGGAGGTGCGGCGCTAATATTTCAGCAGTTACTTCCTAACCTGGCTGCACATCAGACGCATATGAGTAACTGGTTTTGAATACTAAATCCCGAGCTCCAATCCATTAATTTAAATCAAAGAGAGGTGTGAACCAGTATTTCAGAGAGCAAAGCTTTGAGGAGGTTGGGCAGCCGTAGCCCAAGGGGGAGGGGAATTCCTGGATCAGAGGGTGCTCTGGGGCTGGGGGTGGGTCCTAGAAATGGGAGATCCCCTCAAAAGTTTCTTTTCATTATAAAAGAAAAACCTGGCCTACTTTGGAGGTCATCTCTTCTAACATAAGACAATAGTGAGTTACAAAGGGATGAGACAAAAAGTAGGAAGCATCCAGGCAGGGAAGACAAAGAGAACAGCCTGGAAAATACGCCAACACTAAAGACAGTATGATCAGGTGCGGTCGGACACAGAAGGTGCATGGAGCTGTGTGTGTGCGTGTATCGCACATGCATTTCCCGCAGTGTGAGTGCCTGTGTGTGCCCCTGAGCGAGGACAGGCGTATTAGAGGAAAGGCTGAACAGGTAGCCAGCGGACAGAGAGCAAAGGGCATTTCCGATCTGCCAAGGAATTTGGACTTGACCCTACGTAAGAAGGGGAGCCACCAAACGATTGAAGCGAGGGAGAGATCAGAGACAGAGAAGCGTTCAGACAGATAACACTGGTGACAATGAGCACACTGGACTGGAGGGATCAGAGACCAAAACAGGAAAACCAGTGTGTACACTCCAGTAGTCCGGACACAAAACACCCAGGGCGTGACGTGGATGATACAGCACAGGCTGCACGGGCTAGGGGGAAGGGACAGAACTCGGAGGTTGGAAGGACGTTGGCCATGAGCCTGAGAACAAGGAGAGGGTTCCTGGGGTCATGTTCGCCCGGAATGCGCCATCAAACAGCAGCTGACAACAGAAGGGCAGGTTTCAGAGGGCAGCTGCTGACTCCAGTTGAGCTCCTGCTCATACAACACCTAGATGGGAACACTGCTCACGGTCAGGGGCAGCCTGGCTGGGGCACTGACCCAGGCTGTGGCTGCCGGAGGGGACCTGCAGCGCGTAGAGGAGGAGCTGGGGTGGAGCTGGGCGGACACTGGCCAGGACCCAGCCAGCGTGAGAGCCAGCGGAGGGCACTGCGCGCAAACGGCCAGGAAGGTAAGAGAACTCGGGAGAGGAGAAGCCAGGGCTGCGGGTGCTTCAGGAGGAAAGACCTGCCAACCCACAGAGTAAAAGGACTTGCTAACTAGAAAGATGCCAGACTATTTACAGCCTGAGGGGAAATGAGGGAGAGGATTTGAAAATAATCATTAAGAAGGGAAAGATTCTGGGTACCAGAAAGAGAAGAGAAGAAATCTAGAACCCAAGAGGCGTGAAGAACTACCCTTGTTTGGCTTGGTGACACACTAGAGAATATAAGTGACTTAAAAATCGTGCACTTAAAAATTGCATTTCCCAGCCCTGGCCAGTTGGCTCAGTGGTAGAGCGTCGGCCTAGCGTGTGGAAGTCCTGGGTTCAATTTCTAGCCAGGGCACATAGAAGCGCCCATCTGCTTCTCCACCCTTCCCCCTCTCCTCTCTCTGTCTCACGCCCTCTCCCAGCCAAGGCTCCATTGGAGCAAAGTCGGCTGGGGCCTGAGAATGGCTCTGGCCCCAAGGGAGCAACGCCCCAAATGGGCAGAGCACCGCCCCCTAATGGGCATGCCGGGTGGATCCCAGTCGGGCGCATGTGGGAGTCTGCCTGCCTCCCTGCTTCTAACTTCCAAAAAATACACACAAAAAAATTGCATTTCCCTTGCCTCTCTGGACCTATTAGTTAAGGCGCATTCTCCAGGCCTCTCACGGTCTTTCGTTTCCAACCTCAACCTGCCGACTACCCATACAAGGGCAAGCACTTCAACAAAGACATGAATGAAACGTGATCAATATGGAACTAATTTTTTAATCTTATTTTTATTAATTTTAATGCAGTGACATTGATAAATCAGAGTACATATGTTCCGAGAAAACATCTCCAGATTATTTTGACCTTTGATTATGCTGCATACCCCTCACTCAAAGTCAAATCATCCTCCCTCACCTTCTATCTGGTTTTCTTTGTGCCCCTCCCCTCCCCCCTCTCCCTCCCTCTCCTTCCTCCTCCCTTCCCCACCCCTCCACCCCACTCCCTGTTACCATCACAGGAACTAATTTTGAGCACTGCTTTTCCTTAAGTACCTGCAGGAAGCATTATGGAAAGTGAATTTGAATCTGATTGTTAACATGAGATTTGTTTCTACTGTAGTTGGCAGGTACGGTGGAGAGAATGTGAGACGTCTAAACACATATATGCACACACTAACGTTTACATTTTTGGTATGTCTGTATATCACATAACTTGTCCAAGTGTACAATTGTGTGCTTATAGTAACAATGAATCCTGGGCCGATAGGGTCACGCCCTATAAAACTTCAGACATCACTCACCTAGGGATTTCAATTCCTCATGTTGGTCTTGGATATTCATGGTAAACCCCCCAAAATGACGTTGCTCCCCTAAGAACCCCCACTGATGTGGAAAAGGGCAAAGCTTTCTTATGATTGCCCTGAATTGGGAGGAAATTGGTTCATTGAATATGCAAATCACTGGAGCAGAAGGAAGAAGTAATTATACAAAATGCTTTACCTGCACATCATTTTAAATCATTGCTTGCACGAAGCTGTCCTTTCAAATGACCTCCGGGTTAAAATCTTGGTGCCTGACTTCGTGCCTTGAAGCCACACATTCCACTCCAGCATCTCACTGCTCTTTCAAAGACAAGCCTCAACACTTCCACCAGAAGAAGATGATGTTATGTTTCCATAGCTTCCGTTAATAATGGGTAATAAAAGAGAGATGAAGCAGCTCAGTGTTAAATGTCGATTAGCTCGTGGGAAGCCTGTGGTTTGCCCGGGCCTGATCTTCCACATGAATCCAACTTTATGTGAAACCCCTAAATTAGGGTTGAAGGCCCCTCCCCTTGGGAACATTCTGGGGAGGAGGCGGGGCAAGAGAGAGTATCTTCGAGCAGCAGACACAGGTGAGGCTGAAATCCAACCACATTGTCTTGCAGGTGGTGAGGCTCTTTCTCAGTTCTCTCTGACCTGGGGGAAATGCTTTGCAGGGTCACATGGATTAGGTTTCTTCCACGATAAAGAACAGTGACTAGCTAGGTGCCTCAAGGCAGGGAGTTTAGGAAATAGTTATCTTCTTTGTAAAAAAAATAAAAACTTCGAAAATCAGAGATGTTTTCGTCTTGATGGGGGATCAAACTACAAAATACGACTGGGACTCCCTCCCTCCCCTTTCCCCAAGTCAAGTTAAAGTAAGCACATACTAAACTCAGCAGAAGAGCTGCTGCACGGTGGTCGCGCAGCAGCCCAGCACCCCAGCCTCATTTCCACACTGGGGGCAAAATAAGTCAGGAGCCTGGTGGGCCCCCCTCTCGCTGCCCTGCAGTCGGAGCTGCTGCTCCATCAATTCTCCTGTTGTGGCGCCAAGATCAAGACAGTGGAAAGAACTTTTCCTGGCCCGGAGTTTACATTCGTTGAACAGACGACGTTGGAACAATAAGAGGAAGGCAGAAAGAAGGGAAGGAGGAATTCCCCTCCTCCAAGTAGTTAGGAGGCGCTCGGTTTTCCTACGTCCCCTATCGCAAGAAACATCAGTGCTGCGTCCCGAAGAAACGGGAGCAGAGCACACCCTTGGGCCGAAAAATCAGCATTTAGGGGTTCCCAGGTTCCTGCAAAAGCCACCAGGCATGGCGCTGAGGAGGGGCAGGCTCCCGCCCCGGGACCCACAGCTCCCCTTGGCCCGGGTCAGGCGCCGCACCTGTCTGAGCCGGGCTGCTGGACTCGCCCTCCGGGATGGATTGCCACTCATGCCCACTGTCGGTGCACAAGTGTGCACAAGTCTGCACGTGCGCGTGCGCCTGAAATCGGAGCTTGCACTGACCTGACTTTGAAAGCTGCTTAACAGACGGCGAGTCCTGCCCCCATCGTGCGGACACCAGGCGGGGCAGCGCGGGCAGGGCCAGGGGAGTCGCTCCATCTCGCCCGAATGGCGGGGCGCCTGGGTCGACGTGGTGTCGGACCGGGGGCGCGCGCTGACTGCGCCCGAGTCCCCACGGCTCGTGCCCCTACCCCCTGACCCGGGACCGCGGGCCCCTCCGCTGCCCCTGCGGAGCACCGTCCCCGCTTACCTTGCAGGAGCAGCAGCGCCGGCCTCAGCGGCGCGGTCCTCGCGCGTGCCCGCCGCATCCTGCGCCTGCTCGGGGACTGCAGAGCGACCCGAGACCCCAACACGCGCCAAGCAGTGCGGAGGTTGGTCTCCCAGCGCGGCGGGAGCAGGGAGAAGTAGCTCCAGCCGCTCCTGGGGCGCCAAGACCCGCCCCCGCCTGCCCGCCCCTCCGCCCCGTGAACGCGGATGTGCCCGCCCCACCCCGCCCGCCCGCGCCGGGGCCGCACCTGGGCCCCACGCCCCCGGAAACCGCACCTGCACTCGGCCACCCGGGCCTAGCCCCGCGCCCGGAAACCGTGGGGACGCGGCCGGCGCGGATGGCACCCTCCCTGCTCTGGACGGCACGGCCTGGGCGCCTCCGATGGCGACAGCCAGCCTGTCCCCTCGCCCCACCACCGACCGTCGGAGACCTGGGTCTCCAGGACCCCCTGGCCCTTCTGCAGCTCTTGTCCTGCAGCCCTCAGCGCGGGTGGGATCCCGCTCTCGGGGGCTGCGAGGTGCGGGGCTAGCCCCGCCGTTCCCAAGTGGGCGGGGACGCTGACAAAAATAAGAGCAGAACGACCAGGTTGGAAACTAAATCTGCTTCCAAGCTATGATTATCCGAGGTGACATTTAAGCAAAACCTGCTTGCTGCAGGACTAGTGGGTGGGGTGTGTGTGTGTGTGTGTGTGTGTGTGTGTGTGTTCATCACTGTGACCACTTTCTTCCATCATGTCAGCCTCCTATCTGGAAAGAGAACATTCTATAACCGTGTGTGACATTTTTACTCACCAACCAAAGAAATAGGATATTCACTTCTCTTTAAACCTGACTTTTTTTTTCTCCAAAGGTTCATCCACAAATGCCCAGCATATTGGGGAAATTATTGTCACCATGGTGGAGCGGGTACTGTGAACAGGATGGGATGGATGCGTTAGGCTTTGTCACTGGAAAGCACAGTGATTCAAGGTGGAAAGAATTTAACTAGTTGGTGAAAATTAAATGCTCCCTTTTACCCTTGCTGAGGCTGGAGTCCTTAAATGCCTCCTTAAATTTTAAAGTATTAAATTGGTCTTCGTCAAATGTTACGGCTTATCTCTTGGCCATAAACTCAATACCTTGGAACCCAAAATGGGTAGCCCCTGGTGCGTTCCTGTTTTCTTATCTGTGTGACTAACCCTACTTACTAATTCTGACAAACACCTGAAGGCCTTCTTTTTCTGACCTGTCTATGATACTCACCTACTTACTAAGACTCTAGATATCACCTGGGGTGCTCTTAGGTGGCCCCTGGGTAACCCAACAACCAACCCAGACTCTCTTCACAGACTTCTTGCAGGAAGTCAGCCAGGTTTTAGAGAGATACTTGTCTGTTTCCTTTTGACTCACTGAAAAGTGAGTATGTATTTGGAACAGACCTTGCTAGGGAGGTGGGGTAATTCCTTCTTGTGGGACAGGAATTTGTGCTTTGTTTCTGGGTGCCAAAAAGGAAAATCTCCCCCTCTCCCTTTTTTTGCATTTGTGCTCAGAGCTGGACAAATTAACAGTAGGCTGGCATGAGGTACAAAAGAAATCCGGAGTTACATTTTTCCAGAGCAGACAAAAATTTCAAATTTCAGGAAACAAAGCGCAAACTGCTGCTCCACGTTCAGTTTAAGGGTGTGAAGGGTTCCCGAGACAAAACAGTTCTAGAAGGCCTGCTTTAAAATTCCTAGGAACGCTGCTGCCTGGGTCTAACAGTGCTGGACCCCACGTTCTGAGCAGGAAAAAGATTAAGAAAGGGTTTCTCCACCTCTCTGGTCAAAGGAGCTCTTTATACTCTAATATATATGTAATGAAATATTATTCAGCCATTTAGAAGGAAATCCTGCCATCTGTGACAACATGAATGAACCTAGAGGGCATTAAGCTAAGTGAAATAAGCCAAATAGAGAAAGACAAATACTGTATGATCTCACTTTCATGCGGAGTCTAGAAATGTCTATCATAGTAAGGACAACAAAATGGTGGCTACCAGAGATGGGGTGGGGAGAATGAGAGATGTCGGTCTAAGGGTACAAACTTTCAGTTATGAGTAAGTTCTGGGAATCTAATGTACAGCACGATGACTGTAGTTAATAATATGGTATTGTATACTTAAAATATGTTAAGAGAGTGAATCTTAAGTGCTCTCATCACACACATGCACATACACACACAGAATAAATTGTGTGAGATGGCCGGTGAGTTAATTAGCTTGACTGTGGTAACCATTTCATGTGGATACAGTCTATAACTGTACATTTTAGATATATAAACTTATTGATCGTCAATTATACCTCAATACAGCTGGAAATAAATATTGAGGATCTCAAATAGCTTTTGTTTATGTGGAATATTTCTACCAATGCTTACCAACTAAGAAATTGAAACAGATAAATCTTCCAATATTTATATGTTCTCTAAAATGACAAGAAGGCTATTTATTGCATGCTAACATTAAAACACTTTTTATGTAAAATAACTTTATTTCCCAAAATAAAAATAAATTCATGAGAATTGCATTGTTTTACACTTTTGCCAATATTTTTAATGTCTACTTAAAAATAAATACTTGGATTTTCATAGCTGTTCCTGCATTCAGTCTGTTGTGATATATAATTTCAGTGAAATTATAGGAATGGATCTGGTATCACACAGGTATGTAGTTGGGAAAAACAGGATTAATTGTGGATCTCTGCACCCACGAGCCAGGATCTGAAGAATTTGTATGGCATCCTTAATGGGGTGCAGTCATTCACGTATACCATCCAGGTGGTCTCAGTAATGTATCACTCTCTCAAGGCTGGATCTTCGAATGAGCCCCTAGTATGGGAACAGTAGGCAGAAGTTACATTCCAAAGACGGGAGATGGTAGAGAGCCTCTGACTGCCTGGGTCACCCAGTCTTTTCGTCTTCTTATTGACCTCCAACATTTCGTGCATTAAAATTCATTGTCCTGTTGAGCACTTTGAATAGATCTTTACCCATACAAGATATGTTCCTTCATATAGTGGTCATTTGGAAAATACTGGTTTACTGAGTTACGCAGATCTCCAATTGTTGACACATTTCATAACATTATAAATCTATAACCACACCACTACCTATCTCATCAGAACAGCCTTTCCATCCAGGGAAACTGTCAAGTGGATACACATTTCCCAAAATTCTAATTTTCATTAGAAATCTTGAATTTTATCGTTGGCAACACATGCTATCAGTTGTTTTGTTTTAAATAAAAAGCCCACTTTGCTCTTTTTTTGACACATGCTTGTCAAATACATCACAGTTTTCTTTCTAAAATGCAGAATTGATCTGCTGAAAATCATTCCGGGTCAACAGGATCAAGTTTAAGTATCTGAGCATTTAAACTCCCAGTTGAACCCTAACCTGACTCGGCTGTCTCTCTCCCTCCATTCATCCCTCCTGTATACTACACTCAGGCCAAATTCATCTATATACTGATGACATCTCCCTCACCCTTCTTTGCTAATTTCTTAGCTGTTTTTATGCCTAGAATGACTTTCTCCTGTTTCTTCATCTCTTAAAAGTTCACATTCAGACTCCAATTGAATTTTCTATCAGCCACCAGCCTTTCCTATCCCCTTTATTCAGAACCAAGTTTTCTTCTTTCTTGGTTCCTGACAACCTCAGTTAAAAAAAAAAAAATCTTTTTTTTTTTTGTATGTAGTATGGTGTGACTTGAACTGAATTATATGTAGACACTCCGCCTCTCACTTAAATGCCGTATCTCTGAAATTGTATATGTTTCCATCACAAGAGTTTAATCCTATACCTGGCAAATGAGTTCTTAAAAAGAGTTTCTAAGTGGAAATACATCTTGTAACAGTTCCACCATCTTCTCCATAGACCTGAAAAGGGTAGTGAATGTGAAATTCCATATAAGTCCTGGAATTTTTGAAATGAAGTAATCAGTGACTCCTCAAGTATTACCCAGTAAATCAATGACAAGACCGAGTGCCTCTCAGACTCCATTTGTTCCTGACTCACCCACAGGTCTCCAGGCACTGGTGGAGTTGCATAACATCCAACAATAGAAAAGCAACTCTCAACCTAAAAACAAATAAACAACAGTAAAGTGTGTGTCCCGCAGCTTCCTGGGACTCATCCACGCACCTACACATTTTATTCTCTCTTGTAAGCCAGCACTGCTGGGGTGCTGTCCTTACTGGTTTCCATTGTCCTCATGATGTGAGCATGTGGCAGACATGTCAACAATGTGTCAGCTCTGCCTGAAGGTCAGGCCACATTTGCCAGGCTTCCCCTCCAGAAGTCACTAACTCCTAGAGCCCTGCCTCCTAGTGATGGGACTGATGTCTTCTGACCCAGGCTGGATCCATGAGGCTTTCTCCCAGGGATTGGCATTCAGGGTCTAGAGGAAATAGAGAGTCTTTGCCGGTCACGTGGACTAGGGGTTCCGCGTCACTGGGGCCATTCTCTTAAATGAGCATAAAAAATGCCAATTTGCATTTGCAACTATTCATATAAAACAAAGACGCTGAGATAAGAGACCAAGAAACTGAGTCATGCGTGTAGAAAGGAGAGCTAGAAGGAGGGGTGGTAGAGAGAGAGACAGAGAGAGAGGGTGGGGAGAGAGAGATTGCTTTTATTTTCACCTTTCTCCACGTTTTGTTCTGGCCATTCATGAGCTCAGGCTGCCCTGCCCACATTTATGCCCATGAAATGCCCCTGTGCCCTCCTAATATTATCTCTTTCTCTTTTAACCTAGTTTAACTAGGTTTTTATTCCTGGCACTAGATATCTTTAAGACATATGTTTCTCCTAAGGGAGATCCTTGAGCACAGTGAACAAGTCTCAGTAACTGTACCCTCGCTGTCCCTAAAGCAGTGTCCGACAGAGTAGATGCTCAATCCGTGTTTGTTGCAGAAATGAACACCTTTGTGCGACTAATGGCTAGCACCTTAATTCAGTAAGGTGAACCAGAAGAAAGAAGTTAAGAAGTTTCTCTCTTACAACACCGAAAGGCTCAGTGAAGGGGGAAGCATTGTTCATAGGTACTTGACGTTTTCTTGTTTTAAAAAATATGCTGTATGACAGAACAAGCCAGCTGTGTGGTTCTCTGCTACTTCCCTTCCCTGGAGAACTTTTATGGTTCTGCTGAAGATCAGTTATTTCTCAAGGAGGAGAGGCGGGGATCAATGTTACTTCAACTGGCCAAACTCAAAGAATAGTGTATTGAAAGGCTCTGAGGAAATTTCAGAGAACCCCAACCCATAAACACATCCTGAGGTCAGGGACCTGAAGGGGATGCAGGAAGGACAAGAACGCGGTACAAATCGGATTGTGGAGATGGCATCAGTTCTTGGCTTTGCCTTCCTGTGTGCACCTGCATGCATGCACCTGCTTCGTTCTCCTCTCCGCGGGCCGGCTTCCTCTCTGATCACTCACCATTTCCACTGCCCCAGAATTTCAACCTGCTAAGCGCCTTGAGTTTTCCATGGCCTGCCTCTAGTCCTGATTCTCCAAGACCTCATTTTAACTCAGTGCAGCATCTTCTTCAGTCTGACACACTCGTAAGACCACTCAGGACGAGAGTTTATTTCTGAAAGTTCACTGCCAAGAACAGTCTTTGTTTGATTCCTTTTATTATTATTATTATTATTATTATTTTGGTATTTTTCTGAGGTGAGAAGAAGGGAGGCAGAGAGATAGACTCCTGCATGCGCCCGACCGGAATCCACTTGGCATGCCCACCAGGGGGCAATGTTCTGCCCATCTGGGGCGTCGCTCTGTTGGGGCTGGAGTCATTCTAGTGCCTGAAGCGGAGGTCAGGGAGCCATTCTCAGCATCTGGGCCAACTTTGCTCCAGTGGAGCCTTGACTGCTGGAGGGGAAGAGAGAGAGAGTGAGAAAAGAGAGGGGGAAAGGTGGAGAAGCAGATGGGCACTCCTCCTGTGTGTCCTGGCCAGGAATCGAACCCGGGACTTCCACACGGTGGGCTGACACTCTACCACTGAGCCAGCCAGGCATGGCTATTTGATTCTTTAGGTCGCTCCTATTCTTCCCTGAAGCCAGGATCCCCTCCTCCACTCCTCTCTCAGCAGCTGTGCAATTTAACTTCCAGTGCTTCCTATGAGTGATGCTAGCCCCTACTTTATTTGAGGTAATTTCCATTGCACCATTTAAATTGGATCTGTCCTATAAGATGGAAATGCATTTCAAGTGTTTAACATCAAAAAGTCCACCTGAGTCAATTTTGCCATTAGAATTTATTTGACTGGCAGGGGCTGTGCTTTGTTTACCCATCAGAAGCATGCAGTCGGTGAAGATGGCAGGGCCTCCAAAGGTTTTGAACTTAAGCTTGGCCAGGAATCTCAGCCTTCATCGTGACCTGAATCTCTTCTGCTCCCGTTGTCGTGCATGAGGAGGCAGAGCTTCCCCTCTTGGTTCACAGACATTAGTCTATTTCAGGGTCTTTCCAGCATCCATCTGTCTCTAAGTCTCCTGCATCATGCTCTTTAGACTTCCTACCTCTCTCTCTTTCACACACACAGATTCTTATCATTTCTCACATGCCCTTTCACTTGAATTAAGTTGAGAATCTTGCAATCACTTCATTTTTGTCATTCATTCATCCATCCATCCACTGAACACATGTCTATTTAGCATCTACCATGTGCAGAGAAACCGGTTAAGCTCTGTGGTGAGAACCAGTGTATTAACTGGCTGTACTCAGCTTGGCATCGTTACCGAATGCTGTCTTAGGCATCTTGGTCTAGCTGAAATCATGAGGCATTAGGGCAGAGAATACGGAAGTTGGTCTTATTTATGCCGTTCAAGAGAATGAAAGATCATTTAGGCACAATTTCTTGAGATGTGGTCCAAACTTTGAGAAAAGTACATGGAAGGCAATTTATACCATCAAAACCCTAAAGGTTAATCAAGATGCTTCAAGGATTACATCAGAGGGAAACTAACATTTTTTTAAAGCCCTTCAAACTGTACATTTCCTCATGAGACATCCTGGTAGTTCAGCCTACTTCCTTGTTAGAGCTATAACCCATCGACGTAGTGCCTTTCACACGTGTGTGAACAGAAACTAGTCAGCCTCGCCAGGCTCTGAGCACAGATGAGGACCCTGTTCGTGCAAATGCCCCCATGTTTTGTGCAAATCTCCGCATTGTTTTGTTACCACTTGTATGTGCAAGGCTCTCTGCCCCAGAATGACTTCTTGTATCCCTGGGCAGCTTACACACCTGAGCTCAAAGGTCAGTCCTGGCTGCTGCTGACCTCCGCTGCTGGGGGTCCTGCTCCCCACCACCAAGTGGGCGCAGGTCCTTCCATCTCCATAGCTCCTGACAACCATGCTGCTGGGTTCACCTGTGAGTCCACCTGACAGCCAGGGGGCTAACTGCCCCTCCCCTTGGAGCGGCATTCCCTTAGAGCAGGGGTCCCCAAACTACAGCATGGCCGCATGTGGCTCCCTGAGGCCATTTATCCGCCCCCCCCATCGCACTTCCGGAAGGGGCACCTCTTTCATTGGTGGTCAGTGAGAGAAGCACAGGATGCAGATGCAAAGCGCAGCGTTGCTCACGTACAGTACTACTTCCGGTGACGCGGGAAGCATGGCACGGCTCCGGCAGCCCGTCCTACCACTAGTTACAGCTACAGTGACAAATATGCAACTGAACATTGACCATCTCATTAGCCAAAAGCAGGCCCATAGTTCCCATTGAAATACTGGTCAGTTTGTTGATTTAAATTTACTTGTTCTTTATTTTAAATATTGTATTTGTTCCCATTTTGTTTTTTTACTTTAAAATAGATATGTGCAGTGTGCATAGGGATTTGTTCATAGTTTTTTTTATAGTTTGGCCCTCCAATGGTCTGAGGGACAGTGAACTGGCCCCCTGTGTAAAAAGTTTAGGGACCCCTGCCTTAGAGGGACCCCCCAGAAGGCCTGCTTATGTCCAGTGTGTTCTCTGACCCAGTGAGATCTACCTGCCACCGTCCCTCCCTCCCCACCCTCCCTCCGTCCCTCCCTCCCCACCCTCCCTCAGGGGGAATTCCTGCCTCCAGAGAAGCTGGAGGTCACAGAGCATTCAAATAAGTCACAGCACTATGTCCACACACAGTTTCCTCCTGACCTTTGGCTCTGTTTCAAACTCTGGCTCAGAATTTTTCCCACCCTTTTCCTTGCAGTTCGGTTTCTGTTCTTTTCCATGCTGCGCCTTCCGCTTCCCTAAATGCCTACTTCCCCGTGACATCCATGACTAAATCTCAGCTCCAGCGCTCACGCAAGCCCCGCTGCACAGCTACGATGTTTAAGTAAGGACTTTCAGAGTGGTTGTGTTGGTTTTGTCTTCAACAGCAGCATGGATGTATAATTGGCATATAATATCCTGTACATATTTAAGTCATTCAGTTTGATGTCTTGACATTTCATATCTATACTTTGAAGAAGTTTTTAATATGAATTAATTTTTTTTCTTTCATTTTTCTGAAGCTGGAAACAGGGAGAGACAGTCAGACAGACTCCCGCATGCGCCCGACTGGGATCCACCCAGCACGCCCACCATGGGTTGACGCTCTGCCCACCAGGGGGCGATGCTCTGCCCATCCTGGGCGTCACCATGTTGCGACCAGAGCCACTCTAGCGCCTGAGGCAGAGGCCACAGAGCCATCCCCAGCGCCCAGGCCATCTTTGCTCCAATGGAGCCTTGGCTGCGGGAGGGGAAGAGAGAGACAGAGAGGAAAGCGCGGCGGAGGGGTGGAGAAGCAAATGGGCGCTTCTCCTGTGTGCCCTGGCCGGGAATCGAACCCGGGTCCTCTGCATGCTAGGCTGATGCTCTACCCCTGAGCCAACCGGCCAGGGCAATATGAATTTATTTTTTAAGGTACAGTGCGCACATAGTGTTGTGCACGAGTGTGTGTGTGTATGTGTGTGTGTGTGTGTTTGCATATGCATAATCTGTGTGCATGGGGGTGGAGGGCAGGGAAGAAGCACTCACAGGAGGCAAGGTAATCTGAGGATGGAGACAAAGGCTACAGGGCTGGTCTGGCTGACCTACACCTCCAGCTTGGCTGTGAAACACACAGGGACAAAATTAATTTTAGCAGGGACGGAATTACTCCTAGCAGACCATCCAGGTGTGAAATTTTAATCCAAGGAACAAGAGGTTTCCAAGGGGCAAGATTGATTTTAGGAAGGCAAGGCTTCAACTCTAAATCCCAAGAAGAAAGCAGTATATTAAAATAATTACAGAGCAAAATGGTAAAATGGAGTGTCATCCCAGGGGTAGTATACAAGTTGGTGCAACATGTTGGTTGGTGAAATTATAACACAGGTGAAGTGGTGGACAATTTCCTTATTTTAGCAGATGTTACCAGAACATGAACCGGAAGAGGACTGGGGGCAAGCTAGAAGTCCCTGGAGGGGTTCACAGTACGCCACCCCAAAATACAGCTCTTTGATGTTAGGATTATTTTAAACTTCAGGCAATTGGAGAATAGCACACAGAAGAAAACCTCTCTGCCCTTCCCCCTCGCTGCCAGGACGGCCGGACAATTCTTAATACAAGAGACAACTTCTGTTACCAGCCGAGAGAGAGGGCACCTGAGAAATCTCTGTGACCAACCTCATTAACTAAGCCCTTATCTTTTTGTTCATTTCCCCATATTTAGTTACCTTTCCATAGCTGGCCGCCCTTAAACATCTAAATCTCTTTCCCTTGGTCTTGTCATTTCTCTACAAAAGTATTGTTCTTGGTTAGGACTTGGTGTTGATAAGCACCACATTTTAACCACTCCTCCTGTTGGAAGAAGTCATCAGGGGGACGTGCCTGCCAGCTGACGCTTGAGGTGGACCTGGGCATTTGGAGGCTCCTCATCCCTCCCCGGTCCTTGGAATGCATGACCTGCCCACTGTCCCCACAGCCCAAGCTGTTTGTAAGGACTCATCCTCGAGAGGGTAAGGTGTTGTTGACGCCGCCCGGATACTACATGGGACTGAATGCCACCAGGCCTCTGTGTAAGCTTCTCAGATGCTGGCAGGTGGGTATGAAGGTCTACCTGCCCTGTGGTCGCCCAAGACAAGCCTCCTACAAGTTCCCCTGCATATCAAACCTGCCACCTGCCTCTCTGGAGTCGCCGGCCTCTTTCCTTGGTCTCCTCTTGCCCTCTGTGTGTGGAGGCCAGTTTGTAAATCAACACGTTCGAGTTACTCACCGGTGAGTTTCCTGTGCATGTGCTTGATGTACATGTGAATAAGTTTCGGCTTGTTTTTATCTTGTTATTCTCTCCCTTGTCAGACGAATTCACCTCCAGAGAACCTAGGAAGGTAGAGAGAACAAGTTTTTTCCTGCCCTATACACGACCAACTTTAATAGAAACACAATTCCACCTGCCACGAGCACACATTATAAAGACAGGAGAAACAAACAGATACAAAATAATGATATCATGATCAAATCCCACCCACATGAGGGAACAGTACTCAACCCATGAAAAGGAATAAACAATTGATGGGCACAGCAACATGAAGGAATCACAAGCATGTTATGCTAAATGATAAAAAGCAGATACAGAAGGCTACATACTTTTTTTGGTGGGGGAGACAGAGACAGAGAGAGGGACAGATAGGGACAGATAGACAGGAAGAGAGAGAGATAAGAAGCATCATCTCTTCATTGTAGCACCTTAGTTGTTCATTGATTGCTTTCTCACATGTGCCTTGACCAGGGGGCTACAACAGAGCCAGTGATCCCTTGCTCAAACCAGATGAGCCCGCGCTCAAGTTGGCGACCTCCGGGTTTCGAACCTGGGTCTTTCGAGTCTCAGTCCGACGCTCTATCCACTGTGCCACCACCTGGTCAGGCAGAAGGCTACATACTTTATATGAATCCGTTGACATGACATTCTGAAAAAGTAAAACAGAAGGGACAGAAACCAGCTTGGAGGCAAAGGCTGGGCTGAGGGGAGGAAATGACCTAAAAAGGCAGGAGGAGACTTCGAGGGTGATGAGACTGTTTTATATCTTGATTGCGGTGGTGCTCATGTGACTATGCACATTTTCAAGATCTGTGCTACTGTGGCTTTGAAAAGAATAAAGGGGAAATGAATGGGAACGGAAGGAGACTGGACATGGGGTGGTGGACACAGTACAATATACAGGTAATGTATCATAGAACTATACACCTGAAACCTGTATAACTTTATTAATGCCACCCCAATACCTTCAATTAAGTAAAAAAAAAAAGGATAAACTTTGCTGTATGTACACTATACCTCCATAATCGTGACTTTAAAATATAAATTTAAAAGATAGTGTACATCTAGAGATAGGGAGCCAAGCGGGTTGAAGTCTGGGCCGCAGAAATGTCACCAGGCAAGCAGGGTAGATGGAGGTGGACCATACGTACGGTGTTATTAAAGGAAAGCCAGACACCAATATCAATGCCACAGTGTCCAGGAAAGGAAAGCAGAGAGACTAATTATTCATATTTAACCACTTCTTGAAAAGACACTCTCCCTCGGAGTACATTTGGCGGCCCTGCTGAGCCGCGGAGTACGGAGGGCGGATGCTGACCTTCACGGGGCCCGTGGGAAGGATTCTGAGGCTGGAAGCCAAGGGCCAGTGGAGGGCGAGGCTGCCCCTCCCCGAGGATGTCTGGGCCCCCTCCCCGGGCCCTTACTTCCGTGGGCTCAGGGTGCCTCCCCGACAGTGCCCTCGGTTGCGTGCCTCCAACATTTCTAGCATAACCCTGTGTTTGTCCCTCATTTTTGCCTCCAGCCAACTTTGGAATTCCATGCAGCAGGAAAGGTCCTCTCTGCATGCTCTGTAGGCGGCCCCAGTCACTGCAGTCCACGTGCACTGAGACCCTGCTGTGGTCGCGGCTGCCCAGAGAGCAGGGGGCCCATCGTGCCGCAGGCAGCATGGGGGTGAAGGGACTTGGGGACACGGGCCCCTGCTCGCTGGCGGGTTGTAGGAATTCTCTGGGGTCAGCTTGCAGGCCGGATGGAGGAGCCCCCTACATTTGTGGAGGGGACACATGGAGCAGTGGCCTGGTGTCTGCAGGAAACACCACTTTACTTACAGAAAAGTGTCCGGCCTGGCTCCTAGTCATGGTGTCAAAGAAACATTTTTTATTTTTAAGAACACTGGAATGACAGAATAAGACAGACCCAGAAGGAAAGTACAAATATTGATTGACTTACGACCTATGCAACTTACGACCATTCGACTTTACGACCACACGACTGCTCCACGTCTGGCAGCGCAAGCGTTGCCCAGCTGGGCGTACGACAGTGGGGACCAGCTCCGGCAGCACTACCATCTCTGTGTGCACCATTTCAACTGTTATCCCAGACTCGGTACAGAAATTTGTGTTTTGTGTCTTGGATATTTTTCATCAAACCCCTCCCAAGATGTCTACCAAGAGGAAATTGTCTTTGCAAATATTAAACCAGTTGTACTGCAGTGTTTTACTTAAACCTGACTAATGTAAAAATAAGAAACAAAATGGTGTAGAGATGATAAAATGGCATAAAATGAACAAAGACAATTATGATATATAACAATAATGAAAGAAAATTATGATAAAATATGACTTAAAGATTTTTATAACATCATTTCACAGTACTGTACATATAACCTACTCAACTTACGACCAAATCGTGTTATGACTGGTCTGTCAGAACCAATTGTGGTTGTAAGTCGAGCACTAGCTGTAGTCTCATCCCTCTCTCAGAAATGCGGACAGAGAGCACCCTCATGTGAGGATGCCAGCAACTCGCGGGGCTAGGAGCCCAGATGGAGGAAGAACACGCAGATACCACTTGCTCACCGCGCAGTGTAGTCATGAGCATGAGGCAGCCCTTGGGGAATTTCCAGAAAGGACTGAGTGAGACTGCGTGTGGGTCACAGAACACCCGAGGATGGTTGGAACTGTTAACGAGCCCAGTCATACCTTCAGCTGGGCGTGGAGGAGGTGCACAGGTGTAACTGCGTATGTGTGAACTCAGAATGCCACCGAGAGCCAAGGGGAGGGAGTCAGAGAAGGGTGACGCCACAGTGCGTCCTGAGTAGCACCTCCTCAGGAAAGAGAGACTGGAACTCCAGTCAGCATGTTTAACCCACAGCTCTGCAGAAAACATTCCCCAAATAACTGTGTGTGTGTGAGAGAGAGAGGCTTTTGCTCTCTCTTTAAGGGAATGATGACTGCTCTTCAGTTTTTAGATGGAAAATTATTTGCATATTGTAGATACTTAATTAGTGCCTGTTGAATAAATATTTCAATAAATAGATGATGTTTTAAAATAGTGTATGGTTTTAGAGTTTCAAAGCTTTGATGAGTCTTAGAAGGGTTCTACATAGATTCATGCAAAAATAAACTTGCAAAGGGGCAATGGTCAGGTCGACAGTATTTGAAACACAATTTGAGTGGACATGATGAATTGAATAATGCCCAGTGCCACCCAGCTTCTCTCCCTTACTTCTACCATAAAAGCTGGAAGAGATAAAACGTCCACTTCCCCTGCCGTTAGGAATGGTCATGTAACACTGTTACGACCCACAAGGCATGTGTGGGAGCCTGCCGGGAGGAAGAAATTCTGGGAAATCTTTCATGATTCTGATGATCCTTTTCAAAGGGCAAACTGGCCTCCTGCCTGTCTTCTTCCCACTTAGAGCTCACATGTTCTTCCATGTCCCCATTGAAGGACTTCATGTAAATATGCAATCTCCATTCGTGAAGATGCGGTCCATCTGAGAAGGTGACAGACTGGGCTGCTCTCAAACAAGATGACGCTAATCAAAACCTTGGCAGCGTTACCCACCTTCATGACAACAGTGTATGCGGAATGGGCAGGGAAGTGATACAGGTTTGAAAAGCGTGTGAAAATAAAAAGAATAGCAGATGACATATTCAGGTGCAAAATGGAATAGAACAGTCTGAGAGGAAAGGTGGGGGGGTGGGGGTGGAGGAACCAGGAAAATCAGCGAGTGAAACTGGGCACGTGAAAAGAGCCCTCGCCGTTTCATCCGGGCAGGTGACAGCCCTGCCTGGCTCACTTACCCCTCCACTAATTACAGCCTTGTGGCATAGTTGGTGTGCTCTTTTTGTATTTACCAGGATGAAGCATTCTCATGCGTAGCTTTGGAATAGCATTCAGGATTGTGGCATCTAAATGAATTTAATGCTACACGCATTCCATTGAAAGATACCACCACAAAAACAAAATAGCTGCCTGACCTGTGGTGGCGCAGTGGGATAAAGCGTCGACCTGGAACACTGAGGTTGCCGGTTCGAAACCCTGGGCTTGCCTGGTCAAGGCACATATGGGAGTTGATGCTTCCTGCTCCTCCCCTTTCTCTCTCTCTCTCTCTCTCTCTCTCTCTCTCTCCCTCTCTCCCTTCTCTAAAAAAAAAAAATCAATAAATAAAATATTTAAAAAACAACAACAACAACAAAAAAAAACAAAATAGCTGAGCAAAGTTCAAGACCCCACCCGAAGGTGTTCCAACGCTGCTCTTATTGATGCAAGGCAGTGCTTGCCAGTTGAGAGCTAGCTGGAGCTCTGGCACGTGACCAAGCAGCATTCACCAGGGAGGTGGCTGGCAGCCTGGCTGCCGACGGACAACGGTGCTTGCTCTATTATCTCTGCCATCAGGGCGGAACTGGATCACTGTCAGTGGAATCCGTGAATGTCAGAGACCCTATACATTGATTTAAGATGCAAGTCTCAGAGGGGGATGGCTCCATGCTACTGCTCTAATCCCCATGGAAGTTTAACTTCAGGTACAAATAAGCTCTTGAAAACATGCAGAATATCTAAGTCAACATGTTGTAAGGTGCCAAAAAACTGAAAATTGATATTGATATTCTGGGAGGAAAGGTCAGGCTTTCCTGTCCTGTCCTTCCTTTAGGAAGGAAAGGGAGAAAAATGTAGAAGTTTCTGGCTGGCAAGAACAATGGGTCACTTAGTTTTAAATCTAAAATAAAGGTTAACCGAGAAACTTCTTCTCTTTCAATAGGAGGCAGAATTTACATACCACCTTGCATTGATTGTAGTTCCTCCCCCTTCCTGGAATCTTGCGAGTAAAATACTTCTAGGCTAGTGAGGGAAGAAGAACCCTGAAAGATTTGTAAACATCTTTGATTGTGTTACCTTGAAAGTCTTATGTTTCTGTGTATTCACTAAACAAATGTTGTCAGCCTGTCAGCCATATGTGGCCGGCATATTTAATAAATCTCCTCCTTTAATAAAACTCTTTAAATCTCATCTGGACTTGGTGTCTCTATGAGAACCCACGGAATTGAGAATTGGGTACTTTATAACAAACGCAGGTATAAATTTTGGATTTCTGTATACTTGGAGGAATTGCAGGGTCTCATTTTCCCTCACAAGGTGAGCATCTGCCCTAGTCTGGAACTGCACACGTCTCGGAGCTCATTTTGTTGGCTGTAAACACAGCCAACTCCAACTTTCTGTTTGTGATGGTCAATCTTTTTCCCCACCATTTTCCTTTCAACTTCTCTGTGCCTTTGAATATTAAGGTTGTCTCTTTTAAAGGGCATATAGCTGAAGCTTATTCTTTTATCCATCTGACAACCTCTGTGCCTTTTTAATTGAGTGTTTAGACCGTTCACCTTTCATGTCTTTATTAATGTAGTGGGAGGTACATGGGCCATGTTGCTGCTTGTTTTTTATACATCTCCTGACTGTTCCTCTGTTCCCCTTCATTGGCTTCTTTTTGTAAATGCTTATAATGTAACAATGCCAGGCCTAGTTGTGATAAAGTCTTTTTTTTTTCTAGATTTGTTAATAAAAAGAATCCAGTTGGTTCTTCAGGATTAATAGGGATACAGTTGCTCTTTCTTTTTCTTTTCTTTTTTTTTTTTTTTTTTACAGGGACAGAGAGAGAATCAGAGAGAGGGATAGACAGGGACAGACAGACAGGAATGGAGAGAAATGAGAAGCATCAATCATCAGTTTTTCGTTGCAACACCTTAGTTGTTCATTGATTGCTTTCTCATATGTGCCTTGACCGTGGGCCTTCAGCAGACCGAGTAGCCAGTGACCTTGCTGGCTTGCTTCAGCCAGTGAGTGACCTTGGGACCAAGCTGGTGAGCTTTTTTTGCTCAAGCCAGATAAGCTTGTGCTCAAGCTGGTGACCTCGGGGTCTTGAACCTGGGTCCTCGGCATCCCAGTCCGACACTCTATCCACTGCGCCACCGCCTGGTCAGGCCAATTGCTATTATTTTTAATGAGATTATTTCTTCCATCTTTCCCCATCCACTCCTTGCCTGCCCTGCCTGACCCCTGCTTCAAGTTGATAATTATTTAACATCTGGAATATGTAGAATTCTGTACAGTATGTGTATATGTGTATAATGGTTATTAACTTATAGAGAATGTGGGAGGGTGTAAGAATTTGATGGTTATTACCCTTTTAACATTAAAGAGAAATTAATATATGTTAAAATGTTTGAAAGTGTAGGGTACCATGTTCCTTGTGGATTTAAGGATGTCAAAATAGAAATATATAAAAATAAACAGGTATGCCCAGAGAAAAGACAATTTAATACCAGCCACTTCTGGTGTTGATACAATGCCTGTTTTTAAATAATTTTTTGTTTGTTCTTCAAATTGGCTACAATGCATATATATTCCCTTTTGTCCTAAATGAATTTTTGTCTTATTATAAAACTGACATCTATTTTAAAACAATTCAAATTCTATAACTCTCCTATAGAAGAAAATAGAAACTACTTCCAACCTTCTTAATTAATAATCACTTCTGTTTGGTGAATAGTCTTCCTGACTTCAGCCTGTGATTATCACATTAATTTTGCAATTACAGTAAACAAAGGCACCACAAAGAAAGTACATGTTGTGTCTGTGCTCAGACCAGCGATTTTTAACCTGTGTGCTGCAAGAATTTTTTAAAACATGCAAGACCTAACTATTTAGCCAGGGGCACTGACCTCTTTCCCCTTAGATTATCAAGTAAAAAAAAATAACAATAGCCAACACAACAGTAGCAGTGGGTGTGAGTGCCCTGTATTGTGCCATAAATATTGATATATAGGTCATATAATAGAGTTGCATCTTATTGGTCACATCATATAATAAGGTTGCCTATGATTAGTTAATTCTTGGTACCAGAAATCCTTATATACAAGCATAGGCACCTGACATTTTAGAAAAGTCACTTTGGAGCAAAAAGAGTAGGTAATTACTATTATTATTACTATTTTTTTTTCTTTTTGGAAATCAATCAAAATTATACATTATTTTTTTTTTTTTTTGGTTAGATCGACAAAAAAACGTATTTTTTGGTGTGCTGTGGGATTGTAGTAATTGGTTTATGTGGGCCCTAAGACACAAAAGGTTGAAGATTGCTGGTCTATACTTAACAAATGATAAATCCTGAGGCATAGCATTGACTTTATAGTGGATATATACAGATTCTTTCTAGTACCGCCCCTACATTCCCCTCCTGGGAAAAGGGGAAGTGGAAAAGACCTGCTTGTCTCCCAGGAAGAAGAAAAAGACAGGGCACTGGGCTCATGTTCTTTGGCTACAAGGCTTTATAAACTTCGTCTGTTTCTTCTGGAAAAGTACCTTCCTCACTCACCTAACTGCATGGTTTGGGTTGAGGATGAAATAGCTTCTGCAGGATACATACATGCTACTACTGCTGCAACTTCCACCTGTGTGTTCTTCTAGCCCAGCGGTTCTCAACCTGTGGGTCGTTCGACCCCCGCCGGGGTCGCGACCCACAGGTTGAGAACCACTGTTCTAGCCCTTACTGACTGTTGTATTTCTGTAAACTATAGATTGGATAAAAAAATGTTTTTTTGTTTCTTTGTATATATTTTTTCCGTTTGTTTCATACTCCGTGGTCATAGCTATGCTTTTACAGCAGAGGATTTATTATTCAAACATCTCATCAGGAAAAGATAGGTAGTGATATGGATTCTGTGGTGTTCCTCTCAAGTTTGCTAAAAGACGAATCACATCCCTCTGTTGTGTACAGGAAACACAACAGACTTAATTTGCTTTTTTATGCCTTTTGGATTGCGAAAGTCACAACCTACTAAGGAGCTAAAAAAAGACAACTTAGAGCTTCAAGAGAAGGATCAGTCTTGGATAATATTTGTGTACTTAAAAATCACAGCAAGCACATTCTTCTTTGACTCATTTTTTTAAATTTAATGTAAAAGACAGGATGCTCATTTACTTTGACGTAAGACACACAGATGAGGCACGAGATAAGATGGAATTATACAAAAATACTAAACCTCTGACCTAAAGCAGTCCACAGGATGCACCATCCATAGCATGTCCAAACACTCTTTTGCTTGCTCAACTATTTCTAATTTTATCGGTTTAAATCACTGTCACCTGGTAACTCATTTCTTCTTAAAAATGCGTTTAAGTTAGGTACCTAATAAATGACTAGAGTCAACAAAGGCTGCGCTCCTTTGTTCTTGAATGAGATCACAACCTCTTTTTCTAATGAGTTTATTCAATAAAAAGTCTTGTAGAAATATACATACCCTTAAGCATGCATAAGTTTACTCTGAGGTAAATAATAATAATAAAATAAGCAATACGATGTCCTTTATGTTAGACCATGCAGAAAAGTTTATTGCTGTGGATACATTTTCAGGGTGGCAGTTATTAAATACAATGCTTTCCTTTTTAATAAAGTGGATACAATTCTTTACACCGTCCACTAACAATTTTACAACCTCACAGTAGTGATACACAGTGCACCATTCTCCTACAGAACAACGTTTCCTAATAAGAAACTCCAAGCAGGATGTCGCATCCCGAATAAGGGCGGGGGGTGTCTCAGAAATGAAACTCTAAGAGTTGGGATGTCCCGTGTGAAATGGTTCTGGCACAAAGAGGGTCTGCACTGCGGGTGCATCAAATTATTGTTTTTGCTGGACCCCACAGTGTGTGAAACCCCAGGGAATGAGCCCCGGTTAACAGACAGGTAAGACTGCACTTTTTGCCCTTATTTACTTATCAACAACTTAATTGTGAGAAAAGTGTATGTGTTAGTGTTGTGGGCAGGTACGGCGTGGTCTGAGGGAGTGTACAGTATTTTTAGTAGTAAAAATGTGGACATAAAAGATAAATAGCTTCATCTCTACCTCCTTTATTTCTCTCTCTCTCAAGATGCAAGATGCAGGATGCTTCAGGGGCATGATAGCAAAGCTGCCACCTGGTTCTGGACCCTTGGTGCTGACTGGGGTCTCTCAGAGAGCCACAGTGATGTCCTGTCTGGTGGCTCCCTTCGGCCTGGCAGCTCCGTGGAGGAGAGAAACAATTTTGTCACTCACCTTCCCCCATCCAGTCTCTCTCCGCCGCTTAAAAAACAAGGTGAAGACAGGTAATGTCAACAGAGACTGTTCAGGAGGACATCTGGCTTCTGTGTCATCTGGAAGGCTGCTTTTTAAAATTTAGTCCCCAATCTGTATGCATAGATCAAACTGAAGTTAAGACAGGAAAGACGGCCCTCAGACTGTCACCAGAGGGCTCCTGAAATTCTCTACTGAGTCTTTCTTTCTGTAAAGACGTGAGGTGAAATGTGGCAAAGGCAAACAGGAGTGTCACTGGTCCCTCGTTCATTGCCCTGATTTCCATGGCATGTTCAATAATTAAAGGATTTTTGAGTCTCAGCAAAGAACATGCCCCCCCCCAAGGTCCTGGAAGGGGCACATGGCTTTGCCTAGGAAGCCCCAAACCAAAGCAAAACATCCCCATGTGCAGCTGAGGAGAGACTGACCGGACCACAGAGGTTGGGGTTCTGCTGCCCAGCACTCAGGGCATTGAAATCCTTTTGCCTGTGCTGGAGGAAAACGCAAGGAAGCCTTGTGTCAAGTCCTCAACTCATTAGCGACTCATTATTTATTAAAAGGGGGAGGGGAGCTGATCTCATAGAAAGGTAGCCAACATTCGAAGGGATAACTCATCCTTGCATATTTTTTGGAATGGTAAAAATTCAGCAAGATGTGCTCATGCATGCGTCTGGTGTGGGGTCGGCCCCAGGCACCTGTGAGTTCAGGGCTTCACCTTGGGCCTGGCAGGGGCAGGAGGCTCTGTTCTCCCCAGTTAAGCACTGAACATCCCGGTGCCAGATGTTGTGGGGGACCCCAGGGCTGGGCTGAGCCCACACCTGCTCCTTTAGGCTTCCTCGAGGTGGATGTGAAAGGCTGTCCTTCGGGATTTCTAAATTCAAGGGTAAATTGTATCATGAGGATCAAAGCTACTGACTTGTCCATCAGGTTATATTAGATGCCAACTCCATTTTTTCTTGTCCTGCAGAAGACACAGCCGGCTTTAGCCTTGGTGACACGCTGCAGGGGTAACGTCGAGCTGTGGTTTCAGGGGTCTGTGCAGAAGGGACTCGGGGACAGCAGTCCGATTAGCAGGGTTGCCCAGGGAGCTCACCTGGAAGTTGTGTTTGCATTTAGAAAGTATTTACCATAAACAGGATGCATAGGATATTATTACTTTTTTAAAATGGGTTTGCTGAAGCCTCTTTATTTGAACACTCATGCGACTGCCCCGGGACACCAGCCAGGCCCTGGGTGTAGGCCTTCCCTGTTTTTCTCCGCAGTGTGCAGGGCAAGATGGTCACCTCACAGGAAGCACATTACAGCATGTGACAAAGATCATCCTGAGTGACGCACATGGCAGGACAGGTGGTGGGGCGGCCATTCAATCAAACTGAGGGCCTTGGCCCACGTGGGGGCTGGGTGGGTACTGAGAGAGATGGGCCGGGGCCCCTCCCAGCCATCACTCAAGTGTTCCGTGGCCGCCACCTTGCCTTGGGTGCAAATAATGTGTTTTTCCACGGAGCCGGGACACACCCTGGTTTTTCTATATTTCAATGTGCATTTATAGGTAAAATTATTATGGTTGAGTGAGCATCAAATTTTGTAAAATACGCCCCCCCCCCACAGCTTCACTTCAAGAACACTTATCACAAAGAAAACATCCATAGATGACACTGTCCATGAACCCAGTGCTCAGGCAAAATAATTGAGCAGATTCGGTCACCCGGATCCCTGGATTTCAAACTGCATCAAAGAAGTAAAAAACGCTGACAAAGGTGAGCTTCCCCAGTACTGCTGGGCACTGTCCCCAGAGGCGGGCTGGCAGGTCTCTGTGTCCTGGCCCGTCCTCCAGTCTGGCTTCTGGCTGCTCCCTGCGCCAGCCCGGTCACATCGTTTTGTTCATAGTGAAGGAAACCTATAGTTTCAGAAATGAAAACTGAAGAATAAGAAACTATGTAGCATTGTATCGACTGGGCCTGAGGTCAGCATGGTAAGCATCATCTGAAATGTAATTATATTGTGTTTGCATATGTATATATATGTACAGCATGGTAAATCTCTATCTATCTATCCATCCATCCATCCATCTCTCTCTCTCACCTTCTCTACCATTGTCATATACTCTCAATACTGTGCTGAAGCTAGCTCACACTGGTTCGCGAGAGCTGACAGATACATTTTCAGGAATTTAGGCTAGCTGGCTCGGGTTATGCTGGTAGTTTGACTATGACTATGGTGAGGCTGTTTAGAACGCAGAAATTGGACAATAATGCAAATCAGGGACTTTTTTTTTCCTTTTGGAGAGAAAGTTGTTAAATAAGTTACCAATATAGCAGTGTAGGTTTGGTCCGACTTAGTTCAGTTCACACGGTAAGCAATAATCAATTTTAAGAAAATACCAAAGTAAAAAAAAAAAAGTATTTTGCAATTTAATTTAGCCAATAAATTAATAAATAGGCTTACATTTCACCTACCTTTCTTATTAAATATTTTAAAATAAAATGATAAAGTTTAGTATACTTCTTAACCATTGGCCGTTAGGATATTTGTACAAAGGTATTGAATAAATTGGGATACCTGCTGCCTTCTCGTTTACATCAAAGCCTCTGCATGTCCGCGTTTCAGTTGCAGAACTGTATGCTCAAGCTATAACAATAAAAACCACATGCAAAGTGGATGAATCAAACTTTTCTTTTTGGTGTAGCTTTTCTGTGTTTATGCTTTTGTAAACTCCGTCATTTGGTGTTATTGAGGTATTCGTATTAAATGTGAGTCTGTGTGTGCGCATGTGTATTTATATGCACAAACACGTACACACACAGATGCACCCATAGACCTCAACAAGTCCTTTTATTAGGGAAAGGGGTCTCAGGTTAATGGAATGTTCTACTTAAAAACCAGAACTGGCCTGTGTTCAAGATGGTGCCAGAGGTTGAAGTAGCTACTTGATCTGGCCCAACTGTTCTTTCTCTCTTCTCTAAAAGGTTCAAAACACCATCATTTCTACCTTCCCCACTCTGTGTTAACAATGTATTTTAAAGTGCACACTCCTGGTTCAGTGTCTGCTTTGCCTACAGTCCCAGATGCTGAGGGTGAATTCCATGTTCTCCTTGATTGATTTATGAGGACAAGGTGCTGAGATCGGGGCATGCCTGTCGACTGGGGTGTGTACCGGGCTCATGCAGCAGGGTGAGTCCAGGTAAGAGAGGCCTGAGTTTTGTTGGGCAAAGAAAGGTTTATCAGGCAGAGGAATGGTTTCTGACACTGGAGACAGATCATAAGAATGAAGGACATTCCAAAGCGGGCAGTCCTGCCCAATGACAAGCCAGGAGGAGGACACCTAACCTCTGGGAAGAGGGAGAGCCTTCTCCCAGCTGCTGACGACCTCGGCACTGCCCAGGTGCACGGCTCTGACCGTCCGGATCTTGGATGTGGATGTGGGCAGCCCTCAGGTGGGCTGACTTTGAGTCCTCAGATAATTTTTTGGACATTGGTTTTAAAAAATTCATTCCAGGGCATTTCATTGCTTTATTGTTTTTTCTGCTTTTTGAGAAAAGCAGAGCCCAGACTTTCTGGACCGTTCCAGGGGCCAGTCCTGCGCTGGTCAGTTGGGTGGCGAGATGGAGTTGTTGAGGAAGTAGAAGCAAATTTTACAGCAGTAGTTCACACGTGCGGTGACTGTACATTCATCGTTATCTACCCAAGAAACACAGCGACCTAGGAGCTTAATTACAGTAGAGTCCGGGCGCCGTGATGGTGACTTCAAGAGCAAGCAGCACATGCCAAGCAGTGATGACATCTCTCTGTCAGTGCGAGGTTTCCAATCTGAAATTCTTTAAAAAAAACAATACATTTCTGGTCTTCTACTTAAATAACGAGGTGCCCCCACTCAAAAAGCAGTGGCATCCTGGTAAAAATGCAATACTGATATAGAATCCTGCCTTTTCATAAACATCAGAGGTGTGCTTGGAAAAATAAAATACCTTCAAACAATAGAAAATCAACCTGCTGTCTCAGCTTGAGGGCTGGATACTGAGCCCTGTACCAAGGAGGTGAGAAGACTCCTTCCTGCCCTTCAGTCACAGCCTGGCACTCGCCACGCCCAGAAGCTGCCCCTGAGGGTGACTTCAGCCATTCAGTGACATTTATTTAAGCTGCAATGTTCCATTCAGAATCCACTTTAATCTATCCAACACACAATGCGGCTTTTCACACCAAATCACAGTTGTGACACAAAGCTGCTCCAAGTGTTGTTTGTTTGTTTGTTTTCAGTATAGGAGAATTTTGAGCTTTAGGGGTCAGTGTCACAATTAAGCATGTTTTGCAAAAGCTTAAATTAGTCCACTCAGTGCATTTGCTTTTAAATAAGTCCATCTTGAGTTTTCCACCATCAATAGGACTTTAGCTCAATGGTGCTCTTCCCCAGACACTGTGGAAAGAACACCTCCCAAGGACAGAATCCAACACAGATACCGAGTGCATTCTCTGTGATTTCATTCTATCTCTGTCCATAGACTCCACCCAGGAAATTTTCTCATTGACTGTCTTGCTGGATGTATGTTGATCAGCAATCAACAGAAAGAGCTTAAAGCATATTGTTCTGAAGTATATGTCTCAATGAGCACAGAAATCTTTTCATGTGTTTCTTCAATACTTTGAATAGTGACTTAAGATATGAACATACTTGTAAGGGGTAGTCTTCATCTTCAAAATACTGTGGTTTTGCTTAAATACTCAACAAAAATGAGTAATTATATTTTAAAATATTGTTCATCTTTTTATAAAATATATATGGTATTGTTTTTGGATCTTGCTTGATCGGTCATTTTCCAAGTGATTAACCCTGAAGGATTATTATAAATGTATGTGACTATGTCTTTAATTATATTATAAATTTCTTGTCACATATTTGAGGCAAACCTGAGGATAGATCATTGAATAATTATCTTTTTCTCTTGTGAAGTACTTCATTTCTCCATTTTCTTCTTTAGTGGTCTTTTGAAGAATCCAATCTGTTGAGAGAACACCCAAACACCACAAAATTAATTACTTGACCTTCAATAATAAAGGCTAATCTCCTTGAATAGAACTTAATATAATAATATGTCAGCAATTTTGAGCATACACACAATTAATATAATTGAGAGGGATTTTCCATCGACCTGTTATACAATATCGAATGTCAAGAAATGACATTTGTCAGATTGCTATTTCATTTTTAACCTTTTTGTTGGTTTACTATTATATCATCTCCTAGTAAATACTGGTGCATGGAGTAAACTAACTGTAAGGGATCTGGGACAATATTTTGGGACAATAACAGTTAGCTGTCACTGTCTTTTTTTTTTTTTTTTTTTTTTTTTATTTTTCCGAAGCTGGAAACGGGGAGGCAGTCAGACAGACTCCCGCATGCGCCCAACCGGGATCTACCCAGCATGCCCACCAGGGGGCGATGCTCTGCCCATCTGGGGTGTTGCTCCGTTGCAACCAGAGCCATTCCAGCGCCCGAGGCAGAGGCCATGGAACCATCCTCAGCGCCCGGGCCAACTCTGCTCCAATGGAGCCTTGGCTGCGGGAGGGGAAGAGAGAGACAGAGAGGAAGGAGAGGGGGAGGGGGTGGAGAAGCAGATGGACACTTCTCCTGTGTGCCCTGGCCGGGAATTGAACCCAGGACTCCTGCACACCAGGCCAATGCTCTACCACTGAGCCAACTGGCCAGGGCCTGTTTCATCTTTTTGATGGCAGTTACTTGCCACCATCTTTTTTTTTTTCCTGGGATGTTGCAGAGAAATTTCCATCAGATAACTGATGATCACCCACGGAGGTCACCGGAGTTGGTGGGGAATGTGGGGGGCTCCCTGTGACTCAACGGCTGGAGAGACTTCCAGGTTATCTGCAAGAGCTCGGTGTCAGAACACATCCCCACAGGCTTGGGCATAAAATGCCCCTTGAAAATGCCCTGTATCATGTGGATATAAAAACACAGTTGCTGACAACATAAAAGCTTTCACATCAGGGTGAATGTGTGTATTTTTCATTGTGCTCTGTTGATTTGGGCATCATAAAAATGACAAGTGTTTTATCTATGCACTTCCTATTAGAATAATAAAAATTAGCGTAGGGGCTGGAAGGGACCTTTGCAATCATCTAACATAAAATGGGTATATAAAAAAATTAAGGATCCTAGTGAGGTGTTATTTTTAATCTGTACATTTACACTTTAAAAAAAATTTGGGGAGTGGATTATCAAGTTCAAGCAAGGACAGTGAGTTAATTCTCTGAAAGTGTGGTCCCTTTATATCATTTCAATCATCGAGTGATGGTAAATTATGCAAGGTAACTACATATTTTTTAAAAATAATGAACAGCTGAGGGCTTAGAGGAGATAAATGGTCACAAATAGGCAGTGTTACATTAGGGAGGCTTTCTTCAGAGTTTTATGTCCTCGCAATGCCACAGTCCAGCCGGAGGCAGATGTGGACAGGGTGCAAACAGAGCAAACGAACAGGAGAAACCAGCGAGTTCGCCCTCCAGAGAAGTCCTCCTGGCTGGCTGTCTCGCGCCTTTTCCGTGGAGCCAACAGTGAACATTCTGGACTCACGAGCACTCCAGCCCCTTCCTCAGTGCCTGAACCTCCAGAGTGGAAAATAAAGCCAAGACGGCTCTCAGGGAGCAGGTGCCGGATTCCGAAGCTTCTCCTCCCTGCCCCGCCCGCTCGTGATCCACTTCCCCTCCCAGGCCTTTGGCTTCTTTCCCACCGTCCTCTGCTCTCACGTGTTAGATGTGCTATCCTGAAACGTAACCTCTGCCATCTAAACTTGCCCACCCAACCCACTCTGTTCACACTGGGCTTTTAGTGGAAGTTGGTCAATTAAGGTGGCTGTGAGGAGAATATAGTTTATAGCTTGAAACTGGATGGGGCGAAATTTGAAACAAGTTAAGTTTGTGTCGGGCTCCCAGGCTTTTTTGGTGGAGTTAATTTTCCTTCTTTTTCTTTTTGGGTTTACTTGGTGATGGTATTGATGTGCCCAGAGTCTAAAACTCTATGGCCAAGGGTCTGATGACACAGTCTCGGGGAGAAAGTACAGGCTTCATGACAGTAATAAGGAATACACGTTGAAGGAACAAATCGATACTAATGAATAGAAGACTAAAAAGTTCCCCATCCACATCCTCCCCCCACACCCCGCCCCTCCCCTGCCCCAAGGAGATGCGTATTGAGTGAAGAACAGAGCTTTAGGATTAGTAAGTATGTGGTCAGTGCTGGAACTTCAGGCACCAGGATGAAACCAAGTTGAGAGAGAGGAAAGGTCTGCTTTCTCGGGGTCCCTCTGGGCACCGTGCCCCATTCTGTTCTAGGGTGGGGAGCTTCACACAGCTCCTGGCATAGAGCAAGCACTCACAACGTGACAGTTCCCCTGCTGTCCTCCATGGAGTCACAGTTCTGGTAGTGGGGAGATCCCCTGGAATGGCTAAACTGACGCTACCTAATGGCTGGGAAGGCCCAAAGGCTGTTGAATGACTGTCTTATGGCCCTACAGATCTAAGAAGTCATCAGACTGTGTCCACAAAACATTTACTTAATGGAAGAACATGTTTATTTTTTCATTTATGCTTTTTCAGGCTGATGATGAAAAAATAATTAGGTGGATGAAACTTACTTGTCTGTTTTAAACAGAGATCCGTGGTCCAGAGAGATCCTATTCAAACAGGAGCCCTGGCCTTCCTCTCTTCTAATACTACATGGGCAAGTGCAGTGCTCAGAAGAGCAGACCAGACTGAGAGAAATCAAGGGTAAAATGTCTTCTCTATCAGAAGTGCAGGTAACCCAAGAACCGCATTCTGTATTGAGTATAATCTTGACGCCACTAAAGCCAGGCCTCGGGCGCCACAGTGTGGCAAAGTCCGGTATTACAGACAGAGCACTGACCCCTGGAAAGGAGGGAACAGCTGGAGTGGGGGCGGGGTGGGCAGACACACTTCTGTCTTGGAGATTTTGCTAGACAAAAGCTATGGACTCTATTTACTGACCTAAAGGAAACTGACCTATATCTTTTACGTGGCTTCGTTCCTCTCCTCTGAGAGTCACCCGCCAAAAGAGGAAGATGGTCATTATTTGAGAGTCAGAAGTGATCGGAACTATTTGTAACTTGATGGAAAATTCATTCCTTAAACTATTTTATAAAGAGATGATTCTGTTGCTCAGATATTAGAAAGATGAATATGGAGGGAGAGGGGGCTGGGGTGAAGGGATTGAGAAGTACAGATTGGTGGTTACGGAACAGTCATGGGGACTAGTAGAGTCAATAATGCTGTAATAACTACGTAGGGTCCCAGGTGCGTACTGGGAATATCGGGCGGAATACTTTGTAAAGTACATGATTGTCTAACCACCGTGCTGTTCTACCTGAAACTGATACAAACTAATACTGAGAAAAAAAGAAAAATGAATATGTATCTACAATCTGTATTTTTAATATGGTTGAGCTATTTAACAAAATAATCGGTAAAATATAGGGTAATGCCAATCTGATGTTTAATTGGAAAAACATTAAATCTAACTTTTCTATGGGATTTTGTTCACTATGATATTTATCCTCAAAGCTATCATCTCAGTTCTGCTGATTTAAAAATGATATAGAGTTTTAAAAGATCTTGCATGCCCCAGTTTAAGAAAACATCTAGGTAAATATGGTGGTTTACCAGACAGAAAACAGATGTTACTCAGTTTTACAAGAGGATTTGAAATAGGACATGTGAAACTATGAGATTTCCCTTTCATCTACTAATGAATACAATTCCTGTCTCTCACCCAGGTACATAAAAGCTATTGCCTAAAATGTGGTATACTCGTGTATACATTAAATAAGTATTCGGTTTTTAGGAGGCATAGAAATATGTGATTAGGATAATAAGGCTTATTTTAACTTAACCGTGAGTCTATTGACATAGGAACTCATTCTTTCCTTTTCCCACACAAGGGAGTTTACATTCTTCTCTGCTTACAAAAGACATGTAGATTTAATTTAAAACGTCCAGTGTGACAGACGTAACTGAAATGTTCCCTATAATCCCACCTCTGGAGAGCTCCTCCATCATTTTTAGATCTATATTATTTGTCCCTTTTACAAAAACGGGATCGAGTTGTGCGCAATGTTTGAGGAATGCACGCTTATTTTTTCCTCTTGCCTCGGCCATTATTTCAATGCTTTTCATGGCTGCACGACCCTGCAGCCCACAGCACGGGTACACCGTCGCTCACTCTGCCGTCGGCTGCCGACAGCTGAGCTAGACAGCCCAGGGGACGCCAGGGCCTACCTTCCACAGCGCCAGGATGAGCAGCAGCAGCAGCAGCAAGCCCGCGAACGCGCTCAGCAGGATCACCCACAGGGGCACGCGGCCCGGCAGCCCATCCTTGGATATCTGAATGGCAAGCTGGAAAGTGTTCAACGAGACTGTTAACCCTGACAGCACTGATCAGAACCCCGTATGTTCCATTCTTACGGGCTGGGATTACCTACCAACCACGGTGCTCAGTCTCCTGGCGACACCCAGGAAGACCTTGAGTTCAAAATGACTTACGGCCCTCCATTTATTCTAAATTGCTAACCATGTCAAATGTATGATTACTTCCCACACACAGAAAATCATGATATTACCCTTCAGAAATTCATAGATAAATAGTAAACTGTTCATGAATCAGAACGCTCAAAGGCAGAGGTGAGTTTCACTCAGGAAAACCAAGATGTGTTTTAAAGACCAGGTCACAGACTTTGCCAGTGCACTCCCACCGTGCCGTAAGGGCCGGCTAGAATGTTGTCACCGGTGTTGGACATAAAACCTCGAGGAGGGCTTTTCGTTTTAATTATAACTCTAAGCTGCTTTACTGATTTGTTTTACACACGGAGGCATACTTTTCATACACTAAAGGGCACATTTTCATACACTAAAGTACACATCTCAAGTGTACCTATAAGTGAATTTTTGCAGATCTATTCACCCCAATGTGCTTTGTATGACAGACCTCACAGGTCTCTTCCCATTGACTTAGTCTTAGAATCTGTAAAGTACCGAATTCCCCCATGTATAAGATGCACCTTAATTTTGGGGCCTGAAATTTGAAAAAAAAATGTATTACATAAAATTATTGAACTCAAGTTTTACTCATCATTAAACAGTGAGCGCAGAGACAAGAAGCGTGAAAAAGCAGTCAATGCAAGTAAAAATATCTGCAACCACTGTATAAGATGCACCCAGTTTTTAGACACCAATTTTTTTGAGAAATGGTGCGTCTTATTTATTTTTAAAAATTTTTAATACATTATTTATTTATTTTTTATTTATTCATTTTAGAGAGGAGAGGGAGAGACAGAGAGAGAGAAGGGGGCAGGAGCTGGAAGCATCAACTTCCATATGTGCCTTGACCAGGCAAGCCCAGGTTTTGAATCAGCGACCTCGGCATTTCCAGGTCGACGCTTGATCCACTACGCCACCACAGGTCAGGCAAAGGGTGCATCTTATACATGGGGACGTACGGTAGGTCTGAAGTGCAGGGACACCTTCAAGGGGACAGCTTTTGGCCCTCCAGCCACTCAAGCTCTCTGAGTGTGGCACCCAAGCCTCAGTGACACCTGACTGCTCTGTGTCGCATCACTTAGGTCTCTGAGGAAAAAATAATGTGGGGCTGATCTCACTGACGAGTCATAGCTCCAGAGACTGTGTTGGCCGTCAGCAGGGAACCTCTCACTTCCTTAGCCCAGAGAGAAGACGGGGTAAAGGATCCCCTGAGCTCACAGCCGGACAGCTGAAGTCTGGATGGGACCGGTGATCTTCTCTCAGATCCCACAATCACCACAGTGATCACTTGGAGTAATTTTAGCAATTCAGGTGCACGTTTTCTTTAGGATAAAATGTGGTATAAATAGCGCCATGGGGGAATTTCAAACTGACATTTAGGGGGAATAAAACTAATTTTAAGCATTTTAACAAAATATATTTAGACATCCTATGTACGTTTTTCCAGTATACTCTATACTCGTGTTTGTTTGGTGCTAACTAGTGAAATTCTGGCTTCTCTATGTGTGGAGCAACTTTGCATTTTTAAGGCTAAGTGCTGGTTATAAAGTAGGTAAACATATGCCTATATTCTGTGTAGTATATGCATATATTCTTTAAAGGTGAACATTGACCCATGGTGACTGACATTATGATTGTTTAAAATAGGTAATGATTTGAAATAAGAAATTTTAAAACAACATCGGAATGTTAGGTAGCTTCCAAATAGAATTTTACGACTCATAATATCCACATGAGTATTCAACTTGTCCACGAGATGAGGGGAATTGTGCTGAAGTACCCACACCTATAATAAGTACTTTGGTTTTATTTTATAAGCAGGACAAGAGGAGAAAAAAATCTCAAACCATTTTATTCTTGCCAAGGACTCAAGCAGAAGCTTGTATTAGGGAGTTACTACTGCATTTTTGTTTCCAATTTCCCAATGACTAAATGAAGAAACCTTCTAAAAATGCACATGCATTACTGTCCAGTGTGCAGACACTTTCAGCACAGGAATTGTTTTCCAAACCTGCTCTTCAGCTGTCAACTGTGCTTTAAAATGTCAGTCAGTTTTGAAGGCGCAAACTGAAAACACATCATTCTTAGCCAGGTGAAGGTAAAAACAGCAGTGCACTTGCAATAGTTGGAGGCAGAGCATCAAGCACAGCCATGAGCTGTGAATACCATGGTTCAACCCGTTTCTGACAAAGAAGAACACGATTGAAATCCTCCCACCTGAGGCTCATCTGGTCTAATTTGATGGGAGAAGTGCCCATCACTCACTGAGAGCAGCACTAGTCTCTGCCTTAGGGGCTGTAAACAATTACAAAACGCTATGTCACGAATTCAGAGCAGACTGTATAATGTTTCCAAAGCTCAGAGCGGCACTTACCTGTCTCTTTTGATTGTTGGTACTTAACACCAGCGATGTGTTCTCACTCTGAAGTTCCGCCATTACCGTGAGGTTTAGGCTGGAAAACCATGCCTGGAAAGCCAACGGAATCCACTTTCAACATATTATGCTAATCGCAATGAGAGCTAGTCATGTGTGAGTAGTGTAATTTATGTGTGTGTGTGTGTGTGTGCAACTTTCTGTACATTTGATTTTATTTCCCAATAACAAATCTTTGAATTGAATGTGTTGGGGTGACTGGTTAATAACATGACATAGGTTTTAAGTGTTCAATTCTATGATACATTATCTGTATGATATGTTGCATTGTGTGCGCACCACCCAAAGTCAGATCTTCTGTCGCCATATATTTGACCCCCTTTACCCTTTCCTACCCCCACACCCCTTTTCTGACAGATTGAAGTCACTAGTTTCGCTAACACCCAAATGGAACCAATGATGACTGTGTACCCACCCGTCAGCTCTGCTCCCAAGTTCTCACTGAGACCCTTGTGAGAGAATGGAAAAGTCTTCTAAATAATTTCTATTCAGACTGATCCTTAGTGACAACAAACCTCAAACCCTGCCACCTTCAGGGCAGCTGGGTACGAAGCAGCTATACTCCCAGAATGAGGCGTGTGCAGGAGCTGGTTTAGGATTAAACCCGAAATTGCCAATATTCGACAATTTGTGACTTACAGAAAGAGCAACTTAATATGATGAAATCGAAAAATGGAAGTTTCATATCATTAACCAAATTCTTCCGAGAGAGAAACAAATAATACAAAATACAATGGATGACATTCTAAAGTAGTTGTGGTCAGACGAATGTGACTTTACTAGGTGTTTAAAGTGTCTTCATATATATGAAATATAAATGTATACATCTATTTATATAGATAAAGCTACAGATAGTCTGACCTAATACAATAAGTCCATAATATATGCTAGTTCCATTCTTGGTTGATGGTTCAAGGACTGTCTCTCTATAATTCTTTGTCTCTAAGCTGAGTTCCAAAGTATTATACTAAGATAAATGCAAACCTTGGTATCCTATAGGTGTTAATGCAAAGAAAAAGGATAAGAAAGACTGAAAAAAAAATGCCTATATCTGGAAGGGGACCTTCGCACCTACTAAGTCATAAACAGACACTTGTTAATGCAATAACTTCACAGAACAGTGTGGTCACTTACTTTTATAAAAGTTGGTTTCCATAAGATGAGCGAAACATTCACTTGGCTGACGTCGGAGGGAATCAGATTGCACGTGATGGTGGCAAATTTACACGAACGACAGTCCTGTTTAAAGGCCCAGAGGTACGGATTAGTATCTTTGACACCCGATACAAGATAAAACATGAAAACAGTCTGCGACAGTTGTTTTGAGGTCAACACTGAATTTATGTGCTTGGAAAGTATGAGGCAAAACGAGCACTTGTCTTGGTTTGTCTGCATTTACCGGCATCGCGTTCTGTTTGAGATCTTCGGATTTGAGTGTAATCGCTGTCTTCCTAGAGGTGATACCGAGGGGATCCTGGAGGTCCCTGGGTCTGCAGTTGGCATTCTAAGGAATGAAAATATGTACTTTATCAGACAACACCGATGTTGGAGGGAAAAATGATTTGGTGCAATAACATGAAGAGCCTGTGGATATGAGGAACAGAGGAAGCTCCCCTTTGTACGTGTGCCTTGTATGAGAAGACTTTGCCTTCAGCCCCAGGGACCCACCTCCAGACAATCACTGGCCACTCTGAACTGAAGTGGACAGCGGTCAGGTTGTCATGGAGAAGGAAGGTTGCTAGTAACACAAACCATTATGTAAATAAGATGCTTATTTTACATGTATTAATTTTGTGATTTGCTACTAAGAGAGAGAGAGAGAGAGAGAGAGCAAAAAACTACAACTCAATTGAGAAAAAGGGTTACATTTGTTTTATATTATGATGGCTCCCACTATGATTTATGAAACAAAAAAAGAGAGAGATTTCCTCTCTCTCTCTCTCTTCTCTCTCTCTCTCTCTATATATATATATATATCTATATATATAGATATATATATAGATAGATATATATATCCCAAAGTATTTTGGTGTCCCTCTACACCAGTGGTAATCAACCTGGTCCCTACTGCCCACTAGTGGGCATTCCAGCTTTCATGGTGGGCGGTAGCAGAGCAACCAAAGTATAAATAAAAAGATAGATTTAACTATAGTAAGTTGTTTTATAAAGATTTATTCTGCCAAACTTAGCAAAAATCTGACATAAGGTACTTGGTAAGTAATTATTATTATATAATTTAGTTTGCTGTAACTCTGCTTTATAAATTTTATAAAGTAAAGTTACTTCCCTACTTTATAAATCACCATTACTGTGGAACTGGTGGGCAGTTAGAAATTTTTACTACTAACAGAGATACAAAAGTGGGCAGTAGGTATAAAAAGGTTGACTGCCCCTGGTTTATGCCAAGGGTAAGACACTTATTTTCCAGGAGGAAGATGCAAGCCAGCAGCTTTATAGATGTGAAAATACCATGCTTATAAAACAGCTGTTCTTGGATTATTTTCCTAGACATCCTATAGTAAACCTTTTGCTTCCCCAGGACACTCTACATCCTTGATGAAAGGTAATCAGTATCAAGAAACATTCGCAAGTAGTAGAAAAAGTGTACTTTTACTCTTTGTAGATTTGCACAAACCTGCTTTTTGGGTTAGAGGGAAGGGCCACAGGTTTATTTGTTCCTTGCCTTCAGAAAAACATTGAGATATGACAAGCCAACTCCCACTGTTGCTTTGTCTTGATTTCTGAGAATACTTTAAATGTTAAGAAAAAAACAAAAAACTTCTGAAAGGAAGACATTGTGACCTTCCATGTTTTAGACTAAAGTGTAACCATTAACCACCACAACTCATTCAGTGCTGTGGAGACTGAGGGGCGCGTGTGGCTGTTGTTCGGTGTTTATTGCTGTTTCTGTCCGTAAGTAAACCGTGTTGCACCATTTTACATGGAGCTCCGTACGCTTCAGAGCAAATAAGAATTCTCTCTCTTGAGTTGTTGGAGCTCCTTAAGCAAATTAAAATATAAGACACATTTCAGGCATCAGTTAAAAATCAGTGATCTAAAAACCCACTCTAATGGATTGACTAGTGACCCCCAAAAAGATACGCTCGAGTGCTTACACCTGGCACCGGTGAACTTGACCTATTTGGAAATAGGCTCACTGCTGATGTAATTAAATTAAGAGTCTCCAAAGGAGATCATTCTGGATGGTGGGGAAGACTCTACATCCACTGGTGTGTGTGTTTATTATATGCATTCAGAAAGGAAGGTGGTGGAAACTGAGTCCGAGCGCCGTGCGCTGGCAGCGGCCACCAGATGCCGGGAGGGCGTCGGGAAGGTTCCCTCTCCATTCCTCCAGGGAGAACCAACACTGTCAACACCTTGATTTTAGACTCCGGGCCTTCAGAGCTGTGAGAGAGGAACTCTCTGTGGTCTTGAGCGACCCAGTTTGGGGCAAGTTGTTACCACAGCAGCTGCAGGTCCATCTGCTCAACAATGAATGGAAGTTATTATGATCTAAAAGATTTTCTAAATGTCTCCCCATGTGACTTTGGCAAAGCGCTTTACCACACGTGGTGTGTGGAACAGAGAGCTTTCAATGTGAACAGAAAACCACAGCGGCAGTGACAGAGTCCCAGGCACCGTGACTTACGCTGGAAGATGACCACCCGCTGGGGTACAGCACAGGATAACCATCCGATGTCAGGTTGGGGAATGAAATCGACAGCCTCAGCTCTGGCATTGGGAAATGTCCACTTTTTCTAATCTACAGAAAACAAACAAACAAATATCAGCATTGCAATCCCTTTCTCCTCTTCCAACAGCATCTTGGCTTACCGAGAACGTCAGTTCTTCCCAGATGATGAGGTTGTGTAATATTTTGAATCCTCAAAATAAATGCAGATGGTTGATGATGCTATAGAGAATTGACGTAATTAAGCCAAAGGAAAAAAAAAAAGAAAAAAGGCTGTTGATGGTTGGAGATCACGAGCATCCAACACAATCACACGTTGTTCCTGAGTGACTCTCGACTCCGTGGTTAGGATGGAGAGTCAAAAAAACCAGAATTAGTTTTCTTCCTTTGTCAGTTTTCCATCCTTTCCAACATTCCAGTCTTTTGGGAGGTGGGAAGGAGGGAGAACTGTTACCTGACCCATTCGGAACAGGTGAGCACGGTTTTGTGTGCCTCAGTTTGCTTTATTTATTTTTTTACCTTATTTTTTTTAATTTAATTAATTGTGTTTACATAGATTCTAGGGTCACCCCGAATGCTTCCCCCTCCCCCCTATTCCCCTCAACATCTCCCTTGCCCCCTCCCTACAGCGCCTTCCCCCTTCCCTTCAGGTTTATCCCCTCCTATCATCCCCCTTTCCCTCTGTCCTCTTTTCCTCTGGTCCCCTTGATCCCTCCTCTGTCTCAATTCCATTCCTCAGTTCTCATTATTCCTTGGATTCCTCAAATGAGTGAGGTCATATGATATTTTTCTTTCTCTGCCTGGCTTATTTCACTCAACATAATAGTTTCCAGGTCCCTCCATATTGTTGCAAAAGGTAATATTTCCCTCTTTTTCACGGCCCCATAGTATTACATTGTATATATGTACCACTGCTTTTTAATGCACTAATCCACTGATGGACACTTGGGCTGTTTCCAGATCTTCGCTATTGTGAACAATGCTGCCATAAACATGGGGGTGCATTTCTTTTTTTCAGTCAGTGATATGGTGTCCTTGGGATATATTCCTATAATTGGGATGGCTAGGTCAAAGGGCAGTTCCATTTCTAATTTTTTGAGGAATCTCCATCCTGTTTTCCACAGTGGCTGCACCAGTCTGCATTCCCACCAGCAGTGCAGGAGGGTTCCCCTTTCTCCACATCCTCGCCAGCACCTATTGTGTGTTGTTTTGTTAATGAGCGCCATTCTGACTGGTGTGAGGTGGTATCTCATTGTGGTTTTAATTTGCATTTCTCTAATGATTAGTGATGTGGAACATATTTTCATTTGTCTATTGGTCAGAAAACAGAGGCATTTTTATACACAATGAACTGTCAGAAAGAGAAATTAAGGAATCAATCCCCTTCACAACTGCAACAAAAAAAATAAAGTACCTAGGAGTAAATTTAACCAAGGAGGTTAAAGACTTGTACTCAGAAAATTATAAAACATAGATAAAAGAAATCAAGGAAGACACAAACAAGTGGAAGCATATACTGTGCTCATGGTTAGGAAGAATAAACATCATTAAAATGTCTATATTATGCAAAGCAATTTATAAATTCAATGCAATACCAATTAAAATACCAATGACATACTTTCAAAGATACAGAATACATATTCCAAAAATTTATATGGAACCGAAAAAGAACACGAATAGTCTCAGCAATCTTGAAAAAGAAGAATAAAGTGGGAGATATCACACTTCCTGATATCAAGTTATACTACAAGGCTGTTGTACTCAAAATAGCCTGGTACTGGCATAGAACAGGCATATAGATCAATAGAACAGAACAGAAAACCCAGAAATAAACCCACATCTTTATGGACAACTGATATTTGACAAAGGAGGTAAGAGCATACAGTAGAGTAAAGACAGTCTCTTTAATAAATGGTGTTGGGAAAACTGGACAGCTACCTGCAAAAAAATGAAACTAGATCACCAGCACAAAAATAAACTCAAAATGGATAAAGAACTTAAATGTAAATCATGAAACCATAAGTATCCTAGAAGAAAACTTAGGCAGTAAGCTCACCGACATCTATCGCAGCAATATCTTTGCTGAATTATCTCCACAGGCAAATGAAATAAAAGACAGGATAAACAAATGGGACTATATCAAACTAAAAAGCTTTTGCACAACTAAAGACAATATGAGCAGAATAAAAATTACAAATCGCACAATAGGAGAACATATTCAACATTATATCTGATAAGGGATTAATAACCAAAATTTATAAAGAACTTGTAAAACTCAACACCAGGAAGACAAACAATCCAATAAAAAATGGGCACAAGAAATGAATAGACACTTCTCCAACGAGGACACACAGATGGCCAGTTTGCTTTAAATCCACAAATCACTTTTCACCTGGGCCAGTGGTTATGCCTTCACTGGACAGGCAAGCCAGCCCTCCACCTGCCTCTCTCCATAGTCCTACCCACAGCCAGGTGTCTGTGTCCCTGGCTACTGAGACTCTAGCCTGTGAGAGGCTGCTTCTCATCTCAACCCCATCTGTTTTTGTCCACTGACACCAGATTCCCATCTGGTATGACATCAGGTCAGCAGTGCTGCGCCTTTCCTGATAGCTGGCCAGAAAACATGTCTTCTGTAATTAACATTTTTTTTTCTGGTTAGAAAACAATGCCCTTCATGGAAACCATTAAAAAGGCTGGAAATAAACAGAAAATCAACTTCCCAGCAGTCCACTGCACTTGTACCATCTGGGTGCACAAGTTCCCTGTCTTTATCATTTACAGATAAAGGTATCTCATAAAATTTGCATCATAAAATAGGAAACTTGGTGGCCCAATGGTAAAATGTATTACGCCATGGCAGTTCCCCATAAACAGAAAGATTCCTCCAGACCATGACTTATTAGTCACTTAATAACAACCACACCATCAATATTTCAATATTTATTGTTGGCTATGTTCTAAGCACTGTGATACTGTTCTTACTTGCTTTATTGACTTTCACATTGTTAACAACCCTGTGAGGTGGATTTGCTTGTTATCCCCATATTATCTATCTATCTATCTATCTATCTATCTATCTATCTATCTAAAAAACAAGGTTAGAATGAAAATATATTCCAAGTTCAAAAAGTGAGTAAATAGAGGAATTAAGGTGTTTCCCCCCAAATGATCCCTCTGAACTATGACAACCTCTTTCTTTCCACTGAATAAGTGTATGACATTTAAGCCACTTCATAGTGTAAAGATTTTAGAGTGTGCTCAGGTTTCAATACTTAAACTACTATAAATAACATTGTTAAGAATATCTCGTGAGTATCCATCTTTGTCTGTATCACCAATCATTTCCTGTGGTACATTTCTAGCCAGTATAGTTACGGAGTCTCACGTATTAAGAGTTCCTATTTTAATAAGACCCCACTACTTCAATTTTAGATTTCACTCTAGCAAAATAATCAGAGATGCAAGAGATTAATCCTCAGGGATGTTCTGAGCAGTGTTACTTATTTCAACATTATTTATAATATACTGCTCACAAAAATTAGGGGATATTTCTAAATGAATATGAAGCGATAAAAAAAAGAAGCATTTGATATGTCACTTGCTACTCAATCATGATAATTGAGTTTGCATCTCATTTACATAATCAAACAACTTTCCTTGACTTGTTTGTTTCTCTGATGTTCTTGTTCAGTAAAAATAAATCAAATGCTTCTTTTTTATCACTTCATATTCATTTAGAAATATCTCCTGGCCTGACCTGTGGTGGCGCGGTGGATAAAGCATCGACCTGGAAATGCTGAGGTTGCCGGTTCGAAACCCTGGGCTTGCCTGGTCAAGGCACATATGGGAGTTGATGCTTCCAGCTCCTCTCCCCTTCTCTCTCTCTCTGTCTCTCTCTCCTCTCTATCCCTCTCTGTCTCTCTCCCTCTCCTCTCTAAAAATGAATAAATAATAATAAAAAAAGAAATATCTCCTAATTTTTGTGAGCTGTATAGTTTGGGAATGCCTATTCCAAGTCTGGACTCTAATAAATGACAGTATATGAAGATCCACAACATCCAAAGTCCCTTCCTTTTTCCCTCCCTTTCCTCCCTCCTCCCCTTCCTTTCTTCCTTTCTTCTTTCCTCTTCCCCTCTTCTCTCTTCCTTTCTTCCTTTCTTGTGTTTGCTGTATTCTCTAATCCTAGAAAGTGAATTTGACTGGGAAAACCTGGTAATCTGAATTCCAAAAATCTATCCCAGTAGAATGATTGGCATTTACGCTAATTTCCAGGGTACAGCTTGTTAGAGGAATTTCAGCAAAGGGCACGAATAAAAACAATGAAATGCATCCTGGGAGTGCACTTGTATTTCTTTGCAAAAGAAATCGAGACTATCTTCACCTATAATCATGGTGGGTGTGTTATTTCATGTTTTTGAATATATATTGAAATCCACCCTTCGAATGAGATCTCTTTCACTTGAGTAATATTAACACGAATTGCGTCTGTGAGTAGGCATTACCTAAAATGCAGGTTTGGCTAAACTCCAGAATTGTTTGCTATCGTGGGGAGGAAGGGTCTGTTATGAACAATTCCAAAAGGAAATTGTAATAAAAACACATTACTTAATGAGGTAGTTGATGCGGTGTGTAGAGGGTGTTATACTGAGTGGGGCACTTGAAATCATGTCAACAGAATAAATTATAAAGAAAAAAGAGGTGGTAGAGTAAGAACATAAGTTCTAGTTTGATACATATAGAAGTTAGTGATAAGCAGGATGAGATCCATTTTTATTTATTGAGTAAAGGAACATATTACCAAGACAATTTTAAATAATCAATTTCTGAAATAGTCAGAATTCCTTTTTAAAAAGTGCTTTACTCAGTCATACCAAAAAAAAAAAAAAAAGTAAATATCATAGGTAGTATTTATTTGGTTTCATAGTTTCTATTTTTGAGGAAATCATTTTGATTAATTGTGTATGACTATCAGAATATTAGGTCTTTAAAACTCCTTCAATAATAATGATCAATTTAAATAAAATTATTTTAAAATATTGAAATTACACTGGGAAACAATTTCATTTTCATTTTCTGTTGCATGACGTTTTAGAACTGTTTCTATATATAATATTTCTGCATTGCTGATTCCAAATCTGAAATCTGTTTTTTGGTGCATGCTCTAGTTTTTATGCAATTTTCATTTATTTTTGTTAATGGCATACATTGGTTTTTAAATTGGAGTTAAAGGGCAACGACTCTTGGATTGAACATAACCACAAGGCAATTAATGTTTTACAAACATCACTTTTACATAATTGTAGTTGTATTTAAATGTAAAAAATTATTATTTGATAAAAACACCCTCTTATTTTATTTTAAGATTAAATCATGGCTTGTTCGAGTAGGCATAAATGTAAGAACAGTCCTGACACCATCTGTTATATATGTGGCTGTTACACACTTCAACGTCAAAGCGTGATATTTCATCATTTGTGACACATGCATATATTGCCTATTTTCAAGTGTCCCTTGGCGATCAAGACAAGAATTTGGCTCCTCATATTGTGTGTCATAATTGTGTGGAAATGCTTCATGACTGGACAAAAGGAAAATGCAAAGGAATGCCTTTTGATATTCCCATGGTTTGGCCTGAACCTAAGGACCACAGCAGTGACTCTTATTTCTGTCTGATCCATACAAAGGGCATCGGCAAGAAAAAACGGCATATAATCACATATCCTAATATTCCTTCAGCAATATGACCTATCCCACACTCTGAGACACTCCCGCTTCCAGTTTTTAATGGTTTTTCTTCTAAGGATGAAGAGAGTGAAATGGTGATCAAGTGTATTTTGATAAGATGCATGAGGAAATGGTTGTAGAATCTGAAGGGTCTTCTTCTGATGCCAAGCAGTCATTAACCCCTCAGCAGTTTAGCCAACCTGAATTGAATGACTTAGTAAGAATGACATAAAAATTGTCCTCGACTTTCTTAAGTATGAAGAGCATAACTGGATCATTTGTGTGGATCTTAAAATTGTAAATTTCCTGCTAGGACAACAGAGAGGTTTCATGAAGTATCCTTGCTTTCTGTGTTTGTGGGACAGCCGAGCTCAGGAGAAACACTGAACACAGAAGGAGTGGCTAAAACGAGAAGCTCTGGAAGTAGGGATGCAAAATATTGTGAATGAACCTATAATTAGTCAAGACAGGATCATTTTTCCCCCACTTCACATCAAACTTGGCTTAATGAAGCAGTCTGTTCAGGCTTTGAATAGAGAAAGTGAGTCCTTTCAACATATTATTTCTGCTTTTCCTGCCTTGTCTTCCGAGAAGATAAAAGCAGGTATATTTGATGGACTTCAAATTTGAACCCTCATACATGACAAAGAATTTGCCAGGAAGATAAATAAGGAGGACAAAGCAGCATGGCAGTCTCTTGTGGCAGTTACAAAGAACTTTCTTGGCAACAAAAAAGCAGAAAACTATGAACTTCTGGTTCAAAGGATGCTGTTGGCTTTCTGCGACATTGGATGTAACATGAGCATTAAGATTCACTTTCTGAGAGTGACATCAGAGAAATGGCACCGTGAAGAGTGCTCCCAATATCTCTCTCCAAAATTTCAACAACTTCTTCAACCAGTGACAGAAAAATCTATCCTTGGAGCATCTGGAAGTCCCACACACTGAACATGAAGTGCTATCAACAAAACCACCCTCAGATACCATTAAGGAAAAGGAAACAGAATATCATGGATACAAAAGGCAGAGATGTAGCACAGATAGATGAGGAAAAATCCATGGAGAAAAAATTTAATATATTGAAAACCTTGAAGCTAAATGACAGAGAATTTAAAATAGAAATCCTAAAACTACTCAGAGATATACAGGAAAACACAGAAAGGCAATTTAGGGAGTTCAAAAAACAACTCAACAAACACAAAGAATATATTACCAAGGAAATTGAAACTATAAAAACAAATCAAACAGAGATGAAAAACTCAATTCATGAACTGAAAAATGAGGTAACAAGCTTAGCTAATAGAACAGGCCAGATAGAAAGTAGGATTAGTGACATAAAAGACAAGCAACTTGAGACACAACAGAGAGAAGAAGAGACTCAAAAATTTTTAAAAAATGTGAAAGCCCTACAGGAATCGTCTGACTCCATAAAAAAGACTAACATAAGAATAATAGGTATATCAGAAAGAGAAGAGAGAGAAAATGGAATGGTTATATTCAAACAAATAATAGATGAGAACTTCCCAAGCCTGTGGAAAGAACTATAGCCTCAAATTCAAGAAGCAAACAGAACTCCGAGTTATCTTAACCCTAACAAACCTACTCCAAGCACATCATAATGAAATTGGGACAAGCCAACCACAAAGAAAAAATCTCAAGGCAGCCAGGAAAAAAATAATACAACATATAAAGGAAGGCCTATTAGATTATCATTGGATTTCTCAGCAGAAACTTTACAAGCTAGAAGAGAGTGGACCCCAATGTTTAAAGTTCTGAAAGAGAGGAACTTTCAGACAAGAATACTATACCCATCAAATCTATCCTTCAAATACAAAGGAGAAATAAAAACATTCACAGATACAGAAAAGATGAGGAAATTTATCATCAGAAAACCCCCATTCCAGGAAATACTAAAGGGGGTATTCCAACCAGATACAAAGAACAAAACAAAACCATAAGTAAAAGCTCCACCAAGAACACAATAAACCAAATTTAAACTATGACAACAAAAACAAAAACAAAAAGGTAGGGGGAGGACAAAGATTAACAGTAGCAAAGGACGATGGAGTGCAGAAGCACTCATAAGATAGTGTACTACAATGAACATGGTAGGTACCCTTTTCATTACTTAATGGTAACTACCCCTGAAAAAACCACCACAGAAGCACATGCCTTAAAAAAGGTAGCAACAGAGGAAAGAAGTATGAAATACAACCAAACAAAAACAAATGATAGAAAAACAAAAGAGAAGAATCAAACAAGATACAAAACTAACAGAAAGCAATTTATAAAATGGTAATAGGAAACCCACAAGTGTTAATAATTACATTAAATGCAAATGGATTAAACTCACCAATAAAAAGACACAGAGTAGCATACTAAATTAAAAAAGAAAATCCAACTGTATGCTGCCTACAAGAACACATCTAAGCAACAAGGATAAAAACAAATTCAAAGTGAAAGGCTGGAAAACAATACTTCAAGCAAAAAACATCCAAAAAAAGCAGGTGTAGCAATATTCATATCTAATAATGCTGACTACAAGACAACAAAAGTAATCAGAGACAAAAATGGTCATTTCATAATGATTAAGGGGACACTGAATCAAGAAGACATAACAATTCTTAATATATATGCACCAAACCAAGGAGCACCAAATATATAAGACAGCTACATATTGACCTAAAAACAAAAAGTGACAAAAATACAATCATACTTGGAGACCTCAATACATTGCTGATGGCTCTAGATCACTCATCGAAACAGAAAATCAATAAAGATATATTGGCCTTAAACAAAACACTAGAGCAATTGGATATGATAGACATCTACAGGACATTTCATCCCAAAGTGACAGAGTATACATTTTTCTCTAGTGTGCATGAAACATTCTCAAGAATTGACCATATGTTGGGCCACAAAAATAACATCAGCAAATTCAGAAAAATTGAAATTGTACCAAGCATATTTTCTGATCATAAAGCCTTGAAACTAGAATTCAACTGCAAAAAAAGAGGGAAAAAACCCCCACAAAAATGTGGAAACTAAACAACATACTTTTTTTTTTTTCTGTATTTTTCTGAAGCTGGAAACGGGGAGAGACAGTCAGACAGACTCCCGCATGCGCCCGACTGGGATCCACCCGGCACGCCCACCAGGGGCGACGCTCTGCCCACCCGGGGGCGATGCTCTGCCCCTCCGGGGCGTCGCTCTGCCGAGACCAGAGCCACTCTAGCGCCTGGGGCAGAGGCCAAGGAGCCATCCCCAGCGCCTGGGCCATCTTTGCTCCAATGGAGCCTTGGCTGTGGGAGGGGAAGAGAGAGACAGAGAGGAAGGCGGGGGTGGGGGTGGAGAAGGAAATGGGTGCTTCTCTATGTGCCCTGGCCGGGAATCGAACCCGAGTCCCCCGCACGCCAGGCCGACGCTCTACCGCTGAGCCAACCGGCCATGGCCTAAACAACATACTTTTAAAAAATGAATGGATGGGCCCTGGCTGGTTGACTCAGTGGTAGAGCGTCAGCCTGGCGTGCAGAAGTCCCGGGTTCGATTCTCGGCCAGGGCACACAGGAGAAGCGCCCATTTGCTTCTCCACCTCTCCCCCTCTCCTTCCTCTCTGTCTCTCTCTTCCCCTCCCGCAGCCAAGGCTCCACTGGAGCAAAGATGGCCCGGGCGCTGGGGATGGCTCCTTGGCCTCTGCCCTAGGTGCTAGAGTGGCTCTGGTCGCAACAGAGCGATGCCCTGGAGGGGCAGAGCATCGCCCCCTGGTGGGCAGAGTGTCACCCCTGGTGGGCGTGCTGGGTGGATCCCCATCGGGCACATGCGGGAGTCTGTCTGACTGTCTCTCCCCGTTTCCAGCTTCAGAAAAATACAAAAAAAAAAGAAAAAAAGGAATGAATGGGTCAAAGAAGAAATAAGTGCAGAGATCAAAAGATATATATAGATAAATGACAATACGACATATCAGAATCTCTGGGATGCAGCAAAAGCAGTAATAAGAGGGAAGTTCATATCACTTCAGGTCTATATGAACAAACAAGAGAGAGCCCAAGTAAACCACTTAACTTCACACCTTAAGGAACTAGAAAAGGAAGAACAAAGACAACCCAAAACCAGCTGAAGAAAGGAAATAATAAAAATCAGGGCAGAAATAAACAAAATAGAGAACAGAAAAACTATAGAAAAAATTAATAAAACAAGGAGCTGGTTCTTTGAAAAGATCAACAAAATTGACAAACCCTTGGCAAGACTCACCAAAGAAAAAAGAAAGGATTCATATAAACAAAATCCAAAATGAAAGAGGAGAAATCACCACAGACATCATAGATATACAAAGAATTATTGTAGAATACTATGAAAAATTATATGCCACCAAATTCAACAACCTAGAAGAAATGGATAAATTCCTAGAACAATACAACATTCCTAGACTGAGTCATGAAGAAGCAGAAAGCCTAAACAGACCAATAAGCAGGGAGGAAATAGAAAAACCTATTAAAAACCTCCCCCAAAATAAAGTCAGCTAACATCATATTAAATGGCATAAAACTGAGGACTTTCCCCCTTAAATCAGGAAGAAGACAGGGTTGTCCACTCTCTCCACTCTTATTTAATGTGGTGCTAAAAGTTCTAGCCCAAGCAATCAGACAAGACAAAGAAATAAAAGGCATCCATATCAGAAAAGAAGAAGTAAATGTATCACTTTTTGCAGATAATATGATCCTATACATCGAAAACCCCAGAGACTCCACAAAATGATTACTAGAAACAATAAACCAACACAGTAAGGTCGCAGGATACAAAATTAATATACAAAAGTCCATAGGTTTTCTATAGCCAACAATGAAACATTAGAAAACGAACTCAAAAAAATAATCCCGATGACGTCAGAGTAATGGCGGAGTAGGAAGCGATACCGATAAATCTCCCCCAAAACTCAACAAGATCTTCAACCAGAAACAGAAAAACCTATACTTGGAGCTTCCAGATTCTTCGCAATACACCCAAAGGTATGATTGAGTGAAAAATTGGCTAAATATATAACCAAACCCCGAAGGAAATAGGGAGTAAGAAATGCTCCGCCTTCCTCACTAACCTAAACAGGGCGGCTTTCTCTGGTAACTGTGAATTTAGAAACTGAGGCGGGCAAAGGGGGTGAATAGATCCAGGCCGCCACAGCAAAAACGGCCGAACCAGGCTGTGGCTCAGAGATCCAAGCCGAGGAAAATCTGATCCTGTGGCAACCCGGGCAATACAAGCTAACACTCGCGCCAAACCCAAACAAAGAAAGACAAGCGGATCGGCCATTTTACCCGGTCTCCTGGTCGGTGCGCAGTTAGTGGAAGAGAGATTTCTTCCTAAGCCGCGGAAGTGGGTGCCCGTGTTGCCCCACGGAGAGGCAGGGTCAGAGGCCTTTCTGTGGGCTGAGGGCAGAGTCTCTGGGCAGCCCCAGCGCCCTGGGAAAGCCACGCACGGGAGGGAGTGAGAACTAATTCAAATGGTGGAGATTTTCCGTGCTGGAGGCTGTTTCACTCAGAGGGAAACGAGGCCGGCCTCATATCCTGGTTTGCGCGCGCAGATAAGGAGTGAGCGATTCCTCCGAGTGCCTCGGCAGTGTGCGCCCGTGTTATCGCACAGAGGGGCAGAGTCAGGGGCCTTTGTGTGGGCCAAAGCGGAATCTCGGGCCGCCCCAGCGCCTTGCAAAAGCCGCACACGGGGACGGAGCGAGACTCAATTCCAACGCTGCAACTTTTCCCTGCGGTTGGGGGTTTCACTCAGAGCGTGAGACTGCTGGCCGGATATCCTGGTTGCAGACAGTGAGTGAGAGTTTTCTCCAAGCGCCCCGGAAGTGGGCGCCCGCTTGTGTTACCGGATAGAGTGGCAGAGCCAGAGGTCTTCGAGTGGGCGGAAAGCCCGCCTGATTATGCTAGCAGCTCTGACTGACTGAGCCTTACCCAGAGCCCTGTGCTGAGTGGAAATAGAGTGGGGAGTTGCCAGCAATTTGAGCCTCTTACTATCCAGGCAGAGGCAGCAGCAACCCCATACCTGGACTATCAGGCTACTAATTGAGGAAGGAAAGACTAGGAGAAAGGCTCCAGGAACACGGACTCTCTCACTGTCGGAGCCTATAAATGCTAATGAGCCTCGACTCCCAACGAGAATAAAGCACAATACATGACATTGCCATAGAGACTTATCAACTGCAAACCTCTACCTGAGCGTGCCAAAGGGGCAGAACCCGGGGTACAGAGTCACCGACCAGGAAGAGGGAGAGAAAAGAAAAAGCAAGAAGATAACCTCTCAAAATCAAGAATAATCTGCAGACTTTATAACCTATCCCATTTTATTATATTTGTTCGTTTGTTTCTCTTATCTTCATTCTTGAGACTTTTTTTTCCTCCTCCAATTTGGCCGATTAACTCTCTACCGGTCTTACTCTCTCCTCTCCCTGAACTACACTACCCATAAGTGTTACATCTCCCATTATCATTTCTCTTCTCTTCCTTTCTCTCTATGAGGGTTGCACTCCAAAACCCTTAACTCTCTCTCTCTCTCCTTTATTTTTTCTTCTTTTAGTGGTTCCCTCTTTTTTTCTCTCTCTCTCTTTCTTTTCTCCCTCTATATTAGTTTCTTCCTTTCTCCTTTACATCTCCTCTCATTCAAACCTCAATAACAAACAAATTATCTTATCTGGGACTCAAACCTATGTTTGTGGCATTTTGGGGGGTTTTTACTTCACATTTTTAACTCACTAGCAGTGCTCCCATCCCTGGCTCTCCATATTATCTAGTTCTTGTTCCACTAAATACAATAGTAAGTTTTTAATTTGTCCCCCCATTTTTCCATTTTCCTCTTATTCCTCTCATCATAACTCTTAGAAAACCAACACCTAAAAGCAAATCATTTTATTCTTGACCCAAATTTTTTCCTTATTTGCTTTTTGTGGGTCCATACGCTCTTTTTTTTTCTTTTTTCTTTTTTTTCCTTTTTTTTTTTTTTTTTCTTTCTCTCTTTTTTGCCCCTTTATTACTTTTCCCCAATTCAGGCCCTCCATCACAGGCATTGTTTGTTATAACTCACAGTCCACCACAAGATTTTCTCAAGAAAGAGGGGAGAGGAGAGGAGAGGAAAAAAAGAGGGGGGGAATAATTTCCTTTTTTAAAAAATGTTTATTTTATTTTATTTTTCTTTATTTCATTATTAATTTTTTTTTAAAAAAAACAACTTTTCGATTTGTTATTTTTTATTTTTTTTAACTTTTTATTCTTTATTAAATCTCATTAATACTATCAACAAAACCACCCTCAGATGCCATTAAGGAAGAGAAAATCGAATATCATGGATACAAAAGAAAGAGAGGTAACACAGCTAGATGAGGAAAAATCTATGGAGAAAAAATTTAATATATTGGAAACCTTGGAGCTAAATGACAGAGAATTCAAGATAGAAATCCTAAAAATCCTCCGAGATATACAAGAAAACACAGAAAGGCAATATAGGGAGCTCAGAAAACAACTCCATGAACACAAAGAATATATGTCCAAGGAAATTGAAACTATAACAACAAATCAAACAGAGATGAAAAACTCAATTCACGAGCTGAAAAACGAAGTAACAAGCTTAGCTAATAGAACAGGTCAGATAGAAGAGAGGATTAGTGAAATAGAAGACAAGCAACTTGAGGCACAACAGAGAGAAGAAGAAAGAGACTCAAAAATTAAAAAAAATGAGATAGCCCTACAAGAATTATCTGACTCCATCAAAAAGAATAACATAAGAATAATAGGTATATCAGAGGGAGAAGAGAGAGAAAATGGAATGGAGAACATACTTAAACAAATAATTGATGAGAACTTCCCAAGCCTGTGGAAAGAACTAAAGCCTCAAGTTCAAGAAGCAAACAGAACTCCAAGTTTTCTTAACCCCAACAAACCTACTCCAAGGCATATCATAATGAAATTGACACAAACCAACAGCAAAGAAAAAATTCTCAAGGCAGCCAGGGAAAAGAAGAATACAACATATAAAGGAAGGCCCATTAGATTATCATCAGATTTCTCAGCAGAAACTCTACAAGCTAGAAGAGAGTGGACCCCAATATTTAAAGTCCTGAAAGAGAGAAACTTTCAGCCACGAATACTATACCCATCAAAGCTATCCTTCAAATACGAAGGAGAAATAAAAACATTCACAGATACAGAAAAGATGAGGGAATTTATCATCAGAAAACCCCCACTCCAGGAATTACTAAAGGGGGTTCTCCAATCAGATACAAAGAACAAAAAAAAACAGAGCCACAAGTAAAAGCTCCAAGAAGAACACAATAAAACCAAATTTAAACTGTGACAACAACAAAAAGAAAGAGGGGGAGAAGACGGAGATTAACAGTAGCAAAGGACGATGGAGTGCAAAAGTACTCACAAAATAGTTCGCTACAATGAACAGGGTAGGGACCCTTTTCATTACTCAAAGGTAACCACCATTGAAAAAACCACCACAGAAGCACATGAGATAAAAAAGATAGCAACAGAGGAAAGATGTATGGAATACAACCAAATAAAAACAAAAGATAGAAAAACGAAAGAGAAGGATCAAACAAGACACAAAACTAACAGAAAGCAAGATATAAAATGGCAATAGGGAACTCACAAGTATCAATAATTACACTAAATGTAAATGGATTAAACTCACCAATAAAAAGGCACAGAGTAGCAGAATGGATTAAAAAAGAAAATCCAACTGTATGCTGCCTACAGGAAACTCATCTAAGTAACAAGGATAAAAACAAATTCAAAGTGAAAGGCTGGAAAACAATACTCCAAGCAAATAACATCCAAAAAAAAGCAGGTGTAGCAATACTCATATCGGATAATGCTGACTACAAGACAGGAAAAGTACTTAGAGTCAAAAATGGCCATTTCATAATGGCTAAGGGGACACTGAATCAAGAAGACATAACAATTCTTAATATATATGCACCAAACCAAGGAGCACCAAAATATATAAGACAGCTACTTATTGATCTTAAAACAAAAACTGACAAAAATACAATCATACTTGGAGACCTCAATACACCGCTGACGGCTCTAGATCGGTCATCCAAACAGAGAATCAACAAAGACATAGAGGCCTTAAACAAAACACTAGAGCACCTGGATATGATAGACATCTACAGGACATTTCATCCCAAAGTGACTGAGTATACATTTTTCTCCAGTGTACATGGATCATTCTCAAGAATTGACCATATGTTGGGCCACAAAAACAATATCAGCAAATTCAGAAAAATTGAAGTTGTACCAAGCATATTTTCTGATCATAAAGCCTTGAAACTAGAATTCAACTGCAAAAAAGAGGAAAAAAATCCCACAAAAATGTGGAAACTAAACAACATACTTTTAAAAAATGAATGGGTCAAAGAAGAAATAAGTGCAGAGATCAAAAGATATATACAGACTAATGAAAATGACAATACGACATATCAGAATCTATGGGATGCAGCAAAAGCAGTGATAAGAGGGAAGTTCATATCGCTTCAGGCATATATGAACAAACAAGAGAGAGCCCAAGTGAACCACTTAACTTCCCACCTTAAGGAACTAGAAAAAGAAGAACAAAGACAACCCAAAACCAGCCGAAGAAAGGAGATAATAAAAATCAGAGCAGAAATAAATGAATTAGAGAACAGAAAAACTATAGAAAAAATTAATAGAACAAGGAGCTGGTTCTTTGAAAAGATCAACAAAATTGACAAACCCTTGGCAAGACTTACCAAGGAAAAAAGAGAAAGAACTCATATAAACAAAATCCAAAATGAAAGAGGAGAAATCACCACGGACACCGTAGATATACAAAGAATTATTGTAGAATACTATGAAAAACTTTATGCCACTAAATTCAACAACCTAGAAGAAATGGATAAATTCCTAGAAAAATACAACCTTCCTAGACTGAGTCAAGAAGAAGCAGAAAGCCTAAACAGACCTATCAGTAGAGAAGAAATAGAAAAAACCATTAAAAACCTCCCCAAAAATAAAAGTCCAGGCCCTGACGGCTATACCAGCGAATTTTATCAAACATTCAAAGAAGACTTGGTTCCTATTCTACTCAAAGTCTTCCAAAAAATTGAAGAAGAAGCAATACTTCCAAACACATTTTATGAGGCCAACATAACCCTCATACCAAAACCAGGCAAGGATGGCACAAAAAAAGAAAACTACAGACCAATATCTCTAATGAATACAGATGCTAAAATACTAAACAAAATACTAGCAAATCGAATACAACAACATATTAAAAAAATAATACATCATGATCAAGTAGGATTCATCCCAGAATCTCAAGGATGGTTCAACATACGTAAAACGGTTAATGTAATACACCATATCAACAAAACAAAGAACAAAAACCACATGATCTTATCAATAGACGCAGAAAAGGCTTTCGATAAAATACAACACAATTTTATGTTTAAGACTCTCAACAAAATGGGTATAGAAGGAAAATATCTCAACATGATAAAGGCCATATATGATAAACCATCAGCTAACATCATATTAAATGGCACTAAACTGAAGGCTTTCCCCCTTAAATCAGGAACAAGACAGGGTTGTCCACTCTCTCCACTCTTATTTAATGTGGTACTAGAGGTTCTCGCCACAGCAATCAGACAAGACAAAGAAATAAAAGGCATCCATATCAGAAAAGAAGAAGTAAAGGTATCACTTTTTGCAGATGATATGATCCTATACATCGAAAACCCCAAAGAATCCACAAAAAGACTACTAGAAACAATAAGCCAATACAGTAAGGTCGCAGGATACAAAATTAACATACAGAAGTCAATAGCCTTTCTATATGCCAACAATGAAACAACTGAGAAGGAACTCAAAAGAATAATCCCCTTCACGATTGCAACAAAAAAAATAAAATACTTAGGAATAAACATAACAAAGAATGTAAAGGACTTATATAATGAAAACTATAAACCATTGTTAAGGGAAATTGAAAAAGATATAATGAGATGGAAGAATATACCTTGTTCTTGGCTAGGAAGAATAAATATAATCAAGATGGCTATATTACCCAAAGCAATATACAAATTTAATGCAATTCCCATCAAAATTCCAATGACATTTTTTAAAGAAATAGAGCAAAAAATCATCAGATTTATATGGAACTATAAAAAACCCAGAATAGCCAAAGCAATCCTAAAGAAAAAGAATGAAGCTGGGGGCATAACAATACCTGACTTCAAACTCTATTATAGGGCCACGACCATCAAAACAGCATGGTATTGGCAGAAAAATAGACACTCAGACCAATGGAACAGAATAGAAAGTCCAGAAATAAAACCACATATATATAGTCAAATAATTTTTGATAAAGGGGCCAACAACACACAATGGAGAAAAGAAAGCCTCTTCAATAAATGGTGCTGGGAAAACTGGAAAGCCACATGCAAAAGAATGAAACTGGACTACAGTCTCTCCCCCTGTACAAAAATTAACTCAAAATGGATCAAAGATCTAAACATAAGACCTGAAACAATTAAGTACATAGAAGAAGACATAGGTACTCAACTCATGGACCTGGGTTTTAAAGAGCATTTTATGAATTTGACTCCAATGGCAAGAGAAGTGAAGGCAAAAATTAATGAATGGGACTACATCAGACTAAGAAGTTTTTGCTCAGCAAGGGAAACTGATAACAAAATAAACAGAAAGCCAACTAAATGGGAAATGATATTTTCAAACAACAGCTCAGATAAGGGCCTAAAATCCAAAATATACAAAGAACTCATAAAACTCAACAACAAACAAACAAACAATCCAATAAAAAAATGGGAAGAGGATATGAATAGACACTTCTCCCAGGAAGAAATACAAATGGCCAACAGATATATGAAAAGATGCTCATCTTCTTTAGCTATTAGAGAAATGCAAATCAAAACGGCAATGAGATACCACCTCACACCTGTTCGATTAGCTGTTATTAGCAAGTCAGGTAATAGCAAATGTTGGAGAGGCTGTGGAGAAAAAGGAACCCTCATACACTGTTGGTGGGAATGTAAAGTAGTACAACCATTATGGAAGAAAGTATGGTGGTTCCTCAAAAAACTGAAAATAGAACTACCTTATGACCCAGCAATCCCTCTACTGGGTATATATCCCCAAAACTCAGAAACATTGATACGTAAAGACACATGCAGCCCCATGTTTATTGCAGCATTGTTCACAGTGGCCAGGACATGGAAACAACCAAAAAGCCCATCAATAGATGACTGGATAAAGAAGATGTGGCACATATACACTATGGAATACTACTCAGCCATAAGAAATGATGACATCGGAACATTTACAGCAAAATGGTGGGATCTTGATAACATGATACGAAGCGAAATAAGTAAATCAGAAAAAAACAGGAACTGTATTATTCCATACGTAGGTGGGACATAATAGTGAAACTAAGAGACATTGATAAGAGTGTGGTGGTTACGGTGGGGAGGGGGGAATGGGAGAGGGATAGGGGGTGGGAGGGGCACAAAGAAAACAAGATAGAAGGTGACAGAGGACAATCTGACTTTGGGTGGTGGGTATGCAACATAATTGAACGACAAGATAACCTGGACTTGTTATCTTTGAATATATGTATCCTGATTTATTGATGTCACCCCATTAAAAAAATAAAATTATAAAAAAAAAAAAAAAAAAAAAAATAATCCCCTTCATGATTGCAACAACAACAACAAAAAATACCTAGGAATAATCATAACAAAGAATGTAAAGGACCTATATAATGAAAACTACAAAGCATTGTTAAGGGAAATTGAAAAAGATACAATGAAATGGAAAAATATTCCTTGTTCTTGGATAGGAAGAATAAATGTAATCAAAATGGCCATATTACCCAAAGCAATATACAAATTTAATGCAATTTCCATCAAAATTCCAACTACATTTTTTAAAGAAATGGAACAAAAAATCAGATTTATATGGAACTATAAAAAACCCCAATAGCCAAAGCAATCCTAAGAAAAAAGAATGAAGCTGGAGGCATTACAATACCTGACTTCAAACTATATTATAGAGCCACGACAATCAAAACAGCATGGTATTGGCAGAAAAATAGACACTCAGACCAATGGAACAGAATAGAAAGTCCAGAAATAAAACCACATATATATAGTCAAATAATTTTTGATAAAGGGGCCAACAACACACAATGGAGAAAAGAAAGCCTCTTCAACAAATGGTGCGGGGAAAACTGGAAAGCCACATGCAAAAGAATGAAACTCAACTACAGTTTGTCCCCTTGTACTAAAATTAATTCAAAATGGATCAAAGACCTAAATATAAGACCTGAAACAATAAAGTACATAGAAGAAAACATAGGTACTAAACTCATGGACATTGGTTTTAAAGAGCATTTTATGAATTTGACTCCAAAGGCAAGAGAAGTGAAGGCAAAGATAAATGAATGAAACTACATCAGACTAAGAAGTTTTTGCTCAGCAAGAGAAACTGACAACAAAATAAACAGACAGCCAACTAAATGGGAAATGATATTTTCAAACAACAGCTCAGGTAAGGGCCTAATATCCAAAATATACAAAGAACTCATAAAACTCAACAATAAACAAACAAACAATCCAATCAAAAAAATGGGAAGAGGACATGAACAGACACTTCTCCCAGGAAGAAATACAAATGGTCAACAGATATATGAAAAGATGCCCATCTTCATTAGTTATTAGGGAAATTCAAATCAAAACTAAAATGAGATACCACTTCACACCTGTTAGATTAGCTATTATCAACAAGACAGGTAATAGCACATGTTGGAGAGGCTGTGGAGAAAAAGGAACCCTCATTCACTGTTGATGGGAAAGTAAAGTAGTACAACCACTATGGAAGAAATTATGGTGGTTCCTCAAAAAACTGAAAAAAGAACTACCTTATGACCCAGCAATCCCTCTACTGTGTATATACCCCCCAAACTCAGAGACATTGATACATGTAGCCCCATGTTCATTGCAGCATTGTTCACAGTGGCCAAGACATGAAAACAACCAAAAGCCCTTCAATAGATGACTGGATAAAGAAGATGTGGCACATATACACTATGGAATACTACTCAGCCATAAGAAATGATGACATTGGATCATTTACAACAAAATGGTTGAATCTTGACTACATTATATGGAGTGAAAAAAGTAAATCAGAAAAAACTAAGAACTGCATGATTCCATATATAGGTGGGACATAAAAACAAGACTAAGAGACATGGACAAGAGTGTGGTGGTTACTGAGGAGAGGGAGGGAGAGGGGAAGGGGGAGGGGGAGGGGCACAAAGAAAACCAGATAGAAGGTGATGGAGGTCAATCTGACTTTTGGGTGATGGGTATGCAACATAATTGAATGACAAGATAACCTGGAGATGTTTTCTTTGAACATATGTACCCTTATTTATTGATGCCACCCCATTAAAATATAAATAATTTATAAAAAATAAAAAGATTCACTTCCTGAACAGTCAGTCACCTTTAAGTTTCCCGAAAATCTTGGAGCTGTTACTGATGAGCAGAGTGCTGCTGGAGCATTAAACGAGATTGTCCTCAACAAGTACACAAACGCAAGAGCTACAAATGAAAATTTTTGCCTGAATAGAATTTAAATAAGTTTTGCGCAAATTTTATGACTAAAATAAGTGTTTTAATATGTTCTGTTTTGAAATTGGAGACAAATTCTGATGCAATCATATCTTTTAGTGTATGTACTGCATTATATAAATTATTACATTTTCACAAAGATGATGCCCAAGAAGACATTCTACTTCATTATGTTAAACTAAATGTTGAAAATTTTACAATAAGATGAAAACCTAAAATCTTGAATTGCAAAAAATCTGTAGCTTACAGAGAAAAACTAATGTCAGATTTGAGATCAACACTCTCGAATTAGGGAAGAACAAGTGTTTTTGTGGATGCAACAAAAATTTTGTTCCCCGGTGTTATAAAGCAAAATATACTGACAGAACTGTTGAACCAACATGTTCATACAGGTCTGTTAATACTTCACTGAATTTATAAAGATACAAATAATTTCTTACACTGTTAATTTAAATGTAACTTCTTACCAAGTAGAAGATATTAATTTCATTTCCAATGTCCTCAGTAGAATTAATAACTTCAGGGACTGTCTCATTGGCCGCAATTGAAATATGATATTCACTGGCAGAGCTTAAAAGTATTAATTGAAAAAAAAAAGAGAATTTAGTAGTAGAAAAAAAATAAAACGCAACACAATTTAACTTTTATTTTGCCGTATTCTTTTTCTTTTTTCCTACCAGGAAGCCCCTCAAAAAATAGTTACAGAGATTTTAAGTCAGAGGCAAATATTTTTACCCTGAAGCCTAAAATTAAATCTTTGAGGAGGGTAAGAAGGATTAAATATAATTTAGTTCAATAGTAACTGATATGTAGAAGGCCTTAAAATGCTAAAATATATTAAATATATAATTTTCAAATAAAAATCTCATTGTTGGCTAACCAGGTGGTGGCACAGTGGCTAGAGTGTCGACCTGGGATGCTGAGGAACCAGATTTGAAATCTCAAGGTCACTGGCTTGAGCCCAAAGTCACTGGCTTGAGCAAGGGGTCACTCACTCCACTATAGACCCCTGGTCAAGGCACATATGAAAAATCAATCAATGAACAACTAAGGAGCTGCAACTACAAGCTGATGCTTCTCATCTCTCTCCCTTCTCTAAAAAACAAAGAAAAAACCTTCCTTCAAAAACCTCATTGTTACCAAATGAAAAGCTTCCACGAATTCACTAATAAAACTTACATTTAGTGAAGTCAAGCTAAAATGTGGTATTTCAGTATTGCTGAATTTTAATGGTTTTCTAAAATTTGTGACCTGTTTAAGGTTTTTATTTACTGCTAAACTTAAAAAAAAAATTCAATCTTTCTATACAACTTCTTCATGATCTCTGGAAGAACTTAGTAGGATAAAATATAAACACATTTTCAAGCCTCATTTCAGTTAAAAGAAGACAAAAAAATATAACAATTTGCCAAAATTTGATTCTAAATAAATGAAATATTCTTGGGGAAAGAGTCAGTGTTCCCAGAGAAGTGGATATAGCAAAATAGAACATAGTTAATAAAACGTAAAGGCTAAGAAACAGAAATGCAATCTCCCCGTAGACCAGGGGTCCCCAAACTTTTTACACAAGGGGCCAGTTCACTGTCCCTCAGACTGTTGGAGGGCTGCCACATACAGTGCTCCTCTCATTGACCACCAATGAAAGAGGTGCCCCTTCCAGAAGTGCGGCAGGGGGCCGGATAAATGGCCTCAGGGGGCTGCATGCGGCCTGCAGGCTGTAGTTTGGGGACGCCTGCCGTAGACTCTGTAACCCTCTCATCTTTGTGGCCCATGACCAGCAGAGGGAAAATGCCATAGGAAATAAACTGATAACATGATAAAACTTTTAAACTGAAAGTGAATCCGACTCTTACATTTTTTTTTTTTGCATTCATTGCGCATGTTTATTTAGCCAAAGCTTGACATCCTGCTTAAACCAGGGAAAGTATAGTAGGAAAGGTGGCCAACATGACTGGTATTTGGATGGATCAGGAATTATTCAGAGAAAGGAGGGTATGTGAAAAGCCAAAGACATCAACAGCTCCTGTCCATGAGAAATATTTAATCTCGAGCATCCGGAACAGACAGATGGCTCAGACCCCACACGAGGGAAACAACAGCCTCTAAACAAGCTGGTGACCTCTGAGAACACTTCTGTGAAGGACGTCTGGGTCTTCACCTTGCACTTCGATTCAAGACTGAGCTGCTCATGCAACCCTGTATCACTATCCCCTCATAGTGTACATTGTGTAGTACGCTGGTTATCAAATTCAGAGTGCATGAGAATTACCCAACGGGCTTTACTTAACACTGATTTCTGGGCCCTTCCCCCAGAGTTTCTGAGTCGGTACGTCTGGGGTGGGGCCTCCGATGTTGTCTTTCTCATAAGTGATGAGGGCTATGGCCAGGGACCAGCGACCACCCTTCCAGAGCCCCCAAGGTCCTAGAAAGGCAGCCACATAAAAATGCAGTGCCCTCCTACCTGTAAAACTGGAGTCCAACTTCATATTTCACTGGGATGGAAATGTTCACCTCGTTGTCGGAAAGGGCTTCCGGGGGCTCCTCGCTGTCACTAGAAAATGCACAGAGCACATTCAGATAAATCGTTCAACCACTGACCAGGTGGAGGTATTTCTGAGCATTGGAAAGAGGAGCTTAAATTAGTAACTAGACAAAAGTACATTCAATGCTTGGCCTTTTAATGGGGTGGGGAGGGAGCCCAGAGATGGGTATGGTTAAAGGTCCCCGGGTTGATTCTGAAGCACAACCAGGGTTTAAGACCAGGGTTGAAGACCACATTGACTCATCCCCAAGCTTCTCAAGAGTCCATGAAGGTAATCTTAAGAATGCTTGGGTCTGTTCTTAAACACACAGATCATTGGGTTTCTCTCCTAGGAACATGGACTTGGTGGGTCCAAATTGGGGCCTGGGACTTCTGTGTTTTTAACAGGTGATTCTAACTTACTTATCAGAGATGAGGACCTTACAAAGAGATACAATGAGGGTCACACAACTGAGAACAAATCTAAAACCTTATTCTACCCTGAATAACAAGAAGTTATATACTAGTCTCAGCCCCCCATGGTAACATTCACCCATGAAGAGGTATGTGCCCTTAATAATTTTCATATTCCTACAGTGACTCATTCAATATCTTGTCCATTGTAGATTTCAAATAAGTATTCATTGAGTTCAATTGTACACAGAGAATTTATCCATCGAATTATTCTCTCATTTATTCATTCATTCTACATTTATTTAGTGATTATTAGATGCCAGGCACCATGGTAGTTACTTGAAATTAAAGCAATAAAAGATAGAACTATATTTCAGGAAGCATTTGGTCTGTTGGGTAATAGTGGTTAGAAGAAAATTAAGCCCCTGTTTAAGTTTACTTATTATCCTTTTGCTTCTTTTTAGTCTATGTAGTCTGTGTCATTTTTCAGAAGCTTTGATTGGTTTGGGAAAAAAACAATTATTAAGCCACTGAAAAGTATCATAAAACTAAATCTGTCTTGATGAGCAGCCAGAAAAAGTTTTTTAAATAAGTAGAGACTGTATAATTTTAAATAACTTTAAATGCAATTTGGCAGATAGAAGTGATGTGTGATTACATGTTCTAAAGCTCCTAGAACAAATGGTTTCATCCAGTTAGAGCACTATTCTTATAAAATAAAAATGTCTTTATTTTGCTAATTATACACACACACTCATGCACAACCATAAACCAACCTTGTTGCACTTAAGAGAATGGTCACATTTTCCATGAGATAAGACGTGTTAAATTGAAATAATACTTTGAAAGTTACCTATGAAATAAAAATATGCATCTTTAGGACCAGATAAAGAAAACTTTTCCTTAGATTACAATGCTGAGTTACAGAAATGACATGACCTAAACTCACATCATGAATTATTTAAGAAATATGATTTTACAAAATAAAAATTCATGTTTCAAAAATAAAATAAGATATCATGTACACGTCCTTTTCAAGTTGAAATGTAATATTGTTTGCATAGTAACATTGAATTTAAACAATTATTCCAATTATATTAATAAAAATAACATACTAATCAGAAACCATTAACATAAAGGTACATTGTTTGTCTTATTGTATTTCCAATAAGAAATATAATATAAGATCACAATCATAAATAATATAATTATGGAATGATCATAATTAAAGTCTCTTGAATGTATGTATATCTTCAAATATCAGCAACCAGTTATATATATATTTAATGTAAAATAGAGAAAAAGATACTTGGCTTCATGAATTTGACAGTGTAAAAAGTTTTGCACCTTTGAGGAATAACAACAACAAATAAATCAAACGAAAGACTTGGCTATTTAGAATAAACTAAACTATAAAAAAAGTACTGAGTTTTGCTTACAAAAGTGCAGTTAAAATACTGTTTTTTGTTCTACTGACTCTCTGATACAGGTAACTTAATTCTGAGAAATTCTTCCAGACACTAAAGACCTCATAGCATACGATTGGATTTTATTTATATAAAAATGTCAGAATAGGCAAATCCACAGAGAAAGGCAGCAGATTAGTGGTTGTCTGGGGTTTGGGAGGAGCTGCTGAGGGAAAAACAGCAGTACCTGGTAGAGCCTCCAGGGTTTCCTTTGGGGATGTGAGAATGTTCTAAGATGGATTGTGGTGACAGCTGCACACTTCACAATTCGTTGGGTAAACTAACACCCAATGAATTGTATTCTTTAAATGAGTGAATTGTAGGGAATCCGGATTATAGCTCAATGAGGCTTTTATTAAGAAGAGAGATGCATGAGTCCACTAAATTGTGCATCTGAACTGTATAGTTTTGTTAACCAGTGTCACTCCACAAATTCAATTTAAAAAAAAAGAGAGAGAAATGACAGCGGAGTTTTTATATAAAGTTCTAAACCAAATTGGACAAAAGAAACTTTCCTACATGTGAGCAAAGCCCACCACACAGGGGACTCTAATGCGTGCACGTTCTAGCTCCATGTGATCAGATAACATTATCCGGCATAAATTTGTCATTTTGTCTTTCGTGTCTGAATTAGGCTCATGCAACAATTGCCTTTCGATTTCAAGGGCTCAAAATTCAAACTCTCATCTTCCTCACCGACCTCACCCTGGAAAGAGTTACATGTTTGTCTTTGAGCATATTATTACTCATATCCAGTTGCTGCTTGTATTCTGTATCGTCTGCTTACCATTTCTCCTCTTCTCAGGAATGGATACCCAACTTTACATGTGATATTGTGGTTGGATTCACAGCTGTCTTTCTGGATCGCCTAGGAAGAGAATCGGAGACCCGGAATCAGAGTGGTTACGCAGGTGACTTCCTCAAGCCTGGCTTGCTAGCATCTTCCCAGCTGTGCCCTACACTCAACCTTGCTGAGATTTGTCCTTCAATTTAGTTGGGGAAGTCACAGCCTTCTAGGATCACCTGTCTCACAACCCGTGGAAATCTGAAAACACCACTGATATTCAGGGGGCTGGCAGGACAGAGTACATCATGCTCTCTGTCCAGATCTTCCTTCCACTGTAAGATGGGAGAGCTCGCAGCCCCTGCCTCACAGGTGACTGGGGGACTGGATGCAACAGTCACAGACAAGATGGGCCCAGGGAAGCCCACAGCGACTGGCAGACGAGAGGAGTTCAGTGCAGTGTGGGAGCGGGGACCGCCGGGACTGGACTCCTGACTCCATCACTGTTGGTTGCATCCTTGTCAAGACTCCTAATTTTCTGTCCAGTGGGGTTAGTTATACTCTTCCTCATTAAGTTTAAAAATGCTGCTGAATATGAGACAGCGTTATTTTATATATACGTATATACCAATAAAGAGAAAATAGAATGCTGCTAGGTTAATAAACACACCATCAAGTGCAAATGCAACTACAGAAAGGTTCAAATGTGGAGGGCAAGGGTTTGTTTTAGAATCGCTGCACCATGGGAATACCCACTTACAAAAGAATGAATGAGAATGGAACACATAAGGCCTGGCATACAATACGGCTCAAGAAAAGATGCAACCATTGTTCCTGTCACTGTTAACAGAGCAGAGGAGATGCGTCCTGTTTTTTTAAGTTGCTGTCTGTCCAAGATCATGGAGGCCCTGGCTGGTTAGCTCAGTGGTAAAGGGTCAGCCTGGCATGTGGATGTTCCAGGTTTGATTCCTGATCAGGGCACACAGAAAAAGTGACCATTTGCTTCCCCCCCGCCCAATCTCTTTTTTCCACTCCTGCATCCATGGCTCATTTAAGCAAGTTGGCCCCAGGCACTAAGGATGGCTCCATGGCCTCACCTCAGGTGCTAAAATTAGCTCGGTTGCCAAACAATGGAACAGCAGCCCCAGATGGGCAGAGCATCGCCTGGTAGGGGGCTTACCAGGTGAATCCTGGTCAAGGTTCACGCAGAAGTCTGTCTCTCTGCCTCCCCTCTTCTCGCTTAATATTAAAAAAAAATAATAGAAAGAAAAAAGACCACAGAGGCAGAGGAGGTGGATACAGCCCATGATCACAACAGTAACCCTTTCCATTGTTACTTTGTACATTGAGATTTATAATTAACACTTTTAATCAAATATATATGGCTGTAATATAAAACATTTACCAAGTCTATCTTAATCACATTACTAAAGTGATGTCTTAACAAATGGAGAAAAAAATATCAGTGACGATATAAATTTACAGAAACAAAACAATAGAATCTAATGTTCTCTATAATGAGTGTATTTGCTTTTAATATAAATGATATTAAAATTATTAATTCATGTATAATTAATTTACCTGAATACCTACAGAATTTTAACTCAAGGGGATTCATTCAGAGATCAGAAATTAGAAGCAAAGTTCAAGTTTGGAAGTATGTACCAATTACTCCTGATAAGTAACTTATGCAGCTATGTGTTATTGCCAAAATAATTTGAAAGTTTCTGCATGACAGTGAAACAGTCATTTCACATAACTCTCTGGTCTGTGTAAGGATTTTACACAGAAAGTGGGGAATAGCATCTTGATTTTTCTGCATGCAAATGTTTTTGGTTCAACACCTGCATTACTCCCTCTCTGCACGTCTGCGAAACTGTTTTGACTCTGATTACTATGTTTATTTTTTCTTGACTCAGTCTCAATTACAGCGCTTTAAAGATTTGGTGAAACATGATTTTGATAAATCAGAGATCCTCTTTTCATACTGAACCCAAGAAGAGACACACATCTCTGAAGAATTATGTCAAAACAGAAATGTTGGTATTTTCATTATTAGAGAGTACTTGTTTTGTAGAAAATGCTTTCCCTTCTTACAAAAATCAGTGTAGTAAACATAATCAGTTCAGTAGTATGAAAAGTAGGTTCAATAAATCCTTATTCCAAGTGTTGACCGGGAATCCTGAGGTCGCCGGTTCGAGGCCCTAGGCTTGCCCAGGCCACATACAAGAAACAGTTATGACTTGATGCTTCCCATTCCTCCCCTCTATCTCTCTCTCCTCTCTTTAAAAAAATCAATAAATAAAATCTATAAAATAAGTAAATAAATCCTTATTCCGAGAGTAGATAAATGAGACACTGAAAGTTTACCTCAATTCCAGCAAACACCAGATTTGGAGAATAATGCAGCATGGTTCTGGTGTTATAGGCACTGTCTCCTTTGTTTCTGACTGTGAGGCTGATGTTGAGCTTGTCGTTGTGGGACCGGACGATGAGCAGCCCCTTTTCCGCGGTGGACACGTCCAGCGTGAGGTCTGAGATACACTTGTCCTTGTTGCCACAGTCTTTGGCAAAGGGGATCTGAAATGGTCCCAGGAAAACATGTTCCAAAATGTAGCGAAGTGTTATCGAGTAAAAGGAATGACATATGGACAAGCACGCTAAGCAACTCATGAAGAAAACAGATGTCACTGCAGAAATCATACAGCATTTTATACCTGTCCCTATACATTGTAGCGGAAATGAATAAACGTTTACTTTTGGGTACAAATTCCTGCAGTCCTTTAAAGAATGCATGGTTTTCACATATATTTTTCACTGGCTTTAGTTGGCTAGATTAACATAATACTTAAAAAAATATTAAGTCAAGGATAGTAAGGTCTAAATCTATGAGAGGACAACACTTGAACACTGGTCTCCAATGATGACATTTCCTATGGAAAAGATTCCAATGTTTAGGAACATTGGATAGGTCAGTCAGGAGGGCGGAAAAGTCAGGTCACAAAACGGGGACCTTTCCTTGTTGCCTCCCCTTCAGGAAGCCCTCCCTCCTTACCCACCCACCACCCAGGACTGCCCTGTGCACCCTTCCTAGGTACCCTTCAGTTCTCTGCACCCCCTAGGTACCCCTCAAGTCCTCTGCACCCCCCTAGGTGCCCCTCAAGTCCTCTGCACCCCCCTAGGTGCCCCTCAAGTCCTCTGCACCCCTCCCTAGATTCCTTCCAGCCCAGTCATCCCCATCTCCCCTCCCTGGTCTCCCGCACCCACCGTGCCCCTGCAGTCATTCTCTACATGGCAGGTGAAACCATCCATAGCACCTGACCACTCTTCCCAAAAGCGTTACTCTGGGCCGGGCACCAGCGTGAATGCCTGGCTCCCACACCTCCCACCTCTCCCACATCCCTATCCCTTCATCTTCTGCTTGTTGAGATGAGTGAGTTCTCTTTATACCTCAGAACCTTTACTCACGTCCCCCCTCCCACCTGGAACCCTGATTCCCCCACTTCTCTGCCAAGGACGGAAGTCACCCTGTCCCTCAGGGCTCAGCTGCAGGCACTGCCAGGGGACAGCCCAGCCCAGGCAGCAGCCTCTCTGGGAGCTCTGGGTTCATTCCCCTCATGGCATGCACGCTCACGGTCGCCTCATGCCTGTGTCCGAGGCTGGACTGTGGCTCTGCTGCTTGCTGTGTCTAAAGTAGTCTGTAAACAGATTTGGAAGGAAAGAAAGAAGAAAGGAAAGAAGGAAGGAAGGGAGGGAGGGAGGGAGAAAGGGAAGGAGGGAGGGAGGGAGGGAGGGAAGGAGGGAGGAAGAAAGGAAGGAAGGAAGGAAGGAGGAAGGAAGGAGGAAGGAAAGGGGAAAGAAAGAAGGAAGGAAGGAAGGAAAGAAGGAAGGAAGGGAGGGAGGGAGGGAGGAGAAGGGAGGGAGGGAGGAAGGAAGGAAGGAAAGAAGGAAGAGGGAGGGAGGAAGAAGAGCAGAAGGTGGGGGCGTGGGGCAAACTGGTCCCTGTCCCAGAGCTCTCTGCTGGTGCCCCACTTGAGGCCCCTCCTTCTGCAGGTGCACTCCCTCCCTCAGGGCTGGGGCGGGGGCTCTGAATGCAGAGGCAGGACCTGGGGGAACACAGTTCAGTCCCTTCCCATCTCTTCTGCTTCCAGGCGGCATGGCATGCCCATGGGAAGCACACATTCTGCTCTATGCCTCCATTGTCATGAGGTGGGCCCCCATGAAGAAGGCCTGACATCGCTGGTGACCCATTTGGTTACTGTAGCCCATGTCTGGTTCAGTAGGAGAACCCCCATTCTACCTAGAATAGTTTTTAAAAAAAATAGTGTCAGCCCTGGCCGGTTGGCTCAGTGGTAGAGCATCGGCCTGGCGTGCAGAAGTCCCGGGTTCGATTCCCGGCCAGGGCACACAGGAGAAGCGCCCATCTGCTTCTCTACCCCCCCCCTCCTTCCTCTCTGTCTCTCTCTTCCCCTCCCGCAGCCGAGGCTCCACTGGAGCAAAGATGGCCCGGGCATTGGGGATGGCTCCTCGGCCTCTGCCCCAGGCGCTAGAGTGACTCTGGTCGCAACAGAGCGACGCCCCAGAGGGGCAGAGCATCACCCCCTGGTGGGCAGAGCGTTGCCCCCTGGTGGGCATGCCGGGTGGATCCCAGTCGGGTGCATGCGGGAGTCTGTCTGACTGTCTCTCTCCGTTTCCGGCTTCAGAAAAATACAGAAAAAAAAATAGTGTCAAGTTCATTAGTAAATGAGCAAAGAATGCTCCATTTCACCAAGCCATGTCTTTCTTCAATTGGCCCTGAATTTAGGAGAGGTAAAAACAGGTGTCACTTATAAGTCTACTTAAACTCCAATAATAGAAAGTTTAAAATGTTGGGAAAAGTCCATAGGAAGAGTCTAGATCTTTTTCTTTCATTTTAATATAACTGATTTAGAGTTGTTGTGTCTGTTGGAATGATGAGGTTGTTGTACCTTGCTATGCACACGTACAAATAACCCTAAGTCAATTATATGTGTGTATGTGCGTCTGTTTATGTATTTCAAGTTTTTTCTTAATAGCCACAAATAGGCATTTCAAATAAAAAAAGACTTACATATTCATGCACCGAATTTGGTAGAGAATCATCAAGAATGGGCCCATTTTCTGGATCGCTAAGATTAAAATCCAAAGTCACACGTACAGAGTCCCGAAAGTCATGCTTGTCCTAGAGGTCAAAACACAAAATATATCATGAGCATCCTATTTCCTGGGTGTTCTGGCCTTGTTATGGCTTCCTTCTTCTGTCCCTGTGGGCCAGCCTTACTGGGACCTTCCTGTGCACCTGACCTGACAGGCGACCTCATCAGACTTGCCCTTCTGGAGCCTGCCCGACCTCTGCCAGGACCTGGGCCCCAGCTGGCATGCAGAGGGGCCTGCAGGAGTGATGGCACTGGTCATACTTTGCCATGTCGGGATGAACCACTCGAAGCTACCTGCATAACAATGTCATTTCTGTTGAGACCCCGAGCTAACAACCACTGTGTAATACTTTTAGCAAAGCACCCTGAACTCAGAACAGCAAACTTCTTTTAAATTGAGTTGCATTTCATGAATATACTATCATATATATCTTTTTATTTTATTTTTTAGCGAGAGAGACAGAGAGAAAGACAGACAGGGACAGACAGACAGGAAGGGAGAGAGATGAGAAGAATCAATTCTTCACTGCAGCACCTTAGTTGTTCATTGATTTCTTTCTCATATGTGCCTTGACCCAGGGGCTCCAGCAGAGCGAGTGACCCCTTGCTCAAGACAGAGACCTTGGGCCCCTGCCAGCGACTATGGGGTCATGTCTATGATACCATGCTCAAGCCAGCGACCCCATGCTCACGCTGGTGACCTCAGGGTTTTGAACCTGGGTCCTCTGTGTCCCAGGCTGATGCTCTATCCACAGTGCCACGACCTGGTCAGGCAATATGTACTATATATCTTGCATTATAAGAACGGTATGATGTGAATGATGTATAAAAAATGCTCATATGATCATGATTGTTTAGACTGTCATTCCGTAACAACCATCTTTCATGGCCTGTCCAGAATTAGGAGTTTTGTACACAATACTGAGAAGTATTTCAGTCATCCTCCAAGATGAGTAACTACCACAGGCATTATTTTACAGATGAAAAACCGAACTTCTAAGCCATGAGACAACTTTGCCAAAATCCCTTGGATACGAATTCCAACCTGGCTGAGTCCAGGACAAATGTGAAAGTGTCCATTAAGATCCAGAAGAAATTTGGCAATTTGGAAACTAGTTCATTTCTTGCAACACCAGTGCTAGATACCTAGATACCTAAATTCTGGACAAATGTACACATGACCATGACTTTCAACAGGTGGGAGGCAGTGCCACCCTTGGCTTCACGCCCTGACCCATTTTATCCATGTTTCAACTCCTAAATGCCCAGTCCTCATGGGCTCATACGGGAGGGACAATGTCAGTCCTCATGGGCTCATACGGGAGGGACAATGTCAGTCCTCATGGGCTCATACGGGAGGGACAACGTCAGTCCTCATGGGCTCATACAGGAGGGACAACGTCAGTCCTCATGGGCTCATACGGAGGGACAATGCCAGCCCACCCCGCCCCATCCCCAAGCATAGTTTCACCTTAGTAGTGACAGAATAAGTTTATTGTGTTCGGTGTCGTGGGGAATACTGAATGAAAATCACCGAGGAATGTCTCTAAGTGTCCGTCTCAGTTACTAACGTCAGAGTTCCCTCATTGCGTGCATTCCACCCTTCTTTAAAGAGAAAATATTTAAGATACACTTGCCCTCCATCAGGATGCTCCCTACATAAACGGTGACCCAATAAACTACATTAAAATGATTCAAGCTAGCTTAACAGCTATTTCTAGAGATTAATGATTTATTTTCCAAGGTCCCCGTTCTACTCAAATAGAAAGAAATTTAGGGAGCATAAGGCTTCCAGAATATAAAGACGTATCTCTCCTTTCAATTTTAAGTCAAGGAATGAAATGCATCATTCAGGATGAGAAGAGACCTCAGAAAGCACAGGACCCAACTGTTCTGCCTCAGGACACTTAATTATGTGTCCTGAGGCGAATGAGGATGATAGAACTTAAATGTTCTCAAGTTGAAAGAATAAATGAAGAGACAGGTCTCTCATTGACCACTGCCCCGGGCCCTTCACTATTCTGTGAGGCGTGGCTGTCTGACAACACCCACCGGAAAGACCAGAGAGAGTTTGACAAAATGTTTTCTGTAATGAGATCCTACCTGTGATTTTCTGACGAAAGGGAACACGCGCAATAAAGTTTATTTTGTGATGTGCACTTTGAAATAAAACAGTAAAGATTTGACTGGCTTAAAATAAGACATCTATGCTGTGTTCTTGATTTGGAATAAGGCAGCGATAATAAATGATTTACTTGCCAACATGTAGAAGAAGTGCTTAGTGCATTTTGATTCTCGAACTGTGATGTCTCTTTGAATCTTTCTCTCTTGAGTTCCGGAGAAGAAACTTCGTGATATCTGTCTTAGTGAATCTAGGGTGACACGGTACTGCATATCTATAAAAAATGAAAGAAAAGAATGGACAGAAATGTTTTCAGGGTGATATTTTTAGGACCCAACTTATTAAATTAGCATGCTAAAAAATAATTTCTTTGGCAGTCAACAAAAAGCTTCTATTCCTCAGTATATCTACACTACCATAGAATGATGGTATTCACAGTCATGAAGATAACCTCGAGGAATTCCATAGAATTGCTTTGTGCATTCACTATGCCTTTGACATTTAATTACACTTCTTTTGTAATATATATGCGTGCACATACACCCCTATGTCTCACCTAATTTTCTGGTCATGCCTGTGTCTACTGGATTTACTTGCTTAGAATATTGATCATGTTATATTTCAACAGAGACAAACATACATACAATGACATTTATAAAAAAATGTCATTTTAGACGATGTCCAAAGCATATAATAAAATGAGCTTACTAAGTAAGTTAAATAAAATAAACATACCACAATAAGGAAAACAAGTTAAACCTTATCATTTCTAGGAGGGTGATAAGCCTTCTCATCTGATTGCTTAGTTACTATATAAACATTCACAAAGACTGAAAGAATGTTGGGTATGGAAATGTAAGTCACCCTTTTCCATTCCTGCACCTCCTTTATCGCCTAGTCAGGGGCCACGGCAGAGCATCTCTGTGCCCATAGGTGGGGCGAGCTAAGGGCAATGGATTGTGAAGGTGAATATTTCTTCTCGCCCCGGCGATGCTTGGTCTGCAGAGGGAATGGCTCTTCTGTAGCCAGCAGCCTTCACAGTTCTGACTCCAACATATTTTAATTTCAATAAAAAGCTTTAGAAAGAGCCGTGTGTGGGGAGGCGGGGGACACCGGGCTGCTGCGACATGCCTGAATGCCGGACTCAAAAATGAGAGTCACCTGAGTGCAGCAAAGGGCTGCTGGGAAGGGGGGGTGGCACAGCCCTCACATAGTCCGCAATCCCAGTCCTGCCAGGGAGGGGCCGGGAAGAGGGCATGCTTGGTGGTGAAGACGCAGAGGAATGCCCCGGGCTCCTGTGAAGCCCAGTTCCTAAACTCTCTCTCTCTCTCTCTCTCTCCTGTTGACTCTTTTAGGCACCTGATTGTTTACAGTAAGCGCAGAGCTACGGGGGCTCTGGAATGTTGCGGTCATCATGTACAGGGTCTGCTCCAGACCTACTGGGTTCCGCAACCCATTCCTTCTGCAACAGAGCTTTTTCAGGGTTCCTAGTGTTCACCAGGGCAGAGGGGACGCGCGGGTCCCTGGCGTAGGGGACCACCGCGTCTGACGGATATCATCGCACGGGACAACGGCACTGCCCTGCTGCCCCGCACCACGCACAGCGCCGGCCACCACTCACCGGCTTCATACACCGTGTCCTCTTTGGACTTCAACCTCACGTCGAAGCACAGCGTGGCGTTGATGCACACCGTCTCCTTGCCCTCCATGCGGCAGTTCTTCTTCTCGATGTTCACTTTGTTCGGTTCAAAAGTCATGGTCACTTTCACCACAGCCACATCTCGGGACCTAGAGACACAGGAACCACGGTCATGAAGGCCACCAGCCGGCGAGTAGACAGTGAGCACAGTGAGGGGTGAGTCTTTGCGGAAAGCAGGGCCCTGGCAACACCATGTCTCGGCTGGATTTAACACAGACAAGTGTGTCTGATGTTGTGAGGACACTCAGGTTGTTCTGGAATCACATTGGGCTTTTGTTTCTAGAAGGTAGAAGAATATGCCACTCCAAAATAGGATCATCAAAGTTCAGGACATGCCCCCACCCCCAACAGTCTGCACTGATACATTGTTTCCTGCTGCAGACCCTGGAAAAACAGCAAATGCAGAGGCAGGCCTTGCCTGGGCTCCCCCACCTGCCTGAGACAGAGCCTTCAAAAGGGACAAATCCGCTCCCCGGGGGTCTCGTTAGCCAGAGCATACCGACTCCTCACAGGAGAGGGGACAAGGGGTGCACACAACCCTCAGACAAGCCGCAACACAAACTTGCGCACCTCCATCGCTGCCTCTGAGGGCCATCTTTCCTAGAGATATGTACTGCCCCTAAGAGACCTACACTTTCCTATTAAAGTGGTGCTTGCCTGAAGTCCAGGGTGCCCCGAGGAGTTCCTCATTTTCCCCGGAGATACCCCATGTGTCTGTAAGGTATACATGTTAATTTTTTAAATTTGGAAGAATTCAAACAAAAACAAAATGCATGTACTCTTTGTCCCTGACACTGATGACTTCTGATTTCAGGGAGTCCCACGGTCCCAGCCTCTTGCTGACAGCCTTCTCCTTTTCTGAGCACAGCCTTTCAGTTTACTTTTCTCTCTAGTTATAAGTATAGCAACTTCATACATAGTTATATGTACAGCAACTGTAGACACCATTATGTGAATAGCAACTGTAATGCCGTCATATGTGTGGCAGCTGTCCATATTGTTATATGTATAGCAGCTGTATATATAGTTATATGTGAAGCTAAAACATGTTTTTTTTTTAACAGAATGGTTATTATCTGTGTACGATTTAGTGTACAATTTTTATTTGACTGTTAGTTTTATCTTAAATTATGACAGTCGTCAATTTCCAGGTCTCTATCTTCACCTTGGTCTCCCACAATTTTCTTTACTACTCTTCTAGGTAAATTTTTGGGAACATAACCACTGAGGTTTATTTTCACCTGAATTACATTAAGCCCATGGTCAATTTGGAAGAATCAACATGTATACTTTCCATCAAGGTCCGTATCATAAATATAACTTTTATTTGTTAAATTTTTCCTGTATAGGTCTTAATGAAGTCTGTAACATTTTAAAAAATTATCATACAAAATTCTCCATCGTGCTGTTCTTCATATATGGTTAGCCACTTTTTTCAAATAAAGTTCTTCCTGAAGTTGTTTCTCTAACTATTTAAAGCTAGAGTTATTAATGCTATCAATTAATAAATCATTTTATAAATAAGTAATTGAATACAATTACATTATTATATGTATTCAACCATCGACTAGGATTTTAAAATTAATTGAAATTAATTTTGGGATGCGGGCAATTTGAAAGGCTGAGCCAAATTACGTGTTGATTTTACTTGTTCCTTTGACATGGTCTTCCAGCTTACCAAGCTGCATCATTTTTATCTGAATAACGAAGCACAAAATGCAATACATAATTTGGTGTAATGTAAGCTTTAATCATCCTCTGACCTCTAGAACTAAAATATTTAAGATTCATTGGGTGTTATTAAAATACATACCAGAAGAGGGCAGCACCACCAAGGCCCCCGATTGTCACATCAGTCAGACCGTCACCATTTAAATCCATCTCTCCGTGAATGGACTGGCCGAAAAATTTCAGCGTCTCTCCATCTCCACCTGATGGAATACGCTGTGCAAATCGAGAGAATCGAGAGTTCTCATATCAGAAGAGTCTCTTCAAAAACCATATCAAATAAATCTGAGACCTTGGGATTGGTTAACAGGAACTTCAAAGAACTTTTGGGAAAAGTGCCCAAGAGACCCCTCATGTGGAGGGAGACAAGAGAAATTACTCAAATTTTTTTCCCTGAAGGATATTCTTTTTATAGCACAGACAAATTATTTCAGGGTTCCTGACACCGAGGGGGGGGGGATATGTGGAAATTATATAACATCATCTCGTCTGATCCTCAGGGAAAACATTTTAATGGGCTCTGTTTCTGAGTTCCGATCCACTCCCAGGACACAGAGAAGCATCAAGTGCTGGGGACCTTGAACACACACCACACAAGCAGTGGGGAAGTAGGACACTGTTTCCGGTCAGTGTGTTCACAGAACTTGGAGCTGGGTATCAGTAATACATTCCACCCAAATATCTGACCATATGTGATCTTCACTGTCTATCGAAAATGGTGCCTCTGTCATGTGCACAATAGACCCATTGCATCCACACGTGTCCACAGTCTGGGAGGGCACGGATGCAGACAGGGTTCTGGAAGGCTGAGCCGTGTGCCTCCCCGCGCGTCATGTACTTCCTCATTTAGCGTTGGTTCAAGCTGATAGTGTTTTATTAGAACCCAGTAGTAAGGAGGCAGGACAGACAGACCCCTCCCTAAACTTGGGGTTGTCCCATCGTCCTATTTTCCACTTAAAAATCATAAAATAAGAAGCCAAAGAAGGCAAAGCCAATGGGAACATTTTCCATGCTTTAATGTTTGTGGCTCATTGGGAAGTGCTGTCTTATATTTTTCCACAAATTGGGGGAGAGATCTGCCTCCTTGGTCCCGGAGGAGCTGGTTCAGTGTGCTGCTGAGACCCCCCCCCCCCCCGCCCCAGCACCTCTGGTTACTATGGAAGCAAGGGAACGCATCCCCACCGATCTGGGGGAGAGCATTTAAAGAAGCTCAACTCTAATAGTCTCTTTTAATGCTGCATCTTGATTTTCTGTCATTTTACAAAATAAATTGCTTATGACAACTCCATTCCTTTTATTAATGATGTTAAATTTTTTACTTTTTTTTTTTTTTACTGCAAATGCCACTCGCTCCATTAAATTTGCAGGGTTGATCCTAAAAGAACAGAGTGGTAGAAAGAACTCTTCCTGTAGACCCTGACCCCTCATGTCCCTGTGGCCAATGGTGTTCATTTCCAGTACAATCAGTATCATTATGATGTTTAACAGAAACAAGCCATTTGTTAAAGGGACAGGAATGTCGTCACTGGCATCCGCCCTTTCTCTGGCTCCACCGCTGTCATTGTGACATCATGAAAAGTTAAGCATGACTTCCCAATTTATCTATAGACTTATCAAATTTATTTATTAGTACATTTTGAGAATTCTCTTGATTACAGAGCCAAAAAGAAGAATCAAATATCCAAAGGAATAATCAATGTTCTAATTTTCTTTTCTTGTTATATCAGCTAGAAAATAGTAAATTCCATTTTATGGACAAGTAGTTGTCCAATGCCTAATTTAAAGATGGCTACTTAAAAACAGAAAATTATGTTAGAAGAATTTCTTTGAATTCTCCGTTTTTTAGAGTGCATTACACACTTCTGAAAATTTATATTTTTCTCACATAGAAAAATAATTATATTTGTGGATTAGAACCATTCACTGATAATAAACTTAAAACAGGAACAGAAAACCCTGACAGTTTAATTATTCAGACTTTTGTTCCAAGAGGGGTTCCTTGTGAGAAAATGATAAAGCCTTGGAAACCCAAATTCATGTGATGAAAGTACACCAATTTAATTCATAAGTATAACTGTAATGCAGTTTTATTATAACAACACGGATACTGACTATAAAACCAATAACTTCATCTCCTTTAACAGCAAAATCACGTCACCAGGGTTCCTCATTCTGAAAGTGGGCCCCTCTGGTTTGGATCAGGTGCATTGCAGGTGTTCAGTGGCAGTATTAAAAATTCTCTTTTATGTGTGTGCTTTAAAAAAATTTGTTTTAGCATTTCAAAAAATTGGGTTATGCAGGCATAGCTAACAACAGAAACACTAGATAAAAGGATGAAATACCAAGCAATTCTTCTATAAAGGCAATTTGGAAGAGAATGAAAAATCGAGTCGCTCAATAGATACAGAAGAATGAAATTAAATAAGTCTTGAAGCAAGACAGGTGAGGCCCGCCCTGGCCGCTTATCACGTGAGGGGCGGGCTGTGGGCCCGCAGGTGTGCTCACCTACGCGGAAGGTGGGTTTGGCTCACCTGCGCGTACTGTTTCCGGAGCGTGCGGCCGATGCTGCCGTGGTAAATGTACACGGCGCCCCCGTGGTCGTCCTCCAGGGGGGCCCCTATCACCACGTCATTAAACCCGTCCAGGTTGAGGTCTTTGACAGCGGCGATGGCGGTTCCGAAGCGAGCCCCGCACGGCTCGTTCTTGTTCTTCTTGGTGCAGGAGTTGTGCTTGAGCGTCGAGCAGCACGTCTGCTTCAGGGGCTGCAGGCTCATCTGGTACTCAAACCTCGTCTGGCAGGAGGAGCAAACGGGACACGGACGGGTTTCTACCGTGACTGTGGCACAGTGTGGCCTTTTTCAGTGCAGGCTAAACTGGCGCCCGTGAATACCCTCTATACATCCAGGGTCACCTTTGTACAATTCCTTGAAACCTGGGTTTATCTGAATTGGGAGATTTTAAAGCATAGATGTGTGGGCAGGAAGACAGACTGAGGATTTTAATGGGTCCTCTGTTTCTTTCTTTTTATTATTATTATTATTATTTTATTTTTTTGTATTTTTCCGAAGCTGGAAACGGGGAGAGACAGTCAGACTCCCGGAAGGGGATCCACCCAGCACGCCCACCAGGGGGCGATGCTCTGCCCCTCCGGGGCATCGCTCTGTTGCAACCAGAGCCACTCCAGCGCCTGGGGCAGAGGCGAGGAGCCATCCCCAGCGCCCGGGCCATCTTTGCTCCAATGGAGCCTCGCTGCGGGAGGGGAAGAGAGACAGAGAGGAAGGGGGGGGGGTGGAGAAGCAGATGGGCGCTTCTCCTGTGTGCCCTGGCTGGGAATTGAACCCGGGACCCCTTGCACGCCAGGCCGACGCTCTACCACTGAGCCAACTGTCCAGGGCTGGGTCCTCTGTTTCATGCAATCGAGATAGTGTGTCCCTCGCAGCATCTTTTCAAAGCAAAGGAGCTGAATCCTGAAGTTCTCAATTCACATCACTTAACCAGAGTAGTGCATCTTTGAAAAGTCTCTATAGATTCTCCCTTACAGAGAAACTTACTCTGTTCAAAAGCAAACTTTTCCCAAACCCATCTAGAGTTACAAAAAAAATAAAAAAGCAACAACTCATTACAGCTCAGAACTACTAGCAATGGACAGGAACACACTTTCTTGGGAGAAGGGGAAAAGCCAGGCAGAGCACAAAAAACTGACGGGACGAAGCCAAAACAATGATAGAGAGAAAAATACAGCATTTGCGAATTAAATAATCGACATGGAGAGACTCTTAGAATTTAGAAAACTAAGCATACTTTGCTGTAAGCAGCAAAAAACAAAACAGAAAAGCAAACAAAAAAAAAACCCCAAAAAACAAAACAAGAAAACAACAAAAAACCTTCTATTGAAGAAATTAAGAATTATTTCACTTAACAAATAATGTCTAAAGTCAGGAGTGGAGAACAAAGTCTCACCCCAGCCCAGTGAAAGCCCAAGACCACAGTAGTTTGCTGAAGATGTCTGCTGTGGCTTCCTCAGTCTGGCCCCTCCGCATGCCCCACCCCCCGTGGGTGCTCCCTGCCAAGGTTACTCACACCTCCAGACCTGCGCTCATGAATGGCTGCCTGTGATATATTTAGCAGTTGAGTGAGATTTACATTTATTTTTACCCTGTCCTGTCTAAAAAGGAATACTTCACATTTCCAAAGCAGAAAAATATCCAAGGGTTTGAACTACTTTATGAGAATGCTAATGTCCCTTGAGAGACTGAGGTGATGATGGTGGGCCCCTGGAATCTTCTCTGCTCCTTTTCCCAAGGGAGTGAAAAATTAGAATGATATTATTTACTTGAAATTAAAAAAGAAAGGAAGAGATGTTCCCGGGTTGCCCCGCTTTCGCTGCCCCCTTACCTGATTCAGTGAGTACACGTACACTTTCCCTTGTTCCTCCTTCTCTGCTCCCATGAACATGGGGGCCCCGACGAGGAGGAGGTCGGTATTGGAGTCTCTGTCAATGTCGACGGTGGTTAAAACGCTGCCAAAGTAGGAGCCGATCTAGGACACAAACACAGCCGCCCAGAGCAGTCTGATGAATGGAGAAATGCTCAAGGAATCTGCATCCCTTTCACTTGCACCCATCTAGAAGAGTCTGTGAGATTCCGATGGCGAAGGAAATGGGACCATCGACACAGAAGCTACCTGGGGGCTCTTTATCGGCTCTTCACGAGGCCAGAGACTACTTGGGACACTTCCGGAGAAGGAAGTGGCTGTTACGCATACGCCGATAAAGAGAAATTGTTTCCTTTAGATTTCACCCCAACCCTCCGCAAATCAGAAAAGATCAGTAATACTGCAATGATTTTGTTTTTTAAGAAAGGAAATGAAACGAGATAAACAATACAAGGCACTTGGAAAGGGGTTTTAGACGCAGCGATGTAAACCTGTGCGCTCAAGTTCACTATTACCACTGAATTTTTATAGGAACTCTGGGGCTGCGTCTGTCTCCTTCCTTACCATCTCAGAAGGTTGTCTCTCAACCAAATGGCTGGGTTCCGCCCCAGCTGCCAAGGGAGATGGAAAACTATGAGAGGACTGCAGGGGACCATCACCGTCCTCTCCCTGCGATACATTACCATTTTAAAAGATGGGAATGTATTTTAAGGGAATGCGGGGACTTCATTATTTAAATGTGATAACCTTCCCCAGAATTTGATGCTCTCGGTAATTCTTCATTGACACTTGCTGGCTGGGCTTCCGTGACTTTATTTCTGCCCTTTGGACTCTCTCTGCCACTGAATCACAGTGGCAGACCTGGGTTCCTTTTCCCATCCTCTTACCTGGCGTGACCAATCTTCCCAAACACTTCCATTACCACACACTGAAAACTGCCTCTCCTCCTTCTCAAAGCCCCAACTTTACATTTCTAGACTAGGCTTGATAATGGCTAGACATTGACTTTGAATATCCTTTTCACACAGGAGTATGAAGAGTTTGAGGTTGTGTGAATCGAAAAGCATGACTAAAACGTTGTAAGATCGGGTGACTTTAGGTCTCGGTTCCCCCACGGCTGCAACCTTCTGGTGCTGGCCGGCAGCTAGGCTTTTAGCGGGCATTCGGGCCGCTGGCCCATGGCCCCCACCCCTTCCCATTGCTCTCTATCTGACACTGTATTCATGTCCTTTATCTGTCTGGCACCTGTGACCATTTGAGTTGGTGCTGTTAGAATAAATGTGCCCTGAACCAATACCAACTGGGAAAATATATAAACTGCTTGAGTTGCTGACTTTCTGATCCTAGTGCCATATTTCCCCCAGATTTCAGCCTGGAAACACAAATGATTCATTATTTAGATAATTTCTGATACTGTCTTCAAACTCCCATGAGCATTTTTTCCCCCACAAAATTTTACATTTCCTGTCTTGTATGCAGTCAATAGAGTGATCACAAACCTAAGATGTCATCCAAAATGCCTCACTTGACAATCTTGTAGTTCTTCCTAATTCATGTCTACAATACTCCTTCCTTTTCCATTTCATTGTTGTTACATTGTGTCTGGTTCTCCTTGCCTCATCCTCAAGCTACAGCAATATCCCCCCTTTTATTGATGATGTGTTTTCTGGTTACAAATGTGACAAAGGGCTAAAAACTTCTTTCTACCTGGTGTTGTATATGACACTCAGACCTTTGGTTTATTGTAACTTTGTTGCCCTATAAATCTGATGAGAGTGGGATTTTAACTGTGGTAAAATTATCCTCTGATTGAGACATTGCCTTGAGGCTGTGTGGAACTATAAATCTCCAATATGGATGACATATTTTGGGCTTCCCAGGGTGCAGTACCTCTCGTAGCTGCATGCCGTTAGCAGGAACCCTGGGAGCTATGTCCATGGTGCTATAACAGATACTGGCTTCTGCACCTAAGCTGTACTATGTGCTGGGCTGGTCTCCTGAGGGGCAGGGGTGTGGGGGTAGGAGGCTGATGCTGCCCTGCCCTGACCAGTATTTTGTGTGTGTGTGGTGGGGGAGGGGAGTAAGGAGTAGTCTAGGGAGTTGGAATATGTAGGAAGCCCCAGAAACCCTCCTGGACCGTGAGGATTGCTGAATAAAGATCATCAATTCTCATTATGGAACTCTTAGAATACAAAATGTTGTAGAAAAGGAATAAAAATTACACGAAATATTATCATTCAGTAATAATCAGCAATAACATAGGTGTTTTTCCAGTTTTAAAGATAGATACTTTATTTGCATATTGTATGTATAATTTCTTAAACTACTTTTAATATTCAATATCAACTAATGAGAAGTTTCCAAGTTTACACATTACAAATAATTTCCAGTTACCTTCAGGAGGGAATTCCAATTCTCTAGTCTGTCATTCAAAATGTCACACCATTGGGGTCCACGTTCGTCTTAACTGCCTTCTTCTCCTCTCTTTGTGCCCATCTGCATTCTGGCTTTCCTTCTACACTTACCCAAATTTTGTCTCTGAACAGGACTTTCTGCATCACTCCGCGCTAAAAACAATCTTCACATCCTCCGAAGGTACTGTCTGTGCCCCACCCCCCCCATCAACCTTAGGCTTCCGAATGCTTTCCATCTCATCTCCTGTGTGTATATTTGTACACCTGCATCTGCATCCATTGCTTACAGATCTGAACTCCACCCTCATCCGAGGACACGGATACGTTCACGCCTCCAGGGGACCTAACATAGGGTTCGGCTCTCGGCCGAGGTTGACTATGGGGATTGGGGAGTTAAGTGAAATTTACACAGACAGTCTCAGTGGATTCATCTCCAACAATAACTTGCAAGCTTACCTGTTCTCCGCGGAGTGTCTGGAGAATCTTGATGTCCCCGTCCTCCATCCTGTAGATGATGACCTGGCCAGTGTGATTGTAGCGGGGTTGGCCCGCCACATACAGCACATCCCCGGGGATGGTGGCGGAGTTGACTGTGTACCCTGACAAAGGAGAGATACCACATATAACAGGTGGCATCAGATAAATTAAGATCCATTTCAGATGGTTGGGAGAGTTGTGCTTATGTTTTGACATGCACTCCTTTTTCTATGAAAATAAACATATGCACGTAAAGACAGGTAAATTGTTTGGGTGGAAGCTGTCAGCATGCTTTCTGATTACCTACTCCAAGTACTTTGCCCTGAAAATTCATTTTCCCCGCAACCTCAGTTTCCCATTGTTTTCATTTTTATTTTTTTTGGCAGAGACAGAGAGAGTCAGAGAGAGAGACAGCTAGGGACAGACAGACAGGAAGGGAGAGAGATGAGAAGCATCAATTCTTGGTTGCAGCTCTTTAGTTGTTCATTGATTCCTTTCTCATGTGTGCCTTGACTGGTGGGCTGCAGCAGACCAAGTGACCCCTTGCTCAAGCCAGTGACCTTGGGCTCAAGCCAGTAACCTTGGGCTTCAAGCCAGCAACCTTTGGGCTTCAAGCCAGCAACCTTTGGGCTTCAAGCCAGCAACCTTTGGGCTCAAGCCAGTGACCACAAGCTAGCTACCCTACACTCAAGCTGGATGAGCCTGCGCTCAAGGTGCCTACCTCAGGGTTTCGAACCTGGGTCTTCCAGGTCCCAGTGCAAAGCTCCACCCACAGAGCCACCGGCTGGTCAGGCAATTTCTCATTGTTTAAAGGCACAAATAACTTAACTGCGATGACAGAAAAAGAAAATAAAACTCACAAAAAGTCTCACAATGGCAATTAACCACTTTGTAATAAATCAATCTTAGCTCCTCTGGACACACACATGTCTCTCTGTTACAGACATTCATTAGTTTATATAGTGGCAATCATAGCAAATGTAAGACTTTCCTGAGTTGTGGCCTAGGTTTTAAATTATAGTTTTATTTTATTTATTTTTTACTTTTTAGAAAAAATTTTAATTAAATGTATTGGGGTGACACTGGTTAACAATATTATGCAGGTTTCAGGTGCTGCTTGAAGCTGACTTCTCTGACTTAAAGCATAAAGCTTGCATTTGTACCACGAGATTAGGACCTAATGAAATTGTGGAATGAAATTTTGGTATGACACTTACGCCTGGCAAGACACCTATCACTATTTCATGTTTTCCCCCTTCTTTTGGATTTTTCTTAATAATATATTTTAAGGAATAGATTACTAGATCAATTTTTTAATGGTTCCAGGGCATTGGTACTAATGAACTCCATGAACAACCAAAACAAGAGAATAATTTCATCGTCCTCTTCCAAACATTGTGTATCATAGTTATTGTTTAAATTGTGGGCGTTCCAACAGAAGCAGAGCACCATCTAATCACAGAAACTTGCTGTGATTTTACTTTGCATTTGTTTGATTAAAAATAAGCCTGAATAAGCCTGACCTGTGGTGGCGCAGTGGATAAAGCATCGACCTGGAAATGCTGAGGTCGCCGGTTCAAAACCCTGGGCTTGCCTGGTCAAGGCACATATGGGAGTTAATGCATCCAGCTCCTCCCCCCTTCTCTCTCTCTGTCTCTCTCTCTCCCTCTCTAAAAAAAAAAAAAAAAAATGAATAAAAAAAAAAAAAAGCCTGAATAGTTTCGCAGATTTAATCTTTTCCCTTTCTAAGTGGGCTCGCATGCCCTTGAGAACTATAAACGGAAGACTGAAGGGACATTAATACTAATTTCTGAATGAAGAATTAGATTTGTTCTTTGTGTTTCTACAGAACAGAGCTGTCCCTCACTGGGGAAGGAAGCAGGATGCTTTTGAAAATGCCAAGAAGAACATTTCTTACTGAGAAAGAACATACTGATGATTTTACTTACCAAGGATTTTACTATAAGGTAATAGGTCCCACTTGTTTCCCCCCCATATTCTGATAAAGAAACAGATTTCTGTACTAAAACATCTTTTATTCTTACACATGCTAACGACATAGTTCCTAAGGCCTACTTTCCTTGTGCCTATTTTTCTCACATTCTTGTTTCTTTCTCTTCCTTTGAGCTTTTAGAAATTATTACACACACTAGACTCTTTCAAACATGCAATGTGACACATTTTTATGTTACTAACTAGAGCATTACTTCCAAATACAAGCTCAGGGTCAGTACACACACACACACACACACACACACACACACACACACGGCAAGAGAGGGGGCAGTGGGACCCGGGCTGCTGTGTGCCATGTGGTCGGGCCAGGAATGGTGCCCGGGTGGGGGTGGGGGGAAGCCTGTTGGTCCACACTGGTCTCTGTGTCTCATTTTCAGACCAGAAGCACAAACTCATAAAAAGAACCTTAAAAAGAAAAGTTGGAAACTACATTTGAGGCTTGGAGTCATGTGATTATTCAGTTCATCATCTTGGATGATTCGCCTTTGACAAACCAAATGATTAGCGGGCACCGTGGCAGGGACAGTGCCCGGCAGGTAGGCAGTCCCCGGATGGAGCTGGGCACCTGGTGACATCGCAGAGGGAGGGAGAAAGGGGGCCAAGCAAAGCTCAGTGTTAACGAAAGGAAAGTTAGTAGGAACATTGACACTTAATATTGCTTTTGGACAGAGAAAAGCACAGGGTTGAAAAGGAAGGAACACTGATAGCCTAGCCCTGTGCGCAGATTTATAAAGAATAACTCCTGTCTGCTCTCACAGTCCACCTCCCGGGAAACACGCCCGAACCCCGGGAGGGGATGGCTCACGGGTGTGATCGCCTCCCATCCTTCCTTCTCCTCTGACTGTGCCTGGCCTGATAAGACATCAGCAGAGTGTGGGTGAGGAGGCCCGGAACAAGTTCTTGACGGTATTCTCACCATTAAAACCCCGTGTAAGCTCATACCGGGTAGGCAGTTAGTTACTGGGGTAGTAGGGTGGGCCCTGGCTGCACCCTGAGCAACATATGACAGCTCCCGTCCCTGCTTCCTTCTGATCACTAGTGCTCAGTACGGGATTCTGTATATGCTATTTCCCCCTGGCTTCTCCCATCAGATCTGCCATTGTCTAACAGCTTGCAGTGCATGTGGATTCAGCCATATGTTCAACCACTTCCTAACGTGTAACCCACACAAGGAAACATTTCAAAAGCCTCTTTTCAGATATAGAATACTATATGGCATAAAGAAAGCTATTTCTCTCCCTTTTCCCCCCTTCAAAGTGCTTTTCTGTTTGGAAAGAAATCTGACATACATTAAACATTATGTTGGCAACATGTCTGTGTGCGAACCCGTGACCAAGCTAATGAAAGGATTTCTGAAACAGAAAAAAATGTCATCTTAGAGTACATGGCAGACAAAATCCCCCTAGACTTCCATTTCATGCTGAGAGAGTCAAATCGTACAAATACTTGGGTCAGGGAGGAGGGTGCTCCCAGTTGTTTCTTGCTTGCCGAGATAGCTGTAAGTTGTGAATTCTCTTAAGTCTGCTTTAAGCAAGCATTAACCCAAGCTTTTGCTAACAACAGATGGAGGACTTGTGTGTGTGTGTGTGTGTGTGTGTGTGTGTGTGTGTGTCAGAGACAAAGGGAGTCAGAGAGAGGGACAGATAGGAACAGACAGACAGGAAGGGAGAGGGATGAGAAACATCAATTCTTCGTTGTAGCACCTTAGTTATTCATTGATTGCTTTCTCATATATGCCTTGACCGCGGGCCTTCAGCAGACCGAGTGACCCTTTGCTCAAGCCAGCGGCCTTGGGCTCAAGCTGGTGAGCCTTGCTCAAACCAGATGAGCCTGTGCTCAAGCTGGCGACCTTGGGGTATCGAACCTGGGTCCTCCACATCCCAGTCCGATGCTCTATCCACTGCGCTACCGCCTGGTCAGGCCAGATGGAGGACTTTTAAGGAATATATATTTTTAAAGAATGTCATCCCATAACGATAGTGCAGTATACCAAAAAATGCTGTAATGTTATTAATTAACATGTGTGCTATCTCAAATGATAATGTCACCCACATCTTTGAGGACTTTATGCATGGTCTTCATGTTTGCACACACTCGATACCAATTAATAGTAGTATTAAGATCAGCTATTGTTTGTATCACAGATAATATACACATGTACGTTGTCTAAGCTGCTGCGACAAACCACCGTAAACTTGGTGGCTTAACATGTCCTAAATTTATTATCTTACAAAGTTAAGAGTCTGACCCAGGTCTCCCTGTGCTAACTCCAGTACACCATCGGCAGGTGTGACACAATTTTTCTATTCTCCAGTTTCTAAATTTGGAACATTAGATATTTATGCTACACTCTCTCAGATCTCTTTTAATGCAAAACTCGATAGGAATTTAGATCCAATCCTTTCATTTTATATCACAACCCTCCAAATAGTTCAAAGACATAGCGGGTGTCCACTTGGTTTCCTAATGATCATTTCCTTCAAGGTTTTTGGGGAGGGACAGGGACAAGGTGCTTGTTTCCAGATCTGTGTCCTTTAGAGAATCTGCTGACGTATTTGAGTTTGGCATTGTTTTTTATAACCTGTGATGCTTAGACGAATGCATGCATAGCTTTGCTTCTTTCTGACCAGGGCTGCTCACCACGAGACCATAATATATATATGGTCTACCGGAAAGTTCTGTCCGTTTCTATCACAAGTTTCGACACGTAAGCACATGTTTATTTGGCACATGTGTGCCTCTCTATTTTTATCACTTAATGTATACATACTGATGTAGCAAATTAAAACAAAGTTGATTCACGTTAGTCTTATGTGTGAAGCGATAGTGTACCCATGGCTACTGACAAAAAGTTCATTTATGCCACTGTAATTTTTACAAATTTCAACAAGGAAGAAATGCTACAGAAGCATGTCTGTTGCATCCACCATATTCCCCGGACTTAGCACCCTCCGACTATCACTTGTTTTTGTCCTTACAGAATTTTTTGAAGGGCAAAAAATTCAAAAATGAAGAAGATATCAAAGAAGCACTGGTTCAATTTTTTGCATCAAAAGATAAAACATTTTTCAAAAATGGGATATACAAATTGCCTTCACACTGGCAAGAAATCATTAGTAATAATGGCAATTATATTACTTATATTATTATTATTATTATTTTCATTTTTTTCCGAAGCTGGAAACGGGGAGGCAGTCAGACTCCTGCATGCGCCTGACCCAGATCCACCCGGCATGCCCACCAGGGGGCGATGTTCTGCCCCTCTGGGGCATCGCTCTGTTGCATCCAAAGCCATTCTAGCGCCTGAGGCAGAGGCCACAGAGCCATCCCCAGCGCCTGGGCCATCTCTGCTCCAATGGAGCCTCGGTTGCGGGAGGGGAAGAGAGTGACAGAGAGGAAGGAGAGGGGGAGGGGTGGAGAAGCAGATGGACGCTTCTCCTGTGTGCCCTGGCCAGGAATCGAACCCGGGACTCCTGCACGCCAGGCTGACGCTCTACCGCTGAGCCAACCGGCCAGGGCCGGCAATTATATTATTTAATAAAGTTTATTGATGGTAAGAAAAATTTGTATTTTGTTTTATTCCAAAAACAGACAGAACTTTCTGGTAGACCATATATGTGTGTGTGTGTGTGTGTGTGTGTGTGTGTGTGTGTATACACACACACATATATATATATATATATCTTCTTAAGGACTTTATTCAAGTTTCAGAGAAGGGGCAGAGAGAGAGAGGGAGGAAGATGGGGGGGGGGAGCAGGAAGCATAAACTCCCATATGTGCCTTGACCAGGCAAGCCCAGGGTTTTGAACTGGCGACCTCAGTGTTCCAGGTCAACGCTTTATCCACTGCACCACCACAGGTCAGGCTTTCTTTTTTAATTTGTATATTTTCTGTTTTTAATTTTTTAAAGACTTTATTCATTTTAGAGAGGAGAGAGAGAGAGAGAGAGAGAAGGGAGGAGCAGGAAGCATCAATTTCCATATGTGCCATGACCAGGCAAGCCCAGGGTTTTGAACCGGCGATCTCAGCATTCTAGGTTGACGTTTTATCCACTGCGCCACCACAGGTCAGGCTCACCACGATATATTTTTACTTAGCTAAAAAACTCAGGCCTTTTATTCTTTTAAAGTTTTGTTGCCTCTGCCTCTTTAATATACGTCCTAGAAGAAGGAGATGTACGGACCTACCAACAAGTAGCCACCATCCTCCTCCTCAAAGAGGAAGAAACCAGGAGAGAGAACATGCTGAAGTATGAGCATTGTGAGGCCACTGTGATCTTGACCGCTGGACCCCCACCACCAAGTACCATGCCTCAGCTGAAAGAGATACAGGCAGTCCCCGGGTTACAAACGCGATAGGTTCTGTAGCTTTGTTCTTAAGTTGAACGTGTATACAAGTCGGAACAGGTACATTTACTTATTAAATGCAACTCAGACAGATGTTTGTCCTAAAATAGCATTCATTTTCACCTTTCTGTGCATGTAAGTACTGAAACATTTTCAAACCTACAGAACATATCTCGTTTATAACCTGGGGACTGCCTGTGCTGTTGAACTATCTGTTGAGTAAGTAAAGCACTGGGAAACCATATCTTGAGGATGTTTCTCATTGTAGCTCCTTCCAACTTTTTACTGAGATCCATTAGTGATAGGAGTGTCCCCTAGACAGCTCTCTGACTATTACAAATCTAGAAGATGGTGGTATCAGCCATGCACCTCCTCATCCCGGGCAAGTCTTTGGAAACTAAGATGATGTCACTGTTCTGGCTGTTTGTTTGTTTTTTACAGAAACAGAGAGAGAGTCAGAGAGAAGGATAGACAGGGACAGACAGACAGAAACAGAGAGAGATGAGAAGCATCAATCATCAGTTTTTCATTGCAACACCTTAGTTGTTCATTGATTGCTTTCTCATATGTGCCTGGACCAGGGGCCTTCAGCAGACCGAGTAACCCCTTGCTTGAGCCAGCAACCTTGGGTCCAAGCTGGTGAGCTTTGCTTAAACCAGATGAGCCTGCGCTCAAGCTGGCGACCTTGGGGTCTTGAACCTGGGTCTTCCCCATCCCAATCTGATGTTCTATCCACTGTGCCACCACCTGGTCTGGCCGCTCTGGGTTTTAAAATCAATATTTGTCTGATTGAATGGAGCTATTAAAGAAGAAGCTATCAGATAATACAAATTAAAATTTTCTTTTCCCCAATGCGGGCCCCTTAAAAGGAACTGATGATAGAGGACATTGAAGAGACTATGGATAGTCAACAATAATATGCTCTACACTTAAAAAAACTGGTTAAAAGAGTGAATGTTACAGTGTTTTCCTCACAATAAAATTAAAAGTAACATAGGAGTCTGATCTTTGGACAACCGCTGGCTCAAGTTCCCTTTCTCTAGCCTCATTTCCTGTTCACGGGGTCCAGAGCTCTTCTGGAGGTTAAAGAGAATACCAGACGCAGAGAGACCTCAAAAAGTGCTCATGTCAGTCTAAATCATTCCCAGCACCAGGCTGCCCTTCTGAGAAAGAATGACTTCCATATCCTGTTATTTTGACAAGCGCTGCTCGGATACTCGGAAGGTCCATGGGTTCCGTAAAGCTGCTGCCTCTTGGAAGTGATCTCTGTACATACTTGTAAGCAAGCCAAGATCATCATGAGCAAAGAATGCTAAGAATAAAAATTAAAAAAATAATAATAAAAATGAAACACCACCAGGAACTTTCTAGTAATGACATCCCAACTTTACCTAAATAGGAAGCAAGGGGTTCGTTCTTGGTGGTGGATTTAACGTTGAAGGTCATGTTCTGAGGGATCATGATTCGATTTGCCTTCTGCATGACGACGGTCCCATTCCAGTCATAGGCTCCAACCGCTCCAAGCATGACCCAGTCCTGACATTCCAAAAAGAAGAAACAATGATATTTAATAAAAAGTGAGAACACACACTTATCATCCAGCAATAGCAATGGGATGGGGTACTCTTCAAAGTGCTTTACACGTTTATTAATTCATGTCACCCTCGCAACAACTGCATGGGCTAGAGGCCACGATGACCATCTCCATTCCACAGAATAAGAAATGGAGGCAGGGAAGTTACCTGTCCCGGGTTCTACAGTTCTCTTGGACATTGATATGTTAATACACATGCCTTTGCAGGGACCATTACGCCTTTCCTTCCGTCCACGACAAGTGATAGATATTCTTAATGCTTAATGCTGGGTGCCAAGGACCCTAGGTCTTGAACATGGAATTCTAGCAAAACCCTTGAACTAACTATCTTAACACTGAGAAAAAGATAACATTCCCTGTCATTGGCATGAAGCATTTCATTCAGCCAGATGTCTAACTCCATGAGGCGGACCCCAAACCAATTTACAGTTATTAGGACAAGGTAGTAAGCTGTGAGAGAGACTGTGATTTCCCAGTAAGAAGCTTGCGCATGCCGTGTTCCTGTTTGGATTAGACAGGTCACCCCGGTCTCTGAATGACTGCTCAAGCCACCAACTGCAAGTTGCACTTGTGTTGCTGATGGCTGGATATTGGTTTGGGGAGGATGTCTCAAAAAAAAAATTAGATTCTTGAACTGTCTTTTCTTTAGTTTCTTGAGATTAGAAAGCTCTTTCATTTACGGGTGGACATGTACCTGTGAGTAGTGAGCGCTGAAGCCAGTCTGTGACATTTCCATCTCAAACGAGGCTGCTGACTGGTCGGCTGTGGCTGAGACACAGGAGAGAAATACTCTTTAGCACATGGATGATTCCCCGGGAACACAGACCCAGTCCCAACCGTGGGCTGTGCCGACCAGAACATCAACAACTGTCAGGCATTGTCTAGCCACATTTCTCAACCTGCTTTCCCGGGAGGGTTGGGGGGAGGCCAAGGTTGCAGTAGGATTGTGTCTTGCAGACGTGCACGTGTGCACCTGCCCCCTTGCCAGAGTGGTTGGGAAATCTCCGTTCTTACTCACCAGCATGCTAACAGGCCTCATGGTGCCCTACATCCACGCGGTCAAAGCTGAGCGTCTTGGAGTGGGAAACCTTGTCTCATGCCCTTCTCCTGGGAATTTTGCTGAGACCTGAGGCTAAACTTGCCTGACACAGGGCTGAAGAAATGTCATTCACATCTTTTTTTTCTTAAGTGAGAGGAGGAGAGGCAAAGAGACAGACTCCTGCATGTGCTCCGACCAGGATCCACCCGGGAAGCCCCCTATTGGGGGATGATCTGCCCATCTGGGGTCGTTGTTCCATTTCTCGGCAACTGAGCTATTTTAGCACCTGATGGTGAGGGTATGGAGCCATCCTCAGCACCCGGGGCCAAGTTGCTCCAACTAAGCTATGGCCACAGGAGGGGAAGAGAGAGATAGAGAGAGAGAAGGGAGAGAAGGAGGTATAAAGAAGCAGATGCACACTTCTCCTGTGTACCCTGACTGGAAATTGAACCTGGGATGTTCATAAGCTGGGCCAAAACTCTACCACTGAACCAACTGGCCAGGGCCTTGTCATTCACATTTTAATGAAGTGTCTTGATTCTACCGTCCCCACCTGTATGCCTGGTTAGCGATCCTCTCAGGATTCCATTGTTTGAAAAAGGTGGTAGGGATTCTGGGTTACGTGCTCCAGTTTCCGGCTGTGGGTAGCACTCACCACTCAGGAGGGGACATTTGAACAGGGCTCTGGGACACAGGCCTGTCTGTCCTGTGCCATGTTGAAGAGCTTTTACTACAGTGCAGAAATAATCTGGAGCGCTCTGTGGAAATGAGCTGCTCTGAAAATATCCGCCGACCCAAAGCCACAGCCCCCTGAGGAGATGGAGGGAATGTTAATTTATTGGCTTTCTGTAGGGAGTGACTGATTTATTTGGCCTTGCAGATAAGTTAAAAATAGAGCATATTTCAAGAATGTCATTCTGCCCTTTCACCGAGGCATGGGAATAATCAAACTTATTTACTAGTTATTTCCTGGCATGAATTCGTTAACGAGTACATCAGTAATTGCCATTGTTATAGGACTAGATTCAACGGGAGGGAGATCAAGAATTCAAATATATCATTTTAATCTCACAAATTGCCCTGTAATCTAAATGATGGAGAGGCCCCTTCACTTTAACTAAAACCTTTATTTTAAGCCCACGGTGCTCCGAGGTGCTTCCTCATCCACTCTTGCCAGCTCAGTTGTCAGAATGCAGCAGCCGAGGCCGGCACGGTCCAGCACAGTCCCATCGCTGCTTCGCTTGGGGTTGAGAACAAGCGCAGCAAGCTCTGGCATTCCACCTGCTGAGCGGGCATCGTGGGAAAGGCTCCCGAGCATCCTTGAACTTTGTGGTAAGCTGCTCCCGGGGCCATTGGAGATGCTGAGATCACCACTCTCAGGACTGCACAGGCTCCAGTTAGGGCATCCTGTACTTCCCCCAGTGTCTGATGGCAAAGGACAGATTAGACCGATCTCTGATTTTACTGGGCAAAAGTGGCAGGCACCCTCCCCTCGCTAGATGGTGCTGCCCTTGGCAAGCAGGAACTTCATAATTGCCACTATTTACCATCTAAAGATAAAAATAGGAAATGGAGACTTCCCATGTTAACAAGGAAATAAATCCCTGTCTGAACTCATCATGAAAGAGAACCAGAAATAACAGGCTCTTGTAAACCCTCTTCTGATTAGCCCTGAAAGAGCAGCCACTCAGATGTGGGAGACATTTTTAATCTGAGGCGTCCTTTATAAAATAATTTTGGTATTTTTTTCTTCTTCTTCTTATCTAAGTGAGAGGAAGGGAGACAGAGAGACAGACTCCTGCGTGAGCTCCAACCAGGATCCAGCTGGCAAGCCCCATCTGGGGCCGATGCTCTGCTCATCTGGGGCCATGCTCAAAACAAAGCTATTTCTGGTGCCTGATGTGGAGGCTCCAGGGAGCCATCCTCAGCACCCGGGGCCAATGCACTCAAACCAATTGAGCCATGGCTGCAGAAGAGGAAGAGAGAGAGAGAGAGAGAGAGAGAGAGAGGGGAAGGGGAGGGATGGAGAAGCTGATGGTTGCTTCTCCTGTGTGCCCTGCCCAGGAATCAAACCCAGGAAATCCACGTGCTGGGCTGATGCTCTACCACTGAGCAAACTGGCCAGGGCCATAATTTCCTTTTTAAATATAGAGATCTCTTGGAGAGTTTAGACACGCCAGTGTGTAACCTTTAACTCATGGTATGCTTAGGTTAGACACAATCTGAAAATGTCATTTAAGGACAGCTGATCCCTCCTCCTCTCAACAGCTGACACCGGCTTCATTTCTACTGTCTTAGGTTATGTTTACTACTAGCTTACTTAAGATAAGATGTGCAAATGAGACCGTACTGGGCTTAACCATCTCATGTAACTCAGGAGTTTTTCTTTTAAATGATCTTCACAGATTGCTTCTATCATATCTTGGCCCACATGAGTCAAAAGCAGAGAGTGCATGTTGCCTTGGACAACCTAATTCATTTCCTTAAGGAGGGCTAAACTCCTGACCTGGCCTGTTAGTAAACAACAGTGGACGGTTGTTGTGAGGCCACAGCCACTTAAAAGTGATTTTTCCACAGAACAGAGGACAGCCAAGTTCTTCAGAAACAGCTGTGTATGGAATGATAAATAACTCAAACATTCTGTATCTTAGAGATGCGGGGCGCTGGGTAACTCCATCCAGATGACCTCAAGTCCTCCGTCTCACCAAATCGAATTTCCTACTGACCGGCTGCGATCCAGTCGCAAAATGAACAGCACGCATCTTAACCAGCCTGTCTTTTTAAATTGAAGGAGGGCAGAATAGTATGGAAGAGATGGGAAAGTATCGCGTGTACTGCGCAGAATATGGGTTGTAATGCGAGATTTTGTTACTTTTATGCACATGGATGGGTCACAATGCAGACTATTTATTATCATGGGTCAAGTCTGAGAACCATCTCCCTAAATCATTTCCTTCCCTTTTTATACATAGGAGCGTTCTCTGTCAGTCACTTTCCTGCCTTTCCCTCATCACCTGGTGCTCAGTAGGGATGGCCTGTTCTTTCTCAGTATGTCCCCTCCCATTTCATCTTTGTGTTTCCCATCAGCCATCCCCAGCAGAGAGACTGAGAACATGTTTCTAAATTCTGATGTTCAAGAGACAAGCAGAACAGTGCCTCTATGTGTTCTCACCGGGACAGAGTCTGCTGGGTGCGGACAGAGCCCAGGAGCAGGGCACTCTGGAAGCTGCTCACACTCAGCGGAGGGAACAGTCTTGTTCTCTGAGTTGCCACATTCTCGGATGACGGGAAGAAAGAGAGGATTTTACGGTTGGCTGGCGTGACAATCTTGAAGACTTCTCTTGTGTCAGGAAAACTGACATTTCAATGTTATATTGCTCCATGACATTCTCTACCTGAGGTCATGACTCATCACCCCTAACAGCCCGTCGCCAGTGAAAAATCAAAGAAGAAGAAGAATCTATGAAGGAGTAACATGAGTTGGACAGACATGACGTGGCCCCAGAGGCTGGGTTCCACGGAGACCTTTAAAATGGGCAAGGGGCAAAAGAAGACAAAGCAGGGGAAAGAAACAGAGACCTCATGGCAAAAGGACAGTCCCCTAGGAACCCAAAAGGAGACAAATGAAAAACAAAAGAAAACAAAACCTGAGCTAGCGTCTCCATTTTCTACACCTATGCCGCAGAAAAGAAGTTGAACACGGGCGCATTTTTGTCCTTGTGTGTCTCCCTGGCCATGGTCCTCATCGGCTCTCACACCAGCACTACCCATCCTTACAGGGACAGCTTCCAGCAGACATAGCACCATCTATCTTCATGACTGAGTCATAGAAAAGGACACTGCCCCGTGCTGGCCACTGCACACAGTAGGAATACGTCAGCCGGGCGGTAGGAATAAACACCTAAAACCCATCACAACGCGTTTGAGTTGAGAGGGAGCAAGCAGCATGGGGAGAAACGGTCCTACCTTCCAGGGCAAAGATTCTTTCTCCCAGGGCTTCGACGATAGTGACGAGAGCCAGCTCATCGGAGACGTTGAAGAAGTGCTTCTCAGTGGGCTCACTGGCGATGGACTTTATTTCCTCCACAAATTTCTCAGTGCTCAAATTCCCTCGGTTATAGCTGCCCAGAATCTACGGTACAACAGAAACGGCGAGAATATATTTTAAAATTCTGTGTGTTACCTCAGGATTGCAAGCATGTTGCTAGTAAACAAGAGATTGTTTTGTATCTTAGCATAAGGCAATTTTTAGGTCCTTCCACATTCTTGGAAGAGTATCGGAACATGTAGGTTCCCTAATATTAAACTGTTGCATGCTGTCATTGGCATAGGAAAACTTAAAGGGCAATCTTGCGTGGTCACGAACGTTTCTTCGTTTGCATTCTTGCGTGCCTGTTTATTAACAGCGGTATCTTTAAAGTCTTACCATTCAGAAGAAATGCTCTAGTTTCTGAAGGTCTCTGATATTATTCTAGCCGGGGACATCACCATTTTCTGGCAAAAGCAATTAGCAAGTGAGTTGCTTGATCCTGAACCGGCTGTTCTTCCTGAAAATCTTACCAAGGGGCCATCTTCTAACACGTGTATATTTTAAACAGCTTTTGGACTAAGAAGCAATCTAACTGGGCAATCTAGAAAATAAACAATTGAAACTTCCTGTTTAAAACCAAATGCTCAAGACAGGGACATTGTTTTTTATAGAGAAGAGAGGCAGGAGTTATCTGTTATAGTTAACTATAATTATTTAGATGTTGTAGAAGTTTTTCTCGAACACTTAAGTTTATTTTTTTAAGGTAAGGTTTATCAAGATATAACTTATATACAGAAAAATTCACCCTGTTTCGACGCACTGTTCTGAGTGTTGACAAACCTATACTGTGGGTCACCACCACATTGAGACGAGACGTGAAATATTTATTTCCATCATCCCAACAGTTTCTACTTGTTCCTTTGTCTTCACCAGCTTCACCAACCTGCCTTGCCCTCAACCCCTCACAAACACTGATCTATTTTCTGCCCTGCAATTACAGCTTTGCTTTTTCCAGAATGTCACACTGAGGGACTCATATAGAGTATAGCCTTTTGTGTCTGGCTTCTTTTACTCTGTATAAGGCATCCAACAGCCACCTATTCAAGTGGCCCCCTGTGTCAGCAGCTCAGTCCTTCTGATGCTGAGTCCTTTCCATTGCACAGATGCACCACAATTGTTTGTTGAGGACGCTGGCTTTGTTTGCAGTTTCAAGCGAATATGAGTACAGCTGCAACAAATAGTCACGCAGAGGTCTCTGTGAGGACATGTGTTTTTTCCTCTCCTGATTAAATTCCTAAAAGTGAGGGTGCTGGGTGTCATGGTACGTGGATGTTTAAAGTCGTCAGAACCTGCCACACCATTTTCAAGAGTGTTTGTTCCATTTTGCCACCTCACCATTCCCACCAGCAATGACAGTCTGGGTGACCCAGCTGTCTCGCAGCCTTGTCAACACTTGGTATTATCCATTATTTTCTTTGTGTGCTTGTGTTCGTTGTTGCAATCCCACCGGTGTGTCGAGGCGAATGCAAAATGACCCTGAGACCCTGTCCTGTCCTGGTTTGCCGTGCGATTTCTTCTTTGGTGTGGTGTCTGTTCAAATCTTTTGCCAATTAAAAAAGTGGATTGTTTATTAGCCTGTTACCGAGTTCTGACAGTTTTTGTATATTTCGAATACAAAACCTTTATGTGTTTTGCAAATGTCTCTTCCCAGCCTATGGGTCATCTCAGTGTTCTTAACAGTATCGTTTGAGGAGTAGAAGTGTTTAATTTTAATGTATGCCAACAGAATTTTATTTTCTATGTAAATATGTAGTTTTAAATGTCAATACTTCTTAAAATTTAGTTTTTAATACAAAAATGTTTAAGTTAAAGTAAATGGAAAATCTTTTAAAAACTGCAAAAACATGTAAAAACAAAACCCAACATGTAAGAAGATATAGATGAATCTCATAATACTAAGTTATAAAAATTTCAAAGTATTTTATATAACAGGGCACCTTTTTTTTTAATAAAGTGAAAAACAAGGAAACCTTTTAAGAACGTATCTTTTTGGATATGGTTAGATACCAAATAATTATTTAGAGAAGGAGAGCGAGGTGCTGAGCACTGGATTCCGGCTGACGGGGACTAGGTGGAGGCGGCAGAGGGTGATCGTGAGTGCGTTACTGTTGGAGGACCGAGCCAGCTGTTTTGTGTGGCACGTCATGGATGCTGATAATGTTATTAACATAAGTCTGCAGGTGTTGCTATAAACTCAGAAACAAAGTGGGCCAGGTTCTGACACATGATGATGAACACGTCTCCTAAACCAAAAGACGGTGACTGATTCGATTCTGTGCTCCCAGAATCCAAGAGTGAAGGTCAGAGCCTGAGCTCCGTGCTGGTGCTTTGCTTGGGTTAGCAGAACAGGTGGCTCAGGACCTGCAGTGACCACGAGGACACCCAAATTTTCTAGCTTCACTTCCCATTGTCCAATAATGGCCATAGATTTGTCCGACATCTCGAAGGCAGAGAGCTCTATGCTGCCTTCCGAGTCCTGCTGCAAACACCTGGGTGGGGTTCTTAGTTGTGATGTAGGCATTGCCTGATACTCAGCGCTTTGTGTGACCAGTGGATCCGGCATGCTGGGGAAAATTCCCAAATGACACACTTAAAGAAAAAATAAAGAATGAATGCAACTCAGAAGGATCTGTTTTGAAGAAAACATAAGAGGAAAGAATGCTCAGGAATTCCTGTGACTTGCACCCAGTCTGAATGTTCTTGCATCACAAGATAAAAATAAAAATAGGAGTGTATTTTGATCCTCCATGCACGGGCTGGGTAGCTTGTAAAAACATCATTTTCTATGAATGAGAAGAGGTACACAATCACAAATTACTCCTGTTTCCCCTAATGCTACATGTCAAGCTCAGATACTTGGTCTTCTGCTAACATCTCCCTGAAATAGACACTCAGATCAGAAAGCCTCGTGCAGCAGATGTATCAGATGCAAAGTGTTCAATGCATGTACACCTAGCACAGTGTCTTTGTGTGCACATGAAAGACATCCTAAGCAGAGGTGGAGTAAGGTCGGTTGAGGCCCCCGGTGCAGAAGAAAATGTTGGGCCCCTTAAAAAAAAGAGAGACAGGGAAAATGAAAATACACGTTAACCATTTTTTTAAATAAATAAAAAAATATTATGTACTATTAATGTTAACATTGCACATATGAAACCAAACTTAGTGTCATTAGAAAAAAGTGTCAAGTTGGGGTTTTGCGGGGCCCTTCAGAAGTCAGGGCCCAGGGGTACACACCCAGTGTGCCTGTCGTTAAATCCGCCTCTGATCCTAAGGTATTTTCTAACTCCTCTCGTTTTCATCTGAAGGCTGTAGGTGGTAGAGTTTCACATCCATGACAGGCCCAACTGTTATCATTGAAGATTAGAGTTTGAATATCACAAGTCCTTGCTAGCAAAGTCTGACACTCTCAAGTGACAGGCGGAGCCTGTAATATAGAAGGCTCTAACCAGCTCAGGACCCGCATCAGATCTGAGAGTTGAAGAGAAGACGTTTGCCATTTTGTCACAGAGGGCTTATATTTTCAGTAGTTAATCTTTTTTGGGTGTTGTCTCAACCGCTCCCCAAAAGACATCTCAGTGATGTTCAAGATCAAATGGTGGGAAAAACACTTGAGGGAAGAGAAACATTCCGGGTGATACCTGGCCAGTCCTCCGGGCAGACCGGAGCAATGCCTGAAATCTTCGGTGGGTCACACCTGGCGTGGAGAGCCTGCAGCACCCTGGACACGCACCCAGCCCCCCAGTCACCCAGCCCTTGGTCACACCCGGTGTGGAGAGCCTGCAGCACCCTGGACACGCACCCAGCCCCCCAGTCACCCAGCCCTTGGTCACACCCGGTGTGGAGAGCCTACAGCACCCCGGACACGACCCCCTGTCCCTGGTCACACCTGGTGTGGAGAGCCTGCAGCACCCTGGACACGACCCCCTGTCCCCGGTCACACCTGGTGTGGAGAGCCTGCAGCACCCTGGACACGACCCCCTGTCCCTGGTCACACCTGGTGTGGAGAGCCTGCAGCACCCTGGACACGAACCCCTGTCCCCGGTCACACCCGGTGTGGAGAGCCTGCAGCACCCCGGACACGACCCCCTGTCCCTGGTCACACCTGGTGTGGAGAGCCTGCAGCACCCTGGACACGAACCCCTGTCCCCGGTCACACCCGGTGTGGAGAGCCTGCAGCACCCCGGACACGACCCCCTGTCCCCGGTCACACCCGGTGCGAAGAGCCTGCAGCACCCCGGACACGACCCCCTGTCCCCGGTCACACCCGGTGCGAAGAGCCTGTAGCACCCCGGACACGACCCCCTGCCCCCAGCCACACCCAGTGCGGAGAGCCTGCAGCACCCCGGACACGACCCTCTGGCCCCGGTCACACCCGGTGTGGAGCGCCTGCAGCACCCCGGACACGACCCCCTGTCCCTGGTCACACCCGGTGCGGAGCCTGCAGCACCCCGGACACGACCCCCTGCCCCCGGTCACACCCGGTGCGGAGAGCCTGCAGCACCCCGGACACGACACCCTGTCCCTGGTCACACCCGGTGTGGAGAGTCCCTTGCAGCCCTGGACTCACAGCTATGGAGAAGCGCTGGATGCTCTCATCCTCGCAGTCCTGGATGACCTTGCTCAGCCGATGGTTGTCATGGGACTCCCCATCGGTCACAATCACCATGACTTTCTTCACCCCCCTTCGGGCACCCCGGGCTTCGGTGAAAGCCTCCTTCCTGAAATGGTTGCAGATAGAAGAGAAGCAAGTCAAATGCCACCCCAAGGTGTGGCCCAGCCGTAAGCACAATGGAAACGCAAACCCAGGGAGCCCCGTGCTTCCCCACCACGGTCAACATTGATGCCCCCTGTGCAAGCTGGAAGGCACAGTGACCACTGTTTGCACCAGGGTTAGATTGCTTCCAGGTGCTGGATTGCTCACTCGCCGTTGTGCTAGCCACCGTGTGTGCCATGTACAAATGGGAGCAGTGTTTCACTCCTGGACACTTCAGAGGGCGGGTGTGACGGGGCGGCCACCAGCCTTAGAGAAGGTCGGGTCTGAACCACTCGCCACCACGCCTTTCTCTGTCATGCCCCCCTTCCTTCTGCTTTGGCCGGGCCCTTGCTTTGGTCCTTGCTGCCCGTGACCCACGCAGACCAGCTGGGAGGGCACTGAGTGGGGAGGGGAGACTGGAGAAAGAAGGGCTCTCTGATGGCCAGGAGAGCTGGAGAGCTGGAGGGGCTCTTGGGGACCGGAGGATGGAGCCAGATTCAGGAATGAAGACTGCAGATGGCAGGGGTCTGAGTCTGTGACACCCGAGGGTCACAGGGCGTGGAGGACTGCAGTCAGCTGCAAAAGATTAGGTTTGACCTGGGCTCTAGGACTCAGCTGCTGTGGGCAGGTAGGGGAGAGGTGGCTGGAGAGAAAGGAAAAGGCTGATACTGAGTGACTTAATTCCACAAGCATTTATGGCGTCAGGTAGAAGGTAAGGAATATTAGCCATCTTTGTTTCCTGTCTTCTACACACACACACACACACACACACACACACACACACACACACTTTTCTCCCCTATGCATTTTTCTATGCAACCACATTCCGTTCTAGGGTCTTGGGAAAGAAGAGTACATGGTACAAAGGCTGAAATGATCAAAGAACTTTATATCCTATTTTTCATATTTTGGTATACAATGCAGCAATCATTGTCATGAATGGTCCATTTAAATAGTTCACTCTGGTCATGAGGAGAAACAGCTGCAGTTTGGATTATGCCAAAGAAATATGTCCCTTAAACTAACCTTCCAAACGGTTTGTACCATAACATTAGATCTACTGCCGACATAAGTAAATGCACAAGAGTAGATCTTTTCTGAGCAAGGAGAGAGGATCCTGGTGAGGTGAGCAAAGGGACTTTATTTGTGATCATTTTTCCTTTAAAAGGGCTTAAAGCAAGTATGACACAGTATTAGCATCTATCTCGATTCCGTTTAATGCAAGCATAGATTTTCTGCTGTAGTGTTTTTGCATTTTAAATTTTTCCTAAAATTTTCAAATGAAAAAAATATATGGAAAATAAATACACTGACCATTAGGGAGCTGTGCATCTCCACCCTACACTACACATACGGATTTCCTGACATCTTTACACGTGTGAGTAAAGGTGAAAACAGATGGTCAAGGCTAGTGTTCAAATGAAGTTTGGATGGCAATACCATGAAGTTCAGTCCTTTTTACAGTTCTACTGCATTAAAGGGTCACCAAAAACTTTCCAATTCGCTGGAAGATCAAGGCTGGCATGGACCAAACGTCAGCCTAGGAAGATGACGGGGAGACCGTCATAATTAAAGAAAGTCCAGCTGCTCTGAGACCAGCTGCTGGCTTCATATGATGTGTGAGCAGCCCCTGGCTGACCCCTGAGCATGCCCTTTCTGTTTCCAATATCTTCAGCAAATTGCCCTTGACCCCAAATAACCACCTTTCAGAGTTCTTTCTTTAAGTTAAACATTGACGTCCCTGCATGCTTTTAAGCATGAAAATATGCCAGGAGAGTCCCTTTCTTTGGGATAGGAGAACCCAGTTCTTTTGCTTAAACATGTGAACCTGTGGAAAAGAAAGAAAATTTGTGATGGAGGGAAACGGGATGCAAGAATAGTTTGAACTGGGGGGGCTGGGGACCATGAAAATGGATACAAAGGATTCTAAAAAATAAAAATAAAAATAGTGTTTGACCCTGGCCCTGCCTGAAAGCAAGCAATAGCAGTTCAAAAATATGCCAAAACATGAAAAACGAATGTGCAAGAAAACTACCTCATCGGATCATACATATAGGGTTTCATTTCTAGACAAAAGTCAACCACGTCTGTGTCCCCCAGCTCGACCGCTTGTGGGAGGGACACGGAGGCCATCACCATATAGGGACATGGTATTTGGAGTGGTATTTATGCAGAAGCAAGAGCAGCCAGACGGGCTGCTCAGTCAGTTTTCAGAGATGAATATTCATTCTCCAGCGGCTGCCTTTGGAATGCGCACAGCTCCCTGCAGGCCCGGCGCTTTCAGAGAGCACCAAGATGTTCTTGCATGTGCAGTCACAGCCGGGCAGTGAGGTCAGAGGCGCACTCGGCACACCTGGACAGGGGCTGCCCGTGTGTGCGCACTGCCGGTCCTCCGGGCAGGTAATGTAAATCACCCCGTCTGTCTCTGGTTAATTTTCTTTTGGGCCCCATCTAACCAGAATCACATGTTTCTCTAATGTTTATGAGCCTACAGCTGCTTATGAAATTAAAAATTGTTGAATAGCCAACCCTTCTTTGGAGTATGTGTGTCAACTATTGTAACCCCCTTACAACACGGATCATAGCTGGTGGGCAGAGGGATGGCGTGGGTTATCCGCGCTTCAAAACCAGCTGAGGCTCCAGAAGCTGAATGCACTTCACAGAAGGACCCTTAACATCACCCGAACTACTTGTTAGATTTCCAGTGAATTCAGCGTCTTTTTTGTTTTTTAGTTTTTGTTCAGAAGCTTACTAGCTTCAATGGTGACAGGTGAGAAACAGCAAGAGATAAGAATTGAGGCAGGTTGGGAAAAATCCAGAAAAGGAAGGTTCTGCAATTGCAAGGGAAGGATGGTTCTGTGCGTTCTTGTAGAAGGAACTTCAGCTGCAGAGTAGACAATGTGCTCTCAGGGAAAGGGGACAGCAGCAGGAAGCGCAGAGGGGTGGGAATCAAGGGGCGCGGGATTTGGAGAAAGTAAGGAAGAAGAGCGAGCATGCATTGCAAAGGATGAAGCCCTTTCCACTCCCCTCAGTCTCTGCACTGAGAATGACTTCAAGTAAGACAAAGCTGAATTTGGCCACTTAAAAACTCTGCTTTGAGAGCTTCCATAACTCCAAACCAGGACCTGTAAAATTACAGACATACTAGAATATAAACAGTATTGAGTAGAAGTGGATGAACCATTTTTTTTTTAATTGAGAATCCTAGAAGCTGAAAAGAAAAAAATAAAGGAAACTATATAGTCACTCATATTATGACTTAGTACCCAAGAGCATGATGCAGTGGACTGTGACACTTAATCAATTTTTCGTCAACTGAACCCTTGGAATAAAAGGAAAGATAAAGAGGAGTGGTGAGATTGTATAATAGAAAAAGCTGATTCTGTCACTCTTAGCTAATTGGCTGGATCCAGCTTTAAACAAGATGGCTTTAAATTGGTCCTGGCCATTTGGTGCAGTGGTAGATCATTGGCCTAGTGTGTGGAAGTCCCGGGTCAGGGTACACAGGAGAAGCTCTCTCTCTCTCTCTCTCTCTCTCTCTCTCTTCCCCTCCTGCAGCCATGACTCAAATAGTCAGAGTGAGTTGGACCCCAGGTGCTGAGGATGGCTTCATGTCCTCATCTCAGGCACTAAAATAGCTCGGTTGCCAAGCAACAGAGCAGGCACCCCAGATGGGCAGAGAGAGTGTCGGCCTGGTAGGGGGCTTGCCAGGTGGATCCTGGTCCGGGCACATGTGCGAGTCTGTCTTTCTGCCTCCTTGTCTCCCACTTAATAATAATAATAATATAAAAAAGATAGCTTTAAATATTACTGAGGTAAATGTTCAATCAACACTCCAAACGGCTAACTCGAGAGTAGGTATTCCTGAACAGACTTTGACTTGATCTTTTAACCATGTACCTTGCTGTGTCTATTCCAAGGGCTGTCATCGTCTGGCGGCCACCTCTCTGAACTATTTTTTTCGCAGCCATGAGCACTTCTTCCGTTGATGGGTAGGTATTGAGGTTGAACTCATGGGTCACATTTTCTCCATACTGTACAATCCCAACCTGAAATACCAAGCCACCATGAGTTATTGATCTAACAACACACCCAGTTTCAACTCTGTTCCATCTGAACATGAGGGCCAGATGTGACTCACTGGAGTCTTTTAGACCAGCTTAAAAATCTATGGGACCGCACATCCTTCTATTTTGACAGCGATAATATTGACATGTATGGATGGTCCCAGCTCCAAGGATAAAAATGAAAGTGCTGTTATTCAACTTCTCAGGCAATCAATTTATTCTTTCCGCAGTTTTTACAGAAGACTCTGGTGGACTGTGGGGGAGCATGGGAACCTGTGGGCAGTCTCACCTTCGTTTTCACGGAGTTTCAAGACCAGAAAGAGAGATCAAACACATGATCCTTCAAACACACGTTCACTGCAGACAGCGAAAACGGCTGTCGCAGAAAAGCTGATATGGGCATGTACAACCAAGGGCCCTGAGTTAATATGGGAGCTGAGCCCTGGCCAGGTAGTTCAGTTGGTTAGAGCGTCATTCTGATATGCCAAGGTTGCGGTTTGATTCCTGGTCAGAGCACATGTAGGAGTTGGCTAATGAATGCATAAATAAGTGGAACAACAAATCAATGTTTCTCTCTCTCTCTCTCTCTCTCTCCTTACCTTTCTCTTTAAAATCAATCTCTCTATAAAAATCATTCAATAAAAAATTACAAATACATAAATAAAATGGGGGCTCTGGGAAGAGCTGTCGGAAGTGACATTTCATCTGAGATCCAGCAGGTGTGTGTGTGTGGAGGGCAGAGGCCCATCCCGGGTGGTGGCTGAGAGGGACAATGGGGTCGTGCAGGGAACTGTGGGCGGGAAGCAGCTGGGACGGGAAGGGCGGTTGAGCCCCAAGAGTAGAGGGACAGTCGGCAAGCCTGGACCAACTGGGGTGTGAAGGCAGCGTGGGGCCCGAGAGGGCTGGGTGAGCAGGCGGCGACTGTCCAGCGGGGACTGTCCAGCAGGGACCGTCCGGTGAGGGCTGCACCTGCCACATGCACCCGCCTCTGCTGTGGCTGTTTCCCTCAGTCAGCCCTTCTCCCCCACTCCTGTCTTGTGCTTTGTCTTCCCTCTCACTGTCCTCTCCTTTCTTCCCCTCCTCCCTATTGGCTGGATGATACAGGCAGACACACCATCACGTGCCATGACAAAGAAGGTCACATGCCCCAGATTTAATTTCCTGGATTCATTTTCTTCTCCCCACCACAGAGATGAATTATATTTCTTTCTTTACATCTCCTTTAAAGTGAACCAACAAACTAATCTACATCGAGATTCGTGCCTAAAGATACTTTATCTTTAGCCTTTCTTACCCCCACAATCAGGGACTCAGAGAATTCTTTACCCCAAAGGGATGTATTTTTCATGTAGGAATTCTGGGCACTTCATCTCTTGGGCAGGGGGCGTCAGTTGAGACCGGGCTGCCTTCTCTCCAAGGCAATCACCCAGTGTGCCCACTGGTAGGGTCACCTGTGGTGCTTGCTGTAGAGCCAGTCCTAGTTCCAAGTCTGACGCCATCTCTGGGTGGCACAGAGGAGCATTGCCCCTTCCGGCCTCCCCTGCGGGCATCACCGTTGTCAGAAACTTTAGGCTCAATCGCATGCCTGACTTAGAGATGCATTTCCATAGCTAGGTCTTTCTGGAAAACAGGACCTTACTCTGGCATTTGCAGAAACAAACAAGAGACTCTCTGCTTTAAAATGACCTTTATCATCTCTGAGCCACTAGTATCCTAGACATCTCGGAGCAACTGGGAAACCATGCCGAAATAAGAATACCACCCTGTATTGTCACTGCTTTTAAGATGTTCTTTTCTAATTAATTTAAATCACAGCAACAGAAACACCTCCACATTTTATAAATAAGGAAACTGAGTTTTAAAGACTCACTCGCCAGAGTCAGAGGACGGACAGGGGTCCAGTGTAAGACATGCAACCTTTGTCCCGGGCTCCTTCCATCCCTCCGCTTCCCCCACAACAAGGCAGCCCCCCTACCACGAAGTCTGTGTTCTCTGGTCAGCCCATCCTGCTAACTTCTGCTGAAGGCTGCTGCCGTTGAGGGCCCACTCAGTGAAGCCGATCAGCTAGCTAGCTAACAGAGACATGCTAGAAACTATAGGAAAGTTCATATATATTAAAAAAAGTAGAACTGGCTAAGCCTTCCTCAGAATGGCTTTGTCGGGGATGAGATACATAAGAAATAACCAGGGAATGGATGCAAGTGTAAGCTGAAGCACTCTGTAGGCTGAACGAGCTGCAGCCTTCTCAGTGTGTGTCCCAGTTAGCCCTGCTCGTCCAAACATACACCTTTGCCCTGACACCTATCGCCCTCTGACTCAAGACCATGTGCTATTAGAATCAAAATAAAGATGGCCAGAGGCCCTTTATAAATAAGGTAGGATACAACTGGCTAATCACACATAAAAATAAAATGGGTGGGCACACAGCCATGACTCCAAGTCAGATTAGTTCCCTGACAGAACTCAATGTTCTCTCTTAGTCTCTCCATAGAACTGAAATTCCTCCCCCAGTGACCCTTAGGGCTTTTCATTAGCGACCCAAGGAGACACTGAATTACTATTAAGGAAGAATCATGTAGGGTTCAGGTTGTTTTGTGTGCAGAGATGCTCAGTGTAAGTGAAATGATCTTGTTAACTGGATAATCATCACATCTCAAGGTAGGCACCACGCTAGGTCAAGGCCTATGTCAAGGCCGCTGGGGAAGTTAGTTAATTGCTTACCCATTCGGGACCTCATACAGAGCTGGGTGTGTGTTCCTTTCGCTTTGTTGTTTGCTTAAGCAGGAGGCTAATGGACTTTGGGAAGCGTTACTCCTGGGTCATTATTCGTGGGCATTTTACTACCTGGACGAGTCCACCGGATACCCTAGTCTCTCTTTGCTTCGACGTCCTTAGGCCCAGTAAACTTTTTCTCCAGCTCACCTGTGACATCGACTCCCACGATCGTACCATAGACCTTGTCACCTGGGAAAACAGGTTCACCTCGGTCTCAATTTCAAGTGTTCTCTCTGACCATTAACTTCAGCTTATTTACCTACTATATCTAATTCATTCCTGGGCCGCAGCAGGCCTTCCCATTAATTCATAGAACTTCCTTCCTTCCTTCCTTCCTTCCTTCCTTCCTTCCTTCCTTCCTTCCTTCCTTCCTTCCTTCCTTCGGCCTTCCCATTAATTCATAGAACTTCCTTCCTTCCTTCCTTCCTTCCTTCCTTCCTTCCTTCCTTCCTTCCTTCCTTCCTTCCTTCCTTCCTTCCTTCTCTCCCTCCCTCTTTCTTTCTTTCTTTCTTTCTTTCTTTCTTTCTTTCTTTCTTTCTTTCTTTCTTTCTTTCTTTCTCTCTTTCTTTCTTTTTCTTTCTTTCTTTCTTTCTTCTTCTTTTTTTCTTTTTATCTAGCCTGAATTCCAGGGTCCATCACCATAATCACTGACTTGCAAACATTTAGCTCCTTTAACCTATTTCCCCCTTCATTAACTCACTTGGCTAACTGCCAGCTCTGGCCAAGTCTAACTATTGCCTTCATGGGGTGTCCTTCTGCGAAATAAAAATCCCGCCACTTGTAGACTGGTGTCACTCTAAAGTTAGGGCTGTACAGCCCCAAAAGCCCTACGACTGTTTATTAGCATACACTTTGCTCTCATGGACTTTCAATCGAAGTCTAGTCATGTGCTGTTAACTCTCCAGGAAAAAGAGAGGGTCTGGCTCACACACAGCGAGGACTTCGTGTGAGAAGAGGGGGAAGTCAAGCCAATCACAAAGGGCTGCTCTGCCCCATAAGTCTGTATGCTGACAACACACTTCTTTGTCCTATAGAACCTACTAGGAACTAGGGGGTTATCTGGACACCTTTTCCTCACACCAGGAATAGCAAAATATTTCTGACTTGGTAAGTCATAGACCAGCGCTTTGTAGCACATCTGTCTGTCTCTGACTATCTATCTATCTATCTATCTATCTATCTATCTATCTATCTACTATCTATCTATCAACATTTCTCTCACTTCTACTGTAAGGTCGGTGGATAATGGGGAAAGGTCATGTGAGAAACCAGATCCAGGAACTTTGGCTAGAACTGCCCACAACCATGTGCGCCAAAATAAACTTCCCAGGGGTCCTTGGGAAAAGAGCAACTGTCTGCCAGCCAGTGAGATTTCGCCATGTCATAATAACTCGACCACCCCAGAGGACCCTTTAGATATCTTCCACACGGTTTAATCTGTGCGACTTCCCTGGCCCGTGTCCCCTGGACCAGGGAACGTTGTCTGGGAAGCGCTCTGTACTCAATAAAGCTTTTGCTTATCCACACTTTGTGGCTACGTCCTCCCTTCTTCCTCGGTGGGGAAAAATACCTTACATTTGGTGCTGAAACCCAGGAGGAGTTAGAAAGTCTCCTGACTCCCCTCAAAGTCACCACCTTATGATTGCCCCTCCCCACGATGCCCCTAACCAGCAGGAAGTAGCCAGATGAATAAGCGGCACCCCTATTTAACACAAAAGGTTAGAATGTAAGGTTGCTGGATAATGGGGAAAGGTCACGTGAGAAACCAGACCCGGGAACTTTGGCTAGAATCGCCCACAACCATGTGCGCCAAAAGAAACTTCCCAGGAGTCCTTGGGAAAAGAGCGACTGTCTGCCAGCCAGTGAGATTTTGCCAGGTCATAATAACTCGGCCACCGTAGAGGACCCTTTAAATATCTCCCACACAGTTTAATCCCGTGACTTCCCTGGCCCGTGTCCCCTGGACCAGGGAACATCGTCTAGGAAGTGCTCTGTATTCAATAAAGCTTTTGCTTATCCACACTTCGTGGCTACGCCCCTTCCTTCTTCCTCGGCGGGGAAAAATACCTTACATCTACAAGCTTCTTCTTTGTGAGTAATATGAAGGAAAAGAAGGCCTAATGGACTATTCTCTCACCCTTTCTCTATACTTTGCTTCTAACAACTCCACCTGGAACTGTTTACAGATGACTGTCCTTAGATAGCTAGAGCTGCTTTGCCCCAAAGGTTCAAACAGACTGAGCACCTGGGGATGTCCTTCCTCCCGCCCCTTGACAATGCTGGGGCCCCTGCCCGATCAGGCTGAGGCCTAGACGTCACCTGAAGTCACAGCCTTCTCTGTCCTCTGCGGCTACCCTGTTTTGCTCCCCCAACCCCTTACTACGTTCTGGTGGAAGCACTTCCTTCCTAAGCGACCATCACTGGGTCCCCTCTCTCAGGGCTTGCCTCTGGGTGGCCAGACCTCAGGCGGCTGGACCTCAGGTGGCTGTGTTTCCACCCCTCCTCCATCCAGGCCGATGTCACTGCCTGGGGCCTGGTCCATGGCAACAGTGGTCTCTCCACACCACGGCAACGGGGGTCTCTCCACTGCTCTCTCTCTCCCGGTCCCACCCTCCCCAAAGCCAGTCACATGCTAACGGCTGACCACCTGTCTGGAAATTCTGCTTTCATCATGTTTCCTGGTTTGATCATCTCTACTACCTCTCCACTGCCTACACCAGGGCCTCTGAAATAAACTTTCAAAGAGAATTTTTATTCTAATTAAAATAGAAGAAAAGATCAGACTTCAAGCTGCGGCCCCTTGCAAGAGGGGGCCTGGCGATTAGCATTCAGTGATCCTCCCTGATGGCAGCCTGGCCCTGCGTTCCCCATACCTCCTCACCACCGGGGCTGCCCAGGATAAACTCTTCCCCACACCCAAGGCCCTTCCTCGCCCTCAACTCAGCGGGTGCTGCTCACTCTGTAAGGTTCTTGTTCACTTTCTCTGTCGGAAGCTGCCTGCTGGGTCACCAGGGTCGCCCATGCTGGTCTTCCCTCTGCCCCGCCCCCGTGGGACTGCGTTTTCCTTGGCGCTTTGGTCTGCGTGCTCTGTCTTCCCAGCCGCACTGAGTTCTGGCTTCTGGCGGGGCCCAGAGCAGGGTGAGGAGCCAGCCGGGTATCCCAGCTCGTGGTATGCTCTTATCTCTTCCCGAGGTTTCTCACTGGGCTCACAGCTGACCTCTGGGCATTCTTACCACATGACTGTGACATTTCCCATAAGCCAGTGGGAAACTGAGATAGGAGGCAAAGAATGATAAGCAGGAGAAGAGAAGCACGAAGCAGTGTGGGAAAGGAGAACAGTGGGTTGTGGAAACTCCAACCTCAGGGAAATGGCATTTGGTGCAGGCCCCGGACTGATCCCGGACCTTAGGAACTAGGTCGAGGAAGGGCGGCTATGTCTTCCCCAGAAAAGGGCCCATTTATTATGTTCTATCCCAGGAACACAGATATATGACCAAATAAATGCGGTAATGCTTTGCCAAGAATTGGTAAAACTCGGTTCAATACAAATGGTTTCAGTCCCGTCTTCGTATCTAATTGAAAGCACAGGAGATAGGCTTGTACCAGCACAATGGGGATGTATGTACATGCAACAGAATCAGTTAGCATCAGAGCTAAATAACAAGACACCCAGCGAGCCAAGGGGTGGGTTCACAGCGCGAGGAGGAGGGAGTAGAGGAGACCACAAACATTTCACTGTCTCCCACTGAAAGGTCTAGGGCGAGGGTGGGGAGTGGAGGGGGGTGACCCAGCTTCCCAACACCCAGGGAAAGAACAGGTAGCAGGTGTTACGCAGAATAGAAGAATGCAAAGCAGCTTTGAACCTTCAAAATATGTCAGGATGACAACGAATTTAAAGCACTATAGAGATTGAGAAAAAGAAAACAACTAACAATCATCACAGTGGGCATGAAGCAGCCAACGACCCAGAAAACCAGGGGGTGGGGTTTGGTAGGGTGCTGGTGAGGACTCATGAAGGAGGGAAGGGGCCAGGCACCTTGGCTGAATGAAATCGAGCAAGCAAGGGAGACAGCGAAGGAAAGCAGCTGGCTAGCTGGGGGCTTTCTTTAGAGGAGTCTGGAAAGACATCAGCTTATGACATCAGGAAAAGAGTGGATGGATACAGTAACCATAGACCCTTAAAAAGACGGGTGTAGGTCACCAGGAGAAGGAGCAGTTACTTTTCTGAGACAAATGAAATGGATACATTGACCTCCTGGGAGACGTATTTGAACTTGTTGAATAGCAGAACAAAAAGTCAGGTATCTAATTACTGTCTAAGGCCAAAGAGACCCAGGAGAGCTGGTTCAGGCTAAGGATTCCGCTGTGTGAACAAGAGGGCTGTATCACTTGCTAGAAGCTTCCGGCTACACATAAGATTTATAACCCTTCTTCACCTAACCCCCAAACTAACATCTCCCCTCTATTTCCCAGGGAGTATGAGCACCCTTTTGTCTGTTAGCAGGTATGATTTTTTAAAATGAGTTCCATGGCCAAATACGGAAAACACAAAGTTAAACATATATCTTTGGAGCAGGACCCCTCTGTGTCTCTGTCTCTCTGTTATTTACATGAAGTAAAAAAAAAAAATCCACAAATTTGAAATGGTGCAAAAGAGCAAGTCTCCCCTTTATTCCTGTCCCAATTGCTCCACTCCAAGTCCTCAGCAAATCCTTCTGAAAATGTTCTCAGAGTTTTCAACATGAAAACATGCATCATGGATCACAGATTGGAAGATATGGTTTATTCTTATTTAAGGGAATAAGCAATACCTTGAACAACAAAGTCCAGAAAACGGTGCTTTCCAGTATTAGGAGTTACCTACTAGAAAGATGAATTCACTGGTCTTTTCATCATTATTTGCAGTTATGTATCGCAGTTATCCAAAAATAAGATTTTTACTTCATTTTCTAAGTGTGAAGTTCTTTGGAGATCCATCGAGAACAAAGTTTAAGTATTTTGTAATACCGCTCCTGACAGGTAGCATAATACTTCATCAATAAAATGTTTCATAAGCATCTACTGAATTAAGAGGAATTAATTACCTAACTGGCTTCATTTGGGGGGGTAGAGACAAAAGAGGGGACAGGGACAGTAAGGACAATGGAGGAAGGACCCTGTGAGAATCATGGGAAGGAAGGCTTTTCTTTCTTCTCTCATGAGACTTAAAGTCACAACAGAACAACAAGGGTGTTCAAGAAATAGAGTGCTTAAATCAGCTGCTCAGTCAGGTGAGTAAGTCCTGGGGAAGGATGGAAGTGTTTGCTCAGTTAGAATTATATCATTACCTTATATTGTTAAATCAGAGTTGTAACACTAGCGCCTGTATTTTAACGCCCAGCATGAGGTCAGTCTTTCAGTTTTCACTCAACAATCCCCTTTATAAAATTGATGGCTTCTTTGGGGAGGAAAGGTAGCAATAAAGAGGTTTTCTGGGTATTCCTAAGATGCACAATTGCTTAACCTGATCAGGGCTCAGGCTTTGTGTCTGGCCAACTTATCTTTTCTTTCTACCCAAATTACAGCACAACAGCCCTGCCTACAACCTGCTTCTAAGGTAATTAATTCGGGGCGTGCCTGTGGCAGGAAGACAGGCTGCCATCCAATTTAACCATCTGCACAGACCGTGTTGGGGCTGCTAGCTGAAACCAGGCTTACCCTTCGTCACTATGGGCAAGGACATACATGGGGCCGGCTCACAGGCAGATAAAATGAGGCCTCAGGAACATAAAGAAACCCGACAGATGATAGATATGGGTCCTCGGAGCAGGGTGTCTTAACTGGCCGCTTGCTTAAAGGAGGATGCTGCGATAGAATTGGTCCAGGCTCAGAAATGCAAGCCCAGGGAACATTAGAGTTCTTTTTCTTTTTTTAAAGGAACAGAGAGAGAGAGTCAGAGAAAAGAATAGATAGGAACAGACAGACAGGAATGGAGAGAGATGAGAAGCATCAATCATCAGGTTTTTGTTGTGACACCTTAGTTGTTCATTGATTGCTTTCTCATATGTGCTTTGACTGCGGGCCTTGAGCAGACCGAGTAACCCCTCGCTTGAGCCAGGGGCCTTGGGTCCAAGCTGGTGAGCTTTTCACTCAAGCCAGATAAGCCCACGCTCAAGCTAGCGACCTTGGGGTCTCGAACCTGGGTCCTCCGCATCCCAGTCTGATGCTCTATCCACTGCGCCACTGCCTGGTCAGGGAACATTAGAGTTTTATGGAGAGGGAAGAAGACAATGGGAGAATATGGACCACGGGTGAATGGGGCCAATGAGTGAACACCTATTTAGAAAAGCCTGAAACACCATGTCAAGGGGGCACGCATAGACCTCTGCGCTCCATAACTTCATGAAGCTGCGCGAGAGATGGGGCTCGTTACAATAATGGTTTGTAACACAAGGAGAAATGAAAAACCCCAGGAAGTCCATCTCCCCCACGTAACTGACTTGGCTCCCATGTACTAGGCACCGCAGAGAACTCTGACCTGAGTTTCACGAGGAAAGGATGAAGGCATGAGTTGTCGTAGGAGGATCCACACAGCCTGCCCGGGGAGACAGCAAACACGTGCAGCAGCAGGTGACACACTGAGTGACCAGGGTGATCCGTGAAGGGTGTGCAGACACCGTGGGGATGGGGAGGGGACTGGAGGGGAGGGGAGAGAGCTATTCTTGGGAAAGGCAAATGGAATGATTGCAGCAAATGGCAGAGAGTGACATCTGAACGGAGTCTAAGAAGTCCCTTCGGCACGCGAGCCTGGTCTGGAGAGAGGTAGTGGAGCAGGGGGCCCATGAGCCCAGAATGGCATGTTCAGGAACCACCTGGACAAGGGGAAGCCACGGGGAAGCAGAGAGGCAGGCACGGGGGTGGGAAGAGGCTGTGGCAATGACTGGCACCAGGTGACAAATGCCTGACAGTCCCCTGGAGAGGCCGGAGAGTATGCAGCAGGCAACAGAAGGAGATCTTTATCAAGGGAAATGCCAGGATCTGAACTTCACCTTGGAAAGGTAACTCAGGTGAGTGGTGCCTGGGGGTGAAGGACAATGGACATAAATCAGGAAGCTAGCAAGGGAGCAGACACAGCTCCCAGCCCCTCGCAGGGACAGGGACGGAGCCATGATTGGCCGGGGTCTGTCTGGCTGCCCAGCCCAGCCAGGCTTCCCGTCAGACCTCAGGGCCGTGAATCTGGCCTCATAAGCAAGGATACCAGAGAAATGGCTGTAACGTGTGCAGTAAAAGGAAAGATAAATAATGTCCCTAAAACTTAATTAATTTTTCTCCTTCATTTTGCCCGGTTTAACTTTATGCTACCCTTTTGATGGGAACAATCTAGACATTGTTCCATTAGTATATTTCACTTTTATATCAAGCCTCACGATTTACTGGTTTTATTTAGGGTAATGCACTCGTTGTTGGCATAGTTATATCCTTCTCATTCATTATTAAAAGCACTGTGATGCTTAGGTGTTGAGGATCAATAAGACCTCTATAATGTTTACACCATCATATCTTTTATGGCAAGCTCAGATGTTTCATGTTTGCTTTTTAGGTGTTTGGTTGTTTTTTTTTAAGGCAATTTTATGGCCTTTATCTGTCTTGGGTAAAAAATGGGTTGACAAAAATTCCTTGACTATGTTTGCAAAAGTTTTGACAGGACCACACTGAACCAGGGAAGAAGCTCCTAGCAACCACAGCCATCCTCAGGGGAAATACGTTCCAAGACCCACCGTGGAGGCTGACCCAGTTGATATCATGCAGAGTAGCCAACCCTATGTACACTTTGGTATTCCGATGCATACCCACCTATGATCAAGTTTAATCTGTCAGATTAACAACAATAATTAACCATAAATGAGAACTATTCAAACCATCTACTGTAATAAAAGTTACATCCGTGTGGTTTCTTTCTCAAAATATCTTCGTGTGGACATGCCAGACCCAAGGGATGATTCACGTCCTGAGTGGGATGGGGCAGAGCAGGGGCAGATTGTATCATGCTACCCAGAACAGCTCGCACTTTAACGTTTACGAATTGTTTACATCTGGAATTTTCCATCTAACATTTTCAGACCACGGTGGACCATGGTCACTATAAACACAGAAAATGAGACTGCTGATAAGGGGGGCAGATACTGTTTCTGTCTCTTGCCTTGCATTCCCACATGGGTGTCCTCACTGTCTAGGGAATGCAGGCTTTTGTATCTGCCTGCCTGCCTCCTCCTTCACTCCCTCTGCCCCCTCCCTTTTTTTCCTTTGTGGAAGTGACATTACTCCCAGGAACGTATCATGTCTCTGAGACGGCCTTTCTGTATTTGCACTTACTAACAGCACTGTGAGTGCTGGGGACAGGCATCCCAGCTGATCTTCACCTGCTGTGCCAGGTGGAGAAGTGTAACAGCATCACACACACACACACACACATGAGCATGTGGGCACGCACACACTCAGGAAATACATAGCAGTCCGCCCTCAACTGTGGATTTGCTGTCAGCAGTGTCAACTGCACTCTGGAAATATTAAAAGGAAAATGCCAGCTACAAACGAGTCATAACTTTTAAACTGTGCGCCGTTCTGATGAAATCTCCTCGCCCGCTGCTCCATCCCACCCGGGACGGATATGAATCACCCTTTTGTCCCGTTACCCACACCGTAGACACGACCTGACTATTAGTCACGTAATAGCTGTTTTGGTTATCAGATTGACTGCCCAGGTCTTGCCGGGCTTCTGTACAAGTCCTCGTTATTTTACTGAATAATAACGAACCCCAAAGCACAAGAGGAGTGACCCTGGAAATTCAGATAAGCCAAAGAGAAGCCAGAAAGTGTTTCCTTTAAGTGAAAGGCAAGTGTAGCATGGTAAGACATTGAGAGAGAGAGAGAGAGAGAGAACAATCACATAACTTTTATTACAGTATATTGTTCGATTTTATTATTGTTGTTGCTAATTTCTTATTATGCCTAATTTGTAAATTAAACTTTATCATAGGTATGTATGAATAGGAAAATCATGGTACCGTCTGTGGTTTCAGTCGTCCACTGGGGGTCTTGGAACACATCCCTCACAAATAAGTGGGAAGACAACTGTAATCTGAACTCAAAATGCTTTGGTCCATTCTCCTTTTAAAACTCACTTAGGTTTAAGTTGTTCTGTGACCCCTGGATGGAAAGAGAAATGTCTCATGATTTTTCTTATTCTTGGTTTTAAAACATCTTGTTAATGTAAATGCCCTGTATTTTAATTTAAAGTGGAACTGTTGTGTTTGTCGGTCAAAAAATGATCAGATAGCAACAATCTTACATGGTGCAGCCTAAATTAAACCAAAGCTGACCAGAGAAATGATCAGGGCTGATTTATAATTAGGTCTTTTCGCAGGAGGCGAGGAGACAGTTCAGATGGGGGACCGGCTGGCTGTCTCCTGCTTGGCTCCCTTGAGATTGCTGACTGCAGTTTGTGACCTGTCTGGGGACAGAGGCAGGGAAGAGAAAGACAGGGCATAGGAGCTCCCGTGTGGATGGCACTCTCCTAAGAAGGATCACGTGCTCACCGGTGTTTACAGCTTTCCCGCAGGTTCCTTGGGGGTCTCCCCTCACTCCTGCAGTGGCTAGGAATGGGGCTGTCTTCTGCTTCCCTTCCCACTGCAGAAGAGTCTGTGGACAGGACTTAACACAACTCTGTGACAACTCCTGGGAACCGCACATGCTTCCTGCGGACAGAAGGACTCTGGGAGGGGGGCCACCCTGGCGTAGCCGCGGCAGCTTTGACGTGCCTGTCACCGAGAGGCTACGGTCTTGCCTTTAGATACCGCAGGCAGGACTCAGGCACGAGTTGCCGTATATCCTGACGCTAGTAGACACGTCACGCTCACTGTGCCTCCCCACTGAGGTCTTTCTCACTCAGCGCTTTCGACAGAGAAATCATGCCAACTCCATTCTTAAGGCTTTTGTACCCGGGATATGAGCGAGGAATCCAAGGGACCCCTCCCCAGCTCTCTACTTTCCCTCTCCTCCCTGTGCCTGCCCCTGTCACGGAAGGAGGGGGGGACGTAACAGGGAGGAGAACTTCCAAAAGCTAACTCTGCAATCTGGTGGCAGAACTGGTGCTTTGATTGAAAACAACAACAACCACAACAACAACAACACACACACACACACACAACTATTTAAATTATGTTAGCAACCAGTCAGGGGGGAAAATGGTTAAAACACATTGTCTACTCTCTTAAGAGAGTGTTACTATAAGACCACACACAAAAAAAGAAGCATACTTTTCAGTACACAGTTTCTTTGAAGAGGAAGTTTTTTTCTGGATTTTCTATGAATGAATTCATTTTCTGAATCCACTGCAGGAAGGTCACACTGTAAATACAGTTTCCATCGTTACACTGAAAATCCCATTAAATACAGTTTAGCAAAAGCAATGGCCTGATAAATAGGTCCGTCTAACCCCATTTGTTTAGAGAATTACTTGTGAAACTTGACATTAATATACCTTAAGCAAAGAAAAAAAATAGAAAAACATTAGAAAAGAAGGTAGAAGTAACGAAAGCCTACAGTATATGAAATGCATCCTTAAGTGATTAAAAACATGCCAGCTACAGGCATTAAAATGCCAGTGATGACAAGTCTCACTACATGTCCATCCGTCAGAGAAGAATATAAAAATGCGCTTGTTGTGATCTACATGCTCATTCAGCAAGTAGTCACCGATGTCACCACAAAGCACTGGGCTGGCCCGTGACAGGGACAGAAAGATGGTGGAGGAGCCTGTAGTCTGGAGGAGAAAGCCACACACACACACACACACACACACACACACACACACACAACATAATAACAATGCCCGAGTCCAGTGTTTCCAGGTCTGGAAGTCCAGGGTGGGGGGCCAGCATCAGCTCCTCGGGGAGCAACCCTGAATGAACGAAGGGTGAGCATGGCCAAGCTCCATGGTGAAGGATACAAGCCAACTGCGACCCCAAAATCCAGCCTGTGCAGTAGCTCCATGCTCTCCAGGGGGCAGGCTCCCCCGGGGAACTCTGCAAATACGACACGTTACTTGTGTGCAGAGTTCATTCTGGGCTCTTTCTCTCTGTGGTGTGGGGTCTCAGAACAGAGGGAATGTGGCCTGCCTGCCTGCCTCAGAATGAGTCCATGTGCCCCCCCTTCACTGGGAGCATGTGGGCCCCAAGGCGAGCCCCGATCCCTCTGAATAAAGTCATTGTTCCCTCTAAGGAAGACCTAACTCCACGAAGCCCACCCTGGCGGGCTTGAATTCCTCTGGTGGGTCGGAAGAATAGCTCCTCTATTAGCCTTGCTATAGAAATGTAGCATTAATTCTGGCATGTTAGAAACATGAACAGATCAGCAGAATGGGCCGGGCATGGAAGCAGTCAGTGGTTAGTTACTCCACTGCCCAGCTGAGCCACGGTCTCAGACCCACACTGAGTTCTCAGTGTCTTGTCCATCTTCTTCCTGAAGTGGTGCAGCAGCTTCAAAAGTGTCTCAGCTGCACTGATTTCCACCAAGAGTTGCACAAAGATTAATTTTTTTCACAGTAAAATAGATAAATGAATTTAAAAGTAAAATCACACGTTCAGATGACTATAAAAGTTGAGAGATTTTAAAACGTCCCAAGATTGTTATCCGCATTGGGAACAAAGGATTGGCAAGGAAGGTAATGAAAAGGACTAGACACCTGCTATTTCGGGCCCTCAGGTGAGACCAGCTCTGAGCCTCCTGCAGAAGTAGAGCCCTCGAAAAAAAAAAAAGGACACTGGACTGTAGAACGAAGGGTTGTGTGCGCTCCTCTGCGGTCAAACAAGCAAGGAACCTTCAACAGGTCACTTAGCCTCTCGTGTCCCCTCCACAAATTGAGATTCTTGGCAAAACAACCTCGAAGATGTCTTCTGGCTTAATTTTATGGCTCTATGAAATGTTATTGAACAAGGAGAGAAAGGATAGGGGAAGAGGAAAAGGACACAGGAAGGGAGAGGGGTCTTCAGGAGAGAAAATAAAGGGGTCCGTTTGGACCGGGAGGAGGAACAAGTCACAATTCTGAAGTAGGTTTTTTTTTTTTTTTTTAGGTGAGAGGAGGGGAGATAGTGAGGCAGACTCCCTCATGTGACTAGGATCCACATGGCAATCCCATCTGGGGTCAATGCTTGAGTACCGAACTATTTTTAGCACCTGAGGCTGATGTTCTCCAGTGGAGTTATCCTCAGCACCAGGGCCATCCCCTGGAATGAACTGAGCCACTGGCTGGAACCAACTGAGCCATTGGCTGCAGGAGGGAAAGAGAGAGAGAAAGGGGAGAGTGGGGGGGGGAGAAGCAGACAACTGCTTCTCCTGTGTGCTCTGAGTGGGAATCGAACCTGGGATGTCCATATGCCAGGCCGACGCTCTATACACTGATCCACCTACCAGGGCCCTGAAGCGGCCTTTTAAAGGACATGAGCTGCCTGACAGCCTGCAGCAGGAAGACACAGACCAGCCTTTCTATGCCTCTGGTGACTCATTGGGAAAGACCAATTGCAGAGAAGCTGGCATCCAGAAAAATTTACACTTTGTGATGTGAAAAGACAATTATCCTAGAATGGTTTCACACTGAGTTCAAGTTCTTTATTCTCCCGTTGGAGAAACTCACACTTGTGCCCCACCCAGCTCTCCAGAGAGACCCACGCAGCGGGAGGACATAGCCATGTGGCATTGCACTTAGAAGGCTGAGTCTATTTCTGCAATCTTCCACTACCATCTTTTTGGGGGGAAATGTATGTTTCTGTATATGTTTACATATATTTATATGGATACGCGCACAGATATACATGCCCATGCTTTCATATCTATTTGTATGTGTATATGCACCCACGAACACGATGTACACACATGTAAGAACTTCCGTCCCAGTATTAATGTGGCTGTGACGAGCACTGGTGGGGACAGACAGCTCTCTCAGGGCCCCATTAATTTCCTCACAGCAGAGCGGTCAGAGATAGGAAAACTCCTCCCTCTCCTACCGCACGTACAGTCCCCGGTTCTCCCGCCATCCCGTGGTCCCCAAACCAGGCCACAGGGTTGACTCGGACTCTAGTGCTAATCGAGTGAACGCTCGAAGCATGGACCCTGCTTTGACATTTAATTTGCCTGTTATCCATTGTCTTCTCTCTGTTTTGAGCCCTCTGGACATAGTGGCCACATAAATGTAATAAAAATTAGATTCATTAAACCCAACCTCAGCGTCTGATGTGGGAGAGTCACATGAGAGGGTCCCCTTGTCCATCCAGTGGCAATCAAGGGGCCGTGTTTAGAAACAGACACCAAGGGGTGAAAAAAGACATAAAAAAAAATCTGTCCGCCAGCCTGCAGCTAACGCATGGAGCACTTGTTTTCTGTTTAAGGAAATAAATTATTAAATATAGGGGAAAACCAGACTGTAAGCGATGCCCGGTGGTCAATGCCTACTGTATTTTTGTGATATGAGAATGGAGGTGAAAATGTGGTGGGTGATTTGGGATGTCAGGTTAGCTCCCACAAACTCTGAAACCCTGCTCTGACTTCACCAAGGTGGCTACACACATTTCATCATTTAAATATGTTTTTACAGCAAGCTCTAGGGGACCTTTCCCAAGAGCACTGAAAATGGCAGCTTTCACAGTATTTTCTGTTAAAAAAAATCATATGGTCTGCCAATAAACAACCCCTTTATCAGGAATTTGAACCGGGTCATGTAATATAATATAAAATGTGTTCTGAACTTTAGCTTTATTAATTAATTCATTTTCAGACTATTGTGTTCTACTAAAAATATTCATACATTTTAATTTTTAAGACAACAGAGGTCAACACCCAAGGTTACATACCTGTGTCTGTTTAGGGCCGATATCCATTCTTTCCAGGAGGTTGTTCAGAAATGCCGTGACGCTCTCCCAGGGGTAAATGCTGTTGGAACCATCCAGGACAATGACAATGTCCAGCTGGGTGCTGCATTCTGTGAAAGAAGGAAGTCACCTGTAAGGATTCGGGGGTCTGTGTTTTCAGAGCTATGCGGGGTGTCTTCTTAGCTGAGAGGAGCTGACTTTTAAACCCTCACTGATGCATTACGAAGGGGAGACCTGGGCTTCTATAACCAGAAAACGTCGTTTTAGAAAAAAAGTAAACATGATACTCACTGCATACACTATCAATGGATTTTTGGAGTTTGTATCAAGTAAAGCTCATTCCCGACCTGATTTTAATGCACAATGAATGCGTGATCTCTGGAAACTCTCCATACGCATGTTAGAACGGTTCTCATTTTGTGCATATCTCAGATGAGGTTGCCAGCCTCCAAGAGACTCCCCCCTTTCAACCAAAACAACATTGGCGACAAGGTTTACACACTACTCTGTGAAGGTCATTTGCACGACTATTGAATTCCGAAGACAGCAGTGAGGTTCAGTTAGGTACTGGCAAAGCAAATGCTGACCTAACTTGGTCATGCTGATAGCTGAGAAAATACGTCCGGCATTTGGGTATGCTCCTGTGTATACACACGTCTCGTTCCCTGCTGGCACTTTCCAGCGTGAAAGGGCACGGAGAGGGGACACAACCAGTACCTTGCACGGGGGCAATGGAGTTCACGACTTGAAAGGTGGGGCTGACGTCGGAGCAGATTCCAGTTGTGTAATGCAGATGTCCACATCTGTAGGCATACAGGGGTCCACATGCCTTTTCAAAACGAAAAAAACCACTATGAGATTTAAAAAATGATGTCACCGCCTTGACCAGACCGACAAGGGCGGTTCATTACACTATTGAGACCCTTTGCGGTCTTACCAGGAAGCCTCCATTCGGGTTGGTGACGAGTGTGGCTCCGAATGTCATGTTCTCCTTTACTTCTGTGACGTTGGGAATTGATGTGTTAACTAAAAAAAAACAAAAACAAAAACCAAACAAAAAAATAGAACAAGATTTTATAAAGGTGGAAAACAGAGTGAAATTGTCCTCTAGTTAAAACTTTCTACTTGCTCCGCTCATAAGATAGCACATTCTTCCTTTTGTTTGACTGAACGGTCTTCAGAGCATCATTAAGGGAAATGATGAACCCGCTGGGGCTGCAAACATGGCATAGGTCCCAGAAACTTTGTCTGTTCTGGATCGCCGTCCCAAATAGTTTTGCTGAACTGGAAAAGAACGCAGCATTTCCTATCAGGGCTGCGAGGGTGTGGGGCTGTCTTTCACATATTTTTGTTAACTAAAACAAATAAAAGTTTTTAGTCTCGTAATATGGCACACGGGATGTCAACTTACACACTTGTCTTACATGTTATATCCACATGTTACATGTGACCAATGATGAAACGTGACTCTGGCAAGAAGAAGGAAAACGGAGAGAAGACCAGAAAAGAAAACTCAAATACAGTTTTTTTTCTGACCATTAATTTTAACATCATGGTGGGGGAGCATCATGAGGATTACAAGGAAAACTGGAGGATGATTAGACAAGTGGTCAGGAAGTGTGGATTAAAAAACAAAAAAAGACACGGTGAAGGAACTACCTTTGACATCCTAAATAGGAATGCTGGGTCTTAAAGCACACCGATGGGCAAAATTGGCAAGAAGGTCTGCTTATTCACATTAAAAAAGAAAGAAAAGAGTGGAAGGAAGGAAGGAAGGAAGGAAGGAAGGAAGGAAGGAAGGAAGGAAGGAAGGAAGGAAGGAAGGAAGGAGGGAAGGAAGGAAAAAGAGAAAGAGAAAGGGAAAGAAAGAAAGAAAGAGAAATAAAGAAAAAAAAGAATAAGAATGAAAATAAAAAAAGAAAAAGAAAAAGTTAGACAGAAAAAGCAAAAGCTTCTAATCCCTGTTTAGCAGAGCACTGATGTACTTGAATGTGGCAAAACTCAAATCCAAGAGAGATCTGTCTCACTGTTCATGCCTAGAAATTTTTCCTACCTTAAGACTATCTATATATGGATTGAAAGAAAGGAATGGAAACTCAGATTCCTGAATGGGCCACTGACGTATGAATCTAAACAGCAGTCTCTGCCCCAGAGTTTAGTCTGATTTGCTAGGAAAGCCCCTGAAACTGAGCTGAAATCTACAATGGTTTTGAATAATCCGCATTGGAGTCTGTTACTCGGGGGTGAGCATCCCTGAAGGCGTTAGGGATGACAGTAGAAACTTCCCGACTCTTCCTGATGTAGCTAGGATCTCCAGCTCACATGAAAACTCTGCTCCAGTGCCCAGTGATGGGGGAGTAGCTCCAGTCAGAACAACTGTTCTACAAATAACTACTGATATAAACACAAGGCAGTGGGGGGGGGGGGGGGCAGAAATGAGGTACAAACCAATCGTCTGCAGGCAATGGAAAGCAACTCAGAGCAGATAGGCACTGGAGGGGAGCCTATACTTGTCAGAACAGATTGGCAGGGACAAGTTTCTGGTCTGGTGTGTGTGTTTGTTTCCCTCGAGGGAAGAACCTCAGATGGAACTCTCTTAGTCTTTCTGCCTTGGAAAAAGAGAGGACAGATGTTGGGGCAATGACAGCAATGGTGAGGTCAGGGGGGTGTATCTTGGAAAGTAGAGCCTTGAAAGGAGAGTTCCAATACGCACACAGGTACTCTGTTCAAATGTCTGAATGGCCTAAACCAGTGGTCCCCAACCCTCGGGCCACAGACTGGTACCAGTCCGTGGGCCATTTGGTACCGGTCCACAGAGAAAGAATAAATAACTTACATTATTTCCGTTTTATTTATATTTAAATCTGAATGATGTTTTATTTTTAAAAAATGACCAGATTCCTTCTGTTACATCCATTTAAGACTCACTCTTGACGCTTGTCTCGGTCACGTGATACATTTATCCGTCCCACCCTACAGGCCGATCCTTGAAAATATTTTCTTACATTAAACCGGTCTGTGGCCCAAAAAAGGTTGGGGACCACTGGCCTAAACCACATATGTGCCAGGTAACCTTCAACTACCCTGGCTTCCCACTGCCGTTTGGAAACTAAGTTCAGCCAAGAAAACTGCCTGCTCAGACAAAAGGTGAGACTACTCCAAGGCATATAACATCTAGATCTCCACACTTATAACTCAAAAGTGTCATTCAGGATACTGTCCCAAATTACTAACCCTAATGAGACACAGAACAATGTGACCCAACTCCAAGAGAAAGATCATCAATAGAAAGTGATGTTGAGATAATTCCAGATGCTGGAATCATCAGTAATGGATAAGAAAGCAGCTATTATAACTATGCTTATGAACATAAAGGAAAAAATGTTCACAATAAATGAACAGATAGAAAATTTTTACACAGGAGAACTAAAAAATACAGTATCTTAAATACATCTGCAGGTTATGAGTCATTTCCACAGTACTTACTATTGTATAGAACAAGACAGGTTTCCAGTTCCTGGGTAGGTCTAGCAGGAATTTTCTAGTTGTGTTCTAACTACAGTGGTGTTTCCATCCAATATCTCTATTTCAATATAAATGTACCTGCGCTCTTCTCTTTTAAAAATTTGATTTATCTCTTCCAATCCTTCTTGTGCCATTTAAAAAACAAAACAAAACAAAAACTAAGTTGAGTTTCTTGGAGGAAATGTGATGGCAGGTATATTCGGAGCAGTTGTTTCGTGTTACCAGTGGTTTACACGAAGGATGCTGAACAACGGAGGCAGTTAAAAGTTGCAAAACTAGTGAGATCTTCTAAAGCTATGGCTATTCTCTAATGAATTTCTACAGCACATGAAGGGCAGAGGGAATGAAAATATCACTTTGTGTAAATCTGAAGAAAAACGTCTGAGAATGTTTATAGGCTACTTTTAATATTTTCTTGAGTTGGTTGAAATTTATTTTCATTTAGAATACTGGCCATAATTTAGGACCAGACTGAACATTTTGACTTTACGTACCTGGTAGGTCCAACTTTACACAAGGTAATGATTCTCCCCTCCCGACTGGACACTTATAGACGTCCCCAGTTCTGTTCTTGGGCTGGCCAACTAAAGGAGAACCAATAAGCACCCTGGAAGTTAAATAACTCAATTAACACTTTTGAACAACAAGAAACATTTTATTTTAGTTATTTTATGACTCTTCTAAGAGCACTGACAGCAGTTGCCACAGACATAATTAGTCATCCTCTATTATTAAGTTGATATTATCTAAAATACACAGTGTCTTTTCTAAATTGCAGATTGATTTGAATTTATAAAAAACCCATAAAATATATAGGAGAGAGAACTCAAAATATTTCATATTATTTTATATTACTCTATCATATTTTTTTAATTTGTGGGCCGAGATAATAATTATTGGTTAAGCCTGCTGCTGTGTTAAGTTTATAAAACACCCATGAAAGTATAAATGAATTTTTCTCATCAGAAACTGATAATTTGATAGAGACATTAGGAATAATAAACATCTGATCATCATAAAATTTAATATTAGTAGATGCTAGATGATAGGTACTTAGAAAACAAGGAAAATTGGCCCTGGCCGGTTGGCTCAGTGGTAGAGCATCGGCCTAGCGTGCGGAGGACCGGGGTTCGATTCCCGGCCAGGGCACACAGGAGAAGCGCCCATTTGCTTCTCCACCCCTCCGCCGCGCTTTCCTCTCTGTCTCTCTCTTCCCCTCCCGCAGCCAAGGCTCCATTGGAGCAAGGATGGCCCGGGCGCTGGGGATGGCTCCTTGGCCTCTGCCCCAGGCGCTAGAGTGGCTCTGGTCGCAACGTGGCGACGCCCAGGATGGGCAGAGCATCGCCCCCTGGTGGGCAGAGCGTCGCCCCCGGTGGGCGTGCCGGGTGGATCCCGGTCAGGCGCATGCGGGAGTCTGTCTGACTGTCTCTCCCTGTTTCCAGCTTCAGAAAAATGAAAAGAAAAAAAAAAAAGAAAACAAGGAAAATTAAGAGACCCAGGTTAAAATCATCTATGTGTCTTTTTAAGACAGAATTTTTAAAAAAAGAATCACTCTGTCAATAATTAATGGAAAAAATAAAATCGTGATTGATTTCAGTCCTAGCAAGCCATTAAACCAGGTGTTCTGTGAGATCTGCAGAAATGGGATGGATGAATGGGGCTGATTTTTCAGGTACTAGGGCGACTTCAGAGAGCCTGATGCTCTGCTGCAGAATTGCTACAGTCATAGACTCAGAGACCAGAGACACCGCCTGCTAGCCACCAAGGGACTCCAATTATGGACCGTACGGCTGCCTGTGGCGCTGCCTTGGCCTGCATATTTACTAACGTCTTCAATGAAGACACAAAAAGCATAAAGACACTCGTTAAGTAAATCAATATGCCCATCGGGGCCTTCGGAAGTATCTCAACATTCTGGGAAAAGAAGCTTACACAAACTAGTTAAAGTTTATGTGGAAACCTCTGTCAATAACTTCACTTAACTGCATGCTATGATCGAGATCCGTGCAGGATGTGGGAAACCCGACTAAGTGAGAGTTCGTGTGAACATGCCATAGGGGAGTGAGTTGACAGCAATTACCCACAAGCCAACAGGGTATTTTGGTGCCAAAAATGCAAATGTGACCTTCGGCTCTATAGCTGGAAATAAATGCCCCGGTCAAGAAAGGCGATAGCCCCTCTGTGCTCCCTTCTGTTAGGCCATGTCTGGAATCTCCCAATTAAGAGGGACAGGGGCACAATGGAATGCATTTAGGAGACTATGACTCAGAGTGTTAAGCGTCCAGTCATTTTGTCCAATTAGAGATGCTTGAGGGAACGGCGGGAGTGTTGAGCATGCAGGAAAACATCTGAAGGAGAGTTGAGAGATTATACAGGGGTGTGGGTGGACAAGGCATATATTTTTAAACATTTAAATATTTGAAAGTATGTCATACTGAAAAGGGATGAGATTTATTTTGTGTAGGTCCTTTGGGCGAAGCTAGTGTTAATGGAAATCAGTTTTATAACAATTGTAAACACCGAATTGTTGAACAGGCTCCCTAAGACATCGTCATGATATAAGGGCTTTGCAAAGCCATTTCTGATATGAATAAACAGCCATAAAAATGTTCCAGGCCTTCAATATACAGTTCTTACTTCTGGGAATTTCTTCTAAAAATGACCTAAATTAAGGGGGAAAACTTAATGCATAAAGATTATGCCCAAAGTGATACACAGAGTAATGAAAGATTAAAAGAAATATAATCAACAGCAAGGACTAATTAATCACTGTAAGTTCATTCAATGGGATAGTGTGCAGTCATAAAAAAATAATAGGTAATGAGACAGCATGGTAGGACTAACAATTATTTTCTTTTACGTAATGTAAAGTAAAACCTACCTCATTTAATGATAACCTATGACTTCATTTAAAGTGAAATGTAACAAATTATATTTGATGTAGCCATTATAATAGCAATGGTAATCATAGCTAGTAGTTCATGACTTTATGACATGTGCCAGACAATGTTCTAAGTGCTTTCCATGTACTATGCAATTTAATCTTCTGGAGGACATACAGTGTGAGCTTTGATGCCAGACTTCATGAGTTCAAATCATGGCTTTACCATTTCCTTCGCTGTATGGTTTAGGACAAGTCAATTCCCCCCCCTCCTGGTCCCTTAGCTTCTTCATCTGTAAAATGGAAATAATAAAGAGTGGCTATCTCACAGAATCACCAAGAAAGTCAGAGGTTAATGGATGTAAAATGCTTATAAAAGTATTTGGCTCATAGGATGTACTATCTTAATGTTAGTTCTTTGAATTATTATTATATCTTTATGTTTGTTTCTTTTTAAATGATGGAACCACTACATCTATGCAAAACATAGATTAAATGTGAGTACACCAAAAACATAACAAATTATATTAAGAAGGTTGTGGTTAGGTTTCCTCACCCCCCCCCCCCCACCCAATATGTTCAAAGCCATTTAGAATGTGGTTGATTACATTATTTTCATAGTTAAAACATTTTAAAGTATTGAGCCTCCTGTTATTATGGAAACTCTTTAATTTGAGGTTAGATAGATGGATCAACATTTATTTAGAACATTCTACAGGTTCGGCCTTTGGCCAGGCCATGGGAATATAAAATGAATAAAACACAACATTTAGGTTGTTTAAACTTAGAGGGGAAGCAGAATTAGAAATGTACCATCACAATGCTTCCATAAAGTCTCAGGAGCAAAAAAGAACACTGCTCTTTGGACAAGTTCAAGTAGCTCCCTGCAGTTGGAGTAGATGCTGCATCTGGAGAGGTAAACAGGCTCTGATCATTATCGTTCTTGTAGTCAACTTTAAAAACTTGCAGTTTATTTTATGGAGCGGGAAGGAGGTTGGTAACCATTGAAGCTTTCAAAGAGGGATGCGACAGGATGGACCCTAATTTAGAAAACATCTTTGCTTACAGTGCCATAAGTAAATTTGAGAAAGGGCCAAATTAGACTCAGATAGTGAAGGTAAAAGTTCCTAATGTCACCCAGTTGGGAAAGGAGGACTTGAATTAAGAAAGTGAAGTGAAAGGGGTCACTGATTCTAGAAATCCTTAGGATATAAGCTGTCAGAGTTTGGGTCCAAAGCAGACCCCAGACAAGGACTTGGGTGCAGGTAGCTTTTGGGGAGGCAATTCCAAGAATGCACAAGTGTGGAGAGAGGGGGGGAATGATGGAGGGAAAGAAGAAAGGCCAATAAAGAGTGCAGGTGACAATTACTTCTGTGGGCACCTTGGCTCTGTCTGTCTGGGGAACATCTGAGACAGCACAGGGAACATACACAAGCATGGCTGATACCCCAAGAATCAATGCCACCATATCAAGAAAGCAGAGTGGGAAGAGAGGAGAAAGCTGACACCCAGGGGAAATTACACAACATTTAATGAGTGAAAAGAGGGAAGAGGTGGGTGTGAATGACCTCGAGGAAGAAGGGCAGTCAGAGCCCCAGGGTGTCACAGACACCAATGAAGGCAAGAACAGTGGGGCCAGGGGCCAGGATTGTGAGGACAACCTCACTGCAGGTAATGCACTGAAAATAAGGGCGCTGGGCCTTGTCCATTCAGTGTGAACGTCTCTGTATGAAGGCGAACCAGGAAGGGTTTGAGTTGAGTTGAATTTAATACAGAGTCAACCTGGATATGATTACATGATGGCGGGAAGGAACCCGGAACGAGACTAAGGCTGATGTCTCGGGAGAGGGAGGGGGTCCCCGAGCAGGTACAAGGGGGAGGATCAGAAAGGCAAGTTTGTCTGAGAAATGAGGACGGAGCCCGGGTTCCCTAGGCAGGGCTCTGTATGGCCCGGGTCCGGGAGGTTTGTAGTGTGACAGCCAGTCTGGAGCTGGGTGCACCTGTGTGATGTCATGTTGCCTCTCCTCCCTCCTGGAGGCAGAGTCTATCTCTCCTCCTGTTGAAACTGGGATCTGCGTGATTGATGGAAGATAGCAGAAAAACTGCTGGGACTCCCGAGGCTGGGTCGTATGGCCCTGCAGTGCCCACGCCCCCATTTTGGGAAACCTGCAAACATGGGTGCAGTGAAGAAGCCGAGAGTCTAACCTAGTGGAGGATGAGAGGCCACCCGGAGGAGAGGGGGCTGGGGCCAAGGGCAGGAGCTGCCGGACCTCAGATGCTCCAGCCCCAGCTGAGGCTCCAGACAAGTGCAGCATCAGGAACAAGAATTCATGCAATTCCCTAGACAGCAGGGGCATGCCTGCTCAGTCCTCAAAATCTTGAGCAATAACAAATTATGGTGGTTTTAAGCTGCTCAGTTTTGGGGGTAATCTGTTATGCAGAAAGGGAGGATAGAGTTTTAATTCAGTAGTTTACACCCTCCCTCCCTCCTTCCTTCCTGCCTCCCTCTAGCAAATGAGCAGTGGTCATCTGGTGAGATTTGGCAGGAGGGGTGGTCTGGTGGTGGGCTTGTGCAGTGGTGGAGACTTTCACTGATGAAGCACCATAGGCTGGTCAGGCGGCCCCTCATGCCACGATGTCGTAGGTCACCTCCTCGCAGGGTGGCACTAGATAGCGTTTTCACAGCGGATGGGAGGTCAGCCTCCAAAGGCCCTTTGCATTCTAAGATCCCATCGTCAGCACAGAACAAACTGAGTGTACAGAGGAGACCTGATTGGTTGGGAAACATGTACCCTGAATTGGGGGAATGTTTTGGATAGCCAAAAAAGGGGTGTCCCAAACAGCATGTTCATGGTCCAGTGACTGTGAGCTGCAAGGCAGGAGGGACGGGAGATCGTGGACAGCTCAGGTGGGAGTGTGGAGAGAGGCCAGCGAAGGCTGACATGGAAGGAGACGAGGCAGCATGGCAGGAATGCGGGGTCGGTGTCCCCAATGCAAGTGGGGCAGGTGGGACAGGCCAGCGAGGGGCTCTGATTGAAAGGAAAGGGTCTGGAGTTTATATTAAACTTCCAGGGCAACAGAGAGGCCTAGAGCCCAGTGATCATTGGAAACAGCCAGATGGAGCACTGGACCACGGCCCGTTGTGTGCTCTGGGTCGGTAAGGACGGAGGTGCGAGAGCTCAGAGAGAGGCAGCGGTAGTCAGTCAGGACTGACACAGGGAGCCGGGAGCTGCAAGCCGGGTAAAGAATGGGTTAACAGGACGCTGCCCAGGACACAGCTCTGCCTATTTCCCTCGGGGCTATTCTGACATTAAGCACGCAGCTCTGCAAAGCACATATATCTTACCCCTTAATCCTAAGCAAGCCTTCTCTTCCCAAGCTGCGCAAAGTAACAGAATCCTAACCCTTTACCAGCACTGCATTTGTGGAGTTTCGATCGTCTCCAAGGTTCCCCATGCCCGTTATCTTGCCCTTTGTTTCCTCACAGCACTCACCCATTCTGACATGTGATCTAACCAACCTGTTCACTAAGTTTATTATTTCCTTTTTGTCTCCCCCCACCCCTTCCCCAGGAGAACATAAGCTCCATGGTAGCAGTTTTCATGTTTTATTCACTCATGTATCCTTGGTGCCAATAACAGGGCCAGGCACAAAACAGGCATTCAATAAACATTTATTGAATGAATGAATGAATGAATGAATGACTGTGTCCAATATTCTAAGAACCTAGGTAGGGCAGATCTAGGAATTTCAGGCTCATGTGACCAGCGCAGAGGTTCTAACCAGGAAGTCTTTATTTCCATGTTAGAGGCTCAGTATTTTGCTTAAGCAGAATGTCCCATGTGCCCTTGGGTAACACGGGAGGCTTCTTCACAGGTCAAGGTTGCAGGGAATCCTTGACGTCAAGGGAACTGGCTGGGAGTTAGGGGGCTGGTGTTCCACATCCTGACCCCCCTCCATACTTGCTATATTCAACCTTTGGCACTTCCTTTGCAGTTTCCTGTTTAGAAAAGGAAGATGATAAGGGTGACATCTACCCAAACACTCAGGGTCAATATAACCCAAGGACCCAAAGCCATAGATTGCTCAATGAACTACAGATAGCATTGTTTTATAACGGAATGCGAGCTCACTTTAACTCGTTACGTGTTCTTCCTATATATTAGAATCCCGTTTTTCATTTGGAATTATTGTCATGATTTTCCCAGGATGATTAAGTTGGAAGGGTGTTCTGGACCTCCTTCTGGATCTCTGGAACAGCATCGATGAACTCCAAGGTTGTGAAGGTGAGGGAAGAAATCTCCACACAAGGCTCCAGTGACGGTACAACTTGGCCCACTGAGAAGTGTGTGCTATTCATAACAGTCATTGCAGCCATTATGATGTTTATTTGAAGAGTAGCTGGTTTCTAACTGCTCTGTTTTATGTTTATGATTATTTTTTTTTCTATATATAAAAAGAAAAAAGCCCAGCTTCCTGGTGCGGGTTGTCTCATGTTTACATTGGTTCATGAACAGCCATTTTACCTAGCCTTTTGCGGATGCACAAGCCAAGTCACCCTCAGAGTGCCAACCAAGCCCCCCCTTCCCACCGCCAGCCAGGTTTTAAAAAAATAAACAGTGTAAGTGTCCGGTCCTCTCAGAGGGTGAGGCTCACAGAGGCCTGTTCGCTGCGGTGCCCTGCGCCCTGATGGGCACAAGCGGGGGAGTGGCGTGAGCCTAAGAAATGACAGGCTTGGCAAAGAGAACACTTCAACTTCAAACGATATTATAAGCAATCTAAAATAAACAGTATACTAAATATATAAGAGAAAACTTGATAGAGATGTTGGAAGATCTTTTCGCCCCAAGCTCTGAACGGGCTTTATTCAAAAACACATATACACAGGAAACAGGATATTGATCAGCCACGCCCACCAGTAAGCCTCACGTGGTGGCACACGGCAGGGCCCTCTAGGAAACGGCATGAAGCAGACAGGTTCTGATTTGGATGCCGGCTTGAGGATTGGCTAGGGAGGGGTCTGCATCATGAAAGTCTACTGTGAGAATCTCCACCCGCTGCAGCCACCCTGAATTGCTGGAACAGCAACTAACAGGGCGGGTCCCAGTGCTGGAACAGCAACTAACAGGGCGGGTCCCAGTGCTGGGGGGACACAGCCGACAACAGCAGCGTGGAGAGCCCCGCGCCAATGCCCTGTCCTCTCCCGTGTGGCCAAGACCTCGCGGTGCTACGATGACCGCCGGGTCTGAAAGGCGTGGGCAGTGCTGAGCGCATTTAAGTTTCTGCACTTTTTCAAAGCAAAATTATTAAACCCATTATACTCTGTGAATTTTTTTTTCCTGAACTACATTGTCATTTCTCGGTTGCTTCAGCTCATGCTAACCATAATGAGCCACAGCTGACATTGATTGGAGCTATAAGGCATTCTGTACCAAGAAAACAATAGGGTTTTGCAGCCAAAGATAGGAAGTAAGTCACACTTCACAGTATCCATCTGAAAGGTGACCAGGGGCATCAGGATGGGATGCCTTTTCTGTTAACTTTGGGTTCTTCCAAAATAATTAAAGCAATACTTTTCCCCATACACAGACTACACTAGCAATGGGCCAAGAACTCCTTCTTTGCGCTAATTCAGCCAAGATGCAGGATGGGTCAGGGTGATATTTTTTTTTAAAAGATCTGTGGTTGCTGAGTTTCTGAAACATGAGCAGTAAATATGATTTAGTAAGGTGCCCAGCCCTGCAGAAAAATCACAGAATCTGTGCTCCCCCCAATGTTTCAATTGGCCCACAGTTCATTTCTTAAAGTAAGTAGGCATCCTATCTGATTTGACAAAGCCTTGCAGAATACTCAAACATGTTTCCAAAGTTTATTTTGCATTAGCAGTGCCTGGGTCTCTTTGGGACAACATGCTGCTACCACGCAGCCCTGAAAAGGTGGGGCATGTAAATTTCTATTGTTTGCTTACTTCTAAACTCAGTTGGCCATGCTGTTCTTGTTGCCTTGATTTTTTTCACATCTTTTCCCATAAGGTCATTGTAAACATGGAATGTCAAAATGGAATTAAAGTAGATTTGACCTCCATATACATTCAAGTGCTCGTAAAATCTCACACACGTATTAAGAAGGAAAGTGTGATACTACAAACATAATTCCTATCAACATTTATTTTTTAGTCTAGTTCTATAAAGAAAAAGGCATTAGACGGGGAGTGGAGAGACTCAAGTTCTATTTTCAGCTCTGGCCTTAAAGAACTACATTTCTCTAGTGGTGTCACTTTTTTTTTTAACCACTTTATTGAAATAAGAATGGCAGATACAAAGCTGTACCCATTTAATGTATACAACGTGTTGTTTGGAGATTAGTAAGTCTGCAAAACCTTCATCACAGGTTATGGTCAGAAATATATCCATTACTGCCAAAGGTCTCCTCCTGCCCTCTTTAGTTATTATTATTATTATTATTTTTATGATAAGAATACAACATAAGAGAACATCCCTGTGGTTACCAGAGAGGAAGGAGGCTTGGGGTGGACAAATGGGGTAAAGGGTCAACTAGGTGGTGATGGAGGGTAACTGAACTTTTGGAAGCGATCGTTTTGTAGTATATGGATGTCACTTTATAATGTTGTACACCCAAAAGTTAGTTATACAATTAAAAGTCATAAAAATCATGCCTAGAGTGAACTGAAACAACATAACAGTGTTTAAAAGTATATAAAAGAAATTCAGTAAGCTTCCTACTAAGTAGTAGACCACACCCAACAGCTCAGTACAGCACCAAATATATCAGCCCAATATGACATTGCAGAAGCAACATTAACCCTTACAAGGACAGCACCTCATCTGCCTCCCAATCCTTGCTGCCTAATGTCAGCTACTCTAAAACTAGAACAATTAAAGAGCTCCTGCCATAATAACATAATTGCAGAATGACTATTTTGGATAAGGACCTTCTTTGAGGTCAACCCAGGCTTCCACAGACATCTCTAACCACTTCCTTTAATATTGCTAAGAAAGGTTTCTTTTTTTTACTTCGTCAGTTTCCATGACCAAATGATTAGACTGCATTTCCTATTATAAGTGATTCATGCTGTTGAACTCTCATTCATAAAAGTGTTGCCAAATGGCATTTTTCATTACCTTATACGAAAACTAAACAACAGCAGCAACAACAAAATGGGCTGGCTTACCATTTTCCTTCTTCATTTTCATACTGCTGAACAGTATACCCAAACATGTCCTCCACGGGGCCGCTGAAAGTCATGGAGTTCTTCACATCCACATTGAATGACGCACAGAAGCCTAGAACGACTGGGAGAGGGAAAACAAGGACCAGTTACACAGAGTCAGCAAAGATTCTACCATGGTTTTTTTTGTTTGTTTTGTTTTTTGTATTTTTCTGAAGTTGGAAACAGGGAGGCAGTCAGACAGACTCCTGCATGCGCCTGACCGGGATCCACCCGGCATGCCCACCAGGGGGCGATGCTCTGCCCCTCTGGGGCATTGCTCTGTTGCAACCAGGGCCATTCTAGCGCCTGAGGCAGAGGCCATGGAGCCATCCTCAGTGCCCAGGCCAACTTTGCTCCAATGGAGCCTTGGCTGCGGTAGGGGAAGAGAGAGACAGAGAGGAAGGAGAGGGAGAGGGGTGGAGAAGCAGATGGGTGCTTCTCCTGTGTGCCCTGGCCGGGAATTGAACCCAGGACTTCTGCATGCCAGGCCAACGCTCTACCACTGAGCCAACCAGCCAGGGCCTCCACCATGTTTTGAATTATGAAAGCCATTCCTGAGGTCACCACTGAAAGCTGAGCTCTTATTAAAGAGAGAAATTATGTTCAAAGATTGAAGATTCAATTAAAAAAATTAAAAAGAAAATAAAAAGGATTGGGGACTACAAGAAAGGTCTATGACATTAATGGTATTACTGACCAGAAATCAATACCATGGCTTTGAAGAGCACACGTTTTAACATTCAAACAAATTTCCATAGTAATTCAGTATCTGTATAGTTCCAAGGGATTCAGGTTTTAAAACATGTGGGGCAGCGTGCCGACTTATGCTCACAAATGATAATGCAATTGCAGAGAGGCTTCCAGTAGCATTGGCCCCACGGCAAACCACGGTCGCCCATGACTGTAAACAGTCATTCCCCTGTTTTGACTCCAGAGGATGCAAGAATCACCATTTAAACCAGTGGTCCCCAATGTTTTTTGGGCCACAGACCGGTTTAATGTCAGAAAATATTTTCACAGACCGGCCTTTAGGGTGGGACAGATAAACATATCACGTGACTGAGACAAGCGTCAAGAGTGAGTCTTAGATGGATGTAACAGAGGGAATTTGGTCATTTTTAAAAAATAAAACATCATTCAGACTTAAATATAAGTAAAACAGAAATAATGTAAGTTATTTATTCTTGCTCTGCGGACCGGTACCAAATGACCCACGGACCAGTAGCGGTCCGCTGCCCGGGGGTTGGGGACCACTGGTTTAAACCATCGGGGGAGGAAGCTTTCTCCTTGTTGCTTCCCAAGGGAAGGCAGGAGAACATCTCCACCCAGAGACAGCTTCCGGTGCAGGCCCGAGATTTGCTGTTTCCTGTCCTGAATGGAGCAGAGGATGGAAGGAAACGATACACTACAGCCTCCTTACAGTGTTGGTGGCCGTGATGACCTCACAGGTTGCTGTTGAGATGAAACCAGAGGATATAGCTCGAGTTTACTCAACACCTGGTACATACTAGACGTTCAATGAGGTTTGATTATCTTCATCTTCCTTGTAGGTCGGGTGTTGGAAACCCTCTATGAGTGAGATTCTCTATTTAATGGGTTCTGGATGGTGCCATGTCCCATGTCTGGTACTGGGTTTCAAAGTGTACTTGAGAAGTTCCAAAGTATTCCCCTCCTAGATGTAACTCAGAATTCTTCTCCAAGAGCACTCCCTTATAAAATCACAGAGCATCACAAGGTACATTTAGAAGTGGTTAAATCCACTCTCCTTTGTTAAAACCATGATATAGCTACATGTATCCTGAAAAATTCTCTCTCCTTACCTTCTGTGGACTCTTCCATGAGTAAAGTCTAAATCCAGACTCTTAATTCACTCTATGTCCTTATTCATTATCTTCAAATTTTGCTACAGTATTAACTGTTTCTTTGGTGCGTAGAATTATACATAACTTAGAGAAACTTTTGTTCCTGTTTATGAAAATATATATCCTTATGTATACCCATTTATAAAATCTTCCTTGATCTCCCTCATTTGAAAAGTAATCTTTTAAACCCTCCTCTTTTATTTAAAAAATAATTTCTCCTAGAGATAATTATTATGTTCATTTGCTGGTTTCCATAACTGTACCATGTATAGAATGTTAACATTCAAGGAAGCTGCAATTTCCCAGAGTATACTGTACCACTGCAACTTTTCTACAAGTGTAAGTGTATTTCAAAATAAGACGCCCCCCCAAAAAAAGAATATTGAATAATTCTTTCTCATATACATGCCAAAAAAACCCACAAACACTATAGGAAACAGGGAGTAGTAGAAAAATTTCAATCATAATCCTGAAGTTGAAAATAACCACTACCAAAAGGCTGAGTCTTCAAAGGATGAATTATTTAAGAAAAATTTTGCTTACTATGTGCAAAGCACCTTCCATTTGGGAATGTTCAACCTAGGTAAAACTGCAATCCACCCTTCATAAATTCATTCTTGTGATGCCTTCTCTATCTCTATTGCTTTTTTATTCATTGCATTCTCATCACCTAACATGCTATGTAATTTACAAGAAAGAGATAATTACACTGCTCACAAAAATTAGGGGATCAGGGAACATGCAGATACTCCAGTACTTTCAGCCTTTTGTCTAGTGCATTTTCACCAATGAAATACAAGTTGGTTTTGCATTTCATTTGCATAATTGGACAACTTTCTTTGACTTGTCATTTGCTTTTCTGCTATTTCTATTTAATAAAAAAGTCAAATGCTTCTTTTTTTATTGCTTCATTTTGAAATATCCCCTAATTTTTGTGAGCAGCATATTAAACACTATTTATATTGTAGTTAGCTATGTGAGATTTTTTTTCCCCCTAGATTGGAAAATTTTTATTTATTTTTATTTTTTCAATTTATTTTTCAATTACAGTTGACATACACTATTATATTAGTTTCAGGTGAACAACATAGTCATTAGACATGTACATAACTTATGAAGTGATCACCCCAATAAATAGAGTACCCACCTGGCACCACAAATAATTATTATGCTATTATTGACTGTATTCCCTCTGCTGTACTTCACATTCCCACAGCAATTTTTACAACTGACAATTTGTACTTTTTAAAATCCCCTAACATTTTTCACCCATCTGCTGCTCCTCCCATCTGGTGACCATCAATTTGTTCTCTCTCTGTATGGCTGGAAAATTTTTCAAAGCAAGGGGCTGCTTCTTATCTTTCTTATTTCCTCAGCTCCTTGTACACAGATGAGCCATCACCTTTGTAGAAGGAAAGATAACACGTTGAAGGGGCGGTGGTATGTGCCAGCTGTCGTTAGAGGTGAACTGGGGACGATTTCATCTGAGCTCGGAACAATTTTTACGGCAATGGAAACTTTCAAGTCAGGACTTGAAGGGGAGGGAGAGGTGTGATTTGGCAGCGAGAAGAAACTATGCCCCAAGGATTTGGGAGGGTCTTTGCAAACACTAAGACACAACACGGGACAAATATGGAAGCAAGATTCTGGAGAGAGTCTCCTGGCCTCCACGGAAGGCCCAGTTAAGGACGAATGGGCAGCCCAGGCCCATGTTTGTACATTTCCTGCTCGTTCTTCACGGAGGGATGAAGAACAGCTGTGAACCATCTCTGCATAATGGCCTTTCATGTATCTGAAGACAGTTTTAAACACTGTTCATTCTCTACTCCCAACTAAAGAGTTCTTGCCCCTTCCCTCCCTTTCCTCACAGCTTTATTTTTATTGTTTTTGAACACTTTCAACAAATTGTTTCTGCTATGAGGAACACACAGAATGGTACTTCTACAGCAGGGTGTCTCAACTGCGGTGCTATTGACATTTGGGGTCAGAAACGCAGCTGTTATGAGGGGCTGTTTTGTGTATTGTCAGGGGTTAACAGCAGCCCTGGCCCCTGGCTGCTGATGCCAGCAGCACCCCCTGAGTTGTGAAGATGAGAAATGTCTCCAGACAGTGCCAAATTCCCAGAAGACCCAAATCACCTGAGTAGAGAACCAACGGTCCTCTGGATAAGGACCAGAACACCCCACGGAAGATCGTGTAGAAAATGATGACTGCAAACCAAGGAAGCAGCACCCGCATCAGCCGGGAGCTCCCACGGGGTCCAGGATCCCAGGCCCCGCCCTGCTTTCCTGGATCACTGTCTACGTCCAACCCCATCCCCAGGACGTCAGACTCCTGTGCGGTGTGAGAGGCACAGACCTGTAATGCACGAGCCCTCTTTTGTGATGTGGATGCAGGAAACAGAATTTCCCTCACTGAAAAGCACTCAGCATCCTCTGGACCAAAAGAGGATCAGAACGATCTTTTGTCAAGGTCAACTGCATACGTCTGGAGGGATTTTTCCAGCACTTTGTGATCTTCAGACGGTGCCCTCCCACAGGCCTGTGGGTGCACGGGGCACTGTCCACTGAAGACCAGAGCTTTTGGTTTCCTTTTTGGGCCTCTTTGTTTATTCCACATGTTGGGTGGAATGTCCGGGGGTGTGAGCTGCACTTTTTTCATTTCCTGTCCTCAGAATTCTCCAGGCAGCGTGCCCCGGGTGACTGTAAATCAGCCCCTTTCATGTGTGCCGGGGCACCAAGGGGCCTGAACTGCAGGAGATGACATAAAAAATAGTTTACATTGTGTTCTTTTGATTTAAAGTAGTGCCTCACCCATCTAAGGGGCTCCTTGGGAGCTTTCTGTTCCATTTTGTTACACACTACCTGGTCTCAGAACGTCATGTACAAGGAGTAGAGCGAAATCATACTTATCCTCAAAGTCAAACAAAACCAAGACAAACAAAACTTGAGGTGGCTCCAGGGGCCACATCAGGTAAATATGATGGGAAATAAAACACAGACCCTAGTCCTTGGTCAAAAATAAATCCTGGTTTCACACATACCAGCAAAAAAAATAAAAAATAAAGAGAGATATAGTGTATAGGATTATCCCCTTAATAATAACAACAAAATTGTGTACTTGCTATGTGCTACTCCTCATCACATGCTCCTCCACGTCTCATGTTCCAACTGCCTATGATTAACGCCAGCCATTGCCACCTTTGTGCGGACGAGGAGAAGGAGGCTCAGGACGGCAGAGAAATTCGCCTGCATTTCCCCAGGATTCCCAACTCGCTCAGAATGAAAAAAAATGTGTCCGTTTTTTTCTAACGTGGCCCTGAACTGGGAAGATGGCGGCAGGAAGTATTCAGAAGAAAGAGGCTACGAGTAGTCCCTGTAATTCCGTCTCCTGAGAAGCAGACTTCGGGAGGAGCCTCCGCAACAGTGGCCGTGGCCGGGAAGATGCTGGGATGGGGGGGCGGTAGAGAAAGAAGTCCTGGCCACAGTCTTGAGAAAGCTACAGGAGGGGCTTCAGCTCACATGCATGTGTTTAGGTAGAAAGAAATAAAAAAGCTTGCTTCCCTTCAAGTATGTTTATGTCTGTCTATTATCTATCTTATGGCTAAACACGGAGGAGGAAGATGAGGTGGTTGGTATTGCCAAGTGTCTCTTGTGAGGGAGAGCATTTGGGGCAATTTCTTTACCCCGGGATGGAGCTTGATGTGTAAGACATCCATGTGAGAGCAAGAAAGAGAGGAAGAAATAGCCTAGAGCTCTGTTGTGTTTTCTGCTCACAAACATCTTCATGTAAAGGGTAGGACTAAACCAGTGCATAAACTGTGGGGGTTAGCAGGACAGCAGTCATTACTCTATCAGCAAGCTGGACCTCAGAGCTTGCTAATTACAGAGAGTGACGATTTGTCCAGGACCAGGCTGGGTTAGTGGCGGAGACAGGACCTCAACTTCCGTCTCCTGAGGCCAAATCATCGCCTTTCTGTGATAACAGTGCTATTGATGTAGTCAGATCAATAAAATAAAATAACCCAGGTCAACAGAACCCTCCCATGGCCCATCAGAGCTCTCCCTGTCTTATAACTTTGGCATATTTGAGCCTGGGACCCACAGGAAGACTGGAAGGAGGGGGCACATCCTGGCACCACCACAGGGCACTGACCCATTGGTGAAGGAAGGCCTCCCCCCTCCATGTCCTCCGAGTCCCAGGAAAAGTCACAGCAGCCTGTCTGATTGTTTGCTTCTCAATGACGTAAATCTGTCTCTCCCAGGTGGTCCAGAAATTCTGCTCCCATAATATCCAGACTAGAGTATTAAATCCCCAATGGAATTTTGAATATTTTAAACCCCAAGCCCATGGCCCGAGGGTGATAAATAAATGATGATGACGGGAGACACAGAGTAAAATGCTATTGCTTTCTTTCAACAACTTCCTACACATGTTTATCCCATCTAGAAATAGTAAGGTGAATTATGAAATTAACTTTATAGTTGTTATTTTTAATATGGTGAAATGATGATACAACATTAAGGTGAGAAATAATAATTGTGTTCTTATAGTTAATTAATGGTTAGAGTACTATGGTAGTAGAGAAAGATGGTAGTCTTTAGGACTCTATGAACTTTGGGCTTAAACCTAGCATTCTCACTTATTTATTTATTTATTTATATTTATTTAACCACTCCACAAATACTAATCAAATCATTACCTTGGGTTGAATATATGCTAAACCCTAGAGATTAAGAAATTATAAAAGGGCAGTTCTCTTGTTATGAGAGCTCTTACTGGGAGTCTGGCTGGGAAAGAATACAGCAAGTGATTCAACTTCCACAAGCCTCAGCTTATCTTGGTTAAAGTGAGCTCACGCACGCCTTCCAGGTATTGGCTGCTGTGAGAAATACAAGTTATGTGTTGCTGCTACAGAGAATGTTCAGTACAGGAGTTAACAGAGCTCAGACGTAAAATCCAAGGTCCACTGACCATCGGCAGTTGGATTTTATTCTGGAAGAGGATTTTCCCCCATTCTGACAACCACATGTACCATAGAGAGTGACACAGATGTGTGAGAGCCCTGGGGCGGGACAGCGGGCTCAGTGACTCAGTTCCACCACAGACTTCCTGTCTCTGCAGCCAGGTCCAGGGCTGGCTGGGAGGGGGGCACGGGCGCCTGCTCTTGCAGGCAGAGGCTCTGGAGTCTCCATTTAGTGCCTCTTCTGGGATGTCCATCCATACTAATGGGGCCACTGTCACCATCATTAGCTGCCTGGGACAGAGCGCACATCTGGGCAGGGCACCCGCTGTGGTACATAGCTGCAGAGGCCCCGCCTCCCCACACAGGGCACAGGTGCATCCTGGGCCTGCGTCCCTCCTGCTGGGCCAATGCTCCCGGTGGGAAGAGTTCACCCATTGCAGCTCAAGTGGCCATCAACTCCCAAAGTCACACAGGCTCGCCTTAATCACATTGTGATGTGTAGGTGTTCTGCATGCCTCCAAATTGATGTTTTTTTCTCCTAAAATTTAGGTGACATATATTTAACTTTGAGGCACTCTGAGGAGTCGGAAGAAAAACATTTGAATGATACAAGTCGGTGAAAGTGGGAAGCCCTCTTCCTCACCTTGCAATAAATGATGAAACCCTCTTTATAATCTCAGGGCTGTGGGTCTGAAACCCTGAGTAGTTTCATGATTCTCCATCGGCTAAGTGAGTAGGGTCTCGGTTCCAGTGTGCATGGTTGCCTTACGCCATCAAGTCTGATCAAAAGTGTAACTGAATCCGTCCAAAAACATTACAGTGCCACACCATTCTTGTTGATTTGAATTCCGAGAGGGTTAGTTTCACAGAATTGCAATCTTGAGAAGGAGAGGCCAAAGCACCACAGTGGTGAAAGTGCCGGAGATAAAAATAGAATGAAAAGAAGACAATCTTGAGCAAAGAGTGAAGGATCAACACAGGTGTTTGGAAATGACATCATCATCTCCAACACAGGAATTCATATTTTCTGGAAAAAAAGAAAAAAGTACCATATCCAACTCAGAGTCTTCTTCAAACAATGGAACTTCCCTGTGCAGTTATGTAAAAAAGAAAAAAAAGAAACCACCACCCTGGCTCAATCAGTTTCACCATTCAAAGTTCTTTCACCAAAAATGATGTAATATGTCAGCAAGATCTCTACCTCCATCAGCACGTCCAGAAAAGCCAATCCAAATAAACACCTCAGTGCTCAAGCATTTTCCAAGCTTCATCCTGAAGAGCGAGCTGCTTTGTAGCTTCAGTGTGGGGCAGTCAGTGAATTGTTTTGACTTTTAGCGCTAATGTACCATGGGCCTCCAGTCCCCACAAATGGCACGGGGACTTCAAAGTGCGCGTGCGTCTGGGTGTATCTGCCGATGGCTGGTGGGAAGATGGCGAGGGGACTTAATTCTTGGCACACAGTAGGCGTGTGGTACAAGTTCGTTAAATGGAACAGGATGGAGTCAACAGAGGGATGAAGATCTCTAGCCTAAAGGTCTCTCTGGCTGTAAGAACTGGTTCTCTCTCTTGTAAGAGCTGTCCAGAATATTAAACTCCAATAGAGTGTTTCCCAAACATCATCTTTTAAAAAGTATCCTTAAAATTTTTTTTTCTCTGCATTAGTTGTTCCAGCATTTAGTTTCCTTTTCCATATCTACAGACATCTGCTGGTTTCCCACATCCTCCGACTGCATAGAGCCCCCTGCTCCGCATGCGCCCCTCCGACTGCCCGGTCTCCTGAAACTCCTCACGTCCCCGGACCCAATGCCTCCACCCTGACCACACCAACTTCTGAGTCCGTGTCTCACAGGCTAACAGAGCTGAGAACCTCAGGTCTCCCTGGATCCCGCCGCAGGAAGCATGCCTGCGTGTTTGCGCAGCAGCGGGAATGCAGAACTCTGGGCTCCAGCTGCCCCGGCGTCCTGGGAACCCAGCTTATTAATTTTGGGGACCCCACGGCATGCAGCACTGCACAGGGGCCAGCAAACGACATTTCCAAACAGCAGGCTTGAAGCTCGCTTGAGTGTTTACCCAGAAGCACGAGACACAAAGGCTTTGGGTGTGGAAGACTCTGACAGCTGTATTTTTGTTAACGGAAAATTCTCAGTGAGTTTTATCCATTTACAGATAATCTCTTCTCAGGGAGGCAGGAACATGCTGACCGTTTTAGGGCTATTCCTGTTAGTACATCTGCAGGTGCTTCCAAGGGCCAGGAAATAAGAAAAGGTAGTAGAGTAAGCACTGGACAGTAAATGAAGGCTATGGCTGGTTGGCTCAGTGGTAGAGTGTCAGCCTGGTATGTGGATGTCCTGGGTTTGATTCCTGAACAGGGCACACAGAAGGAGTGCTCATCTGCTTCTCTACCCCTCTCCTTCCCCTTCTCCATCCATCTCCCTCTCCCTATTTTCTCTCTTACTCTCTCTCTCTCTCTCTCTCTCTTCCCCTCCTTCAGCCATGGCTTAATTGGAGTGAATTGGCCCTGGACATTGAGGATGGCTCCATGTTCTCCTCCTCAGGTGCTAAGAACAGTTTGGTTCCTGAGCAACAGAGCAACAGCCCCAGATGGGCAGAGCATTGCCCCCTAGTGGGTTTGCTGGGTGCATCCCGGTCTGGGCACATGCGGAGTCTGTCTCTGCCTCCCCCTCTCTCACTGAATAAAAATAATAATAATTACTGCCATTTTGAGTTAGCTACACTACTTTTTCAAAGAGGGATAAGCCTAGATGTTTTTAAATGTTATGATTTTTTATACAAGACATTAGAAACACAGTCATCATGTAAAATGAAGTCTACCTAGATTTCATTTAGCCAGGGACCCTGAAGGGATATTAGCTCAACCCTGCTTTACCATCTCATTTTGTTTCATTTTCCAGGTTGCTCAGAAGCGGGAGGCAAAATATACAGGTTTATAACCTTCCTTTCTGATGGAATACAGTTATCTAAATACTTTCTAGTTTAACATGCAAGTGGTCAATCATTAACATTATTGCTTTAAGGGCTTTGTGAAGCTAAAGAAATAGAATACAGTGCAAACCCCAAAAACAAAACCTATTAAAACAAACAAACCCAATGGCTCATCCTAGAGTTTCCCATGGCTTTAACTAGCCATTTCAAATTTCAGACACTAAGAGATGTCATTACTGATTCTCCTGTACCACTTAACAAGTTAATTTTTCTGGATGGCTCGGTATGACCCCTAATAATACACTACCGCTTAAAAAACAATTTTGCGTTATTTTCCTTCCTTCTTGGCTACTTATTATAGAAATTTTCCATTAGATCATTCACGACCAAACATTCTTTTCATTCAACAGCTTTTTGGTACCTCTGTTCAATTTAAACCTTGTCTAGGAAACAGTGTAAGCTAAACAAATAGAACTTGTTATTCACCTGGAAAAAAGAAATTGGAAAATGAATCAAAAAGTATTTTTAAAGAACATGGGGGCTTGTTTGTAAGAGATGAAGGAAACCCTCCGTGGCCTGGAATGTTGAACTATTTCAGAAGGCAAGGGTCAGCAGAATGCTTGTTTTCTCTTCGGGGGAAAGAGATAATTTTTTTGATGCTATCTTTTCTGTTTGGAGATCGCTCTAAACTTTGTTTTCTTAGCTATGATTGTTGTTGCTAAGACCATAATGACCTTTTAGTACTTAGAACATAAGTTGATCAGTAACATCCTTGGATCCAAATCTTATTTCTACCCAGTAGCATCATCTTCTGCATCCTTTCCACTCGCCTACTAGGGTACCCTGAAACTGAAGTAAGTACAGATGTTATAGTTAATACCCCCCTCCTCACCGATTGACTGCCAATATTTGTCTTAAATGGAAGTGCTCTTGTACTTAGCCATTGGGTATGTGTCATGTACAACAATCTTAAAATTCAGGTAGAGGTTACCTAGGGACTGGGGAGCAGGGCAGAAAGAGAAGGAAGACAATAGGATCCAAAAGGAGATAAAAAGTGTGGCTTTAACTTTATACGTTTGTGGAGGGAAAAGGCTTTCTTCTCATGCCTGCCCTCACCCTGCAGGGGGAGGGGACGTCACTAGCTGCCACACTCCTTGTCTTTGTACCTGCTCCCCCTTCACACTTAACTGATTCGTGAGTGTGGAGGGAGAAGCTGTTCAGCCACTCAGTTGTCTCTCTTACTTTCTCTTGGAAGTCAGCCTTTTCACAGGGAAAAAAAAATTCTTTGTTCTATTTTTCCCATGTCGGGCTCTCAGCTGGTGCTGGAGAGCAAGCCAGCCTTATCTCAGGGTGGATGGTGGGAATTTCATTGATCAGCCGGGCTCCACGCCCATTCTTTGTCATTTCCCAGTTGGTTCTGACCTCAAGGGAGGGACAGACTTGCTCATTACTTGACTTTCTCAAAAATCCTAATGGTGTTTTATTTCTTATGAAAAAGAAACAATGATGGGGAAATGTTTAGACTTCAGAAAGCAGAGAACCGGGCACAGTCGTGTTTGTTATGCAATTCCTTTAATTTTCTTGTTAGCTTGATGTATTTCAGGAAAAAAGAAAGCTTATCAAGGTCCTCTATCTATATCATTATTATTACATGTTTGAAAATGCATTGACATGCTCTGACTTCTATAATTTCTTTTCATTTCATTAGATGCTTTCCCTCTTTTTAAAAAACAACTCTGCCCATCTAGGGCATTGCTCTGTTGCAACCTGAGCCATTCTAGTGCCTGAGGCAGAGGCTACAGAGCCATCCTCAGTGCCTGGGCCAACTTTTGCTCCAATGGAGCCTTGGCTGTGGGAGAGGAAGAGAGAGACAGAGAGGAAGGAGAGGGGGAGGGGTGGAGAAGCAGATGGGCGCTTCTCCTGTGTGCCCTGGCTGGGAATCGAACCCAGGACTCCTGCACGCCAGGTCGATGCTCTACCACTGAGCCATAGGGCCAGGGCCTAAACATGGTCATTCTTGTTTCTTAGAGAAACAAAATAAAAGACTGTGAATGAACGGCTTTAATTATCTTTACCCATTTCCTAATTACGACAGTCTTGTGACTTTCATTGGCCTGGAGAGCTCAGCAGAAGAAGACATAGGAGGCATGACTAGGATAAGGGGGCAATGCGATGACCCCAGAGGCAGGCAGGGTGAGCAACAGCTGGGTGGAGACCCGGCCGAGGGTCGGCTGTGGGACCCGCAATCGCATACTCCCTTTCTGGTAAGCATCACTGAGGGTGAATTTGAAAGGGCAGAAATTGTCAAAGACTTTGGAAGTGAGGTTAACACTATGATTAGCCGAAGTTCTTAATTAGTTTAAACAAATAAACTGGCCTGAAAATTGACTGACTGTCAGCATTTCCCCTCATTCCTTTCAATCATTTCCTCTGTGCTTGGCCGCATTCTAATTTCTTATTTCATGTTCCAGAACCATGCTGTTTATATGGGTGGGTCATTGCCTCTTTGAAGTGCAGACACCCGGAGCCATGGAATTCAGAAAAAGAGGAACCCATAATTCCTCCTATTCTCAGAAAACTTTAACTGAGAAATATGGAAGGCAAGTAACTTACTGGCTTTCTATTGGCCATTTTTACTTTACAAACACTAGGCATTCAGGGAAGATGTAAAAACAAAACAAAAACAAAAAAACAGTTCTTCACTCAATTTATAACTGTGCAGCACACCAAAGGTGGATCAGATATCTACCTCTGAGACTATAACCATATAAAGATGGATGGATAAATGCCAAGGAGGTCTACGATTGTCAAGGTTAAACAGGAGATTGCAAGATTATGGCGGGTGAAGGAGAATGTGTATTTGACAATGTTCCTCAAGTACTGCAACTTTAGAAAGCTTGTTGACCTTAATCATTTCTCACTGTTCCATGTATTTTTGCAACTCCAACTCTTAGATTATTATTTGGATCTTCCGAGGGGCAGAAATGAGTACAACTGAATCAATGTAACAGGAAAGACCTCACCTTGTGACATCAATGGAATCTAACACCGCATTTCCTCAGAAGAGTTTCTTGTAGTAACACACACACACACACACACACACACACATTTATAAATTCATCTATGCATTTTCCTTTCTGTTGCCAAAAGTCTATGTTTAAAAATACATAACTAGTTATAACACTGTCTTATTCTTGGATGGCTCTGTAGAGCCCAATGAACACAGTAAACTCCCTAAATCACATTTTACACCCATTAAAATGAGGGCTCATTTCACCTTTCCAATCTCATGACCACTTCTGGCTAAGTTGTGCCCTCCCCCCTTTAAGACCTGCGATTCCCTGATACATCTTATATTCTCGACTGAATCACTTCTTAGCCTTAAGAACGTCCATCCATCTTTCAAAGTTTATCGCATGGTCACCCTACTCAGCTGCTCCTACTGACAACCATCCTTTCTCTGTGTTCCCGCAGGACCCTTACACACGTATCCCATAGTAGACAATATTATATTACATTACAGTAACTAGTTTACATTTTCGATTCCTTTGTTGGATTATAAACCCCTTGAAGTTAAAAACTCTCATTCTAATCTTTAATGCCTTGAGCAATTTCTTGATATGACAAAGAGGGCTTGTTGAGTCCTAGTATCTATTTGTTCCTTTTCTTTAGTAATAAAATCTTTATCCAGGGAAGCAGAACCCTAAAAGACACGTTGTAGCCGTGTGTAGTTCTGTGACTACATGCTGATCAATAAAAGAAAAGTGGAAGTTTTGGGTGAGATGTCCAGGGAGCTCCTTACGCTGACCTGGCTCACCTGAAAGACCTCTCCATTTCTGCTTCTCCATTTTATCCTTCTTTAGTCCATCTTTTGTCTCCTTCCCTCAGTTATGAATTCCTACATGACAGGAAGACCTCTGTAAGGCACTAATCTGTGCCTGTCCTAATTTAAATACTGAAGCCCTACCATGCAATGTGACTCCATGCAGAGACAAGTAATTAAGGTTACATTAGGTCACCGGAGAGAGGCCCTCATCCAACAGGACAGGTCTCCTGATAAAAGAGGAAGGGACACCAGAGACTATCTCCACACACACACACACTGAAGAAAGGCCAGGTGAGGACACGGTGACAAGCCAGCTGTCTCCAAGCCAGGAGGGGAAACGCCACCAGGAACCAACCTAGATGGCATCTTGGTCTTGGCATTCTAGCCTCAAAAACTATGGGAAAATAAAGTGTCGTGGGTTAAGCAACCCAGTTTGTGGTGGTCCATCACAGCGACCCACGTGGTCTAACGTGAGCTCCAGCCTCCACGTCGGATTCTGAGGTGAACCCGAATGGAAATGACGTGCTAGGGTGTGGAGCAAGAAAACGGAAGCAGCACAGCACTGGGGAGACGAGAGAGGCACCACACCTGCCCAAAATACCTTCATTCACTCCCTTTGTTATATGTTATTCTGCATTGTTTTCGGTTACTTCAGTTACCTAAAGTCACAGTCTTGTCAGTTTCAGGGATGCCGAATCTTAACTGATTCACTGATACGGAATAAGTGTGCAGTGCAACTTGTTGAATGAACGAAAATATAATACGAATGATAGTGTTTTTATTTTTTCTTAAGTGAGAAGTGAGGAGGCAGAGAGACAGTCTCCTGCATGCGCCAGACCAGGATCCACTTGGCAAGCCCCCAACCAGGGGGTGCTCTGTCCATCTGGGCTTATTGCTCCATTGTTTGGCAATTGAGCAATTTTAACACCCGAGGCAGAGGTTGTGGAGCCATCCTCAGTGCCTGGGACCAACTCACTCTAACCAATCCATGGCTGCTGGAGAGTAAGAGAGATAGAGAAAGATGGGAGGAGGATGGAGGAGCAGATGGTCACTTCTCCTGTGTGCACTGACCAGGAATTGAACCTGGAACGTCCATACGCCAGGCTGACGCTCTATCTCTGAACCAACTGGCCAGGGCCTAATATTACTCTTTTTAAAGTTTTCTTATTGAGTCTAATTATCACCTCATGGAAATCTGCAATTATACGCAACTTTACCCAGCTGTTGTGTTTATTTTCATTTTGTTTTGCCTTTAACGGGTACAATTCAACTAAACTAACATACCTTCATTCTAAATGGCCAAATCACAGATCTGTTACATTTTAAGTACTACATGCATTTATCCAAACAGCTTCAATTTACTGAAAAGCATACTACTTCTACATATATTCCTGCAACAAAATAAACTTGCTGTAAACCATAACTTTGCCATCACATAAAAAAGAAACCTCAGTATCTACAACACTGCCCTCCCAAAAGAATTATTAGTTGCTACTGAATAAGCTTTCAGAAAACTCTCAGCTCTGGCCAAGATCAAGGTAGCAGAGTCAGATGGCATAACTTAAGAAAAGGCTGACTGTCTGGGATACACATATTCACCAGGAAACAGTTTTGCAGAAAATATGTGGCCATAATGTTTTAGGAAGCCCATAATATATTCCATAATGTTATGTTTTCCTTTAAGACATGGAAAGTCATAGGAAGAGTGCACCTTACAAAAACAGGTAACTAATGTGACACTTAATTAGTGTCACTAGACTGGGTACACTCTTGCATGAGGCAGCGTTCAGGACCCTGAAGGTGCTATATCATAGCTCAAACCAAGGAAATGCCATTTGACTGTTTTTATTTTTATTTCAAAGATGGTCTTTTCTGTCTGTTGGTGCCACACAAAGGTAACACTCCAATTTTAAAACCTTTGACAGTTTACCAAAATCAAACAACTAAATAAAATTAAACTCTTTTGAGCAATGGCATTAGGAGAAACTATATAGAGTCATAGATGAGCTATGGATATAATTCTGTTAGACTCAAGAGAGTCTTCTCATTATGTAGAATATTTTTTAGTATTTAAATCTGCTTCCAGGTTGCTAGTGGTAGTACTCATTTTCCATTCTAATCTGGTGCGTCTGAGTTTAAGTTATAATTTCCGTAAGAGAAATCCATTTGACTCAACCTGGGTCAAATTATTGAATTGAAAAGGACCTGCATTTAGTTAATTATGACTTCCCAATATCATTGACTGGCTTAAAGATAAATCATAGAATCTTCAAGTTGGGAGGCAGGTGACACCTCACCTTATGATTTAAGTTGCCCCTCTTGTTTCACCAGAGGTCAGCAACTCCCTTCTCTGGGCGCCTCCTTGCGCTCACTGAGGGTTCAGAAGGGGCTGCCGTGTTTTCAAAGGACCCTGCCACTGAGGAAAGCTAAGAAAAACTGGTGCTACAATGACTCGACTCCATGTTTCCTTCTTCCTTTTGTCCCTTCAAAGGCTACTACAAAGATAGAAAAGACAGGTCATAAGAAAAAGTGATGGGGTGGGCCTGCTGTCTGCGTAGATTACAAATACATAAGTGCCGACCTGTGACAAAATCACGAATATGTTCTGTTCATTCAGCCCTGACGAATAAAAGTACACCACACACGAGCTACTATGGAAGAACTCTGAGGATTCAGAGGTGAAATAAGCATCAGCCCTGACCTCAAAGAACTTCAGCCACTCATGTCATGTAGGCACCATCAAATAACTACTCTCTAAGGTTAAAAAGAAAAAAAAAAAGAAAAAAATTTAAGGGTTATAAGTGATTACTCTAATTGTGATTATTGGAACTTGTATGTGACAATTTTATAAAGCCAAATAGTCCTAGTTTTGTTTTGTTTTTCTGTTTAATTATTGAAAAGGTCTGTACCATTTAAAAGAAACTTGAGAATGGTTATCTTGGGACTTAACCTGAGTGACTCCTTATGCCCTTTGAAAAGGGTGGGACATCTCTTTTAGTTGATTTGGTAGGTGATTCAATGTTTTTCAAGTCTTCCTGAGGGGACTCTACCTTCCACATTGGAAATGCTTTCAGAGTGTGACGTCTGTGTTAGAAACTGTGCCAGAAGGTTTAGAAGAAAAAAAAAAAGCATGACAAATCACAAATCATACAGGTTGTGTTTGCTAGGTCAGATGTCAAGTTGAAATCTTCCATTACGCAAGGTAAGACTACGTCATCTGATAAGAAGCAAAAGGGCAGGATGGTGACGATGTCACCACAGAACCGCTGCAGGTCTGTGTCTGACTGGTCTTACAGGGGGCAGAGCTGAAGTTCCCACCGGCTCTTCATCTAATGGTCACCCTGTCCATGGTCCAGACGGAACCACCGTCCAGGGGGACGGGTCCCTGGTGCAGCTGCGATTCAAACCCTGACGCCTAGCTTTCCTTCCTGTCTTTGGTGTAATTATATACTATTCTGTCCTTCTTATGGTGAAAATCAGTGGTACAACTTCTGTGGATACTTTATAAACCCTTGCCCTTTTCTTACTTTAAAGGCATAAAAAGAGCTTTGTGAACAATATCAAAAATTGGATTTCCTTAATTTTTAACCTCTACCAACAAGTAAGGATTTTCTGGATGCACTCCAATCAACTTAAAAAGAATTGTTAGGTTGTTTTTTTAAATACCCGTCAAATATGGAAAAGAAATTTTTTTTTTAAAGATACAAACCCTGGTGAATAATTAGGACTTATTTTAAAGCATCATACAATCCTGCATATGAAAGCCTCCAAAGGTATCTTTAAAGACATGTCTTATAGTGGTGACAATCTGAGGCTGGGGTGAATCAAAGCCTTGTCATCAATTTCTTAACAGCACTATCCAGGAAGGAGAAGAAGAAAAGATCCCAGAATAGCACAAGGGTCTAGAAAATTGGCTTCTAAGCTTTCGGTCTTCTGAATGAGGCCATTGTCCGAATTCCTAAATTTGTATGTTCTCATACTGAAACTGCTTGTCACAGAACTGCTACACCCTGTTGGCTTTAGAAACTCAACTTTTAAGATGCTGAATCAAATGTCTTTCTTGAGAGGGAAGGCTTACTTCATTTACATTATTTATCTGGTGCATGAAATGGCATCCAGCAAAATTAGTCATGAGCTAAGATTCAAAGGTGCCAGGGGTTAAGTGTCACATATAATGTTCCATTTATCACCTGAATCCTGAGCTGGGGCAAACCAGACCAAAGTTAGGATCACAATGGTCAAAAGACCCAAATCTCAACATTATAGGTAACTTAAGGATAAAAGCAAAAAAAACCCCACAATAGTTCATCATGGGTAACTATGTGAAGCATGGAAAAAAACATGCTTTCTGGACATTTTTAATACAGTCTTCTTTTTGGCAATCCAAAAAAAAAAAAAAAAAAGCGCCCAGCCAACTTTTTAGTATTTTTTTTTGTTTGTTTTTTTCTGAAGTGAGAAGCAGGGAGGCAGAGAAAAAGACACCCATATGTGCCCACCTGGGATCCACCTAGCATACCCACTAGGGGGCAATGCTCTGCCCATCTGGGGCATTGCTCTGTTGCAACCAGAGCCATTCTAGTGCCTGAAGCTGAGGCCATGGAGCCATCCTCAGCACCCGGACCAACTTTGCTCCAATGGAGCCTGGGCTGCAGGAGGGGAAGAGATAGAGAGAAAGGAAAGGGGGAGGGGTAGAGAAGCAGATGGGCACTTCTCCTGTGTCCCCTGGCTGGGAACTGAACCCAGAACTTTAACATGCCGGGCCAACCCTCTACCACTGAGCCAACCAGCCAGGGCCAACTCCTTAGTATTTCAAAAGATATTCTCTCTATATGCAAATATGGTACTGTTCTCATTAACTTCCTCAAGAAAAGAGAAAAAGACATCAGTGTCTTTTGAAAACCTTATTCGAAAAGTTCTTTTCAGAATCAAAGTTAGCGAAGCCTTTTCTCAAAAACTGATTAAGAAGTTCTCCTGTATATGAAGAAATTTCTCCCTGACCTTTAGACTCAGAAACTCAGATTGCCACCATTTTCTAAAACTTCTATTTGAGAAGTACGCCGTGGCATGTACTGTATTCAGTGTAGTGGGATGAACCTTGTCTCCTCAAAATGGTGTCCAAAGTCCCAACCCCTGGTGTTTGTGAATGTGACCTCATTTGGAAGTAGGATCTTTGCAGAGGTAATTAAGTCAAGGATCTCAGGATAAGACTGTCCTATATTTGAAGGAGGCTAAAAATCCAAAGACTGTTCTCCTTATAAAATACAGAAAAGAGATAAAACATCTCAAAGCAGACACACAAAGGAGAAGGTCACATGAAGACGGAAGTCAGCACTGGAGAGATATGGCATAAGTCAGGGACTGCCAAGAAACTCCCAAACCACCAAGAACTGGAAAGGGCACAAATTCTCCCCTAGAGCCTTCGTGGGGAGCACTGCTGTGCCAACATCTTGAATTCAGACTTCTGGCTTCCAGAACTGGGAAAGAATAACTTTCTGGGATTTTCCTATATTATTATTTTTTTAGTTCCATAGAGATATAATTTAAGGTACACAGCATAATGATTTGACATATATATCATGAAATGGTAACTACAATAAGTTTAGTTCACATCCCTTATCTCATATGTATATAAAATAAAAGAGAGGAAACATTTTTTCCTTGTGATGAGAACTCACAGGATTTAGTCTCAGCAACATTCATAGACACCACACAGCAGCGTTGACTATGGTCATCATGCCGCACATCACACCTCCAGGATTCATTTGTTTTATAACTGGAAGTTTGTACCTTTTGGCCACCTTCCTCTAATTTCCTGTCCCCCACCCTCACCTCTGGTAACCATAAATCTGATCTCCTCCTCTACAAGTTACGGTTTTCTGTTTGTTTTTTTAAGATTGTACCTGTAAGTGACATCATACAATATTTGCCTTTCTCTGACTGATTTTACTTAGCACAACACCTTCTAGGTTCATCCTTATTGTTACAAATGGCAAGATTTCCTCCTTTTTTGCGGCTGAATTATATTCCATTGTATATATATCTTCCATTGTATTTACATCTTCTTTATTTGTTCATCTGTTCATGGATATTTAGGCAGCTTCCTTGTCTTGGCTGTTGTGAATAAAACTTCAGTGAAGACGGGGCTGCAGATATCTTTTTGACATAGCGTTTTCATTTTCTCGGACATATTTCCAGAAGTGGAATGTCTGGGTCATGTGTTAGTTCTATTCTTAATTTCTGGAGGAAACTCCATACTGTTTTCCACACTGGCTGCACTAATTTACATTCCACCCACAGTGCACAAGGGTTCCCTTTTCTCCACATCCTCACCAACACTTGTTATTTCTTGTCCTTTGACGCTGGCCAAAATGTCTGTTGTTTCACGCCACTGTGTTTGTAGTAACTTAATATGGTAGCCCTAGGAAACTAATGTATTCAGTAAAGGGCACACATCTGCATTTTTGACAAAGGAACCTAAGGGTACAAAGAGAATGCCCCAGGGCAACTGCCCCCCAAGTCTAGAAAGAACATTTCCAGCAAACTAAGCCCCCTTGCATATATTTCCTTTTAAAACAAGAAACTGGACAATGAAGTGGCCAACAACCCAAATAAAAAGTGGGCAGAGGGCTTTTAGTAGACATTTCTCCAAATAAGTTACACAAGTGGCCAATAAACACAGAAAGAGATGCTCAATATCACTAATTATTAGGAAAAAGTAAATCCAAACCATAATGAGATACCATTTTACACTTAGTAGGATGGTTATAAATAAAAAAAAAAAAAAGCAAAATAGAAAATAAATTAGGCAAGCATTCGTAGTAATTGGAATCATCATCGATTGCTGGTGGGAATGCCAAATGTGCAGCCACTGTGGAAAAACAGTTCAGCAGTTCCTCAAAAAGTAAAACATAGAGTTACTCGATGACCCAGTAGTGCCAGCCCCAGGTGAACAGCCCAAAGGCATGAAAGCTTACGTTCACACAGAAACTTGTACTTGCCTGTTCATAGGAGCTCTGTTCTCCATAGTCCAAAAGTGGAAACTACCCAAACATTCATCATTTGATGATTAGATTAATAAACAAAATGTGATATATCTGTACAGTGGTATATTATTCAGTAATAAAAAGGGAGTTTTGATATAAGCTACAACCTGAATGAACCCCGGAAGCACTGTGCTAAGTGCAAGAAGCCAGTCACAAAAGGCGACCTGTTGCATGATTCCACTGATATGAACTCTAAGGAACTGGCACAGCCATAAGAACAGAAAGCATATTTGTGGTTTGCAGGGCCTGTGGGGCAGGGGCATGGGCGTGATTGCTTCACGGGTGTGGGATTTCCACTGGGGGTGGTAAGAAAGTCCTCTGACTAGACAGTTGCCATGGTTGCACAACATGGCAAATGTACTTTATGCCACTGAATTGTTAACTTGAAAATGGTTAACTGGGAAATGTTTATACATTTAATTATACAGTTTACCACAATCGAATATACAAAGCAGCTTCATTACGCTCTCTAATCCTACAACAATAGGATTTTTAAAAATTAAACTTTTCATTTTGAGGTAATTGTAGATTTCCATGCAGTTCTTATTTTTCCTATTTAAAACAATAAAATTAAAGATTTAAAAACACCTTCTCTTTGGCGGATGACATAGGGTTGGGTGATTGCACATTCTGCAAACTGACTTCCTGCCACTACCCCTGGGTAAAAGTACAAAATGTTTTACTTGGTTACTTATCAGCCCATTAAGAGAGAACAACTTCCCAGATATTGTATCATTAATGGGAGACAAAAAGAAAACACAAATTTCAGGGTAGCTATTGACATTGGGATGATTCACATATATGTATTCTGGTAAATTTTTATATGTGATACAGACACACAGATATGTATTTTAACCTGTAGAATAAGCCATGGTCAGGGCTGAAAGAAATTAAGTCACAGATCATGAAGTATGAGCATATAAAACAAACACAGCACTCTTTAAGTGAGGGGACATTTTCTCCAAGTGGTCACTCTTCAAATATCTGACATACCATCTGTCTGGGAGTGTGGAACATGGGGTGGTACTCCGTCCACACGGGGAATAAATCAGCAAGTGCTGACGGTCTGTTTAGCATCTCTGCGAGGCTACCACAAGCATAGAGAACTTACTCCCCTTTCCAAGTAGGTGAGGGAAATTAAGAAGAAAGGTTAAAAGCTCTATTCATCTCTCCCCCCTGGGTTTTTCTTCATTTTCTCCTTGTGCCGATTGACTTCTCGCCTTTCGCTTGCATTTCACCCTCTCTCCGTGGGCCTGTCAGTCTCCACTGGGACATTCAGCTGCCCAACCATGGACTAAACATTGACCAAGTAAATAAACAACTAACTGGTTGTGGGTTCTGCCTGCAGAGGGATCATGGGGTCAAAACCACCACACGACGAGCTTGCAGGGTGGCTTAGGCGAGCTCCACCTTCCCAAGACGTACAAAGACTGGGGTGTCAGACAGAACACCCTTTAACGTCCTCACTTTAAACCGCTCCACGTAAATGTTTACTTGTGATGGAATATCTTTTTTTTTTTAATTTTTTTAAAGATTTTATTTATTCATTATAAAGAGGGGAGAGAGAGAGAGAGAGAAGGGGGAGGAGCAAGAAGCATCAACTCTCATATGTGCCTTGACCAGGAAAGCCCAGGGTTTTGAACCGGCAACCTCAGCATTTCCAGGTTGACGCTTTATCCACTGCACCACCACAGGTCAGGCCATGATGGAATATCTTTAATCGAGTAGTGACTTGATAGTAATATGAATGTTACAGACTTTCTCATTAACTTTGAAAGTGATTCCCTTTTTCAATATTTTATGCATCAGCAATCATTAGAACGGGTCTCAAACATATTTGTCTTTGTTATTCATGTCTCTGTATCTTAAACAGTTCTGTCACTGTCTTTAAAAATAACTCATGATCGTTTAAAATGCTCACATACTCCATAGAAATCAGATGCTTCCATTCAATCACTCGGTCTGAGTCCAGCTTTGAGGTTTGTCTGAGATTCAGGGAGGATCTCTGGAGAATCAGAGTACCACCAAGAGACCACGCTCCCCTTAAATTTCCTTGGCTCGTGGGAGCCCCCTTGAAGCCCTTGAGAAATCTCAGAAGGCAACCGCTAGAAATGGCCTCATTTAGACCATCTAATTAGACAGTGTCTTTAAAGGAGGAGAACACTGGAGCCCGAGCTGTTGAAATATCGTGTCTGAGATACTACAGCTAGCAGGCTCACAGACGGGACCCAGAGGAGAAGACAGTTCCTGTGGCTCATCTGAGCTCCTTGTCCACGACCCACTGTGGAGACAGGAAGTGATGATGCTCCGTCCTCAGTGGGCATCCCTGAGGCGGGACTGTGGCTCCGCCAAGGCAGAAAGCCCAGAGGCGACGGGCCTTGTGCCACCTTCCAGCTCCAGTCCCACTGGGTAAACAATATCACAGGCAGAGACCTGATGGGGACTGGGCATGGGGAGGGGCAGAGTCAAGTCACAGACTTCGAGTTGGGCAACAGGCTGAGGCCCCTGGCCAGGCGCCACCCAAGTGCCCCACAGCCCTGCACAGAGCATCTGGGTACTTAGGGGCAGCTCTTCCAGCAATGCAGCAATGCTGCGGCCTCTCTGGGATGCAGGAAATCGCCTGACCTGGCCCAGGTCACTACCTCAGTGGGAGGGACAGGGGAGGAGACTGCTCGGTGGGGGACAGCTGGCTTTCACCTTAGTTATCTCTGTGTCTGCAATGTCTTGCATCAAATAGATGCTCAAAATAGATGTATTTGAAGAGACTAACTAATTAGAGCCAGCACTTTGTCACCCATCTATCGCGGGCAAAACATCTCACTCCTCAAAGCCTCAGTTTCCAAGTTTGTCAAGTAGAAATGCTAATATTCTCATGGTATTTTTCTGAGATTGAAATGAGATTCTGCCTGCAAACACCACCTGGGAACTCTAAAATACAGGATAGAGTGTCAGAAAATTGCCTCCATGTGAAATGTGCAAGGAGGTCATTTTGTTCTTGATAGTCTTCTATTCCTCAAAATATATTCCATAAAAAAATTGAGGTTGTAAGAGCACAGGCATGCCCACTCTAATGCGATACTGCCACTCTGAAGAACCCACCTCGTGTTTTTCCACAAAGGGACATGGAGAAACAAGCGAGCTAGTGCTAAAAATAGATTTGGAGCAGCGTAAGCAAACCTGCACCACGTTTTTAGCCAAAGCACACGTAACACCAATCACAGCCCAAATAAAAATACTAGCACCATTTTAAAGGCATCTTAGATTCCTAACAAATAAACACTACACTAAATATAGGACATCAACACAGGGGAGTAAGAAAACATCGAGGCTGCAGAGTTACGGGGACAAGGGGAATATAAACAGAGCGTGGGGCCGACCACGTGGTCAGCCCTTCCAAGAAATCACACATACAGCAGGATGAAGCCAAGAGGAATCTGTGGGGGAGAGTGGGCACTGTGTACACAGCGTATGCGTGCTTGCTGTGCCCAGCTTGAGGGCTGGAACTTGGTGACATAAACATTCAGGGGTTGGGGAAACTACATTCTAGTGACATCATTGCCCTATTTCCCAGTTACTATGGGCTAATTTGCTCACAGCAACATGCCCCTGAACAGAACAGACTCTATGCTTCTTTTATGGGTTTTAATCAGGTCATTTCACTCAAAGGGAGCAGCCTAAACACATAATGTTTTGACTAATGTTGGTTCACAGAACATACTTTGAGGACTACTAATCCAAATTAAATGCCCCAAGCAGTCTAAAAATGCAAACTAAGGCAGTCACCTTTAATCTTCCTGCTATTGATTAGCACTATATTTTACCAACTACAAATCTCCAAGTTCATTGGTGTATCCAAAAGTTCCTTTGTCTATTAGTCAACCATGTTTATTTCCTGAGTACACATTGATATATAATTGTTGTCCTGCAGGGATCGTAACTGGAGAAACAAGATACAAACTCACTTAGGAAGTAGGCTATCAACATGAAGGAATATATGACATGATAAAATGTTAAGGATTATGCAGTTAGATGCATGTTTTATATGTTCACTAAGTTAAAGGACACTAAGTTAATAAGTTCTGATAACCCATTACCATCGGACCAGCCAACACTAAGTTAAAGGAAAGAGAATTTTAAACACAACAACCTTAAAATGAGAAAACACGAAAAATGTAGGCAATGCCCTATTACCATATGTTCTTGTCAAAACCAGCTAAATAAAAGCAGAGATAATATTTTAAGTTTCTCATAGTTCTTATCTGTTTGATTTTTGGACTCAGCATAAGAACCAAGTTTTTAAATGTTTTTTTTTTTTTTTTTTTGGTAGCAATTCTGGCACACCAGTTATCATCAAATATCCATGTGTTTCTTCATCTATCCCAGCCTCCCTTGCAGCTAGGTGGAAGCCACGTAGCTGATTCTAGTCAATGAACGATGAGTAGAAGTGATAATGTGTTCTCTTTAGTCAAGGTACTTATGAGAAGGTGTGTTGCTTCCTACACCTCTCTCTTCCCGAAACAAGTGTTTTCAATGGCATAGTACAAGACGGAACAGGGCCATCCAACCCACACTGGACTGAGATATGGAAGGGAAACAAAGCCAGTGTTAAGCCACTGACATTGTGGCATCTTTTGCCAGTGAACCGTGTTTACCTTGTTATTACTTTTGCATGAAACTTCTGAGCCCTACTCTCAAAATACAATAGAGTTAGCATTCATAAAATCAGAATTAGAATCTCTAAATGGTGAGAGATTGGATGCCTTTTGAATGTACAAGTCAATGCCGGATGCCTTGTTAAGGCACAAGGATAGTGTTGGTGTCTTATGTCAAAAAACTGGTGCACGTAAGAAGGTGGTGTAGGTCAATGCAGTACTTTCCTCCTCCCACAATCACATAAAAATTAAAACTACACTACAGAACAACCTTCATTCAGAACTACCTGAAACCTAGCAAAATGAAAGTCCTACAACTATAGATGTACAGAAGAAGCCACACTGAGACTGAGATGCAGAACAGGTTGAGCCCACACCCATGTGTGGTGAATAAAACTTGGGAGGGATCTCTCTGCTTTAGAGGTCACCCCCTGAGGAGTGTGGTGTCCCAGCCCTACACCAGGCCCCCCAGTGCAGGGTTCCAGTGCCGGGCAGAGATGTGCCCATAACTTCTGTGAAAACAAGTAGGCCCTGAGGCCAAGTGAGAAGGAGAAGTGCTGGAGTCACGGGAGCTCCCCTTAAAGGGCCCATATGCAGACTTACTCAGACTCACCTCCTCCGAGTGCCAGTGCTGAGGCAGCCGCTGGAAAAGCACTATGGGCACGTGGGAAAGAACTGAACTATCTGGCATCAGAGCAAGAGCCGGAGGAACAGCTTTCTCCCAAATAAAAGTGCTGGCAGAGGCCACTGATCCTTTCCTGAGCCCCTCCTCAACACAGCCTACAAGGTGAGCACTATATCCGAGTCCACATCAACCTGGCTCACACTGTTCGCCCTGCACTGAGACCCAGCCTCAGCCCACCCAACATGCAGGCCCACCCAAGCTGTCTCCAGTCGTTTTTCCATACCGATGGTCTGTCTTGGCTCATGCTTCAGACTTGCCTAAAATCTCTCAAGGAAGCTGCATTTGGGCTAAGTCCCATATCTCTTGGTAAGTGGCCCCATCCCCAGAACTAGTGGCGGCTAACCTTGGTTCACAGCTTGGCCTCTCCTGGGCACCTCCAAACCCAGCACAAGTAGCAGCCATCTGCAGATCACTCTGTAGCTCACAAAGGTGGCCCCAGGCAGGGAACAGACAGTGGCTGACTTTGCATCTCCTGAGAGGCCCCAGAGCCAGTGCACCTGGTGGACAGCTTCAGACCACATCAAAGCACCACCTAACCACCTCCACAAGTGACACACTCAAAGGCCGGGAACTCAGCAGGTACAAGAGCCCCACTGAAAGTACCCCTGCTCATGGGGGTGGGCCCCTGCAGAGCTGATCCTCCACAACACTTGCAGCTAATCTTTGTGGCTGACAGACCTAGGGGTAAATTCCTCCCACTGACATGCCGACAGAAATCAAAGCCCAACTACAACAGGACACAGTGCAAATATGTACACATAGCCCACACCAGGGCACACCTGGAGTGCCCAGCTCGAGTAAATGGGGAGGCTGTGCCACTGGACCCTACAGGACGCTTACTACATTAGGCCACTCTATCAAGGTTGGGAGATGTTGCAGCTCTACCTAATGCATAGAAACAAATCCAGGGAGGCTGCCAAAATGAGGAGACAAAGAAACATGACCCAAATGAAAAAACAGAACAAAATTCCAGAAAAAGAACTAAACAAAATGGAGACAAGCAATCTACTAAATACAGAGTTTAAATCACTGGTTATAAGGATGCTCGATGAACTTAAGGGAAGAATAGATGAACTAAGAACATCAACTGCATAAAATGGGACTTGGAGACCATAAAAAAAAACAACAGTAAAAAACGAAGAATAGGGAGACAAGATGGCGCTGGAGTAGGCGAACGTACCAGCATCTACCTCCCAGAACCAATGTGGATTACAAACTAATTTTATGAACTATCAACTGGAAAAACCAACTTTGGACTAAACTAAAAGGACTCTTCAACCCAGGAACGCTGAAGAAGCCACCCAGAGACTGGTAGGAAAAGCGGAAACGCGGAGAGGGCTGCCCAGCTTCTCGGAGCGAACGCAGCAGGGAGAGACTTGCGTGGCGGGAAGTGAGTTTAGCAGAGGGGAAAGGGCCCTGAGCCCCAGGAACAAAGCCCTAGCCTGCAGCCCCAGAGCCCAGAAGAAGCATAAGGACAGTATTTAGCTGGAAACAAGTCAGGATACTGTTTGTGAGAGAGTCTGATTTCTCAGACCCAGGATCCTTCTTAAAGGGACCATGCAGAACATCTCTCTCACAAACACTCACCCGGGGCTCCTGGAGACGGAGGGAGAGGGGAGAGAACCACAGTAACAGGAAGAGAGTGCAATCTAGGAGGCATAGGGAGAAACATTTTTGGGAGATAGCCACTCTAACCCCTGGGACGAGTCACTCCCCAAAGCTGAAGTGAATATTTCCCCCAGAAACAGCAATACCAGCAAAGGGAAGCAGGAGAGCAGCCAAACAAGCTCCCCCGCGGCATTCAGAGCAGAGTCGCATAGAAGGAGGGAGCTTTTGGGTCTACGGTAGTGAGTCTTAGGGTCCGAGCTGCAACGCCCCCACCCACACGGCTGAGGGCGCACCGGAGAGCAGGCGGCAGCGGGAGACAAAAGCGCGGTTCTGCTGGCAGGGGCGGAAGCCGGCTGGCCACCAGTGGGCTCAGGTGTGAGCTCAATCTTGCCCGGCTAGGGAGAAGGGGGCGTGCAAAAGCGGCTAAGCTCAGCTGCCGGCAGCCTGTAATCCAGCCTCCGGGAGAAGGGCGGGAAACCCAGAAAGGGTAGAAACCAGCCCCGGAGCAAGGGCAGAGGAGCACATCCCTGCCCCACCCGTGCAACCCAGGCTTGCGGTCTGACTTGGTAGCAGGCCCCTCCCGCGGGGGTGGAGCCAAAAGCCCAGAAGAGGCGGAGTTCCGATACGAAGCTGAGCTTGGGCACGCAGCCTTTCCTGGTGGTAGAGCCAAGGCTAGCAGCTGTTCCTTGAGTGGAATCATCCTGCAAAGGCAGGGCGAAAGCTCGGAAACAGGCGGAGACCCGCAGCTGAGCAAAGGTGCTCGCCAGTGCCCTCAGGACCGAGCATAACATCACACACGGGGGCGGGGCAAAGGCCAAGGCCACCAACCCTTGTGCACCCAAGCACGTGATCACAGCCCCTCTCGTGAAAAGAAAATGCGGAGGCAGAGAAATACAACACAAATAAACCAAGAGAAATCCCCAGAAAAGGACCTAAGTGAATCAGATATAACCAAATTACCAGATGCAGAGTTTAAAATAACGATTGTTAGGATGCTCAAAGATATTAGAACCACCATAGATGGCCATTACGAAAACCTAAATAAAGAGATAACAAATATAAAAAAGAACATTGAAATAATAAAAAAGAATCAGACAGAAATGACAAATACAATATCTGAAATAAAGAATACAATGGAAGGAATTAAAAGCAGGATGGATGAAGCAGAGAATCGAATCAGTGAGTTAGAGGACACAATAAATAAAGGCATGGAAGCAGAGCAGAAAAAAGAAAAGACACTCAAAAAGTCTGAGGAAACTCTAAGAGAGCTCTGTGACAACATGAAGAGAAATAACATCCGCATCATAGGGGTTCCTGAAGAAGAAGAGAAAGAACAAGGGATAGAGACTTTGTTCAAACATATTATAGCGGAAAACTTCCCCCAATTAAGGCAGGAAAATATTTCACATGTTCAGGAAGCACAGAGAACTCCATTAAGGAGAAATCCAAAGAAACCAACACCAAGACACATCATAATTAAATTACCAAAGCTAAATGATAAAGAGAAAATATTAAAAGCTGCTAGAGAAAAAAAGACAATCACCTACAAAGGAGCCCCCATAAGGATGACTTCTGACTTCTCAACAGAAACACTTGAGGCCAGAAGGGAATGGCAAGAAATATTCAAAGTAATGCAGAACAAGAACCTACAACCAAGACTACTTTATCCAGCAAGGCTATCATTTAAAATTGAAGGAGAAATAAAAAGCTTTACAGACAAAAAAAAACTAAAGGATTTCACTACAACCAAACCAAGGCTGCAAGAAATGCTAAGGGACCTGTTGTAAACAGATCAAAGGAAAAAAAGAATATAGCAAAAGAGAAAAACAGTTTTAAAGAAAAAAAATGGCAATAAACAATTACATATCAGTAATAACCTTAAATGTTAATGGATTAAATGATCCGATCAAGAGACATAGGGTAGCTGCGTGGATAAGAAAACAGGACCCATACATATGCTGTCTACAAGAGACACACCTTAAATCAAAAGATGCACACAGACTGAAGATAAAAGGATGGAAAAAAATATTTCACGCAAATGGAAATGAAAAAAAAGCTGGGGTAGCAATACTTATATCAGACAAAATGGACTTTAGAACAAAGACCATAGTTAGAGATAAAGAAGGTCACTACATAATGATAAAGGGAGCAATACAAAAGGAAGATATAACCATTATAAATATCTACGCACCTAATATAGGAGCACCTAAATATATAAAGCAGACTTTGATAGACTTAAAGGGCGAGATCAACAGCAATACTATAATAGTAGGAGATTTCAATACCCCATTAACATCATTAGATAGGTCCTCAAGAAAGAAAATTAACAAAGAAACAGCAGACTTAAAGGACATATTAGATGAACTCGATTTAATAGATATCTTCAGAACCTTTCACCCTAAAAGAGCAGAATATACATTCTTTTCAAGCGCTCATGGGACATTCTCTAGAATAGACCACATGTTAGGGCACAAAAGTGGGCTCAACAAATTTAAGAAGATTGAAATCATATCGAACACTTTCTCTGATCACAATGGCATTAAACCAGAAATCAACCACAATAGAAAAATTGAAAAACATTCAAACACTTGGAAACTAAATAGCACGTTATTAAACAATGAATGGGTTAACATTGAGATCAAAGAAGAAATTTAAAAATTCCTAGAAACAAATGATAATGAGCATACATCAACTCAAAATTTATGGGACACAGCAAAAGCAGTCCTGAGAGGGAAGTTTATAGCATTACAGGCATACCTCAAGAAGCTAGAAAAAGCTCAAATTAACAACTTAACCCTGCATCTAAAAGAACTAGAAAAAGAACAGCAAGTAAAGCCCAGAGCTAGTAGAAGGAAGGAAATAATAAAGATCAGAGCAGAAATAAGTGACATAGAGGCTAAAGAAACAATACAGAGGATCAATGAAACCAGGAGCTGGTTCTTTGAAAAGGTAAACAAGATCGATGAACCTTTAACAAGACTCACCAAGAAAAAAAGAGAGAGGACTCAAATAAATAAAATTAGAAACGAGAGTGGAGAAATAACAACTGACACAACAGAAATACAAAATATTGTAAGAAAATACTATGAAGAACTGTACGCCAAAAAACTAGACAACCTAGATGAAATGGACAAATTCCTTGAATCATATAATCTCCCAAAAATCAATCTGGAAGAATCAGAAAACCTAAACAGACCAATTACAACAAATGAGATTGAAATAGCTATCAAAAAACTCCCAAAAAAGAAAAGTCCTGGGCCTGATGGCTTCACAAGTGAATTCTACCAAATATTCAAAGAAGAACTAACTCCTATCCTTCTCAAGCTATTTCAAAAAATTCAAGAGGAAGGAAGACTTCCAAACTCCTTTTATGAGGCGAGCATAATTCTGATTCCAAAACCAGGCAAAGACAACACAAAGAAAGAAAATTATAGGCCAATATCCCTGATGAACTTAGATGCAAAAATCCTCAGTAAAATATTAGCAAACCGGATCCAGCAATATATGGAAAAAATCATACACCATGATCAAGTAGGATTTATTCTTGGGAGGCAAGGCTGGTACAATATTCGCGAATCAATCAATGTGATTCATCACATAAACAAAAGAAAGGAGAAAAACCACATGATAATTTCAATAGATGCAGAAAAAGCATTTGATAAAGTCCAGCACCCATTCATGATCAAAACTCTCAGCAAAGTGGGAATACAGGGAACATACCTCAACATGATAAAGGCCATCTATGACAAACCCACAGCCAACATAATACTCAATGGGCAAAAATTAAAAGCTATCCCCTTAAGATCAGGAACAAGGCAGGGTTGCCCCCTTTCACCACTCTTATTCAACATAGTTCTGGAAGTCCTCGCCACAGCAATCAGACAAGAAAAAGAAATAAAAGGCATCCAAATTGGAAAAGAAGAAGTAAAACTATCATTATTTGCAGATGACATGATATTGTATATAGAAAACCCTAAAGTTTCAGTCAAAAAACTACTAGACTTGATAAAAGAATTTGGCAAGGTGGCAGGATATAAAATCAATACTCAGAAATCAGAGGCATTTTTATACACTAATAATGAACTGTCAGAAAGAGAAATCAGGGAATCAATCCCCTTTACCATTGCAACCAAAAAAATAAAGTACCTAGGAATAAATCTAACCAAGGAGATTAAAGACTTGTACTCAGAAAATTATAAAACATTGATAAAAGAAATCAGGGAAGATACGAATAAGTGGAGGCATATACCGTGCTCATGGTTAGGAAGAATAAACATCATTAAAATGTCTATATTACCCAAAGCAATTTATAAATTCAATGCAATACCAATGAAAATACCAATGACTTACTTCAAAGACATAGAACACATATTCCAAAAATTTATATGGAACCAAAAAAGAACACGAATAGCCTCAGCAATCCTGAAAAGGAAGAAAAAAGCGGGAGGTATCACACTTCCAGATATCAAGTTATATTATAAGGCCATTGTACTCAAAACAGCCTGGTACTGGCATAAGAACAGGCACATAGATCAATGGAACAGAACAGAGAACTCAGAAATAAACCCACAGCTTTATGGACAACTGATATTTGACAAAGGAGGTAAAGAAATACAATGGAGTAAAGACAGCCTCTTCAACAAATGGTGTTGGGAAAACTGGACAGCTACCTGCAAAAAAATGAAACTAGACCACCAACTTACACCACTCACAAAAATAAACTCAAAATGGATAAAAGACTTGAATGTAAGCCATGAAACCATAAGCATTTTAGAAGAAAACATAGGCAGAAAGCTCTCTGACATCTCTCGCAGCAATATATTTGCTGATTTGTCTCCACAGGCAGGTGAAATAAAAGACAGGATAAACAAATGGGACTTTATCAAACTAAAAAGCTTCTGCACAGCTAAAGACAATAAGAACAGAATAAAAAGACAAACTACACAATGGGAGAATATATTTGACATAGCGTCTGATAAGGGGTTAATAACCAAAATTTATAAAGAACTTGTAAAACTTAATACCAGGAAAACAAACAATCCAATCCAAAAATGGGCAAAAGAAATGAATAGACATTTCTCCAAAGAGGACACACAGATGGCCAATAGGCATATGAAAAAATGTTCAACATCATTAATGATTAGAGAAATGCAAATTAAAACCACAATGAGATATCACCTCACACCAGTCAGAATGGTGCTCATAAATAAAACAACACAGAATAAGTGCTGGCGAGGATGTGGAGAAAAGGGAACCCTCCTGCACTGCTGGTGGGAATGCAGACTGGAGCAGCCACTGTGGAAAACAGTATGGAGATACCTCAAGAAATTAAAAATCGAACTGCCTTTTGACCCAGCTATACCACTGTTAGGAATATACCCCAAGAACACCATAGCACTGTTTGAAAAGAAGAAATGCACCCCCATGTTTATGGCAGCATTGTTCACAATAGCAAAGATCTGGAAACAGCCCAAGTGTCCATCAGAGGATGATTGGATTAAAAAGCTTTGGTATATATATATACTATGGAATACTACTCAGCCATAAGAAATGATGACATAGGATCTTTTACAACAACATGGATGGGCCTTGATTACATTATACTGAGTGAAAGAAGTAAATCAGAAAAAACTAAGAACTATATGTTTCCACACATAGGTGGGACATAAAGATGAGACTCAGAGACATGAACAACAGTGTTGGGGTTACAGGGTGGGGGGAGGAGAGGGAGGGGCTTGGGGGAGGGTCGGGGCACAAAGATCATGGCTTTTCAGCATTGGCCATATTCCCCCCTTAATCTATAGACAGACAGCAAATATTTACCTATGGTGTTCCCACTATAAAGACTGCTGTCTTAGGGACAAATGCTGACAAACTATTTCAGCAGTTCCTCCTTCTTCAAAGACTTATATGTAAACATAGAGCTCCATGTTTCATAGGACATACTCAAGCTCACTCCATGCTTCCTGGTGCTTTAGCACAAGGGAATGCCCCCCCCCTTTTTTTTTTTTTTTTGTATTTTTTTTTTTGTATTTTTTCTTTTATTTATTTATTTTTTGTATATTTCTGAGGATGGGGATGGGGAGGCAAGCAGACAGACTCCTGCATGCGCCTGACTGGGATCCACCTGGCATGCCTACCGGGGGGAATGCTCTGCCCATCTGGGATGTTGCTCTGTTACAACCAGAGTCATTCTAGCAACTAGGACGGAGGCCATGGGGCCATCCTTAGTGCCCAGGGTGGATTTGCTCCGGTGGAGCCTTGGCTGTGGGCGGGAGGAGAGGGACCGGGAGGGGGGAGAGGGGGAGGGGTGGAGAGGTAGATGGGTGCTTCTCCTGTGTGCTCTGGCCGGGAATCAAACCCGGGAATCCTGCACACCAGGCCAATGACTCCGACGGGTCTACCATATCATGCTTTTTACTTAAAAAAAAAAAAAAATTTACATTTCTTTTGAAAGCTGATGAACAGGAGACACCAAATCTACCTTCTTTATTAGATCTAGCTAATAACACTGTTCTGTCTTTTTTCCAAATAGCTCCAGATATATGGAAAAGATTTATATAGGCGGATGGGGATCCTCAAACCCCTCAGCGAGATCTTCTGAGAATGGCTTTTAAGATACCTAGAGGCAGAAAAAGCCCAATAGATATCAGGGGGAACTACCAGCTTTTAGGATACACCCTTAAAGGCTCCAGCACCCCAAAGGGGTCTCATAGGATGCCATCTGGGTCATGCTTCAATAGTGGAAAGGAAGGTCATTGAGCTAAAGCCTGCCAGGCTTACACACCTCTGCTGTGAGGAAACAGGGACACTGGAAGGTGGGCTTCCCCCTCGCTCCTCTAAGGGAGGGTTCAGTCTCTTCCGGGCCTGCTCCAGCCACCTATGACCTAACCTTGCCCAGAATGCTGGGGTTTGCCACTGAAGGCTGAAGGTGCCCAGGGCCGTCGACCCCATCTACGACACTGTGGACGAGCCTAGGGTATTTCTTCCAAGAAGCAGGTAAACTGATCTCATTTGCACAAGGGCCACTTAACTATGTTTTGCCTGAATAGTCAGGTTCTTTATTCTTCCCTCAAAGATCTCTGTTGTGGGTGTTGATAGTCCTATTTTCTGCTGCTTTGCTTAATATATAGTGTTTCCTTTATTCCTCCTACCTCAATGCCCCACTCATATTTCAGGCTGGGACCTACTCTTAATTTAGAGCTCTCTTTTCTCCTTTTGCCAACTTGTATTATGAATTTACCTTTGCCACCCAGCTTAGTGTATCCCAAGGTTCTCTTTACCAGGCCACAGTCACAGAGCTCCAGGGAAAAGCAACCTGGTCTCAACTCTCCAGGCAGAGGAGAACAGAAGCTCCATATCCACGCATGCTGCAAATGGCTTTTTCCAGTCTACCTGAATCATTACCAGCTAGAAGCAGCGGTCATTGGGACTTGGACATGAGCTGCAAAGTATAGAATGGTGACAACAATTCCAGTGCCATACGGACTTTTCCTGTGGGGAACTTTCCTGGACTCCTGCTCCCTGTGACAGCTCCTAACAGACTGAACTGTGGTTGGGTTGCATTTTTCAGGGATTTGGCATGGTGAGGGGGCCAACTTGGACTTGGAGAACATGTTAAGGACACTACTCATTTATGGATTCTTGCTGTATTGGCCAAGAGTTTGCTTAAAGGCTTTTAATCACTGTAAAAAAAAATAGAGGACTAGATGAAGAAGATGGGGCACATATACACCATGGTATATTATTCAGCTAGGAGAAATGGTGACATTGGATCACTTATAGCGGAATGGTGGAGTCTTGGTAGCATTGTGCGGAGTGAAATAAGTGAATCAGAAAAAAACAGGAACTGCAGGATTCCATACATTAGTGGGACATAAAAGCAAGACTGAGAGGCATGAACAGGAGTGTGGTGGCTATGGGGGGTGGGGGGAGGGAAGGAGGGAGAGGGGGAGGGGAGGGGGAGGGGTACAGAGAGAACTGGATGGAGGGTGGCAGAGGACGATCTCTCTTTTGGTGATGGGTATGCAACATAACTAAATGACAAGATAACCTGGAAATGTTTTCTTTGAATGTATGTACCCTGATTTATTGATGTCACCCCATTAAAATAAAAATTTATTTATATATATAAAAAAAACAAACAAAAAAAAACGAAGAATACATTACCTGAAATGAAGAAAAATTTACAGGAATCTACAGCAGAGTGGATGAAGCCAAGTATCAAAACAGCAATTTGGGATATAAGAAAGCAAAAAAAACCAAACACCCATTCAGAACAGAAAAAAAATAAAATAAAATAAAATAAACGAGGATAGTTTAAAGAGCCTCAGGGACAACTTCAAGTGTATCAACATTCGCATCATGAGGTCCTGGAAGAAGAAGAAAGAGAGCAAGGAATTGAAAACCTATTTGAAATAATAATGACCAAAATCTTTCTTTTTTTAATTTTTTTTTATTTATTTATTCATTTTTAGAGAGAGAGGAGAGCGAGAAGGGGGAAGGAGCAGGAAGCATCAACTCCCATATGTGCCTTGACCAGGCAAGTCCGGGGTTTTGATCCAGCGACTTCAGCGTTCCAAGTGGATGCTTTATCCACTGCATCACCACAGGTCAGGCAACAGAAATCTTTCTTAACATGGTGAAGGCAATAGACAGACAAGGCCAGGAAGCACAGAGAGTCCCAGACAAGAGGAATCCACAGAGGCCCACACCAAGACACATCATAACTAGAGTGCAAAAGGTTAACAACAAAGAGAGAATCTTAAAAGTAGCAAGTGAAGAGCAATTAGTTACCCACAAGGGAGCTCCCATAAGCCTGTCATCTGATTTCTCAACAGAAAGTTTTCAGGCCAGAAGGGATTAGCATAACATATTCAAAGTGATGAAAAGCCAGGACCTACAACCAAGATTACTCTATCGATCAAAGCTATAATTTAGAATCAAAGGACAGATAAAGAGCTTCCCAGACAGGAAAAAGCTAAAGGAGTTCAGCACCATCAAACCAGTGTTATAAGAAATGTTAAAGGGTCTTCTTTAAGAATAAGAAGACAAAAAGGCAATAAAGTGGTAATAAATATATATCTATCAACAATTACTTTAAATGCAAATGGATTAAATGCTCCAATCAAAGGATGTACAGTGATTGAATGGATAACTAAACAAGACCATTACATGTGCTGCATACAGGAGACTCACTTCAGATTGAAAGACACACAGACTGAAAGAGAAGGGATGGAAGAAGTATTTCATAAAAATGGAAACAAACAACAAAAAAATCTGGGTGGCTCTACTTAAACCAGACAAATAGACTTTAAAACAAAGGCTGTAACAAGAGATGAAGGACCCAGCAAGTCCACTCCTGGGTATTAATTCATAGGAGCTCAAAGCACTAAATTTAAAAGACATAAACATCATTATGTTCATTGCAGCATTATGTATAATGGCAAAAATATGGAAGCAGCCTAAGTGTCCATCGGTAGATGAATGGATAAAGGAGACATGGTACTTATATACAATGGAATATTATTCAGCCATAAAAAAGAAGGAATTCTTCCCATCTGTAATGAAATAGATGGACCTCGAGGGTATTACGCTAAAACAGTATTTTTTAACCACTGGTCTGCGGATTGGTCCACCAGAACATGCCAATCTGGGAAAGAGTTAACCACCCAGATGTTGTATAAAGATTAGAAACCCAATGGTCTCAGTCAAATTCACTTGTGCTCAGGCTGATTTCTGCCTTAGCAGTCCCTGAAATAATTCTCCTAGTTCACTGGTTCCCAAGTATAAACTGGTTGAAAGCCATTGTGCTAAAGTAGAATAAGTCAGACAGAGAAAGACAAATGCCAGATGATTTCACTTACATATCATTCTAAAAAACAAAATCAACAAGCAGAAAAGAAATAAAACAATTGATACAGAGAACATTTTTAAAGTTTTTGGAGCGCAAGGGGGTTAGAGAGGTAGGTAAAAAAAGGTGAAGGAATTTAGAAGTACAAACTGGTAGTTTAAAGTACTCGTGGAGATGTACAGTACAGCCTAGGGAATATAGTCAATAATATCGTAATAACTATTTATGGTGCCAGATGGATACTGGATTTATGGGTGTGGTCACTTCATAAGTTATATAAGTGTCCAATCACAAGGTTGTATACCTGACACTAATATAATATTGTAAGTCAACTGTTAATTTAAAAATTAAAAAAAAGTTCTAAAAATTGCAGCTAACCATTACTCCTACTTCAATGTAAGGACGTCTTGCAATTAGGGACCTTCTTGAAATAATAGTCTTAGGTGACTGACTTGAGAAAGGTGATGGCCTCATTATTTTAGGTTAATAAAAAACTTATCAGCAAGGTAGACATTTATTTACATTCAACGCTATTGTTGAAAGGCTTAGATAAGTGTTTTCCCAGCACAGGAGAAGAGATGGGCCCCTCTCCACTCTTCCAACAAAGGCTCGGAAACCAGGGGCTGGACCACCCTGAGCAGGAGTCCCTTCACAAGGGGTCCTCCCGACACCCACCCCAGCTAAGATCCCCCCTGAAGCCAGTCAGGGCCAGCAGTGCTAACGAGATGAACATGAGGGTGGAGAGTTGCCACACACTAGTTAAATTTGAATTTGCTAAACAGTGAACAGTTTCTTTAGAGCAAGTATCTCCCATTCATGGATCACCCCTGTCCCCCGAACTGATAACCTTAGGGAGGTGGAAGAGAACCAGGTGTTGTATGTTTTATATTTTTAACTCTGGCTCACCTCCAAATTTTGATTCAACCGTAAGCGAGTAAAAACCCCCAGTGGGTTTTCCCGTCCTTTTGACCTTCATGCTCCCCCCCTCCCCCAGCCTCTGGTGTCCAACAGGAAACCTGGAGCTATCCCAGGCTGCTCCTCCTCCATGCTTGTAGTCTGACAGCTGCCCTGGAAAACAGCGGTTGGCCAAGGACAGGTATGTGTGGGGACGGGGAGGTGCCCATCACCTTCCTCCTTCCTGGCTTCTGCTTCCTTCCAGAAGCCAATGGCAGCTGGGGAGAAGTGGAGATAGGAGATGTGGGTGGCCTGAGGTGACCCCAAGGAGACCTGACACTGCAGAAGCCACACATTTCCTGCACTTCCGTCACACACCAGGACAAACACTGGACTTCTTGCTGAGAATTACCCACGCTGGAAATTTGGAGATTTTTTTTTTTTTTTTTTTTAGTATTTAAATGAGCCACCATTTTAAAGCAAACAATAGGACTGTCCTTAAGCTCTGGCTGGCGAATCAGACACCCATTCCAATATTGGGGGCCCATGAGCCAATTGAGGTTAAAATTTAAGGTAAGTATTCAAAGAAAAGTCAATTAGAAAGAAGATAGATAGATAGATTTGTGTCAATTAATTAACTAATTTAGATGATTAGGTCATTTTTTTCCAGCAGATATGAAGCCTGAAAGGTTTTCCTAATGGGCATCTCTGCTCCGATGAGACACGGAAGAGTTAAAAATGGTCCTACTGGACATAATGAACTAGTGATGGGATGTCAGGCCCTGGAGCCAGACAGACATGGGTCCCAGGCTCGGGACCGTTTGCTTCTCCAAGCAAGTGGCTACGCTAAGATTTGAACAATGACAGTCCAGCTACAGGCCCTGTGTCCCTCCCACCGGTATGGTGGTGGCCTTGGTCAAGGATTTAGTAAGTGTTAGATCTCTTACTTCTACTGTCTTGAAGTGGCTGGTGGACACTTTCTTTGGCTTGGGCTGTCCAGCATCCACACACTTGTAGCTGGGACACGGGGTCGAATTCCCAGGTCCATAGGACATGGACATGGGAGTACAGAATAGTCCTGCATCCTGCCTTCCGGGCTACAGACTGTGGCCTCTGACCTCTGGAGGGTCAGTCTCATGTCCCTGCTCAGTAGTCATTATTCTCAGAAGCTCCAGTTGAGCTTCAAGTCCAGTGGACTGGTGGGGTTTGTGGGGGGGGGGGGGCGGTAGCAGTTCCTGCAGCGGCACTGTCCTGCACAGGTGATTTCTGCAGCAGGGTGTGACTATGCCTCCCTCCCTCTCTCCCTACCTGAGCATTCTCATCTTCTTATAAAACACTCCCGCATTGCTCAGGTTACCACAGTTGCTTTCTGTTGTTTTCCACCAACTTAGAAACAGTAAGAGAATTGTGTGACTTACATATGGTATGGTTAAGACACCCAGATAAAGAAAGTCAAGCAGTTGAGGAATAATATTCCAATAATTATTAACAGGTACCAGAGGAATTAAGGTGATGAAATAGAGGGAAAGACAATACTGTACTCATTGTTTAAACTAAGAATTAACATTCATTAACTGGGCCAGAAGTTCAATGACGGGCCATGGCCGGTGTGCACCAGGCTCAGCATCATGGGGCAGCGGGAGCTTCCCTGGTCTCAACACATCAAGCCTGGACCTCCTCGGTGGGTGGTGAGGGTTCTCCATGTGCTTAGAGCGGTATCCTTGATGGGGTCACTGTTTCTGGCATGAATTTCACAGATGAAATGTGCAGTCTGAGCTCCTCTTCTTTATTAGTTTGTATCAGTTACAGAAATGGTGAAGATTTCCACCCCCATCCTTTGTGCAGTGAGGAGGGACACACATATGTATCTGGACAACTGAAAACAAGATGAAGGCTGACAGTATCTGGTTAGCCCGCATCTGGCTGAGGGTGACTCTAGAGGGGGTGGGCCCACTTTCCCTGGGTTTAACCCCATCTTTGACAGATGACAGGCACTGATGATAGGGAGAAGTATGAGACACTTCTTTTGCATCACACCTCTACAGCTGACCTGGTGCCCAGGTGGTACACCTGGTTGAAAGCTGCATTAGGAAAAAGGTGTAAGAATAACTAAGAGTTCAATAGAACTCTTCATATTTAGCTAAATTCATGATCATTTGTGTCTTGCGCCTCTGTGAGAAAAATGTTATCCTTTCTCCCGTGTTACAGATCGGAGCTCATAAATCTAAACTGGCGTATCATCCAAGTCACAGGAGTTGCCCAAGGACACAGCATTCATCTGTGGTAGAGTGAAGATTTTCTAGTTCACACCCAAGTTTTTCCCACTGTGGCCCCGAGGAAGGAAAAGACTAGAAGGGAGCCCAGACTCACAGGTGGTTCCAGCCAACTGTGACATCTCGCCCTGGTCAACAGCTTCAGCCTTTGCTCTTTACACCATGGACGATGGTGCTGTCTTGTTCTGTCTCACCTACTCTCGCAGCCAAGATTTATAAGCTCCATCCTTTGAGGAGTTGCAACCAATCTTTCTACCTGTCTATATCCCCCCCCACACACACCCTACAGTTTCTAGCAATATATGTGCATGTCAAAAGACATCAATAACAGATCCTGGCCAGTTGGCTCAGTGGATAGAGCATCAATCCAGCATATGGACATCTCAGGTTCAATTCCCAGTGAGGGCACACAGGAGAAGCGACTACATGCTTCTCTGCCTTCCCTCCCTCTTTCTCTCCCTCTTTCCCTCGCAGCCAGTGGCTCCATTGCTTCGAGTGTGGCCCCTGGGGTAGAGGAAAGCTCCCTCAGAGCACAACAGCCTCAAGCACTAAAAATAGCCCAGTACTCAACCTCTAATGGGGTTGCCAGGTCGATCCCCAATCAGGATCATGTGGGAGTCTGCCTCCCTTTCTCCCCTCCTCTCACTTAAAAAAAAAAAGGCATCAATAACCATTCGCAAATTGGTCAGTTAGGCCTACCTGTGATGCATACAGCAAGTCAAAGACAGGGAATATACAGACAGACACCACCCGGGGCATCAGAGCCAAAGCAGCCCATTCACCTCGTCAGTTCTAAAGCTGACTTTTCAGTAGTGAAAATCAGTTCATCTACGGTTTACAGTTTCCTTCTCTGCCTATCTCTTTTTCTTAGCCGGATAGTTGACTGGTCCAGTGGCCACAGAACACAGGCTCAGTTGGCGGTGAAGCCCATGCTTAAACCCGGCTGCGGCTGAGTGCACCTTCTCAAATGCAGATGCCTGGCCTCCTTCCCTCAGGGTTCTGACTGACAGAGAGGTGGGGCCCGGTCCTCCGTGTGATTTTAACACTCCTCAGTTGATTTTAATGTGTTGCCTGGGTTGAGAACCAGTGACTGAACTGAAAGAACATTCCAGAAAAAAATAAAGCCTGTGTTGTCTTCTTGCCTGGTTCTTCGGGACCGCAGGGTGGACAGGGGAGAAGCAGGCCGCAGAGGGACAAGGCAGGGCTGGGCAGCTTGGCACGGCCCTGGAATGTGGCACACTATTCACAAACATGTGGAAACCTCAGAGATTTTGTGCACCGACTGCCAGGGTGCTTTAAACAACCGTCTCTCCCCTAATGCTCGAGTTGAAAGGTCCCCAACGACTCTGAAAATATGGGAGTATTTGGCAAAGCATTCCAAATAAATGACCCTCAGCTGTGGAATTTGCTCCTTCCTAGCAGGCAGCCAAACCCAAAATTTGGCAGCTTTTGGAACACGGTGCAAAATAGATTCCTTTTAAAACCTGAGAGTCACTGATGATTTATTTTGCAGGGAAGCCATGACATTTAAAAAACAATAAGCAATTGTTGCTACTGCACCGAGGAGAGTCAGAGATCTGCCAGGGTGACTATGAAATCAAGGCCATGCGTCTTTCCTTATCTCCTGAGGAAGAAATGCAGGCTCACAGGACCGGAATGACTCCCCCAACCTCATGGCAGGGCCTGGGCACACCCTGGGCTCCTCACTCACAGGCCATGTCTCAGGTTTGCCCTGCCACAGCCACAAGGTCCTCTGAGACGGGCCTGGGCCATTCCTCCCCTGGCTCCTATTTGATTATTCACACTTGCAGTGTTCTTGCAAACGTTTGTACCTATATGATCTTCAGTAACTGTAGCAAATGGCATGTAGGTTACATTGTCATTCGGGTGTATAACATCCCTTCCAAAGTCTCCCACATAAAGTCTGGTTGCATTATACCCTTGATCCTGACAATGAAGGTTTCTAATTCATCTAGTAGAACATATAGGAACCCCTGCATCCAATGCAAATCACAGAGCTTTAAATCCAGGGCAAACCATCCTAAACCGTATTGTCTTTCTCTGAGTCTCCTAGCCACTCATGCCATGTCCTGAAGACATTTGGCGGCGACTCAGGGAAAGTGGAGGAGCCACGGGAAGGATGAAAAATGATTCCCAGAGAGGCAGGAACAACGCCAACACTAAGCTCTGTTAAGTTCTGGGCAAGACATTGGGCTCAGAGTGAGAAATGAACTGTCGACCTAACAGATGCATTTTCAAATAAGACATATAACTCACTGAACGATGACGAAGTTTGTCCCAGTTTGTCCCACATTCCACACATTGCTCCACTTCCCTTCCCTCTGGCACAGGAGGACACGAAGACACAGTCAGGGACCTGCTCCTGGGCTTGCCCCTCCGCACAGAATCCACTGTGCTTGTATCCCTTCTGCAGGAAACGGCCCTTCCGCCCTTCCAGCTCCAGCGCACAGTGGCCATTTGCCGCAACACACTCCTTGGGAGAAGCGGTCACTGCTTATTAAGGGTCTCTTCCTCTTACACCAAGGACAACCTGGTGGACAGTAAGAGGAAAGACCCCAGGAGGTCTCCGTAGGGCCAACCAGCTTTCTACCACCTCCTCTCACCCGGCAGTGGGCCCGGTAGGCTCCTGTCCTCTCCCTGGGGTGGTCGCCACCAGCCACTCTGTCCTGGACATCCCCTCTTCCAAGAACAGCTAAGGAGTAGGACATAATGTCCCGTGTCCCCCCTCCCGCCACTGTCCCCTTCCTGGCTACCCTGAAAAAGGCAACCAGGCTCTGGCTCTCTTTCCTGGTTTAACAAGTTTAGCATGAGAGAGAGACTCACGATGACAAAAACACGGAAACCACAAAGGTTCCAGAATCTTCCAAAGTCATTTCAGTCATGGTCCCTGGTCCAGATTTCTGATCCCCCTAACGCATCTTTTTCACGTATATCAGAGGGTGGGAGGCAATGTAGCCCCCTTTCTCCCTGATGTCTCTTCTCAGGTTTGTTGACTCTTCCTTGTAAATATTTAACATCTAGGGAACTTAGGGATGGCAGGGACCATGAGACAGAAGAAAAAATATGTTACTAAGTCAATATGAGGGGCTTCAAGCAGGAAATGCTCTGCGGGCCTTTGCCCCACCTCTCTGGAAAGCAACCCAAGATCCATGGGGGTTGGGATTCATCATTACTGTGATGCTCTGGTGGCAGCCCCGCGCGGGCCTGGGCTGGCTGAGCGCCCCTCTGGGCCTTCCTATTCCTGCCCGTTCTTGCTGCAGCGCTGGGGCCCCGTGGGTTGTCTGCTGCCCATCCCGCCCTGGGCGGCCCTGGGAGGAATGGTCTGTGATCTTCTTCTAGTCACCTCATGTCACTGGGGGCCAGCACAGTGCCTGGTAGATCATGGGCACCTACTAAATGGTAGTTGGAAGAATGAAGAAGGCAGAGTATTTTTCTAGCAGAAGATAAATACTCCTCCAAGGAATGGATGTCAGATTGCAAAGCTGAGTTTGGGTCTCAGTGATGCTGCTGAGGGAGAAATCATCTTGCCCATAAGGAAGGATTATTGGGTAAGTAAGGAAGGTTGAAGGCATTATTTCTTTAAGTGAGAGGACAGGAGATAGAGACAGACTCCTGCATGCGCCCGGACCAGGATCCACCCAGCAACCCCGGTCTGGAGTTGATGCTCCAGATGGTCTGATGCTGACACAGACCAACCAAGCCACTGGCTGCAGGAGGGGAAGAGAGACAAAGGAGAGGGAGTGAAAGAAAAGCACATGGTCGCTTCTCATGTGTGTCTGATAACAGATCAAACCCAGGACTTCTGCATGCTAGGCTGACACTCTATTCACTGAGCCAACCAGCCAGGGCCAAGTTTAAGGCATTTTAAATTCCCATTTTGTCCCTATTCCCCATCCCAACCCCCTCCCAATATACATTGGTGATGGGTAAGAAAATGGGTCAGAAACTGGAACAGGGTGAATCAGATGGGAACGTGGACCTGTGAACAAGTTCCATCGGTGTGGCTTTGCGCAAGTCGCCAACCCTCTCCGGCTTCAGTCTCATCTCTCTCCTGAAGTGAGTGGGTCAGATCATCTAGAACGTTCCTTACCGCACTCACCTTTTATGATTCTAAATGATTCAGGGCCATGAGGTGCCGTGTATTTTCAAACTGCCTCTCCTCCACCACATCCAAAAACAAAAAAGTGATTTCTACCACTGTCCACAATCCACTTGGAGAGGAAGAAACACCATAAATTATGGTCACCGCATCAACGCACCGAGATACAAGATGAAAATATGTTTTATGTCCACAGGTCCATTTTTCAAAACAGTGTCAAACAAAAAGTTCTAGTCAATGTTTACACTTCGAAGACAGAAAACTTCTGGAACTTAGACTTGAACTCAGAGGACCTCCCACCCCTGAATAAATTTTACAATGGACATCTATTGGAATTTTTTTTCTCCTTCCTATTGGGCAATGAATTTTTCTCACTGAGACCATTATGGAATAGTAAAACTCTAGCTATCTGAACTGTCACTCTAGATATGACAGCTAAAGATTTATTTATGTAGCACTATCTTTTAATGGTTTTGGAGGAAAATCATTTTGAAAGACATTGCAGTTCCTTGACTTCACAGAATGCACTGAATGGAATTCAGTCTCTTCCTCAATACGAACACGAGTTACTGTGACACAGTAAAGCCCACAGACATACGTGAGGCCCTGCACTTTCCATCTGAGGGTGCTTCAAGGTCCACTGAGCTGTGACTTCGCAAGACTGTCACCTCCTTGCTGGCTGGACCACTTGTGGTCATCTCTCTGTGATATCTAACTTTCTCATCATTGCATACCCAAGGGTAGCATAGTCCCTGCCACTTTAAGGTGCTGAGTAAATAAATGTTTGTTGAAATAATGCATGGACTAATATAGTAGGTATAAAATGTTTGTTAGACAAGCCTGCCAAAAACTAGGTGTGAATTAATAATAAATAAAAGCTGAGTGGTGTGGGTTAATACACAGCTTTGCAGGGGTTTCTGTCCATTGTCTAATTCTCAATGATATTCCAAGACAGATTAGAGTGCCAAAGGACACACTCTGATTTCTCATGACAGATGAAAACTAACGGGTAGGCAAATACAAACCACACAGAATGACAATGTTAACTTTAGCCTGTGACATAAAATACAGCCCTATCAAGTGATTCTTCTACCTCCAGACATGTGACTGACTGCAGAATGGAAATTGAGGAATAAACTGGCATTCTTATATTTTTTTAGGCAGTGGCTTGTTTGGGCACATCACACCCACTATGTATGGATCGTGGATGGAGCTACTTTTCCTGTAACGCATTGTCTGTTTCAGGAGCTGGACCATGGTGCCAATCATGGGCATGGACAGGCCACGTGACTGCACAGACATTTCTCTCTGGGATTTGCTGCCTGGTTTTTTGTTTTTGGAACCAACTGTGGCACCCTACATCAAAATAAGGTCTTAAGTCCTCTAATTCTCCTACATTACAGAAAATAGGCATTTCCATTATAAGCATTGTAAAGAATGGGGCTTTCAATGTGGGCAATGTTTTTTTTTTTTTTTTTTTTTTTTTTTTTTTTTTATTTATTCTTTTTAGAGAGGAGGGGGGAGGGGGGAGAGAGAGAGAGAGAGAGAGAGAAGGGGGAGGAGCAGGAAGCATCAACTCCCATATGTGCCTTGACCAGGCAAGCCAGGGTTTTGAACCGGCAACCTCAGTGTTTCCAGGTTGACGCTTTATCCACTGCGCCACCACAGGTCAGGCCAACAATGTGGGCAATGTTAAGGGAGGGCGGGGAGGAGGCTTCAGGAAGACTGGTGATCCAGGTCCTCATGACACACCATAACCGTAGCAACCCTCAGTGACCAGCAGCTAGAAATACAAGATCTTCCCATATTGATGCCAACTATTAGAGAATTAAAATAGTCACTGTCCAAACCAAAAAGAAGAGCCGCCAGTTCGTAGGCAGAAGTAGACTGTATGTGAGGAAACCCATTAGCTTCTCCTCAATTTAAATACACAAACTCCCAAAATCCCAGTGTCTTTTTCACACCGATTGCAACAGAATCTATGAACATGCTTCTTCATATGCAGAAATCAAACACTGCATAATAAATGGGTTATCTTACAAGTCATTACACTTGAAAATCTATTAAGAACACTATAGAGTACTGATAAGGACAGGGAGCTACTCTACTAAACAATTCCTAAAAATGAAGAATACTTCTCATGTAAAGAAAAACAACGAATGAGGTTTCAGCACCTTCACTTCAGCTGAACAAATACATTTTTCCCCTTTTTTTTTAATGATCTCTCTCTCTTCTCACTGAACTTGGCCAATTTTTTTTTTTTTTTTTTTTTTTTTATAGTTCTAGCGGAGCTGACCAGCTACTTGATGATTATGTTAGGTAACTCCTGGGATTGTTCTCCTTGCTAAATTCCAAGACCATTACTGCAGATCTTATCTTCCAACCCCCGTCATTAGCTGCATTGTTGACTTTGGAATCTTCCCCAAAGTAAGGCTTCCTGGATACACAAAACAGTATACTGGTATCTCGACCCCTTTAGAAATCACTTTGGCTGCTCTGTGAGACTTGCATACGAAACTTCTAAATTGACGACCTGTCAGTAAACCATAGAGTGCATCAAGAAAATCTAGAATTGCGCTTCCCCCAAATAACTAAGTCTCCCGGGCCGCATAAGCCGAATCACAGCGCAGCCTTTAAGCATATTTACAACAATGTGAAAAAAAGCATTTTTTGTTGGGTTGTAAAAACTAGGGAACCATGACTCTTTTCCTCACCCATCCTTTACTTCTTGGGAGAACTAACTCTTTTACTGAAAAATGTGTATCAACAAAGTTATGGGCTGATCAAAATCAAGTTTTCAAATACACAGCTCTGCAAAATGTATGACACTTGTGGTTCTGCAGGGAGGAACCGTGAGGTACCGGAAAGATGCCCGGGAGGGAGGAACAGGGAGCAGGAGGGTTGAGATCCCGCTGCCAGGTAACCGTGGGCCTGAATGAGACAGAGCTGCTAATAACTCCTGTGCTGTGGGAACCCTGAGGAAGCTTCCTAAGAAATTTAGTCACCATCCCTAATATATCTATATATATTATTCTAAACCAGAACTTTCCATGTACTAAGTTTGTACATGTACAAGACCTACTTAAAAACCATATACAAAAGTATGGCTTTTGCCTCAAAACTTAGCAAACAATTTTTTTTTATCTTAAGAACTTTAAAAACTCAACTTCTTTGAAATTAACACTACATGTACATCTCTTGTACACTGCAGAGATCGGTGAAAGAAAGTACAATGCTCCAGCCATACCAATTATTGAACTGTAAACACCTCTGCTTTGAATGACTGTAATACAGATAATGAAGGCAGTTGCATTTGCAGACATTAAATACTGCTCCTTCCCTGTGCTTCTGTGCCTGGCTGTCTTTTTTTCCCTACTTTTACTAATTCTTGTTAGAGCATTCTGTTTTGCTCTGTGATTTCAGATCTAGATTTATGCTGACGTCTCTTGTATTATTTTCCCCAGACAATGTGTTTCCTGAACTTCACATCTGCAAGCTCAGTTGCCGCCCTAAGGTACCATATGTGGATTCATTCAGGCAGTCATTCATTCAGTCAAAAATTTCTTGAGCATCTATTCTGTGCCAAGAATTAGTTCTTAGTGTTAGAGATGTAGCAATGAACCTAATGGACCATAATCCTCCACCCCCACGGAGCTTATGTTAGAGACAGATGATAAGCAAAACAAGTAGATTAAAATAAGACATTGGAAATGGATCTGGGAGAAGCTACATATATTTTTGGAAGGCTGGGTTTGGGAAGACTGTGCTGAGAAGACCTTTGCCACCAGCCTGGAGGGAACGAGGTGGTGAGAACACACAAATCTGGGGCAACAGCATGCCAGGTGCCCCACAAGCACTGCCAACCCGAGATGAAAAACTGAATGCAGTTTTAACCTGCAAGCTAGCCTCTCTTCCTATCATTTCCTATCTCTGAGTTGTGCCTTCGTCTCTTCCAGCATTCAAAAAAAATCAGAAATCTGAGATTTACGCCTAGACTCTACTCTTCCCATAACTCTGAACAGCAGTCCGCAGCCCAGGTGCTCTGATCCTGTCCCCTAATGCCCGTTCATCCGTATGGCCAGGAATGCTGGCACCACCTGTGTTGGCCATTGGCATGTCCCCCTTGGATTTCCCTGACAGGCACTCTCTGAACCAGCCTTCCTGCCTCTTCCCACTGATCCTGATGCTATCAGACAGAGATGCTTGGGAAATGCAAAGTTCATCATGTCATTCTCCTGCTTCAACTCCACAGTGCTTTCTCACCATGGCCACACCCACACTTTTTACTGGGGCATGAGGGTCTCCTGTGATCAGCACCCTGGCCCTGCCCTCCTCTGCTTAGTGAAGACCTGTCCAGGTTGCTTCTCACCATTTTAAAGACATTTACTGACCCAAGCTCAAGTTCAACTCAAAAGTGACTCTGTACAACATTGTGCGCCCTCTTAGACACTTCTATGATTATGTTTATAAAAGCAGTTTGTGTACACGTTTGTCTTTTTTACACCTAGTTCAATGCCTAGTTCAAAGCAAGCATTAAAAAAATGGATAAATTTAGATGCATTACCCTTACTGACTGGTGTAACACAAATATGGACACCCCGTCTCTGAACTCCAGCCAAAGGTGACAGGGTTCCTCTCAACTCAAACCCTCAGGATAACCTTAGAAATCCCTCTTCAGTATGCAAGTCAACATATTCTGACACTGAATGCAAATATCCAGTTGTACTTGCTTGGAAAAGATTCTGATTTTAAAGCCTAATACTCCTTCCCCAAGCAACAGCTTCTACTTGAGAAAATTATCATATACCCCATTTCATTGGTGCACTAATACTGTTGGCAACAAAGAGAATTTCAGTTCCAGAATATATGGATTGCAGGAATTAGGACTCATTTCTGTTAAAGATGGTTTGAGGTTGACAGAACTGGTCATAAGGTTTAGGAAAGAACACTCAAGTTCGCGACAGGAAGGAAGTACAGATAAAGAAAAGAGTCTGACAAAGCTAGTCTAGTGGTACCTGGGAGGAAAGAGATCCAAACTGTACACAAAGGCGTAATGAAAGTGAAGTCCAGAATCAACAATCCAGGAACCAAAAGAGCAAATGTTTAACATAAACGGAGGACCAGGAACAGCAAAATATAACTTGACATGTGTATCTAGAAACACATTTGAAAGCTTCTCTAAATTTATTGTGCCTATTGGGGGTAGCAATTCTTTGTTTACAAGCACCTGATGGGGTAAATGAAAACTCAGAGTATACAACATTGCATTCCTCTGGGAGGTATGTAACCGGCAGTGTTCCCCTTTGTTACCATGCAGTCTTTCCTTATTCATGAACAGCTGCTGGGATGAGCCTACTGAGCATGATTTCCAAAGAATTATGGTACGTTTTTGCTTTTTCAAAACTAGTATAAAACAATTATTGGAATTAATTTTTATTTTATATGCTATCACTATTTTGATAGTTCTATCTATGTATCTAGGAAGATGTCTATTCTTGATAATAGTATGAAATATAACTTCTTAAAAATAGGAATTCTTAAAGATGTTTTAGTAAACACTTCATAGACATAAAACACACTCTCATTTAAAGAAGTGTTATAGAGCAATCTTGAAAAGGAAGAATAAAGCGGGAGGTATCACATTTCTGGATATCAAGTTATATTATAAGGCCATTGTACTCAGAACAGCATGGTACTGGCATAAGAACAGGCACATAGATCAATGGAACAGAACAGAGAACCCAGAAATAAACCCACAGCTCTATGGACAACTGATATTTGACAAAGGAGGTAAGGAAATACAATGGAGTAAAGATAGCCTCTTCAACAAATGGTGTTGGGAAAATTGGACAGCTACCTGCAAAAAAATGAAACTAGACCACCAACTTACACCACTCACAAAAATAAACTCAAAATGGATAAAAGACATAAATGTAAGGTGTGAAACCATAGCATCTTAGAAGAAAACATAGGCAGTAAGCTCTGTGACATCTCTTGCAGCAATATATTTGCTGATTTGTCTCCACAGGCAAGTGAAATAAAAGACAGGATAAACAAATGGGACTTTATCAAACTAAAAATCGTCTGCACAGCTAAAGACAATAAGAACAGAATAAAAAGACAAACTACACAATGGGAGAATATACTTGACATTGCATCTGATAAGGGGTTAATAACCAAAATTTATAAAGAACTTGTAAAACTTAATACCAGGAAGACAAACAATCCAATCCAAAAATGGGCAAAAGAAATGAATAGACACTTCTCCAAAGAGGACATACAGATGGCCAATAGGCATATGAAAAAATGTTCAACATCACTAATGATTAGAGAAATGCAAATTAAAACCACAATGAGATATCACCTCACACCAGTCAGAATGGCACTCATCAATAAAACAACACAGAGTAAGTGCTGGCAAGGATGTGGAGAAAAGGGAACCCTTCTGCACTGCAGACTGGTGGGAATGCAGACTGGTGCAGCCACTGTGGAAAACAGTATGGAGATTCCTCAAGAAATTAAAAATCAAACTGCCTTTTGACTCAGCTATACCACTGTTAGGAATATACCCCAAGAACACCATAGCACTGTTTGAAAAGAAGAAATGCACCCCCATGTTTATGGCAGCATTGTTCACAATAGCAAAGATCTGGAAACAGCCCAAGTGTCCATCAGAGGATGATTGGATTAAAAAGCTTTGCTATATATATACTATGGAATACTACTCAGCCATAAGAAATGATGACATAGGATCTTTTACAACAACATGGATGGGCCTTGATAACATTATACTGAGCGAAAGAAGTAAATCAGAAAAAACTAAGAACTATATGATTCCATACATAGGTGGGACATAAAGATGAGACTCAGAGACATGGACAACAGTGTTGGGGTTACAGGGTGGGGGGAGGACAGGGAGGGGGTTTGGGGAGGGGAGGGGCACAAAGATCATGGCTTTTCAGCATTGGCCATATTCCCCTTTTAATGTATAGACAGACAGCAAATATTTACTTATGGTGTTTCCACTCTAAAGACTGCTGTCTTAGGGACAAATGCTGATGAACTATTTCAGCAGTTCCTCCTTCTTCAAAGACTTATATGTCAACATAGAGCTCCATGTTTCATAGGACATACTCAAGCTCACTCCATGCTCCCTGGAGCTTTAGCACAAGGGAATGCCCTTTTTTTTTCTTTTCTTTTCTTTTTCTCTTTTCTTTTCTTTTTTTTTTTGTTGTATTTTTTCTTTTATTTATTTATTTTTTGTATCTTTCTGGGGATGGAGATGGGAGGCAGTCGGACAGACTCCCGCATGTGCCTGACCGGGATCCACCTGGCATGCCTACCAGAGGGGGATGCTCTGCCCATCTGGGGTGTTGCTCTGTTGCAACCGGAGCCGTTCTGGTGACTGAGGCAGAGGCCATGGGGCCATCCTTAGTGCCCAGGGTGGCTTTGCTCCGGTGGAGCCTTGGCTGCGGGAGGGGAGGAGAGAGATGAAGAGGAGGGAGAGGGGGAGGGGTGGAGAAGTAGATGGGCGCTTTTTCTGTGTGCTCTGACTGGAAATCAAACCCAGGAATCCTGCACACCAGGCCAATGCTCTACCACTGAGCCAACCGGCCAGGGCCTAGGAATGCCCTTGTTGATCAAGCTACCCAAAAGAAAATTATATGGAGCAACCATGAAAGACCGAGCAAGTCAGTCTCATACTATTCATCACCAGAACGCTGCAGCCTGGTGTAAACAGTTTCAACTTTCTCGGGAAGCAGCACAGCAGATTGGGAAATCCTGCCCAAGGGGTCCTATACTGCCCCTTCATTTGGAGTTAACCCTCAAGGACCCCTACCAGGACAACTTTGGCAGATGGATATTACTCATATACCTTCATTTGGCAAACAGTCGTATGTCCACATTACAGTGGATACATATTCCGGATCTATAGTAACCTCTGTCAGAACAGGAGAGGCTGCTAAGCATGTTATAGCTCATTGTCTGTATGCATTGTTCTATTATTGGATTTCCTAAACTGGCTAAACTGAAAATGCTCATGCATATGGAGCAAAAGCATTTACTGTATTTTGTCATGCTTTCAATCTTTAAAGTTAAGGTATTATTAAAGTGTACTCAGCAAACATTTTAAGGTCAATTAAAAAAAATTTTAAAGGGGGTAGCCATATCCTGGAACTCCTATGGGTCTACCGTATCATACTTTTTACTTAAAAAAATTTTTACATTTCTTTTGAATGCTGATGAACAGGAGACACCAAATCTTTTTCGCCTGCAAACCACTACCTTCTTTATTAGATCCAGCTAATAACACTGTTTTGTCTTTTTCCAAATAGCTCCAGATATATGGAAAAGATTTATATAGGCAGAATGGGATCCTCAAACCCATCAGCGAGATCTTCTGAGCATGGCTTTTAAGATACCTAGAGGCAGAAAAAGCCCAATAGAGATCAGGGGAACTACCAGCTTTTAGGATACACCCTTAAAGGCTCCAACACCCCAAAGGGGTCTCATAGGATGCCATCTGGGTCCTGCTTCAATAGTGGAAAGGAAGGTCATTGAGCTAAAGCCTGCCAGGCTTACATGCCTCTGCTGTGAGGAAACAGGGACACTGGAAGGTAGGCTTCCCTCTCGCTCCTCTAAGGGAGGGTTCAGTCTCTTCCAGCCCTGCTCCAGCCACCTATGACCTAACCATGCCCAGAAAGCTGGGGTTTGCCACTGAAGGCTGAAGGTACCCAGGGCTGTCGGCCCCATCTATGACACTGTGGACGAGCCTAGGGTATTTCTTCCAAGAAGCAGGTAAACTGATCTATTTGCACAAGGGCCACTTAACTATGTCTTGCCTGAATAGTCAGGTTTTTTATTCTTCCCTCAAGGATCTCTGTTGTGGGTGTTGATAGTCCTATTTTCTGCTGCTTTGCTTAATATATAGTGTTTCCTTTATCCCTCCTACCTCAATGCCCAACTCACATTTCAGGCTGGGACCTACTACTAATTTAGAGCTCTCTTTCCCCCTTTTTGCCAACTTCTATTATGAATCTACCTTTGCCACCCAGCTTAGTGTATCCTAAGGTTCTCTTTACCATGCCACAGTCACAGAGCTCCAGGGAAAAGCAACCTGGTCTCATCTCTCCAGGCAGAGGAGAACAGAAGCTCCATATCCACGCATGCTGCAAATGGCTTGTCCAGTCTACCTGAATCATTACCAGCTAGAAGCAGCGGTCATTGGGACTTGGACATGAGTTGCAAAGTATAGAATGATGAGAACAATTCCAGTGCCATGTGGACTATTCCTGGATGTGGACTTCCTGGACTCCTGCTCCCTGTGACAGCTCCTAACAGACTGAACTGTGGTTGGGTTGCATTTTTCAGGGATTTGGCATGGTGATGGGGCCAACTTGGACTTGGTGAACATGTTAAGGACACTACTCTTTTATGGATTCTTGCTGTATTGGCCAAGAGTTTGCTTAAAGGCTTTTAATCACTGTAAAAAAAAATAGAAGACTGGATAAAGAAGATGTGGCACATATACACCATGGTATACTATTCAGCTAGAAGAAATGATGACATCGGATCACTTACAGCAGAATGGTGGAATCTTGGTAACATTATGTGGAGTGAAGTAAGTGAATCAGAAAAAAACAAGAACTGCAGGATTCCATACATTGGTGGGACATAAAAGCGAGACTAAGAGACATGGACAGGAGTGTGGTGGTTACGGGGGGTGGGGGGAGGGAAGGAGGGAGAAGAGGAGGGGGAGGAGGAGGGGTACAGAGAAAACTGGATAGAGGGTGACGGAGGACGATCTCTCTTTGGGTGATGGGTACGCAACAGAACTAAGTGACAGGATAACCTGGAAATGTTTTCTTTGAATATATGTACCCTGATTTATTGATGTCACCCCATTAAAATAAAAATTTATTTATATATATATAAAAAAAGAAGTGTTATAGATAGGTATGCACAGCAATCAACTGGAGATATCCTTAAAATAAATTGCAACTCAGCAGGTAGGTGTAGGGTGGAGACCTGAGTTAGAATTTCTGAAAATCTTCCAGATCTGCTGCATCATGGACCACACTTCGACTAGCAAGGCCTGAATCTCTGGTTCTCAGCTATGATGCCTACTGGAATCACCTGGAGAGCTTTGAGAAAAACAGCATTCCTAGGGGTGCAAGGTTATCTAGTCTGAGGTCCAGTCTGGTCCATGCAGCTAAATTTGAGGACGTATGGTCAAAGATGAAGTGGTTAGATTATCAGCAGGCTGTCTTCCTGTGATTTCTGTGACAGTAGATAAGAGAGCTAGGAATAACCAGCACAGCAGAGACTATGAGGAACAGATGTCCCAAGTCTCCCAATTCTTTCTGGGAATATGATTCATTATCAATAGGATCCTCAAGTTAAGAATCATGGCAGCTTCATTTACATACTTCTATCAAAATATTTCACAACATACTTTTAATATATTTTAAAGTTAAATATTCACAGAATTATAATGAAATGGCGATCGGACTTATTTTTAGATTAGGATGTAGATGTGTACAAATTTGAGTTTAAAGCCTATGGAGGTATCTCTTCCTAATTACAGATGAAAGTTCAGATACATTGGGAAGCTTATAAAAGATAATCCCCAAACTTAGTACTTGGTAGCCAAGAGACCCAGACTCAGAAAGGACAATCAAAAGTTTACTTAGTATCATCCCGACTTGAAGTAGACACCTCTGAGCCCCTAGTTACAATCACTGTTCATAAGCCTTTTGCTAATTATTGCTAAGTTGATGTTTACAAACGCTCCAGCTACAATTTTGTTCCAAGGGTCCCTCCCTAATGCTTTGAAATGCACATCAAGAAAATGTAAATAAAAAGGAGTATTTTAGCTCTCAGGTATTCGCGGCATTCCTCTAATCACAGTCAAGACTACTGGAGTACAAGCCGACTGCCACAAACTATGCAGCTTACTCCAACTTTCAGAACAGGCTCTTCACCTTGACAGAGGAGGTAGAGAAAATCTGGTAAGAACGTGCCGACACATAGGAATGAAGTGTCACTACGACAGGCCAAAAATCAACACAGTGAGGCAGTGCAAGAAAGTGAGCCCAGACTGGGGCGTCCTTCCTGCCTGGCCATCAGGTAGCCATCCAACAGTAAATCACACCCCTCAGCCTCATGTTAAAATAAGGACAACTCAAAGAGAATGCTCCTCAGGACTCAGTGACAGATCAAAGCTCCAAGATTTACAAAGAATTAACGGAGTGCCTCTCTAAGACAGACATGATCAATTTTAACCAAAGAAAACCCAAGAGTTTAATTCTCACATAATTGGTTCAACAAAGTCCCTTAAGGGAAGGGGGAAAAAAAGAAAAATTTAAACTTGTCTTTGAGAAAAGTCTATTCTTCCACTCTCATTTAAAACAGTAAATACATTTAAAAGAAAAATTTAAAATGCAGAGTAGGAGCAGTGGGGAGAAAAGGATTAAAACAGCGCAAGAGCACTGTGCAGAAATCACACAAGCAATGGAAACTGAGGATAATGAAATATTGAAAAGGTTTCCTAAGGAAAAGGACTTCAAAGCATGAACTATGGGATTTTATGATCCAGCCCAAAGACATATAGGGATTCTTATTCAATACACAAAACATTTCTAAGTACTACAAGTAACTCATAATTCCTAGATAAAATTATCCTACTAAGAAATAAAAATGGTAGTACATGGCAACTGTTTCCTTTTTAATTTATTGTTTCATTTTAAATACACATCCTGCCAGTCACAAGATGCCTAGTGTGACCGATCCCTGTCAGAATCACAGAGCGCCGCCCTTGCAGCCTCCCGTCACAAAGATGCTGAGAAGTGAGTTAAGGAGGCCTGCGGCTGTCTCTATTAAGACTTCCAATCATTCATCTTCTTCAGAACTGGACTCATCCTCTTGGTCCGATAGTTCGGGAACAGGGAAGCGGAGAATGGCCGCCACCCCAGTCAACTGGCTGAGCTGTTCTCCAGACACGTGAAGGCTGGAGAATATCCTAACAGTGCCCGCGTTCTCCTTCACGCTGTCCACCAGCCGCACGTACCGGCTCCGAGTGGCCACATCCTGATGCCTGAAGAGCTCGTCGCTGATGAGCAATGTGTCAATGGCCAGGGCCTCATTGGCCTTCTCCACCTGCTTGAGTCCATAGAAAGCCCGGTCGGGTTCATGCTGTAACATTTTGTAGAAGTCATCCAACGCTTTGACTTCCCCAGCTGCTTTAGTGTCTGAAAGGCGGCTGGCCACCGTCGGGTCACAAAGGACCTCTTTCAGGGAGTACTTGTGTCCAGAGGAGGCATGGACCTGCAACCACAATGATAAAAATTAGACAAAAGAATCTCTAAGCACAGCACCCATATTACCAGCCCATATTGACCTAAAGCCCAAGGCACCAATAAGGCTAATACATGTGCACGGACTTAAGCCATGTTTATTGTACAAACCTGCTAGCTATGCATGAGCTCTCTTTCCATTTCATCACTTACAATCCCAGTCTAACAAAGACTTCCTCTTGTGTTTTTCCAGTTCTGAAGCTTTAAGAATGGTTTGGACAAAACCCTCTGTCCCTGGGGGAGAAGACACCCTACCTGCAGGAATTTGGACCGGTTCTCCAGGAGCACCTTGTTGTCCGTCTTCACCGCCTGCTGAAACATGTAGTCGCAGAACTGCTCCCGCACAAAGCCCGGGCTGGCCACCAGGACACACTTGACCACATCGAAGTGGACGTGGCGCTGGATGGCCTGGACCACCTGCTCATAGAAGCGCTCCAGGGCCCGGTCGTGCTGGGAGCAGTTCCCTCTGCGCTTCCTGGGGATGTTCACCTCCACCTTGGCCCGAGTGAGGGTCATGCTGGGCGTGACCAGGCAGACGTGGGCGAGGCCCTCCTGCATGACCACAGCCGCCACGTCTGCGCTCCAGGCCGGGTCGCAGGCCTGCTCGATGCGCTCCAGGACCACGCTGTCCCACTGCTTCTTGGCTAGGGTGAACTGGCGGTTGGGCTCCAGCTCGATGGTGTGATAAGCGCCCATCTTGACATACTCGTTCTCCTGGATGTTGGTGCCCTTGACCCGCAGCTGGCAGGCCTGCGAGTCGAAGTCGATGGCCTCCACGCACAGCGTAAGCGTGGTGCGCACGCGGTTGCTGCCCACGCTGCCCGTGGACGACTCTGTCTGCACCTTGCGGATGGTGGAGGCGCGCAGGCTGTCACCCACCTGCACCAGGTTGTAGGTGTGCCACATATCCTCGGGCTCCTCGGGGACCAGGGTCACCTGGCCCGCGTTGTCCTTCTCAATGTCCTTCCTTACGAGCTTCATGGTGCCGGGGGACCGGGGGTCCCCACGGGAGGGGGCAGGGAGGGGAGGGGATGGGATCAGGGCAGGGGGCGGGGTCGCTCTGCCAGGTTCCTACAGGTACTTGGTAGCGGGAAGGAAAGACGAACTCCGACCCAAGCAGCCGAGGAGAACACGCCCTCCGGTCCTACCTTTCTCACTCTCGCAGTGCGCAGCGACAAAAGGGCACGAAAAACACCTTGCAGAACAAGATCACGTCCGCGACTGCAGCTGCCGCCAGCACCGAGCCAGGGGGCTGATGCAATGAGGGCGCATGCGCAGCCTGCGTCCCCTGAGCCCCCCTTGCTGCACGTCGGACTTCCGCGGGAGGGCGGGGCCTTAGCCTGTGCGTGCGCAGGCGCAGTGTGTGCAGGGGGGGAGGAGGTGCTCCTGCCCGTCAGCCCCTTAAGGGAGTCGGGCGAGATCCCTGCAGTTCTTGATTTTGATGCTCAACTCTCGCTTCCTAGCGTTTCCTCTCCATTCCTGTGCGTGGAGAATCGGGGGTCTGTGAGTGAAAATGCTTTTTTTTTTTTTTTTGAGCTGCATGCAGTTGCCACTCGCCCCTTCTCCCTGCGGGTCAGTCCGGTTTCAAAACTAATCGAAAACGGAAATGCACTGGCTCCACAGTGCCACAACACGCTTTGCGTCACCCCTCGCCGGCCCTAGGACGCCCGCAGCACGGACCTTCAGACGCGGCTGGCGGGGAGAGGAGGCAGGGCTGCGGCCACGTGCGCGGGCCCCGCCAGTTGCGCCCGCTCGGCCGGACCCACGTGCGGCCCCGGGGCCACCGCGCAGCTGCCCTGGGTCGGCCTCGCGGTCACTGGTCTCCGGGTCTGGGACCCCAGGACCCACGACGGGCAGCCTCAGCCCCCACCGCGGCTGCAGGCGACAGTTTAGGGTGGGGCTGGGTCCCCGGCGCCGGGGCGGGACCTGTGCCGCCTCCCCCAGCCTGAGATTTGGGAAGGTGGGCAACAGCTGCGCCAGCAGGACCCGCCAACCGGATCTGACAACTACGGGATGGGATTGAAAGACAATGCTAAATCACTAGACATTTCTTGGGGAAGGGCAGGTTTGAGAGTTGGGCACTGCCTCTTAAAAAGACCAGTGAAGAGAAAAAGCCCAGCAGAGCTTTCTTGAGAGTGAAAACCGGATGGAAGACAGAGGTGGCCTATGCACACTCCTCATTCTTTATCTTTCCTATCCTGTTGTGTGTGGCATTGTCACCCTGAAGTGGGGAGACAGAGCTGAGAGGGAGGAATCTGACTTTGGCACAAATCCTAATACTCAAGTGTCAGTTATCTTCCTCAGAGATTATCAGGGGACACAAAGGTCCCCTCTGAAACTCTAGCGCAAATTAGAACTGCAGTCTGCTTTGTGGCCTCTTGTCTCCCTCCCTCTTCTTTGCGGGCCTTCCTGTGTCCCTCAGTGCCCTAATCAGTTCCTAACTCACATGGCTTCTCCTTCCACTTTTGAGAGAATCTAGCTTTTCAGGAGCCAGGAACTGATCACCCTAAAGCGTGAAGATGGTCTGCCTCTCCAAAAAACAATATATCTTAGAATTCCTAAGTGGAAGAGAGAAGGAAGGAGGGAGGGAGAGAAAGTGTGGTGGTGGTGGTGGTGGTGGAGTAGGGAGTCCAGATACTTTGAGGTTCTCCTTGATCATCTTTCTAAAGACAATTCACCTCTCTCCAAAGTCAGACAGGGGTTAAAACCTGCAGAGTCACAGTGAGAGCACACAGTAGGGTCTTAATAAAATGTTAGCTTTTCACTGAAGAGCTATGTCATTCACCAGGTACTTTCCTATGCTCTTTCTACTCATCGGTAAGGCCAATATTTGTTATCCTCATTTTATAGATTCAAAAATGAACTCCAGAGCAGTTAAGAAGTGGAGTCCAAGATCACAGAACCAATGTTAAAACTCAGACCTGCCTAATGCCACACCCTCTCTGCTTTCCGCTCCTGCTGCTACCTATGGATGCTTGAATCATCTCTGCACCACAAGTCAGGTGCTGTTAACCACTGCCACTTCCCGCAACTGTCACCTTGACAGTTTGAACAAAACCACCCTAGAGGATGTGAGGCACCGTTCCCTTCTTTGCTCTTTGATCACTTTTTAAAAAGTCTTTATAGTCTTTTCAACAGTTTTCCTTTTGCCCAGCCTTGGTCACCATTACACTCCTTGAGAAAGACCCAATAGCCTGCTTTAGGAAAAGACACAAGTATTTCTACATTTTAAATGGTGGATAACATAGACAAAAGGTGGGTGGACCTCCTTTGGGTGCACCTAGTTTTTCTAAAATATCACAACTCCAATATTTTGGACCAGAGAATGGAAGGCTGGAATTAGAATTCACAGAGATAAGTGGTGGAGTGGGGGACAGGGTGTTGTGAGGATGAGGAGTCCATCTGGAATGTTCTGTGTGAGGTGACAGACTTACGTAGAGCTGTGGCCGTAGCATAGGACACTGGCTGTGGCATAGGGCCCGGAGTTCATGAGGGAAATAAGTATAGAGGTTATCAACATAGAGTTGGAATTTAAAATTAGGTAGCCAAGGAGAAATGGTCAAAGAAAAATGAGGGCACAGCTGGTTGGGTGGAAGGGGGACTATGAAAGTGGGGAGTCCTGAGAAGGCAGCAACCTACTGAGTCAGATGATGCTCAAAGGTCAAATACAAGACCTAACAAGGATCACTGATATCATTGATGGTCATGACAGAGCTGTTTTATTGGCATGATCAGACGAGTTGAAAAGGAAAGACATGCTATCCTGAAAAGGCTACATACTATATATTCCAACTATATGACATTCTAGAAACTAAGAGTGGCTATATGACCTGCATTTGCCAAAACCCATAGAAATGCACACAGATAGAAACTATGGGCTTTATTTTACAATAACGTATCACTATTGGTTCATCAGTTGTCACAAATGCACTATACTAATGCAAGGTAGTAACGTGTAGCGGAGGGTAGATTATATGGGAACTCCTTATTTTCTGCTTAACTTTTCTATAGAGTTAAAACTGCTCTTAAAAAGAAAAAAAAACCTGTGGAAAATTCACATTATCTGTTAATTCTATGGTTCCTTTTTTAAAAATGTATTTAAATTATGAGGCAAACCTCTTTGGCTCATCTTTTTAAATAGAAATGTGCTTCAGAGATTGAACATACTATTAAGTTTTTCATAGAATTACTGTTTGATCTGAAACATCTTTAACACTTTTTTTTTTCTTTTTGGTAAATGGAGCTTATTGTTGAATGATCAGATGTTTTCTCCCAGATTTTGTATTAACTTAGTATTTTTTTAAGATTTTATTTTTATTCATTTTAGAGAGGGAAGAGAGAGAGAGAGAGAGAGAGAGGGAGGGAGAGAGAGAGAGAGAGGGAGGGAGGAGAGAGAGAGAAGAGGAGGAGCAGGAACCTTCACTTCCCATAAATGCCTTGTCGGGCAAAGCCCAAGGTTTTGAACTGGTGACCTCTGCATTCCAGGTCCAGGCTTTATCCACTGCGCCACCACAGGTCAGGCATAACTTAGTATTTCTAAACCAATCATTACACTTTTATTTGAGTCCTTTGGAGTTTCCGTTCCTGTTCATTAAAATGCAGTGTCTGGCATTTAAGGCCTCCATGATCTAGCCTTCCAAGCTGTGTTCCCTGCGTGTCCTCGCTAGCACCCTCTGTTCCACTGTGGGAGAACCTTTGTTCCCAGTGCATCCTGGGAATGTTCTAATTGGCTGCCTCAGCACATGCCATTCTGTTTAAAATGTGGCTCCCTCTCACCTCTGCTTCTATAAATCCTACTTATCTTGAAGGGCCAGCTTGAATGTTATCTCTAATTTGAAACCATACATGGTAGTCATTGGAATATGTATCTTTTCTTCCTTGCTCCACTCTGAGTGGACCCCTCCACTGACCCTTGACAGGTGCCTGGCACACAGTAGGGAGTCATCTATGGATGAGCAGCTGCCTGGGTCAGGTGTAAAGTGTGGCAGCTGTGTGAACACTATCACAGGCAGTTCTTAAGGCACTGATATTGTTATCAACTACTGTTCACTGAATTTAATAGTTTAAAAAGTAATTTACTTTAGAATTGCTATAGCTACTGGCATACAGCAGCATATGTTATTTTCCTTCTTTACGGAAACAAGCAAAATCATGAGTTCACAAGGAAAAGACTATGATTTAGCTCTGGAGCTTTAAATTCTAATTTCATAGTTATTTAATGGTTCTTTGAAAACAGAAACCTTTACATGGGTAACTTTGTATCTATTTTTTTCTGTAACATTTTATTCAGATTAATCTCTCCAGAAGGAAAAAAAAAGTGTTATTACCTCCAAAATTTTCCAATTTTGCTTTTGATGTAGTTTTAGTGTTTGAAAAAAAGAATTGAGCTACAAGTCAAGCCTCTTGGATTGCAATTCTTACCTTGTCAGTTGTTTTTCTGTAACTTTTGGCAATACTTGGTCTTTTTGAAACTCAGTTTCTTTAAAAAAAAGACTCAGTTTCTTTTACTTAAGAATGAAGAAACTGAATTCAATTAACATTGTTTTAATAGTAAAAATTATGCTTCAAAGTCTTTATATATTAAAATACCCATCATCTCACCCTAACACATTTATTTTCAATTTTGATTATTACACCTTTTGATTATGAATCTTCCTAAGGCCCATTTTAACTGTAAAAGATTGATACTAAGTTTAATACTTGCCCCACAAGAGTTGGCAGACCAGAGTTCTGGTTTTTTTCTAGTTAGAGTATAGCAACTTGAAATAAATTCTTCTAACTTCTATTAACATAAAAGTTTCTATTCTGCATGGTGAGATTATTTGTGCTGCCTCTCTCATTTGACAGCCCTTATGAAGTGCTAGTACTTGTACACTGCAGAGCTGCAGAAACATGCAAGGTACTGTGGTAAATCTCTAAGAGTGCTGGACTTGAAGCTAGAAATTTGGATCACATAGCGAGGGGGAAGAGCTCCCTTTAACAGGATCATCATTATTCAGCCTTGGGAAGAAAAACAGGTTCAACAAAGTTGACTGATGGATCATCTGTTGGGTGCATTCATTTATACTAGGACCTCTTCTCCAGAGAAACCGAGGTCAGTCCTGCTGCATACAGTAGTTTGTGTATCTCACTGGTGTATTGTATTATAATCCTTCTCCCCATTACAGTATATTCAAAATGGTTTGTAAATCAGCAGCAGGGATTATGGGCTCCTGAAAGATAAAAATCTTGTTTGAATACCCTGGGCTTCACACAGTAGGTGCTGTATAAACTTTCCTGATTTTCTCGTGTATTTATTTGCAATGCTTGCTCTCCTACAGCACAAACTAATCTTTTCCTTCCTCTTCTTGGTGCTCCTTGAGCCTATTCCCAGTACAGCTTCTTTGCTTGTCCATCGCTTCCCTTGGGCTGTGAGCCTTCTAAGGGCAGGGACCAGCTTTGATTTGTGTGTGTGTCCCGGAACCCAGCACAACAACTAATACACAATCACAGTTATTCCGTGAAAATACGAGTGGTTGTTAGTTCACCTGTAATTCAGAAGTTTTAATTTGTTTATCACTGACATCTTAAAATGAGGAAATTACATTCTGCTGTATAATGTTACTAAACAGTTAAAAAGAAGATTGCTCTTATGATAAGTTTCTACAAAACTATTTCAGTTTTTGAGATATCTCTGCTTGGATAAGAAAAATGATTATTTTAGACACATTTTACTAAAGGAAAGATCTTAAAATCTTTTAAAATAATGTATAACAATTACTTTTATTATACATGGTTTGAAAAAGAAAATGATTTTTACAGAATAAGTAGCCAGAGCTCTGGTTATGAGTATTTAGCAATAAATGCAATTGTTTATTTACAGAGACTGTGCTAATCTCAGATTGTAAAAAGATGCCCATGGAACCTCTGGACGCCAAGCTAAGTGGATCCCTGGGAGGATTATTCAGCTAATTAAAAGAGAAAAAGGAAAAGGGAAAGTTTAATTTTTTAAAGGAACTTGTTGTACTCCTGTACTATCTAAATTTCCTGTGATTAAAATACGTACTTGTGGCCCTGGCCGGTTGACTCAGTGGTAGAGCGTTGGCCTGGCGTGCGGGGGACCCGGGTTCAATTCCTGGCCAGGGCACATAGGAGAAGAGCCCATTTGCTTCTCCACCCCCCCCCCTTCCTCTCTGTCTCTCTCTTCCCCTCCCGCAGCCGAGGCTCCATTGGAGCAAAGATGGCCCGGGCGCTGGGGATGGCTCCTTGGCCTCTGCCCCAGGCGCTGGAGTGGCTCTGGTCACGGCAGAGCCACACCCAGGAGGGGCAGAGCATCGCCCCCTGGTGGGCAGAGCATCACCCCTGGTGGGTGTGCCGGTGGATCCCGGCCGGGCGCATGCGGGAGTCTGTCTGACTGTCTCTCCCCGTTTCCAGCTTCAGAAAAATACAAAAAAAAAAAAAAAATACGTACTTGCAATTGTCACCAAACAATACCAAACCTCCTAGCAAATAAACAACATCTTATCAACAAAAGTGTGAGGAGGGATGTGGGCATGGGTGTGTTTCTATTTGTATGTGTCCTTGTGCATTACAGGATCATTTTACCAAAAAGATTACCATAAAATGTATAATTTTAAGGTCTGGTCAATTTCAATGTATTTTCAAGTTTTTGTATTTAGCAAACAAAGTATACCTAATAAAATAATTTTGAAAGTACACTGTAATTTGTAATTTGTATTTAGACTACTAGTGGAATTTACAATAAAATATGCAGATTTAAAAAAAATATTATTGATTTGAGAGAGAGAAATGGGGCTAGAAGTAGGAATTATCAACTCTTGCTTCTCTTATATGCCTGATTGGGCAAACCTGGGGTTTCCAACTGGTGCCTTCAGCATTGCAGGTCCATGCATTATCCACTGCACCACCACAGGTCAAACAAAATATGTGGATTTTAATCATCTTAATCATTTGACATTCTAATATGATTTAGCGCCTTATTGAAATGTAAGCATTTGCATTTATTTCAGCCAATCTCCGATAATTCATACAAAGCATGTATCTCCATTCATTTCAATATCTGAATCACAGTGATTTTTCAACTCAGACTTCTCACTTGTTCTATTTATAGAGACCTACTGTTTCAATAAAACAGTATTAATGTGTTATCGCTAAAGTGAATTCTTCACACCAACCAGCTCAGACACTTCAATCTCCTTTAAAGGCTTAGTTGACATTTTTAATTTTTTTAAATTGCAGAAGATATTAGATAAGAATTAGATCCCTTCATATATACACAGCCCTGGCCTTAAGCACTGATATGACAAAAATTAGGGTTTGCCAAAACCAGACTCACTGATCTTGTGTAAAGGGAACATTTTTGTGATTGCTTTATTGTCACCTTTTCCCGGAGGCTTCCTGTTAAAGGTATTTAGAGGAAGCTCTGTTCTTAGGATCTGTTGAGGCTGCTGGTGCCAAAGGGGCCATTAGCCCAGAATCAGAGTCAGAGTCAGAAGTTTGGCTCCGAAAAGAGAACGGAGGAGAGGGGTAATGTAGCCAGAAGCAATGTCATTTGTATCCAGAAGGAATATGTTTCAAATCTTATGATACTGTTTCTAAAAATATAAAGAACTGTGATAGAAAATGATCATGTAGGTGTCCTCTCTGTTATTGATTATTGTAATTATCAGATGCACACTGTCCCACATTTCAACATCTCTGGCGCTAGGAGGCATCTAACTGTCTTGAGGTTATAATCTGATTGGCAGCGTTTTCCTTTCTTAGCAGTGATTACATTATGGTGCATTATTCAATTGATGGTAGCTTCCATTCAATCAGATATGACTGGGTAAATATATATATTCCAGGTGCAGAACTATAATTAAAGGGGACAAGCTGATCCCTTAAGGATTTTATGAGTTTGTCTATAGTCTATTTCACGATTCATCCAATAACAAATGATTAAGTGTTATTGTTAGATGCTATGGATAATTAACAAAGGCCCTCCTCTCACAGAACATACAGCAAGCTGGAAAGACAACTAGATATTTAATTATACTATCATGTGGTATGTAGTAGAAGCAAAGGTTTTTGGGTCTCTGGGGGAGGGGGTCCAATTTAGTCCTGTAGGTTTCTTGGAAATGACATTCATGTGGGGACTTGAGGGGCAGCAGCAGTGTGAAAAACTTAAGCCAGCCATGCCCCGGCGACATCAGAGAATTGGCACAACAGAGGGGCTGATGGCCGCTCAATAATCGCGAGGACAGGACTATGTTCAGCTCATTTCCATGCCTTGATACTGTACTTGCTTTGAGAGCGAATACAGTTCTCCAGTCACGGACTGCTCTGAATAAGCAATGTAGTCTGGCTCTAGTATCATCATGGTAACCATTGCAGATATCTTTCTTCTCAAGTTTTTAACATGAGTTCAAATAACCCTATTTTGTGTTTCATACCACAGAACAGTGTAGGTTAAAAAAAAATAGCATTTTGATTTTAAACATAAGCTGCTTTATCTTATAAAATGTTTATTATAAAGGGCACATGAAAGTTCATCGAGTTTAAAATCCGGTGGGAAGTGTGTTGGATGGAGGAGGAGAAACACAGGCTGGGGAGCTTCCACCCACGAAGTCTGATCCATAGCTGCCAGCTGTGGCCCAGGAGCCCAGGCATCAGAACAGCATCAGGTAAGAAAAATAGGCCAACTAGGTCCACATGTGTATCTCATTGACATCCCCACTGCCTACTAGTTAAGGAAACAGATCAACAAAAGTCCTGTGAGTTTACCACTGCCTTTACTGATATCATCATGATGGAAGAGTTCCACCATCTTCTGTCATTCCTGACAATACATTGAAAGCCACTGGAGGTCCTATTTTTGTTACAGGGAAGTGGCTGACTCCCTCCCCTGTTCAGCCATTGTGCCCACTGGACTTCATTTCGAATAGGAAAAGAAATCTTGCCTGTGAAGGAAGTCACGACAGAAGACCCTGCCTTCTAGGCTAACTAAAATGTTTCTAGGAAGGAGAGACCTATAACTTAACTGGGGGAGGGGGGCATTCTATATTTATATTCCTAATAACCAAAGATAGTACTCTCATTTGAGTAGAGTAGTAAGAAATCATCTGATTTCACTATATACCTAAAAGCCATGAAAATAACAGACTCGCTTGCATCATTCATTTGACAGTTATCAAAGCCTTTTTAGACAACTCTTGGATTTAACGTTGAAAGGGTTGGGTGGGAAGGAAATGGACTTACATTTAGACAGCCTAGGTGGCGTATTATTTTAGAGCATGAGATTTGAGGACAAAGGTCTGAGCTGAGCATAGGATTTGCCATTTACTAGTTGTGGGAGTTTGGATAAATTAACCTCTTCGGTTTATCTCTACAATATTGATCATCATTCCAAAATTGTCCCTTTTTCTAAGATTGAAGTGAAATAACACAGTTAAAGTTCTCGGCACAGAGGCTCACACAATACTAAATATGTGCCTGCCCATCATTAAGTTGTTACATTTTCTCTGTTGTCTGTTTGACCTTGGTCCCCTGGGAGGTGAATTCTGCCACTTGGACATGACCAGTGGGAGAGCCTAACACCAAATTAAGAGAATGGGAGGAAACGGAGCATGCGTTTCCCCTGCTCCCTCCCTGCTGGGCTTCAGCTTGGGCAGGAGCTGCCTTCCTCCTCCTAGGCCAGAGCTCTAGCCCAAAGGACCCCGTCCTGCTGCTCCAGTTCTAGGTCAGGCAGACAGGGCTCCCTCCTCAGGCCAGACTCAGTAATTGCTCTTCTCCCTCCTGTCCTTAGGTGCTCTCTACCTTGTCAGTCCCTCTGTCAACAGTCCTTCTATTAAACTTTCTTTAGTTATGTCCTTTATATGTGCCACTAGTTGCTTGCTGGTACTTTGACATACAGAAAATAACAATAACGACTTTATTTGGACATCAGGGAGGATATTTTTCCTAACGAATCATTTTTAAATATTGGAAAACACTAATACAAGATAGTCCTAAACCTAATGGAAATTTATTGGGATGGTGGTAGTTTGTTGTTGAGAATGTAAACCCAGTTTTGAAAGGTAGAGAGTTTGTTTGATGGCAGTGGGTGCTGGGAAAGAAGAGTGGATTTTTTTTTTTCGTGCATAAAACAACAAGATCATATCCACCATGACAAAGTCAGTAGTAAGAGGATTGTGGGCAAAGTAAGGAAATAGGACTGCTTTCGTGGGAAGCTGATGTTCAGGGGTTTTAATACGCGGAACAATGGTCTCCCAAAGATGACCATGTCCCAGTCCCTGGAAGCTGTGAGTATGCTGCCTCACAGGGCAAAGGGGGCTCAGCACCTGTGATTGAATTGAGGGTCCTGAGATGGGGAGATGAGCCCGGATGTCTCAGGTGGGCCCAAGGTAACAAGAAGGATCCTTAGGAGAAGCAGGCAGCAGAGTTGGAGTCAGGGAAGGAACTGTGACAATTAAACTGCATCAGAGGGGGCAATCAGAAGATGCTCCTCTGCTGGCTGTGCAGCGGAGGACGGAGCCACAAGCCATGCAGTGCAGGTAGCCTCTGGAAGCCTGTCCTGGATTCTCCCCCACAGCCTCTGAAGAAACACGCCTCTGCTGACCCCCAGTTTTAGCCCGGTGGGACTTCTGACTACAGAAGGAAGGATTTCTGACTACAGTTCCAAGGAAGCTGACAATATATTGACTCACTGGAAACCAGCAAAGAAAGAGAAGAAGTCAATTTTCAGATCCTTGCATGGTGAAATAAATGGGCACACATACGGCACATATGAGGAAACTGGATTCTCACACAGTAACTTTTTAGATTTGAAATTTCAATATGATTGAGTACCATAGAGATACCGGCTAGTGAATCTGTCTTGTTTTAAACCAAATGATCTGTGACAATTTGTTACAACAGCAACAGGAAACTGATAGAAGGGTCGAAGGAGATCAAGGGTGCTAGATCAGGGCAAACCTGGAACGGTCAGTTGAAAATTCTGGGTTTTATCTAAAGACAACAAAGAACCACCAAAGTTTTTCTGACTGAAGACTAAGATATAGTGGAAACTACTTGTTAGCAAGGTAGATGAGAGGTTGGGCTCAGACTGGAGATGGGAAGAGCTCTCTCTACAGCAGTGCGCATGAGTGGGGTGAGGGGTGGACTCTCTGCCCTGGTGAGCAGGTTCCAAGGAAACTGACGATATATTGACTCACTGGAAACCAGCAAAGAAAAGGAAGAAGTCAATTTTCAGATCCTTGCATGGTGAAATAAATGGGCACACATACAGCACATATGAGGAAACTGGATTCTCACACAGTAATTTTTTAGATTTGAAATTTCAATATGATTGAGTACCATAGAGATATATGCGCATAGACACACACAAAAGGGACTTAACTGTTATAATTTTGAAATATCCCTGCACTATTTTCCTTTAAATCCCTTCCTGGCTTCAGAAAGGCACATTACCACAATGATTGCAGAAAACCCACAGGATGTAACTTGTGACAGTTTTAGGCATGGAGAAATAAAACAGCAGACCTCAAAAAACACTTCTATATTTATATGTAAATATAGAAATAATTATAGGTATACATAATAAAATTAATATAAATAATATATATGGAATTGTAACTTCTTAACCTTTATTTTTTTAAGCCTCCTTTTTGTGTTTTTAGAGGGTATGCAAATATCATTTGATCATTTCTGCATTCATTACTACTTATTTGGTAAAGTGAAAAGGAAGTAGTATGTGCATACTCAGTAGGCTATTCAGATTTTTCATAGCAAATACAGGCAAGGGACCTCCAAAAAAATTTGAGCTGAAAGAAGCATCACAGGTCAAATGTGTAAAGGGCAGTGACAGTAGCTGATAAATTAAACCACTCACTACTGTCTCTAGAGCAGTTCAGGGGTTATCACTGTTTGGGTTACTGGACATTTCCTGAGTAGTGGGAAATGTTTAGATGAAAAGTCAGTAGCTCATAATTAACTTCTTTACAGCATCTCAAAAAAACAAAACAAAACAAAAAAAACAACCCAAAAAACAAACAACTCTGCTTGCAGATAATCCATTTCTAAGTGATCTTAAAGGTTAACAATGCTTGGCCATCTAACCCTGGCTAAACCGGCTGGATCACCCCCATTGTTAGTGGTAAAATGCTAAATGAATTAACTAGTACTAATAAACTAAGCATGCCAGCACTGAAGACACTAGACAATTGAATACTGATGATATATGCTAAAGTCAACAATTACGATCAATTAAGCCATTAATCAGGTCATTAAAAAGAACCCCACAAAACTGCACCCATCTGCCTTCTATCACTATTACTACTTTTCCTTCTCATTCAATAACTGGTTAAAAACAAAACAAAATAACCCAGGGGTTAATCATTTGGAAAATCTTGGAAAACACTAGGCTCCAACCTTTTTCTAAATGAATATAATTCTGCATCTCCACTGTTTTTTAAGCCTCTCCTCAAAAACACCTATTTATACACAAATAACAATACTATTTTTGCATTTTTTAAAAGTCAGCTCTGTAATATTTACAGAGTGCATGTTCTCTATTCCTTCGTCAATTTCAAAAAGCTCCTCCTCCTGGACACACTTCAGGGCAAGGAGCAGCTTGGCCTTCTCCTTTCCCCTCTTCCTGTGCCGCAGAAAAGTCTGGGATACTTGACAGCCAGAAAGTGCAGTCCTGCCCCGCCTTGAGCAACCTGAGGGTAGGAACTTTGTCTTCAAGTCAGGCGCCCTCTAGTTACCTCCTTCCCAAAGAAGGGGTGGGGGGAAGCCCCACAGCCAAGTCTTCACAAACCGTGCAAATTGTCAAAACAACTTGAATTTGAAAAGCTAGTTTCTACCTTGTCAAGCTCTCAGCACTGCCTCCCTCCTACCGTGGGGTGGAAGGTAGTGAAACGTCTAAAAGACTAATTCCGACCAAAAGCAAGACGCAAGCACACTCCTTTCCGTCTCCCAACCTGCCCAGAGGACCCGAAGCGCCCGACAGTGGGTCCGCGCTGCCCCTGTAGTCCCGGCTACAGCTCCGCGCACCTCCCTCTCCAATCCCCGGGCCCCGCGCGCCGGAGATGCTCAAGTGGAGCGGCGGGGTCACTCACCAGTGAGGAGCCAGCCGCAGGCAACAGCCGCCCCTGGGCGGGCACCGAGCCGGGGGCCCATGGCCAGAGTGGCCGCGGCGCTGGGGGACGCGCTGGATCGCAGGGCAGGACACGACAAGACCGGGCGCGGGAGCCGCGCGCGCTGGGCCACTCAGCTCGCGCGCCTCTGTGGGTCTCAGCCGCTGCCCCGCGAGGCGGGTCGTCCAGGAGGCGCAGAGTGATTTCCCGTGTTTTCCACCAACGCCTCTAAGTTCGCTCCACGCTTGTCACATCCCAGACGCAGTGCCACGCCGCCCGCCCCTTCGCGCTTCTGCTCTCTGAAGTGCCTGGCAGCCTCCCAGGCTCTGTCCGAGACATGGACAAATAAAGCCAGCTTCGCGGGTCCGTGTTTAGGCTAAAGTCCACAGTCTGCGAGGCAAACCTTAAAGGGACATCTGCCTTTCATGGAGAGGGTGATCCCGCGGGCCGTGCCAACTCCCCAAGGTAGTAGGAAGATGGGCAAGGGCTGGACCTTCGCGAGAAAGTGCCAGCCCCGTGGCTCCGCCTTCACACCCCTCGCTTCTCCCCGGCCTCGGGCAGGGAGGGCACTTGGAAAGAGCCGGGGCTCCTGGGCCCTAAGGGGAGTCTGCTTTCTTGGGTCCGACTGCGGAGCAGGCGGCAGACCCGCTGCAGGAGTCAGCCGGTCCCGGACCCCGGTCCCTGCCCCGCGCCCCGGTCTCTGCCCTGCGCGGACTTGGATTTGACCGCAGTCGCCGCGCGCTAGGATGGGCGGATCCGGCGCGCGGAGGCACACCCACCCCGGCACGCCCACTCAGGGCTCTGCTTCCACTTAAACCCGGTTTGCTTCGTTGATGGTGATTCGTGATTAAAGGGGCGTTTGCAGATAGATACGTTTTCTTTTGGGACAACTGTGATAAGGGGGAGAAAAGGAGAAACAGGACTGGAGGGTGGGGGGGGGGGGCGGGGAAAGAACAAGCTAAAGAACGAGGTGCCAGAGAGAAGCGGGAGTGCGAACAGCCCCTGCAGCGATGGAATGTGTGTGGGCTATTTGTGTAAGCTGAATTAGGATGTTTGTACACTGGAAATTGAAGCTAATAAAGAGCTCAGGGCGCTGTTGCTGCCTTTTCTTTCTTTCTTTCTTTTTCTATTTTTTTCCTTCTTGCTACAAACTGTTGTAAGAACATGAAGTCATGTCCAAGTTACTCCCCCCACTCCCACTCACACTGTTTCAGCTGGATCTTTGGTGTCCGTCCCTGGGAGACCCAGTCTCTCCTCTGGTGAGTTATACAAGCTCCCCGAGTCAAGAGCCACATTCATAGTACCTAATACTTCCTATTTTTATTAAAGCTGCTGTGTGTGTGTGTGTGTGTGTGTGTGTGTGTGTGTGTGCGCGCGCGCGCTTTCGAGAATTTCAAAGGAAGGGAAGGAGTAGGGTCAGTGGCTTTGTGTTTACAAGTGGTGGAGGTCATGCACCGGATTCAACTCTGTTCAGTTCAATTCAACTCCTAATTGAGTCTCTCCAGCAGTTCTGGGGCCAGCAGGACAAGAGTGCCACCCAAAGGAAGATTCCTTTCCTATAACAAAATACAGGTGACACGGTACAGGTAATCCAAGGGAAAGGAGGAGAGAAGCCCACAAGAATGTTAAAATAAATCGCCAAATAGAAGATTGCCGAGGCCAAAAGTTACAGAAGACAGAAGTTAAAAAGGTTAATGAAGATCAGAAGTGGGCTGGGCCAAGTTGAGAAGTGAAGGCCATCAGCTCACAGTAAGGTGACCTGTAGAATTCCTCTTTGAATTGACATATTTGAAGTGACTCACTACCTAGTAGATACGTTGAAAAATCCTCTTTCTTCTTTTCCTTGTTTCCAGCTCTCTCTCTCTCTCTCTCCATATATATATATATATATATATACACACACACATATGTATATATGGTGTTATCTTCAGAACTGTGCAAATAGACCTCTAGCAAAATTGCATTGTGTCGGCTCATAGCTCAGTCTCCCCAGATTCTCATAGTTGAGCCTGGTTACCTAAGCTTTCTTTGCCGGCATTCAGAGCCCTCCCAGCTCAACTGTGCTCTCTGGTCTCTCTCCCATCTTTAATTTGGTAGTGTCCACCTGCCTCCTGCTGTTCCCTGAAAGGGAAGAGAAAAAAAAAAAAAAAAAAAAAAAAAAAGACCAAAAAGCTTTGCTGTGAATACATTTCCCAAACATCCCATCTCCCTGTCTCTGGTCTCACTTGGGTTTTATGCCCCTCAGGGCTTTGTACAATAATTAATAAATACTGATGACTTGATTAAGGCTTAGACATTTAAAATTATAATAAATATTTGATTTAAAATGTGGGTTTTTTCTGTTTTCTTTTTTATTGAATTTATTGGACTGACATTCGTTATCAAAATTATATAGATAGGTTTCAGGTGTGCAATCCTGTAATACATCCTCTGTATATGGTATTGTGTGTTCACCATCCCAAGTCAAGTCTCCTTCCATCACCATTTATCCCTCTTTTTGGCCCAGTTTTCAAGAATAGATTATAGTGTGCATATATCTGTGTGCATATGTATATATGTGTATGTACACATACATATGTGTATACGTATATGGACATCTAGAAAAATGCAATATATTGAAAAAATAAAAGAAATTATAAAGTTATCTCTTATTGAAATAAAGTAGGTTAAATATGATCAATGCTTTAATTACTGGAAACTTTCTCTTTCTTTTTTTGGGGTTAATGAATACTTTGACTTTGAATGTTTTGTCTCCTCTAGGACTTACAAACTAATGGTGATCAACACCACGACCACTGTTAAAGTTAACTTCATATGTGTGATGAGTCTTATGGCAATCTTTATTGATCTTCATGTCAAATCATAGCAAGTGTCAAGATGGAGAAATTAGCTATCGCTGGAGAATTACGTTTAGCATAAGTGCTCATCTTCTGAACTTCAATATATCTAAATACAAATCAATGTCAGGCAAGCTGTTCTCTTAATTTTATCCTGACTGATAGGAAGACATGCTGTTGAATAAAACTAACACTTCGAGGAGATAAAAACTAGGATCCCAAACTGGTGACTTGATGTGAAAAGTTCTCTAGACTTACTAGCATATACTCTTCTGTTTTCAGTGACGGTTAATCTGATCAGGTCCTGTTTAGGGTTTTGAGAAATGTGGGTGAAAATTAAAAGGACACTAAGAGGTTAGAGACTGCACTTCAAGTTTATGAAGTGAGGCAAAAGTAATTGGACTTATGGCCAATCACCTCAAAAATAAAAGTGTGTCTTTTGTACGAAGATATTCTCCTTAAAGGGTACCTAATTTACTACATGAAAGTACCAGAACAAAGTAAGATTCTGGAGCCGGACTGCTGGGATCTGAGCCCCGGAACCAACACGCGGCAGCTGTGTCACTCAGGAAACGTGTCTAGTGACTCAGAGCCTCAGTATTCTCAAATATAAAATGGGGGTGAAAACAATGGCCTTTCTCTGGAGATTGCTGTGGAGGTTAAATGAGACAGGGCTACAGAACATTTAGAACAATGCCAGGATTAAAAATACGTTCTTAATAGAAATGCATCATTCTTCTTGGTCAGGGGCCCCCAAACTTTTTACACAGGGGGCCAGTTCACCGTCCCTCAGACCATTGGAGGGCTGGACTACAAAAAAAACTATGAACAAATCTCTATGCACACTGCACATATCTTATTTTAAAGTAAAAAAACAAAATGGGAAGAAATACAATATTTAAAATAACAAACAAGTAAATTTAAATCAACAAACTGACCAGTATTTCAGTGGAAACTATGCTCCTCCACTGACCACCTATGAAAGAGGTGCCCCTTCCAGAAGTGCGGCGGGGGCCAGATAAATGGCCTTAGGGGGCCGCATGTGGCCCGCAGGCCGTAGTTTGGGGACCCCTGTTCTTGGTCATAGATCAGCATCAGATAGAGGAAACCGGGCAAGGCCTGTGTGTGGTGGGTCCTCTTAGAATTGATGTAATTTGCTAAGCATCAGAAGGGAACTTGATTGTTTTACTAAACACATCTCTATCAACTCCTTTTTTTTCTCCCCTGAAATCCTTACCTTTAGAATATTTACTTTGGATCTGGGAATTATCTTGAAGATATCCCTATAAAATGGGTATATGTGAAGCATCAGGACCCATTATGACATTAACAAGGATTTGCTTTTCAAATCAGCTAGCTGTCAAAGGGATATACAGTGTGTCCGTAAAGTCATGGTGCACTTTTGATCGTCACAGGAAAGCAACAAAAGATGATAGAAATGTGAAATCTGCACCAAATAAAAGGAAAACTCTCCCAGTTTCATACCTATTCAGTGCAGTTCGATGTGGGCTCATGCACAGATTTTTTAGGGCTCCTTAGGTAGCTATCCCGTATAGCCTCTATGGACTCATCACTGACTGATGGCCTACCAGAATGGGGTTTCTCCACCAAACTGCCGGTCTCCTTTAACTGCTCATCCCACCGAGTTATGTTATTCCTATGTGGTGGCGCTTCGTTATAAATGCGCCGATATTCACCTTGCACTTTGGTCACGGATTCGAATTTAGCGAGCCACAGAACACACTGAACTTTCCTCTGTACCGTCCACATCTCGACTGGCATGGCCGTGGGCTGCCCCACTGTATACACAGTGTTATGTCATTATCTGTGCATGCGCACATGCTGCCACATCATCCTACAGAAACTAGGAGGGTTTTCCTTTTATTTAGTGCAGATTTCACATTTATATCATCTTTTGTTGCTTTCCTGTGACCAGTCAAAAGTGTACCATGACTTTACGGACACACTATATATAAAAAAGGAAAGAACAATAAGAGAAGACAATTTCACTAAGGGGTCAGGACTAGAAGAAGGTCTAGAGCCCTTTAGGAGTGAGAGAATTGGTTCTCAAGGCCACAGGATAAATAAGGTTCTTCCACCAGGAGCAAGGGCAGTGTCAGTTTTACTGAACGATAAGTAATTTAAAAATTGTCTGTTAAAAAGGACAAATTTATTTACATTAAAAAAATGCAGAATGTTATATATTTTTTAACAAGTTAACTCTGAGTGTCCCAGTCCATTTGAAGATAGCATCACTTTGTGTTTGACCCTCTTCCCTGAACCTAAAGTGTTGAACGTAAGTGGTGCTGTCCGGAGCCGCTTCTGTTTTGGAAAAGATTTCAGTAAGATTGAGACTTCTAAATGTTACCATGTATTGATATGTGTTCAGGGGATGGCACTCCAAACCCCATGGTGGCAACCAGAGGGCTAACCTACACGGGCCTCTGAGTCTAGTTCAGAGGTTTTGAAATTCTTGCAATGTCTTGGACTCCGTGGCAAAAATGAGTAGGACAGTTGACTTTCTTCTGAAAATCTGCGGTCCATTAACTTCTTTCACTCGTAATTAGGAACAGGAAATGAGCAGTTCTGTCCTCACTTCTAACATTGACGCATTTCATTTGAAGCCTGTCAAAGTCAGCAGATTAGTACTCTATTCGTGGTACTACCAGAACCTGAGATTGCTTCTTCTGTAACCAAAATAAAGGCACAGTGATGTGGTGCTTGACCTTCAGCACCAACCAACCATTTTTTTTTATTTCTGGGGGTGGGGGGAGTGGGGGGGGTTATTGCATAATGTTCTTGGGAATGTTTTTTCACTTAAAATGTAAAATAGGCCTGACCTGTGGTGGCGCAGTGGATAAAGCGTCGACCTGGAAATGCTGAGGTCGCCGGTTCGAAACCCTGGGCTTGCCTGGTCAAGGCACATATGGGAGTGGATGCTTCCAGCTCCTCCCCACCTTCTCGTCTCTGTCTCTCTCTCCTCTCTTTCTCCCTCTCTGTCTCTGTCTCTCTCTCCCTTTCTCTCTCCTCTCTAAAATGAATAAATAAAATTTAAAAAAAAATTTTTTAAAAATAAATAAAATAAAATGTAAAATAGGTGTTCCTCCCGCCCTATTTCCTGAACCAGTCTGTGCCAGAAACCCGGTCCAAAGACATTTGGGCAACCGGTACTGATAAAAAGAAAAAAAAATGTAACTTTAGAATTCTGGTGAGGTACAGTCCTCAACTCTGTAGGAAACTTTCTTAAAACTTGTTGGCAGATGTGGACAGGGGTGACACACGAGGGATGCAGTGAGGGCGGGGGTCCAGGGTGGCGCCCTGGCTGGAACTCGGTCGATGGCTCTGTCTGACTCAGAATAGCCACTACTGGAGAGCAGGGCCGTTTTAGCTGTGTTGCTGGATCCCTTCATTTGAAATGTGAATTAATTATCTTTTAGCTGTTGGGCAAATCTAGGATTATTTGAGCAGGCTGATTTAGCTGTTTTCCTTTAAACAATATCTTATTTATTTATTTTATTTTGTTTTAATTGGGGGGGGGCACCAGGACCAACAATCACCAGCTGCCCAGACACACAAAAAATTGTTTCAGGAATCTCTGGATGTCAATTCCTCAAGTAGAACACTCAAGCTGCCCTACGTGTGCCCCTCATGACAGAAGACTTCTTTTTCCCTTAACCAATTTCTGAAATTTCAATTGAGTAGGTGGGCTCTAAACATCCCAGGATTGAAACAAATGCATTATTAGTTCATGATAAAACTAAGAAGATTGGCATTTCCTGTGACAGGACCAGGTCACTAAATATCTTTGTGGGGAAATGCTCTTCAGGATTCGAATAAGAAGCAAATGCATCAAGAGGAAGTGTGTCTATAATTTGGCTCTAAGATAGAGACACTAAATAACTTGTTTTACAATCATGTGGCTATTTTTCCATTTGCTCTGCCAGACCATAACTGGTACCAAGGTAGGCAATTACTCATTTTCATTGTCGGCAGCACCTGCCCTCTTGCAATTCATTCATTCAGATGGTCACGGAGTTTCTTCAGTCCAGAAGGAAGTCTACGCCCTGGGGACTCAGGGGTGTTCAAGTGCGTGGCCCTCACCTCAAGGACATTGCCAGCTACTATGCACAGAACGATATGTCTAATTGTGTCTGATGACCCCTAGAATAAAAGACAACATCAACCGGGTTTCATAGAGATGATAGCCATGGAATTTAGCTTCTCAGAAAGTGGGCTGAGGGTTTCACAGGTGGAGAAAGAGGGTTGGGGGCCTTCTGGGCCTGGGCACCATGGCATGGCTGAGTAGGACAGAATAAATTAGGGTAGGCCAGTGAAGCTGGGACTGGATTTGAAAGGATCTTAGAAGGATGCCAAGGAATTTGGATTCATTGCAAGCACAGAATATTTTCGTAGCTCTGAATGACATATTCAAAAATGTTTTGGTATTTTCTTTTATCCTCTTTTAATTTTTACTCCCTCTTATTTGTTTCCTGAAGTGGCTGGATTTAATCTCCTATTTGTTGTAGAGGAAATGAAATCTGTTAAATCCATGAAGTTTAACACCATGAAACTTCTATCCCCTGGATTTTTATGCAATGCCTTGTGTAAAGAAACATTATTATTTATTGTCAGTAAGCATGATATATGCATCACCAGAATAAGGGTAGAAATTGGACATTTGTGTCCGATAAAAGAACAGTAATAGTCTAGAAGAAGAATTTTTTGTGGTTCTTTTAAAATGTAACAAAGATGAAAATAAAGCCACTTATGGTGATGCCTAAAGAAGTTTTAGATACCCCAATTGGACATCATATAATAGGTATTTAAAAACCAGTAAAGCTATTCTGTCAATACTGGACATTGTAAGCATTTTGGTCCCTAAGTTGATTACCGAGATGAAGGAAGGCACGAACGCACAGTCATCCCAGTCCGCTCTGTGAGGCGGGGACAGCACAACGGAGGAGGCCTCAGGACTGTTCACGGACCACAGCCATGACCAGTGCACCTCTCTCTAGGACAGGAAAGTGCAGGCAGCCAAGAGGATGGAGTCAGGGACCGCGAGTTCAAAGCCACTAAAGGTGCCAGGGGAAAGCGAGGACGAAGAGCCAGTGTGAGTAGGGCAGTGAAGACAGAAGCCTTGTGGAGTGAGGTTTGAGCTGGAAGCTGGGGACAATTTAACACCAAGGCCCTAATGACCAGGACTGGGGCCCAGACACGCTGCAAAGGAATCAGAGAAGAATTGTACATGCCTGTTATGCAGTTACGGCCAAATTTATCTGAACTGACAAGTCGTTGTGCTATGAAGTGTATTATTTAGGCTAATAAAAATGATAATAATAATGGTTAACTAGATGTTATATTGCAGGAAAGAATTTCACAGTCACAAAAATGAGGCGTATGAAAAAGGAAACTATTTTTTATGAGAATACATACATCTCTCTCTCACATCCCCAGTGTACCGTACTGAGAGATAATTCAGTGTTTCCTCATCCTTTTTCTTCCTCTGAAATGGATTTTATTTTTATTCTTTTTTCCCTAACTTAAATCTTGCTGGGAAGAAAAGGAAAATGAAAATTTAAGAAAAAAAAGTTTTCCAGTTCAAAGAGCTACGGAAAGTTGCTAAACTCCTTTCATGAAAAAGAGTCACAAAAGTTATAAGAATGGAGAGGAATTGGGGGATCCAAAGATGGGGTGGATCTGGTCCTCGAATGATCGCAAAAATAAAGGTGGGACGCATCCAGATATGGCCCAGGTCACACTTGAAGCAAGCCATCGTTTGCCAGCACCTAGCAGCTGGACCAGCGCCTATTCAGTGCCTTCCCTTTGTGCACAGGTCCACCAGTGCTCTGAGTAAGCAGTGTATCACCATCTCTTAAGTGACTTATGTGTCCCCCATCAGCTGTAGCCAGCTGTTGTGCTGTCCTGCGCATGGCCTGGCTCACCCCACCCAGAAAGACAACATAACTGTCAATAATCTAGGCCACTTAGAATGTCCTAAGGTGGGCTCTGAGTACCTAGTCCGAAGGTGGCAATGTAGAAAGGAAAATAATCACTCCTGCCCACCCATCACACCTGTGCTTACAGGGGACTGATCAGAACTAGATTAAAATCGTTAATTGAGTTGGGACATAAAAAAATGCATCACTAACACATTTATAAAAAGCAAAGTACATTAAATTAGTGTACGAACTATGTTCAGTGCTTAGCAAAATGAGACCTTAAAGAGCTTATGAGGTGAAATGATTAAGAAAAAAAAGTCATAGACAGAGAACAGTATGCTGATTACCAGAGGGAAATGGGATGGAGGTGGGGAGACAGAAGAAAGTGAAGGATGGATAGATGGTGATGGAAGAAAACTTGACTCAGGGCGGTAAACACAATACAATATACAGATGATATAATATAGAATTGCACACCTGAAACTTGTATAATTTTATTAACCAACATCACCCCAATAAATTCAATAAAATAGTTCTTAGAAACAGACCTGGGGGAAGGGGAAGAAATAAAAACAAAAGAAACAGGCCTGGGAAGTTATAAACTATATATACCTGGAATCTGACTCTATCATAACTAGATATTTATGTTTATATCTTACAAAATCTTATGTCATTATTTGCAATGACTATCTTGCCTAAACACACAAAAACAAGAAGAATACAAATTTTTGACATAATTTCAATCTGGCTAGAGTAACAATGTTTAGATTTTCTTATCATCTCCACAATTCTTATTGTTGAGATTGCTGTGTATTTTATGTTACTAAACATTAGGACAAGAAAATTAAAATTTTGTATTTTGTGGTTAGCAAAGTTAACCCTTCTGAGTAAATATGGTATTTTTATTTCATGAAAATGTCCTAATGAAAGATTCATTTTGTGTGGATGATAGTAGAGGACTATATTTGTGCAACATTAGAACAAACAAGAGGGAGAAGTCTTCCTGGAACCACAAAGTGAGCACCTCCGAACACCTGCTCCTCCATAACAACCCACAGGACATTGGCAAGAGTCTGTCAGACTCACCCTTTTCACAGATCTGAGGTAAAAACAAAGAGTTGCAAGAATTTTCAAAATCAAGAAAACCAGTGGAATCTCAACAGACTGGCGTGTTCACGTGCCCTGTTCCCTTCCCCTTCCTCTCAGTTCTGCGTGACCTGGAACACAGACGGCCCCGCACCTAGAGTGACTGTGGAAATAGGCCGTCTAGCAGCCACTGCAGTCAGCAGGACAGTTTTGGACCTGAGTTCTTTGTCCCAAACAGCAGCCCCCTGAAAAGCTCTATTCTCAAGGCTGGCCTTTATTTGGGCTGACTCAGAGCTAACACTGTGAAAGTAACCCTATTGTACAAGAGCATTTGTTCAAAAAAATCAACCCTGGCCATCGGTTAGCACAACAACAGCCTGAGGCAGCACTACCAGTAGAAGCTAACGAGAGGCTGACCAAAAAAAATGCAAATGGGAGAAACTGGGTAATAAGATGTCAATAGTGGACTTGAAAATGTTCCACATGTTCATGAGACACTAAATGGTCATGTGCTTGTGAAAGGCTGTGTGTAGTTTCAGAAAAGACCTGAGAAGACCCTCAGTTCTCATCTCTGGCTGACCTTGAAAGCAGGAAGTAAAGGCTAAGGCAGAGTTGAAACAGCCTACTGGAGCATTGAAGATGGTCCCCCACCCCCACCCCAGGCAGAGGGAGCCCTTTGCAAAGGCTAGGATACTTAATGTTTCAAGGCGCTAAGATGAAATCTCTGTTTAATCATTGAGTGACCATTAAGCTAATCATGCAGAGGCTCCAACAACCATAAAAACAAAACAAGCCAAAGAATAAAAAATTTACAGAATTATTTCAAGGAAATCACTCAAGAAACACACAGCAGCAGCAACAAGAGCAGACAGTATAACTACAAACATCAGGGAGTGAGGAATCAGCTTTCCATAATTGCCATATTTTAAACATTTGGTTTCAAGAAGAAAATGACATGTAGAGAAACAAGAAAGTATAGCCTAAACACAGGAAAACAGCACCAATAAATGCCCCTTAGGAATCCTGAATGGTGGACTGGTTGGAGAAAACTTCAAATCAGTAATAATTGAAGAGAACCGAAGAAGCCATGTCTGAAGAATTAAAGTATGAGAATGGTGCTTAACCAAGCATAGAATAGCACTGAAGAATAGATATTATTAAAAACATAGGAATTATAATGTTGATAACACCACAGCTGAAACAGAAATTCACTTAGAAGGGGCTCAACAGCAGATTTGAACTGCCAGAAGAAAGAATCAGGGAACTTGAAGAAGAAAATAACTTTACAAAGTATGTAAAAAAAAAAATAACAAGAGAACCAGTGAAAAGTAGTATATTCTTTTTTGGTTCTCTACTTGGGGCATGTAAAGTATTCACCTGATATAACTACAAAACAGAAAATCGAACCACTAGCTACCTTTGACATGGATATGGTGTGTTTAAATAATAGTCGTTGGTTGAGGCACTGATTCAGTAAGATCTACTAATGAGAACAAAGTGTTCAATGACATAAAATTCATCCAGCATATCTCTGTCAGTCACAAAATTTTAAGGCACTTGCACGAATTAGACGGGAGAACAAAACCTAGAAGTCATGTCTGTGGGAAAGCATGCTAGACGGTAACATGTGACGGGGGAGCAATGTGGGCATTCCTCAGCAAAGTTCCCGCCATTTGTTTTCAGCACTGTCATTGAATCGGTGATGAAAATGATCCTAATAAAGTCAGATGTCCTAAAATTGAAAACAGGAAGACACACTGGCACTAAAATCCCAACAAGTAAGCAACTTCTCGACCCAGGCATTCACGCCCCTTGCTCACTTCAAGAAATTATTCTCACCCTTTTCTGTCGAGCCGTTCCATGGAATTCAAAGTTGACAAAATACAATAGAGACTTGAAATGACTGTATTACAGGGGAGTCTTAAGACTTGATTACAATTGTTAAAGGGGGAAAAATAGGAGACTTGACTGTTCTTCAGTCAAAAACTAATTAGTCAGGAAGTTGAGTCTGGTTGAGTCCTAATGTCTAAAACACATGTGGGACTATAAGCGTGCTTGCAAGCACGCACACACACAAATCTGAAAACATCACTCACAATATGACACAGGTCTATAGAGAGACGCAAGGTCAAATCAGGAATGCTCACCTACTGAGTTACAGAGGTGGCTCTCTGTGTATTTGACTCTTTTGTGCCTCTCTTGTCTCTATCTTACAGCTTCCTAGGCTTGTAAACTGACTTTATCTTTTACTATGGTTCGCAGAGATTTAGTCTCTTTCCAAATAAAAGAGGAGTTAAACATTCATTTCACTTCTGTGAATATTTTCACAGAAAAAAATCATAATAATCATTATCTGTGTGACATTTTGTAATTATTGATAGTTGTTTTATTATCCTTTTACTTGAATTTCACATTTTTCCCACCAGGAAAGCTGGGGAAGTGTTTCTATTTGAGCTTTCAGAAAGTCAGGGCCACACCATCAATGGGTTGCAAAGGCTGAGCCCTAACTCTGGAGGTTTCGTTTTTGTGTTTTTAAATTCTGTGAAGCCATAATCTGGGAACATTTTGAAGAGATTTACTTCATGTTAAGCTTGTATTTTAATTTTTGTCTGTTTGTAGTAAACATACAAAAAATATTAGAATAAATCTCTAGGACACATCTGTTTCCTGTTCATTGTGCACATCATATTAGCAGCTTTGGGAATGAAACTAGCATTTGAAAACCTCAAGAAATGACAATAGCAGCAGCGATGAGGTTTGTTAGCTCCCGCTGGGAATGTGGGGATTGATTATTAACCTCAAATGCTTTTATAAAACACAGCAAACCTTGGAATATATTCAGTTAGAAAATAAACCTTGAATTGATATGTCTTCCAAGTGGAAATAAATAAGAGTTTCCACAAAAAACTTAATGACTTTTTTAAAATACTAAGAGTTCTTAATACTGACCCAAGTAGTTTTTGTGAATGTTACGATGCTGTCATTAGTTGATGCTGGCTTGTGTGGGAAGCACATTCTGTATTTTAGGTGACACAGGTGTTTGAAGCACCACAACACACTTTCTAACTAATTAGGTGTGGAGCTTTTAAATAAGTTTATATTTCGGTTAGCTTCTTAACGTGTGACTTGGAAGAAAATTTATCAAAGATTGCCCTCTCTTGTTCTTAATTTGCTCAGTTAAGAGATCTTAGTTTAAATCATAAAAATTTAAATGATAATTTGAGTATTAAAATTCCTTGAATAAAAAAAACTGTGTCTAACTTTTATTTTATTGAAACTAGAATCTATTATTTAAATGCACATCAGACATCAAGAATGCCAAAAAAAATTGTACCAATGCAAAGAACAAACAGTCTCTATCTTTGTTCCTTTCCTCTCTCCATTTCTCTCTTCCTGCAATGGAAGGATCCCATAGACTTTAGTTCATTTCTTGTAGAAGTCAAGGTTCCCTCACTAGGAATGAGAACTCCCAAGTCACACATGTGAACATACCTCTATGTATGTTTGCATGTATGCCTTTGTCTCTTAATCTGTCAGCCATGATCCAGAATATAATAGAAGTTACAACCAGCCTGGAGTGTGAAGAAAATTCAATCAAGGGACTGTTGGCAGGTGCAGTTAGGGCTGAGGGAAGCAGCAAGGCATGCTGGGTCACAGACCATTCTCATCCCTGCAGCTACAAAGGAATGGCATTGGCAGTGAGCACTGGAATCTTGGAGAGGAGTGGTGTTGGTGTCCCGTAGAAGCTGTACAGTGGAGGGAGGCAGCCAGTGGGGGAGGGAGCCCAGGGGGAGAGGGAGCTGGGGAGTGCACCAGGAAATGGCCTTCACCCTTCTGCTCTCCAGCATCCTGCCACAGGGTCCCGTTGGCATAACCCTGCAGAGGGTGGGGGCACCCGGGGATGGGAGATGCCATTCACAGAGCAGAGTAGCAAAGGGCAGGGAGTGGATGTGGGGGGCGGGGAGCCATGGAGAATAATCAACCCCCACATCCACGCCTTCACCTCTTAGCCTGGCTGCCTAGAGTGGGAGGTGGATTGACCTCTAGCAGCTTTGACTGGACTTGCACCGTGAGCATTCCTTTCCAAAGATGGGGATGAGGCCACCTGGCTAGAGAAGGCAGGTCCTCCCTCTGTCCCTGTTGTCAGCCTCTAGACCCCATGCTAGTGGTGGTGGGTGCTCGGAGGTGGGGAGTATTTTCTATCAACCCCTGCAATGCTAGGCTCTCTGTGTCCCAGGGTTCAGTTAAAGCAGTGGTCCCCAACCCCAGGGCCGCAGACCGGTACTGGTCCGTGAGCCATTTGGTACCGGTCCACAGAGAAAGAATAAATAACTTAACATTATTTCCGTTTTATTTATATTTAAGTCTGAATGATGTTTTATTTTGAAAAAATGACCAGATTCCTTCTGTTACATCCATCTAAGACTCACTCTTGATGCTTATCTCGATCAAGGGATACATTTATCCGTCCCACCCTAAAGGCTGGTCCGTGAAAATATTTTCTGACATTAAACCAGTCCATAGCCCCAAAAAGATTGGGGACCACTGAGTTAGAGGATGAATCAAGTCAGGGCCACTATCCTGGAGGAGAGTTCCTGGGGGTTCTTACACAGAGCCTGGCATTGAGTCACTCTGGTGGGTGATAGACCTCTCAGCGAACTTCCGTTAGATCAAGACTCAGATTGGCCCTACTCAGAGGCCAACAGCAGCTTCTCAGAGGTGCCTGGGGACTCTGGTTGTGCATTTTCCACTTGGACAAAAATTCCCCAACCTAGAAGAGTTCCAAACTCTGAAATATTATGTTGCTATAAAGTGAAAATGTTTTGAAACTAAATTCAATACTCAATCTTGTTTAATACTGGAGATTAGACTCTTCAATATGATAAAAAAAATCATATACGTATTTGAAATAACTTTCCCGTGTTATATTTGTGTGGAGCTCTGGTTCTTATTTTTGAGGAAAAAAAACCCTTCTTGCCAAAAGGCACTGGAATCCTCCTTAAAAATGCATCTGTTTGGTATCATGTGAACATGAACTAATATGGAGGTAATTAAATATTATTGAACATTATTAATGAATCTTGCTTTCCCATGCTTTAAAGGTTCTTTAGCTTCATCTCCCTAAGAAGTCAGGGAGAAAATTGTGGCCCACACATGGGAATTAGCTGCTCCATTTTACTGAATAACACCATCGATCCAGTGATATCCAACTCTTCTAGGAATTAAATATTTTCAAAATGTGGAGAAAATTATGCCTCGCACTGTGATGACTGTTCCTACTGTAGGCCCTTCTGTAGTTCTTCCCATATGTCAAAAAACAGGGTGTTAAATTGAAGAAGAAAATGACAATATGAGAACACTTCAAAAGAACATCTGAAACTTACAAAGAAAAGAAATACGGATATGGGATTTTTCTGCCATTAAAATTCTACTACTTGATGGCTCAGCGTGTCAGAAGTTATTTTGTCTGCCAAGACTTACCTAGGAAAGGATCACTAAATTCTCAGCCGAAACTCCCTTGTCTTTAAATGTTATTGGTCCATTTACGAACACAGGCTTTGCAGGAGTAGGGCTGGGGGCAAAGGGACACATGGAGGAAGGGTGGGGGCCTGCTAAGGGGGGGTCTGGTCAGTCAGCAAACCAATCAATGGACGTGGCCACAGATCAGTGCTTCCTAAGGTCCCTCAGCCTGCTCAGGTAGGACCAGGAGTCTGCTTTCTAAGTAGCTGACCAGGGCAGGTCAGGACAGGCTCACAGGCAGGGGTTAGGAAGCTGGGGCTGTTATGTTAATTGTAAGCAGCCTGGGGCCGAAGAGGAGGCCCATCCATGCTTCCCCTTCACCTGGGTGAGGCTAGCCAGGCACAAGAGCTCCAGGAGGGACCTCACAACGGGTCACACACAGTCAGGGCGGGAACATTCCTTGATAGGCTGGGGGTGGGGGAGACTGCTGTTTCAATTCAGTTTGCCACTACAAATCCTTTAAATCTGCCTATCAGTAAGGTCCACCACTTCTGTTAAAAACCTATTTATTATTCAGGAACTGACAAGAAGTCCTTGGAACTCAAAAAAGCAGAGAGTCTCTGGGAAGCTTGTGCCTTGATTTCTTAATTCAGTGGTTTAATAAATGCTTATGGAGTACATACTGTATTGAAAACATTCTAAGACACTGTGAAGTATCTATCACTTTATATCATCTTTTTTTCTAGTTTAGAACTTTTATGTGAATGAGAGTCTATAATGCTGATGTGGAGTGTGCATTTTAGGTATTTTATTACGTAAAAAAAAGAAAAGAATTATTAATGTGTTTTATACAGATAACTTCCTTAGGGAAACACACACACACACACACACACACACACACACACACACATACACACACACACCCTGACCTGCAAAAAATGTTTTGGACAACCCCACCACAGAGAAAGCCAGCCTTGTAAACAAGGACTTCTGGAAGTTGGATATAGAAGGGCCTCCACCCACTTTCCTGTCACACAGGATGTGAGGGCTTTTGTTGAAATGCAGAGTGACACCGTGTAACTGGCAGTCACCGAATGTGCCTTAGCGTGTAGATCACTCTGTGGAGCTCCATTTCCGGGAAACCAAGTGACCTGCAATAGGGAGGATGTGTGGATGTCAAATTAAAAGCACGGGAGGTTTCCTTCGCAAAATATTCAGGCATAGAGAGGAATAGTTCAGACATGCCAAAAATAGCTTGAGTGAAAAGAAAATCCTATTCATGGTCCAGGTGCACATTTAATGGCCTTCTACAAATTGGAACCTAGGCCCCGGATCCTGCTTCACTCACTGGTCGCCTTCTGACACACTTCCTGCCAGCATGAGCTGCCATTTAACTGTGGCACTTCTTTAGGGTGTCGATTACTTGCAGGAAGACTTCAATGCATTTGAACCTCAAAGCTGACATACATCATGTTATACTGTTATTTGATTGTGTTTCTTTTCTGGTAGTCAAAATATAACATGCTTGTTCATGAGTATATCTACTACAGTCTGTGTTACAATTGAGTTTTGCTTTTTGAACCCTAAGTTAATAGAAGTCATTACGTATATATATTCTCCTGTTGACCTTGACTGAGTCCACAGTTGTAAGGCAAGATTAGGTACGGATGTCAGATCAGTGAGCTTTATTATCCTGAGCCATTCTCAGGTGGACATAGTCCTTGCCCCTCCTCAGGCTGATTATTTGTTGGGAAGAAATAAACAAGAAACCAATAGAGGAAAAAACAGGTCCCATAGGAGTAAATCCTACACGAGTAATTAGAGCAGAGTGGCTGATGGCGCCTTCCACTTGGAGAGTCAGAAAAGGTCTGTCTGAGAAAATGACGCTTACTGTCTTTTTGAAATGATAAGAGCCAGCCTTGTGAAGCCTTTTTCACCTACAATATGAAAAAGTTGTGAAGTTCATGGAGTAGAAACCTACGTTTACATGAAAAGGCACAGTAAACTTGAATGTGAATGTGGACACCTGTAGTTGAGAAGACGGGTGAATATGTGTAGACATGGGCCAGGAGTGAACAATGGGAAAAAGACATCAAGGAGGAAGCCACACTGAAGGGAGCTATGTGTAGAGGTGAACATAAGACAAAGTGAGCCGTGGCTTGGGCATGTGGAGGCCGTAGGAGAAGGAGAACGGGAAAGAGAGAGAAAGTCAAACACTGCTGTGAGTTCTCAGCTTTGCACCTAGTGGGCCTAGCGGTACAGGGTTAGCAGAAGGATGGGCTGAACAGGCAGCATGGGCCATTCGTGTGGGGATAGGCAGGAGCTAAGAGATGCAAGTCATTGTCACTCCCCCGCGGTAGCATCATGAGTGCCAAGTCTCTGGCACTGTATTCACATTATAAAAAAGTAATCTTGAAAGATCGAATTAGGGCCTGACCGGGTGGTGGTGCAGTGGATATATCATCAGACTGGGATGTGGAGGTCCCAGGTTTGAGACTCTGAGGTCACTGGTTTGAGCATGGGCTCATCTGGTTTGAGCAAGGCTCACCAGCTTGAGCCCAAGGTCACTGGCTCGAGCAAGGGGTTACTCAGTCTGCTGTAGCCCCCGGGTCAAGGCACATATAAGAAAGCAATCAATGAACAACTAAGGTGCTGCAATGATGAACTGATGCTTCTCATCTCTCTCCCTTCCTGTCTGTCTGTCCTTATCTGTCCCTCTCTGTGTTTCTCTCTGTCTCTGTCACATACACACAAAAAGATCTAATTAGGTATGTGTAGCCAAGATTTTACCATTCTCTAAACTGCAAAATAGAGAACAATCTGGTTACATACTCCCTGAATCATCTCCTTCATAATAGACTTTTTTTTTCTTTAGTCATAGTGTACTTGTATGAAAATACCAGTTTCTCTTTCAGAGTGTGGCTTCTCTCTCTTTTGCATAAGTCTCTATGTGGAGCCCGAAGGCTTGTTAAGATGTGTTTTTCATTTCACAGTTGTGTCTATATGACCCTTCATAATCAGAGAAAATAAAATGACATGAACAAATTTGGTTATTAAATGGAACGCCCAAGACTCAAGCTAAAAAAATAAAATCTATGAGTCAACTTGTTGTTAGTATTCAGGGTTTCATGAAGAGGAGCCGCAAAGGAATGAGGCAGCAACAATACTGCAAGTGGAGGACCCCAATCTCTCCAGGACTGAGGTGCCTTAGAGAGATCGCTATCCAATTTATTAAACAGAAACATGACATTATGCGTGAGAAACTAATAAGCGGAATACAGTGTACAATTTTATTATTTAATTTTGTAAAACTGATTAAATTTCTCTTGCCCTCTCTGAGACATGCCACCACACCATCTGCTGTCTGATTCCTGACCTGCAGAAAGCTCCAGCAGGGCCAAGCATTGCGTCCTTGAACCTTCCCTGGATGTGACTGCCTTCAATCATGTATGCTTGGTCTCAGCCTTCATTTTCTCAAAATAGAAACAAAAAATCACTTAGTGTTTTGGCTTTCCTCCAACACACTGGTTTCCAATTTTTTGTGTGTGGTATATAAACTGAATTTACAGGAAAATCAGCCAGGTGAAGTTGGGTTGTGTTCACAGTTCCACTGTGTGCCAGCCAGCATCGAGAACAAGAGTGTGAGGTGTCCAGAAAAAGGATGTCTGGCTCTTACGGATGGAGTGCCCAATTCATGAGTGCTTTGAGAACCTGTGGGTTCAATTTAAGAAGTCTGTTTAGGAGAATTACCTCTCGTCTAGCCCTCCCAAGAGAAAAGGAGTAGTAGAAAGACATTTTATTATCTTAAAGAGAAAGACACAAACCCTGTGCTACTCTATTTTAAAACTCTGCCCCATCTGAAGTGATGGGTAGGAAGGAATCTCTGTGTGCTTCTATTGAACAAATCATGTTTTATTGTTTAAGTCATCAATCCTTTCTTCAGGAAATGTTTACTTCAATAACCTTTATTGTTCCCCTCACGACAAAAGAAATCTATGTAAATAGAAATTAAGCAATAAATGAATGTTACACAAATTATATAATAAGCACACAAAGTGTACAAATTAGACAACAAATAAAAATAAAATAATGCATATGTTGCCATCCGGTGATTTCTTGTTTATAGCAGGTAGAGCATTTAAAACTCACGATGCATATGTATCTACATGGATGTTTAGAACAATGTGATCGTGCTCTGAACACAATATGATGTTCACAATATGATGTTCTTGTGATCTATATTTTCATTATGTAATTTCACTATGTAATCTGTTTTTTTAAATTATGACCATATTTTTATGCCATTGAAAATGGCATATACATAATTTTTAATTATTACATTTCATTGCATAGATTTACCATGCCCTCTTCTGTTGATCACTTACGTTTCAATTTTTGTTATTATAAACAGTGTTTCAGTGGACTTCATCACAAGTAAGCACTGCAACAAAACCACACATTATGGACACATAACCCAGTCCAGGAGGCCACGAAAGTGTCTCAGAAGCCCAACCCTCTAAACTAACACAAAGAAGGCAAGACTGAGAAGCCTATCCGTAAAGGATGAGGAGAGACAAGACCTAAGTCGAACATACTTACTCTTTTTCCTTAATCTTTCTTTAATCATTAATTGAGCAGAACATTCTTTAAATGCTTTCATGTTCTCACTGACCCTCAGACCTTGGGGAAAAGAAACTTCTTACTCTTTTTTTTTCTCTCTTTCTGTCATATTAACGACAATGTAGTTACTTGTACAATAAACATTGTCCTCCTTTTTTTTTTTAAGGGTATCGATGAACAACCTGGTTATACAGCCAAATTGCCTGCATTTTCAGGAGTGCCATCTATGAGAAGACTGTCATTCAGTCAAGCACGACAAGACAAGTTCATTATTAACGGAGAAGGGTTATGCATACAAAGACCTACCAGGAAAGTGGTCAGCTTTCTGTCCTATGGCTTACAAGGTGAGTGAAAGGTGGTCAGTAAGGCCACTTCCTGGCCACCCAGGAACCCAGCATGTTAGGGGGAATCTTGAGAACAGAAAAGTCAGCATACATTTGTCCCACCTTTGCTCTTTAGAATCTTGGTTCTCCTGAAAGCCAACTTCCAATGCCCTCTTCTCCACAGGTTCTCAAGAAGTGACCAGGGATGATAAAACTTTTAAACCATGCCCCATGAGCTGGGCCCAGCAGTTAGGGAAACCCAAGGAATAGGAGAAACCAAAAGATAAACTAGATGGGAATTAAACATTATGATTTAAACTAGTGTCAGGAAAGAAAGTAAAGAGTAAGACAGAACCCAATATGTCAGACAAATATCCCCATTGTAATACACCTGTGGATTGGGCCCCTAACATGAGCCACGGCAAAAGCAAAGAGACAGATTAGAATTCCTAGACCACACAACGCAACATAGCAGCTGAGCTGGTTTATAAATAGTGTCTCTGGCCCTGGCCGCATAGCTCAGTTGGTTAGAGCATCATCCCGAAGTTCAAAGGTTGGCCGTTCAATCCCCAGTCAGGGCCCATACAGGAACAGATCGATGTTAATCTCTCTCTCTCTCTTCCCCTCCTCTCTTAAAATCAATCAATAAAAAAATTAAAAAATAGTCTTTCTACTATCACTTTAATCATGAATCAGTAGGGATGGTGGGAAAAATGGTATATTTGTTTATTTTAGGTTGCTTAGGATTTTATGAGCTGGTTTTGAGTAGGTTATAAGAAACTGGTGGCCCATGAGGTACCACTTTTGTCCACTGCTTCTCTGTTGGGATGACCAAGGATGCAGCATACAAGAAGCTGGGGTCCAAAGGTCAAGGGAAGGAGGCGCAGCAGAGGCTGTAAAGAAACATTCTCAGGTAGGTCAGCGGTGGCCACCCAACACCCAGTGCAGACTGTCTGAAATCTTAGCAGTGCTTTAAGAACAGCATAATGACCTAAGCCTTTGCCAGCAAAAAGGCTGAGGGGTTTGGTCCAGCTTTGGAAAATGGATCTCTCTTCCTTCAGACGGAGGCCTGTGATGAAAGAGACCAAAGAAGTTTTCAGCAGTTGAGCTCACATGTTCCAAAAGAGAGAGAGTGTGTCTGGTGTCCAGATTACCAGGCAAGTCTTGCTACGACCTTTGCAAGTTAGGTTCATTTCATGACATGAAAGAAGGAATTATCCACTGTAGAGAAACGGTCTTCATAGTCACGGCTGCACCTTAGCGTGTACGCAGGAATTACAGGCAGAATATGAACAACCTGTTCCTTTCTCTACTGTCAGAGCTGAATGGGACGCACGCGTGCGCGCGCGCATATGTGTGTGTGTGTGTGTGTGTGTGTGAGAGAGAGAGAGAAAGGGAATTAAACTACTGTATGTGTTAATATAAAAATCATCTTGAGTTAAGGAGAGCTGTTAGAACCAACTTGTCAGACCTCTCAGCTCATGGCACAGGGGTTTCTCACTGGTATTAAGAAATAACACCACAAATTAAACAATCCTAAGAAAAAAAAATAAACAAAACAAAACGAAACTAGATACCAACAGCTCTGCTGTCCTCAGGAAAGTGAATATTCCAAATTCAAACTGGACTTGAGAGTTGAGTACATGGAGATTCAGTTCCTTTTTCTGATCGGTTCTGAGTTGAGTGAAGTCATAGGTGGCCCATATTTGTGGATGTGTCTGTATGAAGGTCCAAATTCACAGGAAGTTCTCAAGTTACAAAAAATACATAACACTTTACGTTTTGGCAGAAATCCTTGAAAGATAGGCCTTTAGCTCTTCCTCTGTCACCCACCTGACATGTCTACGTGCCCCCCACATCTGGAGCTGACCAAGCTGTGCGTGGACCCCCCCTGCAGGCTGACGCACAGGCCTGGGATTCTGGAGCCAGGAGCGTGCCTTCAAATTAATGAAATATGTAGCTCTGGCACAAAGCGGGGTAAAAACCTGGCAGAAACTACCAAATATGTCTGAGAGCCACTGTTGATGATGTTAGCCTAGATTCAGCATTAGGATGAGCCCTGAAAACAGTTCTTTAGTCTTTCTTTAAAATGCCTATGCTGCATTCTTATGACTTCTTCAGAATTGATTTGTCCACAGCCCTGTGGCAATGATAAATGCTCTTATGTTTAGGAAATCAATTAAACCATGTTTGGGCTACTTTGGCATGTTTTCCCAATTATTGGGTAATACTTTATCAATAAAAGAGTGATGTAGACACCCTTGTAAATTTCTGGTCACGTGAACTTCAAAAGAACACCTCAAACAAGGGACCAGCAAGCCGGGTTAGAGTTACTTAGCAGAAGACAGGATGTAAAAAACAGGAAAGAATTCTCTTTTGATTATAACAACAAAATCTAATTTAGGTATATATATAGATAAAGGAAACAATCACTTGACCACAGAGGCAAGGATTTCCTCTCTGGCTCCTCTTCTAATTCTCATTATTACTTCACCAATCTCATAAAATTAAAAATTGAAATATAAAAATAAAAATTTTATAGCCTCCCAAATTCCAAGTCTGGTTGTCTTAGTGCAAAGCACCAGAGGCACTTCCTGGCTTGGAGGTTAATCCCCCATAGCAGTGCCCTTGGGGGACGGGCCCAGGAATGTCACAAGGCAGGACTCCTCTTCTTCTGCATAGAAGGGTCTAGAGCTGATTCTTTGAGAGAGCCATTTGGAAGCCTGTGTGTGTGTTTGTGAGGTGAGTATGTGGTGAGGGAGGAAGTTTCTAAGACGTTAGGCATGACACGTATGTCTGCTGTTTATTACTAAGCAGCCCTGGTAATAAATAGTCTTTGGGAGAAAAAGCAAACAGGAAGCTGGTGGCTTTCGGTTATGATCTATGAAGTGAGCTAGTAACCATGACTATGAGACGGAAAACAAACTCACTTCAGGCCGTGGACTGGAATCTGAAAGAATTCATCTTAAGTTGTTTTCACCCCGATCCCATGTAGGCATATTAGCACATACAGGAATATTCTTCCTTTCCATGAGAGCAGTGTGATTCTTCCTGTGAAAAACTTCATTACCATTCCTGTTTGTTTATTTATTTTCTCATTCTTGGTGGTGACATGGGGACAGAGAAATATTTTACTATAACAAAATAAAAATGCAGAGAAAATGAGATGGTAGATGGAAACTGACAATGTTGCTGAGAACTGTGAAGAGAATTGGGGTGAACAGGACACTAGGCCGTGTACAAAGGGAATGGTCGCTGCTTAATGCCCATGGCTGCAGTCATCCTAGAATGTGAGCTTAGTGTGCCCAGTACTTTAAAGGAACCAGAAATTTACAATATCTTAAAATTGTAAATTATCCAATTTCTATATGTTGCCCACCCTCTCCCTATTTCCAAATTCTTTAATAAAAACCTGTTTGGGAGCTGGAAATAGTTCACGGGTCTCTAATTTGTGGCCATGTCTGAAAGAAAATGAGGTAAAAATTCCCCTTTTTCCTTATATTTCTGAGTAATTTTGTAACTTTCTTTCTCTCTCTTTCTTTCCTTCTCTCCCTCCCTCCCTCTCTCCCTCCCTCTTTCCCCTCCCTCCCTCTTTCTTTTCCCTTCTCTTCTTTCTTTCTTTCTTTCTTTCTTTCTTTCTTTCTTTCTTTCTTTCTTTCTTTCTTTCTTTCTTTCTTTCTTTCTTCTTTCTTTCCTTTTCTTTCTTTCAAGTTACTTACATCATGATAAGAAAAGAGAGCTTGTTTGGGAGACAGAGACAGAGAGAGAGAGAGCTGGGTGTCCAGATATCTCTATGCTGCTCACAGACAGATTTCTTAGTGGATAACCCTTTGTAACAAAGTATTAAGTGCTGAGATAACGTGGGCCGAATCCTGGAGACGTGAAATGAAGGGGACAGACGTAAGCAGGAAGTGTTTATCAAGTTATCTGCTTTTGTCATTAACCAGATGAGTCTGGGCAAGTCTTCTGGGTGTAAATGGCTGACTTTGTGGAATGAGGGGACCAGACTAGAAGTTCTCCAACTTGTAGGGCATGGGAGAACCTGTTTTCCTGCCACCATACATGTCTAGTGGAACGCCATGGACACATAATCTTTAATTGTCAGACAGCCTGGGGAGGGGGGGTTGTTCCAGCAGAGAATATAGTTACACAGAGGCAGAATATAACCCTCACTATTGGTATGCAGCTATTGCAAAAAAATACAGTTCTGGATTTTTCTGTTTTTATCTGGTTTCTTCATATTTACTGATTTTTGATGTCTGTTAGTACTTGTTAATTGATTGGTGACCATGATACAAATATCTTAAAATAAATTTATTAGAGAAAATATTTATTTGAGAATATGATTTCTATTAACTATCTGTTTCTTCAAATTGGAAAAAAGTAGTGCATTCTTCAATTTTTTGGTGGGAAAACTTAATCTATTATAGGAACGTAGTCTGGACCATTGGAGTGGGTTCTCTAAGGCCCCTTCCAGTTATAACATTCCATGAATCTCCATTTTTTACCTGTAGCCAAACCAGATCCATGCACTCTTAGGTTGAGATAAATTCTCTTAAAAACAATATATAACTGTGGGCCACTTCTTATTAATTAAGATTGGGAAATCAGACATTTGAGGACAAATAGTTTACGTGCATGACAACTTTATCCCAACAATAAGCCTTTTAGAGGTGTATCAACTTCTTTTTAATCAAATCTCTATCCAGAGGGCTTCATTAATCCATTGTTTTAATTTCTTTCAGTGGTTACTACCTTCTGAGAGAGCAGATTTGAGAAAAGTTTCCATATTACTGAAGCTTCTATTAATGCAGAGATTTAAGAAATTTTAAAAAAGTAAAAGAATCAATTATGATAAGTTTTATGGAGAAAAATAAAACTGAAACAGAGGAAAAAGTGGGTAGTAGGAATTTGGGTTGTGTGAAGATGACTTTAGAACAAATCTCGGCAGAAGGTCTATGTTGGAGTCTAGGGTAAGAGAATTAATGTAGAAGGCCCCTAAGGCAGGGGCATGCTGGAATGCTCAGGAGACTGGTCCATGCACAGTAGAGTGACTCAGGCAGAGAGTGGAGGAAAGTGAGGTCAGTTAGAGGATTTGGCTTTTATCCAGAGACAAAAGCCATGGAAGGAATTTGATCATTTTTTAAAAGAATCACTCTACATGCTTTTCTGAGATGAGACTGTAATGGGGGACAAAGTAATGAGAAGGCAATTGCAATGATCCAGGTGTGAGAAGCTAGTGGCTCAGGCCAGTGGAGGTGGTGAGAGGCGGTCACACTCTGGATACATTTTTTTTTTGTATTTTTCCGAAGCTAGAAATGGGGAGAGACAGTCAAACAGACTCCCGCATGCACACCACTGGGATCCACCCGGCACGCCCACCAGGGGGCGACGCTCTGCCCACCAGGGAGCGATGCTCTGCCCCTCAGGGGCGTCGCTCTGTTGCGACCAGAGCCACTCCAGCACCTGGGGCAGAGGTCAAGGAGCCATCCCCAGCACCCGGGCCATCTTTTGCTCCAATGGAGCATCGGCTGCAGGAGGGGAAGAGACAGAGAGGAAGGAGAGGGGGAGGGGTGGAGAAGCAGATGAGCGCTTCTCCTGTGTGCCCTGGCCGGGAATCAAACCCAGGACTTCTGCACGCCAGGCCGACGCTCTACCACTGAGCCAAATGGCTAGGACTCTGGATACATTTTAAAGATGGTATCAATAGCATCTGCTGAAGGGATCCGATAAGCGGAGTGAGAGAAAGCCAAAGTCACCAAAGGCAAGCCCTTCCTCGCTTGTTAATCCTCCTATCCCAGTCCCAACAGCTTATTAAAACCTGTGTTTATAACACGCTCCTTAGAGGTTATTGAGAATTGCCAATTTTCTCCCCTCCCTTTCAGAGGACTCTTACCATCGTGAGGGCTAGGACTGGGACCCACATCAAGATCACATACAACACGTTGTTTTGCATGGGGGACTACTGATCTTTATGAGCCCACCACCCTCACTTGTCCATAAAATTCTCTCTGCTTTGTGTTACCCTTGCATGGGATTCCCCTTCTGGTGCACTGAGGTCACCCAGCAGTAATTCTTTCAATTGTGTGCTCTATTCTCCTGGGTCTAGTGCTTATCATTACACTTATCACCTGAGTGATTCTAGTTGTGTAAGAATAGGATCTTAGCAAGAGTGACTCTACCAGCACTTGAGGCATGGATGATGGTGGAAATTGGTTGTGAGGAATAAACAGGCAGGTAAAGCCCTAGGTGCTTAACAATGTTAGGTATTTATTATTATTACTATTATTGGTATTGTTAGTTACTGTTATTATTATAGAGAATTATTTAAGGAGATGTTCACTCCTGTTCTGTAGAACTCCGTTGATCTAGGTTTTAGTCTAGGTGAGTTGTCTTTCCCAACTTACTTGGAAATATACGGACTTTCTTAAAGTAATAACCATACTCTAGGTCTCCAAAGGCTTTCATATTACCTTCGGTCCTTACTCCACCTTTCAAAGGCAATGAGCACTATTATTATATTGTATGCGTAAGTGCACATGGGAAGTCAAGAACCTCTCACCACAGTCCCATGAGATATACATGGTTTTTGGCTGGTACAACTCTTAGGATTTTTCAAATGACCTTTGCCTGAACTTAAGAAAAACAACTAAGGTCCATGTTAAAGGAAAGAAATCCCACATATTTTCATTTATTTATGCTTGCTCCTCCAATTTCTGGTTTCAAGAGGACTTGTGGTGTCTGAAAAATCTTTGGGGACTTTCAAATGAAGGTTAATCTTAATTTTCCCCTCCAACATAGGAAGTTAGGTTAGGTTATGGGCAAATGATCACAAAAATCCCAAATGTTTTAGGTTGCCTTCAAAGCTCAGATTTTTCAAGTTAGAGTGGGTGTCAAATTTGGCAAAAGATACTGTTTCATCCATGGGGCCTTGTCCTCGTCCATTCATGAGTTTTTTTCCAAAAGAGAGAAGACAGTGTTGGATGATTTACAGTAAAAGCATTTGACTGTGAAGTATTATCCAGCTAGAGTGCTTGGAAAGGAATTACTAGAGCTGGGCACGCCGGCCACCCATTGTCCTTGGAGATGCCATGGTGCACTGGCCAGTGCCAGCCCATGTTAGGACAAAGCCTGAAACACAGGACTTTGTGGAGCTGCCCAACTTGGTAATGGCTGCCAGCATGGTGTTTCCCATGACCCTCCTGCTCTGACCGACATTGATTGGCCTGCACCTGTTCAAAACTTGGCCAAGAATAACTGATCCAAAAAAATAGCAATAAAAATAAGTGATTCTATACATTGTGGTCTTGCCTTATACCAGGTCCTGTGCAAAAACTTGAATGAAGTTATACCTAATGTGTACAACAACTTCTGGGGATCCATATACACACACCCATTTTAATTTTTTTTAGTTGAGTAAACCTGCCGTTCAGTTTATCAGAAATAATACCTAGATAAAGGATTACATGAAATTGACTCCGATACCAGATCTCTTTTTAGTAGACTCTACTGTTCCCTACCTCTTTTTTCATTTGCGTTGAATTTAAAACCTATAGCAAATGTTATTTGGGTTCTAGAAAATGAGGGGAAAAAAAGAGACAAGGAATATCTGAATCATCAGAATGGGAAACCACGGAGAATCTGCTGCAATAGCTGACAAGCTACCAGGCAACTGGGAGAGGTTTGGTCACCCCTGGGGCCTGATTACAAGTAGCGAGCTGTGTCTTAGAAACGTTCTCTATGTGTTTGGCCACAGGCTGTTGGAAGTATTGGCTGTTTTTGTCCTCATATCCATTTTTGATAAATCCTTTCACTGGGGAACATTGCTGTTCTGGAATCTCCTAGTTGTTCAATGAACATTCCCCACAGTGCCATTGTGAGTTCTAACTTAAATGCTAAAGATAAAATGGTCTAATACACAGTCTTATCAGTTGAAAGCTCTCAGCAGACTTTAAGATCATGTTAGTTCTCTTCTAGCCCCTTTGTATTTATTTGTACTTAAAAATAAGTTGGAGTTTTCTGATTTTTATGCTAGAGTCCAGCACACTGTATTAGCTTCTTCCCTTAATTATAAATTTCATTTCATAACAATTCCAAATTCCAAGGAGCGCATTTCAGGGAAGTGATTGCAGGTCATTTGAGGACAAAACCATTGGCATTTGACCTCATTTCGCCATTGCAGAACGCTAAAACTTCTCAGAAATGTATTGTCTTGTCAAGCCTACTCACTTAATCAAATCTTCCTGTAAACTTCTTGAAGGCAAAGTAACCACATAGCAGTTATTAATGTGATAAGAATAATTTTTATCTTCCTTAGACATGAGTACTGCCATCACCAACATCCTGTGATAATGCAAAGTAAGAACAGGGAGTTTGATGGAGAAATGTCCCCTTTCCATAACGAACTCTCAGCCTTGAATACCATCTCATATCTTCTGGGGTTCAAGAAGGAACAGATCATCTACTGTTCCCCCATCTTCGGCCTGCCCCCACCCTCGGCCAAGCTGAGACCTGAGCGTCAGGGGAATTCAGCCCCACCAGAATTGGGCACTTGGATCAAATCATTCATAAATATTACCTTGTAGCATCATCCCCATTACATAGTACTGCCCTGGGACCTGGGAAGGCACGGCTCTCACCCAGAGAGCTCTGCTTTACAAAGCATGTCCTAGGTCTCCTCCCAGTGCCTGGGGCCAGCAGTGTCCTTAGGGAGGGGCTCCCTGACCTTGAGTAGGGATTTGACTATGCTTTGCTCACCTGTGTAGTGTTCTCCTGCAGGCTCCCAATGTAACTTCCAACAGCTGATTCTGGTATCCTAATATACTCCTCTACAAATAATATTCACACAAATATTCAAGTGTATTTAAGGGATACTAATTGATAGCCATTATCCTGGGTGTTGAGCATTTTTAATAGTGGGCAAGAACAGACACGCTCAGCACCCAAATGGCACTTACATATTCACGGAGGAGGCAGACAGTAATCGAATGATCACTGGATTCACAGAAACTTGCATCTGTGGTATAACCGCTATCAAAGATGGAGTCACCACAATAGGTGAGCCTGCAGTTAGAAAACTTAACCTTGTAGAAAAGATTTATTTGACATTTTCACAGAGTTAAACATTTTTTTCTTCAGTACTGTGTACGTGGTTTGGCTGTTACAATAATGAGAATGAATGTAAATTTTTGTTGCTGTTTATGTTTATCTCCATCACCAAGCTGTGAGGTGCCTACTCATTTCTGAATCTCTGTGGTTGAGTAGATAATTTGGTAGATAGTAGGAGTATATTAAATATAAAAAAGAATGAACTATTTTCTGACAGAGCTAAAGTTTAACTCTCGTTGTGGATCATAGGAGAATTCATAGATAAGGTTTTTATTCCTATTATTTACTTTCTCTAGAACAAGATGTCTTGTGCTTTGCCGAAACAGTACCATTCTCTGATCATTATAAACTTCTTAGAATTATTTCTTATAGGTCACAGATTATTCTCACAGTTACTTGCTAGCTTTGAGGTTGGAAAATGAGGGTACAGCATTCACTCGTTCAATTATGAATTATTTCAAAGGTCAGAGTATAAGAGCACAGACTATACTAGTGCCTTTCAGAGAATGAAAAGTGATAAACATGTATTTGATGAAATGAAGATTGTAGTGAGGAGAGCAAAAATAGCCATTATATTGAACATTTCTGGGATAAACAAGAACTTGGGAAGGCAATGTTAAATATGTTACTGTGATTTTCTGATCTTGCATATTTAAAAATATGGTAACAGAGAAATGATCAGAGAATAGACTCGGCATAGATATTAATTCATTTCTTTACCTGAAATGAAGTGCACTGAGCATCTTCCATACAGAGCCAACGTCATTGCGCACATTCCAGCCTCACCCTCTTCCTCTTCTAAAACTAGGTCAAAGGTAGAAGTCGTACTTTGGGTCTTGATTCCCACTCCCTTCCTTGTGTTCTGCCGAGTGCTGCACTAGGCAGCTGCTTCCTGGCTCCAGCTCAGCCCAGAGCTGGGAAGAGACAGGCTAACAGAATGCTCGGTTCATGTTTACACATCTGGGCACAAAGTCCTTGTCCTGGGATGTCCTATAAGTCCTTGGTAACTAAGGATGAGACAGAGACCCTCCCAACCTCCTTGTACCTACTTTTATCTGGATCCCCTGAGATCTCAATGAACTCCCACTGAGGTTAATTAACTGTTGTCATTTTCTGTTTTGATCATAGCCATCCTATTGGGTGTCAAGCAGTATTTCATTGTGATTTCAATTTGTAGTTGCCTAATGATTAAAGGTGGCGAACATCTTATGATGAGCTTATGGCCACTGCTATATCTACTTTGGAGAGTTGTCTGTTTAAATCCTTTGCCCATCTTTGAATTGGGTTATTTGTCTTACTGTTGTTGAGTTAGAAAGAATTCTGTACTTAAACCTGTGGGTGGGAATTTTCCTCATTCTAGGTTACAGGGTATTGCAAAAGAATTCCTGGGTCTTTCTGTTGCACAGCTGACATTGTGCCACTCTGCTGTGGCTGGATGGAGTTAAGGAACATACTATAAAATTATTTTAATTAAAAAATAAGACTGACCAGATGATGGTGCAGTGGATAGAGTGTTGGACTGGGATACAGAGGATCCAGGTTCGAAACACTGAGGTTACTGGTTTTACCGCGGGCTCATCTGGTTTGAGCAAGGCTCACCAGCTTGAGCCCAAGGTCACTGGCTTGAGCCCAAGGTCACTGGCTTGAGCCCAAGGGTCACTTGGTCTGCTGTATCAAGGCACATTTGAGAAAGCAATCAATGAACAACTAAGATACCGCAACATCTGTCTGTCTGTCCCTATCTGGCCCTCTCTATGTCTCTGTCACACACACACACACACACACACACACACAAATATATATATATATATATATGCTGGATACTATATGTATTTTGGATACTAGACCCTTATCATGTATGTGATTTGCAATTATTTTTTTTTCATTTGATGAGTTGTTTTTTCAGATTCTTGGTAGAATCCTTTGAGGCACAAAAGTTTGCAACTTTTGTGAAGATGATTTTAATTTCTTTTGGTTGTTGTGTTGGACTTTTAGCATCATATCAAAGAAAATGGGAATTCAAGGTCATGTAAATTTACAATGATGCTTTATTCTAAGAGTTTTGTTGTTTTAAATTATACGTGTTAGGTCTATGGTCTATTTTGAATTAATTTTTGTGTGTGGTGTGAGCAGGGGCCTAACTTCATTCTTTAGAATGTGAATATCCAGATATCCAGTTCTCGTAACATATTTGTTGGGAAGACTTCTTCCCTCATTGCACTTGCACTTTTGTTGAAAATCAGATGACCATAGATGTAAGGCAGGGGTCCCAAAACTTTTTACACAGGGGGCCAGTTCACTGTCCCTCAGACCATTGGAGGGCCGGACTATAAAAAAACTATGAACAAATCCCTATGCACATATCTTATTTTAAAGTAAAAAAACAAAACGGGAACAAATACAATATTTAAAATAAAGAACAAGTAAATTTAAATCAACAACCTGACCAGTATTTCAATGGGAACTATGCTCCTCTCACTGACCACCAATGAAAGAGATGCCCCTTCCGGAAGTGCGGTGGGGGCCAGATAAATGGGCTCAGGGGGCCGCATGCAGCCCGCAGGCCGTAGTTTGGGGACCCCTGATGTAAGGGTTTATTTCTGAAAACTCAATTCTGTTTCATGGCTCTATGTGTCTGTCCTATTCCACTTTGATTGCTGTAGCACTGTAGTAAGTCCAAAAGTCAGAAAGTATTTCAAAAGTCTTCCACTTGAATTCTTTTTCAAGATTAGTTTGGCTATCTGGAATCCTTTGTCTTTTCATATTAATTTTAGGATCAGCTTGCTCACTTATGCAGAAAAAAATAAACCGCTGAAATTTTTCTAGGGATTTATTGCATTTGTAGATCAGTTTGAGAAGTATTGCCATGTGAACACTATAAAATTTTCCAATTCATCAACACAGGATGTCTTTCCATTTTCTTAGAAGACCTTCTTTTTTTTTTTTTTTTTTTTTTAATTTTTATTTTTTTTAATAAATTTTTATTAATGGTAATGGGATGACATTAATAAATCAGGGTACATATATTCAAAGAAAACATGTCTAGGTTATTTTGTCATTAAATTATGTTGCAAACCCCTCGCCCAAAGTCAGATTGTCCTCCGTCACCCTCTATCTAGTTCTCTGTGCCCCTCCCCCTCCCCCTAACTCTCTCCCTCCCTCCCTCCCATGTCCTCCCTCCCCCCCCACCCTTGGTAACCACCACACTCTTGTCCATGTCTCTTAGTCTCATTTTTATGTTCCACCAATGTATGGAATCATGTATTTCTTGTTTTTTTCTGATTTGCTTATTTCACTCCTTATAATGTTATCAAGATCCCACCATTTTGCTGTAAATGATCTGATGTCATCATTTCTTATGGCTGAGTAGTATTCCATAGTGTATATGTGCCACATCTTCTTTATCCAGTCTTCTATTGAAGGGCTTTTTGGTTGTTTCCATGTCTTGGCCACTGTGAACAGTGCTGCAATGAACATGGGGCTACATGTGTCTTCACGTATCAATGTTTCTGAGGTTTTGGGGTATATACCCAGTAGAGGGATTGCTGGGTCATAAGGTAGTTCTATTTGCAGTTTTTTGAGGAACCACCATACTTTCCTCCATAATGGTTGTACTACTTTACAGTCCCACCAACAGTGAATGAAGGTTCCTTTTTCTCCACAGCCTCTCCAACATTTGCTATTACCCGTCTTGTTGATAATAGCTAATCTAACAGGAGTGAGGTGGTATCTCATTGTAGTTTTGATTTGCATTTCTCTAATAACTAATGAAGCTGAGCATCTTTTCATATATCTGTTGGCCATTTGTATCTCTTCCTGGGAGAAGTGTCTGTTCATGTCCTCTTCCCATTTTTTTATGGGATTGTTTGTTTGTTTGTTGTTGAGTTTTATGAGTTCTTTGTAAATTTTGGATATTAGGCCCTTATCTGAGCTGTCGTTTGAAAATATCAGTTCCCATATAGTTGGCTGTCTGTTTATTTTGATATCAGTTTCTCTTGCTGAGCAAAAACTTTTAATTCTGATGTAGTCCCATTCATTTATCTTTGCCTTCACTTCTCTTGCCATTGGAGTCAAGTTCATAAAATGTTCTTTAAAACCCAGGTCCATGATTTTAGTACCTATGTCTTCTTCTATGTACTTTATTGTTTCAGGTCTTATATTTAGGTCTTTGATCCATTTTGAATTAATTTTAGTACACGGGGACAGGCTGTAGTCGAGTTTCATTCTTTTGCATGTGGCTTTCCAGTTTTCCCAACACCATTTGTTGAAGAGGCTTTCTTTTCTCCATTGTGTGTTGTTGGCCCCTTTATCAAAGATTATTTGACCATATATATGTGGTTTTATTTCTGGGCTTTCTATTCTGTTCCATTGGTCTGAGTGTCTATTTTTTTGCCAATACCATGCTGTTTTGATTATCGTGGCCCTATAATATAGTTTAAAGTCAGGTATTGTAATGCCCCCAGCTTCATTCTTTTTCCTTAGGATTGTTTTGGCTATTCGGGGTTTTTTATAGTTCCATATAAATCTGATGATTTTTTGTTCCATTTCTTTAAAAAATCTCATAGGGATTTTGATGGGAATTGCATTAAATTTGTATATTGCTTTGGGTAATATGGCCATTTTGATTATATTTATTCTTCCTATCCAGGAACAAGGAATATTTTTCCATCTCATTGTATCTTTTTCGATTTCCCTTAACAATGCTTTGTAATTTTCATTATATAGGTCCTTTACGTTCTTTGTTATGTTTATTCCTAGGTATTTTATTTTTTTTGTTGCAATCGTGAAGGGGATTATTTTTTTGAGTTCGTTTTCTAATATTTCATTGTTGGCATATAGAAAGGCTATGGACTTTTGTATGTTAATTTTGTATCCTGCGACCTTACTGTATTGGTTTATTGTTTCTAATAATCTTTTTGTGGAGTCCTTCGGGTTTTCGATGTATAGGATCATATCATCAGCAAAAAGTGATAGCTTTACTTCTTCTTTTCCGATATGGATGCCTTTTATTTCTTTGTCTTGTCTGATTGCTCTGGCCAGAACTTCTAGCACCACGTTGAATAAGAGTGGAGAGAGTGGACAACCCTGTCTTGTTCCTGATTTAAGGTAGAAAGTCCTCAGTTTTATGCCGTTTAATAGGATGTTGGCTGATGGTTTATCATATATGGCCTTTATCATGTTGACATATTTTCCTTCTATACCCATTTTGTTGAGTCTTAAACATAAAATTGTGTTGTATTTTATCAAAAGCCTTTTCTGCATCTATTGATAAGATCATGTGGTTTTTGTTCTTTGTTTTGTTGATATGGTGTATTACATTAACCGTTTTACGTATGTTGAACCATCCTTGAGATTCTGGGATGAATCCCACTTGATCATGATGTATTATTTTTTTAATATGTTGTTGTATTCGGTTTGCCAGTATTTTGTTTAGTATTTTAGCATCTGTATTCATTAGAGATATTGGTCTGTAGTTTTCTTTTATTGTGCCATCCTTGCCAGGTTTTGGTATGAGGGTTATGTTGGCCTCATAAAATGTGTTTGGAAGTATTGCTTCTTCTTCAATTTTTTGGAAGACTTTGAGTAGAATAGGAACCAAGTCTTCTTTGAATGTTTGATAGAATTCACTAGTATAACCGTCTGGGCCTGGACTTTTATTTTTGGGGAGATTTTTAATAGTTTTTTCTATTTCCTCCCTGCTGATTGGTCTGTTTAGGCTTTCTGCTTCTTCATGACTCAGTCTAGGAAGGTTGTATTGTTCTAGGAATTTATCCATTTCTTCTAGATTGTTGTATTTGGTGGCATATAATTTTTCATAGTATTCTACAATAATTCTTTGTATTTCTATGATGTCTGTGGTGATCTCTCCTCTTTCATTTTGGATTTTATTTATTTGAGTCCTGTGTCTTTTTTCCTTGGTGAGTCTTGCCAAGGGTTTGTCAATTTTGTTGATCTTTTCAAAGAACCAGCTCCTTGTTTTATTGATTTTTTCTATAGTTTTTCTGTTCTCTATTTCATTTATTTCTGCTCTGATTTTTATTATCTCCTTTCTTCGGCTGGTTTTGGGTTGTCTTTGTTCTTCTTTTTCTAGTTCCTTAAGGTGTGAAGTTAAGTGGTTTACTTCGGCTCTCTCTTGTTTGTTCATATAGGCCTGAAGTGATATGAACTTTCCTCTTATTACTGCTTTTGCTGCATCCCAGAGATTCTGATATGTCGTATTTTCATTTTCATTTGTCTGTATATATCTTTTGATTTCTGCACTTATTTCTTCTTTGACCCATTCATTTTTTAGAAGTATGTTGTTTAGTTTCCACATTTTTGTGGGTTTTCCCCCCTCTTTTTTGCAGTTGAATTCTAGTTTCAAGGCTTTATGATCAGAAAATATGCTTGGTACAATTTCAATTTTTCTAAATTTGCTGATATTGTCTTTGTGGCCCAACATATGGTCAATTCTTGAGAATGTTCCATGTACACTAGAGAAAAATGTATACTCTGTCGCTTTGGGATGAAGTGTCCTGTAGATGTCTATCATACCCAGGTGTTCTAGTATTTCGTTTAAGGCCACTATATCTTTATTGATTCTCTGTTTGGATGACCGATCTAGAGCCGTCAGCGGTGTATTGAGGTCTCCAAGTATGATTGTATTTTTGTTAGTTTTTGTTTTAAGGTCAATAAGTAGCTGTCTTATATATTTTGGTGCTCCTTGGTTTGGTGCATATATATTAAGGATTGTTATGTCTTCTTGATTCAACTTCCCCTTAATCATTATGAAATGACCATTTTTGTCTCTGAGTACTTTTTCTGTCTTGTAGTCAGCATTATTAGATATGAGTATTGCTACACCTGCTTTTTTTTGGGTGTTGTTTGCTTGGAGTATTGTTTTCCAGCCTTTCACTTTGAATTTGTTTTTATCCTTGTTGCTTAGATGTGTTTCTTGTAGGCAGCATATAGTTGGATTTTCTTTTTTAATCCATTCTGCTACTCTGTGTCTTTTTATTGGTAAGTTTAATCCATTTACATTTAGTGTAATTATTGACACTTGTGGGTTCCCTACTGCCATTTTATAAATTGCTTTCTGTTAGTTTTGTATCTAGTTTGATTCTTCTCTTTTGTTTTTCTATCATTTGTTTTTGTTTGTTTGTGTTCCATACTTCTTTCCTCTGTTGCTACCTTTTTTAAGTCAAGTGTTTTTGTGGTGGTTTTTTTAAGGGTGGTTACCATTAAGTAATGAAAAGGGTACCTACCATATTCATTGTAGTACCCTATCTTATAAGTATTTCTGCACTTCATCATCCTTTGCTACTGTTAATCTCCATCCTCTCCCCCCTTTTTTTCCTTTGTTGTCACAGTTTAAGTTTGGTTTTATTGTGTTCTTGGTGGAGCTGTTACTTGTGGTGTTGTTTTCTTTTGTTCTTTGAATCTGGTTGGAAAACCCCCCTTAGTATTTCCTGGAGTGGGGGCTTTCTGTTGATAAATTCTATCATCTTTTCTGTATTTGTGAATGTTTTTATATCTCCTTCATACTTGAAGGATAGCTTTGATGGGTATAGTATTCTTGGCTGAAAGTTCCTCTCTTTCAGGGCTTTAAATATTGGGGTCCACTCTCTTCTAGCTTGTAGAGTTTCTGCTGAGAAATCTGATGATAATCTAATAGGCCTTCCTTTATATGTTGTACTCTTCTTTTCCCTGGCTGCCTTGAGAATTTTTTCTTTGTCATTGGTTTGTGTCATCTTTCTTATGATGTGCCTTGGAGTGGGTTTGTTTGGTTTAAGAAAACTTGGTGTTCTGTTTGCTTCTTGAATTTGAGGCTTTAGTTCCTTCCACAGGCTTGGGAAGTTCTCGTCTATTATTTGTTTGAGTATATTCTCCATTCCATTTTTTTTCTCTTCTCCCTCTGATATACCTATTATTCTTATGTTATTCTTTCTGATGGAGTCAGACAATTCCTGTAGGGCTTTCTCATTTTTTATTATTTTTGAGTCTCTTTCTTCTTCTCTCTGTTGTGCCTCAAGTTGTTTGTCTTCTATTTCACTAATCCTATCTTCAATCTGGGCTGTTCTGTTAGCTAAGCTTGTTACCTCGTTTTTCAGCTCGTGAATTGAGTTTTTCATTTCTGTTTGATTTGTTTTTATAGTTTCAATTTCCTTGGTAATATATTCTTTGTGTTCATTGAGTTGTTTTCTGATCTCCCTATATTGCCTTTCTGTGTTTTCTTGTATATCTCTGAGTATTTTTAACATTTCTATTTTAAATTCTCTGTCATTTAGCTCCAAGGCTTCCAATATGTTAAGTCTTTTCTCCATAGATTTTTCCACATCTATTTGTGTTACCTCTCTTTCTTTTGTATCCATAATATTCGATTTCCTCTTTCTTATCGGCATCTGAGGGTGGTCTTATTGATAGCACGCAGGCGCACTCCCTGGCGGCTTGAATGAGCGTCGCTGTGGTAGCTTCCTCCACACCCTCGTCTCTCAGATTCAAGTGATAACAGTCCTTTTGCTTTCAGTTTGTGTGGAACTCCGGAATGCTCCGAGGATAAATTTTTCTGTTTCTAGTTGATAAATTTGTTGTGATTTAGGGGAGAGCTGTCGGACGCGCTTCTCACGGCGCCATTTCCGTGACGTCACTCGAAGACCTTCTTTAATTACTTTCAACAATATTTTGTTTTTTCTCTCTCTTAATTCCTCCTTACCACTGTCCATCTGGCCAGCGGCAGAGCCCCCACTGCTTGTCTTGGAAATTGGTGTAGTAATAGGTCTTGGGGTTAGAGGCAGAGATGGTAGCAGTGTGGGCATTGAGGCGCTAGTCAGAGAAATGATTAAAGAAAAGGAAATTTGGCCTGACCTGTGGTGGCGCAGTGGATAAAGTGTCGACCTGGAAATGCTGAGGTCGCCGGTTCGAAACCCTGGGCTTGCCTTGTCAAGGCACATATGGGAGTTGATGCTTCCTGCTCCTCCCTCTTCTCTCTCTGTCTCTCTCTCCTCTCCCTCTCTCTCTCCTTTCTAAAATGAATAAATTAAAAAAATAATAAAATAAATTTAAAAAAAAGAAAAGAAAAGAAAAGGAAATTTTAGGTAAAAACCAAGAGATAGGAAAAGAAATTTTATTTATGATCAAAAAGATTTAAGTGAGCAAATAACTCACAATGATGTCAAGTACTTTAGAGTAACCTTTTGTAAAAACCACTCTTGAGAATTAAAGTCAATGATGATCTTGCTGTTCCTCAACTAATTTACTGAACCTCTTGTTTCAGCATTGCATCCAGGGGCCTGGGCATAGTCCTAAGAAAGCTCTTGTGATGCAGGTGCCCTTTGAAGGCCACTACTACTTTATGAAAGAAGTGAAATGTAATCAGAGTGTAATAAGGCTACCTTCTTTATGGAAGTTGGAAATTGGTGTAGTGATAATTAATTGAAATATTAACTTGTGTTTAGTTTTAGGGATATTTTATTTCATTCCCTGCTCCTAGAGACTGGACAGTCTCTTTCTGCCTTTTTTTTTTCCTTAGGAAAACTTTTGTTTCCTCACTGAACAAGCTTTCCTGTACACAAACTGTCCTCCAACCCTTGGTATGTTGTGGTACTTTGAGATACGAGCAGACCGACATACGGTTTGTTTTTTTTTAGATACGAGCTGCGACTTAGTCCGTGTATTTTTGTTCAAGATCCGACCGAGCGGAATTCCGAGATCTGAGTCGTGATTTGGGAAGCTGCCGCTAGCTGGCAGGCTGGCGCCCGGGTCTAGTACAAGCAGCACAACATCAGCACCTCGCTCTTTCTCACGTGTAACCTGCAGAATCAAGTTGCATTTTTTACTAATTTTTTTTGTGTGCTATCATGGGGCTGAAGAAAGTGAGTGTAAAGGATAGTGGTGAGAAGAAGAAGAGAATGATGTTGATAGAAGTAAAGCAAGAAATAATAGAAAAACATAAGCATGGTGTATGAATGATTGAACTGGCAAGGCTGTACAACTGCAATACATCTACAATTTGTACCATCCTTAAACTTAAGGATGCCATCAAAAGCACAAATCCAGTGAAAGAAACTACAATTCTGTCCCAATTAAGAACAAGTATCCATGAAGAAATGGAGAAGCTTCTGCTGGTGTAGGTGAAAGAGAAAGAGCTGGCAGGAGATACAGCGACAGAGACTGTAATATTCGAAAAGGCATGTATTATTTACAGCAACTTGAAGAAGAAAGAATCATCTACCTCAAAAGAGGCAGCAGAAGATACATTTAAGGCAAGTCATGGCTAGTTTGAAAATTTCAGAAGAGATCTGGCATCCACTTGGTGGTGAAGCATGTTGAAGTTGCAAGTGCTGACGTTAAGGCAGCTGAGGAAAACATCACACATTTTGCTGTGCTTATCGCAAAGGAAGGCTACACCCCCCAACAAGTGTTCAGCTGTGACAAAACAGGATTGTTTTTGGAAAAAAATGGCCTGGAGGACTTTCATCACTGCAGAGGAGAAGAAGCTGCCAGGCCATAAACCCATGAAGGACCCTCTGACCCTTGCATTGTGTGCAAATGCTAGCAGTGACTGTAAAGTAAAGCCACTGCTAGTGTATCATTCTGAAAATCCTCGAGCCTTTAAGACTCACAAGATTCTTAAAGGAAAACTGCAAGTTATGTGGTGTGCCAATGGTAGGGCATGGGTTACGTGGCAGTTTTTTATTGAATGGGTAAATCTCGTCTTTGGTCCTGCAGTGAAGAAATATCTTCAAGAAAATAAACTCCTGATGAAAGCATTACTAATCCTTGATAATGCTCCAGTCTACCCACCTGGTTTTGAAGATGACATTCTCGATGAGTTCAAATTTGTGAAAGTCCTCTACCTCCCACCCAACACATCTTCAATCTTGCAACCTATAAATCAGCAGGTCATTTCTAACTTTAAAAAGCTTTACACAAAGCACTTCTTCTGCTGCTTTGAGGTGACTGAATATACAATTCTAACCCTTCGTGAATTTTGGAAAGATCACTACAACATTGTGATATGTTTACACATTATTGACTTGGCATGGCAAGAGGTTACAAGAAGAACCTTGAACTCAACATGGAAAAAGTTATGGCCTGGTGTTGTTGCAGACAGGGACTTCAAAGGATTCAAACCAGAGACCAGGACCGAGGTAGAAGCGTTGGAGGAGATTGTGTCCCTCGGAAAGTCGATGGGTCTGGAGGTAGATGAGGGTGACATAAACGAGCTCATCGAGGAACATGAGGAGGAACTCTCAACTGAGGAGTTGAAGGAGCTACAGATGATGCAACATACGGAGCTTCTGCAAGAAATTAGTAGTGAGGAGAAGGTAGAGTTGGAGGAAGTGATTTCTACAAGTGAAAATAAAGACATGCTGGCAATGTGGGAGAAGCTTTCAAGTTTCATTGAAAAGAAACACCCAGAAAAAGTTTCAACTGGTTGTGCTTCAGCACTTTTTAATGACACTTGTCACATTTCCGTAACATTTTAAAAGGCAGGCAAAAGCAAACCTCTTTGGATAGATTTTTATTCAAAAGTCCTGCAAGTGAAAATGCCAAAAGTGCAGCCAAAAAGGCAAAAACAGGTGATGATTAAATGAAAAATACGTAATGTTAATTTAAGCTTAGGTTAAGTTTAAAGTTAAGAAAGTGCATTTTTTTACAATTAAGTTTTTGTGATTTCATTTTAAGAAAGTGCAGTTTTAGTTTTGTTTAAAGTAAAGAAAATGCAGTTTTAGTTTATATTTAGTGTTAAGATAGTTTACATGTCTACAGTGCCTGCATCCCTTCCTCCCTCCCTCCTCCTCTGCCAGTCACCTCCATTAGCTGCACTCGTCTGTCTCCAAGGTAAGAATACAGTACTAAATAACACTTTTTTTAATTTCATATATTTTGTTATGCATTGGTAAAGTATACATGTATGTTTCTTAATTAAAAACATGTCTTTTTTCATAATTTAGGCTGGTTTGGGGATGTTGCACGGGGCTGGAATGGATTAAATCTATTTCAGTTATTTTAAATGGAAGAAATTTGTTTGACATACGAGTTGACTGACTTACAAGCTCGGTTACAGAACAAATTAAACTTGTATCTCAAGGTACCACTGTATTTCAATTATGTGAAAGGTCACTGATGATGAAGAGGCAGAAAGAAGAACTAGAAGGACTCAAAGTAACAAGTGATCCCAGACTGGGGAATGAGTGAAACCTTCAATTTTTTTTTTTTTGGAGGGGGAAGGATTTTGTCCCTAAAAGTGACACAGGGAATTGGCTAAATGCTCTTTGATAATACTATTATTCTGGCCTGTAGATCTATCTTATCTGTCCGTACCTCACATCATAGAGTACACACAAAGGACAATAACAGGTAATAGCTTCACTCTAAGGTATTTTATCACAGGCCCTCTGACTGGCCAGCTCAACCTGTCGTGTTCTATTTTCTCACTGATGCCTCAGTGCCTTAGATTTTTGTCTTTTTTCAACTACAGTTGACATTCAGTATTATTTTGTATTAGTTTCAGGTGTATAACACAGTGGTTAGACAGTCATATACTTTACCAAGTGTTCCCCCTAATATTTCCAGGACCCAACTGGCACCCTACATACTTGTTAGAGTTTTATTGACTGTGTTCCCTGTGCTGTACTTCACATCCCCGTGACTATTTTGTACTGCCAATTTGTATGTCTCACTCCTTTCTCCTTTTTCACCCAGCCCCTCAACCCTCCCCTCTGGCAGCCATTGGTCTGCTGTTCTCTGTACCTTTGAGTCTGTTTCTGTTGGGTTTGTTCATTTATATTGTTCTTTAGATTCAACATATAAATGAAATTATATGGTACCTGTCTTTCTCTGTCTGGCTTATTTCACTGAGCACAGTACCTTCGAGGTCCATCTATGCTGTTGCAAGTGCCTTAGCTTTTAAATTTTCTCCGTGCATCTGTTGTAAGGTCTTCTTTTTGATAGTGTGATCTTCACTGTGTGAGTTGGATTCTCTGCTGTTGGACTCTCTTCTTTTCCCGATTCAATTGATTCAGAATTTTTTACTTTTTCTAGCTTGGAGCACTTTCATCCACATAAGAGACACTTAACTCTACTAGTGTTGGTTCTCAAGGTCTCCCACCACACTCAGGCCGACCCCAGCTTAACAGTCACAGTCAGGCATATTCATTCACTCAACCACCCACCCTTCTATATAGCCTGTTTATTCCCAAGGAGGATTTGTGGAGCTTTATAATAAAATCCAAATGCTAGGGAGAAAAAATAGAGGATTATGGTTCTAGAAATGTAGGGAAAACAATTTCTTTGTTGTTGATTGAATTGTGTCTCCCCTCCCCCAATTCATAAGTTGGAGTCCTGACTCCATTACTCAAAATGTGACCTTATTTGGAAACAGGGTCCTTATTTGGATAATTATATCTGCAATTATATCTTGCAGATATAATTAATTAAGATGAGGCCATCCTGGGGGGAGAATGGGCCCCCTAACCCAATATAACTGGTGTCCTTGTAAAAAGAGGAAAATGAGACAAAGACGCCCACAGAGGGAGAATGCCATGGGAACATGATGGCGGAGATTGGGGTGACGCACCTGTAAGCCAAGGAGTTCTAGAGATGGCAGCAGTGTACCTGAAGCCAGGGGTGGGGCCTGGAACAGTCTTCCAACCAACCGCAGGAGGAACAGCCCTGCAGACAGCTTTGTCTCAGACTCTAGCCTCCAGACCTATGAGGCCTTTCTGTTAAGCCACATAGTTTGAGATACATTGTCTTGGCAGTCATCGCAAACTAACATGGGACCTTAAACATGAAATTGGTACTCTTATAAAAGGAAGACTTTCTTTTTTTCAAAATTGTACTTTGAATTCGATTGACTGTGCCATATACGACACAGACTTGCATACATTCTCTTGACCGTCAAATTGGAGGATGAAAACTGTACTCTTTCTTTTCTTTCATATTTTAAAATAACCCATATCACCTATATGGGGTAAGAATTGCTCCCTTGGCTCACGAGCTCCATACACAAAGTACTGAGTAAGCAAATTAAATTCACAGATATGCCATTCTGAATTTAATTTATCTTCACTTTCCTTTCCTAGTGATTTGACCCTGATTTGACCCTGGCTTTGATTCCTTACAAGGGCAAAAGCTTGGCATGGGTCCCAGTTACCATTTGTCTTTTGCAAATGAGACTTCCTTAAAACTTTTTCTCCCTTCTTCCTCACCCTTCCCATGAAATCAGCAATAGTCTATTAATGGCCACTTCTGTAATCCCTGTCGATGGCTTTTCAACCACCACTTCTAAGGCGCCCGTGTTTACCTGCCACTGAGCTAGGCAGTGAATGGGACAGAAACCATCCTTGGGCCTGGTGTGCGGGGGACTCGGGTTCGATTCCTGGCCAGGGCACATAGGAGACGCGCCCATTTGCTTCTCCACCCCCCCTCCTTCCTCTCTGTCTCTCTCTTCCCCTCCCACAGCCAAGGCTCCATTGGAGCAAAGATGGCCCGGGCGCTGGGGATGGCTCCTTGGCCTCTGCCCCAGGCACTAGAGTGGCTCTGGTCGTGGCAGAGCGACGCCCCGGAGGGGCAGAGCATCGCCCCCTGGTGGGCAGAGCGTCGCCCCTGGTGGGCGTGCCGGGTGGATCCAGGTCGGGCGCATGTGGGAGTCTGTCTGACTATCTCTCCCCGTTTCCAGCTTCAGAAAAATACAAAACAAACAAACAAAACAAAACAAAACAAAAAAAAAACATCCTTGTAAAGATCCCTCCAGCTCTCTGTTGACATCTGCAACGAGTCCAAGTGTAACTAACCTCTCCTGGTCTGAATCATCGTGCTATCTTCTTTCTTCTGTAAAGCCATTGTGGAGGCTAAATAATGCACCAATCCAGACATGATCATTCACATCCTGGGTCCATGCCTGACATCCTGGCTATGTAAAGTTATAGAGTCAAGATTTCTACCAGTCTGATGTCCCCCACACCCCAGACACCTAAGGGTACTTTTCTTTTTTTGTCTAATTATTTTTTTATTTTAATCCATGCACATATTTTAAGAAATCCTATAGAGCTGAAAGTTTCTGTTGAAAAGCTGTGCCTTTGCCTACCCGGCTCTCCTGCCATGTGCCAGAGGCAACAGCTCTCATAGACTCCACCCCCCTCCGCCACCAGCTCTTTCGTCCATGTTTAGATATACTCTTCCTAACTAAAATTTCTTGATGTATCAATTTTAAGTATGACTTATTGACTTCCTTTTGTAGTGTAATTTCCTCCTCCCTCTCTGTTCCTGCATCCTGAACTCCCTTCTCTTCAGTCCCTGACATAGTTCTCCTGCAAAATTTGGTTAAACACACATGCTAATACTGTTATGATTATGTAAATAAGAACCATTGTGACCTGCGGTGGTGCAGTGGATAAAGCGTGGGCCTGGAACGCTGAGGTTGCCAGTTCAAAATCCTGGGCTTGCCTGGTCAAAGAGCATATGGGAGTTGATGCTTCCTGCTTCTCTTCCCCTTCTCTCTCTCTTTCCTCTATAAAATAAATAAATAAAATTAAAAAAAAAAGAACCATTGCTGTTCTAAGTTCCTTTCTCAGACAACTTTTGGCTCTTCCGATGATCAAATGCTTATTGGGTCAACTTTGAGTGCCCGCCATATTCGCATGGCGCCTTCCCGGGGCCCAGCCGTCCAGAGGGCTGGGGGCCCTTCACTGGATGCACTGCAGAGTGCACTACAGAGTGAACTGACTCACTTTCATGGGGTTTCTCCCCTGTGGACACGTAGGTAGTCACTTCTGCTCTATGTGGTCAGTAACCAGTTCGACATCTACTTAGTAGCATCATTACTGTTTTTCTTACAGTATAACTGTGAAAAAGATTTGAGAAGAAAAGGACATGAACATGAATACTCAAAAGTCCAAAATTTGTGTCCTAATCCATAATATATTTATCTATGTGGACTCAAGACGAACAGGCATCTCTCTCCCCAAGCCACCGGGATGTAGACTCATTTATTCTCTTCTCAAGCATCTGATATACAGGTCTATTTTCTTTCTTCACCTTCTTCCTGTCTCCCAACCTCTTCCACTTTACCAGTGGTCCTTAGATCGAAAGAAAGATGTAAAATGCTATAATCTGCTTAACCGGTAAAGATGCTTACCTATAAGAGTTGTACTCGCTGTAGTAGAAAACCAGTCTGTCGTCCGGATGGTGATAAGTTCCCTGACTTCAGACACCCATAGCAAATGAAATAGTTTGTGAATTGACAAAGCAGCACTAATTATACTTGGGAAGGAAAGGGTGCAAGCCCAGGGTGCTAAGGGGTTAATTTATCATCTCACTTCATTCCTATTGATGTCCCGAATTTACATATCAATATACAGGGGGTCCTCAGGTTACCAGACATAGTTCCATTCCTATGACAGTGATGTAACCCGAATTTTGGTGTAAGTCAAAACAAACCCCTGCCTAAGTCACTTAACTATTCTAACCCAGTCGTAAAATCATAATCTAGAACATAAAAACACCACTAAGCCACAGAAGAAGGAGAAGGACACATAAATACGCGGTACTGCACACTGTACTGTGCATTCTTCCTGCACGCACAACCAGACTAGTTCGCCCACGTAGTCCGTAAGTACGACGCTAATGGTGTAACACTCAGATTTTTAAAGTTTTTATGGGAGTGAGCTTTGTCAACTTGAAACATCCTACGTCGAGACTGTGGTAACCAGATGGGCCCCCTGTATTTGAACAATGGATTGTGATGCCTACTTTAGTCCAGGTGCTACAAGATCAGAGAGATGGAGTCTGAACTGGGAGTCTTCAGCAACATGTACCCGTACTGCGTAGAAATGACTGCGTTCACTAGTTGCTACTCCCAGACCACTTTATTTCTAATCTCATGGACTGCTTGGCATTGGGTATCACCTGTCATGAGTTCCGTTAAGTAAATTAGCTGTTGTACAGGAAAGTAATCTTGTAATGGGTTACTGCTGCCTAATAAATTAATTATTAGTGAAAAAAAAAAGTGCTGTCAAGACCACCAGGATTCATGCTTAGGGAATTGTGAGACATCTGGTCTCCAAGAGGTCAAGGACAGCATCTTCCTTGTTCCTAGCACAGAGCTTGGCATGTTGTATTCCAGGGAGTCGCTAAAGAACTCCACCATTGGCATCGCCTGATCTAGCCCAGGCAATCTTTAGAGGGTGCCCTCTGGTGCCACCTACCAGGAGAGCAGGCTTCCATCTGGTAGAAGGTGCCCTGCCTCAGGTATGTGCAAGAAATGAAAAGATCCAGGATATCCCTACAGGCATCTTCTGTCGTAAATACGACTCATCTAAGAGCAGAGCCCATGTTTCATAGTAGGATGCCATGTCGGGCAAGGCAGTCATAGGGTCTTAGACATCTAGTTTAACACAGCACCCCACATGTCTAGCCTAGCGTGGATGCTCAACACATATTTGCTAATTGGCAACATGTGTTGGCCATTTATAGTACTTACAGCGCGAGCAGAAGAAGCTGCAGAACGAGCAATTGTAATGAACTATAATAAGAACAGAGGAAAGTAGGGGCTCTCTAGGGAGGCATGGAGCCCAGACTTGGGGAGGCAGGAAGAGGGGGAAGTGATATCCGGGTGGGAAAGTGGGACTTAGCTGGCAGAGGGGGCTGTGTGGGAATGGAGAGAGTATTGGGGGAGGGTAACACTGCAGCTGGGAATGTTCCAGCAAGGGGGAATGGTGTGAACTGAGGCTTGGAGAAGAGACAGAATTTGGAAAGAAATTGACTGTGACTGAACAGTAGAGTGAGCGGTGTCACTAAATATAAAGATGATGAGGCAAGACGGGAAAGCTATAAAATGTACAGGGAAGAGTTTGGGTTTTATTTTCAGCATCCATTGAAGGGTTTTTAAACCAGGGAGTGACAGCACCTAGCACGTCAGCTGGGCTGGTGTTTGCAAGATTTGAATTCTTGGACTTCAGCGGAAAGGCTAAGGGGGCAAACATTAGTCCTTGCCTTGGCCATATTCCAGGGTATATTTTTGAATGCTGGCAAACTGAACTTCGTGACTCCTACCCAAACCAAAATAACTTCTTGGATCTAATCCTGCGTACTCTTAATTACTTTCCAGATTCTGTATAAAATTGGCACCTGGGATTTATTAAGGTGGAATCCATTTCTCTTGGCTCCTGGAAGTCAGGGCATATCAAAAAAGTTGCTCAAGCCCTAGAAACATTATTTCTCTCCAGCTGTCCCCAAAGACTGTAGATAGCATTTCCTCCTCTTCTGCAGCTCGAGAATTTGTTACAAAAATCCACGCTGGTCTAGATTTAATACCCAAATTAGGAGACATGATTTCAATAAGGCAATATCCTCAACTTGAATCTGTTCTTTTTTTCAAGATCGCCAGAGCCCTGTGGCAGGATATTTTGTCCCACCCATTAAGTTGAGGAGGGAAGCGCTCGAAGTTGGCCCTGGTAACCCGGACCCAGTGATGCCTTCAGCAGTGTCTTTGTTGTGGTACTTCCCCTCCCTTTCCCATCAAGCCTGTGGTTACCAGGGCTGGAACAGCATTGCTTAAAGTCCAGCTCACACAGAGATTCCTCCTCCAGCAATGTGTGGGTGGCTCTGATGTTTGATGGCCCTCTGGCTTTCCATGATTCATGATTCTTCCTGGACCCTGGTAACAGAGTCCAGCGATGGAGGAAGCACAGAGAAGGCTTGGCAATCAGATGGACCAGGGTTTACATCTTCATTTTATTACTTACTCAACGATCTGGGAGTAACACCTATTTTCTCGGCTTCCTTGTCCTTACCTGTAAAATGAGGGTAGTGATAATCAATATACAAGGTTGCCCTAAGGATGAAATGAGATGCTAGGAATCAAGTGCCTGGCATATGCGCTGCTCAGTTAGTGGCCGATGCTGCTACTGTAGGGAGGGACATGTAAGCCTCTGGTGTCCTGTCCTTAGGAAAACCAACTCCGGACTTTAAAATGAGCCAGGACTCCAGGCTAGAGGACCATATGCAAATCACATGCAGATGTGACCTTCACCCTAAGGAAAATCCAGAGACAGCTGCTTCCTGTCATTCTAACAACGTTGTCATGGGGACTGAGGAAGAAGTGGTCTGTGAGAGATGTCAGATATGTTTCATTTCATTGATTCTTAGTGTCCTCAGCTGTCAGTTAATATTTTAGATTCAGTGACTTCCAAGTAGTTTTAATTCCATATTTTTCTAAACTGCCGGGGACACATTTTAGTAATATTGTATTTTTACTAAAGGGGTAAGGCCGGTAAACATCTACGTGCAATTAAAAACACAGCTGTATAAATGTGTGTGTGTGTGTGTGTGTGTGTGTGTGTGTGTGGTATTCACAGAACTTATTAAACAATCATAAAATTGACCCGGGTTCGATTCCTGGCCAGGGCACACAGGAGAAGCGCCCATTTGCTTCTCCACCCCTCCGCCGCACTTTCCCTCTTTGTCTCTCTCTTCCCCTCCCGCAGCCAAGGCTCCATTGGAGCAAAGATGGCCCGGGCGCTGGAGATGGCTCTGTGGCCTCTGCCTCAGGCGCTAGAGTGGCTCTGGTCGCAACATGGCGACGCCCAGGATGGGCAGAGCATCCCCCCTGGTGGGCAGAGCATCGCCCATGGTGGGCGTGCCGGGTGGATCCCGGTCGGGCGCATGCGGGAGTCTGTCTGACTGTCTCTCCCTGTTTCCAGCTTCAGAAAAATGAAAAAAAAAAAGGAAAAAATGCATAAAATTGAAGAATATTTATTTTTTATTTTAATGTTGTCTAAAAATGTTAATAATCGTAGCCGCAGGGTTTTAAACAAATTTATTCCTGATGGCTTGACTTTGTTTCTTTCTTCAACAGGCTTGTGTAAATCTGCCATACCTTTTAATGTCTATAAGTATTTCAAGTGGTTGGTGTAATGTGTGTGTGTGTGTGTGTGTGTGTGCGTGCGCGTGTGCTAGAGACAGACCTTTTGACTTTAAGAGTTGGCCCTAATTTTAGGGAGACCAGGAAAAATCCTGTTTGTTTCAAATTTATCTCCTACTAATCCAGCATGGATATTTTTTTTAATGCTATATAATGTGTCTCTTAGAAATACTATGTGACTTCATGACTTCAATTACCAACTCTATATCAGCAACTTCCTGAACAATATTTCTAACCCTCTAGAGCAGTGGTCTCCAACCCCCGGGCCACGGACTGGTACTGGTCCGCAGAGAAAGAACAAATAACTTATATTATTTCCGTTTTATTTATATTTAAGTCTGAACAATGTTTTATTTTTAAAAAATGACCAGATTCCCTCTGTTACATCCATCTAAGACTCACTCTTGACGCTTGTCTCGGTCACATGATACATTTATCCGTCCCACCCTAAAGGCTGGTCCGTGAAAATATTTTCTGACATTAAACCGGTCCATGGCCCAAAAAAGGTTGGAGACCACTGCTCTAGAGGAAGTCCTAGTCCAAAACCACATATTTCCAATGAAACCAGTGTACCAGTAAGGCAACGTGTCTGATTCCTTTTCTTCATTTATTCTGAGTGCAGTTGGCTTCCTCATTATTATGAGTGGTTTTCTTCATTGGAAGCGGCATCTTCCCTTCCATAATCACAGAGTCTTGGCAGCCAGCTAGCAGAAAATCTTGCTGTTATGTGTAGGAGCAGTGGGAGTTGGCATTAGTTTTCTTTTTCTGGCATGAATTACAGGTCAGGCTAGAAATGATTAGGGATTGAAACAGTAATAAAATAAGCAGAATACGCACATAAGAATGTATTTGTAATTAGATAAGTTGTAAAGTACCTGGACTATTGTTGCTGGCTGATAATTTTGTCTAATATTTAATAGTTCAAATAACATCATTATATCAGAATCTTGGTTATGAGATATATATTTGAATATACCATATGTATAAACCAGTTTGACTATTCTGATCAAAAATTTCCTGCCAAAAATTAGTTTAAAAGCCTCCTTAATTCAACTGAATATTTACTCCTTTTATTTTCTTACTAATTTGATATTTCTTTTTACTAAAAAACAAATCAGACAATTAAATTGATTAGTGTACAAAAAAACCCCCAATTGATTCATGAGTGGCCTCCATTTTTTGAAGCTGAATTCCAATTTCTTTGTTGTCCACATTTTAGCGGACTAAAGGAGTCTGTTCACCTGTGCACAGTAAAGCCCTATTAAATACGAACAAGAGTTTGCAGCAAAGGAAGTGAAGGACTTATTTTAGAATGTGACCCACACTGGAGACACAGGTGAGTGAATGCTCAAAGACCTGGCTCCCGGTGGCTTCCAGGGGCTGGGTGATATAGGAAAAAAATCATTCACCATGTGACGTGGGGAGCTCAGGTCATGGGCTCTCTTGATTGGTTGGGGCCAGGGGAGGGAGCAGTTGGTCACTGTATCAGGTCCAGGTGTCAGTCACAGCACTATTCTGTCTGGTGTCCTGAGGATGCGGTTTCTAAGGCTGTTCAGCATTCATAGGCCCGGGGCTGAAACACAACTGAGGTCAAGACAACATCTTTAGTTTGACTGAAAGTTGGTTTCTGAGGTCAACAGACCCAAGGTTTTGTTCTTAAGACAGTCTGATGTTGAGCAGAACCTGATGTGCTCAGGGCGGAGTGAATAAGAAAGGGCTCACGAAAGAAATGGAGTCTCTGTGAGATTACAAACATCCCTCCTGAGTTCATATCAACTTCTCCTGGAGGGTTTACTTCTTAGTGGGACTCTGCTTTCGTCACTGGTAGCTCCAGCAGTCAGAAGTTTATCAGGGAATGCTTGGGCAAGTAGCAGGGAAGAGAAAACCCAAGTTCAGAGCAGAAATTATAGGGAAGTGAGTGGGTGTCGTGGGACTGGGAAGAGCCAGCCTGAGGAAGTCGGAGTGGGGCTCAGCATGTCAGCGTGTCATGTCAGCATAGAGGAGAGTTCGGATGTAGGCAGAGGCAGTTAGGGGAGGATGCCCCAGGTATTTAAGGTGAAAGGCTTGGACCAGCGGAGCCAGGGTAGTGGGGAGGGACAGAACCAATTATCACAAACAGGATACTGAGTAAGGGGAACGAGAAAATAGGTGAAAACCAGAGGTCAGGACCAGGTTGCAGTTAGAGAAATGACTGGGAGAACAGAGCAGATACGTGCCCAACAGATAAGAGCACTTTAAACCCAGGGCAAGTCTATTCAGCTGGAAATCTCTGTTCTTGCAGAAGCAGGAAACAGATAATATAATTTACCGAGCAAGAGCGTCCATGGCCTTAAGGGTTAACGCCATCCGCAACAAATTCCCCTCAAACAGATCCTAAGATCTGGGAGAGGGCTGGGTGGGTCCTCCCCTGCCCCCGAGTTGCTCAAATTAAGTTGCTTATTTTTAAACATGTATTGACTTTGTAATTATATTTTCAAAGAAACATTTGTAATGAGTGGGTTGAGAAATGAGATAGAATCTAACACCAGGAGAAGAATATTTACTATTAGGACTGCCTCAGAATATCCAGGCCAAGCGGTGGCCGTGCTTGCTCTAGATCAGATATAAGATTGAGAAGAGTGATTTGACGTACCCTGAAGGATCATCATATAAACAGAAGCCTCAGTCTCCCACAGAGGGACTGACATGACTCACGACTCCGACAATCATGTAAAAATTAAACGCATATTACACAAATACACAAAGATGGAAATGCTTTGCTAGGCTATCGTCACCATAAAATGAAAACTACAAAGGCTTTATCAGTCCAGTAATATTTTTTGTATTATTTTATAGAAAATCTTGATCAGTGAGTGGTCCATGGATCACAGAGTACTAAACCTGTAAGATTCCACTGTTGGAAAAAAACACGAAACCATAATAATGAAGTCCTTTTTGATCCCGAAGAAGGTAGATTAGTTTGAAGCAAAATAATATACTTTCACTTCACTGGAGAAGCAAAGTAACACATGGGGCTGCTTATAAAAGGGACACTCGACTCCAAGCACCTTTCAAGTCAGTAACGCAGGACGGTTTTCTGGGGTGTTCGACAGCGTCGGTGATGTACTGGGGTTCTTGTGAATGTGAATACATGTGAATAGCCCTTGTGCTTTTGGGGTAGAGGGGTTACCAGCCATGTCTGGGGTCACAGAACAGTAGAAAGTTTAGAAAGATGAATGTTATCAGAAATAAGAGAGAGGACTATCTCATTTTTTTTTTTTTTTGTGATCTTGATTATTTGGGAATCATTTTTTAAAAATTCTACCTATAAAATTTCCCCTTCAAACCAAGTCAAGAGATATACAAAAATTCATCTGGTCACTTGGATGAACAGCACATCTTTGCCCTCCAAAACGTATGCTAATGCTATACTCACACAGGTTGATTTCATAGAAGCCTAGCCAAGTATTCCTTCGGATCTGTGAAAGCAGCAGTCTAGCAAATTTAGCAAACTTTCTGGCTTTAACATAGAGAAGTCCGCTAGTAGTTGCACTGGTTGTTGGAAAACATCTTGAATTTTATCTTTGACCCACACATAGGAACTAAAGTTGTGTCCATCCTATTTTTGAGGAAGAACCAAGATGTCTAGCATTCACCGAGACAACCTGCATAAAAAAGCATATGAGAGAGGGAAGGGGGATTTTGATAGCAATTTCTAATGCTATCAAGGTGAGGCGGAATGGCCGCCTGTTCTGAATCACCCTTGATGCTAGTTTAACATGTGGGGACTCATTCTCAGACGATGACAAAGAATTCTTGGGGAGGGTCCTGGGAATCTGAAATCCCAACCAGCTCTCCAGGCGACTAATCTACATCTGGTTAGAGGACCTTTGGCTCACTGTGTTGACAAATATAAAGGCATTGCATTCTTACCTTGGCTATCAGATCTGGGGCAAAGGAGCAAACTTCCTTTGACTTCTGACCTTTGAGTCTGGGAAGGCCTCCTAATCTGAGATGCTTCCTCTGCTGAAGATTTGCAGTGTCAGGTGAAGATTATCTTGCTGTTTCATTGTTTCGAGACCTTGTAAATTTCCGCTCTATGGTTTTCCCCATCTGACTGTGTGGAAAGACTTTGGGGTGCGTTTTGTTTTTACTTTTTTATTTCTGTGTTTTCCCTTTTATTCAGTACCTCTTTATAATTTCACTAGGCCATTAATTCAGTTGACGAATCAATATATTTAATTTTAAAATTTGTTTGTCTGGGTGTTTCTTACCCTTTCCTCTTCCTCCTTGCTTTCTTTGGTAGCTGTAAAGCCAGTAGCCACGGCCACTATCACAGCAGCCTGGCCCATGCAGGTTTGCATTGGATTCGGACAGTCAGTAAAGAAACAATGGAGCCAAGAACTGGTGGGCCATTATTTTTTAATTCTAGCTTGCACCCGGCGGGCAAGTAAAAACACACACTGGGCTCCAAAACCCACTCACATTCAGTGCTCACAAAGCTACTGACTTAATCCGAGTTTTCTAGAATCAAAGGTTTCTAGCTCACCAGACTTATTCACCTCTGTTCCCCATCTCCTTCCTTCTCCCTGTACAAACTCTGCACTAACTCTCTTCTCACTCAACATTCCGCCATCTTGGCTGCTTCTCCTGGCCTACTCCACGCGGCCTCCTTCTGCTCTCTGCTCTGCTCTCTCCTCTAATGATAATCTCAGGAACCAAGAGCGCAAGCTCCCGCTCTGCCCCTATTTTATAGTGTAGAAATCCAAACCTTTAATCCATTATACAAATAGGAAAGTCTCTAATACAAAGTCACTTCTCTGAGGCATGATGGGATTGTACCACCCCACATCAAAAAGGGTGGGAAAGGCTTAATCCCAAAACCAAGCCCCAGGCTACAAGGATTCTGCCTGCTCACAGAGACACACATTAATATCACCTGGGCAACAACCTCCACGTGGGCAGCGTCATCTTTCACAGAGTGAGCATAATATATTTTATCTGCCCAACAGTAGCTCTGAGACATTAAAAAAAAAAAAAAAAAAGAAAAACACCAAAAAACTGTAAACTGTAAGTCACTGTACTGATCAGTATCTATTTTTAATCTTCCTCTGGGGTAACTGCTTCTTTTCCACTTGACAGCTGGGGTCTGGCCACCGGTTAAGGGGGGACCCTTGCCTCCATTTCGGCTTCTTTTCATACTGGGAGATAGATAATGAGGGGGGACGTCCTTGTCCCAGATCGGCTCTGGCTCCAGCTTCTGATCCTGCGAATGGCTTTCCTCCCCCCTCCTCTCCCGAGCCACGCGGACTCACAAAGGCTGCCCTTCATAGAGCTCGGGGCTCTTTCCAGGAAGGAAAAAAAATAATCCTGTCCTCTACTTTTCCTCCTTTCCTTTTTCTTTCTAAAATTAGTTTAATGCTGGTATGTTCAAAAAGAAAATAATTTTATCGACTTTCTCCAGAATTCTTGATGATGTTAAGGAAATCAGGGAGAAGATGTAGAGGCTAGAAAGGAATCCTGGGCCAGCGGTTTTCCAAACACTTGGTAGCACAGACCCATAAGAGTAGTTAATCATTTTATAGTCTGGGCTCTACTCATTGTGAAAGGTATTTCCTTGGGGGAAATACAGTGTAAAATTCTGAATATTATACTTGCATTTACCTTTAATGGGCATTGACAGCTAACTATCTTATCTGTGATAATGGGGGGGGATTATAGACAATTAAAATTAACAAAGAATTCTGAAACATCATTGTATTCCATAGTTTGAAATGTGTCTCTACGGTTTTTCTTATAAGTATAATTTACCAGTACATCTGATTTCCTTCCTTTTTTTCCCCTCTTCAGTTCATCTTACTCCCTCTAATCGTTCCCCAAGCCCGAGTGTTTAAAACTGTGCGGTGATCACGTTGTCTCCAGAAATTGCTATTTTGAAGAGTTACACGAAATGCTGAGAAATCTGTTTTCTAGAAAATCAATTCAGGTTCGCTTCCTCGCGACCCAATGACGACACAGCAGCCTCTCTAGCAAATTAAAGGGCTGGCAAGTCTGGTCATTCTGGGTTGGATGATCCCAGCTCTTTGTTTCTCCTTTTCCTTTCTTATTGGGCCCCTTTCCATCAGTGATAAATTTGCTATTTATTAGCTCAGTTGAGGAATAACTATACTTAATTTTCATTTTCTTTGCCCGCAATGTTTGCTGCTTTTGTTTTAGTATCCTGTCCTTTACACGCCCCTGCCACCCCCACCTCCTCAGTCAGGAATTTGAATTGCTTTAGGATTCAGAGTTACATTTCTTTCATCCAATTCTATCATTTTTTGGGGGATACCTCCAACTAGCAACAGGCAAAGTCAAGTATTTTAAAAATGCAGCCAGAAAAAGAAGACCAAAAAAGCTTTTACTTCTTTTCCCCCAGCTTTGGACTTCTGACGATTATAGCAGATGGAGGAATGGTAGGGAAACACATGTTCAACGTCATCATATTCATAGCCCTCATTTCTACCCCCCCCCCCCATTTTTTTTGGTCAGCCTTGGTGTGTTCTTCTCTTGAGGTTTTGACATTTCTGCAGGAAGCTTCTTTGGTTTATTCTTTTCATCTTAATTCTACCTGACCTGACCTCTTCCCATCTTAGTGGAAATTTTCCTTTAAAGAAGAAAGCCAGGTGGCTGGAAGAAGCGTCATTGACACCCAGCTTGTATAACAGTTACGGTTAAGAAGAGGCAGGATTGGTCTCACTACACAGAGGATCCCTGGTTTGCTTTCTCACACATCCAAATAAATTATCATTGCCTCTGGTAAGTTGTATGGCCAGTAGCCACAGCCACCATCAGAGCCACCTGGCCTGTGCAGGTTCGCATTTGATTCAGACAATCGGTAATAAAACAACGGAGTCAAGAACTGGTAGGCTATTACCTTTAATCCTAGCTTGCACCTGGCAGATGAGGAATACATACAGTGGGAAACACTTCCCTTTCCATTCAGGGCTCCCAAAGCCACTGACTCATCCGAGTATTACTAGAAACAAAGGTTTCTACCTCACCAGCCTTATTCACTTCTGTTCCCTATCTCCTTCTCTCTGCACAAACTCTGCACAAACTGGCTTCTCTTTCAGCACTCTGCCATCTTGGCTGCCTCTCCTCTGCAATGCTAATTTTAGGAACCGAGCAAGCGTGGCCCCACACCCCCATCTGCCTCATTTATAGTGTAGAAATTAAAGCCTTTAAGCTAGTATACAAATAAGAAAGTTTCTGATACAAAGCCACTTATCTGAGGCATAAATGGGATTTCTCATAAGAGTGTACCACCCCACATCATGCAACAGTCAAGGGTGTCGGGAAAAGCTTAGTTTTGAAAAGACCTTAGTATTAGAAGGGAAGGAAAGGCTTAGTCTTAAAACTAAGCCTTAGGCTATAATGTCTTTGCCAGCTTACAGCCTGAATCCTACATCCCATGCAAACTATAAGTGAGCAAACATATATATCGTATTTACAAACTTATTTGACCTACATACGTAATAAGTAAGACTTGGGCCATACATTTCATGGCACATTTCAGAAATACCATCACCATACTGAAACCACGTCAAGTTAACATATAAAAGTATATTCTATTTGTTTTCAGGATGAAAAAAAATTTTTTTAATCTCAAGAGTCTTCTACAAGTAGGTATCTCTAAAGACTTTTATTCATAATACACAATGCTTGACGAGTGGATACCTGGATTGCAGAATATATGCTTAACACGAGGGTTCATGATCAAATGCAAAAGTCATTAAATGAAATAGTCTATACATGAACCAACCCAAAGTCCGTTCTTGGCACGTGTGTTTAAAAAGCTATGCTTCTGGTTGAAGATGCCATTTACTTGCTTCAACAATTATTCCACATGTCTGACGGACTTTTATGCTAAATCCAGTCTTAACTTGTTCAGTTGCTTTCTCATTAAGAAAGCATTTGAAATTATGTAAGTGCTGATATATCTCACATTGTGTAATTGAAGAAGAAACTACAACTGAATCGTACCATAAAGAGAAATGGGCTCTGTTTGTGCTCACAGGCAGATTACGAGAAGCAGGAACTATACTGCACATTTATCCATTGCCTGGGTTTCATCATGAGCTCAATGCAGGTGACTATCAGCTGTCAGAGATAAACACAACCAGTACTACAAGATTAGTGCCCAGTAAACGTGCACACCCTATTAGGCAAGATAAGTGAAGCTGGCAATTAATGAATGAGGTTGGAACACAGGAGACTGCCCTTTTGTTTCAGAAACAGTGACATATGGGCAATTTCATGTGATTCAACCTGAGATCTTTCAGAACAAAAAAGGACCTTAGAAATACTTCAATCTAGTAATTTCTAATCTAGGTTGAATTAAAAAAGACCAGGAGCCCTAATCCATTTATTCATTCAATGGATAGTTTTGGGAGCCAAGGATGTACCTAGAACTGTTATAGTAACTAAGGATATAAATGCAAAAGAGGCTAAGCCCCCTTTGCCTGCATGGACATTACATTTTGGGGCAGAGAGGAGGGAAGCCTGGCAACTAACATATACTCTGCTGTCACTATGGAATTGAATGTAGAGCTATATGTCTTATGTTCATGTGTGCATTTTTTCCGGAGGGAGAGTTCATGGAACTCATGAAAGTGGTTTATGATCACCAAGAGATTAAGAATGGGCAGCCTGTTACCTTCTGCTCACTTGACAGGTGGAGAAACCAGAGCCCAGACCCCGAGTGATTTGCTTAGGGCCATGCAGTTTGTGCTGAAGATCAGCACCCAGCCTCACTCTCAGGGACTGTCACACCCCACAGGCAAGAGGATGTAGGAGGTTGCTCTTCTGCTTTCTGTACTTGTTCCCTTTTTTATAGTACCTGCGTACCATTTTGACTCACCAAATTCATTTTGGGAGTTGAGAACCAGGTCACACAAACCCCAACTCTAACTTTAGACCTGACAATGGTTTAGCTTTGCGACGTCAAAAGACTGGCTTGCACCCTCCGAGCCCCAGTGGCTGCATCTGTAGAGTGATAAGGGGAAGCCATAACTGACCAGGCATTGTGAGGGTTAGATGAGGTGGTTCACGCCCATGTACACACGTATGCCCCCCATGGCTAGTTAGGACACCTTTCACCTGATAAACACATCGGCTATCATTATTATTATTACTCCATTTTAAGATTTTATAAGGCCTGTGCTTTGGTGCCATGTCCCCAGGTTCTGAACAATTACTTTGTTTTTTACCAGACCATAATTCAAACGGCAGAGATGGGGCTTTTACTAAACTCAGGGTTCGAGGTGTGAGCAGTCGTGAGTTGCTACTGTAGAGTAGAGAACCTGAACTGAGCTTGGATGCCTGGGTTCAACTCCTGCTTCCGCCACTTCCTGCGAGCGTCACCTTGAACTGGTGACGCAGGTTCTCCTTGTTTTGGTTCCCTCACACGTGGAATGGTAATAATAACCTGGGCACCTCCCAGAGCGGGTGTGAGGATTCAATTAATTACTCTATGTAACCGCGGTTCTTGGGATAAGAGATTGTTTGGCTTGTTTTAGGTAATCCATCTCTAAGATAATTGGGCAGGTTTGCCTGCAGGCGCACTGCTCTGTGCGGCACAGACATTCTCTGAGCTCAGAGTCAGCTCTTCTGCACTCTGTCTCAAGGTCACTCAACAGGTGGAGAGAGGGCTCAGTGCGCCCTCTGTCCTCATCACCGTCCTTTGTGAGTCTCCGTTCTCTTTGAGAGGGGTAAGAAAGGTCCCAGAGCACCCTCGTTTCAGGAGATTTGATACAATGACCTTTGCCACCCTGTTCGAGACGGTTCCACTAGATCCTAACTCCTCGAGCGCATCTTCCATGTCCCCGTTACCACCAGCGGTGTTTTCCTCCTGATGGAGTCTCAGGAAACGGTATGCCCATTTCACATAATTTTCTCATTCTTTGTTCCTGTGCCTCCATGTGTTGTCTGAATTTTGTATAATAGGCATGTGACTTTTTTTAAAAATAAAACAAAAGCTATTTTTCCTGTTTTAAAAAAATGTGAATGGACTTGTTGGTCACTTGCCATATCTGTCCCTTTGAAATCCACCCTTTGTCTTTGGCAAGCTGGGGTGTGTGGCCATCCCTGCCCCAAAGGGATGGTGATTGATCTTTGCTGGTGGCTAGAGGGTCAGCCCCTCCTTCCTGTGGGACAAAGGGGAGGCTGGTCAGACGGCAAGGCCCTGGGGACTGGCTCTGTCCTCACAGAGCTTCCTTCAGTCTGTGACTCGGAGTATTGCAGGCCCTGTCCTCGGGTCTCCTCTGCCCCTTTCCACACCTCATGTGCCAGGGCTGCCTTTCAAACACAGAACAGCCAGGCAAGTCCCGACCCAAGCTCATGGATATGAGAGGCGAGTGTGGCAGAACACGGGCTCCGCCTGCATTCTGTGAACGAAGTGTTTTTGAGAAAAATGGTTTTTTGTTTTTGTTTTTGTTTTTTTATGACAGAAGGTAGACACTGAGGGAGGGCCAAATTCCTGGTGACATTTGCCGTCTTGGTCCATTTCCTTCGGAAACTGTTGCCACCTCAAGGTCTTCCTCGTGTTTAAGAATATTTGTGTGTATATGCACACACACGTGCAAGAGCCATATCCTTTTCCTTTTTATTGTTACAACTAGAAAAATGTTTGTCATATTTTTCCTATTTCATTTTTACAAAATTAAATCGGAAGTAAACCATATACTGTTTAGTGGTCATGGATACTGCTGACCGTGTGGGGCATAACCTTGGTGACATTCTCCACAAAGAAATGAGAAGTCATCTGGCCAAGGTGGCAGAGGTTGGGTAGGAAGCATTTAGCCTCTTTCCAGGGTCAGGGCATCATTCTAAGACTCTGAGATGGTGCGCAGGGGAGGTTACAAAGGCACAGCACAGGGACAAGGAAGCAGATGGGTGGATGATGTAGAAATTCCCAAGGATGCCAAAATGCGTAGCTGGCGGTAACACTACAATGCAGGTTCTCTCTATTGTTGAGGGAAAATGGGTATGTTTGTATTCTGTAACATAGGCCCTTTTTGTATTTCAAAGAAGGGACGCTCCCAGATTTCCTTAGGTCTGCTCGCCGGAAGCGTTCATTTAACTGTCCCTGCAATGGCCCAGGAGTAAGAATGGAGATCTTCCATCTGTAGCTAAGTTGGGCTTCAGAGCGTATTCTCAAGCAAGGTATAGGAAATTTGAGAATTACTTTGTGTCTCCTATATTACTTCAGAAAGTCCACATGTGACTCTTTGGCCCCTTGAGTGTGGCTCTTCCACAAAATACCATGTGCAGGTGCGACCTTGATAAGGAATGTACCTACCTATATAGTTTAAGTTTAAAAAATTTGGCTCTCAAAAGAAATTTCAATCGTTGTGCTGTTGATATTTGGCTCTGCTGACTAATGAGTTTGCCGATCACTGTCTAGGGGAATGCATCAGCCTTGCTCTTAGGCTTGGACCGCCCCTGACTTTCTATGTGTACCTGTAAGCATTTCTGTTCAAGAAGCACGGCCTTACATGGTGGAGGGTTAGTTATTGTTTTAAAAGAATAAATGGACAAAAATCGCAAGGACTTATTTGTGGCTTCCAGATTCACCCTCGGTCTCTAGGTGGCGGAGCCCCAAGGCATCTGACATGAAAATCTTTCTAAAGAAGACATCTCTTTTCATTGCCCTGTTCAGGATGGCTGTGTACATTATAAATACTTTATGGAGCTTTTATGTACTGAATAACTACCAGTATTTAACACACAGTGTTTCCATCATTTTGTATCCTATCTACCAATAACTAGAACTTACAAAATGTATCCTACCAATAACTAGAACTTACAAAAATACCCCATATATTTGAGTTATCCTGTGCACTAATGTTATCACCACAATCTGAACTAATATGTCAAAGGATGAAGTTAGAATGGTGGGGTTTGTAATTAGAAGGAACCAACATTCCCATCAGAGCAGATTCAAAGACCAGGGAAAGAGAAAGCAGAAAGGATCTTGTCCCATTAGGATTTTTACCTTACTAAGGTGGCGTGAAGAAGGCCTAAGGAGAAGTATAAGGCATATCCTGGAGAAAACCGCCATCCATTCAAGGGGCTAAATTATTTGTGCCAAGCTATGCATGTTTAATTTTTAGACACATATGAAAAGTACAATCCCTACCAGAAAAAAACATGGAATTATCAATTTGAGAGCTAGGGTGAAATTCAAGCGACCGTGATGTTCCATCATCACCTGTATCGTCTCTACGGGGTAGTTGGTCCACCAAAGTGAACAACGTTGCCCCAGTTCATGTGGCTGACAGGTGGAAAATAGCACTTGTCACCCAAGTTTCTTGTCTCTGAGTTCAGGGTTCTCTCAGCTTACATGCTGCTCCTGTCCCATGAATCACACAGTATGGTCAGTGGCTCTTAGGTGGCAATTGAAGCCTTTTCTTTTTTAACAAATATTCAACTTTAAAAGTAAGTCATGCAGGCAATTGAAGTAATGAAGACAGCGTTGTCACCACCAACATGCTCACCAACACTCATTCACCTATCTGAGGCTTCAGTGTGGAGAGGCCAGCATCCTCAGAGATTGAGCCATCCAAGTCCTAAACGTAATGAATACAGTTCAAGAGGAAGGGAGTATTCTTATATGGAATTTCTTTCAGCAGCTTAATTTTAAACAGCTGGAACTCATTTGTGATGCCATGGTCTATTTCACTCTTTGAAAAGAAGGATATGTATTTTTTTCCCACATGAAAGTGGAACTTTCTAGAAAGTCCAAATGTATACCCCTACTTAAACTGCCAGGGTAGCAGTGGCTGGGGGACCCTGGTGGGTGGTTGGGGCCCCCTGTGCTCCCCTGTATCCAGCTGTTAGAGCAGAGCTGTGGTGAACACTGGTCCCAGGCTGAGGGACTGGCCACCTTCCAGAAGCCCACCGCTCACCCCTTTCCCTTCCTCAGACATTCTGTGTCTGTAATTACTGATGCTGTTGAACTTGACCAGAAGCCCAGGTGTTTCACAGGTCCCTGTCATCTTGAAGGCTCATGAATCTATGAGCTAGTTGGCACAGAGCGGTAGAGGAAGAGGGCAGGGAAGAGGATTTATGGCTTTGAGTCCAAAATATGGTGAGAGAAGCTTGCAAAGTACAAAAGGGAAAAGATGGCGGCCAGTTCCTGACAGTTCCATCACGCTACCGACCACCGCCTGCCATGTGAACACGGACCTCAGCTCATCAACAAGGATACACAGCGCACGCCCACCCTGACTCTCCACCTCGCTCTTATCAAACTTGCATCTGACAAATGTACAACAGGAAGTATTGCTGGAAGCTGTTAGTGGCTGGGGTCAAACAGCATGGTTTGGAAATGTCACAAGTATCAACCTTGCCTCGACCACAGTGTGGTAGTTTCCAGGGCGAAAAGAAGACAAGTCTATGTTAAAAGCAAACCTCTGGGTTTGGTTTTTTTTCCCAGGCTGTATTGTTGGAGAATGTCCCTCGTCTGACATGGTACACTGTGTTCCTGCACATACCGTCCAGATGCACAACTGAACCTTTCTGCAGAGAGAGAGAATGATGGAGTCCCACGTGTCCTGTGTTACTACAGGAAAGGTGTCTCTAACACATTTTCAGGCACAAGTGAAGGCACAAATGAATTCTCCTCAGGCACTTTCTGCTGTTCGCTTACTTTAGGGCTGTTAGGACTGAGGTTTATCTGGTTAGAACCACCAGTACCGAGCGTGCCTTTCATTTATCAGTTCAATGAATCTTTACTGACTGCTCAGACTCAGGACCATGAAAACCTGAGAGCTACAGCTCCTGATGATATGGACTCCACAGAGAACTGTCTGCTTTTTGCCTTAATCTACTCTCCAAATCAGCCTTTCTTAACCAATTCCATGAGGGAATTAAGAGTACAGACAATAACTTGAGTGACTATTCTCCATTCCTCTAAGGATAAATGTAGTTGGGGACCATTCCAGATGCATAGGAAATAAGTTAATTTGTCACATACAATGGAAATCCCAGGCCATCAGGATTCAATTTATCCTGGTGGATGAGAATTTCTCAAAAGGAACAAGGTGTTACCATCTTAGAGCCCCCACTACAACTTTAGTCTAAATCAGGATGAAGAGACAACATTATTGATGATTGAGAGATTCACAGCACCCTCCCACCTTACTATGCAACTGGCCATGAGGAAAGAAAGGGTAAACAGAAGTCAGTAAACTCTCTTAAGAAAATAACTCCTAGTGTTGAGCAAATTGAGTGAGTATTTTATGGTGTGCTGTCTGGGAAGGAAGAGTGAGGAGAAGCTGAGTGTTTCTGGGGACTCAAGAAAGCTGAGAACCAGACACTTAATAGAAACTTTCATGATTGGGCAATGTCCTAGAATATCTGTATTTGTTTCTGAGAGATGCCAATAAAGATTGGAGCTCTCATTTTGCTCATCCTTGTTGAATGCGTGCTGCCCTTGAGAAGGTGGAATCATGTTGGATAAGGTGGGTGTCTTCCATGAAGGTCCCTTTCAGGAGATGGACTCAGCTTGCAGTTCCGGAATGTGGAGAAATGAGAGCTTCCATCCTGAAGATTAGTCTGTGTGGTTCATCGTAGGTGACCTTTTACCTCTCTGATACACTTGGGTCATACACATCCCCGGGAACACCTCCTTCGAAGTCCAGCTAATGCCTCTGCTGCAGCAGCTGATCTTGAGGCTGCACTAACACTCACCTTTCCACACCATTCTTCAACACTCTGAATTCTTCTTATCTCTGGTATGGGTCTCTGCTTGTCTAGGTGGATTAACTGATAAGGTGAGCCACACCCTTGTCCCTGAAAAGTCTGAGCCCAGGTCACTACATTCTTTTCAGGCCACTGTTGAAGCATTTGTCCAACTACCGTCAGCATTGCACAAGAGAGCACTACATGTCCTGTGAATCAGCTGGCTGACAAACACATTCTTTCTGGTGCTCTTTGTGTAACAAGCAGGTCCTGAAGATTGGGATCAAATGCCCCTGCAAGGCAATGACTTCTTTCCCTGCTTCCTGGTGTCTTGGAACCTGGAGACAAAGTGACCAGAAAGCACCCCTCTCTTACATTCTGGTGAACTTCTTCCTACTGCATCCATGTTTGAGGGGAGAAGAAGTACAAATCTTCCAAACAAATTGCTGGGAGTGATAGTAAGAGAGTGATGACACTCCCAGTGTGACTTTAAGTCACTTCGTCTGTGACATTTCAATTGACACATCTGGAAAAATGAAACCGTTGGTTTGGATGACCAATCCCTAACATACTTTCCATTGCTGGTAATTTAGGATTCGCCATATGATCTAAGATTACTCATAGTTCAGGCACTTTGACCATATGTGCAAGTCAACATCAAAAGCACTAAAGATTTACTGTTTGTGGTCAATATCCATTTGAAAAAAATCCCTTTTTGAGGACTTGTAGATAATTCAGACCTCACTAAAATAATAAAAGGCTAAGAAAAGATAAAATACCAATGATGTTATTTATTTTCAGGTGTACAACATTCTAATTCAATTATCTGTTAAACTACAGCTCGGTCAATTCCAAAAGTCTAGTTTCCGTTTGCCATTCGACATTTGACTCCTTGGCCCATTTTGCCCTCCCTCTAGCCCTTTCCTCTTTCCTAACCACCAATCTATTGTCTGTATCTATTAGTTTTGTATTCTTTTGTTTGCTCATTTGGTTTTTGTTGTTGTTGTTGTTGTTTTATATTTCAAAAATTAGTGACATCATGTGGGTTTTGTTCTTTTCTGTCTGACTTATTTCACTCAGCATAACAACCTCAAGGTCCGTCCATGTTGTGGACGGCACGATGTCACCTTCTTTATGGCTAAGTCATGTTCTACATCTTCTTTCAGTGTTATTATTTTTATTCCTTCAGTTATACCTTGAAAGACTAAAGAGGTTACCATTGTTTGAATTATTACAGTTCCAGTCTTCCACCTGTTTTTTTATTTTATTGTTGATGTTATTTTTTATTCTAATCTAGGCAAATTGAGTCATATTATTTATTTGGGTATCAGTCTCCTCATTTCTGAAACAAAATATCCATGTATAAAAGACTCTCATGTATAAGACACATCTTAATTTGGGGGCCGGAATTTAAAAACAAAATGTATTAAATAAAGTTATTGAATTCAAGTTTTATTCATCATAAAATTTGTACAACTCCTCATCACTGTCAAAACTCCCATCCATCAGCCTGTCCTCATCTGTGTCTAATGACGAATCACTGTCTTCAACAATGAGAAAAGCAGATGGTTGTTTCTCCTGTGTGCCCTGACTGGAAATCAAACCCGGGATATCCACACATAGGCCAACACTGTCCACTGAGCCACAGGCCAGGGCTGAGTTGTTACTTTTCTAAGTGATATTGTAACTTAATATTTTGAAGTCAAACATACCTCAGTTACCATTAAATGCTATTATTGGTGCTTATGGTTTTCCAAGTGGGTAATAGAAACATTAGGTTTACAATGAAACTTAATGTAGCATTTAAAAACTCAAGCCAGCATGACACTAAAACAAAGAAGCACAATATTCACCCTCTTGCTGAACAGCCCTTGTAAAATTAATAAACTGCAAACACTATCTGATTATTATTCACTTTTCCCCAGTAGAAAAGGCACCCATCCTGACTCGAATCCATGAAGCATCTATTCCTATAGTTCTGAGCTCCGTGAACATACATACACGAGTGAAACAAAGCTGGCCATTTGTAAATACTCTTTTGGCCCAAATTCCTTTGATCCTTTGAAGTGCAGATTTTGCTTTGAAGTCTGCAATGTTCAAGCCATCAATCGCCTGGCACAAAGACAGCTGTTACACGACATCTATGAGGACCCTTTATTTCCCGCCCTGTATCAGTTGCCATGTTTCTAGCCATGCCCATGGTCAATTAGCAATGCCTAAGATCTTTCTCAATAACAGACTTGGGTAAACTCATACTGAATAGAGCAATATAAGTTATTGTAAGATGTGCCTGTAATTAAATCCACATAGTTATTGACATACAGAATATAAATATATATGCATGTATCTATTTTCCTTCCAGTTAGTAATGCTCTCAGCAGTTACATGCGACGGTGGAGGAAAGTTTGGGCCGGGACTTCGAGGACTCAGATTATAGTTTAGACTCTATTTCCTATTAGCTCTGTGACCTTCAGTAATTTTTTTTAACACCTCCACAGTTCAGATATATCCTTTTTAAAATAAGGGATAGTGCCTGACCTGTGGTGGCACAGTGGATGAAGCGTCGACCTGGAATGCTGAGGTTGCCGGTTCAAAACCCTGGGGCTGCCTGGTCAAGGCACATATGGGAGTTGATGCTTCCTGCTCCTCCCCCCTTCTCTCTCTCTCTCTCTCTCTTCTCTAAAATGAATAAATAAAATAAGGGATAGTGATTTTTAATCTCTCTTTTGATTATGATCCCCGTTATGAGTTTGATGAAGTCTGTAGGTGCCCTCCTCAGCGAAACTCTTGGATGCCCACTTGTGCTCAAGTTTGTGTGCCGTTGAAGGTGGCCATTGTCTTCCTGAAGTACTGTATTCCCTCAGGTATAAGGTGCTCCAATATATAAGACACACCCTAATTTTGGGGCCCGAAATTTTAAAAAAAGTATACTACATAAAGTTATTGAACTCAAGTTTCATTCATCAAAAAATTCATACATCTCCTCATCACTGGCAAAACTCTCATCCATTAGCTTGTCCTCATCTGCGCCTGCTGACGAATCACTGTCTTCATAGATTGCCTAGTCCTCGGTCCATATATGACATTTGAAATGCCATAACCACTGTATAAGACGCACTTGGTTTTTAGACCCCAAATCTCGAAAAACGGTGTGTCTTATACATGGGGAAATACAGCACATGCATACACTTAAGGGCAAGAATACCCTGGACAAAAGAAGTTTTGAACTCTATGTCTCTATATGGTCGGAGTACCCAGATCACTTTAGGATGGTGAGTAATTACTATTAAGTTCTTTTGTCCTATCTTAGAACTTCCCTGCCATTCCTTCAGATGGGTCTCAGGTTTTTCTCCTTTTGCCACCAAACCGGAGCTCCCAGGGCAGGCTGGCATGCAAGTGCAGTGCCCAGGCTGCCAGAATACAGCCCCGTGGGAGTCGGCACAGCTCTGCCCTTTCTGAAGAGGGCTGAGTGCTGACCCACGTGACAAAGTGGCCAGGAGTCCTGGCTCCTCAGCAACTCACACAAGACAGACTTGGAGATTTTACTAGATGACGGCCTCTCTCGGAGCCAACAGCATGACACAACTTTTAGAAATGTTTTCACGAGCCCATACAGCCTATAAATAAATTGAGATTTCCAATCCTGGACAGCCAAAGTCCAGGGCACAGACCAGGTCTGGCCACAATTAGAGCTCCGGGGCATGTCCTGGGGGCCACAATTCAAAAAGTCCTCATTGAAGGGAGAAAGAAACATAAAGGAAGTGGGCAAGATGAGGAAGGACGTGGGAACTTGGCCATGGGAGAAATGGTCACAAGGTAGAGGAAGCTAGGTTGTCTTCAGAGAGCCCATAAGCATGGCGCCGAAGGGGGTCACATAGCTCTGGTGCCTCTGGGGGCCAGATGAAGCCAGCAGCTGGTTGTGAGTCAGTGTGTGTGTGTGTGTGTGAGGGGGGCTTCTACAGCACGTGCTGCACCTGTCTGAGACCCCCTTCTCTGTGGAGGGGTGCAGGGCAAAGGTGGAGCTGAGGCAGGGGCTGTGTGGACACCTTTTCAGAGAGGTTTCAGAAGGGATTCATTTTGGAGTGGGAGCAAGAAGAAAGGAGGTTAGTGGGAGAGAGGCCTCGATGACATCTAAAAGAAATGTCTTTTATCTCTGAGATTCTACAACGAGATTCTTTTTTGGTGGGGTACAGAAGGTGGCCTGGGAGAAGGAGACCAGGGGAGGGGCTCCCTGCTTGGACCCTGGTCCCAGAATGAGTTAGTCTGGCAGGTGAAGTACAGGTGAGAAGCAGGAGGCTGTCACTCACCATGATGTCTGGCAGACTCCACAGTCAAACACTTGCCCTACAAAATGGAAGGGGCTACTGTAAGTACCTGGCCCCATATTGAGACTACAGTAAGTGAAAATAAGCGGAAGTCGTTGTAACACTGTCATACATGCCACGGATATTTAATCTTCACTTTAACACCACAGGGAAGACACTGATGACATCTTCATCCTCATCCTCACCCTCAGGAGAAAACAGAGGTTTAGATAAAGCACTACAGAAAGCAATTGTAGAGCTGGAATTTGAACAAAGTCTAAGTTCAGGCACCGTGCTGTTAATTGTACCATACCACTGTTGCAAACAAATTCATTCACGAAAGAGGTCCACAGTGTTATCTACTCTTTCTCAGGCTCACAGACCATATGCTATACGTCCACAATGATTTTCCTTATAAGATTATTTATGAGAGTCACTGAACACTAATTGAGCAGTTTGATAGACCAGGCACTGGTCTCGTTGGGGCCACAGCCATGAACAAAAGTGACACCGAAGTCCGTGTCTGTTAGAAAGCAATGAATACTGCAAAGAAAAATGGAAGGTAGCAGGAAAAACAGATAGGAAATGTTGGGGAAGCAGCTTTAAATCGGGGCATAGGAGAAGTCCACTGTAAGGAAATGTTTGAGATTGATCACCCGAACTATGCTCTAAGTGAAGTTGACTTTTCCACCAGCTCTGCCCAGAAATGCCTGGGGAATCTTGGAGAAACCTCTAAGAGCAGGACGAGTTGGTACTTTAATCCATAGTACATGATCACCTGGGCCTGGAAGTAATAGAATTTACAAATAAAAATGGGAAGTGCAGTGTTTGGTCCTGGAACTAACCGTTCATCCGTCTGAAGGCCAAGGGCCTTTGGCTGCTACATCTTTTCTGCCAGACTAAGTGTGGGAAAAGCAGGCCACCTGCTCTGGCTCGTGGGGCGCGAGGAAGTGGGCCTTTCAGCCCAATCAGTGACTTCCAGGGCAACACCAGAGGCTTTTTGAACAAGTAGTATGCATGCTTGTGTCGTTTATAGTGAACTTTCCAAAGAAGGGAGAGCTGACGGGATGTCTAGTGTTTTGTGAATGACCTCCATTAGTCATTTTTCATGCTGTTGAGTGAAGCAATGTGAGTGTTCTGGGAAATCTCTAAAGCTTTGGAGTTCAATTGTTCTTTTATTTTGGTTCCTTTTCTTTACATATATGTGATTTTAGGCCAGAAAACTTATTTCTCTACAGGAGAATAAGATCTCTTGCCTGCATTGATAAACTGTGCTCCTAGGAGGCAGGAATTATGGCTTCTTCATGTTTGTGCCTAACCCTATAGACTTATATAGAACCACATCCAACCATTCCAACCATAATCTTGTAGGAAGGCCATAAATGTCTGTTACAAGCTGAATGAATGGAATTCTTGCACATAGCTATTTTAAAAATAAGGACACACACACACACACACACATACACACACAAATGATGTTAAACCTGTTAACCCAAATGAGTATAAAATTCAACCACTAAGGCTTTTATTTTAAAATAAGCAAGCCTATCCGATGTGCTAGATGGATGACCTATCATTTAATTTGGAACAAGAGTGCCTGACCTGTGGTGGCGCAGTGGATAAAGCATTGACCTGGAAATGCTGAGGTCGCCAGTTCAAAACCCTGGGCTTGCCTGGTCAAGGCGCATATGGGAGTTGATGCTTCCAGCTCCTCCCCCCTTCTCTCTCTCTGTCTCTCTCTCTGTCTCTCTCTTCTCTCTCTCTGTCTCTCTCTCTCCACTCTAAAAATGAATAAATAAAAGTTAAAAATAAAAGAACAGAGGGATTCTATCTTTAATTTGGAACGAGAAGACAGATAAAGAACCAAATTGCAAGAAATAAAGTTTATACTTCTTGGTGCTCTTGATTCTTAGTATTCATTTCCTCTTCAAAAAAAAATTACAGATATGCAAGATTAGTAGAAAATGATGTTTAAGAAGGAAATTCACACCAACCAACCCAAACCACAGAATGCACCACGCTCTCCTTAAGCACGGGTCTTGCTCAGCCTGCTCAGTAAGCCACCTGTCTTCCCATTTCGCAGTTTTTCTTTTCTTAGTGTGTAGACGCTGACGAATGTTAGGAAGCAACGCACAGGTCTCGCTGTTTTGCTTTTGGAAATGGGACTCTGAGAATGGAAAATAAAATTAAGGAGCAGGGAACTGTCATTCTGTCTGCCCCGATTCCTGTCAAACTTCCCAAGAAGTTTTCCATCTCCTGAATGGAGTCGTGAGTCTGACACGCCAGAGAAGAATGTGGCTCCCTCAGGCAGGACCCAAAATACCCAGCTGGCCATTCTCTGCGTGAACTTGACATTTCTAAGGAAAATCTGGCAGGAGTTTACTTGTGTCTGCGTCAAAAATTACCCATGTTTTGAGAAAAAGTGACTTTTCTTAAACGTTATTTTTGCTTTGTTTTGTTTTTGAAAGACTGAAGAGCTTCATGGTGACTGCTAACAAACTTAGTTTGTGACATTTCCTCCCCTTGCCTAGACACACAGCCACTCTTATCCACGCCTGGCCAGTCTTAAAGGCCTCGTCTGTGTCTGATGCATTTGCTGCCGTGGGGTGAAGGTGGAAATGCAGTAGGTAAAAAAAACTGTATCCAACTCACTGCAAAATCCAGCCTCTGATGGAAAACGTCTAAAAGAGAAAAGAAAGTCGCCCACACTGCGGGGTGCTGCCCCTTCCATTGTTCTGAGTGGGAATTCATCAGTCCGGAAGACAGAAGCCAGTCTTTCAGACATCAAAGAATCCAGGACAGAAATGAGGTGCTTCATGCTTTCAGACTGGCAGGAAGACAGGCGGCCTCCAGGTCTCAGGTTTGCTGCTCTTAGGAAGGCAGGAAATGACAGGAAATAACTGACAATGATCCCAACTGCTTCCAGCACCAAAAGGGGACTTTTCAGGAAATCAGGCAGAGAAGGCCATAGTCTCCTATCTGCTCCAGCCTCCAGAGGACCCAATATGGCTTTCTTTTCCTTTTTTCCTTTTCTTTTTTCTTTCCTTTCTTTTTCTTTCTTTCCCTTCCCTCTCTCTCTCTCTTTTCTCTTTCTTTTTCCCTTTCTTTCCTTTTCCCTTTCTTTCTTTTTCCCTTTCTTTCTTTCTTTCTTTCTTTCTTTCTTTCTTTCTTTCTTTCTTTCTTTCTTTCTTTCTTTTTCTTTTCTTTCTTTTCCTTCTAAATTTCACCAGACTACCTCTTCTGTCTAGAATGGGAATTGGTGGTAGGGATTCTGGGAAATGTAGTTCCCAGGTCTTCAAATCTCTGATTTGGTTGAGAGCTTAGCAGGGCAGAAATGATGCAGAGTTACTGGTGATAGCCTGCCATCGGGAAAACAAGGGATGGCTGGGAGTTAGGGAGTGAGACAGCCCAAGACAAAACTCTAGGCAGATGGGTACACCAATGGTTCACACAGGCCCCCAAAGCAAAATGTTAATTATCCTAAGCCCCATGGTTTCAGGAGAAACCAAAGCATGCTAAATAAACCTCACTTCCTTTATTGGACGGGGCTGTGGCCGGCAAGGAAGGGGAGGCAGCACCACTGTGTCTCTTGATTTGGAGGAAGTATTTTCAAGCTACATCATGCCTTCCTTGTGCATGAGTATGAACTGCTTAATGTTGCTAAGGATTTCATAGCTGGTTAAGCAACTTCTTTAAAGAAAGTCATTAGTGAATTAATAGCAGCCTGTTTAGAGGAAGTGCGGAAGTAGTGAGTCACAGATCTCAGAGTTCAGCTCTGTCTTGGGTGCAATGTCCTAACACAGAATCTTCAGAACTCTTAAAAATGACATGGGCTGACATGACATCCCTATGGAATGCCATATGACAGGCCATGTACAATTATTTATCATGTGTGAATATAAACAATAAAGTCTTTATTTGTGTAATTTCCCCCTTCTCAATAGTTAAAGTCAAATCCTAACAGAGAGGCCACCATTTGGACTTGGAGGGAGGGACACACACATTCACCTTCCCATCAAACGCTCCAGGAGAGAGTCTCACGGTGACTTCATTATACTCTCTCCCTTATGCCACCATGTACTCACTTACTTAAGACAGAAGACGGCATCTTTCCTGAATTCTGCCCTCACTCACTGTAGCAAAGTCAATTCTCAATTCCCATCCAATCTACCTTCTGACACCTTCCAAATCTCCTATGCATCAATCACATCCCTGCTGTCACTCCCTTGCTCTAGGTCACACTCTTTGTTCAACTGCTTTATGCTGCTGCCTTCTCTTTGGGCTGACAAAGTTTCTCTTCATCTATTGGTGTCCATGTTTTTTATTGTTTTTCTTTCAGAATGATCTTGTCAAAGTGCGCACCAAATCATGATCCCTTCTTTACACATCTGTCTATAGTTCCGATTGTCCCTAGGATAAAGTCCAAACATCAAATGTGCGATGTAAACCTCATAGCGATCAGCTGTGCTGACCTGCCAGGTTCCTCTCTTTATGCTTCAACCACATCAAAACACCTATGAAAACCAGAAACACTCCCAGCTTGCCTGAATCCCCCTCCCCCCCCTTCCTGCCTGGATGATGTGTTTGAATTCTCTGGGTCTCAGTTAGATGTCACACCTCTGGGCAGCCTCCCCAAGTACCTAAGACTGGGGTTTATTTCGTGTACTGCAAAAGCACCCTGAAACTCATCCTATCATGTCACCCATAAGCTCCGTGGAGACTGTATCCTATACATGTTATCTAGCGTCATTCTGTCCCGCACCTGGCATACGGTTTGGCTAAAGCAAAGACACATCAGGTAAACGACGAAAACAAGAAGTGTGAGCATCATGCTAGTCACTGAATTTATAAACAATGCCCCTCACCATTTACCGGAGGTCTCCAGAATGCAGGGACCATGTCTGTTCTCTCTGTTTATTCTCCGTGTTTGTTCCATTGTCTTAGTCATAGCAGCTGCACAGCGAAGAGGGATTTAATGAGTGGAAGTAATGGACCTTGGGTATACCAGTGTCTTTAAGGTAAGCAGCAAGAAAGAACAGTTATTTTAAATTTAATCCATGCCATTTCCAGTTCATTCTAAGAGAACTGCCTAGGTGTTACAGACTGGTTATTTTGTTCTGGGTTTTCTCTTTCTCTCTCCAACTTTTTGTATGACTTCAGCTAGATTAGGTTCTCTCAACCTTGGAGCTATTGATATTGGGGACTGGATAACTGGTGTGTGTGTGTGTGTGTGTGTGTGTCTGCATGTGTGTTGGGGGAGCTGTAAAATGTTCAGCGGCATGGGTAGCCTTTACCAATCTAATATCATAGCACCCCCTCTGTCCTTAGTTATAGCAACTAGCAATATCTCCAGAATTTTCCAAATGTCCCCGAGATGGTGGGGGTGGGAGTGCAGGGAACCTGTCTGAGAACCAGAGAGAGATGTATGTGTGTTTGTGCAGGGGGATTCTTCAAGCAGTTTCCACTTGTATCAGGAGGTAGTTTATTAGGTGTAGGGTGGCAGTGGTTTTTTTGTTTTGTTTTGTTTTTTTGTTTGAAGATAAAAATAAGAAATCTCTATATGTCTTTTTGGTCATGGAACCATGTGTCTCTCTAGCATACATCCATTGTTACCTACTTCAGAGAGGCACCTGCTAATGTTCAACAGTCTGCATCACTAAGCTTTACAAACACCCTCCGGTGGGTGGCTTGGGGTAATCTTCCTCAGTACCCTGAAGTTCAGGACGCTTTGTAACAACCAAGAGTCATGGGGTGAATCTGAAGATTCCAGAAGAGCAAAATAATAATAATAATAATAGTAATAATAATAATAATTTAAAAATGGCAGTTTAGCACCATTGGTGTCTCTGTTCCTGTGCTACTTTGTACCACCTTGCCTTTGCCTTTTTTTCTTCTGATTAAACACATCAAAGATTTTTTAAAAATTCTTCATCTCCCATATTTTAATTGCTGGTAGTTACACTGTAAAAGGTTTTCAAAAGCTTATCTGATGGAGGCCACAATACTATAAAAAGAGTCTGGATAAATTCCCGCCACCTTCGTCATACGACTTCAAGATGCCTTCAGTCCCAGGATGAGAGTTCATCAGTCCCCACAAAAGCTGGATGCAGGTACTAGCTTTACTCTTCCTGGAGATATGAGGTAGGTCAGGTGGCTCGTTCCAGCTCACAGGGATCATCAGCGACATAGCAGCATCTAACACGAGGGTCCGCCACCTGTTCCCGTAAAGGGCCACATGGTGCACATTCTGGTTTCGTCGGCCTGATCGTCTCTACTACAACGACCTGATTTGGCTGTCAGATGCTATACTGGTGTTAAAGATGAAATATTGTATATATTATAAAATATGTCTTCGAATGCAAGGAGGAATGCTCTGAGATTATATGAGCATTGTAGCTCGAGTGTGTCAGTGTACCCCTCTAACGAGAAGTGGTGATGGTCCCACCGGGAGGCAGAGATTGTAGCATGAGAGGCGACACTTTAAATCTTTTACATTTGCATTCTGGTGACAAAATAATCCATTCTCTCACCTAGGTTACAATGTCTTCTGTCCACCTGTCATGGGAGAGGCCTGACGTGATTATTTACATGCCTGCCCACATTCAATCGCAGCCTGTCCACCCCCAGCTGACAACTTGGGTCAGCACAGAGGGCAGAACACAGGGTACGAGGACTCGGCTGGGCTGAAGCCAGAGGGAATTCTTACCGAACCTGGTGAGTTTCTGTCACTGATAATGTGTATGACAGATATATTTCTGTGTCTAAATATCTTTTTTGAAAAGCCATACAGTCTTAAGTTTTGACAAATGCGAGGCCATTTTGTAACAGTTGGTTTGCTTTCTTGTTTTCCTGTTCTTTCGTTGGCCTTGTAAATAGTTTATGAAATTCAATATGCCTACAAAGTGGTATTTGGTCCATGAAATGTATGTTGTTTCCACTTATCCTACATAAAAAGTGCTTTCCTGTTTTTTCCTCTTCTCTTCTTCCTTTTGCTTCCTACCGCATGAGAATAAAAGTATGTTGACCCCACCAGTAAAAACATGTTGGGAGCTCCTGACCTCTCCATGAATATGAGAAGAAGACTTGCAGTGAGAGCAATAGTTCAATTCAGCACCTGTGGGCTGTGTGAGGGTTGGGCATATGAAGTGTGACAACAGCCAGGACTGTATATAGAAAGCCTGCCCTATGGTGTGGGCTTTGGTACAAAGGGTCAGAGACTGAGGTGGGGGCAGAATTCTATAGCCTGTGCTCCATCCCCAAGTCATGTGTCTGAGGATGCCAATGCTTTTCCCTGTAGGATGGACATCCTTCACCAGGGTCTTTCCTGGTGGACGTGCCTTTCCCCTTACAGCCACCAGAGGGGGGCGCTATACACTAGTGGTAGTCTTGGTCAGAATGACTGGTCCCTGCTATCTTTTTGCTATGATTGTTGCTGTGCCTTTATGACTTCTGGATGATGAAACCTGGTTCTACTTTTCCACAGCCTTCTTTCATGGAAAACTTGTGACGTGGTATTTTAAATGGAATCAAAGACCCTGACTAGATGGTGGCGTAGTGGATAGAGCATCAGGCTGGAATGCAGAGGAACCAGGTTTGAAACCCTCACAGGCTTGAGCATGTGATCATTGATATGACCTCTTGGTTGCTGGCTTAAAGCCCAAGATTTCTGGCTTGAGCCCAAGGTCGCTGGTTTGAGCAAGGGGTCACTGGTTCAGCTGGAGCCCCCCGTCAAAGCACATATGAGAAAGCAATCAATGAACAACTAAGGTGCCACAACAAAGAATTGATGCTTCTCATCTCTCTCCTTCTTGTGTGTCTGTCCCTATCTGTCCCTCTCTCTGTCTTTTTGTCTCTCTCACAAAAAGAAGGAGAAGAAGAAGAAGAAGAAGAAGAAGAAGAAGAAGAAGAAGAAGAAGAAGAAGAAGAAGAAAGGAATCAAAGAAACTTTTGATTAGCCAGATAGAAATAGGAATGTATGCTCTATATACAGTTTGGGTCCTTGGGTTTATTCATAGTTAGGAGAGTTGTTCTTTTTTAAAAAAAAGCAATTCAGGTTCATTTGTTTTTGAGAAAGCCCTCTGAACTATGCAGACCTCAAAAAACACGAAACCTAATGCTGAAACTCACACAAGGGAGGAATCCTCATGAGGGTTCTGATACTTCCTGCCTGCTCAGGCTACAAATACATGAAAGAGTCATGCCTTTGGAATCTGAGCACTTCCGGGCTCAGTCTTAAAGATAACTGGGCAGGCAGAGGTGTGAGAAAAATGCAGGATTTCCATAACGACTATGAGCTGGAGTAATGATTTGAAATTTGTGTAAACTTTGAGCTTTGTCATGGTCCCACTGAGAGCTTCCCCTCTTGACTTCAGTGAATTGCTCTGTTATCTAAAGAAATGGAAATGTAAGTAATTTAACTGAAACAAGTAAATTCACATGCACAGAGACTTAACATTTCTCTCAAAAACATATGGCAGGACAAATGGTGTCCGTAAGAATATTTAACAAGTGGTGCTGTAGCAAAAGGGGATTCTTGGTAGTGTCCTCAGGAATCACTCCGTTAGCTGAACCTACATATACCCAATGAAGCAAAATCACATCTCAGTGCTACTGCAGGTCAAAGAAAATAACAAGAAAACAATTGTTCAAATTTGTTGGTTGGTTTGTTTTACTCAGGAGTCTGTGTTGAGGGGTTTCTGGCGGTGATAACATTTAAACTTAGTCTCAGTTCCTGAGGCTGGGACAGAGTGGCAGCCCTGCATGCCCGAGGAAGTATTGTGCTTAGAGCTGAATCCTATAGTGAGTCTGTAGTTAGAAATGGGAATGATCCATTAGATACGGTTTCAGGGATAAGGAAATATCTGCTTAATTAATGGCAAACATGTTTACATGTATGCATATGAATGTGTGTGTGTGTGTGTGGTTTAATGCACATTTCTGAATTTGTACAAAAGATATTGATGCCTTGGCCACGTGAACGATACAGTAAATCTCTTTTACATGCAGAGCCCCCACTCCATCCATTTTCTTATCAGGGATGCCCTCCTTGCTCTTACACTTCTATTGAAAACTGAAAGTCTGATTCAAGGGTACCTATTAGAATTCTTCCCAAAGCAGCTATAGATAAAGCTTTAAATTATGAACATGAGGGAAAGAACTCTAGAAGCCCTTTCTGTGGAAGGCTAAGGGGTGAGGTTGGTGGTTTGAACCTGAGAATGAACTGTCAAGGGGACTTCCTGGCCTCCTGTCAATCAGCCTGCTTAGCTCCACTAGAGAGACTCTTAAGTCAGAGTCTCTATGTTTGCATGCCTTCCCAAACTGCTTCTGCAGATTTTCAGATACATTCCTTAATATTTCACAGAAGAAAATCAGCCAAAATATTCTTAAAAGTAGTCACTGGACTCTTTGCCTATAATTGGTGTTGTTCATGTGGGAAAGAGATTCTATTTTCAACCCACAGCTGTAAAGACAGAGGGACAGACAGACAGACAGACAGAAAGGAACTAATCTGCAAGCTCCCGGACAAAAGTAAACCCCATGTAGGAGAGAAAATCAGAAAGAAGTCCTGTCTGATGGCGCATATTTGTAAGTGCCAATATTTTCTTTTTGTTTATACAATTTAGATTTATTTTTCTTTATTTTTAAGTGAAGAAAACAGTTTATTTAGTGGTAGCTTACATCAGAATAGGTCTCAGAGTTGTTTGTTTTTCCCCCCAGATCTACCTTCCTCAGCCCCTTATTATCACTCAAACTCTCTCTGGTCCATCATTTATCATGACTAACCTTGCCTTTCCAGAATGAAAGTCAGATGCATGCATGCCATCTCTGATTTCTTCAAATGATCTCTGCGGAGGGCCTTTGAAACAGAATATTAACCTGTAATGACACAGTTTCAAATGGGTCAGGTGGAAACAGGCCTCAGTCTTTCCATGATCGGTAGTTAAAAATAAATAGCCCCACCCCAGCCCATTCCAAATGTCAAGTAATGACTACAGCAGAGTATGAGCACCTGAGGTTCGGTACTGTAGGGTATTGTATTCGGCTTGTATTGTAACGAATACACCCTAGCACTGAGAGCCTTAGGAAGGGCCATTTTGGGTGGGACTGGGGAAGGGAGACACTTGAGGTGAGGCTATCGGAGGTCCTCTTGAGCTCACCAGGTCTTCAGGCAGGACATAATGCTGGGTCCTCACGTTAGGCTGTACAATACATTTTTATTTATTTATTTATTTATTTATTTATTTATTTATTTAGTGTGCAGAGAGAGTCAGAGAGGGGACAGATAGGGACAAACAAGGCAGGAAGGGAGAGAGATGAGAAGCATCTATTCTTCATTGCGGTTCCTTAGTTGTCCGTTGATTCATTTCTTATATGTGCCTTGATGGGGGGGGGGCTACAGCAAACCGAGTGACCCCTTGCTCAAGCCAGCGACATTGGGCTCAAGCTGGTGAGCCTCGCTCAAACCCTATGAGCCCGCACTCAAGCTGGCGACTTCGGGGACTCGAACCTTGGTCCTTTGCATCTCAGTCCGATGGTCTATCCACTGCGCTTCGCCTGGTCAGGCCATATAACACATTTTCATTATAATATAATAGTCTGTCATACACGTTCAGTTTTTCCATGCCTATCAACAGTTTCCCAATGCTTATCTTTCTGCATTGCTCTATATTCGTTAATATTTTCATATTCAATGATAAATCCCCAAGAGAAAAATACTCTCTACTAAGTCAAAGGATGTGAATTGTTTGGTTTCTTGGTGTATATTCACAAACTTCTTTGAAACAAAACTTTGAACTTAAGTTTAAAACTTGCTACTGTGCCTCCTTGCTTCTGCCAAAGACTGTGACAACAAAGGAGTCCCACAGCAACTATCTTATTCTTAATTTGTAATTAGTTAATTAATTAATTTAGAGCATGTGAAAGAGAGAAATAAAAAGAGAAAGAGGGACAGGCAAACAGGAAGGGAGAGAGATGAGAAGCTTCAAATCTTCGTTGTGGCACCTTTGTTGTTTATTGATTGCTTTCTCATATGTGCCTTGACCAGGGGGGCTACAGCAGACCAAGTGACCCCTTTCTCAAGCCAGTGACCTTGGGCTTTAAGCCAGCAACTTTGGGCTTCAAGCCAGAGACCATAGGATCATGTGTATGATCCCATGCTCAAGCTGGCAATCTTGGGGTTTCAAACCTGCATCCTCTACATCCCAGACTGACGCTCTATCCACTGCACCACTGCCTGGTCGGGTGGAACTATCTTATTCTTACAGGACTATCTGTGATGTTGATGTGACAGCTGCTTTGTTATATTCTTGGAATGGAAGTGCCTTCATCTACCAGGTTGGGTCAGGTTGAAAACTAAGGTCAAGTTCCATTTAAGAAGAATAACATTTTCGTGACATCCTAGTGCAATTTTAAGGGAAAACAAATCTGGACCTTATTCAGGTCTGTATCCTTCCCTGTCAGGGTTAAATCTTGGTCTTCCAAATGGAGACCTTGCATTGTGAAGAAAATATTTAAAAAACATAGAATATTTGCCAAATAGCTTTTTCAAAAAATAAATTCTTATCTGAGACTAATCTCTTCATTAACAGTACTAACCAGTAGTGTTTATTTTATGTTCTCCCGAAGTTGGCTGTACATGTTAAATCTGAAAAAAATACAAATACATTCTAAAACTCCCAACTGCACATAGACATATTGTATGTTTAATGGATACTTGAATGTTACTTAAATTAACAAATATTGTATATGCAAAATATAATTTAAAGCTTAGTTTCACCAAGAGTAAAAGAAATCTATCAAAATAACTTTAAAAATTGTTAGGAAAATCATGGTTCATCTCAGTAGAAATGAAATAAAGATTAAAAATGTATAAAATGGCATTATTGTAACGAGAAAGCTGAGTTGAATTCTTATGACTACAAAAACATTTGTTTTTATTTAGTTTAAATTATTTAAATATGTAGAGTCCATGAGAAAAGGAAGCACATACATTCAAAATTATACTTAGTACTTAGGCTGGTCCCAGTAGTACTGAGAAATATTTACAGAATTATATCTCATTAATAATCATCAGGCCGACATAATGTTTCCCACTTATACTTCTAAAGACAGTACATATAGTGAAAGACCTTAATTGTACAATATTCCAATTAAATGCAGCTTGATTACTTTCATATAATGTCTTTATCACTGGGCTTTTAGTAACTTTAATCCTTAAGATACACTAAACACACACACACACACACACACACACACACACACACACAAGAAATATGAAGTAAAACACTTAAAAGTTACAAAGTTCAAACTTTTTCCCCAGGTATAAAATTTTAGGCCCTTAGGCTGCATTCTAGTGATTTATAATCAAATGTAAAAGGAAACACTGAAATTTAATACCAGTAAATTATCCAATAAATTACAGTGTAGAACAGTACAATAACAAATCTGCCCTCTGATGTATCTGGGGTTGTGTGTTTTTGCATCTGCTCTATTGTTATGGAGATGTGACATCTGGGCTGGAAACAGTTTTGCACATCTGTATCCTTCCCTGTCAGGGTTTAAAGTTTGGTCTTCCAAACGAGGACTTTGCATTGAGAAAAAAAAAATTTTTTTTAGATTTTATTTATTCATTTTTATTGGAAAGAGAGAGAGAGAGAGAGAGAGAAGAGGAGAGGAGCAGGAAGCATCAACTCCCATATGTGCCTTGACCAGGCAAGCCCAGGATTTTGAACAGGCGACCTCAGCATTCCAGGTCGACATTTTATCCACTGCGCCACCACAGGTCAGGCACTGAAGAAAATATTTTAAAAATTATTCTTCAATATGCTGTGTCTATAAGATGGAGATCTGGGAGCATGATGCAAATAATTATATCAAATGGTTATAATGTCAAAGATGCATTGCTTATAATGACAATATTTACTTATCTGGAAAATCCACACATATTAAATATTTCATTCCCATGTGATGTTTGAAAAAATGGCTTTCCCTCTGTATTATTCATATTTTAAATATAGATATGCTGCTCACAGAAATAAGGGAATGTTTCAAAAGGAATATGAAGCTATAAAATATCCCCTAATTTTTGTGAGCAGTATAGGTTTCAGTATAATTCTGTAATATGTAAAAGACTTTATACAAGTGCTAGACATAGCAATGTCCTATGTCATAGCATTTATTTCAAGTTTTATAGTAAATGAGAATCATGTATACTGTGAGCTGAATTGTGTCTCCCCCAAATTCACAGATTGAAGTCTAAGTCCTAATGCATAAGATGACATTTAAAGATAGAGTTTTGATGGAAGGAATTAGTTTAAATGATTCCATAAGGGTGGAACTCTTACCCAATATGATTAGTGTCCTTCTAAGAAGAGACACCAGAGAGAGTTAGCATTCTCTCTCTCTTTCTCTCTGCCGTGTCAGGCTGTGGGCATAGCAAAGAGGCGGTATCTGCAAAGCCAGGAAGACAGCCTCCACTCATGCCGGCACACTGACCTTGGATCTTTCAGCTTCCAGAACTGAGAAAATAAATTCCTGCTGTTTAAACCACCTGGTCTATGATATTTTATTATAGTAACCCAAGCTGAGTAAGATAATACATACTGATTATATGTTTCATAGGTGTTGAATTCAATGGAACTCAGACAAATTACCTTTTTCTTTTAATCATTATGAATGATATACAAAAATTTTCATAGTGTTCTATGAACATGGTTTGTGCCATTAATGCTTCCCTGAGGCTTTGTGATAACATCTCACTCCCAAGAAAGATCTAGTTTGCAGAAATGCATTTGTTGGCCGAGTTAGATCACTAGTTGAGTGATAGCAGGGTAATGATCATTATAGAATATGTTCGAATATATGGCTTACTCAAACTCATTAAAGCTTGCCTAAATTTAAACACGGCTGAAGGGTCCCACAAGTGTTTATATAATTGTCCCTGTCGTCATAGTTACTGGCAGAGGCTCCCCTCTCTGTGAAACCACAGAGTTCTCAGCTATAAGTTGTTGTCAACCCATTTGTTAGTGATGAGGCCAAAGACATAAAAGCAAGAGTACAAAGAAGCACAGGACATCTGCAGACACAGTGACCAACCTCATTTACGTGTCTTCTCAGAGTACCCTCTTCAAAGTCTAAGCAGAATCTCAAGACGTTCCACCACTGTCACTGTCATGGTCAAAGGAAAATTTTCAACATGAACCTTTATTTATTTATTTTTTTAAATTTATTTATTTATTGCATTTTTCTGAAGTTGGAAACGGGGAGGCAGTTAGACTCCTGCATGCGCCCGACCGGGATCCACCTGACATGCCCACCAGGGGGTGATGCTTTGCCCATCCGGGGCGTCGCTCTGCTGCAATCAGAGCCATTCTAGCGCCTGAGACAGAGGCCACAAAGCCATCCTCAGTGCCCAGGCAAACTTTTGCTCCAATGGAGCCTTGGCTGCGGGAGGGGAAGAGAGAGACAGAGAGGAAGGAGAGGGGGAGGGGTGGAGAAGCGGATGGGCGCTTCTCCTGTGTGCCCTGGCCGGGAATCAAATCTGGGACTCCTGCACGTCAGGCCAACACTCTGCCACTGAACTAACCGGCCAGGGCAACATGGACCTTTATGAGGAGACATTATGACAACAGCATAAGCCCTCTACGCCAGAAATTGGGAGACTTCAGATTTTTTTTTTTTTTTTTACATTAAGGATCCTTTAAAATGATGTCCAAAGAATTAATTAAAAATACAAAAATGTCTCTTGTTATCTAGGTTCTTAATTAGATGATATACTTTTTTTATTTATTAATTTTAATGGGGTGACATTGATAAATCAGGGTACATATGTTCAGAGAAAACATCTCCAGATTATTTTGACATTTGATTATGTTGCATTCCCATCACCCAAAGTCAAATTGTCTTCCGTCACTTTCTATCTGGTTTTCTTTGTGCCCCTCCCCTCCCCCACCCCCTCCCTTTCCAACCCTTCCCCCCCCCCCCCCCCCCCGTTACCATCACATTCTTGTCCATGTCTCTGAGTCTCATTTTTATGTATCATCTATGTATGGAATCATATAGTTCTTAGTTTTTTCTGATTTACTTATTTCACTCCATATAATGTTATCAAGGTCCATCCATGTTTTTGTAAATGATCCAATGTCATCATTTCTTATGACTGAGTAGTATTCCATACTATATATGTATCAAAGCTTTTTAATCCACTCGTCCACTGACGGACACTTGGGCTGTTTCCATTTGGTTTTTATTTATGCCCTATTACTACCAAGGTCTGTACTCTTGGGTCAGGTACTTAGTCTGTTCAGATCTATGTCCTCACTTATATGTTTAACCAGATCAGAAATTTTCAGATGAGTTCCAGTGGAGATGAGGAAGATGGAGGGTGGGGCAGGTTGAGAGTAGATATCTGGGGTCTCACACCCACTCTTCAATCTGGCAACTCTGTGTTTATCTCCTAAGACTTTCATTTTTCTTTTTGAGAAGAAAGAGCACTCCTATTTTGTTTATTTAAGTTTTCAGGGACTGAGCTCAATGACTTCAAATGTCTTAAAATGTCAAATAAAATGCTGATGCTGTGATTTCCCAACTGGGATTTTTTCCCTTGAATATGTTGAGATTTCCTGTTCAGAGACCTTTTATCACTCTTCTCTGTCGCCCACGACTTTAGTGCTACATCGATATAAAGAATGTAATTAGTGTTGCATGTGTCAGGAACAGTGCATTTTATAAAACTTCTGGAGAGAACACGTAACCTTGAGTCAATGAATTAATCTCTGGATTTTAGAGATTGTAATTTATTGACACTATCCAGATTTTTCCAAGTGTCACTTAAATTTTACACTCGTAAAGATTTTTCATCTTTAAATGTTTCAGGAACAAAGACAGACTGGTACCTATTTGAAAACATCTATCAGTGGGCCATAGAGATGACTTTGAAGTTAGTCTCTTTTTGGCCACTTATATACACGCTCCAGCCTGTTGAAGAAAGAGAAAAAGACCAAAAAGCATAGAGCAAAATGCAGATTTTGAATTATTAAGTGATAGCATGGCTAAGACAAATAGACTCTTTAAAAATAATAATCCACAAGAGAAAACCCTCATGAGCTCTAGTTATGACAGAGGGAATGGAAGATGCTACCTCACAGTGTAATGTGAAAAGGGCAGTTCACAGAAGCAACGGTGGGTCGGAGGCACAGACCGGTACAGGTGATCAGAGGGAGGTTATAAACTTCATCCAAAGGTTGAGAAAACAGGAAACACTGTAATTTCCTCTAAACTAGTGAACATGAGCTCACTGCTGTCTGCCAGTCATGAGACCTCACCCACCCTGTCTGGCACCTCCTTGGTCTGCGGCGGGGCTGGCGAAGAGAGCAAGGTGTCCAACGAAGTCCCCTTTCCCACAGCGGACACTGCTCTGTGCTTTGTGAGATGAGGATTGTTGTCATTCATCCTTAGGCTCAAACTGGGGGAAAGTTGAGAAATGAGAAGGAGCAGACCTGGTGCATACATGGGGACCAGGGTTGTCATATTCCGAGATAAGGTGAGGGGGACACTGATCGGTGCTCTCAAGTCTACTCTAAGATGATAACGGTGAAAACAAAGGACCCCATGTAGGGAGCAAGTGCTGGTGGATCAGAAGGCAGGGACAGCAGGGGTCACATGCAGGGATGATGCTCAACAGCCCCAAGAAAAGGGGGCAAGGGAGGGGAGATAAAGAGGGAATTGGCAAATCTTCTAGAACATGACAACTAATCAAGCAGTCATATTAGGGCCCCTTAATATATATGTTCTGTCTGGTCACAGCTTCTTTTTTATTGTATTACAGCTTTTTTCTTTTTTTTCCTAGTTGTTATCTCAGTCTCAGCAGAGCGGGCTGAGACATGTTGCACATGAAATATTCATTGGGTTGACTGCCTACCTCTTAAAAGTAAAAGCTGGAGAAGATAGCCGGATTGACATGAATTTCTGTGTCCACTCTGTGGATTTGAAAGCCCGGCGAGGGAGGAAGCAGAATTCGGCACAGAGAGGAAAAGCCAGCAGGAAGGAACTCTATGGAAAGGTCTTGAGAGCAAAGACCATGTTCGAGTGGAAGTCTGAGGATGTGTGTGTGTGTGTGTGTGTGGGGGGGTGTTAAATAAATAAAAGAGACCAAAGAATGTGAAGAATTGAAAACTGTTAGGATGAGCCAAGATGTGACTTCAGCAGTTTAGCGTGGGAAATTTCTGCCTGAGGAGTGGAACGTTTCAAAGACTTGTTGGGATGGGGGAGGGGGTGGGGAGAAGCCCCCGAGGCTTCCTCACAGGGCACAGAAGGGACAAAAGAACCCAGCAAAGACCATCTCCAAAGGAGGTGAATTCGTTCTAATTAGCAGGAGAGATACGTGCTAATTAGCAGGAGAGATAGGACATGCGGAGTGGAAGGTGTCCTTCACCGAGCACCTGCCTCTACGAGCCACGGTACATAAGTCACTACGTTTAGTTCACACAGACAGGCATCTATCACAAGGAGAGAAACCGAGAAGAAAAGTGTTAAGCGACTCACCCAGGATCCGAATGTGGGAACGGAGATGTGACCCCACCCGAGTCTCCGTCCGTCTGTAGAGCCTAGGCCCCTTTCACGACATGATTTCTGTTTCGCATCTAAGTGCCCCTGTGCCTCCTGGAGTCCAAGGGGAAAGAACTCACTGCGCTGTCCTCACGACCCCACAATGCCCTCCTGCTGCCAGTTGTGAATTAGAGGCAAATAAATGCTCCAGATGAAGGCACGCTAACTGGGTTAAGTAAAACACAGGTGAGACGGAGAGGGAGGTAGGTCCCTGTGCTGAGGGCACACAGGCTCCGGCACACAGACACCCTCACACAGGGGCGCTCCGCACCTCCAGCCTTGGCTTTACAGTGGAATAGTTGGGGAGCTTCAGAAATTCTCCACACCCTTGCCCTCTCCTAGGGACTGTGAATTTACGTGACTGGGGCCACTGGAATTTTTTCCACTGAACTAGTTCACTGGAACCCCCCAGGTGGTTTTCATGTGTGGCCAAGTACAAGAACCATTGTTCTGAGGTTTGAGTTAAATAGCCAAGCATGCCCCTGTTAGTTAGCCTGCTGCCCTAGGAATCATCAGTGACTAATAAATGTTTGTGAAATTAACTCAATGAGCAGCCGCATCATGATATGATGTACAGCACTGAACCTCTGTCCTCTGGTAAGCCATCATGCCTTTAAATAGATATTCCTTCCAAGAATGTTTTAAGTTTCTTTCTAGTGCACACAAGCCTCAGGAGAACTCTGCTACGGGACACTTCCGAATCGAGGGATCTTGTGCTTTCTCACCTGTGGTCAGTGTCCTCTTTTGGGGTAAAACCCTGGCGCTAGCCACACGACGGGAGTCCCCAGGACTTTGTGTCCTCTGGGAAAGTACCAGAGTTCAACAGATCTTGCGTTCCTCAGTGGAAGTGTTGTCTTGTGGTCGCAGGCAAGATACCATGGTGGCTAAGAGCAAGAACCAAGACTTCCTGAGTTCAAGCCCATGGCCTGCTGTTCACGGCCTCTGTGTCTCCATGTGTCTCAGTTTCCTCGTCTGTCTGCTAACAGGATGGTATGATCATACCTACCTCCTAGGGATGTGGCAAGATACAAATGAGTCTGTTTGTGAAATTCTTAGAATAGTGTCTGGTCCGTGAAAAGTGTCATATCCTGGTGTAGTACTCTTACGGGGAGAATTTTGTATCAAAACGAGTGGTTAATGCTTCTAGCAATGCTTCAGGAGATGAAGATTTTAACTGAAGTTAATCTAACTGGGAGAATTGACAGGAATACACTAGAGAGGATTTTCAGTCGGTGAGAGAATGTTCCGGCGTGTTTGGGAACCGATGTGATGTGGGCAGTGCAGATGGTTGGATCCCACCACTGGCTCTGTACTTTGTCTAGTGTCCGTTGAGGCTGGCCTCACTGGATACACAACATGGCCACGGTCCATCTGGGTGAAGTGGCCAGCCAGATGTCAAGCTGCCAGCAGCAACACGAAAGGCTGGACTTCTCCGTCCTTCAGTTCCTTGTTTTCTTTGCTGTTCTGGTGCTTCCAGATGAGGGTAAGGCAGCAAAGGCAGCTGATGCAGACGTGAGGAGGTGGTTCATTGTGAAATAATTATGAGGACTCCTCCATCTCCTCCCCACCTCTCAGGCAGAGGGATGAGTGTTGGAGTGGAGCCTTTTCAAGCAGGAAAAATAGGAACTGACAGGCATGAGACGTGTAGGGAGGGGAATCTATAATTCAAGAGAGCGTCCAGGTCATCTCATACAGGCGTATTCAACATGGCGGAAAACATGGTCCCAAGTCAGGTCGCTGAAGGAGAGTGTCCAATGATAGGGATCTTTTGCATGAAATAGTTACAAGTGATACAAAAACGTAAAAGTGTGCCATAAACCTTAATCCGAACAGCAAGTACCTCGGATTGGGATCCCCTGGTCAAAGTCAGGATGTGACCCCATGTGAAGTTCATGTCCTACTTTGCTGTGCTCTCAAGGAGATAATAGATCAAATGGTAGAATCTGAAGACTGAGCATGGTTTATTTTGGGCTTCCAGCTGTGATGTTTCTGGATTTCAAAACGACTGCCTGGATATTTATTTTTTTTCCTCCTGGGAGAGAAGAGAAAAAACCCCACGCTGCATTCCCACTGTCTAGGATATGAGCTGTGACAAGCCCTGCTGGCTGACCTCTCGGAAGGGGACACGGCATCTGACCAGCTCAGCGTTTCTTCCCCTTCCTCGCTGTGGACGTTACTGTACGACACCCACGGCCTGTCGGATCGGCCTCCGAGGGGCGCTGAAACGCAACCTGCACACGGAGACGGGCCGCTCTCTACCGTTTCCTGTCCGGCCCCCGTGGGCACAGCTGAAATTCCCATGTGTTGTGAAATGGCAGTTACAGTGTGTGACTTTCTGGAAATGCCTCATCTGGGTTTGGCTTTTAAAAAAAATGAATCTGCTGTTTTACCAAAAAAAAAAAAAAAAAAAGTAGAAATAATTTCACATTCCATTTTTTTAAACAGTCAAGTCTCCTGGCTGGTTTACAAGACCCAAACAAATCTAAGAACGTTAGCCGTCGTAGCTCATATTCACGAGTGTGACAAACCGATGCTTGGTATTGCTTAGAACGTCACTGGGTACATGGAAGAAAGCCAAAGATTTTCCTTTGTCTGAAGAACAAACAGACGATGTCTCTACACCTACGATTTAAAATGACCCATTGTTTTCCTGTGCTTGTTTTTGTAAACCATGTGAGTAATTCAGCAGAATCTTTCCATGTGTAAAAAAAATAAATAAAATGATACACTCTTACAGAAGGACACAAAATGTTAACCCTTGGTTTGAGATGCACTTCCCCAGATGAGAATCAGAGAAGGGAGACACGGGTTTGAGACAGTGTGAAATGCATTGACTGAGGCATTCAGGTGGAATGACGACCTCTCAAAGTCACATAGCCTAGAATCCTGGAGTTGTAGGCAACTTAGAAACATTAGTTATTCACCAGTATAACCTGTATGGGCTGGAGTGAAAGCTTCACGAATTCCAAGCAAGTGGACAGACAGCATTGCACGTAGGGACCCAGCCCTGCCTGCCGCTGGCCTCACCGAGGACTCATGGAAAAGAACAGAAGAAAGAAATTCAAAGCAATGGGAAAGAGTCAACCCCCCATGGAAGGCACTTATTCACCTACACAGACGCAAGAGGCTTAGGAAATCCTTCCAGCCCAGAGCTAAGAAGGAAGGTGCTTATATGGTCAGAGGCCACTAACTGTTAGATGTCATTTGTAGATGAGGATGAGAGGAAAAGTAAAAGGTGGGGAGACACCCTAAAGGACAAAAAAAAAAAAAAAAAAAAAAAAAAAAAAAAAGGAAGGAAGGTGCTTAGTCACAGGTGCTTAGTCACAGGTGTCTTATAAAGGTTACTGGGTTGGGGAGTGCCCCCACCCCAGTTCTGATGTGTCTGGCTTTACATGAATGTCTCGTCACGCTTAGTTTCAGAAAAAGTTAACGTAACCAAAATGTGGTTTAAGAAAGTCTGTGTTTTAGCAGATGTTTTGAAAGACTGTGAACAGAACACCCAAAAGTCTTTCCTCTGAAGGTTTATTTTTTGCACCCACAGGCTCAGATGACTCATGTCTCCACCTGGGCCACAGAGTCGGCTCCAGCCCTTTACAGCTCGGGCCCTCGGCACCTTTCTGCCTGGATCCCTAGAACCTGTTCAGCATTGCCTCGTGTCCTGACATCGCCCTGCCCAGGTGGCTGTCCAGGTGAGCAAGAGCAGAAAGCCGTGGAAGGATGGCCTCTACAAGGAAGTTTGTAGTTGGTGACCGGGCCACCCCGGCCCAGAGAAGCCTGTTCCTACCTCCTCCGGGAGAAATGAAGAATGGTTGATAAGCCTGGGTTCTCAGCTTGCACATAGGAAACTCACTTTGGAAATCCCCCGAAGGTGAACCTGGCATGCACTTGTTTGCCAAAGGAGACACACGTGGTGGCGGCCTTATAACTCAGCAACGGGAGACGATCCCGAGAGAAGGAGCACTTGCTGGACTTACCAGGTCCTGCCTCGACCCCGGGAGTATCCTTAGCCTTCGTGATCACGGAACTGTTTGTGGCTGTGGTTCCTTCCCTGACACTGACCATGAGACCTCGGGGTGTTGGCAGTGATTCCATGAAAGTCAGAGGGGAAAACTTCAATTTTATCAACCGTCATTTCAGAGCGTGGGCTCCCTTTGTCTGACTCTGGGGGACGTTCTGAAATGGCCAAGGATGGTTTTCTTTGTCACGGTGATGGAAGGTGTGGTACATTAAGTAGACACAACATTCCTTTTTAAGTCTAGGCTAAAATTTTTATTTTATTTTTACAATCACAATTGACATCCAATATTATATTAGTCTCCGGTATGCAGGATTGGAGTTAGAAAATCATATACAGGGTGGGGCAAAAGTGGGTACAGTTGTGAGTATGTAAACCATAGAGTTTATTCTTGCAATATGATGCGTTAATTAGTCATTATTTTCCATATGAACAACGGTAAACCTACTTTTGCTCCATCCTGTACTTTATAGAGTATTTCTCCCGGTATTTTTAGTACCCTCCTGGCCCCACGCAGCATTATTACATTATTGACTACATTCTGTATGGTGTAGTTTACATCCCCGTGACCACCAACATGAAGCAGCCAATCCGTACTTCTCAGTCCCTTCACCTTTTCCATACAGTCCCCAATCCCTCCCGTCTGGTGACCATCAGTCTCTTCTCTGTATCTGAGTTTCTTTTTCCTTTCTGTTTTGTTTGTTCATGTATTTCGTTTCTTAGATTCCACACACCAGTGAAATCGTGTGGTACTTGTCTTTCTCTGTCTGCCTTATTTCACTGGGCATATTACCTTCTAGGTCTATTCGTGTTATTCCAAATGGTGAGATTTCACTCTTTTTTATTTATGGCTGAGGGATAGTCCATTGTATTTGCAGCTCTTCCTATTGAAAAGTGAGGTCTACCTCTTTCCTCCCTGAACCTGGGTGGGCTTGTGTTAGTTTCTGGGTCCCGGGCTTATCAGACTAGTGCCTTTCTCTTTTTATTTCTTGTAACAAGTGCTTGTGAAGCCCTGACTCACCGGACACAGAGGTGGACTATCCTCCACGAGAAACCATGTGGGAAGACCCTAAGAATGGATGGAGGAGATAGGGGCCCAGAGGAGCACTGCTTTCTATCTTTGCTAAGGCTGTAGGCATGAGAGTGCACAGGTGCTCAGATGTGGGGGTGCTGCCGGTTTTACCCGCATGCCTATAGGAAAGGCAGTGAGGAGGGGCTGGACAACCTTTAAGGAGGCTGATAGGTAAAGCTGGAAGGGGCTTTGAAGACTGTTGATGGAGGCTTAACAATGTCCTTAGAGGCTGAGGACAGTACAGGTTGTTATGTAAATTTAGTGAAGCTATTGTCAACAGTCATGTGGAGAGCAGAAAACATAAACTGATGTATTAAATGAAGATTTTTTATTGTTTTTTGTGTTTCTTTGTGTGTGTGTGTGTGACAGAGAGAGACAGACAGATAGGAAGGGAGAGAGATAAGAAGCATCAATTCCTTGTTGCGGCACCTTAATTGTTTATTGATTGCTTTCTCATATGTGCCTTGACAAGGAGGCTACAGCAGAGTGAGTGACCCCTTGCTCAAGCCAGTGACCATGGGCTCAAGCTGGTTGCGCTCAAGCTGGCGACCTCGAGGTTTTGAACCTGGGTCCTCAGCGTCCCAGTCCGATACTCTATTCACTGCGCTACTGCCTGGTCAGGCTTAAGTGAAGTTTTTAAGTGAAGTTTTTAAGTGAATCCCTTAAGTGCCAACTTATGTATTTTAGCTGCACCTGAGAAAGTGAGGATAAGAAACAGGTGAGCTAAATAGAACTGCTAATATTTTGAGCAGAATTTAGGGAAATGATACAAGAAGAGTTAGTAAACAGATTGTTTTGGAAAGAAATGTGAGTTTGACCTCTGTCTACTGGAGTTGATTATAATATAAACTGATACCTAAGAAACCCACAGTGTTTTAAAAGGCACGGTATCAGCTTGGATTGAAGGAGCAGAATGAAGCAAAGTGGAAAGAGGTCTTCAGACCCCAAATGTAGCTCTAAACATGAATTATTTCTTTGTGAAGAAGGCAGTCTGACTGTGAGTGGAACAAAGAGCCCAACGGCTAGAGCCAAGAGCTGCAGAAGGCTGTCCCTGGGTCAGGGATGGGCCCTAATCAAGGACCTCTGTCAAGGTAGGCTCAAGCTACCATAACAAATATCATAATCTGGAAGGTTTAAGCAACAGATATTAAATTCCTGGAAGCTAGGAAGTTCAAAATTAAGGCGCCTGCATATTAGGATCCTGGTGAGGAGCTACTTGCTAGCTTGCAGAAAACCATCTTTTTGCTGTGACTGCATGTGACACACACAAACACACACACACACACACACACAGAGAGAGAGAGAGAGAGAGAGAGAGAGAGAGAGAGAGTAATATCTCCTACATTTTCTTATAAGGGAACTAATTCCATCACGTGGGCTCCATCCTCAGGGCATGATTACCTCCCAAGGATCCATCTCTAAATGTGGTTACACAGAGAGTTAGAGCTTCAACATGTGGATTTGGGGGGATGCAACTCAGTCCTTAGCAAACTTGCAACATCTTCCAAATGGACTTCAGTATTGCTATGGACCAGAGACTGCCATGTGCCTCCCAGTTTCTCCTCTTTGCATGGTTATTTCTGTCCCAACATCATATGGTGGGCATGTGGAGGCAGACATTTACGTAGAGAAGACTAGGGCTTCAGGAGCTGTCCCTGAGAAACCACATCTGAGAAATCTCATCTATACCTGGAGCTGATAACAATGACCAGAACTCAGACTTTGAGGGTTGGGAATTGGGGGAGGGTTATTGATCAGTTTTGCATGTGGCAGGAAAGGAAAGCATTTGTAATGAGAAGGTAGAGTGTGGTAAATTAAGGAGGTCTGACATTCCTTTCTTGCTATTTCTATTGAGAGGCTGGGCTCTGTGTCTTCTTGTCCTTTCTGGGCAGCATCTTTGAATCCATGAATGTTAGAGTGGAAGTATCAGTTTCTAACTCAGGATCTAGGTGATTGATGGCTTCCGTGTCCTCTCTCTTAGAACACTTGTGGTTGGAAACCTGAGTCACCATGTGAGAAAGTCAACAAGCCTGGCTTTTAGTGCATGGGCGCCTGGGATGCTAGACCTCCTGCAACAGGGAGTGGTCAGGTCCAACTGATTATGGTTACATGTGTTTGTCAAATGTTTAATAAGGCATCCACATCTCAGAATAATAAAAACTTCTCTTTTTTAAGTTCAGACAAATTTTAATATAAATATGTCCCAAATATTACAACCGGCATTACCCATGAAATATTGGGGCCATACTTATTTTCTCTCTTTCTTTAGTTTAGAAATTAAATTTAATAGGGTGACATTGATTAATTAGAGTACATAGGTTTCAGGTGAACATCTCTATAGCATTTGAACCGTTGATTGTATTGTGTGCCCATCACCCAAAATGAAATCATTTTCCATAACCATGTATTCCCTCTTTACTCCACTCCTCCTTTCCTCCCTCCCTCCCTTCCCCTGGTAACCACTCCACTTTTATTTATGTTCATGAGTCTCAGTTTTATATTTCACCTATGTAGGATATCTATTTGCCCCTCTTTACTCCCCTCCTCCAAACTTTCTCTTTAATTCTATTTTTTTCCTCCAGTAACTCTTCTGAGTGGGCTACTGGACCTTCCCATTTCATCATGTATGTGTCCATATTTATTTTTGTCAATTTGCATTGAATTCTGGGAAATTTCTTTGCATCAGTCTTTCGACTTATTTATTTATGTCTTCTTTGCGATTATTCTGTGTTTAACTTACTCCTTTTTTTTTCTTTCTTAGATTTTATAAATGAGTGCCAGCCTGGGTTAACTCTTCAGGTGTGAGTAGCTCAAACCCTTCTTCACATTGCCAAGAAAGGCCTGTTTTCAGAACTGGCCCTTGGACAGCTCCTGTACATTGAGCTCTGAGCCCCAGGAATATTCTTCTTGGGTCACACAATACCAATTTGACCAGAGAGTTCGTGCTAGTCCATGTGATTTATGGTGAGCCTCTGTTTTGCTCTGTGGGGCTGAGTCTGATGTGGTTGAGGTAAGTCCTGCAGGCCTACTTGACTGACCCCCCCAATAAAAACTGCTGGACACCAGGCTCAGGTGAGCTTCTCTAGTTTCTCCAAAACTTCACCCACGTGCCTTTTCCCTTCCTCACCTCACTCTGTATCCTTTGGCCATAACAAGCTGTAACCATGAGGACAACAGCTTTCAGAGACTCTGTGAAGCCTTCAACTGAATCATTGAGCCTGAGGATGCCTTGGGGGCTCGTGATACCCCAAAATATATTTCTCTTTCCTACCTATTCCATTGTAGTCATTTTCTAATTATCTTCTTTTTCACATTCTTTTATTAGTATGGAGAAATTTATTTCTTAGGACATTTTAAAAATCAATTCTGATGTTTACTTTGCCGACAGTGTTATCATCTTAGAACATTTTTTGGGGGGTAAAAAGGTTTTATTGAATTTATTGGGGTAACATTGGTTAATAAAATTATACAGGTGTCAGGTGTACAATTCCACAACACATCATCTGTATATTGCATTGTGTGTTCACCCCCCCCCAAGTCAAGTCTCCATCTGTAACCATCTCTCCCTGCTGTACCTTCTTTTACCCCCATACACCTTTCCTTCCTGCCATAGAACATTTTAAGCTTACTTATTTGAAGCTTCTTTTTGATTTTTAAAATTTACTTTTCATCCTTCAGCTGAAAATTTCCTCTTGCTCAGCTTACTGATGCTCCCCTGTGTTTGCCTAGAATACAGCCACTGAGCTGTCAGCTCCATCTTCTGCACCGATGGTTTCCATGGCACTGGTACCCTGGGCTGTGGACTCATTTCTCAAGGGCTGATGTCCGTTTGCCTTACCTTTAAAGTAACATTAGATCCTCATGAGTTTCTCTGACCCTGCCAGTTTTATAATGCATTTTCTGCTTCATATAAGTTAAATTTTAAATGCTCATTGAGAATGATTGGGGTTCCAATAGCATTTTATTAAAATCTTTCCCCCTCTTTATTACTCTCGGTTTTAGCAAGCAGTTTTGCTGCATTTCCAGTGGGTGGCATATAAAGTTTTGTTTCAATCTTTGTTTCACAGGTTTAATGTAATGCTGGGAAAGGCTAGAAAACACCATGTCGCCTCTTTCCATGCCTAATCATGTTTTACTGTCTAATGGACTGAAATAACTCTGCTATAAGCCACTGCATTCTAGGCCTTGAATCATAGGGACACTTACTTGTATCAGGAGTCCAATCTGTTTTTTTAAGTAAATTTTTATCATTGGTTTAATTTTTTTAGTATTATCTAAATGCCATCTTGCTTTAGTATCACTTTCCTCTTTTTTTTTCTTATATGTGAACGCTTAAGACTATACACAGCTGGGCGCAATCTCGCGTGGGTAGGACCGCCAGAGCCAAAGTCATGAGTAGTGTATCATTTCTGTCGGGGGTATGCTCTTTGCATGTCCTTGTGTCTACCTTAGCTTCATCTAAACCCAGGGCCGCATCTTATTTTTATAAGAATTCTTGAGTCATAGCTCCATTAGGAATATAAAGAGAGCATTGTTTACTAGCTTACAAAGAATTTGTATATCAAGAAGGTGAATAATTGTAAATATCATTGGAGATCAGAAGTATGGAAGGGATAGGGCTATCATAAAAAGGGTGAATGTTAGTTAAAGAGAAAAAAACAGGAAGAAATTGATGAAATGTTTAATTCATGCTTCCTGTCTGTTACCATGGAGGATAATGGGTGGGCACAAGACCAACAGGTCCCCTGGGAAAGGCCAGCAAACGTTCTCGCAGAGCAAGTGAGCGAGGTGGGAAAGGAAGTCAGACTGTCTGACGGGGCAGAGACTCAGGGGAATGGCAAGGCTTCCGAGTTTTAATTGAACTGCAAAACAATGAACTGAAACTTTAGAGATGAATCTGCAGTTTTACGAAGAAGAAAACGATAGATCAGAAGGGAGAATGCTGCTTTTTATTAAGACTTCATTCAAGAGGCAGCAGCGCTATAATTTAACTTCAAATTTGGTATAGGGAACAGGGCTACTTTAGAGCATTTTCCTATAAGCATACCCATTTTCTCGTCTCTTGTACCCTTTTTATGGGTGATAGCAGTTGTTCTGGGAACCTCTGAAGCCTGTGAAAATAAAGGAAAGAGATGTTAATATGACTGTCAATAATTTTAGAAAGTTGACCAAACATGCTTTTTTGTCAACCTGAAAGAGTAGATGTCAGTTTTTAGTCTGTGTCTGTGAAAGGAAAACAAATTAAAAAAAGAAAAGGAAAAAACCTCGTATCTTGCCTACTTGATGAAATACTATGCTGAACTATTTTAATATGCCCCGTGGTGTTGCTCACCAAGACTTTAATAATGGCTGCAATGTAGAATGCGTAGAGGTCTCAGAGACCAGGATGGTGATAACCTTGGAAAACAGATATAAGGTGTTTTGTTCCCATCCATCCTGCCTTTTTCCTATGAACAGACATCCCGTGCTTAGCTCCTTTTGCATTCTGCCATTGACCTGGTTCCTTCCAGTGCCCCTTGCTCACTTCCTGTGTAACTCATCTTGTTCTTCCAGTTTGCCCCACCCCTGCCCCGTTCATACCATTGTGAAAGATCCAGCTGACCTCATCATCTTTTACATTTGCTCCCACACCCGATCCTGGAGTAGACTTCTGGTTTCAGTCGTTCTTCTTTCTCTTGCTGCCCACTTCACTGGCTCTCTGGCAAAAATTCTCTGAAATAAAATTGAAATAAAAATAATAAAAGACATCTAAGCAGATCACAGGAATCTATAGATGTGATAAAATTGCATAGAGCTAAGTACACATACGCACAGATAAGTGCATATTTTTATGAGTGCATGAATTTCAGGTGCGTATATTTAAAAGGTTCATAGATTGTATCAGTGTAACCTTCCTGGTTGTGACATTGTACTATATAAATTGTACACAATGTTACCATTGGAGAATACTAAGCAAAGCGTTCACAAAAATCTCTGTGTGTTACTTCTTACAACTTCAGGTGAGCCTACAATTATTTCAAAATAAAAAGTAAAAAAAACCCAACCACACACACCTCAGTGTAAATATAACTGCGTGTTTGTGTTTCACTTTATACCTTCTTCTGTGTTGGCAATCTTGGACCAGACCACAAATAATCATCCAGCCCCTCATTGCTCCTCAGGTTTTGAGCAGGACAAGTTAAATGCTCTATACATTAGGATCCTTCAACTAAAGGTATCTATAAATCTCAAATTATTTTTCAGTCATTCCACTGTCGGTCAGCAAATCTTTATTGAACACATATTGAAACCAGGTAACCTTGCAGGCACTGGACTTACAAGCAATGGATCTCTTCCCTGGTTTTACTCAAGTTTGAACTCTGCTGAGACCGGGATTTCGGTTTGCACATATTCGCTGGCTGCTTCATGGGTAGTTTCTTATTTTATGCTAAAATTCATCTACGTAGATGCCAATTCCTTTAAACAGGTAAATGCTTGTTTTCAGGTAAAAATAAATCTCTAGTTAAAAAATAAAACATCAATACCCACAAAGACATCGTACATCTTTATACATGTTGATTGGTCATCTGTCTGAAAGGTCTGTTTTGGCCCTTTGCCTGTTTTCTAATTGGATTTTTTTTTTGAGTTGTAGAAGTTCTTTTTAAATCTTGGCTACTAACCCCGATCAGATGCATCATTAGTGAGTTGTCTTCATTTTGTTGATGGTTCCCTTTGCTGTGTAAAAAGCATTTTTGTCTGATGTTGTCCCATTTGTTTATTTTTTCTTTTGTTTCCTCTGCCCACGCTTTGCTAAAATGCATCTTGGAAGCTGCATGTAGGAAGCAAATATGGTAGAAAATAGTTCTGTTTTGTTTTCCAAAAAGCCGCTTTGTGACCTGTGGTTATCCTGTTCTATCACCGAACTCCTGACTGCATTTTCAACTGGGCTTTGAAGACCCCACTGCTGAAAGTAATAAATCAGCAGCAGGGAATGAGGAGTGAGGGGCTCATTGGGGCTCACATGAAATATAGGTGCTTTTCAACAGTGTCAGGTGACTGGTCATGGCAAAGAGTGGTGTCTGCTGGTAAGTGTATAAATATATACATGGCAGCTATTATACTTACTTAGGGGAATTCTGTTTGAAGCCCTCTTATTATTAAAATGTGCAAGTTTTTGTTTTTTGTTTTTTTTTTGTGGAGAACTACCAACAATAAATACATCAGAACCAACATTTAATGAGTGTGATGTCCATGCCAAGCCCCGTGTTAGGCTGGGGAGCATCCACTATGAAATAGCTATTTGTGATCTCCAAGCACCACTGATGGAAACTTGGGAGCTGCTCTCTGTAGTATCGCACTATCTTTTGACATGACTGGTGTTCTGGATTTTAAAATCGATTTGTAATGTTTGTAGTGTGGTTCACGCTACCTCAAATGGAACATTTTTCAGCTCATTTCTGTCCAAGTGCTACTTACACGCCTGTCGTTCATGGCGCTTTCTACTCAGACTTGATTTATTCAATTGGCCAATGTTCCCGGTTCCTCGTCTGTTTAATAGTCTGTTTGTCTGTACAGAAACATTTCTACAAGATGGAAACGTTGAAGTCATTTAAATTTAGTCTCTTTTATTTTTCCTTTTCGATGCGAATTGTGTATCACCACCCTCCTTCAGTGAAAGGTTGGTTATTCATTGGTTTTCCCTCTACTTTTTTTTTTATAGCTTCTAGGCATGTTTAATATCTGTGATTAACTGAATTTTTCAGGTTAACATCTGCATTTAATCACAGGTTATTGCCCATTTCCTAGACTGGCCAGTGTAACATTTCAATCACTCTTCCCTCCTCTCTCCACCTGTGCAGTAAAAGATTCAAAGGCCGCTACACTTTCTCCCTTTCAGGGCCTTAGCGCTGCACTTAAATAATATTTAGGAAAGTTATATTTCTTTTGAAGTGGTCACAGGAAGCATATGCCTAATGTATATAAACAGAGAAAGCGCAGAGGCACCGTTTGGAAGGCGGGTTGATTTAGAGAGCCCCTGTCCCTGCGCAGAAGCGGGTGGCCCTGGGAAAAATGCAAGGCTCCCTTGGGCCCCACGGCAGCCCATGCCCTCCTGGGGAACAGGCCACGTGGCCCCCACTTCACACATGTGAGAGCAAGGCTCTGTTTCAGCTTAAACCCTCCCTGTCTCCCTCCCCAAACTCTTTCATTTGTCAAAGTCATTGGATCCTGGAGAATAAAACCTTAAGGATAAACTATATTTCAGGTAACAGGGAAAGGACCTCATTCCACCCTGTTTTTTCTTTTTCCTACTGAACAGGACACGTCAAACCCGATTCTTCCATTTCTCTCTGCGTTTTCCGTAAACCTGTCACAACTGGTTTAATTTAAGGAAGAAACATGATGTTAAAGCAGAGCAGTTAAAATGTGGTAATGTCTGGCCACTATAGTTTTTGGCAAAACTTGATTTAAGCCAGGAATTTACATCTCTTCTAAAACTGAGCATCTGTGTTGGGTTGGGTTGGGGGAGGGGAGTGGTAAGAAGCAGGAGGTCATGAGCAACCATGCTGGGGTTTTAATTGACTGAGAACCAGGGTGTGAGAAGTACAGAGGATTGTGGTGTATAATTAAAAATTTTGAAAGGAATCTGTGAAACTCATACATTTTATCTAATCAAATAAACCCCACAACTAAGTTATTTTTGACACATTTAATGATGAGAATGATCACTGTTGTTCTCAGATATTTTTAGGCCCAACAGATGTCAAAGAGCACATAGTGGCTAAAATTAATACATAGTCAAATAAAATCTTCATTATTTTGTTTAACTCACTTACAAACAATGGAAATCATGGGATGCCTACTATGTTTTAGGCCTTGATTGCTTCGAAGTCAGGAGTCACATCTCATTTATCACCATTGCTGAATATATTGGCTGATGATTGGCAGGTACTAAAAGTTCATACAAAGATGAACAATGTAGGCCCTGGCAGGTTGGCTCAGTGGTAGAGCATTGGCCCTATGTGTCAAAGTCCTGGGTTCGATTCCCAGTTAGGGCACACAGAAGTGACCATCTACTTCTCCACCCTTCCCTTTCTCCCTTCTTTTTCTCTCTCCTTTCCCCTCCTGCAGCCATGGCTCAAATGGAGCAAGTTGGCCCTGGGTGCTGAGGATGGCTCCATTGCCTTCACCTCAAGTGCTAAGAAGAGCTCAGTTGCTGAGCAACAGAGCAGCAGCCCCAGATGGGCAAAGCATCACCCCTAGAGAGCTTGCTGGGTGGATCTAGGTCAGGGCGTATGCGGGAGTCTGTCTCTGCCTCCCTGCCTCCCATTTAATGAACAGTGTATGAGGACTGTGATAAAAGATATTTAAATCACTTCCTTTTTACATTCCCAGTTAGTGTAATTATGCTTGTTGATGCATTTCCTCATATTAGCTCAATCAAAAATGAGTTTGATTGAATTCTCTTTTTTGCTTTTCCAATCCCAGCCTCTCTCTCTCATGTACTAGGTGTCCTTAGCCAACCCCAGTATCCAGCCTCTGCCTTTTTAGCCTCAAGTGGCTGTGAATGGGATGTGGGAAGAATGTAAACATTCATCAGGGGTGAGGACCACAGGGGCTTCAGGGAATCTTGGAGAGGAAGTGGGGATGAGTTGTACACTGAGGCCATCTAGAAGTCTTGGAGAAGAGGGAGGGTGGGGAGTGGAGGCCTGGATAATTTGCCCTCTTTGAGGAAGGGAGGACTCAACCTTGAGACACTAGAGCAGAGAGCTCCAGGGGCCAAATCTAAGCCCTTCTAGTCTACATGTCACAGAAGCAGGAGACCTTCTGGGGAAGGAAGCCAAGGATGATTCTTTCTGTCTGCAATTACTTAGTGTCCTGAAACCAAGTGAACTGGATTCGTGTGCAGAGCTTTCGGATGACACTTCTGTATCCTTTGTGCAATACGCTTGTCCCCAGACTAGAGGGGCCCATGTACCTGCACACATCAGAGCTCAATCAAATGTGAACAAGAGTTTGCAGCCAAGAAAATTAAGGTTTATTCACTGAGGAAAAGTCTGGAGTCACAGGTGAGCAGATGTTCAAAGTCCTGGCTCCCTGATGACTTCCAGGGAATAAGTGATATAGTGCAGTGGTCCCCAACCCCCTGGGCCACAGACCGGTACCAGTCCGTGGGCCATTTGGTACCAGTCTGCAGAGAAAGAATAAATAACTTACATTATTTCCATTTTGTTTATATTTAAGTCTGAATGATGTTTTATTTTTAAAAAATGAACAGATTCCCTCTGTTACATCCATCTAAGACTCACTCTTGATGCTGTCTTGGTCATGTGATACATTTATCCACCCCACCCTAAAGGCCGGTCTGTGAAAATATTTTCTGACATTAAACCGGTTCATGGCCCAAGAAAGGTTGAGGACCACTGATATAGCCGACAGTCATAAATCATGGTGGGGCTAAAGTCGTTGGGGTGATGGGCTCTTCTGATTGGTTGGGGCTGGGGTACAAAGTAGTTGATCATTGCACCAGGTTCTGCTATCAGTCAAGGCACCGTTCTGCCTGGTTTTGTGAGGGTATAGCCTCTAGGGTTGTTCTGCTTTCATGGTTCAGGGCCTGAAATGCAACTGAGGTCAAGATGCTATGTTCAGCTTGACTGAAACTCTGGTTCTGAGCTGAACATACCCAAGGCTTTGCTCCTAAGACAGTTTGCTGCTGACCAGAATCTGATGGCTGAAGGGCTTGATGATAAAGATGGGGCGCAGATGGGCAGAAAAGAGAAAGGGCCATATTTTTAAAACATGGAGTTGTCCTGTAGTTCCACCCTTGATTCGTGCACTCTCTCCAAATGAGGTCAGTTGTAGCCCCAGAATCTTTTCCAACCTGGGGGTTTCAGGCAGCGACTCTCAACAAAGTCAGACTTGGATATTAGCAGTAAAACCCGTCCCTGCCCTAATAATCGTGTGATTTCTAGAGCAACGGGAGATACTTCTTTCTGCTATTTTGATTTCTCCTTGTCCTGCCCCCTCAAAATTCCCCTTGCTAATCTCCGCACTGATGTGCAATAATATCTTTGACAGACAGCATGACCGTCCCTTCAACAATGAGGACATATCATATGAACCCCTCCTTGCACAGCCTTCCAGGTTCTTCCCAAGGTTCCTCCTCAGGTGTTCTCTAAGCTGTCTCCTTATGCTCAGCCCTCGTTCAGGGCACTTATTTTAAAAAATAAACGTCTCCCAAAATTGTGACTTGAAGCCTTCTTCCCAGTAAGTGACTAAATTGTAACTTACATGTATTTTGCCACAAGAGCCTGCTTTGTGGTTTTCTATTACCATTTAGTCACTTAGAAAAGAACTTTAGCATAAGTGCTAGAAGCTGGGTATAAACAGATTAAGTAACTGATGGAAAGATTTACCTACAGTAAGCGGAACACAGGGGAATTAATCCTGATCTAATTGTGAAGCGAACACCCGTGTCTTGAAAACCACTTTTATGTTGACTTTTCTTTCAGTCTTTTCATTCCTCTGTCTGTCAAAAAAGAACTTTGTGCCATGATGGATTTGTTCGATATCCGCACTAATTTTTTTTTTTTTTTTATGGTAGTGGCCTTCCCTTATAGGGTGGTAAACACTTACACTGTGACTAATGCAAATGAGATAGAACGTTGTGGGGTTTTTAAAATTTAATTTAATTTAAATTTCGATTGGCACATGCAGCAAGTGGCTGCCCTGTTGCTAGCACATCTCCAGGACCTGATGACCTTAGAGCATGTCCACAGCCTCTTCATATTTACACTTGGCTTTTCCTCAGTTTCAGCGATCTTGATCTTATGATTGTTTTTCTTGTTGTCTGCTATTTTTTGGGCCTTTTCTTCCTCTAGTTTCCTAAATGTGAGCTGTTTCTAAGTTTCTTTCTCAAACTTCTCCTTCTGCTACATTTAATCCCTTGGCAATAATACTCATGCTCGTGTCTTTAGATATTTTGTTTACTATTTTTAAATTTTTTATTTATTTATTTTTTAGTAAACACTTTAAAAAATGTTTATTTTATTGATTTTAGTGAGAGAGGAAGGGAGAGAGAGAGAGACAGAAACATCAATCTGTTCCTGTATGTGCCCTGACCGGGGATTGAACCGGCAACCTCTCTGCTTCGGGATGATGATGCTCCAACTAACTGAGCTATCTTGCCAGGGTTTGTGTCTTTGATATCTTTTTTAGATGAATGATCAAATCTCTCCTCTGATTTTCTAAACACCTTTCCAGGTGCTTACTGAATGTCCCTACTGGATGTACCACTGTGTCTAAGCATGTGACAAAAACAGAAGCAATTCTTCTTCCTAAAATTCACCATGTGTTCCCTCTTCCCGTGAATGAAACCACCATCCTTTCAATTCCTCAGATTCCAAACGTCTAATTCTTCTCGGGTGAGTGTCACTTTCCTTTGCTCCTTTGTGAAATTACTTGCTAAGGGCCACTGATCCTGTCTCAGGAACATCCCGAGTTTGTTCCACTTCTTTGTTCTCCTATCGGCATCTTTGTTTCTGGAATTAAGATACCCGGTCCCTCAGAGTGGTCTGCCTGGGATTTTATAATGATTCTCTAAATGGCCTGTCTGCACCCAGTCTTCATTTATTCAATGTATCCCACCTACTGCTGTCAAACCAATTATTTATAAGCCTTGTGCTGAATATTTATCTTCGTGGTTGCTAAACTTTGAGGGCTCCTGACTCGTTCCAGTGAAAGCCCATGGGTGTCAGTCTGGATCCTGGCTTCCTGACTCTCTTGATGACCATGTCTGTTTCTTCTTTCCCTGTGAAATTGTACTAGTCCTTTCAGTAAGAAAGACATCTCTCTTCCTCTAATTTCCCACAGTGACGTCACTTTCCATCTTGCTGAATTTCCACTTACATATACATCTCATGACTTACCCTAGTTCCATAAATGTAGACCATTGTTTCATTTGTAGTTACCACCTCATGATACCTGGAACGATGGCTTACTAATAATAGAGTTCATGTAATTTCAATTCAGAGCTTAAGCACTTTTAGTTTTAATTTTTAGTGCTTCTTTCATACCAAACTCTCCAAATCTTTGTGAACACAGGAAAAGAAAAAAATATATGTTTTTCTGTTAGAAGGATTTCAAAACCTAGTGGAGAAGACTTTCTTTTTTTTTTTTTTTTTTTCATTTTTCTGAAGCTGGAAACAGGGAGAGACAGTCAGACAGACTCCCGCATGCGCCCGACCGGGATCCACCCGGCACGCCCACCAGGGGCGGTGCTCTGCCCCCCAGGGGGCGATGCTCTGCCCATCCTGGGCGTCGCCATATTGCGACCAGAGCCACTCTAGCGCCTGGGGCAGAGGCCACAGAGCCATGCCCAGCGCCCGGGCCATCTTTGCTCCAATGGAGCCCCGGCTGCGGGAGGGGAAGAGAGAGACAGAGAGGAAAGCGCGGCAGAGGGGTGGAGAAGCAAATGGGCGCTTCTCCTATGTGCCCTGGCCGGGAATCGAACCCGGGTCCTCCGCACGCTAGGCCGACGCTCTACCGCTGAGCCAACCGGCCAGGGCCTGAAGACTTTCTAAAAAATATTTTATGTATAAAGAAAGTGTTATACCTACAGTATTAGAATTATGTCGTAGGTATAGCCTGGTACAAGAGAAAGAGTACTCAAAGAGGAGTGAGTGAGGTAAGGAAAATTTAGCGACGTAAGACATTTTGAGAGACCTGGTGGTTAAATTACTTGAATGAAGAATTTATTCAGAAGTCTGAAGATGGCAGTGTACCTAAGAAGCATGGGAAGTTTGAACAGGGGTCTAGAGATGTGACATGGCATGACACTTGTTTTGTTTTATTTTGCTTTATTTTTTTGAGAGAGGGAGAGAGAGACAGACAGGAAGGGAGAGAGATGAGAAGCATCAACTCGTAGTTGTGTCACTTTAGTTGTTCATTGACTGCTTCTCATATGTGCCTTGACTGGAGAGCTCAAGCTGAGCCAGTGGCCTCTTGCTCAAGCCAGCGACCTTGGTCTCAAGCCAGTGACCATGGAATCATGCCAATGATCCACGCTCAAGCTGGCAACCCCACGCTCAAGCTGGTGAACCTGCACTCAAGCTGGCGACCTTGGGGTTTCTACCCTGGGATCTCAGCATCCCAGGTCGATACTCTAGCCACTACACCGCCACCAGTCAGACAGCATGACACTGATTGGAAAATCAATGTATTTCTGAGTTCCCAGAGGACAAGGTTATTAATTCATAAAGAAGTTAGGAGAGAGGAGAAGGAAGAGGTTAGACATAAAGCTTCAACTTCAAGCACACACAGAGGGCCTTATGTGTCATCCTAAGAAGTTCTGGCTTTCTCCTGGAGAGGAGCCATTAAAATTTTTAAGTAGGGAGAGGAACTTCATTAATTTTTTTAAATGTTTTTATTTTTTAGAAAGTTATCTCTGGTGGGAAAATGAAAGGATTCAATTGGAGGCAGTGAGGTAATTTCAAAAGTTGTTGCAATATCCTAGGCAAGAGAGATCAAGTCTTCCACTGAGGCAGGGACAGAGAGGGTGAGGAGAGAGAACCCGAATGACTGGTGGGCATGTGTTGAGAGAAGGAATGAAGAAAACACGTTCTATGGAGGACACGCTTTGGGGAGAAAGGGTGTGAACTCATTCACTCCTTCAAGTGTTTGGCTTGCGGAATTCATGGGGTTCTCTAGCGTTCGGGTAGTGGGACACAGAAGGATGGGTATCCAAAGAGGGGTCTCAGAGGAAGACATAATTTGAGGTTCATCTGCTTTCCCATAAAAACATACACAAGGCTTGGGGACAGGAGGTAGGACAGGTGGCCCGAATGTCTTTTCAGAGACATGCCTCCTTTATTTTCTTGTGTTGTGAAGAAAGGTGTGTGCTTACAGAACACTAATCCCATCTTTCCTGCTCAAGGCTGAGGAAGGGAGAGAGCTATGAAGGGAGGCAGCGATGATCATATTAATTATCTGCTATTCTGTTCTAATTACAAGTGGGAAAGTAAAGATAATTGACATCAGCATGTATTTGGGAAATTACATATTCAAAATGTAATAATAGTTTTGGAACATTTTTTCTCTCTTTAATCAGATCTATCTATCTATCTATCTATCTATCTATCTATCTATTTTTGTATTTTTCTGAAGTGAGAAGCAGGGAGGCAGAGAAACAGACTCTCGCATGCACCTGAATGGGATCCACTCGTCATGTCCACCAGGGGGCAATGCTCCACTCATCTGGGCCGTTGCTCCTTTGGAACCAGAGCCATTCTAGCACCTGAGGCGGAGGCCATGGAGCTGTCCTCAGCGCCTGGGCCAACTTTGGTCCAGTGGAACCTTGGCTGCAGGAGGAGAAGAGAGAGATAGAGAGAAAGTAGAGGGGGAAGGGTGGAGAAGCAGATGGGTGCTTCTTCTGTGTGCCCTGACTGGGAATCAAACCCGGGACTTCTACACGGTGGGTCGACACTCTACCACTGAGCCAATTGGCCAGGGCCTGGGACATTTTTAATAAATGCAGAATTCAATCTTTCGGTGCCTTACTCCAGAGGGTGATTCTGTAAAGTCGGTGATAGCCCCGAACTCTTATTGTTTTGTTAGGAAATCCAGTCTCTTCAGAAATAGAATTAAAAATTAAGTGGGTACAGTATTTCCAGTGTGCCCTGACTGAGGTCCTACTTTGTTCCTAATATGGGGGCTGAGATGTACTTATCTTCACAAATCATTTCCACAAATCCTTCAGCTGAGAAAATATTTTGTATCATTTCTCACCAGATTGTATGTGTTTTATATGTATGTCTGCAACTGTGGTATTAACTGTGCATTCTTGCAGACATACTTCACATTTAGTAGCTTCTCTTTCGTTAACATTCATCAAGGTTGAATTGCTTGATTTTTTTATGTTAAATATTTTTGGGTGACATTGGTTAACAACATAATATATAGGTGTCAGGTATTCAAGTTGATAAGACATCCTATGTATATTGCATTGTGTGCTTACCATCCAAAGTCTAGTCTCTTTCCATTGCCATAGATGTGACCCCTTCCTGTCTTAATCCTCTCCCTCCATATATATTTATAAATCATATGAAGCATTTGACTTCTTCTGCTCACAACTCTTCTTGTAAATCATCTGCCTACTACCCCATATCTGTCCCTCTTTCCATCATCCTCTTTTGTCCGGAATCTGGTGGGACCTGTAAAAATTCACTAAGTGGAAACATACCCAGTGGTCTAGGAATTATAGTCTCAGTTGAGTTCTGGGTCACAGTGAGCAGGATATTTCTTGAGAAGGGCCTTGGCCCTGAAGCTCTTCCCCTTGACTGTTCCCAGGGGCCGGGGCCAACGGCCTGCGGGCCAGCTGTTTTCTCAGGCTCTGCTCTCGGGGACAGATGTGAAGGAAGCTTGGCGAACTCTCCAGAGACTGGCAAGGATTCTTGAGACATGCTTCAAGTTTCGCTCTGTGAAGAGTCTCCCAGGACTGTCAAGATAAGACATTTCATTCTCGTAACCAGTTAGAGACTCTTTTCTTACCACCCTAGTTAATCAAAAAATGAATACAATATTCTCTTCCTTTTTAGAAATGCTCATCCTATAATAAAGCGACAAATTTTATAGCAGTACATTCAACGTAATAAGGCCTGGGGCTCCCTTAGAAACATACAGATGAACAATGTACCTAGTTATCACTTCCATCTGTAATGACTTGAAAGTAGGGTTTTGATATGAAGGACCGTCATGTTCATAAATCCTTGGTGTGTTGTACAATTTATCAATTTGCTTTATGACTATTAGAAATAACATATGTCTGTATTAAAGTCTTGATATCATTATTATTTTAAAATAGTTTAGCTTTTTTCATTTCATTTTACACTGTCCTGTGCCACAGAACTGTATTTCTGACACACGTCCCCATTTACTCTTATCAGTTTTGGAATCTGTGACCTCCGGGATGGAGCTCAAATTAAGTTACTCTGCTATCTTGTGGTTGCCACTTGGAACAGCAAGAGCTGGATTCAAGAGTTAGACATCAAACTTAGCTGTTGAGGTAGAAAAAAAAATCAGATGCCTGCAAGGTGACTGCATGTACCACGAGAAAACACTTGCTCCTCATCACACAATTTTCATGGTTACCAAATCACTTCTCCTCTGTGCCCGGATTAATTCTGGAAGGAAGTGAGTCACGTTGCAATGTCACTAGAGAGGGGACCAGAGACAGGAGGCAGTTTAGCAGTGATAGTTTAAAGTATCCCTTGGTGGTCCACAGAGAATGAAAGCTCTTACTAATTCTGCCCCAGAGACGCAGACCTGCGGACTCAAACCCCGTGCTGTTCCCCTGGGGAAACGAACTCGCTGCAGGCATACTAAACTCATCTTTCACACTCAGACCAGTGTGAGGGGACTCCCCAGGCGCCAACCCGGACGGACAGGAGGACGCCAGCCTTATCAGCATTTTCCAGGGCTGCTGGCTTTATTTCGGGTCCAGCTGGGATGCCTGGTAGGAAGAGCGAGGTGGGAATAGTTTTGTTTTCTTTTTCCTAATACCATTTTCCGTGTTTCCAGAGGCTCATCGTTTTGCTGGTTCTTTCACCCTCCTTCCCCGAGCACTTGCGACCATTCCTGGGGCAGCTCCTGTGTTTGGTCTGAGCAAGTGCAAGGGCTTGTTTCCACGCCGCTGCTTCACAAAAGCACCCACGGCCACTTCATGCCACGTCCACTGATCTGTGAGACGGCGCACTTCCCATCTTACGAAAGAGGGACAGGCTTCTATTTATAGTCTTTCTTGCCCTCTCGTTCCAAAACTGCACAAGCTAGCTACGCAAAGTCTTGTTGTACAAAAACTCCGAAGGATGTCCCAGCTGTTAATAAAGAACTCTCATTCACACGATGTGAACAGCAGAGAGAACCAAGTCTCTCTGGGTTGCGTGGAATCCCTTCCATTCCTCAGATGAATTCTCTTGGATCTTTATTGTTGATGCTTGGGCTTTAATGACCCAACTAAATCCTGCTTTACCCACTAAATCCTGTAAATCCTGCTGTAGTGTCATCAGTGAATAGACACCCATCTGCTTGGTCCCATCACCACCTTTTAACCCCATCTTGTCCTTCGAGGAGCCTTCTGTTTCTGCTGGGAGAGGCGAGAGTATTAACGTGTCCCCGAGGCCCCTGTCCCCTAACAAGGAGCAGGTGTGGCTAGCCGGTCCTGCTACTTATCACCCACTTCCTCGCCCAGGATATTGTTCTCTGCTTGTCAGACACCTGCGGGGTACTCGGCCAGTGGCCTCTTTATCTCCGATGGAGTATCTTTGTGCCCAAAACCAACGTTACACTTCACACTGAACCTTGACATCTGCTAACTCCCGGACGACCTTCATATACTGGGGACAGGGTGGGGGTCAGGTGGAGCAACTCTCCTACCGTTTCCCAGAGTTGGGGATCGTGGGGAAAACAGTTGTGTTAGGCTGGCTCTGGGGTTTGCTGGCTATAAGCACTGCACGATCAGTGCGTGAGCACGTGGCAGAAAGCCACGTGTGTGTGTCTCTATGAGAAGCTATGGGTGCTTTCCCTCTGGGGCAAGAGTCTCCCAGGTCGCTCTCCTGCCACCGTTAGGTCTGGTTCCCTGATTCCCTCAGCCGCCACCGCGAGGGCGGTGTTCCGGATCCCTCGCCCTCCACTGCGGAAAGCGGTTTCCTTTGTTTATTCGCTCACCTGTCTCTGTGAGCCTCCCGTAGACGGGAATGGCCCATCGCTTTCCGGCTCCGCAGTTCCTCTACCGTCGCGGAATCCAGTGCGAACTGGCCTGGCCTCGGCCACCAGCGTTACAGGGGTTATTTGAGGTCGTGGGGTAAGGTCACTACCCTACATGGGAAGAGAGGAGGGGTATGGAGGAAGGAGGCTCCCTTTCTCCTGGGAGATGAGTGTAGTTTAAAAAAATTATATTTTTCAATTACAGTTTACATTCAATGTTATTTTGTATCAGTTTCAGGTGTAAGAAATGATTATAGTTTTTGATGCAGCTTCCGTTTCTGATCTCACTGTGTGACTGGGGATCCCTCCCACAGCCCCACGGCTCCAGGTGGATGGGAGCTGGTCCATTTCACAAGCTAGCTACGCAAAGTCTTGTTGTACAAAAACTTCGAAGGATGTCCCAGCTGTTAATAACGAACTCTCATTCACACGATGTGAACAGCAGAGAGAACCAAGTCTCTCTGGGTTGCGTGGAATCCCTTCCATTCCTCAGATGAATTATCTTGGATCTTTATTGTTGATGCTTGGGTTTTAATGACTCAACCTAGACCACCCTGCTTCATGTGCCACTGTGAGGTCAATGAAGAAAACGTCCTTTTGAATGCATGATAGTTGTCATTTGAAGGCTGGGTCCAAACGGCTGCAGGCGTTAGCATGCATTAATTTGGTGGCACGTGAGTTTTCGGATCAAGGTGGGAGAGAGTTTAGATGAAGAATTCTTCCCCCACTCTGCCTGGAGCTTCTGAAACTCACGTTTGATCAGGTTTCGCCACTTGTTTAGACTTTTCTCAGACTTCTGCTTTCCTTTCAAGATGGATGAAAACGTTGGTAATTCCCACAGATATAATTTCCTGATTTAATTTTTAAAAACATCCAGGGGCAGGGTTGGAGGGACAGCCATCTGTTTGAATAAAAGGGTCTGGGAGCAGCCTTCTCCCTTAGTCTTCGTGGTGTGATTGGCCAGAAACAGCATCTGATTTTATTTGTTTTCTATTTTAGAGGACACTTTCCACGGACAGCCAAGCGCACCTAAGCAGGTAGGAGATGGGTCTTGGGCTTGCTCTTCAGAAACCGTTTATTCGCTTTGAAATATTTTTTAAAAAGTAAATGAAAGTAAAGGGCAGTCGATTTAATGGTTATTTAAAGGTTTTAGCATATTTTAAGCATAGAGTTAACTGTTCTCAAACTTAGAAATTACTCCCACTCAATGCTTGCGTGCACATAAAATTATAATTTAAATGTGTGTGGATGGATCCGTGCACCTTTTTAACAAGTAAAATCTTTGTAAACCTGAGAGTTCTCATTTGCATGCTTTTTGGCTCTCAAGAATCTTGGGAATGAAGCTCAGGTCTTGCTCACTCTGTTTTTCTGAGGTTGGTCGACCAAACATCCTCTGCTGGAGGGAAGCCAAGTTTTTATAGCCGAGATGGTTCTAGGTGAAGGGAGTGAGAGTTTAGCTGTAGTTTTGATTTTGTGAGCACTTCAAGGGAGCGTTCAAATGGGTAAGAGTCAATTGGAATTGTCTACTGTATTTTTTCCTGATCGTTTTAGTTCAACTTTCTAATTATTATACACATATCTAACTTGTATTTAAGAAGTAAGATGGGCACAGCAACTATTTGATGTGTAGGTGGCCATAAACCTCCTTAAGCCTTCCTTTCCTAAAAGCAGGAAGACACTATTTGCCAAATATAAACAAAAGTGATCATTAAAGTGTGTGTGTGTGTGGGGTGCTCTTGTAACTAGGAACCCACAATTTCAAATTTAGCATGCAAATTGAGCATCACACAGCTAAAGTGAAAAGAACTTAATAGACACTTTTCCTATTATTTGAAGATAATATTTGTCAAGTCAGTCTAATGTTCAATAACTCTTTCCTAGTTTCTGGTTTATCTTTTGAGGACCAAATAAACCAGGTAAAACATTTTAAACTTTGAAGTGTCTGGCATTTTTCTCCCAATTGGAAGAGTCTCCTATTAAAAAGGTTCCAGAAATTTGGTAAAAAATGTATGACCTTTGTTCTTAACCGAAAGCATACAATCTAGGATTCGTCTGCAACCAAAGTAGGCGGAAAAAAACAGGTTCAATGACTCCTCCTTGCCGAAGGGAACAGTGCCCCTGCGAAGATAATCTGGTGCAAAAGGGAGAGCTAGTAGTGAAAGAAGCTTCCTCTCCAGTCAAGCGAGAGCAGAATTTTCATCCTCACAGTAAAAGTATTAGCTTCACCAATGGTTGTTCCTACTTTGGGGCCCCAAGAGAGAATTATGACCCTCTTAGAAGTGGTAGATTATCTCCCTGAAATTAGCTCGATAAGTATAGTTTTTCCCTACAGGGTGGGACTTTAAGGATAGTGGCACTGTGTCGCCCCCGGAAGCTAGGGCCACCCTGGACAAACTTGGGCCTGGAGACAGGAAGGCTGTTGCGATGTCTTAGCTCCGCCTCTCATGGGCATTCTTTGCAGAGTGGCATTTCCTCCCATTATATCAAAGAACTTCTTCTCCTATTTATAGAAGGCAGACAAGTTAACCAGAATGGAGACAATTAAACTCTGTTTTGCAATATAGTAATCCCCAGAGAACAATGGTTTACCAAGGAATGAAAATCTGAATGCTTAAGAAATAGTTTTTAATTGGAAAGAGGTGAATAGCGGTGCAGTAGCAAGCAAGCGATCCAGATCCATCAGCTAGGTTTCCCTTTAAAATAAAACAGCTCAGTCTTACAATATTTCTGAGAGCCAGCTTAGTAGAAATCTCAGCAATCAATGTCGGAATATAGGTTTTCCTAGTGCAGAACGTTACCCGTCTCTGTACTTGCGGAGGAGAGTGTGAGCTAGTGCCCACAGCCTTTATGTTTCTTTGAGGGGCACAGAGCAGAGCTATTTACTCCTGGGAGAGCCACCAAAAGCAGGCATTTTTGAGGTGGAGCAAGTGTCAGCCCTAGGGAAAATGAGATGCTAGACAAAACGTCCGTTAATAAAACGTGTGAGTTCTTCCTTTGCTTTCTCTGCTGCTAGCTAACCAGCAACTTTATCTTCTTCTTCAACTCTTTGTTAAAAAGCAGTCAACTAATCCTCAAGTGTTGACTGTAGAAGGGTATTACCTTGCAAAAAGATGTGCATCTTTTATTCAGGGACTCCTGAAAGTAAAAAGTTCTGGCTTTAAAAGAAGAGGGAAGATTCCAGAATGTTGGCCTTTGGTCTCTTCAAAGGGAAAGGAAGCGACTTCTCAGGCTGCCAGGAGCTCCTCCAATCAGATCGTACATGGGGCCATGCTTTTTATCAAGACGGTCTTGTCCCAGGTGAGCTGATGTCCCTTAGTCCTCTGCCTCCAGCCTGCCCCCAGTGCTGTTAACATCAAAGGGGCTGGTGGTGTGCAGTTTATATTTCTACTGGGAAGAAGAAAGAAAGCGATTCCGCCGCCTTTCCTATGTCACCATCTTTTTCGCAAGTGTAGGAGGTGTTGGAAACCTAGGGGGATTTTGTCTCCCTCCTGAAGTGAGCAGGAATCCACAGGTTTATTAGCAGGTATATCCTCTATGCGTATAGTTCCGACCCCTCTCCACCCATTGTTTTCAAACTGTTCTATCCCCATGCGATTATTTTAGAGAGCTTTATCGAGATGGTCCTTTCAAACTTGAAACCATCTGCTTATGTATCCATTTTATCCGACTGCCATTCTTCTTGGAAGGAGTTAATGACGTGGTTCCAGGAGAGAGCGAGCCCAGTGGAGGTTGGCCGTAGCCAGAAGCAGTGGTGGGCTAATTTGGTCATTGTGCACCTCCCCCAGCTGGCTGTCTCCACACTAACAGCAATACGAGGGCCAACTCATGCATGCAGATGTTGCAGATCTGACCTCAGGGGCTCCTCCAGGCTGTGAAGACTATTATACCCAGTGTGCTTTGTTAGTGAGACCTCCTCCCTCCAGAAAGCAGCTAATTTATACGGCACACGTGATCTGCCGTTGGCCAAGAGGGGTGGAACATGCAATTTCCAAGGCAAGCTTTCAACATGTGGTGCTAGTGTCTACATGTAATTTATTTCACAAATCATAAAACAGCAATTGTTGGGGGGCAAAAACACAAAAAACTGTATGTATAATGTATGAACTGCTGGAACTGGCTACCCATTTGAAACAGGAAAGACTGAAAGCTCACTTTAAAAAAGACTCATTTAAAAAAAAAGTGAAGATGAATTAATCATTTATTTGAGTATAGTAGGCTGTCTACATACATTTGAAGAACAAAACCCTGTTTTGCTGAGTTGAAAACTTCACTCTGATGATTACAGTGTTTTAAGTATGAGAAGATTAAACAATATTTAAAAGATTTCTAAATAATTTAAAAACTTTTAAGTTATACTTTTCTAACACTAAATTTACTTTAAAAAGTGTTGTTGCAAAAGACAGAGTGGGTGACATAAGTATCATTCTTGCTCTGTTTTTAGTAATAACCTATTGCATTATTTTCTTAATTAACTTAAATGTTTACCTTATTCAAGTTGAGTCAAAATAAGAATGGTATGTATTTCCAAAAATACTATACAAATAGACCTGACATCACCATTCTTCCTGCTCATATCAGCTTATGGGGAGAAAGGTCTCATCCGCCTCCACAGATCTGATCATTTGTGTTAACGAGGGAGGGGTTGGGCAAGCAGGTAAGGTAACTACTGGTTCCTGCCCATCTCACAATCTAGAACTGCACACATCAACAGAGTGGGGAGGACCACACAGCAGAGATGGGACCAGTGGCTTTATCTGGCCCATCTTACCTGCCCCAAACTTAAGAAAGCTTTAAAAAGGGGAACTACTTGGCTCTGTTTTATGTTCTGAGGAGAGACCTTCATGGCAGGAACCAGTCCGCAGGGTCTCTGGAAGGGGGGGACTTGCCACAGGAATGGAATGTCACCTTCTGCCTCCAGCATCTGCCTGGGTCGTGTTGAGAGTGAATCAGACAAAGATATTCACAAAGGAAGAGTTCTAGGAAATGTCACTTCCTTTTTAAAAGAGATGCGAAGGCAATGAAGAGTGCTGTTTCCATCTTCGGCTCAGTTTCTCTCTGTCCTTGTCTCTCTGTCTCTCACGGGCTTTGTTAGAATTAGAAGGCATGTATGAACTGCTGGAACTGGCTACCCATTTGAAACAGGAAAGACTGAAAGCTCACTTTAAAAAAGACTCATTTAAAAAAAAAGTGAAGATGAATTAATCATTTATTTGGGTATAATAGGCTGTTTACATACATTTGAAGAACAAAACCCTGTTTTGCTGAGTTGAAAACTTCACTCTGATGATTAAAGTGTTTTAAGTATGAGAAGATTAAACAATATTTAAAATATTTCTAAATAATTTAAAAACTTTTAAGTTATACTTTTCGGTGGGGGCATGGAGGTGGAGAATTCCTTTCTAAAATTAGTTTGTCAATACAATGTATTTCTAGTCACGGACTTTAATGATGTGTTGTTCTCTTTTGAGCTTCTGTCATTTGTTGGATAAACCAGTTCTTTTTTTTCTGGGAGTTTATTCAGTGGGCTTAAACCAATCAGACATAGTATTTGGCCCTAAAAACACCAAAAAAGAAATAGTATTTGGCCCTAATCTAGCATTAGGTGATTAAAAGTAAAATTCTTCCCCCACCCCCACAACGCCCCGCAGGAGATCAATTGTAATTCTATATCCAATTGCCAAAATAAATAAATAACTAAATACTCTTTCCTTTAAACTTAAAGATTATAATGATAATTAAGATATTTTAAATATTGAAGTCTGTATTTACCACTCACATTTTAACTGAGATTTAACATAATTTAAGACAAGATGGGATATTTTAGCACAAGCCTGAAAACCAAAAAGTCTAAACTCTGTTATCATAAATGACTAATGACCATGGCTCCAACTAGAATTTCAGGTGTTTTCATCAGTGAAATGGAAAAGTGGCATTTCAGGAGCTCTAAGATGGTTTGACATTATAAAAACACATGATTTGCTGCAAAGTGCAGGTGGCACATTGAATTTCATATTCTGAGTATTAAGTAAGACAGTTTACATGGAGGCCGACTATAGGTATCTGGCCCGTAGAGAGGGGTCTGCAGAGCACAGTCAGTGATGTATTGAATTGAAGTTTCCACTGCCACTCAGCCTCATCCAAGGCCAGTTGTCTCAGCAGCGGCCACAAGATGGCAGCATTGACCTTTACACCGTGTAGTGAAGGTTTCCATTCTTGTATAATCACTCTGCAGAAGGAATTGTTTTGCTTTTGCTATTTTTTTGTAGAACACATGAAGAAGAAATTTCTTTTTCTATTTTACCTGAAAGAAGAGTAGTTTTATTACATACCTGGTTAACATATACCAGTTTTAATGTTTTTAGGATTACATATTTGGTAAATTTATCCCCTATGTGTTTTTTTTTCTTTTTCTAAAGAGTTCCAAATTAGTTTTGATCCCCTTTCCCAGGGCGCGCTGCATCTCTAGGTACTGCATTTCCCGTGGTCCTCACACTTTTTTATGAGGAGGAAGGCAGAAGTAATCCGCGTTCACGATTTGCACGTTGGCTGGTGAGATGCCAGTCATGTTGCACATGATTACAATCAGACATGACATGATCTGAGACTTTGATTTTCCTTTTTAAAAATAATTTAATTTGCCTGACCTGTGGTGGCACAGTGGGTAAAGCGTCGACCTGGAAATGCTGAGGTTGCCGGTTCGAAACCCTGGGCTTGCCTGGTCAAGGCACATATGGGAGTTGATGCTTCCAGCTCCTCCCCCCTTCTCTCTCTCTGTCTCTCCTCTCTCTCTGTCTCTCCCTCTCCTGTCTAAAATGAATAAATAAAAAATAAAAAAAAATTAAAAAAATAATAATTTAATTTTATTTCTTATAAAATAAAGTGAGCTAGCTATATAAAATATAATCTTAGATTAATGACTTGGGAAAGAAGAACTCTACTTCAGATGAAAGAAAATAAATAAATAAAGCTAGCCTGACCAGGCAGTGGCACAGTGGATAGAGCGTTGGACTGGGATACAAAGGACCTAAGTTTGAGACCCCGAGGTCGCCAGCTTGAGCGCAGACTCATTGGGTTTGAGCAAAGCTCACCAGCTTGAGCCTAAGGTCGCTGGCTCAAGCAAGGGGTCACTCAGTCTGCTGTAGCCCCCCGGGTCAAGGCACATATGAGAGAGCAATCAATGAACAACTAAGGTGTCTCAACGAAAAACTAATGATTGATGCTTCTCATCTCTCTCTGTTTCTGTCTGTCTCTGTCACAAAAAAAAAAAAAAAAAGAAAAGAAAAGAAAATCTATACATGGGCCTCGAATGGGAGAAGTGTGCCTTTCCAGGCTTGTGCATGTTGGACACACTTCTTTCAGGAAGAATTACCATGAGAGTGGGAGCTCCTATGAGAAGAATTGAATATGTTACATTCAGTGCTGTGTTACATAAAGAGAGCCCAAGTCTGTGGTGGGTTCCTTGGTGTAGGAAGGATCCACTTTGGTTCTCGGGCACACGTTTGCCAGCGATTTAGTGGGATCCATGTGTGTACATGACATTATTGGTCAACACAGCTCAGCGTGAGTGAAAAATGAGCTTCGCTTTTGTTTCCTGCGAAAGGCTATTTGTATAAATTGATCAGTGTGGTAAAATAGTGTAGGTATTCTATAATTTAGTTTATTCCTTGGCAACATTAAAGAAAATGATTTTCATCCAAGCAAAATTAGGCAAAGGAAGGGACTCTAGATGGACATTATTTCCTGTGGAGAGCCTAGAAACTCTATTTTGGTAGCTTTTCTCATAGTCCCCAAATTTCATAGGATCTGCATTTAAATAAGGGAGGGAAAAATAGAAATATTGTTAGAGTATTGTGTCTATAGTTGAGAATATGACATGTTTTATCTTCAGCTCTTCTATGGTCCTTTCTTGATGACGATATATTATGCATATTAATAATTCTGCATTGGAAGGCAGATTGACTTTGGGGAAGAGAAATTGTTTCTAAACTCTGATGGTGGTCTTTGGGTGCAATCGCTTATATTGTACCATGGGGTAAAAAAATAAGTTTTTTATCTGAAGAAATCCTATACCTTAAAACACTTGAGAACCATGAATCTGCTCTGGACCTTCCTTTCTCCTTATTTTATAAAAAAGAAATGAAGATCTAAAGAGGTTAAGTGATGGAATCAGGCCACTCTGTGACTCTGTGTAAAGGGTTGAACTCCGCCAGGAGTCCTGACCCCCTCCCCCTTTCCAAGCTGTCCCCAGGGAATCCAATCGACCCCTCTCTGAATGTCAATCAATGATCTCCCATTCCTTCCATGTATTGTTCACCCTCCCAAAGAGTATCTTTTTTTTCTCTCTCTCTCTCTGGGCCTTATGAGAAAATAGAAATTTATTCTTCTCTACTAAGTGACCAATGGCTTCAAGCAACTCTGTCACTTGATTGCTGTTCTAGAGAATGGCCCAAGACAATGTGTTTCAAACCCCAAATTGCTGTTTCCAGCACATGTCGCCCAGTGGTGACTAGCTGGAAACCATCAAATTCTATGTAGCCGATTAAATATCATAGAGATGTTTTGCAAGTAGAATTCACATGCAGTGGGAAGTGATGTTGCCCAAGGTGAGACTTCCATTGGCGATGCATTGTGCCTATCCATGCTCTGCTGGACAGGATCCCGGGGTCCTGATACACAATGCCAGTGTTGGAGCAGATCCAGAACGGTGTCCTAAAGAATTCTTTGCTGATAGGAGTTTCTTGACCCACCCCTGTGCATACCTGGGGCGGCCTTCCATTCAGCAACAAAGCTTGGTTGGGCTACTTAGTAGCCGTAGGAAGTCTGCTCAGCTGATGGTCAGGGGACAAAGACTTAACCTTTGGCGGCGGCAGCGCATGGCATCCAGCTACATGGTCAGTCCCAGCCAGACAGGTTTGAATCCTTTGAGATTTGATTTCTATCAAAATCTTGGTTTTGAGAAGTTACCGTTGAAGAGGATGGACTGAAAGTTATTCAAACCATCAAATGCTATAGATCACAATTATTTTTTTGTATCAAGCCATCGATGTTCCTTATCAATACCACATAGTTTTAGCTTCTTCTGAAAACATTTTTTAATTGATCATGTTGGGCATATGCCATTAATTTGCATGGGAGGAGCAGCTATTCAAGAGAAAAGACACATTGCTGGGGAAGAGTCCGTTGCAATGCGGAGTACCCTTTGAATGAAAAGGAACAGAAGTTCTTTTTGGCTCTTGGTGACAAGAAAGGCTTCTATTCCTGAGGGTTTGTTTTTTTTAAAATAATTATTATTGCTACCATGAGTCTTTTCACTAGTTTTATTTTATTTGCTTTCATTTCTAGGAAGCCCTGAGTCAAATTTGCCGCCCACCTGTAGCATCTATGGACATGCTCATGAAGTGCATTTAAAAAATGCCAACCACACCTTTCTTCATTTCTTTAGACTTCCCTTGTGTGGAGTTGATATTATTGTTTGTGTTTTCAGAAGTCATGGATTCCCACCCCCACCCCCAGAATAATAGCTACCTGTAAACGTACATAAAGTAGCCAAATCTTAAGAAAGATTGTATCCTGCTACTTAAGTTTATACAATGATTTTTTGTGTCAAAAGTCAATAATTTGTAATGGAAAGAACATAAGACAAATTTCTAATAGAAAATCCTATTTTGAAAGGAAATTAAAGAGCTGAAGACTTTTAGCTGGATAATGAAGATAATTTTAAAAGTGCCCATGACACTAGGCAGCTGCGTCTCTCTGGGTCCCGGTGCTATCTATCCCTTGTTCCTGCTGTTGCCAACACGACTGCCTCTACTTCTGTTTGTTTCCTCCCCAGACTTTCACCAGCCCTGTAACTTCAGTCAGAGAGAGATTGGCCTCTGCTCCCCCCCGGGGGGGGGGGGTTAGAACGCTGTGAGCAGATCCCAGGGGATCATGAGGAAGGTATGAGACAGAAGGGGAAGGGGTTACATTCACTCCTCGACAGAGGGGAGGGATAAGGAAGGGGGAGAAAAGAAAGTGGGAAGCGAGAAAATTTGGAAGCTTGTGATACTGGACGTTGCCTGGGGGAAGAGGTAAGGAGGAAACCCCTGCATCAGAAGGCAGAGACACACTGGACAGTTAAACTTGGATTTCTGGGGGGTGAGTGTGCACTCTCTGTTCTGTCCTCCACTTGCAGTTCCTCATAAAGAATCTCAATGCTGGTTGTGGGAGTGTATGTTCTGTGGACTTGGAAGGAACGAGTCTTCACCTGGGATCACCAGGGCAGCCCAGAGAGAGAGAAAACGGGGTCACGGCAGCCCAGAAGTCTGGGTGAATACTAGGGTCCTGGGAATGTGTCAAAATCTCAGAGGGTGATTTGGGCTTCCAAAGACCACAGCATGGTGAAGAAAGAGAGGGTTTTGGCCAAAGTTACCTGAATCTATGAATGGAGAAATGTCCCAGTAACAGTCTGTTGGAATAAGGTACCTGTACAAGTATTATCTCAAAACTTCTGGGGCTGAGAGGGGGTGTTCTATTAGTAAACGTGCTGTAACAGCAGGTGTAGACCAGTGCTGCGTCAGCTAGGAAAGGGCCATCCTGGGACAGAGGACATGATCGGTTCCGGCTGTTTGCATCAAGGTCCGAAAATGCGCTTTCAGGGAACACTGATTTCCATAAACTAGTAACAAAGGCTCTTGCAAACACGTGCTTTAGGTCCTTAAGCTCCAGCTCATCGTGACATATTTTCCAGGCTTCCCTGTTCTTTGTGCCCCTCCTTCCCTATGACCCTAGACCTGGCCCTTCTTGACGGGCTTCACTTTATCTGTGACTCCCATCGACCTTGTCTGCATCTCACTTCTCAGTGACAAACCTGGACAGCAGTTTCATTACTAACCTTCCCTCAACTTTATCAGCCATGGCTTCTATCCCTGTCGCAACACATGGCACAAAAATAAATTCATTCATTGCCTATTAAATGAGTGAGTGAGATCCTGACTGGTTGGCTGAGTGGTAGAGTGTTGGCCCGGCGTGTGGAAGTCTTGAATTTGATTCCCAACTAGGGCACACAGGAGAAGCATCCATCTGCTTTTTCATCGTTCTCCCTCTCTTTTCTCTCTATCTCTCTCCCTCTCTCACAGCCAGGGCTCCATTGGAGCAAAGTTGGCCTGGGCGCTGAGGATGGCTCTATGGCCATCACCTCAGGTGCTAGAATGGCTCTGGTTGCAACAGAGCATCAGCCCAGATGGGCAGATCATCGCCCCCTGGTGGGCATGCTGGGTGGATCCTGGTTGGGAGCATGTGGGAGTCTTGTCTCTCTGCCTTCCTGCTTCCCACTTCAGAAAAATACAAGAAAAAAAAATGCGTGAATGAGTTGAAATATCTTTGCAGTCAAAGTCATGTATTTTTTAGCCAGCAGTGCTCAGTGTCTGTATGCCTTGAGGCAGCAGGCTGAGCCCTCTGCACTTGAATCATGAACCCTTTAGGCCCTTGGGTTCGATTGCCAATTTCTAAGGGAAGCATGTAATAGATTGAAATTGTTGTAAGTCAATTCCTGGGGGCATCTGAGACTCAGGATTGATTGGTGTGGTGCCAGCCCCCTTCTCACTACCTGCAGAGAAAGCATTACCTCTTTCTGATTCAGAAAAGACTGACTTTTGTTGGATTTTCTGATCTTATTAAATGTTTTCTTCTGATGTACTGCCAACTAGCCACAGATGCTAAACATGTCGAGGTCTGTGATTTTTCGTGATTTGAATGGCTGTGCCGTTGTGGGAGGTGGGGGCGGCTGACTAATAGACCTGAGCAGCTCCCTCACAGCAGCGTGGAAGTATGCCTCCGGTGATACATTTGTATTCTGTCTCGAGCCGGCCTGAACGTTTTCCCTCGCAGGCTTTAAAGAACTGAGCTCCTCTACGTTATTTATCACTATTCATTTTTTTTTCAGGAGGTTCACCGTTATCTTAATGTATGTTTGAAATGTTTTCTGAAGATTGTATTTTTCTTTCAACTTTTCTAACTTTTAATAAGCGCTCTTTCAAAATCGATGAACTTCAGGAATGACAAAGAAAAGAGGGCTAGGCATTTCTCATAGCTGTGAACCCAGACAAGTGGAAGCTGGCATCTTTCCACTGAGATCACGTCGGTTGATGCGTGAGGTAGCTGGATTGAACTCCTTCTTGACTTTGTTCTGTTCTGTAGACTGGGAAATAACTTCTGAATCTTATACACTGGGCTGGATATTATCATTACCTTTCGTCTCCTTAGAGTTTTCCCTCTTCTAAGACGTTATGTACGGCAGAGTAACAGGTGTTCATGGGATTGTTGTTGCTATGAGGGCTGGGCATCTCCCCATCTCTCCTGTAAGAACAGCTCAGTTTTGGTTTCAGGTCCTGAATGTCTCCAAATAACAGCCACGTGTTTTGAGAAGTGTTCCATCCACTCTGAGTTACAGCCTTGAACTTGTAAGTGACTGAGCTCCATCGATGAATACCATTCTTCTGGTCCATCCAGAAGTTGGCAAAAACCCAATCTGAGTTAGCGAGATGCCAGGAGAAGCTGACATATTTCCAGGACTGAGATGTTTTTTCTCTTCCGTGGTTGATATGGTGTGCAGATGCAGGTTCAAGAACGGCTGTGGCCACTAGCCATCACCAGAGCCAACCCCAGAGCTCTCTTCGGAGTGTCTGAAATGAAGTGAGTACCACTGAGGGCAGAGCGGAGTGCAGAGAACTGAGTTTGGGGATTCCTCAAGGCTGCTGGATCAAATTTCTTCTGATCTGGAATATCCTTCCGATTTTCAGGAACATGAGCAAATTATTTTATAGTGGGGAGCTAGTTTGAGTGGACATTTCTATACCTTGGCATTTAAAAAAAAGTCCATTTGCTATGTAGGGATTCCCAGAGGCCTCAGAAATGTTTTGATTTCCTGACTGGAAGGATGATTTTTTGCCATGAACTAGAAATTGGGACGGGGAATTAGAATCAATTCATGGGAGGTGGGGTGTTTGGCTTCAAAGGGAGAACTGATTCACCACAATTTGGAGGCATGTAGGAGTTAGTACTTCTGTACAGACTTCCTTTCTTACTAAACAGCATAGAATTGAGAAAAAGATATTGTCCATGGCTTTGATCTACTGGTCAAGACTTACTGGAGAGACGAGACATAGAGCTCACACCCAGTGTACTGCTTTGTAATTTCCTACACAACATTATATTTTTTCTTGAAATCATTACTGAAAAGCATGACATAATCCTTGTTACATTAAGTGGTATTTGTTGCAGTTTTTGGAAATGTCTCATTTCTGTATCTACCTCCTTAATCCTTTTCTTTTTCTAATTATTTTATATTTGTCTTTTTCCTTTTTCTATTCACCCTGTTCATTCTTTTTTTTTTTTTTTTGTATTTTTCTGAAGTTGGAAACGTGGAGGCAGTCAGACAGACTCCCGTATGCGCCCGACCGGGATCCACCCAGCACACCCACCAGGGGGTGATGCTCTGCCCATCTGTGGCATCGCTCTGTTGCAACCAGAGCCATTCCAGTGCCTAAGGCAGAGGCCACAGAGCTATCCTCAGTGCCCGGGCCAACTTTGCTCCAATGGAGCCTTGGCTGCAGGAGGAGAAGAGAGAGACAGAGAGGAAGGAGAGGGGCAGGGGTGAAGAAGCAGATGGATGCTTCTCCTGTGTGCCCTGGGTGGTAATCAAACCTGCATGCCAAGTCGACACTCTACCACTGAGCCAACCGACCAGGGCTCGTCTTGTTTATTTTAATTTACTGACAATAGTGCCCATGGGTGGCAGCCACAGGTTTTCACCTAATATAATTACTAGTATTAATAGTTAAGAAAGTTTACTCAACATTAATTCCATGATATTTTCTTTTTTATTTACTACACAAGTAATAACTGAATAGGACAGATGACGTATCAGCAATTGAGCATATTATTAAAAAAATCTGCCCCTAATGTCCTAATAGAAGTTTATATAAAGTTAGAGGTCTCTGAAGTCTTTGAAAAGTGAGTAATCCCTCAGGATAGGAAAAAACATGGTGGGCACGGAGGATGGGAGCAAGGACCCCAGGGACCCACCCAGTCACTCCACGAGCAACCTCTGCTGAGCCCCAGTGCTGAAGGTGCACCCTCTTTCTAACTTTGTTACGAGCCTTAGTCTGGGTCTAGCCAAAGTCTAGGCACTCTCATTCATTCGAGAGAGAAGTTGTACACACATGCAAAGCAAGCAGCACACTGAGTTGTGTACAGTCATTCTCTCTGGGGGAAAAAAAGACAACGTTGAGAGAAGCACAGAGGACTTGATCTCTTCCTATGTTTACTCTTGTGTTTGAATTTCTATTCCAAAGTTATCTCCCCATTGGATGATAAAGAAAGCAGTAATACTTGTTAGTTGATGATTCTGTAGATTTTACTCATTTTAATATAAAAGTAAGTTCGTTATAGCTTGATTAGTAACTGTTACGTTATACATAAGAGAATAATACTGAGTCAAGGAAAGTTTGCTGAGTGGCTTTGTCAGCCTGTGCCCAAAGAGCTTGGTAAGGCAAGTGTACAGTTCCCTATAGCCAGTTCAGGGAGCACGCCGAGCCACCTGACCAGATGCCGCTTCCTGTATCCTCAATCTGTCCTCTGAATGAGTCTTTGTCTGTGACTCTAAGAAAATATGTTATACTGGAAGGATCAGTGGAGGGGGCCGGACAAAATATGGGACTTAGTCATGTGACATTTATTTATCATTTATTTATCCTATGTCAGCCACTGAGGATGCAGGGATGTGTACCAAGCAGCCTATGCCCTCAGGGGGCTGGCTGCCCTGTAGGAGAGACTGGCCATGGCAGGTGTTATTAGCAGCTGGACCCAGGTTACAGCTGCTGTGTGACCCAGGGGGCATGACCCAAGCCCACTGTCACTCAGCCTGTCACATAGGACAATCACAGAATCTACTCCTTCAGATCACTGTGTAGGTCAGTTGACATATGTGAAGTTTACTGTATTGCGATTACTATTTAAATAAACAATTGTGATGTATTGTGATCATCAGGAATGCTGTTATGGTAGCTGTGATGTCCTCTTGACCCTGCAAGCCTTTTAATTAGTAGTGAAATTGTTTTCCTAAGAAGCTAATTGTTATAATTCCTGCAGTTATATGTATATATGTAAATGTATATATACACATACATTTCTATGTGCATATGTATATATTTTCTTTTAATCATGCCACAAGGCCCTAAATGATTTAAGGGTAGATCTTATGCAAAACCACTTGTTCTGCTCAACTAACTGATAGGCTCTAAATGGCTCACGAGCATCCTTTTAAATCCCTATTATAATAAATGAGAGCAAACGGCATCTCTTTCCATACTGTCTAAATTGGTCACATTTTTCTGCATATTGCCTGACTCCTCTAACATTATAAAATAGGTTAGCAGACAAATGCCCCAGAATGCAGCCTCCATGGTGGAGAGCGTGCTTCTGACAAAGGAAGGGGACACCTAGGAAGCAAGCGGTCGGATGTGTGACAAACATTCCTGCCTCCACTATAAGGACTCCTCTTCCTTCTCTTTGTGTTTTTATTTTTATGCTCATTATAGACAGAGAACTTCTAAGTCCCCAAATACAAGTAAAGTGGGAACCTGAGAAGTCAGTGGCTGCCACAGGCCCATGTTGTTGAACTGACTTGGTCTTGTACCAACTGGTTTAAAATAGACATCATTAGTTTCTAGGGTCCCTCTCTGGGATGTCACTGGAACAGGTAAAAATGACAGCACACTGTGAAAGAGGGAGAATGTGGGAATAAACTCTCTGGATATTGTGTTTATGTGACTCATCATTGAGCACTGAGTGTATACCCAGAATGTGGAAGCAAGCCAATCAAGTCTTGTGAGCCTCATTTTTCTTATCTGTACAACAGGTCAACCCTGCTACACCAATTATTTGGCTTCCATGTAACCTATCAAGGGTAGGCTCGGTTAATTAAGTCAAAGTGTTTTTACTAAAGACAGGCCCACATAGAAAGAGGAAAATTACTAATACTTCCTGGCCAGAACCACAGATGCAGCAGAAGGAGAGGAGCTCTGAAGTGTGACAGTGTGACAGGTACAGTTGTTTCTATTCTGTGACCAACCATTGGGAGCTCAGGACAAAAAGATGAAAAACAAAAGAGTTTTATTTTCTCATCATCATCACTGGTTTGAGGCTGAAGCCCATCATCGACTGTTCTGGTTCTCCAGCCTCTTGACAGCAGATTGTGAGACGCCTTGGGCTCCCTACCACGTGATCCAGTTCCTACAGTGAACGTCCTCTCTGTATACATGCTACTCGGTCTGTTTCTCTGTAGTTCCCCGGCTGACATACTCATGTGGTGTCAATTTTGTTTTTGTCCACACTGGCGTGTAATGCTTGCTACTCTATAATAGTGTTAGCTCTGGGAGGTCAGGGCCAAGCACCTTATAATTACATCTCTTGCATCCCTGAGAGTTCCTAGATTTTGGGACAAATAGTATAGGGGTAATTCAATATAGGTAACTGGTCTATTTCTACTGGTTTAAACTGCCTAGATTTGTTCTGATTGGTCAGTGCCCATATTACTTGGTATTAAATATTTTGATATCTTACCTCAAGTGAAATTTTCCTTTCAGATTTTATTATGATAATTTTAAGCATATAGAAAGTTGGAAGCATTGTAGACCATGCATCCATATACTTGCTACCTAGATTCTGCAATCAATATTTAGCTATATTTGCATTATCACACATATATCCATCATTCCTTTAGGAATCCATCAATCTGTCTTATTTTTTGATGTTCTTAAAAGTCAATTTCAAATTTTACCCCTAAACACTTCGGTACATACATACATCATTAGTTAGAGTTCGGTGTTTTTTTACTGCTTTAAAAAATAATAAAACCAGGGCTGAACGTATTTTGTATTTGGAGTATGCCACATAGACCAATTAAAATGTACACAATGAAAGCTGAACCAATAGAAAGCTACTGTGAACAGTTGATGTTTGAGTCAGGAGTTTGTAGAGCGAGACGAAATCTTTGACTACCTTGGCAAATAGAGATCCTCTTTATAATCTCTCTCATCAGCAAAGTTTATTCAGAATTGACAGGAGGGAACATCAGGTCAGGTCCAGGAGTCTGCAGACTGGAGGTAAAGGCCGGTCCTAATGGAAATTCTCTCTAGATTGTGATGAATCACATTGCTTTTCCTGCAAAGGTTAAAGGGATATTGATGAAGTCAGAGATTGTTTTAGTGGTTTTCAAACCCTTAGTTTCTTGACCTTGTTGCTCTCAGGTTATCAAACTAATATTCTCTGCCTCGGTTGCAAAACAAGCAGCACAAATTGTTAAAACAGTACGTTTAGACGACAGTCTCACTTGATCATACAGTTTGTCTGCACAAGCAGAGTCCCATGGCTCCAACTATTGCTACCACCTTGAAACCTTTGTAACTGATACAATGTGTACACCATCCTGAGGATCTCCGAATGTCCACACCAAAGGAGGGAAACAGCATTCCTTGAAAAATCACCCAGTAAGTTCTTGGAAAACTGATTACATCGCATTCGGGTACCCTGACCTATTACACCTTGATTACGTGCCCAGTCCCACCCCTCTTTCTTCCTGTGGGGAAGGGGATGGGCTTCCGAGTCGTGATCATGGAATTCTGTTTTTTTACTTTTCTTCTGCCCTGGCGTGGGAAAATCTCACAAGAAAATGGGAGGGAGCTGAAAAATGTATGCAGAGCCTGCTGTTGCCACGGTTTAGCTAAGGAACAGCTAGACGTTGATTTAATTTGGGTTTTTTTGTCTATGAAATTTCATCCTCCGCTGGCTCAAGACACTGGATTGCAAACAGATCTGTCCTTCCTGATCCTTCAACGTCTGCAGTATCCTAAAATGTGCTCTCCCCCTGGCTGCCCACAGGATGTGGGCTTTGTCTTCTCCAACCCAGAAGGAGACAAAGGCGCACCCCGGGGTGGGTGACGGTGGGTTCAGGTACCAGCCGCCCCTCAACCGTCTGTGACATGGGGTGTTCTTCCCAGGTGCCTCAGAGGGTGTCCTGTGCCCGTGGCAGTCTTGAGCAAAGGTGCGGGAGGCTCAGGTGCAGAGAAGCTCTCTGAGGATGGAGTGGCTCGCTGGTGCCCAGCCCTGCACCGTCATTTCCAGAGCTCTATCAAGGTCTTTATGGAGAGAACTTGACTGACGCAGGAACCCCAGGAAGGACCCCTCTGTGGGCAAACTGTTCCGACTGCAGGCCCACAGTCCAGCAGCTGGTCAGTGAGCAGAGGCTGGTGATCAAGGTCCACCCTCCCTCTGTCCTGGTTCTTCTAAAGGATTCATCCCCCTCCCCCCGAACATGCCAATACCGCACACCCTCATTTAGGGGGTATCTAAGAATATGGTGCATCCTAGCCTGCAAGTCCCAGGAGGGTTCTCCGGGCTGGATTTAGGTTGTAAGTGCCTGACACAGGTCTCATGTGGGAAGAACAGCCCAGGCACAGGCCCTGGCTTTCAGTCCCAGCCCCAGAGGCACAAGAGGGAGAGGTGGGGACTGGGGCAGACTTGAAATCAATCCCACGTCTGCTGTGCAGTGGGCCGCCACCTCGCGCCCCAGTCTCCAAGTCCTCATGAATATGCATGCTCAGTCCTGGAGGCTTCCTCATTTTTCAAGAGCCATTGGAATTTGATTTGAAATGATTGATTTTAAAAATCTGACAGACCACCAGCATGTGAGGTCTCTGCTTTTTGCTATGATGTATGCAGCAAGTTCTCGTTTCCATTGGCGACGGTGCCTTCCACACCGGGTGTCAGCACACGGGAGGTGTCCCTCAGGACTCCACTGCGCGGATAAGGCTCGTCCCTCCTTCAGGGACTTCTTCATTGTGAGGTTGGATCCTGCCTCCCAGCTGTCCCTGTGCCTTTCTAGGGTGCAGACAGGTCTAATCTCCGTGCTGGTCCCTCGGGTTGGAGGAGACCCGGCTTCCCGGGTCTGAGCTCACTGAGCAGATGGACAGCTAACCTGGGAGGGAATGCCAGGTCCCCTCCATCTGACTCTGAGCTTTTTCCAGACAAACGTGGACCTCTGCCTGCCCACCTGTTTCTCGAAGACTGTTAGAGTGATTTTGATTTTCTAATATTTCTACAGGACCTAAGTAAAATACTACTCATTGCAATTTTGGAAAAATGTAACGTTCTCTCTCTCTGTGATGCTCACTTCCGAGCTGAAATAACTGGGGGGAAAGGACATTAAAAAGGACGAGTGGAGGAGTGGACGGAAGGCAGGTCAGGAGTAGAACATGTCTGAAGACGGCAGACCCTCCTCTGGAGCCCGGAGTCCGTTCAGGTCGGGGCTGCCCGACCCCTTGTGGGGCTGCTCCCTCCACCTGTGCCCCCCTCTTCCCTCCATTGGCAGAACACACCCTAAGCAAGTCTCTGGAAGCGGACACTGGTGATCAAATGTCTGTCGGGTTGAACTGCAGGCAACTTCATAGCTCTGTGAAGAAGAAACTTCAGTGTGGGACATTGCCCTTGAGGCAGGTGATATTCAAGATGCTGTGGCTTCTCCTGAGCGTGCGGGACCAGCAGGATCTGCACACCCAGTATGAAATGTGTCCTCTGTGTGGGACCGCAGGCTGGATGGTGATCAGAGAAGTAAGTGGCAGAGGAACCACCAAGCTCAGTGTCCCGGTCTGGGTTGGAATCTGGACAGGATACTAAAGGAGACGGTGTGGCACCTAGAATGGGCAGTACCCGCTAATGGGAGGCGGGACTCCGCAGTGGGGGCTACAAAGCCAGGCAGCCCCTGTCCCAGTGCGGCAGGGGTTCACGGGCAGGGTCCAGTCCAACAGGGCGGGCCAGACCACACCTGGATTGGTCTGGATCAGAATGTGTCTGAACCTATATGTGGAGGATCAGAGCACTTGGGAAATGAGGTGCGCTTCCCTGGATTTATAGCTCTGAAGATGATTATCATTAGCTTTCTCTGGCACATAGCTAAAGCGACTGTTATGGGTGGAATTGTATCTCACAAGAATATTTGTCTAACTCCTAAAGCCCAGTCACCATGGTTATAACTTTGTTTGGAAACAGGGTCTTTGCAGATGCCATTAAATTAAGGATCTTGAGTAAGACCATCCTGGATTTAAGGTGGGCTCTCCATACAATGACTGGTGTCTTTCTATAAGAAAAAGGAGAAGAAATTAGACACAGAGAGAATGTGGGAAGATGGAGGCAGAGGAGGAAGTTTTGTAACTCCAAGCCCAGCAATGCTAAGAGCTTCCTGTAGCCCTCAGAAATTAGGGGAGAGGTGGGAATCTGAGGCTCCCTTCAAACTTCCAGAGGGAACCACTCTGCCAACACATTGGTTTTGGATTTCTAGTCTCCAAAAATGCGAGAGAACAAATATCTGTTGGTTTAAGCACCTGGCTTATAGTACTTTATTATAGTAAACTTTGGAAACATGCTAGGTTTCTGACATTATCATTCTCTAGATAGTATTTTTCAGTTAACACAAAAGGAATATTTCTTTCAAATGCATTTCATAGTCTTTTTGTCTTTTATTTATAGTGAAATTTGTTTTTTAGCTCTGGGAATGAATTAAACATTTAAAAGTTCTATGATTATAGTACAACAAATCAGTGTTGGCCCTGGTTGGTTGGCTCAGCAGTAGAGCATCCACCTGGCATGTGGAAGTCCCAGGTTTGATTCCTAGTCAAGGTACACAGGAAAGGCAACCATTTGCTTCTCTCTTTCTCTCTCTCTCTCTTTTTTTTCTCTCTCTCTCTTTCTCTCTCTCTTTCCCCCTCCCACAGCCATGACTCGATTGATTGAAGCATGTTGACCCTGGGCACTGAGGATGGTTCTGTGGAACCTCTGTCTCAGGTGCTAAAAATAGTTCAGTTGCAAGCATAGTCACAGATGGGCAGAGCATCGGCCCCAGATGGGGGTTGCTGGGTGGATCCCAGAGGGAATCTATCTCTATATCTCCCCTACTTTCACTGTAAAAAAAAAAAAGAAAAAGAAAGAAAAAAAAAGGTGTCGTAAATGATGCAGATTGGGAAACATAAAAGATTTTCTTTATTCTAGAATTAATTCCAATGTTCATTCACAATTTATTTTTTATTAATTTTTTCACTGAATCTTCAACCCATTTTAATATCAGCTACTTACTAAATGCTTACTCTGTGCTAGACATTATTCTCCTAGTGACTTGGAAATACATGATAAATAAGAAAGACAAGGTGTCTGGCCTTTTTGCAGATATACATTGGTTGGTGCTATAGACAGAAAATAAATAACTAACAAAATAAATAAATAATTCCAGGCTATAATAAACATTGTTGGTGATGTCTCAGTTTATTTTCCATATTAATTCTTAGTTATAACGGCCACTATTTGCCACATAGAATGGAGAGTAGATGGTGAATAGAGAGCTATTTAAACTACATCAAGTTATCCATAGGACGCCTGTTAGATTTCACCTCTGTATGTTTCGTTATGTCTATTTTTGAGCTTGGAATTCACACTTAATGGAGAATCAAAGCTATTTAATTCACACCACAGCATTGTTGCTGTTGCTTGATACATAATTGAAAATAGATAACCTCAGTGGCAGCCCCAAAGCTTAGATGTCAGTAAATTTAATATCCTTTCTCCTCTAATGCAAATCACTAAGGAAAGAGCTGAAAAAATTGATTCAATGTTATATGGATGGTACAGAGAAACAAATACAATGAGGAGGCACATTATGGTGAAATGCTAAAGTATCACAAAAACTCAGGATTGAAGGTAACTATGTACATCAGAGCTCAATATTGTTTTGTTTGCTTATTTTTTCCATTTGCCCACCTAGGGAGTGACTAAGCTATTACTGTAACTCACAAAATGGACTAGCTTCAGTTTCATTTGAGGTTGCAGTGTGACAGATATCAAGATACCAATGTACTGGGAGACAGGACCTTCCCACCCCCACCCAAATATGCAGAGTTTTCAAAGGTAGTAGAGAGATCTTCTGTTCCATAGCTCTTAGACTCTTAGCAAGATCAAAGATTTTTTAACAAGGGGCCAGACAGAGGGTTTTGTTAAAATGGAAACTGGCATGAACTGTGATGATACTGGAAAGCTCCTGACCCACCTTCGGGAAAGGGGTGGGCGGAGTCACAGTAACTCTTACCTCAGTGAGAAGGGCGTTGAGAGGCCTCTCTGGAGAGCATCGGGAGACACCTAAGATGCTCTCTTTTTGGGAAATCCAAAGGCAAGGGGAAGGTCGACTTAGGTATTTGGTTGGAAGAGGCAGAACAGTTCGTGGCATGGCGTGGACAACTGCTCAAGGGTTTGCTGAATCAGAGGATGAGTGAGCGTTTCCCTTTCAGATGTGGGCCCCCCTGCAGAGACAGCCAGAAGGAGATCAACTTGGATCCCTCTCCACAACATCTGTAAGAGGCAAGGAAGTCTCCACAGAAAGTGGCTGGCTTTACTCAATGCCCAGGTTTGAAGGAAGCATCCATCCTAATTAAAAAAAAAAATGCAAGCAAAGTTTTGACGGGAAACCTCCAGGGATCTGCAGAAGCGCCCCATTGAGTTCACTCACCTGTAAACACCTTTGGACCTGGGAAGGAAGAGCTTGTCATGCCCAGCACGATCTGCCCTATCCTGACTGGCAAGCAATGGACATCTCTGATTTTCCACCTTCGTTGTCCTTGAATCACTTTGAATTTGGCTTCTAGTTCAGTCACTCAACCTGGCCTCTTCCTGGCAACAGTTGAGTGGATTTTGCCTGCTTAGGGGCCACAGTGAACAAAGCAGGCTGACACGAAATCAAGCACAAGAGAAATGATGCAATCAAAGATGTAAACGCAAGATGTATTAACACGATGCTATTTTACAGCAAACACTTTTATTTTTTAGTGAGTCAGGAGAGTATATGCTAAAATAAAAATAAAACTATAGAACAGTAAATACCTAAATCAGTAGCATATTCATTTACTAGTGACATCAGGTATTGTGTCCTGTATGTCAGCGTATGTAAAATACTTTATTACGACTGCAGGGAAGTAGGTCTGTTTACACCTGCATCACCACAAACACATGAGTGATGCACTGAGCCATGACATGATGGCAGCTGGGATGTCACTAGGCAATAGGAGTTTTTCTGCCCCGTTATAATCTTTTGGGACCACTCAGAGACATGGTCCAATTGTTGACTGAGACATTGTGATGCAGCACACAATTGTATTTAAAAGTTAGTGTAAACATGGGCCTGACCATACTTCCTGGAATAACTCAGTTTCCTCTTTCCAGGTTTTCCAAATGCATTTTTGGTTAACGTGGTGATAAGAGGTATAATATCAAATGGAAGAGTCATTCATAAATTAAACTACATAGCAACAGAAATATGATTTTTTTTAAAGAGCTATTTTATGTTACTAACTTTTTAAAACATATTTTTTATTGACTTTAAAGAGACAGAGAGAGGGAGGAAGGGAGAAAAGAGAGAGAGAGAAGCATTCACTTGTTGTTCAACTTAGTTGTGCATTCATTGGTCACTTCCCGTGCATGTGTCCTGACCGGGGATCAAACTCGCAACCTTGCTGTTTAGGGACGATTTTCTAACTGACTGGGTAACGGCCAGGGCCTTAACAACTTTAATTCACTACCAAAGTTGGACAATAGGGAGTGGGGTCAGCTGCTTAGCCACAGAAAAATACCAATTCCAAATTTATAAAGAAGCTTTCAATTTAGGTCTAGTGAAAACAGTTATGTCAGCTCATATTTATCAAATGAACATAATTTAATGTGATAATTCAAAAAGAACTATACAGTTATATGAAATTGTAGTAATTAGCTGGGAAGCATATTTAATAAAAGCCATTTATTAAAAAGTTAATTTATCCTGATTTTGTGAGAAAATAATTCTTGTTTTTAGGAGTAGGTAATATAAAAAGGCTTCCTCAAGCTTTTGAGAAAAATATGAAACAAAATGATTTGTTTTTATCATAGTTGAAGGGGAAATTTGGTACATATTTCTTGAATAATTTTGCAGATATAACTTACTTCAAAATCAGGATTTCAGTCATACATTTTGAAAACTAAAATTCATTACCATGCTATGTAAACTGTTGTGGCAAGGCTCTTAAAAATAAAACATCCAAAAATGCTTTAAAATCCTTCTCTCTGGCTTTAAGTCGGGTATTATACCCCCATGAAAATTTCATTCTCAATGTCTTAAAAATCATCATTATTTTTCATATATTTGTCTCTTACAATGTGGGTTGTATCTTTAGATTTGTTAGCAAAAATATTTTATCTTCGTATTTTATTTTCATGATCTGGAATTTGCTATTAAACTTGATCAGTTAGAAGATTTTAGTGAAGGCATTACACACTCTTGAAGACAATAGGGAAAATTGCATGATGTTATTTTTCTTGTTACGTGATAATAGCTGCACCCAAAATTGTTAAACCTGTAGGTGTTTTCCATTAAACCATAAACTTAAATGCGATCTATGGATAGCAAATCATTTATCTCATATTTACATTATGGTTCAGTATCCACTTGCTTCATATCTCTTTCTCCAGTCTAGTGTTATAACGGTTCTCCAAGGTATCCAAACGGAAAACTGGGATACTTTGACGGCCCACCCGACTTCCTGCCAGGTGAGTGCTCTCAGCCTTACTTTGAGTCTGTGGGGACTACATTTGCTGCTGTCTGTCCTTGCCGCTTCTGCTGCCCAGAGCATCACGTCTGCATGTAGTAGCTTCTCAGTAAATGCAGTGGATGGAGGGAAGTTTAAATGCTTACTTATGGCAAGTATTAGTCAATGGCATTATTCAGATTTTCACTGCTGGTTTGATTAGTGCTTATAGGAAGGCGTTGCTTAGCATATAAGATTTTTTCTGCCATCCATTCAAAGAGAAAGTTTAACTGTGTCCTTCCAATGAGCGGGGAACCATCTGTCTAAGGTTTGAGAATAGAGTAGTGAACAACAACAACAAAAGACCAAGTCATTGTTCTGAGGAACTTGATAATCCGGTGGGAAAAGATAGCTGTCGTAAGTTGTAATTGTAGGAGAAGGTGACTGTTTGAGACCTTATATGTGCCCAGCACTGTGATAAGTGCTCTTTCTACATGCTTTTGTTTTGCTCTTAAAATAAACCTGATAGTTCTATTCATTTATTTGTCAAATAGTTTTCAATAATACATTTTATGCTGGGCACTACATTTTACAGTGTTATAGAAAAAATAAAGCATAAAAGGGACTGGAGGATATTAATAAGAAAACGAGGTTCCCCCCCCTTGATTTTTTATTTATTTATTTATTTATTTATTTATTTATTTATTTATTTACAGGGACAGAGAGTCAGAGAGAGGGACAGATAGGGACAGACAGACAGGAATGGAGAGATGAGAAGCATCAATCATCAGTTTTTCGTTGCGACACCTTAGTTGTTCATTGATTGCTTTCTCATATGTGCCTTGACCGTGGGCCTTCAGCAGACTGAGTAACCCCTTGCTGGAGCCAGCGACCTTGGATCCAAGCTGGTGAGCTTTGCTCAAGTCAGATGAGCCTGCGCTCAAGTTGGTGACCTCGGGGTCTCGAACCTGGGTCCTTCCGCATCCCAGTCCAACACTCTATCCACTGTGCCACCTCCTGGTCAGGCCCCCCCTTGATTTTTAAATAGAAGAATTGGGGAAGATGTCTCTGAGGAGGTCGTATACCAGCCGAGGAGAGAGAATGACCCCAGTGGAACCCCTGGGGGATCAAGATGTGGGTTATGGGGTGAAGAGAGTGATAGAGTATAATATTGGAGACACTGGCAAGGACTGGGTCATGTAAGGCCTTGTAGATGTTAATTAGAAGTGTGGATTTCATTCTAAACATGATAGGAGGCCCTTGGAGAGTTTGATTTGGGAAATGTTGTGGTCTCCTGTTTTATAAAATCCGTTCAGGCTGCTCTGCAGTAACTCTCAGTCCCAGGATGTCCCCAGGTCTTTGCTCATTCAGATTTGCATTTCTCTTTCTTTCTTTCTTTCTTTCTTTCTTTCTTTCTTTCTTTCTTTCTTTCTTTCTTTCTTTCTTTTCAGTGAGAGGAGGGAAGGTAGAGACAGACTCCCACATGCACCTTGACCTGGATCCACCCAGCAAGCCCACTAGGGGATGATGCTCTGCCCATTTGGGTGTTGCTCTGTTGCTCAGCAACCAAGCTCTTCTTAGCACCTGAGATGGAAGCCATGGAGCCATGCTTAGCACCTGGAGCCAACTCACTCCAACTGAGCCATGGCTGTAGGAGGTGGGGAGAGAGAGAGAGAGACAAAGGAAGAAGTGAGAGGGGGAGGGGTGGAGAAGCAGATGGGTGTTTCTCCTGTGTGCCCTGACTGGGAATCGAACCCTGGACTTCCACAAGCTAGGCCAATGCTCTACCACTGAGCCAACTGGCCAGGGCTCAGACTTGCATTTCTTTATTACATATTTTTCTTTTCTCCCATTACTTACATTAAAATAAAGACATTCCTGAATATGTTTATAAACTGAAGAGGATTCACTGATTTCATGAAGTAGTCACTTAAGCTATCTCAGAAGAAGAGATTTGGCTTTATTTTGAAAGGTCTCCAGAGGTAAGATGAAACAATTCCCTACCATTCTGATGCCAAGGACAGATTCTTGTTTTTCTGTCAGAAGAGACTGTCAAGGATCCCTGATTCCAAGTGGCATTTGCAGCATCGTTGTTCATGAAAATCAGTCAGAAACTCCTTTGCTTGTTGAGAGAGACCGGGCTTTTCTCCTTAGTCACCATGAGTTTTCTCTGATTTTTTTCTGCCATGTGCCAAGAGTAATGAGCCAGGAGCAGAATCCCAGAGCATACAATTACCCAGAAATGGTCAGACAGGAGGTGGTATCTGACTTTGAGAAGAATTGAAGACAAAGTGGAAAATTCAAAAAATTATGACAAACTGACAAAGAGTTAAGAGGTAATGAAGCAGAGGTTTCAACGGGAAGGCAGCCGGAAGGTGGCAGAGAGCAGAGAGCAGAGCCCGAGATGGAGCCCAAAGAGCCAGGAAGCAAGCTCAAAGCTGATGGCTAGAGCCCTACAGACTGAAGAGGATGTTTTGTTTTTCCTGAAAAGAGGAAAATCAAAGCCATGCAATATTTAATAGTTGCATGACAGAAATACTGAGGTCATGAGCAGGAAGGAAAGTTTTCTTTTACTGACAAACAGTTTCATTCTAAACTGCAAGGGACTGGGTAAGCAATGAGGAGACGGAGAAGGAAATCATAATAAAAGTAGTCCAAATATTGCAAAAGTAAAATGGGGAGTTCAATCAGCCTTTTGTTCCTAAATGGAGACTATTTGCACTAATTACACTTCAGTTTTGATACTTGGTCTGTATCGAGTATTCACATTTCAGCCTGTATTCTTCAAAGGTGAATGGTATATCCACTTTTGCAATGTAAGATACCCTCATTTATTTAATGTGTTCTTATCTCTTTGGATCATATAAGCCCTGATTCAATTAGATAGATGGTGACTCCCGGCTTGCCTTCAGATTTATGGTGATATATTTATCATTTTTAAAACAAATCAGATAAGGAAAGGTCTGCTCAATGGAATACAGTAATTTATCTTTTTCAGGAGAGGGAAATTTGTTTGCTATTTTATTACCGCTGTGAATCTCAATTATCTAACAGGTGTTTTAGAGATCTGTCTGGATCTGATAAGTTTCTTTCTACTTGGAGTAAATTGGTTCTCTCCTTCCAGAAAGCATTGCAGGGCCATACTCTGACTGCTCACGGAGATCAGTGAACCTTGGGAACAGGAACAAGAGACACAATGGGCTGGTGAATTTAAAGGGAAAGAGGGGTTTCCTCAGAAGCAGATAGTTGTCTAGTAAGCAGCTGATTATCAGTTATTATTTCAGACCTTTGGGCTAATGATAAAGAAGGCAATTAGCAGGTAATGGATTACATAAGGTGACTCATATTAATAACCTATCTTTAGTACAAAAGAAGAATAGCTTGTGATATAGACCAACTCTTGTCTAATCTCTTGCTAGCACATGAAATACTCTTGAAAGGGTCTGACAGCCACAGACTTCCCTTTGATTAACTGTGAGAGACGTGGGGTTGCTTTTCTCTTCATTGGAAGCACATGCTCGGATCTGAAAGTGAAAATTGGGAGTAGGGAATGTGGGGCTGATGGAGGAAGTGCAGGTGTGGGCAGAAGTGCAGGTGTGGACAGAAGTGCAGGTGTGGGAAGATGAGCAGGTGTGGGAGGATGAGTAGGTGTGGAAGAAAGTGCAGTTGTGAGAGGAAGTGAAGATGTGGGAAGACAAGCAGGTGTAGGAGGAAGTGCAGGTGTGAGAGGAAGTACAGGCGTGGAAGGACCAGCCGGTGTTGGAGGATGAGCAGGTGTGGGAGAAGGTGCAGGTGTGAGAGGAAGTGCAGGTGTGGGAGGCAGTGCAGGTGTGGGAGACAAGCAGTTGTGGGAGACAAGCAGGTGTGGGAGACAAGCAGTTGTGGGAGACAAGCAGGTGTGGGAGACAAGCAGGTGTGGGGAGATGAGCGGGTATGGGAGATGAGCGGCCCACCTGAGGCCGCCCACCTGGCTAGCATGGTCCTGGGTCACCTGGGGCACATGCTGTGATTCTGCTGCTAGTTGGTGCTTCATCCTCTTCCCCTTATTCAGTCTTACCAGAGCATTGAATGTGCTGCTATCCTTGTTTCCTTGCTGTGCTACTGTGACAATTAACTTTCAGTGTTATATGAAAAGAACAAAAGCAAGTACCAGGGAAGAGATTTGTAAGGAAAGCAGAGAGGGCTTCTGATTGGTTGAGGCTATTAAATATTTGCCGAGAATGAAATTCTGTATGTGGTAGATTTATAGCAATATACATACACACAAATATATATACACATACATATATATATACACATACCTTCCCCCTCAAGTATTTGCAATGAGCAGCAATTAAAAAACAATTGGCAAGCAATTGTTGCAAGTGAACATTTAACAATTTAACAATCTTGTTTGTATTTCTTTCTTAGAATTCTTTCTTTTTCATTAAACTTATTGGGGTGACATTGGTTAATAAATTATATAGGTTTCAAGTGTATAACTCTATAATATATCATCTGTCTATTACATCATGTCCCCACCACCCAAAGTCAAATCTCCATACATTTGAACCCCTTTACCCTTCTCTCCCCCTCCCCCTTTCCACTGGCAACCGCCATACTGTTGTCTGTGTCTGCGAGTCTTTCTTTGTTTGTCTTGTTTGTTCATTTGTTGCTCTCAATTTTAGAAATGATCATGCATAGCAAGGGACTCATTTAATTCAACCTGTCCCCAACTAATGCGAACATTGCTAGCGATTAGCATGGGAGTTGCCTGTCTGTCTTTCCTGGAGAGTAAGGGTGTCATTGAAGGCCTCCTTTGGGAAGCTAGCTAAGCTGTCATGGCCCATCTGGGGAGGGTCAGACCGAAGACAATACGACAACCCCACAAAGTTACTTAAAGAAGCCAGAGCCGTAAACGCTGGAGGGCTTTGACCCGGAGCGTAGCATGTGCCCCACGCTTAGGCCCACAGATCGTTATGGGGCAGACACCCCCCGACTGTGAGCAATTTTTGTTCCTCGAGGCCTGCTGATCCCGGCTACGGCTCTGCCATTGATTTGAACGTAATCTGCGTGTTGCATCTTTATTGGATTGCCCTGATTCATTTGAGAGGAAATGTTTCTGATCCTTGCTGACTGGCTTGCACGGCGGGGTGGGGTGGGGAGGGGGTGGGCGAGCCGCCTGGCAAAGCAAAGGCTTTCAATGTTGCTGGTGGGTTTATGGCTGGGAGGGAGAACAGTGAAAACACATTAGTCTGCTCGCTATTCACAGGCTCAGCTTCTTTAGCTAGGGGGCCCGGATTGATGGTCCCTTTTCTGTTTCCGGTCCAGCATCTATTTGATGCAATCTGCCTCATGTCTCTTTTCATTAACAGAGACCAACGTGATGTCGACTGAGAACAACAGTAGTTGATGTTATGAAATGCTTGCAGTGGCCTGACAGAGATCTGTTCTAAGGGCCTTTTACTTTGTTCCATTGTATATTTTACTATTGTGTTTTATGCCTGCAGCTCAGCTGTGTTGAAGAAAATATTTCAGTTAGGCCCTGCTGGGTGTTTTTTTTTTTAACTTGTCTTTGAAATGCTAGACAGCATGAGCTATGGCATGCTCCTGACATGAACAAATGCGGGGTGAGAAGCCTCACCGAGGCAAAAGCCCCTGTGCGAACGCTCTACCTAAGCCCAAACCCGCAAACAGAGGCATGATCTGCTCTAAGGGTGAGTGAGGTTTGGATTAAGTTTGGTGACCCACACTGAGCTCCTTTGATGACAGCAAATTCTGTCCTGCAGCGAGGTGGGAGGGGCTGTCCCCTCAGGGGACCCCTGGCAGGTTGGGTCCTGACGTGAGGAGGGACATGGCGCTTTATGGTGAACTCAAGTTGAAATGTATATGGCGTCCTACCTAGAGCTCTTTACCTTCCTATTGCACCTGGAGACCAGGTGCCAGCTTATCCATATGCCCTTGAATTGTTCTTATTAATGGGAGAGACGGTATGAAAATCTACCATCATAGGTGTCATCTCAACAAGGTGAAGCGTTGCTAAGAAAACACAGTTAGAACTTGGCAACTGGTCCGTAGGAAAGTGTAGAACTAGAAAACGGTCCCAGCTCTAATGAGGCACACTAATTGATGGCACTCTGATTCGTGTTGCTCCTAGAAATTGTAATTTAATTGCTGGGTTAATTAATAGGCACTATAAATGGATTGTGAATGCATTATTCATGTATAAGCATAGCATGCATAAAAAAAGTAACCACTAAAAAAGAATTGCACACATTAAATTTATGTTACAAATACAGAAAGTTCTGAAACAGCTTAATTAGTCATTACTTAGCAAGGATCAACAATTGACATCACTACTTAATAACATGAATGTGCTTTAAAGCCATGTAATTAATAATATTAATTTAGCCTGATTAAGGTTTTTTTCTTTTCCTCTCTTTAATTTTTGGAGGAATGTAGAAAGTTTTTCTAAATGTCAAATGTATTTAAAGAAAAATCTAGATTTTCCATAACCCTGGTTAAGAACAATAATCTCCTGGCAAACTGTGACCCATGTGTACTAACAACTCAGGTTTCACGACCGCTCAACAGCTGCTTTCAAATTATACAATTCATCCAACATCCCTGTAGGCGAGGGCCACTTAAGCTCCTCTCAGAGGAGCTTAAGATCACTGTATTTAAATGTATGGTGTATTACTAGTGAAAACTACACAACAAACTGTAAACACCATGTGAAGGGTTAAATTTGGGGGCATCTGTTTCATACATCATGTCTTTGGCAAGTCGTCCTCCAACAGTCAACATTATTTGTTACACTAGTCCATGAATGAAGATTTTTAGAACCGTTAGTTGTCTCGTTTCTATGGAAACCAGCAGTAATTGACACTGATCACTGAACTCGGGGAAAGTCGAATCAGAAGGGACCATTATGAAGAAGGCACCTCTATAAACCACAAAGGTAAATTAGCTGCCAGAAATCACTGTTTTACGTTAGGTTTATTATCCATATAAAGTAACTTTCTGTACCTAAAGCCCAGTTTATGTGCAATAAGGTACTAAAAAGCTACTTTTCCTTTTCCCAGAAAATGCATCTATTAAGGTGTATGTGTGTCTATATGCATGAGTAAAACTTGTGCTAAACGGATAGTTTTTTTTTATTTTAATTGCAGACACCCATAATGGTCTACGATTTCAGTGGGACCCAGGTTACCGCACCAACTCAAAGACTGTTCTCAGTGTAGCTTTGATACTGACTCGAGGCTGGTATTGCACGGGATACTCCCCTGAGTTCACTGGCAACAATCTAGAAACTGAGAAAACCTATGTTTATGTTCTTTGTCTTTGAATATGATGGGAAAAAGTAAAACTGAACTCACCAGAAAATGAGCATCCAACCAGTTCATTAAGCACATCAACATTTAAACAATCTTTATAAGTAATTTATGTTAGTTTGCTTAATAGGGAAGAAACTACAGGAGCAGAGGTAAGAATTATGAGAAACTGTGTTTCTAAACCTTGGTTGTAGAAATATCATTATTATTTAAGTGATTTTCCTCTTAATTATATAGGACGTTGTGTGCAGCACATGTGATTTCTGGACACTAGAATCTTATGCTTTAAAATAGGCACTCAATTTTAAAGCTTCTCAAAATGTTATAATAGAAAATTCTGTATAGACAGCCAAAAAAATCCATGGATCTTAAGTAGGGTTTATTTGCTACGTTCCAGTTGTCCATGGGTGGCCTTATGGTGGTCCTAAGAACCTCAAAAATTAATATAGAGTTTTTGTCTATGTACATTTGTCTAGAATGAGGGTGTACAAGTTTCGGCAATTCCTCAAGACTTCTATAACCACTAGGCAGAAAGACACTGCAACAGCTGTCTTTAAAGGCTGATTCTTAAAGCCCTAAGCATCCTCAAGACTCTTCTACAGGGCCCAGGGTATAAAACTATTTATATAATCATACTAAGACACTATGTGCCTTTCACTGTCGCATGGTGCCAAACTGAGGGTGGGTGAAACCAATGAACCCTTAGCACAGAAACAGAGTGTTTAGATGAAACTATCCCCCCATCAGCATACTTTTCATTACCTGCCACACACAGGTAAGACTAAAAGCCATTTAAGCTTACCAATGATGCAGCATGAAAATTAATTTTATTGAATTTTGACCATTACGTGCTTTTTGAATATTCTTGTTTTTTTTTAAAAAAAAATTTTTTTATTTAACTGAAAAGAGAGGAGATAGAGAATCAGACTCTTGCATGTGTCCTGACCCAGCAACCCCAGTCTGGGGCCTATGCTCTGCCCATTCTTGCCCATGCTTGCAACTGAGCTATTTTTAGTGCCTGAAATGGAGGCTCCAGGAAGACATCCTCAGTGCCCAGGGCTGATGCATTCAAATCAACTGAGCTATGCCTGTGGAAGGGAAAAAGAGAGAGGGGGGAATGTGGAGAGGGGGGAAATGGAGAAGCAGATGGTCACTTCTCCTGTACACCCTGACTGGGAATCAAACCTGGGACTTTCCCATGCTGGGTCGATGCTCCACCACTGAGCCAACTGGCCAGGACCCTTTTGAATATTCTTCATGCTGAAATGGAAAGTACGCAGAGAATACTGTGCTGTGTGTAGAAGTCGGATGCTAGTCTCAACAGAAAGCACTGTGCAGTTGCTGGATAAGGGAACTTAACAAGATCCACCACCTTCCCGCCCTACCCCCAAAGCACCCTTTTTACTTTAAAGAACAAATGACAAACTATGGTTATTCCAGTTGGGGTTCTTTGACATGTGTTTTCTGGAAAGTGAATGGCACAACCCTGTCAAAGGTACATAGCTGACAGGAAAGTTTGCCAGTAATAAAATGTGAGCATTCAAGAGGACACTGGCATTCTGAGAGCCTTATATTTGCCACTCTGAACTCGACATTTCCCTTAGGAGCTGGTACTGATGTTAACAGATGTGAGCTTCTGATATGATATAATGATATATGTCAACATTGGCAAGATCTGCATGACTCAGGGAAATAATAGCTTCCAAAGGACACATTCGTGATGTAAAAATAAAATAATGTATGCAACCCATCAAAGAAGATTGAGAGATGGCAAGTAAGCCTATGGAAAGATGCTTATGTCATACGTTGTAAGAGAACTGCAAATTAAAATTAGGAGATACCACTACACACGTATTGGACGGGTGAAAGTCGAAAATACTAACACCGCCAAATACGGATGAGTACAGGCAGCAGCCGGGCCTCTCATTCATTGCTGTGGGCATGCAGAACAGTGCAGCCACTTTGGAAGACAGTTTTGCGGTTTCTTCCAAGACTAAATAGACTTTTACCGTATGATCCAGCAATCACAGTCTTTGGTATTTCCAAGAATGAGTTGAAAACCATGTCCACACAAAAACCTGCACATGCATGTTCATAGCAGCTGTATTCATAACTGCCAAAAACTTGGAAGCAATCAAGATGTCCGTCAGTGGCGGAATTGGATAAATAAACTGTAATCCATCTAGACAATGGAATATGATTTAAAAAGAAAGAAACTATTGAGCCATAAAAAGACATGGAGGAACCTTAAACACATATAAATAAGTAAAAGACATCAACCTGAGAAGGCTACAAGTTGCAAGGTTCCAGTTTTATGGCATTCTGGAAGAGGCAAAACCTTGCAGGCAGTAAAAAGACCGTTGGTTGCCAGGAGTTACAGCGGCTGGGAGGGATACACAGGCAGAGCACAGAGGACTTTTAGGACATGAAACTACTTGGTATGATGCTAAAGTGGTAGCTACATGTCCTTTTACATTTGTCAAAACCCACAGCATGTAGAACACCAACAGTAAACCTTAATGAGAATGATGGACTTCGGGTGATAATGAACTGTCTGTGTAGATTTATTGGTGATAACAAATGTCTTCGTGTCCCGAAGGTTGACAGCGGGTAAATCCGTGTACATTTGGTGGCAGGAGGTCTGTGAGAACCTTTTACTTTCTGCTCAACTTGGCTGGGAATCTCACTAAAACTTTAGTAAAAAATTCTCTATTTGAAATCACATATAGGTGGAAATTTTTTTTAAATGCCAGAAATAATAAAAATTCCACACAAAAGTGGAACAAAGAATTTTAATGTAAGAGTAATTGACATGATTATAGATGCCACATTGCAACTTACCTTAGGAAACTAACACTGATTGAGTTTTGCTGCAGTACCAAAAAGAACATCTACAATTCTCTGAGAAATCTGCTGATCTACTCCCCTCCCATTTCCAACTACAAATCTGTGCCTGGTTTTCTTCATTCACTGCAGCCAAATCAGCATGTTGCAATGAGTAAATGTGAATACAGATGTGAGCTGTCCGGCTATCTTCAATTAAGACACATGTTAAATTTGAAAAAAAAAAAAGTAAAACAATACAATTTTTTTCATTAACTTATTTTTGGAAAAGTGTTGTTTTTTCCCCCTTAAAACTTTTATTTATTTTATATGTAAAATGCATGTTATTGTTACTTTAAGATAAAATAATATATACATTTTTAAAAGTCTCTTTTAATTTGTAATATGGCAAATATCAATGGGTAGAACTCACAGAAGCCAAAGCTCTTTGCAGGTTCTCAGTAATTATCAAGAATGTAAAAGTGTCCAGAGATTAAAACGTTTGGAAACTCTTGAACTGCAGTAAACTAATAATAGGTTTGTCAAAGGTTGGTATTTTATTCATCAGACTTCATATATTTAGATTCCTGGGTCCTCATTCTCTCAATGACTTGGACTTCTAGAAATTTAATAGTTAATATGAGTTTACTTAATTTAATTATACTCACCAGTGTTTTATACCTTTGTTTTCCAAGCTGTTTGGAACAACTCTACCCAATTCTATGGTTTTTTTATTCTGCTAACTTGTTTTACCAAGAAGACACATGCCATTTTTCAAATTTTGAAATTCAAGGATTAGTGTTGATGGAAAAGTAACTCATCTTTATTTCTTCAGGAGGAAGAAATCTTCTACTTAGCATATAGGGTCTCTACATTTATATTATAAAGATAAATAAGCATTTATGTACATTCATTTGACGAGTTTGTTCTCTGGAGAAAAATGTATACAGAGACAAAATTTTCTAGTTTTTATGAAACGAACACAAAATCCAAACAAGTGACAAAAATGTCAGTCAACAGTCAATATTGATATGAAAGCCTTGGCCAAAAGTAAGAACTATTTTTAGACTAAATACATCACACACACTACAAAATCACAACAAAAGTGTTATACATTTTTATTCCCCTAGCTACATTGGATTCAATCACTTCATATTTGAAGGAAAGATAATGTGAAAACTATCCATGTAAGATTTCCACTGATTCTCTCAACCTCGTCATTGTCGATGAGCCGCAAAAGCACAGCGGCCCAGGTGACAGCCCAAGCGCTCTTTCCTTCTTTGGATGTCCGAAGTGGTTTACATGTGTTCTGCTTTTCTCCCCCTTCATGATTGTGACACCTCATGAACTGTGTGCCTGTGAGGTCAAATGTTCACAAAACCAAATTTCAGTTCAAAAGACATTGAACTTGTTTTATTTATTTCTTTTTTCTTATCAAGTGAGAGGCAAGGAAGTAGAGAGACAAACCCCTGCATGTGTCCCAACTGGGATCCACCTGGCAACTCCCATCTGGGGCTGATGCTGTACCCATCTGGGGCCGCTGCTGTGCTGCTTGGCAACTAAGCTATATTTAGCACCTGAGATGAGGCCAGGAAGCCATTCTCAGCACCCAGGGCCAACTTGCTCCAATTGAACCATGGTTGCAGGAGGGGAAGAAAGAGAGAGGTGGGGTGGGTGGGTGAGGTGGTGGAGAAACAGCAGATTGTTGCTTCTGTGTGCCTTGACCAGGAATCGAAACTGGAACATCCACTGGGCTGATGCTCTACCACTGAGCCGACTAGCTAGGGACTGAACTTGATTTAGTAATCCATTGAATCATTCCATATAGTTATCTAAGATTAGAGTAGAGAATAGAGTATCTTTCCCATTCATGCCTTTTCTGACTTCATTTCTTCATTTCAGTTTTGAGGACAAGGTATTCCAGCATATTGCTTTTCTTTTTTTTATGGTGAACTTTCCTATCAACGTATTCTGCAATACATTACTGATTAATAGTGAATAAAGCGTAATAGACTGTGAGTGATGAAATGATCCTTAAGTTTCTCTTAGGCCAACCCTCATATTTTGTTAATAAGAAAACTGAATAAATGTGAATCACTCAGCATCATTAATAATAATGATAATAATAATAAATAATAATAAGTAGAATAGAAGAGTGAGAACTCTGGCTGAAATCTTCTTACCATTTTTATTATAGACAGTGATTATTATACCAGTTGTGGAAAATATTCAACATTATTGAAAACCATTATCGGAAAATTGAAATTTTAATTTAATTAATAAACAAGTCATGGAGTTTAGACTGTCACGAGTGTCCTAGCTAATCACACTGTTGGGGAGACACAGCTCATGGCTCATCTTCCAGTGCAGAACAATTCTGCCCATTGGGCACTGCCCGTGATGAATTAGGATGGTGCTTGGCAACGGTGAGAAGCATTGAAAGTGAGACTCAAAGCAGGAGAAGCTGCTTCTTATGGAAAGGACTTCAGATACAATAAGCCCACCCTCTAGGAACCTAGCATATTAGGAGGTCCTCCTTAGCAAAAGCAGCCTTTAAAAGTGGAGTTGCAGAGGGTGTGTGGTACCGTGAGAAAGCCTCGTATGGGTAGACCCACCATCTCTGCATACGAGAAGGGAGCAGACTCTTGCTAGAAGACAACCTAAGCTCTTGGGGCCCAAGCTGGAGTCAAGTGCAGGAACAATAGTTAAAACTCCAGAATTAATAGTTCTGAAATAAGATGTGGGCTTCCGTACGCAACCAGAGCTCAGGGCACAACAGTATTATTGGAGTCATGGAAGAGGATTCTAGAGGGACTACTCTAAGAGGCCACTGGCTGAGCTGTGTTTGTTAGGACTTTCATCACCAATTCCTCAATGAAGAGAAGACAGACCATGGAAAGAATCTATTGTGCATTTTTCATATTCATAGCGCATAGGTATGATATCAAAGGATATGATTATCATTGTAAAAGTGGGTTTAGCTGTTTTCAACTGATCCTTTTGTTGTTTCTATAACACACTCTCCTATTCTTTGTGGGTGAGATAGAGGTATTTGATGGAATCGGTATGTCTGTCTGAATATTTGAATCAGGATTCAATGCTCAGACTAGGCAAGGGCAGATTGCACCTGGTCCTACCCATCAGAATCACTGGCCCCTGTCCTCTATCCACAGGCTTTTTCGATGGCCCTTCTGTAGAGCTCTGGCTGGTGTTGATTATCCAGGGTCCACTGTTGTGATAATGTCATGTTTCAGCGGAATATCATGCACTGCCAACACGCGGAGAACCTCTGAGAAACCCCTCCGTGGGATCTCAGCAGAAGCTATCTGCAATAGTCCGGAAAAAAGAACTACCTTTTACATAACAAAGCATTATTTCCAAGATTTAATTTCCTCATTGCTTTTTTTGTTTTCTGTAAAAGACTGCTTGCTACAAAAGGTCAAGGTATCAGCAGAACATAGACAGATTTCTGCTGAATGACATAAACCTGTCAGAAGGCTGAGCTTTGATGTTCCATTAAGTGATCGATGTAGATTACTGACTTTTGGCTAAATGCTACTTCACCAGATAAGGTCAATACCTGTTAGTTCATTGGTGGAATAATTAATCAATCAATACAGGATGCTTGAAGTCAGGGAGAATTATTGCCAGGCCTGTCTCCGGCTTTGGTCACAGAAATTATTTCAGAACATCCTTGCAGTATTAACCCCCTCTGTGCAGGGCTTATTGTGACATGTATCCAGGGGAAGGGAAAGGGAAAAAAAAATTCCGGTGAGCAGCACTTGTAGCCTTGAGCTCCCCCGAAGGAAAAGCCTCTAACAAGCTGAGTGCACCATCATTAGTTCTTCCTTTCACGCTGCCGCACTCTGCTTGTAAAATAATTACGTGCAATTTTTCTGTTTTATGGTTGGACCACATGACTCTCTGTTCTCTCACACAGCTACTCACCCCTCCCCCAGGCTGCCTGGTGGCAGGACGGAGCGGCTCACCTTTAAACACCTCAGCCGGAGGCTTTTATGGTGGCTGGTTACAGTATTTCATAAGAGCTAAAAAATTGTCCATCTGGTTCCCAGAAAAAAAAATCCTCTGTCCCTGACTCCTTGCTATTTCCAAAGCAACCCAAATTCTTTTCCCCCTCAGAAATGCACCAGGCAAAGATTCTTTGTGTTCTGCAAAGTTGTACATGTGGCCATTTCTTTGAACTTGCGAGTTTGAGACAATTCATAATATTTCTTGGTTCTTGAGGACAATTAGTTATTTGTTCTAATTACTTGCTGGTTCTTATTCTGTATAATTTACACCTGACTATGAGTTATTTTGCAGAACTAAGAATAAGGCTTTTATTTATTTCAACAAATAGTTACTGTGTGTGTTTAGTATGAGGAGGCAGAGTGATGATCTTTGCTCTCCAGAAATTGAAACATGTTGCCAACACTTCGCTTTCCTCTGCCTCTCACCTTCCTGCTCCATGTTTCCCTCCGGCTGTTTAATCAGTGAGCTGGGTTGTAGAGAATTGTTATTGCAATGTGTCAGTCAGGAGAAACTAAACTGCATGCATCTTACTTTTTTTGGAAGTCAGTCAGTTAGCCAATAATTGGCAAACAGTATACAAGAATCTTAGTTTTTCAAGAATCTAGGGTGACACTATTGACAATTTTTGCTATGTCATATACAATATGATATAGCCTGGTGGTCTTTGTCAGCCATGCTGTCCCTTTGTGTGAAGTCACCCTTTGTTCATGTTAAGGAAACACACATACAAGAAGTAGAGGAAAGAAAGAACAGAAGAAATGTAAGTTAAGATGTCATTGCACCCCCTAAACAACCGTACCCAGCTGAGTGCTGCCTGGACAAGCTTTGAACACACACCCACGGCCATACCCACACACACCCAAGCAGCCACACCCATAGCAACCACAAGCAGAACCAAATGTGTTCACCCCAACCCAGATGAGGTGACAATGTCAGTGTCAGAGTTGAGGTAGGAGTGGCAATTGAGTTTCTCAGAGCCACCAGAATGTCAATGAGAGACGTGATCTCAGAACAGATATGGCCCGTGGTTGGGACAAGGCTGGGAACATGCAGTGCACAGGTGTACAAGCAGAGAGGTGTCCATGCCCTTCCCAGAGGGCAGGGCCATGGGCTCTCTCCCTGTGCCCAGCTCCTCTGGAAGGTTTGGAGTGCCCATTGCCACATCTGTCCAAGTGCTTTCTAATACATACGCTGGTGTGTGACTGTTGCAGGAATTGTGACCCCTAAGACGTGGTGCTCCCTCACACCTGAACACCCGTGTATTAGGTTGTGTTGCCCTAGAAGATGACCTTGAATCTTTGCTACTTCTGTCATTTGTAGGTGGGGTCTAGGTCCACCACCTCGATCAGGGCATTTTCTGTGTCAACTCAATAGTTCTGATGTGACTCTATGCAAGCTCTGGCCAGACCTTAGGGAAATGACAGTCCCCACCAGCTAATTCTTGGAGCTCTGCCTTTGGGTGCCCTACAGTGTCAGGTAAAAAGCCCAAATACCTGAGACCACCTGGCTGAAGAGGCCAAAAATGGGCACTTTGGTTGACCTTTCCAGCAGAGTGTAGCCTCTGGCTGTCCCTGCCAAGTCATTGAGCAGTCAAGAGGCACCATCTTTGGTTACAGACCAGCAATCCACCAGCTAACTACTATACCAACAGGTCCAATTCATGCAGAACACGGGAGACATCCACTGGCATGCTGCTGGTGTTCTTGGTCTACAGAACTGTGAACAAAATAAAGTGATTGTTATTGTGAGCCATATGATGTTTTGGGGTGACTTATTACATGTGATAGGTAACAAAGACAGGTGGTGACCAAAGGAAGCACTGGCAAGAGAATGGGGAAGGGACAGGAGAGAGAGGGAAGTCCTATGGAATCCATTACTGAGCAGATTCTGTGGGTAACCAAGCTTCTGTCCCCCCGGGGACCTCTGGAGGCCAAACAGCAGGCAGCTCCGAGTTAGGGGCAGTTGCTAGGCAAGGACTCACCAACCCCGCCTCTTCTGCTCCCAGGCTCACATGGGCCCCAGCCTAGAGAAAGCGAGTGGGCAGCAGGGAGGAGAGGGGAGCCCGTAAAGGTGAGCACTGAGAGGAGGCTGCAGCTCACAGAGGCCGCTTCAACAAGGTAGGGGTTTCAACAGCGTTTTTAGGGTAAGTATACCATGCTTGCATTTTGGGTCTGGGTTTTCTGCCAGTCGTAGAAGTGATTGTAGAAGTGCGTGTTCTGCTTTTGTTCCTCGCTCTTAGGGGTGCTATTACTCACAACCCAGCTCAAATAGCATCGTCTACCCCTACGTAGGTGCCTCCTGTGACCACTGCAGGCAGAACCAGGCCTCCCTGGACCTGTGTACTCCATGACACTGTGATGCATGGCTACCACATTTGTCATTACAATGTGTCTTATTCCATTGTACAAGAGTTCAGTGGCTGCCTTCCCATCTGCTGGCCCCCTCCACTCCAGCCAAGCTCCAGCAAGAGAGTAGACTGTCCAAGTCTTGGAGATCTTCTCAATGTGCCATACTGGGACTTATTCCAAGGCTGGGGAGGTGACTCACAGAAGATGCTCCAGACTTGTTTATTGCATTATTGAAAATAACTGTTTCAGGGGTCTGATGCCTTTTCAAAATCCATTCTTTCCTATTAAGAGGAAGGCAGCAGATCTTGTACATTCTAATTTAAACATGTTTAATAAAACCCACTGCACTGAATGGACTGTATTTATCTGACAGATATATTTAGGGAACCAGATGCACAGTTAGCAACAACATGAAGAACAAATCGTCTCCAAAGTTCTTGGTGGTCTGCCAGTTCTCATGAGGTCTTTGGTGAAATAATAATGACCAGGACATTGCAGGGTAGCTTAAGGCCAAGGAAAATGTGCTTGAAAGTTATTTTGGTACACCTTTAAATAATTTTAAATTATTGCCCCAAGTAATAAATGCAGCAAGCAAGTGCTATTTGAAAGACCATTAATGTACTCACCCAGAGTTTTCAAATTCCCATATAAAAAAATGAGAAAATATTTCTATAGTGTCAACATATTGGTAGTCATTTTTCACTTCTGGTATATAACAAGAGCCATTTTGATTGGGCCATTTCTGTTACAAAATAAATAAATAAATAAATAAATAAATAAATAAATAAATAAATAAAGTTATAGAAGCCAAGAATAAGGCTGTAGCTCTTCACAAATCTGAGGTCAGGATACCACAAAAACCTTGGTGCAAGCAGCTGTATAACACTAAAGTTTCCAACATGAGGCCAACTGAAAACAGTGTCAAGTTTTTGTTTGTTTTTTGTCCTATTATTAATGTACCCACTTTTTTTTAAAATTCAGTGAGAGGAAGGGAGGCAGAGACAGACTCCCACATGCACCCTGACCTGGATCCACCCAGCAAGCCTGCTAGGGGGTTATGCTCTGCCCATCTGGGGCATTGCTCCATTGCTCAGCAACCGTGGCCAACTCACTCCAATGGAGCCATGGCTGCAGGAGGGGAAGAGAGAAAGAGAAAGAGAGAAAAGTGAGAGAGGGAGGGGTGGAGAAGCAGATGGCCGCTTCTCCTGACCAAGAATTGAACCCGGTACATCCACATGCTGGGCCAGTACTCTTAACACTGAGCCAACCAGCCAGGGCCTTAATGTACCCACTTTTAAAATGGAATATGAAAAAAAAAGGAAACATAACTTTTCCTTATCATTCTATTCACTTATCAACCTGAGATACAAAGTCTTAATAGTTATTGTCCACGCCTTGTCCTGGCTATGCTCCCCACCCTGGATTCTTCTCTACACGCATTAAATTAAAGTAGAAACTCAGCTCCAAGTATATATTAACTTGTGTTTGAAATAATAAAACTCTGTAAATGTAAATGCAAATATTTAGGGAGGTATTATTTCTTCAATCAAATCATAGACCTTCTTATGTTTTTATGAACATCCAGAGTGGATATCCCTTTTAGAATAAAAAAATAATATTATAGAATATATATAAACTCACATAGTGTCTCTAGACGTGAGATTTATTGCCTTCATATTCAGATCATCATTCACCAATTTTCTTAAGACATTTCAGAAATGAAATCATATCCTATTTGCTTTCAATTAAAACAAAAAGAAAACAATTAGCTGTGACTGTGAGTGAGGAGGAAAAGCCCATTTCTAAATAGTATCGAACACATGAGGTCACAACCCCCATACAGAAGGAAACAGCCCCAGGAACGTGGCCACCCTGGGATTGGATCCTGTCGCCCCAGGGATTCGCGAGAGAGCACCTCACCACAGCACCACTCTGTTATAATATTGTGGTGGGAAATCGACTACCTTTTTTCTTCCCAAGACTGTCAGAGTGCTTAAACCTTTAAACAGAGTGACAGTTTTAACCCCCTGAAGGAAACTAGATGGATAGGAAAAGAGCTGATGGCCAGGGACCACTTCCTGCATCCATGGCCTTTGAGTCTCACCTTCCAATCATGCTAACCCCTCGAGCCTTAGTGGGGATGAACCCAGCCTACCCCCCACACTGGGATGAAGTCACAGGCATTTGGAAACCCTGTGCAGGATGTTATAGGTGTATGTTTGGTTTTCACTCTGCCATCGACATTACAGGGTTGAACTTGGAATTTTCCCAGATCAAAAACCTGTGATACTATTCAAGATGACAGATGCCACCCTTATTCAGCCTTCTCTTGTTTATGAAAATGATACTTCATCCTTTATAAGAAATATTTTAGAAAACAAAACAGACTGACCATTGTTGACTCTGTTAAATAGTGACATAAAAATAATATGAAGTGCTTTGAATGACACACTGTAGAGAATTAAAAGATATATTTAAAATTTTGAAAAATCTTATTTTTGAAATAAAGTTATGTTTTAGAATTTGCAGAGAATTAATTCACTATTTTGAAATTGGTGTAGCTTGGCCAAGGATACATCACAATACTGGAAATGACTCGGTGGCCTCATCCAGGCCTGAGGGGAATTTATGTATCTGAAATTCAGTCATGCAAATCATTTTGCACAATTGGCTGTCACACCAGAAGGAGAGCTAGATTGTGCTGAAGTCTTAAGCAAACCCTCAAATCTAAATGGCTTAACAGGACAGAAGGTCGTGTCTTACTTTCATGCGAAGTCTGCTTTCTGGCCTGTGACTGCCCAGAACAACTCCTTATTCATGCTGAGGGCAACTCCCGCTCTATGGCTCACCCTGCTTGAGGCCCCTCCCCCATGCACACAGATTTAGTGGACTCCCTGCCCAAGACTGACACTGTAGGGCAGTGTAGGAAAAGTGGTATTTTCAAGAAATGGTGTTTGACCAATTGAATATCTAGATTAAATAAACAAATCTTGACCTTAAACAATTGCAGAAGGAGAGAGATGAGAAGCATCAATCATTATTTTTTCATTGCGACATCTTAGTTGTCCATTGATTGCTTTCTTATCTGTGCTTTGACCGTGGGCCTTCAGCAGACCGAATAACCTCTTGCTCAAGCCAGTGACCTTGGGTCCAAGCCGGTGAGCCTTTCTCAAATCAGATGAGCCCGCACTCAAAGCTGGTGACCTCAGGGTCTCGAACCTGGGTCCTCCGCATCCCAGTCCAATGCTCTATCCACTGTGCCACTGCCTGGTCAGGCTAAAAAATATCTCTAGGAGAAAATAATATCTTTATAATCTGGGTGATGGACAAATATTTATTAAGACTTAAAGAGTGCTGACAGTAAAGGAAGTTTTGAAAAGTTAGACTATCATAAAGTTAATAATTTATTAATAAATAATCTATTATCATAAAACAATAACTTATTACTGAGTAAAACAGCAATCTATCAAGTTGAAAGTATAGACGAAGCATATATTTCATGAAGAATCATATCCACAAAATACGAAGCACTCCTAAAACTCAATAGGAACTAGACCACAGAAAAAAGCAGAAAATAACATGAGCAGAGGACTTGAACAGGTCTTTACAAAAGAGGCTAACCAAATGGCCCAGTAACATTCTAAAACAGTGTGCAGCGCCATGAATCCCCTGGAAGATGCAAATGTGAATCCCGGTTGGAATGCCACTCTCTACCAGGTTGCCTGGCATGGAAATGATCCATTACAAGTATTGTTGAGGCTCTGAAGTTAGTGGAACATTCATAAACTATTGGAATTGTAAATTGATATGATTACTTTGGAAGAGCGTTTGGCTCTATTTAATAAAACCGAGCAGGTGTGGACTTCATGATCGAGGAAATCTACATATAAATAAAATACCACATTCATTAAAAGAGAAAAGAATGTTCATAGCCTTATAATTCACAAGGACCCCAAACTTGAAACAACCCAAATTTCTGCCTGCAGTAAAATGTATAAATAAATTATGGTGTGTCCATTTAATGAAATACTATCCATACGGAATTATGAATGAATAAATGACAAGTATGTATGAGCCCGTGATGAATCTCTAAAGCAAGAAGTTAAAAAGGTCAGATACATATTCTATACAATTTCACTCACGTAAAGTTTAAAACAAGGTACAACCATCTAGGGGGGTGTGACAAGTCAGAACCGTGTTCACTCGTACAGCGAGTGAAAGGAAACGTGAGCTCCGCTTCTGGGGCTGGGGACAATCCAGTTTGTGTCCCTGGTGCCGATCATGTGAGTGAGCATGCTCACTTTGTAAAACTCCACCAAACTATATGTATGAGTTTTGCATCTTTTATGTGCATGTTACACTTAATTTAAAAAAATGACTTAAAATATATTTTAAAAATATCTAAATGCTCCTAAACACTACACCTTCCAAACTGGGCTCCATGATTTGTCCTTCCGTGTCTAGGACCTGACACAGTGTCTGGTACATGCAAGGTTCTCAATAAATATATTTTTAATTTAAAATAAAAGCATCATTTATTGCTCAGTTGGCACCATTGCATAAATTCAAGTCAGATACAAGAGTAAGTCTTCAACCTATGATAAATAAATAGGTCTGCCCACCTCATAATTTTATGGAATTGGAAACTGTTATTGAATTCCCCATTTTCAGTGATTCTGAATCAAAAGGGTCCTCTACTAGTCTCTAGAGGGATAAATAAACCAAAGTCTAGCATTAATGTAGTAAGTAAGCTTGAGGCACACACAGTTTACACTCAATCAAAAAAAACTGATTGATACTATTGGATGATTAGGACACTTTTCTCTCAGACAATAATAACTTTATGAAGATATATACTATGCTATAAGGAAGTCAGTTAGGACATAAAGATATCAAAGGCCACATTAGTGTTCCAGGAAACGTTTATCTGCAATTATGTTAGATGTATCTCACATTAAGTAACTAAGAATTATTAATGACTGCTGTTTTCCATACCAACACTTATTAGTGGGTTATTGGTCACCATTCATAGTTCTTATTAAAATTAATGAATGATTAATTAACCAACAATAAGTGACAGAGGCTAATTGATTGGTATTTGATAATGACTATAATTTTTCCTCAGACAAAAATGAAACTTTTTCTGGAGAGATGACTTACAAAAAGTAATTTATATTATATATTCCAAATCTCAAAGATTGTTTGACTTTCCAGTACAAATCTATTAGCAGCTGCATTAAATAAATTTCATATTAAGGGGCTAAGTTAGTATTTTGTTGTTGCTTTTTACAAGTCACTTATTTGCCAGGGATAGGTGTCATTTGTTTAGTTATAAAAGGAAGTTACTTCTAAGTAGGTACTACCAATAAGTTCCTTAGAGCACACTGAAGCTCAGGTGATTTGTGTATAATAAGGTTGCACTGAAGGTGGTTTTCAAGGCAGAGCTGATGATAACTCTTGTGAGAACCCATATAAGCTACCAGGATATTAGGTGGCAAGTGAGTGCCCCCAAAGCTGTATAGTCTTACTCCTAACACTTTGGCCATCATTAATGGTGTGAACGGAGCAGCATTTTCTATCTCTAAGGAACTGGGGCTAGTGGACTCTTGCTCCTAATCTGAAGCTCTGATTTCAAGAATCTCTGTGGAGAAAGTCATGCTCAGTGGTCTTTAACGTGCATGCAACACCCCGTCCATCATTGAGGCAGTGGGCATGGCCATCTACGACCTTCCCTAGTCACCATGTCATTCAAGAAACCCTCTTAGCCACTAGAGGGAAGACGAAAGAGTGCTTCAAGGACATAGGTTGTCTGCAGTCATCTGTTATCCAGGCAACTGAGTGCCCAGAAAGTCAGAGAGCAGACCTCCCAGGTCATAGCAGGATGGGTGAATTGACTACTTTTAAATGTTAAAATTGGTCCTTTGCTGAAAACCTTAGAAACAGGTGGGCCAGACTTTTTTGGAGATGGGTTTTGAGATTAGCAAGACATGGTCTAAAATCTTAGCTTTTCCACTTACTCTCTCTTCATCTTGGGAGATTTGCTTAATCTTCCTGAGCATTAATTTCCTCACTTGTTAAATAGAATTAATAGAAGATATGCCACTTGTTTATATGTTAATTTTTACAATGAACTTAAGTTTATTAAAGATTCATTATGCCTTGAGCTCTCCTGGGTAGTGGCTGTTATTGGGATGAATCAAATGAACATTTAGTCTACTCTCTGGCATACAGTAATCGCTCAACAAATAGTAGTGGCTGCTTCTGTTGTTCTTTTGTTTGTTTGTTTGTTTTTGGTTCCTGTAATTATTTCCAAAGGCTGAAACATGAGAAGGTCATGGAGGTTTCTTCATCTTGGCAAATCCTTTGACTTGAGAAAATCTAGTTCAGGGGACCCTGGTCTGGGCAGCACCCTCCTGACCTTATGTCTAGATAAACCTGTCAGCAGAAAATGGCGGACTTCTGATTAGAATTGTGGGTTGCATCTCATACCTCAGCTTCCCTGGGCCCCATCACTGCGACCTTGCTTGTGACAGAGTGTGTGTCCACGTGTCACCCAAACACTTAGTTCCCATCACAGACTTGATCATGCATCAGCAGGTAATGTTCCAGAATTATTAAGAACAACACATTCAATCCTGGCAATGAATGGTTGAGGAGTTGGCGGGCAATGACCTTACTTTTTTTTTTGCACAACCAGAATAACCCCCGCCCCTCACCCCGGGCCCCAGAAATTCCTTCTGTTACTTTACCTACATGCCCCGCAACACTCTGAGGTTGCTGTAAGGATCGAATTTTGTTTCAGGTAATAGAATGCTCTAGCAACAGTAGCTTAAACAATAATGGGATTTAATTATTGGAAGTAACAAGAGGTCTGGTGGCAAGAAGATGAGTTTAACAGCTTGGGGATGTTAGTGTGATCTAGGTCCTCTCTGTCTCCCCTCTCCTCTTTCCTACTCAGTGGGCCAGCATCGCAGTGAGGTCACCAGGGTGGCCATAACCCTACACTTTATACTTTCCTACAGCAGTATCCTAAGTAGGAAACTGAGTGAGGTAAGCATGGGATACAGGAATGTATTCTTCATGACATCTGTCATCCTGCACACTCAGCCAACGTTCTCTTAGTTTCCCCTCAAATTTCTGAAATTCTCACACTTCTCTAGATTGACTTCAATTGGGTCACACACATATCCCTGCACACAGAGGGAACTATACAAGGGGGAATGAGACCGCTAACCATGATACATCCTGGGGCTGATGACTTCATCACACAAACTGAACCGGGGTTCTCTTAGCAAAGCTGAAGGGGATGATGCTGTCTTCTCAGCAGCCGAGGGAGGGCACCTGCCGGCCAGATGCTGGTGGTGAGCCGTGGGCCGGACACAATGTGTTCTGTACGGCGAGGCTGCCCCTCCACATCCGAGCGTCAAGCAGCATAAAGAGTGCTCCCAATCGGCTAGAGTTCTTGACCATTTTTCTGAACCCTGGGCACCACTGGCCCACCCACGCTGGGACAATATGGTAGACTCCATAAGCTCATTTCGTCTTTACTCCTTTTCTTTCTACAGCTGCTGCCTCCCAACCATACAAGCTCTGTTTTACATATCATTCTTCCCACCAAAAACCTTCCCTTCCATCATGAAGTCCTGCAATCAATCCTCTGCCCCAGGATGGGAAGGGAGGTTCCCACCAGAAAGGCGCTCATGGTTGGCAGCCTTGGGTGTGCATTGGTGTGAGAGTCGGGGTAGATGACTGTCATCCCCCTACCAGTCACATATTTCCTCTGGCTAGGTCCTGGTATTTCCTGTGGCCCCATGCACACGAGCCGGTACAAGATAGCCTTCTCCCACCTGATTCCCAACTGGCTTTCTGGTCACTCTCTCTGCACATCTTTCCCCCACACCCGCCATTGAACAAAGAATAGCAACAGATGAAGCCCTTCTGAGCCAAGTCAGAGCTGGGCTTTTTATGTCAACCTTTGAAAGATGGACATGTTGCAAGTTTGACTTGCCAATGACAATAAGAATTGATTGCAAGCAGTGACCAATAACTTGGGAGGGGGAGACTAAGTAGCCACAGGTTTGGGGCAACCCAGAATGCTGATCACTACAGACTTTGCAGTTCTGTGGGAAGAAGCAACATCAGCAGATTTTTTTTTTAATGGAATAACTTTCTCTGTGTCTCCTGCCAGCTATATTTTAGCTTTCATCCTTAGTTTACAAGTTATGAAGCAGTGGAAACTGCTTTGCTGTTGCTCTAAGAATCTGAAATCACTTCATAAACATGACACGAGATGCTTGCATACACCCATGTATCTTTGTCAGAGCTTCTAGCCACTGCAGTCATTGTTCCTGCCTTAAATTATTCACCACAACCGTATCTTCACTGCTGTGTGTGTTTGTAGCTCAGAGTAGCCCAAATAATTGTCAGCACTTTAACTTTGATTTTTAAGTACCCAGTCCTCCTTTGGCGACAAGCATCGATAAATATTGGTCCTATAAAAAGATAATAGAAATGGGCCAATTATAAAGTTTAGCGTGGCTGCTGGCGGGCCACCCCTGAAATGGCTAACCTCCCCGATGGTAGTGTGATTGACGTCTTAGACCCTCTACGGTACAGTTTTGATCCTGAATATAAAGCTCCATCCATATCATTTCCTCTACTGCCTTCCACTGAATGATCTGTTTCTCCAGCCCAGTGAATCAAATCATGGGGACAGCAGCAACAACATCAGCAACAAGGAACTAAATTAAATTTTAAATAAAGGGACACTCACACACATGGGCATAACATAACAGAACTCAGTAAAAGCACACTGAGATTTTTCTTATGCTCTTTTGTCAATTTTTATTTGTTTAACAATTGTACAGGCCCTGGACACTTGGCTTAGCAGTAAAGCATCTGCCCAGCATGTGGAAGTCCTGAGTTCAATGCCCAGTCAGGGCACACAGAAGCACTCATCTGCTTCTTCACTCCTCCACCCACTCCCTTCCCCTCCTCTCCCACAGCCACAGTTTCAATGGTTTGAGCAAAGTTGGCCCCAGGTGCTGAGGATGGCTTCATTGTCTAGCCTCAGGCATTAAAATAGCTTGGTTGCTGAGCAACGGAGCTGCGGCCTAGCAGGGCAGAGCATCGCCTGGTAGGGGCTTGCCTAGTGGATCCTGGTTGGGGTACATGCAGGAGTCTGTCTCTGCATCTCTGCTTCTCACTTAATAAAACAAACAAACAAAAAACAAACAATTATATAGTATGTCCCCAAATCACCAAATGTAGTCTGCAGGATCCTACAAGACTGGATGGTCACTCATTGCTAGCAGTGAATTCAAATAAAATCAACAACCACAAAAAAGGAATAAATAAGAGTGTGGTGAACTCTGTACAATTTGTTATGTTCCTATTGCAGGATTTTTGTACACTGGTTTTTAATGTGGTATGAATTGTCTACTGCCACAGGAGAATTGCCAGGGCTTCAGTAGAAAGCAACATATATTCATAGCTAAAGGTGTTTATTTAATAAACTAATTTGGAATTTTCATTAGATTCTGACTTCTGTGGGAGCAAATGTATGCAGTGAGGTCATTCTGTCTAGACAAAGTATATTTAATTTGCTTACTCAAAACCAAACAAATTAGTTATCTATAGATCTAGGCCAACTCCACAATATTCAATATGGTGAGTTGCACCTGGATATTTTGACTCCTACAGCAAGATCACATCATTTAGCATCATTTAGACTTCTTTTCCTTGATGATCAGCCCAAAGGTTATCCAGAAATTTTACTTCCAGAAATGCAGTCTTTGTCTGAGTGGATAATTTTTGTCCATCTGTGTTGAGCGATCTTGTCACTTTTGAATAATAGTAACTGAATTAAAACTTACACAATTTTAAAATAAAATAAAGGTTGGGTGGTACTGCAGATATAGACAATTATTCATATTAATTCAATATACAAGTATTTTGATTAAAGCATCTAAATATCATGGAATCTGAGTAGAGTGGCAAAAAATACCTAAACAGAAATGAAGACAGTGGATAATAAGATCTGTACATTGCATAGCTCTTTTATAGATTCTACTATATTTACATAAAATTATACCCTGAACTATGCTAATGCCTGCTAACATCTGACATTGCTTATCCTAACTTTTGATGGGTGATAGCCAAGAGTTTTGAAAGTTTCTCTTTATGTGGAATAATTACAAGAAGGCTTTCATCCACACGTGAAGCTACTGTAAATAGTTTTTCCTCCACTGTGGACAATTGTAATGTTACAAATAAGATTTTCTAAAACTCCCCTTTGCATGTGCTCTAAAAGCAAGTTTGTTTTAGATGCTCAAACCAGCTGTGGTTCTTTTTTTTTTAATTTAATTAATTTTAATGGGGTGACATTGATAAATCAGGGTATATATGTTCAGAGAAAACATCTCTAGGTTATTTTGACATTTGATTATACTGCATTACAATCACCCAAAGTCTAATTTGTCTTCCGTCACCCTTCTAAGTGGTTTTCTTTGTGCTCCTCCCCTCCCCCAATCCCCCCTCTCTCTCCTCCCCCCACCCCCCGTAACCACTACACTCTTGGCCATGTCTCTGAGTCTCATTTTTATGTCCCACCTATGTATGGAATCATATAATTCTTAGTTTTTTCTGATTTACTTATTTCGCTCAGTATAATGTTATCAGTTCCATCCATGTTGTTGTAAATGATCCAATGTCATCTTTTCTTATGGCTGAGTAGTATTCCACAGTGTATATGTACCAAAGCTTTTTAATCCACTAGTCTACTGATGTACACTTGCCCTGTTTCCAAATCTTCCCTATTGTGAACAATGCTGCCATAAACATGGGGGTGCATTTCTTCTTTTAAAACAGTGCTATGGTGTTCTTGAGATATATTCCTAAAAGTGAGATAGCTGGGTCAAAAGGCAGATCCATTTTTAATTTTTTGAGGAATCTCCATCCTGTTTTCTACAGTGACTGCACCATTCTGCATTCCCACCAGCAGTGCAGAAGGGTTCCCTTTCCTCCACATCCTTGCCAGCACTTATTCTGTGTTGTTTTGTTGATGAGCACCATTTTGACTGGTGTGAGGTGATATCTCATTGTGGTTTTAATTTGCATTTCTCTAATGATTAGTGATGTTGAGCATTTTTTCATCTGCCTATTGGCCATCTGTATGTCCTCTTTGGAGAAGTGTCTATTCATTTCTTTTGCCCATTTTTTGATTGGATTGTTTGTCTCCCTGGTGTTGAGTTTTTAAGTTCTATATAAATTTTGGTTATTAACCCCTTATCAGACGTATTGTCAAATATGTTCTCCTATTGTGTAGTTTGTCTTTTTATTCTGTTCTTATTGTCTTTAGCTGCACAAAAGCTTTTTAGTTTGATATAGTCCCATTTGTTTATCCTGTCTTTTATTTCACTTGCCCTTGGAGATAAATCGGCAAATATATTGCTGCGAGAGATGTCAGAGAGCTTACTGACTATGTTTTCTTCTAAGATGCTTATGGTTTTACAGCTTACATTTATGTCTTTTATCCATTTTGGGTTTATTTTTGTGAATGGTGCAAGTTGGTGGTCTAGTTTCATTTTTTTTGCAGGTAGCTGTTCAATTTTCCCAACACCATTTGTTGAAGAGGCTGTCTTTACTCCATTGTATGTTTTTAACTCCTTTGTCAAATATCTGTTGTCCATAAGCTGTGGGTTTATTTGTGGGTTCTCTGTACTGTTCCATTGATCTCTATGCCTGTTCTTATTCCAGTACCAGGCTCTTTTTTAGTGCAATGGTCTTGTAGTATAACTTGATACCCGGAAGTGTGATACCTCCCACTTTATTCTTCCTTTTCAAGATTGCTGAGGCTATTCATGTTCTTTTTTGGTTCCATATATATTTTTGGAATATGTGTTCTATATCTTTGAAGTATATCATTGGTATTTTAATTGGTATTGCATTGAATTTATAAATTGCTTTGGGTAATATAGACATTTTAATGATGTTTATTCTTCCTAACCATGAGCTTGGTATATGATTCCACTTGTTTGTATCTTCCCTGATTTATTTTATCAATGTTTTATAATTTTCTGAGTACAAGTCTTTAATCTCCCTGGTTAAATTGATTCCTAGGTAGTTGATTTTTTTGGTTGCAATGGTGAAGGGAATTGCTTCCTTAATTTCTCTTTCTGACAGTTCATTGTTAGTGTATAAAAATGCCTCTGATTTCTGAGTATTAATTGTATACCTTGCCACCTTGATGAATTCATTTATCAGATCCAATAGTTTTTTGACTGAGGCTTTAGGGTTTTCTATATACAATATCATATCATCTGCAAATATTGATAGTTTTACTTCTTCTTTTCCAATTTGGATGCCTTTTATTTCTTTTTCTTGTCTGATTGCTGTTGCTAGGACTTCCAGAACTATGTTGAATAAGAGTGGTGAAAGGGGGCACCCCTGCCTTGTTCCTGATCTTAAGGGGATTGCTTTTAATTTTTGCCCATTGAGTGTGATGTTGGCTGTGGGTTTGTCATAGATGGCCTTTATCATGTTGAGGTATGTTCCTTGTATTCCCACTTTGCTGAGAGTTTTGATCATGAATGGGTGCTGGATTTTATCAAATGCTTTTTCTGCATCTATTGAAATTATCATGTGGTTTTCTCCTTCCTTTTGTTTATGTGATGAATCACATTGATTGATTTGTGAATATTGTATCAGCCTTGCCTACCAAGAATAGATACCACTTGATCATGGTGTATGATTTTTTTTATATATTGCTGGATCCGGTTTGCTAATATATTGTTGAGTATTTTAGCATCTAAATTCATCAGGAATATTGGTCTATAGTTTTCTTTCTTTGTGTTGTCTTTGCCTGGTTTTGGAATCAGAATTATGCCCACCTCATAAAAGGAGCTTGGAAGTTTTCCTTCCTCTTAAATTTTTTGAAATAGCTTGAAAAGGATAAAAGTTAGTTCTTCTTTGAATGGTTGGTAGAATTCCCTTGTAAAGCCATTCAGGCCCAGGACTTTTCTTTTTTGGGAGTTTTTTGATAACTGTTTCGATCTCATTTGTTGTAATTGTTCTGTTTAGATTTTCTGATTCTTCTAGATTAGTTTTTGGAAGATTATATGTTTCAAGGAATTTGTCCATTTCATCTAGGTTGTCCAGTTTTTTGACATACAGTTCTACATAGTATTTTATTACAATATTTTGTATTTCTGTTGTGTCAGTTGTTATTTCTCCACTCTTATTTCTAATTTTATTTATTTGAGTCCTATTTCTTTTTTTTCTTGGTGAGTCTGGTTAAAGGTTCATCGATCTTGTTTACCTTTTCAAAGAACCAGCTCCTGGTTTCATTGATCCTCTGTATTGTTTCTTTAACCTCTATGTCATTTATTTCCTCTCCGATCTTTATTATTTCCTTCCTTCTACTACCTATGGGCTTTACTTGCTATTCTTTTTCTAGTTCTTTTAGATGCAGGGTCAAGTTGTTTCTTTTAGCTTTTTTAGCTTCTTAAGGTATGCCTGTAATGCTATGAACTTCCCTCTCAGGACTGCTTTTGCTATGTTCCATAAATTTTGAGTTGATGTATGCTCATTATTGTTCATTTCTAGGAATTTTTTAATTTCATCTTTGATCTCATTGTTAACCCATTTGTTATTTAATAACATGCTATTTAGTTTCCAAGTGTTAGTATTTTTCAGTTTTTATGTTGTGGTAGATTACTAGTTCCATGCCATTGTGATCAGAAAAAGTGCTCAATATGATTTCAATCTTCTTATATTTGTTGAGGCTGCTTTTGTGCCCTAATATGTGGTCTGTCCTAGAGAATGTACCATGAGCACTTGAAAAGAATGTATATTCTGCTGCTATGGGGTGAAAGGTTCTGAAGATATCTATTAAATCAAGTTGATCTAGTGAGTCCTTTAAGTCTGCTGTTTCTTTGTTAATTTTCTTTCTTGAGAATCTATCTAGTGATGTTAGTGGGGTATTGAAATCCCCTACTATTATAGTATTGCTGTTGATCTCACCCTTTAAATCCATCAAAGTCTGTTTTATATATTTAGGTACTCCTATATTAGTTGCGTAGATATTTATAATGGTTATATCTTCCTGTTGGATTGCTTCTTTTATCATAGTGTAATGACCTTCTTTCTCTCTTACTATAGCCTTTGTTTTAAAGTCCATTTTGTCTGATATAAGTATTGCTACCCCAGCTTTTTTTTTCATTTCCATTTGCAAGAAATAGTTTTATTCCATCCTTTTATATTTAGTCTATGTGCATCTTTTGTTTTAAATTGTGTCTCTTGTAGACAGACAGCATATGTATTGGTCCTGTTTTCTTATCCACGCAGCTATCCTATGTCTTTTGATCAGATCTTTTAATCCATTTACATTTAAGGTTATTATTGATATGTAGTTGTTTATTGCTATTTTATTCTTTAAAACTGTATTTCTCCTTTTCTATATTCTTTTTCTCCTTTGATCTGTTTACAACAGGCCCCTTAGCATTTTTTGCAGCATTGATTTGGTTGTAGTGAATTCCTTGATTTATTTATTTATTTATTGTCTGGAAAGGTTTTTATTTCTCCTTCAGTTTTAAATGATAGCCTTGCTGGATAAAGTAGTTTTGGTTGTAGGCTCTTGTTCTGCATTACTTTGAATATTTCTTGCCATTCTCTTCTGGCCTCAAGTGTTTCTGTTGAGAAGTTGGAAGTCATCCTTATGGAGGCTCCTTTGTATGTGATAGACTTTTTTTCTCTAGCAGCTTTTAATATTTTTCTTTATCACTTAGCTTTTTTATTTTAATTATGATGTGTCTTGGTGTAGATTTCCTTAGGGTTTCTCTTTAATGGAGTTCTCTGTGCTTCTTGTACTTGTGAGACATTTTCCTGCCTTAATTTAGGGAAATTTTCAGCTATGATATGTTTGAACAGTCTCTATCCCTTGTTCTTTCTCTTCCTCTTCAGGAACCCCTATGATGTGGACGTTATTTCTCTTCATGGAGTCACAGAGCTCTCTTAGAGTTTCCTCAGACTTTTTGAGTCTCTTTTCTTTTTTCTGCTCTGCTTCTGTACCTTCATTTATCTTGTCCTCTAACTCGCTGATTCAATTCTCAGCTTCATCCATCCTGCTTTTAATTCCTTCCATTTTGTTCTTTATTTCTGATATTGTATTTGTCATTTTTGACTGATTCTTTTTTATTATTTCAATGTCCTTTTTTATATTTGCTATCTCTTTATTTAGGTGTTTGTAATGACCACCTATTGTTGTTCTAAGATCTTTGAGCATCCTAACAATCATTATTTTAAACTCTGCATCTGGTAATTTGGTTATATCTGACTCATTCTGGTCCTTTTTCTGGGGATTTCTCTTGATTCATTTGTCTTGCTTTTCTCTGCTTTCCCATTTTTTCTGTGTAAAAGAAGGTTTTGGCCACTGGAGTCCACTGGGTGTGAACCCTGTGTTTCCTATGTGTGGTCTGTCTGAAGGCCCACTACCCCCTCTGCTGCTGCTGCCTAGGGCATTTGGGTATGGGGGTTGCTGGTGCCAGTCCACTGGGGGCTGTTGTGGTTTCTGTCTCTCCTTCACTGGAGGGGCTGTGATCAGATGCTCAGGTGTACAAGTCTCAGTGGCCTCAGCCTTTGCCCTGCCCCCATGGGTGGTGTTATGCACAGCGCCTGGCTGCAAGCCATGTCCGTGAGGGCAGGGGTGAGCACCTTTGCTCAGCTTTGGGTCTCTGCCTGATTCTGGGCTTTCGCCCCATCCCTGTGAGAGGAGCCTGCTTGCGGGATGGCTGTAAGCCTTGGCTCCATGGCCTGGGAGGGTCTGCATGCTCTTGCTCAGTTGTGAGACTCTACCTGTTCTGGGCTTTTGCTCCATTCCTGCGAGAGGAGACTACTTGTGAGTCAGGCCACAAGCCTCGGTACCTGTGGGCTGGGCGAGGCTGCGCTCCTTTCGCCCTTGCTCAAGGTCAGGTCTCCACCTCTTTGGGGCTCCTGCCCTTCCCCCAAAGGCTGGATTGCAGGAGGCTTGCAGCTGGGCTTGACCACTTTTGTGTGTCCCCTCTGCCCTAGCCTGGCAAGACTGAGCTCATACCTGGGCCTCAGTTGTGACCAGCCAGCTTCCTCCCTTGCTGATGGAACCGCCCTCAGGCAAGCCCTCAGCCATGTGGGTGGGGGCACTGCAGTTCAGACCCTAACACTCAATACTGTAGTCCCAAAAGCTCCCTCCTTCTAAGCGGCTCTGCTCTAAGTACTGTGATTGAGCTTGTTTGGCTGGTGTCCTGCTTCCCTTTGCTGGTATTGCTGTTTCCAGGGGGAAATATTCACTTCAGTGTTGGGGAGCCAACACTGGGATTAATCCCTGAGCTTCCCCAACTCAGGGATTAGGGTGGCTGTCCCTCAAAGTGTTTCTCCCTGTGCCTCCTAGATTACACTCTCTTCCTGCTGCTCTGGTCCTTCCTGTTCCCCAGAGCCCCAGGTGAGTGGTTGTGAGAGAGGTTTTCTGTGCGGTCCCTTTAAGAAGTAACCTAGGTCTGAGAAATAAGTCTCTTTCTCACAAACAGTATCCTGACTTGTTTCCAGCTAAATATTGTTCTCTTCTAGGTTCTGGGGCTGCAGGCTGGGGCTTTGTTTCTGGGGCTCAGTACCCTCCCCTCTCTGCTAAACTCACTTCCCTCCACACAAGTCTCTCCAGGCTGCCATTTGCTCTGGGGAGCTGGGCAGCCCTCTCTGCATTTCTGCTTTTCCTATCAGTCTCAGTATGGTTTCTTCAGTGTTCTTGGTTGAAGCCTTCTCTTAGTTTAGTCCAAAGTTGGTTTTTCCAGATGATGATTCTTAAAATTAAGTTGTAATCCACTTTGGTGCTGGGAGGTGGAAGTTGGTACGTCCGCCTACTCCATCGCCATCTTGTCCTCTCAGTTCTTATTTACCATGAGGATTTTGGCCACATTTGGGACTGATGTCCTTCATTGTTTTGTTTGCTGCTGTTCTGAGTCCCGCTTGTTGGCATGCTGACATGTTAGGTTCTTTTAAATTCAGACTATGTGCATTCATTCATTTTATCACGTTGTCAAGATTCATTCCTCCAAAGGGGCACATGCCGCTGAGGAACAGGCGGATTTCAATGTCTGTGGGACTCTCAATCTCAACTTGTACTTGGTGATTTTGATCATCTCTCAGAAACATATGCATTTACTTAGTGGTTGGTTTTGTTGTGTTCTGTTGGGGGTCAGCTGTAACATATAGTTATTCTCATCCAAGTTTCATATTTGGGATTGGACTGTTTTGTTGATAGTTTTTCTGGTAGGAGAAGACAGGTGTAGTGAGGGACAGGATCAGATTAAGTATTGTCTGAAATTACCTACTTTGAAAAAATCTCTACAGGCCACCAAACCTGTATGCACTACCTGTGAACAACAATGGCGTTACCTGTAACTTCCAGTGTAATGGCCAAAATGGGTATATTAGATACTAAAATAAACTTGGTGCCTTTCTTTTTTTTAATGTGGTAGATTAAAAGCTTTCCTGATATATATATATTTATATTTTTATTTATTTAAATATATATATTTATTATTAAATCAATTACTATTTCATTTTATACTGAGAATTGCCACTTTTATAATTGTCACTTATTGACAAGGTTCCATGAAACCCCAGCTATTGATGATAACATTACTATTTTCGTTTTTAGGGTTATCATATTATCTGGATTGGTTATATTCAAAGCAATTATACTTTTATTCAGTATGCTGTTCAATAATCCTTTGATAAATAACATTTTTTTGCATTGATAAATTAAGATAAATCTCCACATTTTAAATAACAAGGCATTTAATAATTGAGTGCTAGCCCTTTGTTTCCTAAGCAACGAGGCTGTGGTGGGCATGGACAATAGTAAGACACACAAGATGAAAGTGCTGTTGTCCACTTACTTATTCCAAAAGAGGGCAGCAAAAGTCTGTTTTACATAAACCCTCTGCTGGGCCTCCTGTCTGCTGGTCAGAGGTTGAGTAATCCCTTTTGCTGTTAAATCAGCTATTCCCTCCCTCTAGTCAAAATCTGAAAAGGAAATAAATACTAGGCAAACAAAAGCAAGCTTATTGTAAAACATATTTAGGGAAAAATAAACAAAAAACATAACTTTACCGGAAGCAAGTAATTTAAGATTCAAAAGCAGAAACATCTCTGAAATGCTGTGGTTTTCTTTGTCTCATTCTTTCCGAAATCAGTTAAAACTAGAATTAACATCGGGTTTCTCTTTCATCTAGTCTATGTTCCTGTCAAGATACATAATCCTGAAGAAATATCATCCAATTGTAGAAGGCATCAGCCTACTTCCATTATATCCTCACCATGGGTTTTAAAAAGTGTGAATATCATTTTTTAAAAATTTGGGCACACACACAAAAATGAAATCTCTGATCATATTCATTTGGATGAGTTCCTCCTTAAATAAAAATCTAGTCTTGAATTGGCACTAAAAGAGGAAGCAGCAGATTGCTTTTTAAAAAATTATCCATTTTTTTTTACACACTGTGGTTTGACTTCTAATTTCTGTTATGTAGCTGTTTAAAAAGTGTTCTTTCCTTTTCTTATGAAATGGTCAATCTTAAAAATATCAAGCACGCAACTGGATACATTTCACACTGTGGGAGGTAGACAAGAACTGCAGAATAGCTGAACACGTCCGTTCCCCTGACGTTCTGAAAAGCAATGTGCATTTCCCAGTCAACGAGGAGTACTTTCAAGAGGGATAGAAGCAAGTAAAGAGAAAAAGGGGGGTGTTGCCCTGAAGTGCACTCTCTTTGTACCAGGGTGCCCTGTGTAGCTGTCCATGGTAATGTTCAGGAAATGACGAATTTCTTACATTTTAATTCCATCACCAATTTCATTCTTATCTGGTGCTCTCACAACTTTTTAGAACAATCGTATCTTTTAGTCGTTATCACTATATCCTTAGCCCAAACTAAGTACTGTAGTAAGACTTGGTAATGAAAAAGGTAATCCAGAGACTGAATCCTCATGCACTAAGAATTGCCTGAAAAATTATGGCAGAGGTCTGGAACGAGTAAACTCTGTGATCAGTCAACATTAGTATCATATCCTTACAACTACAATCTCCTCTTTTTTTTTTAAGTATTGTTTGTTCTTCTTTCCCAAAGGAGAGAAGGAGAGTTAGACAGACAGACTCCCCTATGTACCCTGAGCAGGATTCACCTGACAGCCCCCATCTAGGGCTGATGCTTTGCCCGTGTGGGGCCGATGCTCTGCCCATGTGGGGCCATGCTCACATCAGAGCTATTTTTAGCATCTGAAGCAGAGGCTCCACAGAGCCATCTTCAGAACCAATGCTCTTGAACCAACTGAGCCATGGCTGTGATAGTGGAAGAGACCTAGAGATCAGAGAGAGAGAGAGAGAGAGAGAGAGAGAGAGAAGGGGGAGGGGTGGAGAAGCAGATGGTTGCTTCTCCCATGTGCCCTGATTGGGGAATGGAACCTGGGACTTCTACAGTCGGGGCGATGCTCTACCACTGAGCTAACTGGCCAGGGCTGATAATCTGTTTACCTCAGCACAGAAGCCCACATTCTTATGTCATTCTGCAGAGAATTCTTGACAAGGATACATCATGTTGGGGGAGACAGTGGATTAGGGTCACCTGCTCTAAACAAGACATGAACATCACTCCATCACTTAAAGATAAACTTCCTTGTGTGGCAAGAGAGGGCTTCTACAGCAGCCATGAGGGATGAGAAGGCTGGTCAGCATCATCTTCTTCCCTTGACCCGTGTGCCCTGTGGTCTGGCCCACACGTATCTCTCCCTTGTCTCAGGGCACTGTAGCTCTCCATCCGGCCTCTGTTCCTGTCCTTCCTCCTTCTGTGTGGCCCTCTCCTCTTGGAAAACTCATTTCTCTTTAGCCCTGAGGAAAGGTCATGGTTTCTTTTCCTCACACTTCCAGGCAGAATTGGTGGCATTTCATGACTTTGGAGGTTTTCTTTCAATTACCTAATTTTATTTTCAGAGATCTGATGCATAACAACACATAGGAAACTAAGAAACATGACAATAAATTGGACTATGAGCCCTCTACACAAAGTAGGAACCGGATTCTGACTATTCCAACCCCCACCCTGCCCTCTCTCTTACACGTCACCACTGGGGCAAACGTAGGGTACCTATCTCTTTTGCATTTTAAAATAATGTAACCAGGTGTATATCTTAAAAAATAAAACATATATATTCTTGCTTTTGAATTTTATTAAAGGGGTTTCTACTGAATGTAGTCTCTGCCCAGTTTTGCCCACTCCCACTCTATACTATATTTCTAATATTCTTCATGGTAGTGCTTTTGGCCAGAGCATAATTTATGTTCACAACTGCATTGTACTCCATTGTGAGACTATGTCACATTTATTTTTATATTCCTTTAAATGAATGCTTGGGTCCTACTTGGTTTTTTAATATGTTGTGGCTGGGAGCACTCTTGAGCATTCCATGAATGAATACTTCTTTTGGTGTTGTGTGTGTGTGTGTGTGTGTGTGTGAGAGAGAGAGAGAGAGAGAGAGAGAGAGAGAGAGATTCCTGGGTGGTAGAATATGTATCTGTTTAATTTTAGAAGAAAAGACAAATCATTTCCAAAATGTGTGTGGTAATTTGCACTCTTATCAACCATGGACATTGTCTCTCTCTTCTATACAGTTCACACATTGGTGTCCTCCAGTGAGCCATGAACTCTCAACATTAGGGATGACATCTCATTTTCCCAATTATCAGTTCAAATACCTAGCTCAGAATTAGTACACACAGATGCACCCAAAATGGTAAATGATTAAATTTCCAATAGCTTAAGGATCAATTAAGACAAATGTCAAGAAAATAGAGATGGTGGGTAAGGACAAGAGGAGAAAATGTCTATTATTCACCTAGGGCATGATTTTGATTTAGTCGCAGGCCCTTTCTTCCCTTCCCCCATGAAATAGTGCCAAAACTATTGGGCCAGAATGAAACATCAAGTTTGTCTTTTCAGGATTGTTTCTTAATATTCACTAATTTACATAGAAAAATCCCTTATTATTGTGAATAGTTTATACCATTCATTGATTACACTATTTGGATTCTAGAAACTTTTCATATTTGTAATATTTATTTTTCAAAAAAAGAAATATCCTATTATGTTTGGTGAATACCTTTTATGTAGAACTGTGTTTTTAGATTTTTTCTTTCATTCTGTTTCTTGATCATTTTGGTAAAGAATAAAATGTAGCTTTTTAAAAAAAGAAACTGTTCAGCATTTATAAAGCTTTGTTTTCCAAAATGCAATTAGGTAATAATATTAATATGATACTTTCCGTAAACTCCCTGTGACTTGAGAGATCTATTTAGCTGATGAGGAAGTAGAGACCTGAGTAAACACTGAGATTCGTTTATGATGTGATTTTTCTGACTTTGGTCTGGTTCCTTGTTAATATCAGTCACCTAAGAAGATTTCTTACTGTTTTCTCTTGACAAACATTTTACTGAGTAGCTCATCATCACCCCATTATTGAACATCATCTCTGCATACAATCTCATGATTTTTTCTTATGTATTGTTTTTCATATGTTTTTGTTTATTCAGATGACCTTTACTTATTGATATGACCTTTGTATATTTCAGAGTCCCCTTTTCCTTGATAGTTTGAATTCCTAGACACCAATCAATATTTTATTTTCTGATTGTGTATCTTATTTATATGGTTCACACTACTATAGACATTATGTATGAAATCGGATTTTCTTCATAAAGTGGGGAGAGACATTAAATCTGGGTTTCTGAAGAGGCTAAAATCATCTGGCCATTTATGGAGACAGTGTTACTGGAAAATCCCAAGATTTCTAAGTCAGGGGAAAAAAATAGCGGTCAGTTCATTTCACTAAATCTCACCGTGTCATATAAGGTTTTCTTTTCGTTCTCACTTGCCACTGCCCTTGACAAATATTTGAATAAACGTAAACACCCCTTTGACAAAGTCTAATTGTGAAACTGAGTATTCCTCACGTAGGAAATTTTTAACGTTTGCTGAGGCGCTTGGTCAGCACTTATTGTGCTATTGCAGAGATCAGTGTCTAATGGGATTAAGCTGGATAATCAAATAACACATCGAGATCTGGCACATGGTTCGATGCCTGGGGAGGGCTTCCGTGATGAATATAAATGAAAGTGCCCCGTGGTTTGGGGGAGAAGTCCCCATGCCCCTGCGCGGGGTATTTCTGCCAAGTCAGCGCCTTGACGTGAAACTGAGACTCAGATGGAGGGTGGGCTGATGAGAGAAGAAATGTGGCAGGGTTGCCTGTCAGCCCGCTGGGAAAAGTCAGGCAATAATTCAGCCACGGTGGGTTTGGAAACACTGGAGAAAACCAACGAATGCAGCCAGGGTGGATGGCTGAAATCAATTTGTCATTTCTTACCAGTCTGTATCTGGGACCAGTTCTGAGGCCAATTATTTTCATAGCCTCTTGTTTCCCTTGACTTCTCCAGGTTGCTTCTTCTCCTTGCAAATGGAGCAGCCATGTTTGCTACGTTGACTGTTCCATGCTCTACTTTGCCCCAAGAGCTCCTCTTTGGTGTTATTTTCTTTCTCTAAAAATGACCATTTGGGTATCACAATTTCTTCTCTTAAGGAAAAATATAATTTGGCTTTGAATAAATTTAAGTTATGGAAAGAAAAAGTTCACCAAGTATCGTATCATACTCATCATATATATGTATATATATATATATATAGAGAGAGAGAGAGATACCATATTTATAGTATATATGTGTGTTAATATATATATGTGCAATATATAATACTTGTAGTCAAAATGCATTCATGAATGCATTTTTTTTTCATTTAACTTTCTTTCAAGCTTATTTTTTATGTCTTAATTTTTAATAAAGCCCACATAAAAATATTTGATGTACTGAACTGTTTAATGTGATCTGTGCCATGTTTCCAGACATTTACTTTTCCCTTTCCTGGTACTTTATGCCTTTTAACCTCACTGCATGCTTTAGGCAATATGATACAAAGACAGATTTTTTTTAAAACAGGGATTCCACATCATTGTAAAATGCTCTAATTTATATTCAGCTCCTTTCTCCTCCTCATCACCTATGAGATCACTAACCTCAAGCTGTCTAGTCTCCCTGGGCACACATACAAGAAAGGCATAGGGCAAATTATTATTATTTTTTCTTTACCAAGTGAGAAGAGAGGAGATAGAGAGACTCCTGCATGCGTCTTGGCCGGGATCCACCCAGCAACCTACATTTGGGTTGATGCTCTGCACAACTGGGACCATGCTGGCAACTGAGCTATTTTTAGCACTTGTGGCAGAGGCTCCACGGAGCCATTCTCAGTGCCCAGGCTGATGCGCTCGAACCAATTGAGCCATGGCTGTGGGAGAGAAAAAAAGAGAAAGAGAGAAAGAGAGAGAGAGAGAGAGAGAGAAGAGGGAGGGGTGGAGAAGTAGATGGTTGCTTCTCTTGTGTGCCCTGACTGGGAATCGAACCCAGGACATCCACACGCTGGGCCAATGCTCTACCACTGAGCCACAGGCCAGGGCCAATCACTAAATAATTTTAAGAAGTGTTAAAGTGTAGATTTTATAGAAAAGTGCAAGAATGGTTTTCTAATGACTTCTGTATATTGTCTATCATGTTGGCCAAACTATTTAACATTAGATGACTTTCCAATGCCCCCCACTCCTAAAATAATTCTATGAAGACAATCTTGTTTTCTCTATTTTCATTAAAATCTGGTCAGAGCCCGAGTTTCTACTGTATTTTGATATGGTGTATGAAACTTGATCTTCAAGATGAGTTGAAATCAATTTATGATCATTTGGCTTTTATTGTAAGTTCTCTATATCCTGGTGCACATTTTGACGTCACAAGATTCTAGTTCATCTTTATGTAGCATGTACGTTATACATGTGAAATATGACAGGATTAGTGTACATAAAATGTGCTGTTGTATATATATATTTTATGTTCCTTACTGGGCACTCATAGATGGTATAATTTTATTGAGAACTGACTTATAATGTTTCATAAAGCATTTTAATGGTTTAGATGATTGTTGATTCAGTACCAAATTTGCTACAGAAATATATTTAGGCTTGACTAGCCCATATACATTTTTACTAACCACAGTTTTGATTCACGATACATTTTCATACATTTGAAATGTATCCTTAAATGAGAGGAAGAGAAATTGAATATCTTTTTAGATAATACAGTACTCAAATACCTATTCATTTATCTGGCTAATGTCTGCTCTCAAAGTAACTATTTGAGTACAAATTAATTCTTAAAGTGTTGTCAATTTCCAAATATTCACAATTTTTACTGATTATATTTTTGGCTTTATTTTTGAAATTATCTATTTTGACTTTATTTTATATATATAAATATTTCTATTGGTTTTCTTTGAAGGATTTTGTAAAATAAGTATGCAGTTTTGTTTCAAAATTTATTGATTTTTTCTTTTACTAGTGTGACTCACATTATCTAGTCTACTGACATGGGTCACTGAGAAATCAGTAAATTAGAACATTTGGCTATCATTAACCTGAAGAAATTTAAAAATAACATTTAAGAGGTCATTGTCTTCCTACCCTATTACTGATTCCAAATGCTCATTTCTCTTTATATACGTCCTTGGGTTTCATAATAGTGAAGGGCTTCACTGATGATAATTTGTTTCCTTTCTTTATCTGATTAAAAATCAATTGTGATACATTGTTTCATGTACACATGCACCTGTTTAAATAGGTAACTTATAAGCTTTTGCAAAAACACATGGGAAATAAGCATTATCTCCATCCGATATTATTGACAGCTGAGTGATCTGCTATCCTGTAAGCTTTCTAAGTTAAAAATTCTCTGCTCCTAACCAGATAAAAGAAGACCTACTTCCATGGAGATATGTCTTCATTTTTATAATATTAATGAAAAGATGAGTTTTAATCAATTGTGAATCAAAAGGCTCATTTCAACTCTGGTTATGCTCTTTTTTGTTAAATTATTTCTACAAGTATATAGCATTTCAAGGAAATATACAAAATAGACATTCAATTTTCCTGGAGAACTGTGTTAAAGTGCCCATGCCAGGGGATCAGATTCCCTGGGGGTGGGGGCGGGGCGGGGGTGGTTTTCACAGCCCCCCCCAATCTGCAAGCCACTGTGTTAGGCACCATCTTTTTAAAATTAAGCTTCTCCTGCTTAATTTAAATCATGTTTCCTTGTTTAATCAGATATCTGTATCTTCTCTGGCCTCGAATGCCCTGCTTGTGTGAAGCTGGCTTGCTTTCCAACTTTAACTCACCAAGTTCCTTTCAACTGAGCTTATAAATATTTGATTTTGATATAAATTTATTTTGCTTACAGACTGTAGAGGTCTTAAGATTAGAAAATCCACTCAATTCCCTTGCAGACAGACAAGCAAAGTAAACAAACACAATTGGGCGTTCATAAAATACTATCTGATTGGCTCCTCCAATTGAAGTTACTCTGATTTTTTGAGAAAAAAAATCCTTAGAGACACAGACAACAGTGTGGGGATTGAAGGAGGGAAAGCGGGGTGGGGGGAAGTGGAGGAGCTTAAAGGGGTGTAGATGGCAATGGAGGGAGACTAGACTTGGGGTGGTGAACACACAGTGCAACATACAGATGATGTATTGTAGAATTGTGCACCTGAAACCTATGTGCTTTTATTCGTCAAAATCACCCAAACAAATTTAATAAAAACTTAAAAAAAATTACTCTGATTTTATAGAAATTGTTTTTGAGTGTTTAGGGTTGTCCACCATTTTTGTTTGCTCAGTATTCAGGGCTTTGCTAGAACATGAACTTTCAGTTCTAAAACCAGGAAAACCCTGAGCAAACTGTACCAATTGGTCACCCTATTTCCCGAACCCTAATTTAAATGCACTGATCCCAGTTCTTTGTGTAAAGAAGTGCCGGATTGAGAGGCTTTGTAGAAACTCAGAAACCTTATAAATGGCAAAATTAGTCTTCTAGTTGAAAAAAAGAGCATTGTAAGATTTAACATTTAGGAAAAGTAGAATGAAAAGGTTAAGCTGGATGCTGTCTAAACTTTCTTCCAGCTGAAATATTTTGTATTTCCAAAAAATGTGGGGGTGGGGGGTGGAATCCTACCTTGTGCTTCGCCTGAGACTTACAACGCTATTTAGAAATCAACAACAATCTTACCGGATTATCTACCTTAGTCAATTACATTAAATTACTTGGTTGAATTCAATTTAATAAATACTGGGCATCAGTGGGGATACAGAGGCCATCTTTAGATAAGAACTCCTTCCTGCCACCAAGGAGCCCCCTGTCTGGTGGGTAAGGACCACCCACATTAGCGAGGTAACTCTTGGTGGGTATCTTGAGCGGATGTTCTTAGCTGGTATGAATTATTAAAATTTACAGATGGGTTGCTCTTAATGTCCCCTACTCTGCCACTCCTGAAACAAACAGACGCTTTTCTCCGTTTCTGCACTTCATTTCTAAGGTGTCTAGACAGGCTGCTTTGGCAACTACCTGCAATGATTTTGCTGACGAGAACTTTGCTGTTCTCATAACAAGGAAACAGTGCCAGGTGACCTGTTGCTATCCTTTGATGATATTTGTTACTCTGTTATTTGATCTTTCCCAGTGTTTGACAGAAGCTGGTGCCGAAAAAAAATTTTTGGAGGCATATTTTGGCAGATCAGCTAGGGAAGAAATGGAAAAGAGGCACAGACTTTCTGGTTTGGATTGTAAACTGCTCCAAGTTTTCAGACTGTTAGGTGAGACTCTTCTTACCAGGTATGAGAAACTCGGTGTGTTATGGAACCTCCCTGCACCTGTCTCCCATTTGTAAAATTCTGCCTCATTGATGGGGTCGCTGCAAATTTTAAACACAGTAATGCACAAACAGGATTTAGCAGGCTTCTCGGAACGTAGTTAATGCTCAATAAATCTGAGTGCTTGTGTTGTTGTAGGTATAATTACCCTCTGACTTCCCTTAGTGCTGCCTAAAAAATCTTCTGTGTGTTGAACAGATATCAAATAAATAACTAGAAATGAGTTGGCATTTTCTATACATGCACTGTATCTTTAGAATTAAGAGGCAGAAGCCGTATTAGTACAAGAATTTTAAATAGACGGTGTGAAAAGGACACTCAAGGGAATTGTCCAAGGTAGAAAACATTTAAACCTGGGAAACTATGAAGCCACAAATAGTGTTTGACTCTTTCTCATCAACGAGCCCCTACTTTAAAAAATTGTATGCCCTGGCCAGCTAGCTCAGTGGTAGAGCATCGGCCTGGCATGTGGAAGTCCCAGGTTTGATTCCAGGTCAGAGCACACAGGAGAAATGCCCATCTGCTTCTCCACCCTTCCCCCTTTACTTTCTATTTCTCTCTTCCCCTCTCACAGCCAAGGCCCCATTGGAGCAAAGTTGGCCCGGGTGCTGAGGATGGCTTCATGGCCTCTGCCTCAGGTGCTAGAATGGCTCTGGTTGCAACAGAGCAATGCCCCAGATGGGCAGAGCATAACCCCCTGGTGGGCATGCCGGGTGGATACCAGTCAGGCACATGCAAGAGTCTGTCTCTCTGTCTCCCTGCTTCTCACTTCAGAAAAATACAAAAAAAATTGTATGAATAGAGTCATCATCAAATAGCCTTTTCCTAAGCTTTTCTTAAAGTATATATTTATATGAAAAAATGGATATATTTAAATACTGTGGGATTTCAATTTTGTTTTTCATGCCATTATAAATACATTCTGTGGCAGCAGCAGGATATGCAGTAGAAAGCAACTCAGTACTTCTTGTAAGGACTGGAAGAGAGACGAACACCAGAGCAAGGGGAAGAGCTTGGTGGTCATGGAGGGTATACAGGAACCGGCTGCCGTTGGGAGCAAGAGCCAGGTGTGCTTGGGCTGGGTCACACATCCTGCTAACTTGCCATCAACTCCGTGTTTATGGTTATTGTTATTACTTTTTCTTTTCTTCCTTATCCATGGCCCCATTCCTGAGATTAACAGACAAGAATCTGAACGAACAGCACAGCAGTTGTCATATTTTTAAGATGCCCGACGTAAACACCAATCCACACGTTACCTGTTGGTCTCCTAGCTAGCCATCCCAGAGTAGCAGGGTGCTATTTCCGGTAGCAAAGGGCCCCTGACCATTGTACTGGATTGCTTCCTTTCTTTGCATCTGCCTGGGCCACTGGAGACTAGCGGCTTTTAGGATGACAAAGATGAAGAGGTGACTTGGGGTCACTGCGTCCTGAACCTGGACCAGCGTGCGTGAGCCAGGGAGTGCCAGCCCCACACTCTCTATGCAGCCTGGGCCTTCCGTCAGGGAACCCAGAACGCTCTCCATGCGTGGGAGGCTTTCGGGCTGCATCTGACACGAAAAAGAGCTTTTCCTAAAACGAGAAGTGATACCCCTAAATGCCGAGTATCTCTACCTGGAGTGAGGTGGATTGTTAGTTGGATTTCCACGAACACTGGGGCTGGGGAAGACAAAAAATGACTTTACTGTGTTATTTAAAACTGCCAAGCACATAGTTTTTTTTGTTGTTTTGAGTTTTGTTTGTTCCTTTAATTTTATAGGATGGAAATGTGGCCGCTTTGCTCCTGAGACTATATCCTCTTCAGAATTTTATCTACTGAGGTCTGAACAGTATGGGAGTTTTTGGAAAATCCGTAGTTTACTGAGACTCGAGGCCGCATCCCAGCTTCTGTGATTAAATGAGCGTTTGCAGGCTCAGATGAGGCAAAGGAGCAAGCGGGCTATCCACAGAAGGGCGACTCCTTTTCCTTTTGGGAGCAAATGCCTGCAAGTGCTCAGTCCTGGGGACCGGATCTCCGCGGAAAGTGCTGCGTGCGGCTCTCTTTGTGCAACACGGGCTGAATCGCGACAATCCTTAGTCGGTAAAGCCTTTTCTGACTTGCCGCGTCCTTAGGTGTTTTGCAGAGCTGTGTGGTCTCTTTATGTTTTTCTCCTACCAAAGTTTCTTAAACCATGAAAGGTTTCTTTATATACTTTTATTCTCAATTTGACTAATTTGTCACCAGAACCAAATGCCTGTGCCCTTTCTCTGTTTTTCAGGAGACACTGCCTAGGGGGAAGATTCCTACAGAATCTCCTTTTGGAATTTACACAGTTGTAGTTCTTTGCTTTGCCCGGAGGTCAGCATGACACCATGGTGTGTCGGGCATCTTTGCACATGAGCATGTACAGCAAACACTGTTCTCCTAGCTCCTGGATCCTGAGTTTTGTGCTCAACAAGAACAAGTGCATCACATTCTCCTTCAAGGCTGAAGGAAGCATGTGTAAACAGTTTGTCATCTAAGGGAAGTAGGAGCAAATCCCCAGCAGGGGTGGGAGGGGCTGGACAGAGCCCCACTGTGGTCCTCAGAGAAACTGAAGGACACTGATACCTGCTGCTCAAGGTCAGCGCAGCCTCCTCAAAGCCTGTTTCTGAGTCCAAGTCTTTGTTTCTACCACAAATGTACTAGTAGGTGTTTCTGCAGGAAACCTGTGGGAATCATTTTCTTGAAGCATTGTTTGTAAGTTTTTCCTTTGTTTTTTTCCTTCTCAGCTCTAAGTAGAAAGTCTGTCTTTGGTGATATGCTGGGAATTAGATAGCTTCTCAGAATGACATTATTTTTTTTTTCCCTGAAGGGTCCTCTCACTTGGGGGATTGCTGCAGACTCTACTTAGGTGTAATCTCATTTCTTTTTCTCTTACAGAGCTGCAGGTTGAATTCCACATGACAGTGTGAGTGATATGCTTGCTAAATTTGCACTAACATATGCAAATTTAAGGAGGAATTATTTATCAGGGAGTAATATGTTTAAAATTTTTAAAATAAATAAACATCTCATAAGCATAAAGGACAGCTCTGTATGAAATGGGTGGCCGACTGGAATTATTTGCTCAAGGAAATGACCTCATGTGGAAGTTCAAGTGCCCCAGAAAATGTCACACAGATACAACTCCCTTCCAGGGTCTGGATTTTTATTTGTGGATAATAACGGCAAAGGCCTCGCTGGCTTTTGGTCAAACTTCTGCATTGTTGTGGTAGACTGCAAGTGGCAAAAAGCCTTTGTAAATTCGAGGCTTAGCAAAGGCTAAGCTCCCCCCCACCCCCGCCACCTCCATATTGGCTATGAAGCTGAGTATTTGCACTCATCCCATAGCCCCACTTCACTTGCTTGCTTAAGTTGCTGGAAGCAATTTACATGCCCTTCCTCTCACCATTTGTTTGTTCAGATGTTGGTTGATTTCACTTATGCTTGGTGGGGGGATTCCTATTTATGCCTTAAGAGAGTTCCTGTTTTTGCCTCAGATGTGTAACTTTGTATCAAAGACTTTCCTATTTGCATATGGCTATATAATAAAGCAAACTGGGGACTATTGTGCTCTCGGTATTGCCATCAGCATTGAAGTGGCCTCCTGATCCATCCCCTTTTCTCGGTGAGTCTATTTTCTTAATCCTGCACTGATCTCCCTCAGGACCCAGAATTACTAGCCACACTGGTCTGTGGCACATTGTGATGATGAGGAGGCAGCCTCCCCCGGTGGACAAGACCAGGGTCCTTGTTCCACCTGCCCGATCCACGTGGAACACCCCCATCACTGGCCAAGGTCAGAAAGACTTTCCTATGTGACCTTGGGCACCATGTTTGATCTAAGTTAGTTGTCCCCAACTGTGAGGAAGGTTCACCAAATGGATGCTTGGTTTTTGTTCAAAACCCTTTTTTCCTCCTTTTGTTATATGTCAGCCCCAGTCTTCCACATTTTTCTTGGTTCTTGAGTAGGAAGACAATTACAGTATTTAAGAAAAATAAGTCACTCTAATAGAACCTTTCTTCCTAAAGCTGATGACTAGCAGGTCATGTTACATAGTACCTTAGAGTTTTGGAAGAGCTTTCACATATATTAGTTCACATTAGATAGTGAAAAAATAACGCCATATAGTTATATATCTATACATATCTGGTGAATCACATATAAAGAATATATCTATTCTACACTCCAGACCGTGATGTCAACTCCTTTTCATCATGAATGAACATTGAAGTTTTTTCTTTCTTTCTTATGATGATGCTTAGTCATAATTTTGTCTGGCTCAAAGTTTTTGTTTATTCCTCTTTTTACTACATACACCAGTAGATAAAAAAGAAAGTGAAAGAAAAGAAAAAAAGCAGGAAGCCCACAGGCTGTTCTGTTACATGTGTTTCTACTCCTGGCTGTTTCATGCACTGTTTTGTGTTGATGTTTCAGCAGGAGCAGCCCCACTGTGGGGGTCTCTGATTCCTCCAGGTACCCCAGGAGAACTTGGCAAAAGGAGGGTGATCTCTTATTCCTGCTTTTTCTTTTCCTTTTTTTTTATTCATTCATGAATTGATGCAAATTCAAACTGTTGATTTTCTAATGTGAACTTCCCATTATGTTTTTGAATTTACATTAAAAAAGCCACACAACGAACATCTGAAAACAGGTTTCCAATGGTGGTTATTTCATGAAAGTCCCATCTGAGTTCCAGATTGTTGAGTTCTTATGACGCTTACTCACAATAAATATTTTATAAATCACCTTTTTGTTATGTATTTGGTGATTTAAAAAAAAATAAAATCAGCTGTACAGCTTCATCTTAATAGTGAACAGCTGCTTTTTAAGGGCCTGCTTCTTCATCTGGGTCGCAGGGCTCTCTCCTCCTCTGACAGCTCAGCACGAGCATGTGGTCATTGTCTTATGCGTCTGCACCTTCCGCAGAGCCAGCCAGTGAACATTGAGGTGATGGAGATTGTGTTTTATGTACCCCTGATCCCTCAGAAACCCTCTTAGAAACCAGTGTGGTCTCAAACAGCAAGGCACCTAAGGAATCACACACACACACACACAATTATCATAATTTGGAAATAAAAAATGAATAAATAATGTTTGTTGAAACCACTCTACTAAGATTGTTTGGTGGACTTATTTAAGATGAGTTAGGTCACTTTCCTGCATGTGTTGGTGACGGTTTCCTCCTTCATTCCCTGTTGGGAGAGAATGGATTTGAGGACCAGTAAGTACACAGATGGGGAGTACACCGACGGAGAGTACACCGATGGAGAGTATACTGATGGGGAGTACACCGACAGGGAGTACACCGACGGAGAGTACACCGACGGGGAGTACACCGACGGGGAGTACACCGACGGGGAGTACACCGACGGAGAGTACACCGACGGGGAGTACATCGACGGGGAGTACACCGACGGAGAGTACACCGACGGAGAGTACACCGACGGAGAGTACACCGACGGGGAGTACACCGACGGGGAGTACACCGACGGGGAGTACATCGACGGGGAGTACACCGACGGAGAGTACATCGACGAGGAGTACACTGACGGGGAGTACACCGACGGGGAGTACACCGATGGGGAGTACACCGACGGGGAGTACATCGACGGGGAGTACACCGACGGGGAGTACATCGACGGGGAGTACACCGACGGGGAGTACACCGACGGGGAGTACACCGACGGGGAGTACATCGACGGGGAGTACACTGACGGAGAGTACACCAACAGGGAGTACACCAACGGAGAGTACACCAATGGGGAGTACACCGACGGAGAGTATACCGACGGGAGTACACCGACGGAGAGTACACTAACGGAGAGTACACCGACGGGGAGTACACCGGCGGAGAGTATACTGACGGGGAGTATAATGACGGGGAGTACACCGGCGGAGAGTACACTAACGGAGAGTACACCGACGGGGAGTACACTGACGGGGAGTACACCGACAGGGAGTACACCGATGGGAAGTACACCGACGGAGAGTACACTGACGGGGAGTACACCGGCGGAGAGTACACCGACGAGGAGTACACCAACGGAGAGTATACTGATGGGGAGTATACTGACGGGGAGTACACCGATGGAGAGTACACCAACGGAGAGTACACCGACAGGGAGTATACTGACGGGGAGTACACCGACGAGGAGTACACTGGCGGAGAGTATACTGACGGGGAGTATACTGATGGGGAGTACACCGACAGGGAGTACACCGACAGGGAGTACACCGATGGGAAGTACACCGATGGAGAGTACACCGACAGAGAGTATACTGACGGGGAGTACACCGATGGAGAGTACACCGACAGAGAGTATACTGACGGGGAGTACACCGACGGAGAGTACATCGACAGATGTTAGGAAATGGCCTGGGGTGTGGCCTGTGAGGTCGATTACCCCACACAAGTTCAAAATCACCTCCCACCTCGATTTCATACATTGCACGGTCAGAACTGAGACATCTATTGCCCATCAGAGCTCTTGCCTATATAATTTCTTTTAAGAAATTATATATTATATATAAATGCATAAATTATATATGCTATGACATATATTGGAGAAAAAACAAAAGGTAAAAATGCTTTTCCATTTAGTCAGATTTGAAAGGGAAAGTGAAATGACAGGTTTAGAGGGAGGGTTAGAGTACAAAATCAGATGAGTAAAGGTTTATTTGTCAGAAATGATGACTCTGCTATAAGACATGATTTGACCTATACACTCCCCCTCCATCCCAGGGTGATGGGAAGGGTATTGTTAGGGCAAGCAGACCTTCAGTTAGAAAGTAATCTTTCAAGGGAAAATTGGAAGATCTCCTACATTCAGTCATTTCACACGGGATTGGACTATACCTGACCAAATATTATGTAATGAACAATATTTCAGTGTGGGATTTCAATATTTCAGAATGCTGTGCGAGGGTTTTCATGTCTAATTTCTGCTGTCTGCATCCCACACAGGCAGACTAAGACATGCAGGCTGGTATAGAAAATGAAAAAAAAAATTTAAAGCATCTAAAATACATTTACTCTATCCTCATTGAATGAAATAATACCTTTTTCAGTATAGAGAAGGCAGAACATAATTTTAAAGAACGTCTTTTGATAATAGGAGACAGCAGGAAACACTCTTCTCGTTTGGGGCGGTACTCATGTAGTTAGACTGCCTCTATTTATTCTGGTTTGTGTGAAAGATTCATAGAATGTCTTTCTATTTTTTTTTTGCATACTTTTGTTTGAGAAGTGACACCCCAAAATATATGATGATGAGTCTCCAAATTTTAGTTTTCTTATCCAAAAGGGCACTGTGCTGATAGTAAATGCATCAGACTGCTTTTAATTTTCAAAAAACTAATATTAAAACAAAAAAACTTTGGAAAGCTCTATAAAAGCTGTGGGTTTTATTTCATGAATCAAATCCATTTTAGCTTTTCTGGTGTTAGCGGAACTAAGATTAACGTTTGAGATGGAGGAGAAATCTGCCTCGACGCTTTCGTTTTATGAAACGAGACTTGACAACACAGAGTCCATCCCACGATTAGAAAAGGCTGCTTTTGGTTTTAGTGGCACAATATTGGATTTCAGCATCATTATTGTTCCAGCTTTTATGTACCAGTAAAGCCAAGCAAAATTGCCACTGGAAATTAGGCTTTTTTTTTTTTTTCTCTGACATTGAGTATGCACTAGTTTGAAACAAAGCACATATCTTTTGATCCTTAACTGCAACAGGGAATCAGGCAAGCAATGAGGGGTCGTTGTATTCCTGTCTTAGAAACATAAAATTTTAGTATGTCACTTAACAATATGACCCACTGGAACGCGTTGGCATTGAAAACGACAGATTATGTTTTAGGAAGAAAAATGTTCAAACCCATACGTGGTGATTTGACATAAGTAGCTGACTGAAATCGTTACTCTTAACCTGGGTAGGGAACCCTGACTTTCGTGAGTTTCTGGGTGCAGGTCATTACTTGCCATTATTTTTAGTAAAGTCCAACACCATCTAAAAGACACAGTGAATGCGACTTTCCCCCGAGGCAAGGGCTGTGCCCGCAGTGGCCTGCCTGCGGGTAGCTGGCAGGGGCTGGGCTGGGAATGCTCCGCCCCCCTAGAGCCTGTTGTTGTAAAGGAAGCAGAGACTTCTCTGTGGGCCAGAATTGAGTTGTGCAGAAAAAGGAGAATCTTCAACCGGTTGGGGAACCTAAACAGTGACCTTCTTTGTGAACTAAACGTTGAAACCAGAGGTTGAGAGATACTAAGTAAGCATCCTGCTAGAGAAGAGATCTGTGTCTGAGATATGTCCTTAAATGAGTGGGTCCCTGAAGAGTGGATAAAACACCCCATGTGCTTCTAGAAGCTGCCGTGTTGAGTGTCCTTGGCCCCTCATATTTGACCCCAACAGCACTGCCAGCTAAGACCTCCTTTGTTCCTACCTCTCCCTCTTCTCCAGTTATAGCTCAATTGTCACAAGGTTGGGGTCTGGGTAGAGGTCAAAAGGACTAGACACAAGACCAAACGGAATAGACAAGAATCTAATCAGACCCTCTTTCCCATGACAGGATTGGACTGACAGGAGAATCATTTCCTCTCATAGAAAATGGAACATTTTAAAATTAATGAAATGAGAAGCTTATCGATAAAATGTTACCAGAGAAATTCATTATCAGAAAGAGTACAGTGATGTTTGGGACCTAAACTGGATTTCACACAAGGGGCAGAGAAGGCCTGGCTGGACAGAGCAGGTTGGGGTGGGCAGTGGAAGAGAAGGAGAGGTGATGGCCGCAGGGAGTGTTCTTCTGCAGGGGAGTGGTTCCACTTACATGTGGGGAACATCTTACAATGTAGACAACTTTGCATGAGAATGTCAACTTCGTATTGTGTTGTGCCTCTCCCCACCACTTGTAAGATACAGACAAAATGGAAAGAGCAAGGATGTATTCCATGCGCCTCCCTGCCCCAGCTACACATGATAAAGGGAAGAGCTTCAACGTCTGAGTTCTGAGCAGTCCCTCGCTTCTTCAATTAGCTGCCTCTTCTGGTGAGCTGTTTTTATCTTCGCCCAGCGGTCATTCTTTCTAGAACTATTTACCGCATTTGATCCAACATGAAGTATGGTGCGGTATTTAGTAAGAGCTCAAGCTATACTTGTTGAATAAATAAACAGACAGATCGATAAATAACAGGCAAATGAATGTGTGATGTGATGTTCAAGATACACAGGTCTTAGTTGGCGGTCCCATTGAGCACCCTTCGAATTGCACTAACACAATGGACAAGCTAACTTTTCCTCCTGAAGAGGGTAATCTAAACCTGACACTGTCTCCTTTATTTCATAATTTCACAAGCACTCAGTTGTTCATTGCTATTATTTTACTTTTTTTTTTTAGAGTTGCTCGTATGCTACATTTTAGAATCCAAATATCTTATGAGGACCAACAAATTGTGAATGCCAGAGTAATTTGCCATTGTAGTCGCATTTCCATTGTGTTTAAGAAATTTGAAAAATGGGAGAATTATAGAAAACCTTTGATATTTTCAAAGAGTATGTGAACCAGAACCCTCTACCTCTTGAATGGCTCTTATATATATTTTCTTGAAAATGGTGTTGTTCTTTTTTTATCATCAGAAATATTAGGGAAGTTTGACAGTCCCCAAAACTTAGCAGCTGGTATTTTCCATTTTCTACCACAGTGGACCCACCGTGATCTTAGCATTTATAAATCCTTTCTTGTCATGTTCAGCTTCCCTAAGTGACATTTGCATGCTTTTCCAACTTTGTCTTCTAGTCTCTTCAATTGCCCCAGTCAATGTGTTAGTATAAACATTGATTTAATTCTGATTATATTTTCACTTTGTGCTTGTCATTCTGTATTGAATTTGAATTTTCACCCTTACTGCCATACATGAACATTTATGCCAATTGTCAGGTTGGAAAAGGAGCCGAATGAATAGGAAGGAACTGTCTATATGGTAACTGTTGCTAAGGAAACAATTCCCTAGCAAATATTTTTAATGATAGCTGAATTTGAATCAAGGTAGTTTTCACAGATAAATGGTTGCATTAGAATAAATGTATAGTTTTTAAAAATATAAATACATAATGAAGCTGCATGGACGACACCTCTGAACAAGAACTTAGTGATGCGTTCACATCAAGTCTGCAATTAAAAGGATTGCTTGTGCTATGTTTCCATTTCACACTTTATTAAAAAGGTACACTCAGTGACTTTTTCCATCATAACTAGATGACCCTTATCTTATACCCATTATTTAAACAGCTAATGAGTTTAGATACTTAACAAAAAAGTAAGGATTCAGTGACACTTATTCTCTGTATAATTTGAAACCAATTACTCTCAGTAAGCATGAGTCTCATGGAGTGAATGATATCTACGTGGTATGTTAAAAATGTTAGCTTACAAAATGATTGTATTATATTATACTATATGAGTCAAATGCACTGTGTCCAAAATAGAACTGATTATCTGCTATGGTACTTGCTGAATATTAGGGGTGCTTCTCTAACAATAAGGGACCAATTTTAATACACTAGGAGATCTAGTGACCAGTCAAAAATATTTATTCTACTTTCTCTTTATTGTACTCTAAAAAATATTATACAACACTGAGGTTCTAACCTACTGGTTTTATCTTTCTCGAGTAAAACAAAAATTAGTGGAGAAGACCCACAACCAAGAGTGGAATAAAAAAAGGCCTGTAGGGGGAGCTCTCATGCCTGCATCTACAGCAATACCCTTCAGGAAGAAGGGTTCTTTTAATTCTTTAGTTGCAACAGTCCTAACATCCTCTCACCTTTTATTTTTTATTAAAATTTATTTATTTATTTATTCATTTTTAGAGAGGAGAGAGAGACAGAGAGGAGAGAGAGAAGGGGGGAGGAGCTGGAAGCATCAACTCCCATATGTGCCTTGACCAGGCAAGCCCAGGGTTTCGAACCGGCAACCTCAGCATTTCCAGGTCAATGCTTTATCCACTGCACCACCACAGGTCAGGCTCCTCTCACCGTTTAAAAAAACTTCTTTGTGCTAAAGAACATAAACATGGCTCACCATGGTTGCAAGTTCCAGGTTGCAATTTACTCCTGAATAAACCCTTTGTGTTGTAGCTGACATTTTATTGAAGGTCAACACTTGTCACTCACTTTAATGGACATTAATTCTATTAGAAGGCTGTGATGAATGGATTCACCACTTTTGAAGATGAGTATTGACCAGAGTTTTGCTCAAAATCAGTTCACCTTGAACATCCTGCAGAGAACCTCTTGCCAGCTGCTCACTCACCCGAGCAGAAATGATTGCCCTTTAGATTAGTTTAATGAGCTAGTTTCTCTGTTCTTTTGAAGTTATATAACTAAACAAGCTAACAGTTTTTTTAATTACATATAATGGGGTGACATTGGTTAATAAGATCATATAGGTTTCAGGTGTACATCTCTATGATCTATGAGCTGTATATTGTATTGTGTGCCCATCACCCAAAGTCAAGCCATCTTCTGCCACCAGGTATTTGTCCCCCTTTACCTCCTACCCTTTCCTTCTGGTAACACATGCTATTGTCTCTGTCTATGAATCTCATTTTTATGAGTGAAATATATGAGTGAAATCGTATAGTTCTTAGCTTTTTCTGATTGACATATTTCACTCAGCATAATCTCAAGGTCCATCTACAGTGTCACAAATTGGTACTGTTTCATTTTTTTCTAATGACTGAGGAGTATTCTATTGTATATGTATTCCACATCTTCTTCATCCAATCATCTATTGAAGGACACTTTGGTTGTCTCCATGTCTTGGCCACCGTAAATAATGCTGTGAGGAAGAAGGGAGGGTATATGTCTTTGTGAACAAATGTTTTTAAGGTTTTATTTTTTGGTAGATACCCAGTAGAGTGATTGCTGGGTCATATGGTAACTCTAGTCTTAATTTTTTGAGGAACTGCCAGACTGTTTTCAGTAGTGGCTGTTCCAGTTTACATTCCTACCAGCAGTGAATGAGGGTTCCTTTTTCTCCACAGCCTCTCCAATACTTGTTATTAACTGTCTTGTTGATAGTAGCCAATCTAACAGGTGTGAGGTGGTATCTCATTGTAGTTTTGACTTGCATTTCCCTAATACGTAGTGAAGATGAGCATCTTTTCATGTATCTGTTGCTGTTTTTATGACTTCACAGAAGAGGTGTCTGTTCAGGTACACTGCCCATTTTTTAATTGGGTTATTTGTTTGGTGTTGAGCTGTATGAGTATTTTATCTATTTTGGATATTAACCCCACTTAGAGGGGTTTACTACTACTTTCATGGCATATCACAAGTTGTCACATGTCATATTGTCATTCTCATTTGTCTCTCTATATCTTCTGATCTCTACTTTCAATCCTTCTTTGACCCAGTCATTTTATAGAAGGATATTGTTTAATTTTTGCATTTTTGTAGGTTTCTTTGTTTACTTATTGCAATTAATGTCCTCTCTCAATTGACTGGTTGTCTTTTTGTTTTGTTGTTGGTTTCTTTTACTGTGCAGAAGCTTTTTAGTTTGATATAGTCCCATTCATTTATATTTGCCTTTACATCCCTTGCATTGAGGGTCAAATTTTATAAAATCTTATCTATGGCCAAGGCCCATAGTTTAGTACTTAGGTTTTCTTCTATGTAATTTATTGCTTCAGATCTTATGTTTAGGTCTTTGATCCATTTGAATTAATTATGTGTATGGGGACAATCTGTAGTCAAATTTCATTCTTTTGCATGTGGCCTTCCAATATTCTTGGCACCATTTACTGAAGAAGCTTTCTTTTGTCCACTGTGTGTTTTTTGTTTCTTTGCCAAAAATTACTTGCCTCTATATGTGTGATTTTATTTCTGGGCTCTCAATTCTGTTTCATTGGTCGGTGTAGAAAAAACAGCTGTGTTTCAGCTTGCTCGCTTGTTTTCTGGCTGCAATTACTTTGCATGATTATTGCATGTGTAAGCCTGTATGAGCCTATCTAAGACAGAGATCGCTTGCCTGCCACCAGGAGGGATGGTTTGCCTGTTTGCTTGCTGGCTGCCAGGAGATGCAGTTTTCCCCTGCCTATATGCTTGTCTGCCATTACGAGGATCCAATAAACAGAATGGCCCAATGCTTTCAGCTCCGCAGTTCTTCTGTGGTTCACCTGAATCCAGTGTGAACCTGCCTGGTATCGGCCACAGGTATAACAGTCTGTGTATCTGTTTTTTTGGCTAATACCAAACAGTTTTAATTATCGTAGCTCTGTAGAATAATTTGCAGTCAGGTAGTGTGATACCTCTGGCTTCATTCTTTTTTGTTTGCTTTTACTCAGAATTATTTTGGCTATTGAGTTGTTTTATGGTTCTATACAAATCTAATGTATTTTGTCCTATTTGAAAAATGACATTGGGATTTTAATGGGGATTGCATTAAATCTGTATATTGCTTTGAATAATATGGTCATTATAATTATGTTGATTCCTCCAATCCATGAACATGAAATATCTTTCCATTTCATTGTGTCTTTTTCAATCTCTTTTAATAATGCCTTATAATTTTCAATGTATAAGTCCTTCACATCCTTTGTTAATGTTAATTTCTAGGTATTTTGTTCTTTGTGTTTTAATTGTAAAAAGAATTGTTTTCTTTATTTTTTTTGTAGTTTCGTTGTTAGCATATAGAAAAGCAGTAAATTTTTGTATATTAGTTTTGTATACTATGATTTTACTGTATTTGTTTATTATTTTTATTAGATTTTCAGTGGAGTCTTTGATGTTTTCTATGTACAGAATCATGTCATTTGCAAAAAGTGACACTTTCACTTCTTTCCCAATTTGGATGTCTTTTATTTCTTTCTCTTGCCTGATTGCTCTGTCTAGGACTTCCAGAACCATGTTGAATAAGAGTGATGAGAGTGGGCATCCTTGTCTTGTTCCTGATTTTAGAGGAAAAGTTTTCAGTTTTTCACCACTGAGTATGATATTGCCTGAGGGTTTGCCATATTTGGCCTTTATTATGTTGAGGTACTTCCTTTCTACACCCATCTGTTTTATTGAGTGTTTTAATCACAAATGAATGTGTTGTATCTTATCAAATGCTTTTTCTGCATCTATTGATAAGATCATATGATTTTTGTCCTTTGCTTTGTTAGTGTGCTATATTACATTGATCCATTTGCATATATTGAACCATCCTTGTGCCCCTGGAATAAACACCACTTGATTGTTATGTATTATATTTTTTATGTACTGTTATATTTGATTGTCTAGTATTTTGTTTAAGATTTTTGAATCTGTATTCATCAGAGATATTGGTCTTTAGTTTTTGTGTGTTTGTGTTGTTCTTGCCAAGTTTTGGTGTTAACTTCTTTCAGTTCTGATTTTGTTTATATGAGTTATTTCTCTCTCTCTCTCTCTCTCTCTCTCTCTCTCTCTCTCTCTTTCTCTCGTGAGTCTATCCAGGGTTGGAAAATTTTATTACTCTTTTCAAAGAACCCGTTCTTTGTTGTATTAATTTTTTGTATTTTTTATTTTATTAAATTCTGTTTTAATCTTTATTATTTCCTTTCTTCTGCTGACTTTGGGTTGACTTTGTTCTTCTTTCTCTAGTTCCATAGGATGCAATGTTAGGTTGTTTACTTGGGACTTCTCATGTTTCTTGAGATAGGCCTGTAATGATATAAACTTCCTTTGTACTACTACTTTCATGGCATATCACAAGTTGTCACATGTCATATTGTCATTCTCATTTGTCTCTCTATATCTTCTGATCTCTACTTTCAATCCTTCTTTGACCCAGTCATTTTATAGAAGGATATTGTTTAATTTTTGCATTTTTGTAGGTTTCTTTGTTTACTTATTGCAATTTATTTCTTATTTCAAATCAGTATAGTCAGACAATATATGCTTGGGTATAATTTCAACCTTGAATTTTTGAGGCTAATTTTGTGGCCCAACATATGGTCTATTCTTGAGAAGGTCCCAGGCGCACTGGAGAAGAACGTATAATCTGATGTTCTGGGATAAAAGACTCAGTAAATGTCAATTATGTCCATTTGGTCTAGTATGTCACTTAAGGCTGATATTTCTTTATTTTCTTTTTGTATGATCTGTCTAGAGCTGTCAGTGGAGTATTAAGATTCCCAAGTATAATTGTGTTTTTTGTCTGTTTCTTCCTCCAGTTCTGTTAATAGTTGCTTCATATATTTTGGTGCTCCATGATTTAGTGCATCTATAGTAAGAAGTGTTCTTTATAATCAAGGTTCATGAGTTTAGTACCTATGTTTTCTTCTATGTAATTTATTGTTTCAGGTCTTATATTTAGATCTTTGATCCACTTTGATTTAATTTTAGTACAAAGGGACAAACTGTAGTCGAGTTTCATTCTTTTGCATGTGGCTTTCCAGTTTTCCCAGCACCATTTGTTGCAGAGGCTTTATTTTCTCCATTGTGTGTTGTTGGCCCCTTTATTGAAAATTATTTGACCATATATATGTGGTTCTATTTCTGGGCTTTCTATTCTGTTCCATTGGTCTGAGTGTCTATTTTTCTGCCAATACCATTCTGTTTTGATTGTCATGGCTCTATAATATAATTTGAAGTCAGGTATTGTAATGCCTCCAGCTTCGTTCTTTTTCCTTAGGATTGCTTCGGCTATTTGGGGTTTTGTATAGTTCCATATAAATCTGATGATTTTTTGTTCCATTTCTTTAAAAAATGCCATTGGAATTTTGATGGGAATTGCATTAAATTTGTATATCGCTTTGGGTAATATAGTCATTTTGACTATATTTATTCTTCCTATCCAGGAACAAGGAATATTTTTCCATTTCATTGTATCTTTTTTGATTTCCCTTAACAATGCTTTATAGTTTTCATTATATAGGTTCTTTACATTCTTTGTTATGTTTATTCCTAGGTATTTTTTTTGTTGTTGTTGCAACCATGAAGGGGATTATTTTTTTGAGTTCATTTTCTGATGCGTCATTGTTGGCATATAGAAAGGCAATGGACTTTTGTATATTAATTTTGTATCCTGTGACCTTACTGTATTGGTTTACTGTTTCTAGTAGTCTTTTCGTGGAGTCTTTGGGGCTTTCAATGTATAGGATCATATTATCTGCAAAAAGTGAAACCTTTACTTTTTCTTTCCAATATGAATGCCTTTTATCTCTTTCTCTTGTCTGATTGCTCTGGCTAGAACTTCCAGCACTATGTTAAATAAGAGTGGAGAGAGTAGACAACCTTGTCTTGTTCCTGATTTTAGGGGAAAAGTCCTCAGTTTTATGCAATTTCATATGATGTTAGCTGATGGTTTATCATAAATGGCCTTTATCATGTTGAGATATTTTCTTTCTATACCCATTTTATTGAGTGTTTTAAATATAAAATTGTGTTGTATTTTTAATGCCTTTTCTGCATCTATTAATAGGATCATATGAATTTGACTCCAAAGGCAAGGGAAGTGAAGGCAAAGATTAATGAATGGAACCACATCAGACTAAGAAGCTTTTGCACAGCAAGGGAAACTGACAACAAAACAGACAGCCAACTAATTGGGAGATGATATTTTCAAACAATAGCTCAGATAAAGGCCTAATAATCAAAATATACAAAGAACTCATAAAACTCAACAACAAACAAACAATCCAATAAAAAAATGGGAAGAGGACATGAACAGACACTTCTCCCAGGAAGAAATACAAATGGCCAACAGATATATGAAAAGATGCTCATCTTCATTAGCTATTAAAGAAATGCAAATCAAAACTACAATGAGATACCACCTCCACCTGTTAGATTAGCTATTATCAACAAGACAGGTAATAACAAATGTTGGCGAGGCTGTAGAGGAAAAGGAACCCTCATTCACTGTTGGTGGGAATGTAAAGTAGTACAACTATAATGGAAGAAAGTATGGTGGTTCCTCAAAAAATTAAAAATAGAGCTACCATATAACCCAGAAATCCCTCTGCTGGGTATATACTCCTAAAACTCAAAAGCATTGCTATGTAAAGACACATGCAGCCCCATGTTCATTGCAGCATTGTTCACAGTGGCCAAGACATGGAAACAACCAAAAAGCCCTTCAATAGATCACTGGATAAAGAAGATGTGGTACATATACACTGTGGAATACTACTCAACCATAAGAAATGATGACATCGGATCATTTACAGCAACATGGATGGACCTTGATAACATTATATGGAGTGAAATAAGTAAATCAGAAAAAACTAAGAACTAGATGATTCCATAGATAGGTGGGACATAAAAATGAGACTCAGAGACATGGACAAAAGTGTGGTGGTTTCTGGGGGGGGGGAAGAAGAGAGGGAAGGGGGGGTGGGGAGGGGCACAAACAAAACCAGACAGAAAGTGACTGAGGACAATTTTACTTTGGGTGATGGGTATGCAACATAATTGAATGTCAAAATAACCTGGAGACATTTTCTCTGAACATATGTACCCTGATTTATCAATATCACCCCATTAAAATTAATTAAAAAAATTTTAATTAAAAAAAGAAGTGTTTTGTCTCCTTGATGTAGTGTACCCTTTATCATTATAAAATGTCCATTTTTATCTGTTGTTATCTTGAAATCAATTTTTTCAGATATAAGTATGGCAACATTTGCTTTACTTTAGTTGTTATTTGCTTTGAGAACCATATCCTACTCTTTCATTTTGAGTCTAACTGTGTCTCTGCAGCTTAAATGTGTTTCCTGAAGGCAGTATATGATGGGGTTTTACTTTTTGGTTCAATCTGCTACTCTGTACCTCTTTATTGGTGAATTTAATCCATTTACATATAGGGTAATTATTGATGCATTTTATCTTTTGATTTTGGTTGCTCTCTGCTTCCTTTGCATTTCTGTCTGTTGTTTTTGTTTGGCGGCATTCCATACTTCTTTCCTCTGTTTTTTCTTTTTTTTAAAGCTATGTTTCTCAGGTACTTTTTGTAGGTACTTTCCATTAGGTTATTGAAAAGAAAGATTCATATATACAGTAGTCTTTTCTACTATGAATACATTTTCCCTCCATCCTCCTTTGCTAATTCAAACCTTCCCCTCCTCTCCTTTTATGTTTCTGTTGTCACAAATTATCCCTCTTTATGTTGTAAATTTATTGGAGAACTTACTAATAGTGTTGTGATGTTTTCTTTGTTTCAGGTAGAATAACTCCTGTATTTCCTGAAATGAGGTTTTTCTTCAGCTTATATATGTCTGGAAAAGCCTTTATTTCTCCTTCATATCTAAAGGATGATTTTGTTAGATATATTATTCTTGGCTGGTAATTTCTCTCTTGTAGAATTTTAAATATTTGGCTCTACTCCCTTCTGGCTCTTAGAGTTTCTGTTGAGTAGTCCAATGCTAACCTAATGGGTTTTCCTTGATATGTTGCTTTTTTCTTTTCCCTGACTGCCTTGGTAATTCTTTCTTTATCATTGTTTTTTAACAGTTGGAATACAGTGTGCTTTGGAGAAGGCATTTTTGGATTGAGGTAACTAGGTGTTCTGTTTTCTTCTTGGATTTAAGGATCTAGCTCTTTTGGTAGGTTTGGGAAGTTCTCGTCAATTATTTCTTTTGAACAGGCTCTCTGTTCCCTTCTCCCTCTCTTCTTCTTCTTCTTTTATGCCCATTATTATTACATTTCTTTTTCTGATGGAGTCAAGTAGTTCTAATAGAGCTCTATCATTTTCTTATTCTTCAGTCTCTCTCTTCCTTCTGCATCATTTCAACATTTCTATCTTTAATATCACTAAATCTTTCCTCCATCTGGTCAGCTCTATTTCTTATAGTTCATTTCTGATCTCACTTATTGAGTTCTTCATTTCCAGAATTCTGTTTGGTTGGTTATTTGTTACAATTTCAATCTCTATGGTAAAGTACTCATTTTGTTTGTTAATTTGTTTTCTGAGTGCATTAAATTGCCTGGCTGTGTTTTCTTACATCTATAGTTAAGTATTTTGAGAAATTTAATCTTGAGTTCTATGTCATTTATATCCAAATTTCCATATGTTTAGGTTTGCTTTCTGGAGACTTTTCATTTTCTTTCTGAACTTCATTGCTCTCTTGGTTATTCATTGTATTTGATGGATCCCTCCTCTGTCTACCTGCATATTTCTATGAATGTCCCTTTTTAAGCAGATTATTTCCAAAAGCTCTTTCTATTTTTTTCCAGTAGGTGGCACTGAATCACAAGTTTTAGCTCTGTGATATTCCAGTGCTGACCCCTACCACCATACTGGCTGTCCTCAGTGTATCCACGATGCTGGGGGTTGGGTTGACTGGGAGAACCTGGCTGCCCTCCTCTTGGTAATAGGAGCTGGGAACCTCTGTGTGTCTCTCCTGCACCACAACCAGGAACAAGACACAGAGCACCCCCTTTGCCCAAGGGAAACAGTCATTCTGTTGTGTCACTTCTCAGGTGAGTTGCTGATGTACTCTGAAACCTGACACCAAAGCTGAAGAAAGGTGACTTCTGGAAGGCTTGGGAACTACAGGACATTGCATCTTTATGTCTCTGGATAGAATAGATCCTATACATCGAAAACACGAAGGACTCCACAAAAAGATTATTAGAAACAATAAACCAATACAGTAAGGTCGCAGGATACAAAATTAACATACAAAAGTTCATAGCCTTTCTATATGCCAACAATGAAATATTAGAAAACAAACTCAAAAAAATAATCCCCTTCACGATTGCAACAAAAAAAATAAAATACCTAGGAATAAACATAACAAAGAATGTAAAGGACCTATATAATGAAAATTACAAAGCATTGTTAAGGGAAATCGAAAAAGATACAATGAGATGGAAAAATATTCCTTGTTCTTGGATAGGAAGAATAAATATAATCAAAATGGCCATATTACCCAAAGCAATATACAAATTTAATGCAATTCCCATCAAAATCCCTATGAGATTTTTTAAAGAAATGGAACAAAAAATCATCAGATTTATATGGAACTATAAAAAACCCTGAATAGCCAAAACAATCCTAAGGAAAAAGAATGAAGCTGGGAGCATTACAATACCTGACTTTAAACTATATTATAGGGCCACGATAATCAAAACAGCATGGTATTGGCAGAAAAATAGACACTCAGACCAATGGAACAGAATAGAAAGCCCAGAAATAAAACCACATATATATGGTCAAATAATCTTTGATAAAGGGGCCAACAACATACAATGGAGAAAAGAAAGCCTCTTCAACAAATGGTGTTGGGAAAACTGGAAAGCCACATGCAAAAGAATGAAACTCGACTACAGCTTGTCCCCGTGTACTAAAATTAATTCAAAATGGATCAAAGACCTAAATATAAGACCTGAAACAATAAAGTACATAGAAGAAGACATAGATACTAAAATCATGGACCTGGGTTTTAAAGAACATTTTATGAACTTGACTCCAATGGCAAGAGAAGTGAAGGCAAAGATAAATGAATGGGACTACATCAGAATAAAAAGTTTTTGCTCAGCAAGAGAAACTGATATAAAAATAAACAGACAGCCAACTAAATGGGAAATGATATTTTCAAACAACAGCTCAACAACAAACAAACAATCCCATAAAAAAATGGGAAGAGGACATGAACAGACACTTCTCCCAGGAAGAGATACAAATGGCCAACAGATATATGAAAAGATGCTCAGCTTCATTAGTTATTAGAGAAATGCAAATCAAAACTACAATGAGATACCACCTCACCCCTGTTAGATTAGCTATTATCAACAAGACGGGTAATAGCAAATGTTGGAGAGGCTGTGGAGAAAAAGGAACCCTCATTCACTGTTGGTGGGACTGTAAAATAGTACAACCATTATGGAGGAAAGTATGGTGGTTCCTCAAAAAACTGCAAATAGAACTACCTTATGACCCAGCAATCCCTCTACTGGGTATATACCCCAAAACCTCAGAAACATTGATACGTGAAGACACATGTAGCCCCATGTTCATTGCAGCACTGTTCACAGTGGCCAAGACATGGAAACAACCAAAAAGCCCTTCAATAGAAGACTGGATAAAGAAGATGTGGCACATATACACTATGGAATACTACTCAGCCATAAGAAATGATGACATCAGATCATTTACAGCAAAATGGTGGGATCTTGATAACATTATAAGGAGTGAAATAAGTAAATCAGAAAAAAACAAGAACTACATGATTCCATACATTGGTGGAACATAAAAATGAGACTAAGAGACATGGACAAGAGTGTGGTGGTTACCAGGGGTGGGGGGAGGGAGGACATGGAAGGGAGGGAGGGAGAGAGTTAGGGGGAGGGGGAGGGGGAGGGGCACAGAGAACTAGATAGAGGGTGGCGGAGGACAATCTGACTTTGGGCGAGGGGTACGCAACATAATTTAATGACAAAATAACCTAGACATGTTTTCTTTGAATATATGTACCCTGATTTATTAATGTCATCCCATTACCATTAATAAAAATTTATTAAAAAAAAGAAAAAAAAAAAAGAATAGGGAACTGGGCAGAATGTGGATCATGGCCAACTGAGGGAATACTGGCAGTGTCCAAGAGCTCTGTCCCTGCCCAGGTCTCCACACTCAGTCACTGCTCTTGTTGTTCACTCCTATGTGAGTGCCCACTGACCATCTCTGCTCCTTCATGCAGAAGGAAACCTAGATATGACTGAGTTTATTCTTTCTCTTGTCTGAGTCCCACCCTGAGCCCTTAGCGAGAGTGTGGCATCCTTAGTGCCCTTTTTATTCTTTGCCTGCCCATTCCCCTTTCCTGCCCACCTTTAGTTGGTTCAATGTGTGGATATTTCAGGAGTGCCTGTGTGCCAAGCTAGAGTTCCTTTGTTGAATTATAGCTGTTCAAATTATTGAACAGAGAGTAAAGAGATTCCTCATGCTTCCATCCCTCTGATGTCATTCCAAAAGTTTTTTAAAATAACTTTTTTACAGGGTGATTTAGAGGTAAATTACAGGCGATTTCCATTGGTTTCAAGGAGTTCCATTGGTAACACTGAATTTCAAAGCAGATGCACAGATATTTGGGTTAATGGAGAAGAGTTTACAATCATGCTTTGGTAGTTCTATGTTTTTAATTGCCCCAGAGAAGGAAATATTATTAAAATATGATGAGGATTTTGGGTTTTTAGACTATAACTAGTCTCCTTTGGTTTTTTATCTCTTTCTGTTCAAAATTTGTTGCAACCATCATTTCATAGTCCCTCAGACTGAAAACTTCAGCATTATCTTGAACTTTGTACTCTCCCATGTCCTACATCTTCATCTAATTTGTTGCCAACTTTAAATCCCTATACTACTGTTTGTTAGCTATATGAAAGATAAGAATCTCTTCCTAATGTCATACATCTAATAAAATGTGATAGTGGAAATTGTCATCAGGAAGTGGTGTGAGTGGCATTGGTCTACAATTTACAAATGCACAGACATTTTAAAAATCAAGTAGTAGCCATTTTGGGCTCCTTGTTTAAAAAATATTGTACATACATACTAACCTACATTCTCATGAAAAATGGGATCAAATCTTATGTGCCAATGCTTTATGGAAATAAAAGGAATTGAGGCAGGAAGGAGAGAATAAAAGATAGTGCTCACAGGGCTGGCCAAGATTCCACAAATATAAACACCTTTCTGGTAGAGTCCATGCATATCCTTAGAAAGTCCTTATGGATTTCCAGAAACTTTTTTTTTTTTTTAAATAATTTTATTTTTTTAATGGGGTGACATCAATAAATCAGGATACATATATTCAAAGATAACAAGACCAGGGTATCTTGTCGTTCAATTATGATGCATACCCGTCACCCAAAGTCAGATTGTCCTCTGTCACCTTCTATCTTGTTTTCTTTGTGCCCCTCCCCCTCCCCCTTTCCCTCTCCCATTCCCCCCTCCCCCCCGTAACCACCACACTCTTATCAATGTCTCTTAGTTTCACTTTTATGTCCCACCTACGTATGGAATAATGCAGTTCCTGGTTTTTTCTGATTTACTTATTTCGCTTCGTATCATGTTATCTAGATCCCACCATTTTGCTGTAAATGTTCCGATGTCATCATTTCTTATGGCTGAGTAGTATTCCACAGTGTATATGTGCCACATCTTCTTTATCCAGTCATCTATTGACGGGCTTTTTGGTTGTTTCCATGTCCTGGCCACTGTGAACAATGCTGCAATAAACATGGGGCTGCATGTGTCTTTACGTATCAATGTTTCTGAGTTTTTGGGGTATATACCCAGTAGAGGGATTGCTGGGTCATAAGGTAGTTCTATTTTCAGTTTTTGAGGAACCACCATACTTTCTTCCATAATGGTTGTACTACTTTACATTCCCACCAACAGTGTATGAGGGTTCCTTTTTCTCCACAGCCTCTCCAACATTTGCTATTACCTGTCTTGCTAATAACAGCTAATCGAACAGGTGTGAGGTGGTATCTCATTGCCGTTTTGATTTGCATTTCTCTAATAGCTAAAGAAGATGAGCATCTTTTCATATATCTGTTGGCCATTTGTATTTCTTTCTGGGAGAAGTGTCTATTCATATCCTCTTCCCATTTTTTTATTGGATTGTTTGTTTGTTTGTTGTTGAGTTATATGAGTTCTTTGTATATTTTGGATATTAGGCCCTTATCTGAGCTGTTGTTTGAAAATATCATTTCCCATTTAGTTGGCTTTCTGTTTATTTTGTTATCAGTTTCTCTTGCTGAGGAAAAACTTCTTAGTCTGATGTAGTCCCATTCATTAATTTTTGCCTTCACTTCTCTTGCCATTGGAGTCAAATTCATAAAATGCTCTTTAAAACCCAGGTCCATGAGTTGAGTACCTATGTCTTCTTCTATGTACTTAATTGCAGAAACTTTTTTTTTAAAAGACTTTATTTATTCATTTTGGAGAGGAACAAAGGAGTAGAGAGAGAGAGAGAGAGAAGGAAGGAGGGGCAGGGAGCATCAACTTCCATATGTGCCTTGACCGTGCAAGCCCAGGGTTTCTAACTGGCAACCTCAGCTTTCCAGGTCAATGCTTTATCCACTGCACCACCACAGGTCAGGCCCGGAAACTTTTAACAGTCCTTTTTTCCTGTATCTTATTCCTCATTGGTCAGAGTTAACTGTCCTGAACATATAGGGGTTGTGTCACTTAGCTCTCCTTCAATCATCCCTCCCCAATGCCTACTCTAACCTCAAATCCCTGAAGCTACAATGAAAGTTAGAGCATTATGAACAAGTGAGCTTGAACTTACCCAGCAGAGGAATTTCTTCAGCTCCCAGAATGTTGATGGTGACCAAGATGGAAGCTGTGACAAAATGTGGTCCTTGCCCACAGGGAACCAGAAAGAGCTGACAGTATTGGGGTATGGGCAATTCGAAAAAACCCCCAAACAAACAGGGGATCTGGGAGAGGCTTGGACTGTGTCTGGTGCAACATCAATTCAAGAACATATTGTCTTTGACATGTTTGTAGTGCAGTAATCTGAATTTTATAAATGCAATAGTCTGTCACCATTGCTCATTAGATGTCAAAGCAGAAGGAAAAACAAGTAGGTGTGTTGATTTCTAAATGTGATAAATGGAATAATAGTGGATGTTGAGGGAAAGCAAGTGAAATACAAGCCAGTTAGTTTGTAGCTCATGAATTACTGTCTAGCACAGAAAGACTTTCTGAGTGCAAGTTACCAGTGGCCATGGGAGGATTCATTGAAGCAGAGGATAGAAATGAACATAACATTCACCACATTTAAAGACATCATTGTCAGAGACATGAGAATACTGAAATAACAATAAAGTACCCCGTAAACATTTTGTACAAACTTCGTGAGGAAGCTCAAAAAAGAAAATTTCAGTGATTCAGTGCTTTCCTCTATTTTGATTGACCCAGTGAAAATATGACTTCTTATTTTATGTTTTTGTTGTTTTTTTTTTTGTATTTTTCTGAAGCTGGAAACGGGGAGAGACAGTCAGACAGACTCCTGCATGCTCCCGACCGGGATCCACCCGGCACGCCCACTAGGGGCGACGCTCTGCCCACCGGGGGGCGATGCTCTGCCCCTCCCGGGCATCACTCTGCCGCAACCAGAGCCACTCTAGCGCCTGGGGCAGAGACCAAGGAGCCATCTCCAGCGCCCGGGCCATCTTTGCTCCAATGGAGCCTTGGCTGCGGCAGGGGAAGAGAGAGACAGAGAGGAAGGAGGGGGGGGGGTGGAGAATCAAATGGGCGCTTCTCCTATGTGCCCTGGCTGGGAATCGAACCCAGGTCCCCCGCACGCCAGGCCGACGCTCTACCGCTGAGCCAACCGGCCAGGGCTTATTTTATGTTTTTATCAGTGCTTTATGCCATTTGCTAGCAGAAACTTTAGCTTATGACTACCTGCTGGATGTGGGAAACTATTGATAATATCTTTCCAGACAATTAATAAAACAATGTCCATGAGAATTAGGTTATGAAATAAGAACAAAAAAGAAGCCTTTTAATAGTGAGTATAAAATAAAACCATGCTTTTTCTGGGATTGACTATTGTGTTGAATCGTAAATATGTTTATAAATATTAATTAGTCTGTTACTTTATATAATATATACACTCATACACACATATATATCATTTCTTCATTTGCATGTATATATTCAAAGACAATGTGAATTAATATAGAGTGGCTGCTTAGCTTTTAAAATGTTGTATAATGGAAAACTAAAAACCATTAAAACTAGATCAATTGCACACAACAAATAAAATCATTTACATTTATTTGAAAGTTACTATGTATAAAATAATGAAGTAGGCTTCAGATGCAGATACCAAAGTCATAAATTAGTATGACTGTTATGAGAATACTAAAGGAAAGATTAGAAATACAAAGTAATTTGTCTAAATTGGAGAAAAAACTTCAGTATCTAAAAGACATATGTGCCTCTCCCCGTGCCAGAAATTTCACTTTCAGTGAGGATGAAAGTATGTGCTGCCCTAGAGATGCTATGGAGACAGTCATGTAGGTATTAGTATAGATTAATTCCATAGTTGCTTTTCTCAAAGCAGCTCCAAGTGCTCCTATTGTTTGTGGGCACCAATATGGCTCACCTTTCCAGGCAAATTACAAGTCGTTCCAGTGCAGGGTTGAACGAGACATGTTGGTCTGAGCTGTCATCACCCCCGTTTCTAGGCAAAACTGCCTTACCCAGAAACCAACCCTCTGTGGCGGAAGCTTGTATGTATCTCTACATACACATGTGCAGTTGCCTCCTGCAAAGTCTTGGCTTCAGCATCAAAGAGAAAAGGAGATACATTCTGTTTCTGTGCTTACTGGGAAGTGCAAGAATCCTTCCTCATTCTTAAAGTGTAAGAATCCTTCCTTGTTCTTTCTTCCATGTGGTAAATTACTTTTTCTTGTGCTGTTAGCACAGTCTTGAGTCTCTCACATCTTCTTGGAATAGTAGGTCTGGATGCTATAAAGGTTGAAATGTGAGTTTAATGAAAACTCACGGTAAATCACAGAATCATAAGCTGCATTAAGCTAACTAAATAAACTACTGAGTTTCTTTTCTTTTTCCTCTTGAATGTGATTTTATGTCAACTCTTTGAGGCAGTAACTCATTTGAAACTCTGAACATGTACAGTTTATTTGTTGATGATGGAGACCTCTAGGACTAGAGAGAGGAACCTAGATGCCGCCTGCAACCCGATGTTAAGGACAGTGGTGGGGTTCAGCTGGCTCGCACCAGTTCGGCAGAACCGATACCTAAATTTTTGTTGAGTTGGGTGAACCAGTTGTTAAAATGGCACCTGTGATCAGGGTTCTCTCTGAGGTGGGCGCCTGGGCAGCTGCCCAATGTGGAAATCACAAATGGACTTTCCTTACTCTTTTTTCATGTCCATCTGCGCAACAGCGTATTCTAAGCTCCCATGGTCATGTTCATTCCGTCCATAGGTCAAAAAAATGGCAAGTGAGGACACCAATCAAGAAGCAATGTGGAAATATCATAAATAATAGTTTTATTGGCTTTTGTCAGGTATTATTTAATGTTTTTATTAATATTTTTAAACTTTTATAATATAATCTAGTTTTGTGTACCTCTTTTATTGTTCTTATTTAAGTATTAAATGCATGAAATAATAAACAGCCTTTCAGTGTATCACTTGTTATACTTAAAATGGTCATTAGGGCAGAGAACCAGGTCTTAAATTATTGTAATTCGGCTGCTGGCTAAGGAGTTACAGAGTTTGAGCTGATGTGCCCTGTATATGAACTGACTTCTCAGCATTGTAGGATGGTAAAAAGTACCTAGTAACGGAAGATATTCACCTCCTGTGTGTGGGAAGCAGGGCTGACTCCCCTTTTCAGGCATCTGAGTCTTCATATAGATCCCTAATCTGCTTTCTTGAGAAATCAAGTTATAAAAGACCTTTAGAGTCATGCTCCACCATCAGGACTAAAATGAAAGAATAAATTCAAAAACCGCTCACTGGACAAATAGGGGATGTTGCTGACATAAGTTGTTAATAATGAAAATACTGACCAGCAAAGAGACTCACTGAGGTAGGATCTGTCTGAAAGCATATTGATTCTTGGGTACATTAATCCTTTATAGAGAGGAATTAATGTCAAGGAGTGAGTCATGGGCCAAAATATAAGATACTTTCAAATGTGTTTTCAGAGTTTGCAGTGTGCTCATCAGTGGCAACCCCTGGTTGTTAAACAACTCGGACGCTTCTAGAACCTGAGCTACAAGTCATCAGGGAGAAAAATGTACTTAAAAAAATTATTCCTCTTCACCATTTTAAGGCAACAAAGTACCAATTCGTACCCTGGGAAGGAGTCATTCATTATTTTACATAAGGACTCTTTAAAAGATAGCATATGCTAAGATTATAAAAGCTCTTATTTATTGTACTAGGCACTGTCCACTGACATTGTTATATTGAATTTATAACAACAGTAGGCATCTATTATTTTAACTATTTTGTAGGTGTGGAAAATGGGTTTTAGAAGTGTTAAATCATTTTCTGAATGTCATATGTCTTTTAAAATGCAGATCAATGATTCAGATTCAGAGATTCTTACCCCCACAGTCTGCATTTAGTTATCCTGTACCATTGTTCTTCACGGTATCTGCTTATTTATCAATGGTGTGAGAAATGATCGATACTAACTTACTATGCTACGAAGTTCAGCTTGGCTGGTCACTGCCTTGATATGGTATTAAAGGACTATACCATAAAATATTAGCTGTACAAAAATTATCAAGGACTTCTATTTCCAGGAAAATGGAGTAGATAGGCTTTTATCTATTCCTCCTGCAGAGAATAGCTAACAACCCTGGGCATTATATAAAAACCAGAAGTAAGAACACCCTGGCAGGCAAAAAAGAAGTATGCGAATGGGCTAAGAATCCTGAAATATGAGCAGTGATCTGAGATGAGTTCCATGGTTCCCCCCCTCCATTATTTCTCAAAGTGTTCAGGCTTCAGATTGATTGACAGAGTACTTGGCAACCCAGAGATTTCGATAATACTGGGACAAAAAGAAAACTTCAGAAAAATCTGCTCTACTTTGCAAAAGGCCAAGAAAGGGGCAACCTAGCAGGATAGGAAACTGTTGGATAATAGTTGCTCTATGTTAGTTCTCCACCATGGAAAAGTCTGCAGTACCTCCCACCCCCACTGGCACCAGCCACAGGGGTGACTCCAACTTTCACCTTTGCCAGTCAGCAGTAAATACCCCAAACCCTCCACGACATACCATCAGAGAAGTCCAAGTGAATAACTGGATCTCCATCCTAGCCAGGTGATACTGAGGCCCCAGACCCCACAGAGTCAGTGGAGAGCAGGTGAACAGCCTGAACTTCTGTCCCAACTTGTGGTGATGAGGCAGTGCCTTATGCTTCCAGCTGGGGTGGTGCCACAGCGGTCCGGAGGAGAGTAAGGACTTACACAGCGGTTATGAGGCCACCCTCCCTTGGTGTCAGTGGAGTCCTTTCCAACGGCAGCAGTAGTAGGCCACTCCTGCCCTCCCCGACAGGGTCGTCTCAATGGAGGATGGAGGGGAAATCTGGAGTTCCATCCCACCAGGTAGTAACAAGTGGGTAAACCATTTTCTCTGCAGGGCCATTGTGCGAGAAGTCCTGCTATCATAGAAAATTTAAATGAAATCAGAGTTTCGTACATCAAAATGTCCAGATGTCAATGGAAAATGACTTTTTGTGCTAATAACAGGAAAATCTTAAATGAGAAATAAGAATCAACAGATGACAACAAGAAAATGGCAGATATTATAATTATCTGATATAGAGCGTAAGATAGCAATCATGAGGCCCTGGCTGGTTAGCTCAGTTGGTTATAGCATCCTCACGAAACACCAAAGTTGTGGGTTCAAACCTGGGGTCAGGGCACATATGGGAAGTGACCAATGAATGCACAACGAAGTGGAAAAACAAATGAATGCTTCTCTCTCTCTTTCTCTCTCTTTCTCCATTCCTGTTTCTCTTTTTAAAAAATTAATCAATAAAAATAGCAGAAATCCTGAGAATATTAAATGAGCAATTACAAACATGTAGGAAACACATGACAAATAAAGTCCCAGTAAAGATAGAGAAGATATAAAGAAGAAACAAATGGAAACTTTAGAAGGAAAAAATGCAATAATAAACATTTTTAAAAAGTTCAAAGGATGGGTTCAACAGAGAAAAGAATCAATAAACTAAAGATAGAGCCACAGAACAAACGTCAGAGGAAAAGTGAACTGAAAAAAAAATTGAACAGAGCCTCATGGACCCATGGGGCTCTCAGCAGAGGTCTAACACTCACTTCGCTGGAGTATGAAAAAGAGGAACAGGGAGACGGAATGGAAACATACTTAAAAATGGTCAAAAAATTCCCAAACTTGCAAATGATATAAACCTACAGAGTTAAGAAGCTGAATAACCCCAAACAAAATAAACACAAATAAATCCATGCCAAGACACATCATAGTCAAACGTTTGAAATCTAAAGACAAAGTTTAAAATCTTGAAAGCAGTAAGAGAGAAGTGATACCTTACCAAATGAGGAGAAACAACTTGAATGACAGTGGATTATCCACCAGAAACCAGGAAGGTCAGAGAAAGTGGCACAGCATTTTTTTTTTTGTATTTTTCTGAAGTTGGAAACAGGGAGGCAGTCAGACAGACTCCCCGCATGTGCCCGACCGGGATCCACCTGGCACGCCCACCAGGGGGCAATGCTCTGCCCATCTGCATTGCTTTGTTGCAACCAGAGCCATTCTAGCACCTGAGGCAGAGGCCACAGAGCCTCTGTGGCCTCTGTGCTCCAGTGGAGCCTTGGCTGTGGGAGGGGAAGAGAGAGACAGAGAGGAAAGAGAGGGGGAGGGGTGGAGAAGCAGATGGGCGCTTCTCCTGTGTGCCCTGGCCGGGAATCGAACCCGGGACTCCTGAATGCCAGGCCGACGTTCTAACACTGAGCCAACTGGCCAGGGCCTTTTTTTTTTTAGTACAGAAATAAAAGAACGATCAAACCAGAAATCTATATCTAGTGCACATATCCTTTAAAGAAAAATGAAATCAAGACATTCTTGGAGGAAAGAAAACTAAGCAAAATTGTAGCACAAAAACCTATTCTAAAAAAATAGCTAAAGAAAGAAATTTGAAAAATCAGAAAGGAAGAAAGCACAAAAATGTATGTATTTTTCATCTCTTGAGTTTTCTAGATTATATTTGATGGTTAAAGCAAAAATTATAATACTGTCTGAGATAGTTCTCTATAAAGAGAAAATATTTATAATAATTAGGTTATAAAAAAGAGAAGACAAAGGAAATTTAGAGAGTTAAAGTTGTTACACTTCATTTGAAGTCATAAAATGTTAATACCAGTAGACTGTATTAAATCATAAACCACTAAAAAAGGTATATGTTCATTGCATCATTATTCACAGTGGCTAAGACATGGAAACAGCTAAAGTGTCCCTTAATAGAAGACTGGATAAAGAAGATGTGGCACATATATACAATGGAATACCACTCAGCCATAAGAAATGATGAAACAGTGCCATTTGTGACAACATGATGGATCTTGAGCATATCATGGTAAGTAAAATAAGTCAGCTGAAATAAGTAGAAAACCATATGATTTCACTCATATGTGGTATATAAAACTGAAAGCAACAAATGAACAAACAAGACAAAGAAACAAAATTCATAGACACAGACAACAGTATGGTGGTCAGCAGAAGGAAAGTGGGATAAAGGGTACTAGTACAGGGTGAAGGGGCTCAAATACATGACCACAAAAGGAGCATTGACTTTGAGTGGTGAACACACAATGCAATAGAGATGATGTATCAAAGAATTGTACGCTTGGAACTTGTATAGTTTTATTAACCTATGTCACCCCAATAAATTTTTCAAAAATTAAAAAATAAAGATATTTACCTTAAAAAAGTATATGAAGAAATATACTAGCCTGACCAGGCAGTGGTGCAGTGAATAGCGCATCAAACTGGGATGTGGAGGACCCAGGTTCGAGACCCCAAGGTCGCCAGCTTGAGTGCAGGCTCATCTGATTTGAGCAAGGCTCACCAGCTCGAGCCCAAGATTGCTGGCTCGAGCAAGGGGTCACTCGGTCTGCTGTAGCTCCCCCCCCAGTAAGGCACATATGAGAAATCAGTCAATGAACAACTAAGATGCTGCAACAAAAAATTGATGTTTCTCATCTCTCTCCCTTCCTGTCTGTCTGTCCCTATCTGTCCCTCTCTCTGTCTCTGTCTCTGTCACACACACAAAAGAAATATATTAAAGAAACACTATAGTTAAATTAAAATGGAATACCAAAGAATGTTCAAGTAGCCCACAAAAAAGCAGAAAAGAACAAAACAGAAATAAACAACAGTGAAAAACTAGAAAGCAAAAAATAAAATGGCAGACTTAAACCTTAACAGATCAATAATTACATTAATTGTCAAAATATACTAATTTAAAGCCAGAAGTTGACAGTGGATTCAAAACAAAACAAAACATGGCTTAGCTATATGTTCTCTACAAGAAGCTTCACATATAGGTTAAAAATCTCCATGGACTTTTCTTTCTAGAAATAATGTAATGACTCAGAAAATATCCAAGAAATACAGTAATGTTTGTTTATTATAAAACGTAATTAAGTAGTGTGCATAAATAAAGGGTAATAAAAATTAAAATATTAAAATACTGATGTTAATCGACTGAAGAAACATCTAAAGAAACCATGAATATTTCTTTAATGTAATTAAGGAAAAAAAGTAAAGGGAAGTAATGGTGTTGGTGGTGGTTCTTCTCCATAAGATATCTAATCTAGTATACTATAAAAGAAATGTTCTGGAGAGAACAGAGTTAGAATTGTGCTAATGTGTAAACAAAGGGAGAATAAGAGTTTTGGCAAAGAAAGAGTTATATCTTAAAACAATACTCTATATCATACTGAAAGAAATGTTCACAAGGGTTTTAATTTTGTTGGTCTAATTCAGTGTCTAGAAAGAAAGAATTTAAGGCAAGAAAATATTATTGGCATTTAGAGCCCACAATATTAGGTAGAATATATATATCAACCAATTGCAATGATTACTGTGTGAAAATGTTTTAAAATAAAAAAGTTTTAGGTGCCTGAGAACACACTGTTTCTACGATTTTCCAATTCAAGGTATTTGATAGGGCTCTTTAGAGTGAAATTCTATTAGGGAAGTTTCATTCTAACTTTCTAATAGATGTGTTTAATCTCATGCTAACAGCTCCCTAGTATTCAGATGCATTCTAATACTGATGGAGAGGAAATTTAACCTACATATCAGTTATATAATATGTAGTATACTTGGATGTTTAAGAGTTTAAAATATTATATTGGCCTGTTTCCCTGTGGACAAATGCAAAAAAAACCCCAAACAATAACAATAACAATAAATCCTTATGATAAATAATCAATTAGATATTTAAAGGCATTCTTGAATAGTTGGAAGCAGAGATGTTAAGGATTTGATATTAAAATATTCCATAGATCTCAACATTTTAGAAATAAAAAAATACACAAAATAATTACAGTTCCTTTTACCTGTTTTTTGAAAGTATATATCATTGAACTAAAAAAATATATAGTACAATTTAATAATTTAGATTCACATTTGATCTATATGTAACTCAAGTAAGATGATTACTTCCTTAAATGGAAATAACCAAGAAGTAAGTACCTCTAAACATAATGTGTTGCTTGCTGGTCTTTTTCCACATTAAAAAATAGAAATACAAATTGCAAATGAAATAAGTACCTTTTAGCGTAATGTGCTGTGGGAGTATTTCATTCCCCATTGCTCTGGGTTTCTTTCCCTCATTTTGTTGTGAGATTTTTTTTATCTTGTATAAATTGTATCTAATTAATACTTTATTATTATTTTTTTACAATATATTTCTTCATTAAAGTGCTCATGTTTGGTCAGTTTAGATGTACATTTTTGTTTTCTTTCCTATTTTATCCCATTTTTTTTTTCTTTTCAAGAAAAAACCTGGTTCAAATCTTGTTACAGTTTTTTGATATTAGATCTTTATACTTCTATAAACGTAAAATAATAAAGTTTATACTATAGGATAGGCTGACCATCTGTCTCAGGGAAAGAACCTGTTTACGGGCATGCTTAGTAACAGGTGAAAGATTACTGATTTCTAGTATCATGTTTTTGTTGGCCCAAGTTTACTAGGTTGTTAGGGTTTGGTTTCTGAAAGGGGCAACCACTCATTAACTTGTTAGAGCTATTGTGTTGTTTTTCTGAAGCTTGGCAGTAACTCTAACTTGGATAAATTGAAGACCTCACTTAACACATTGTCATTTTTGTTTTTCTAGAGGCAGAAAGACTTCTGAAAAATTACTTGCAGCTCTGTAAAATTGTTTTGTAAGTATAAATACTTCTCAGATGAGAATAATTTTTATAACTTTCTTGAGTTGGACAATGGTCATATATCTGGTTGAGACAGTCATACTAGGTTTTGTTTGTTTTGTCTTTATAGTGTATGTGTTAGAAATAAGGTTCGTAATTTGCAATTGGTTGATAGAGCTTTTAAGTGTCTTCTAATCTGGATGTGTTCCTGTTCTCTCTCCATCTTTCCCGCTCCTCTCTTTCTTTCCCTAGCAATTTATTTGTTGAAGAAACTAAATTGTCATATAGTGTCCTAGGGTTAGAATATTGCCAAACCCATCCAATTGTATTGTTTAACAAACATGTTGTATAGCTCCATATCTTTCCTATAAATTGGTGGATTGTGAAAGTTAAGATGTTTCATTTCTAATGTGAATTTTTATCAGAGGGGCCACCATATGTGAATGTTTCTTTTCTTTTCCTTTTTTGTGATGGTAGCAGCCATTAGAGATTTAACAATCTCTAATAATGCATTCATTAGGTGTTGCAAAATAGAGACAAGATCACTCTATAATTTCTTCTTTATTTATTAGCTGAACTATTTTGGTAAGGAGAAACTTGCTTTCATGAACAATTTCATTATGAGTGGCACAAATTTTATGAAAAAAAGAATAAGTGCTAGATTCTGTCTCCTGTATACAAAAAAAAAATTTTTTAAGTTTAACTAATTGAAACACCAATAGAATCTTAAATTGAGAAGAAAAAGAAAGTGTTGAATACAAAAATTTTTACCAAAATATCAAAGGCAGACTTCATAAGATGAAACCAAATTGTTTTTAGAATCTCCTAAAAGAGGAAACTCCTTCGGATTCTCAACTTTATTGTTATTGATGGTTCGGCTTGTTGTGGGCAAATGCTTTGAATCAGGCAGCACCGGGTGCCTAACACCCAACGGTCATCAAACTTCACATCGAGGATGATAAGGAAAGTAATGTTTCTTTTGCTAAGACTGCCCATATTCCAGTTTTTAAAATTTAGTTAAATTTTTTTCTTAGTTTACAATAGTTTATTAATAGCTTTAGGGCTTGTGGTGACATGGTAGTATCATGTCTTAGATAAACGATCGCACTTCTTTCCCTGAATCAGCCATCAATCTTATGTCTTTGATGTTACATGAATGCAACTGATCATTTGTATTTACCATAATATTGAGACATGTAACCCAACGGCGGTGGTAACAAAACTCACAAGTGGCTACAAGTCAGTCTCAGCTTGTTTTTTTTTTTTGTGTGTGTGTGTGTATGTGTTTTAGTGAAGGAAGTGGTAACTAAATATATTTTTTTTAATTTTTATTTTATTTATTCATTTTAGAGAGGAGAGAGAGAGACAGAGAGAGGAAAGAGAGACGGGGGAGGAGCTGGAAGCATCAACTCCCATATGTGCCTTGACCGGGCAAGCTCAGGGTTTCGAACCGGCGACCTCAGCATTTCCAGGTCAACGTTGTATCCACTGCACCACCACAGGTCAGGCCTGAAGGAAGTGGTAACTAAATATTAAGACATAAAAAGTTATCAACTAAAAAAGTTTTGCATTGCTCACTCAGAGAAGATTTTTCAGCTTCCTGCCTTTCAATACTCTATAATTTTAAATATAATTATGTATTGTATTTTATGATCCATGGATACCAAAACTGCAAAACAAATCTATTTGTATTCCAAACCTCAGTAGCTTGAAAATAGTATATAGTTATTTGCCTTTTTTTTTTTAATTTAGAGTTTGGAGTTAATGAGTATGTCAATTTGAGGTACAGTATATACAAAGTCTATTAGGAAGGTTTTTTTTTTTTATTTAAGTTTTTTAATAACTTTTTGCTAGCAACTCTAACTTCATAAAATGCACGATATTCAAAAGCATTTCCTGTTATTCGCATTTAAAAACTAGTTATTCATATTTACGTCTGTGTCTGTGTGTACAAATACACAAATGTCATTGTAAAACTCAGAAGGCATACAGATGCTCCCTTCCCTCTAGCCCAAGGTCAAAAGAACTTTTAGCTCGGTCTCTGAGGATCTCTTTCTATTACATATATGAAAGTGGAATGTTAAAGGAAAAAAGTCTAAAATTTAATAACAATAAAAAAGCTACCCGAGACCACATTCTGCTCGATGGCTCCAGAGAGCAGAGAGAGATTATGTTAAAGCATAAATGGGGCTTTAACATTTTAAATCCAGAAGATCTAATCTAATCCAATCCTTTTCAATCCAATTTTTTAAAATGCATCCTGGACATCAGATTAGCGCATGTGCTTTGCTTTCTAGGCCGTTTTAAACAGACTCAGCATCTGTGCTGCTGACCCTCCATGGAGATGTTTAAAAAAATAAAAAGAGTGGTTTAGAAGAAACCAAAATGGAATAACCTGTCTTTGTGTGTGTTCCTGTGTGTGTATTCAGAAGACAGGCAAGATTTGGCTGAGACTGATTGGAGAAGGGTGATTGGACATCCCTATGGGAACAGACGTGGATAGGCAGAGCAGGAGCCATGCCCGCCGATGGCACTGCGGGTGCGATACCATGGCTCTGCCTCCCTGCCCAGCTCATGCCCATGGTTGCCTCAGTTCCTCTCGTGTCTGCTGCCCACCCACCCCTGAGCTGCAGGCCTGCCCAGGGTCTATCAGTGCTGGCTTCTCTGCGAGCTGCTGCCACTTGGCTTCCATCATCCTTTATGTGAAAGCCACTGCTGGGTTAATTACCTTTAAACCCCCCTCCCCAACACCACACACACACACACACACACACACGCACACGCACACGCGCGCGCGCACACACACACACACGCACGCGCGCGCACTCTCCCACCAGGCCCTTGGTGCACACAGCCTGCCCTGCAAACCCACAGCACATGCCTCATTCCTTGGCTGATTTCCACATTCATTACTGAGAAAGAGAAGGCACCCGTGTCATGTGGCTCTTCTGAGATGCATCCCCAAATTCATGGATCCTCCATTTGGGATGAAGGCCCATCAACGTGAATCAGCACACTCCTGGGACACTCTCTCTCTCTCTCTCTCTCTCATCCTTTCTTGTGTCATTTATTCCTAAATTTTGCTCCTGTACCTTTAGTGATTTTTTTCAAAAATAATCTATTTACTTGAAGTTTACGTTTTATGATTGTCACCTCCTCTTGCCCCTGAGTGTGAAAAACTGCTACTTTAAAGAGACATATTTACTCAAACTCCGGTTTCTCCGGAGACCAGGGTGCTTCTCTTGCTGAAGACCTGAAGCCTGTCCCCAAAGCTGAGGGGACAGTCCACCATGGCCACGGGTTTCTGCCCAAGTGCAACCCTCCCACTTCAAAGCATGAGACCAGTCCCGAGAGCGAGAATTCGCAATTTGGAGGTTTTTGTTGTATTTTGTATTCTGCTCATACCGACTTCAAATGCATCACATTCAATTAGATCCATGTTGAATTTCTCTAAAACGTTGTTACTCAAAGAGCAACATTTCAACAGCTACACATCCCCCAGGATCATGAGAGTAGTAAAGAACCTCAGCCCCACCGCATTCCTGATGAATAAAAAAACATTTTAACAAGCTCTCCCGGCGAATTATGTGCACACTGAAGTTTCATAAAGAGTGTTCTGAAATACTGCCAGCTCCCTGAAGACATCCCAAGTATACCTTCAGTGAATGTGTGTTGAGTCCGATCTTAATACCCCGCCACGTAGCTTCTGTAAAGTCATAAAAGTTTCATTTTCGGGGCTTAAAAAATGCAAAGCATTTGTTGACATACATAGATATGTACATATATATATACATACCTAATACATATATACATATACATATATACATATATACATACATATATACACATATACACACATATATACACATACATATGTGCATATATAGCTGTATATATTTACATACATATATATAATTTATACATACATAGAAATATAATTTAAAAAAATAATTCAGCAAAATGCTCAATTTGTGAAACAATATGTCTATAAAATATAAGAAATACACTAAAATGTACTAAAGAGAACTTTACAGAATTTCTTTATTCTCCATTCTTTGACTGTTTCTTGCTGACAGAGCGACTGTTCAGAAAAAGCATCTCTGATCCTAACACTGTCATGGCTTGACATCCTCCTGGTTCTTCTTAGCTTATGGGATACAACCCAATTTCTTGACCATGGTCTCTAGGACTCCCTTTGACTTTCCTGGCTCTCTAACCACGTTTCCTGGCCCCATTCTCTTGCGTGTCTATGAGTCCACTCTTTCTAACTTCTTGTCCTTCCCCAAATGCCTCATGCTTTTCCACTCCTCTGTGCTGTCATCTATGGATCTTCCTGTGGACGGGACAGTATGAGAGAGGCACCTGAAAGGGCAGTCAGCTGGACCCAGTTTCCTCCCAGCCCTGCCACTGACTGGTTGGATGGCTCAGGCCACTGTATCAATCTTTGTTTATAAAGTGAGGATAATAAATGTATCCCATTACATGTTTTAATTTTAACATTGATTTTAGAAAGAGAGAAAAAAGAGAGAGAGAGAGAGAGAGAGAGAGAGAGACATTGATTTGTTGTTCCACTTATTTAGGCATTCATTGGGTGATTCCTGTATGTGCTCTGATTAGGGAGTGAACCGCAACCTTGGGGTACCGGGACAATTCTCTAACCAACTGATCTAATTGACCAGGGCTCATGACATTTATTGTTACATGATGATTGCCTGAGCAAATGTATACAGCTTGCTTTGTTTAATAAGCATTCATTATATTTTGGTAGCATTGTTATTCCTATCTAAAATTCAGCTCTGGCGTTGTATCTTTTGGGAAGTTTTCTTTCTCTGAATCTAAATTCGAGTTGCCATGGCTTTTGGAGCACATCTTTATCATAATATTTACTGCAGTGTATTTTAGTAGTCTGTTGTCTTATTTCCCTTAAATAAACCGAACTGCTTTAAACAACTGTGACTTTCATGTCTCAAGGCCAAGCTCAGTACAGCAGCACCTTAGAATAGAAAATCAGTAAATATTGGTCACTCAACATTGTCATTACATGTAAAAGCTGTAGATCCCAGTCCCCAAAATATCTGAATGCCTCATCAGTGATTTATTAGAGAACCATCTAAACTCTAAAACATAAAATACATCATTCAGTTTTAGGATACATAAAGTTTTTTCCCTAAGCATGTTTTATTTAAATTTGTAGTGTTAGCTACTACTCTGGTAGATGGAGTGGGAAAATGTATATAAATAATAACACTCAGATTATTTAATTTTAATTATGTCTATTTTGAACAAACTGACATTAAAGAATATTTTCCATAGTAAAACACATGGTAGCTGGTATTGTGTGAAGTGTCTGAAGTCAGTAATTATAGGATGAGTTTGACTCATAATGCTGTCAAGGTAATAGCTTAAAAAACTTCACCCCACGGTCTATAGAGAAAATGTTACTGAAAGAGACTATTTAAATAGTTTGAGAATCTGTGGTAGTTCTGATGGAGATTTTACATCTTTGATACTATATTTTACATCTCTAATATGAATTTTATGTCTCTGTTTATTTATTCTGAACAGCCTCTTTATTTCCAATGTAGAGGAGTATCAAAATCAATTACTTATAAAAAGACACTTCTACAATTGTCAAAATGGTCAGTTTCTTCCATGTTGTTTATTCACAAATAGCAAGAAACACTGGGAACCTTGATTCTGTCTATAAGTATATCTAGTTATATTCTTTTAATCTATCTATCTATCTATCTATCTATCTATCATTTATCTGTCTAGTTAGCTAGCTAGCTATTCATCCATCCATCTATTAATATAATCAACTAAAGAAATTTAAAGGGAGATAGATAAAAAGTAAAATATTTTTTTCTTTTGGCAATAATACATAATGGGAATTGCATTGAAAAGCCTTATGGAGAAAAAAGACTTCAAAGAGAGAAAAAAAGGTTCTAGAAAAAATTTTAACCCCAGATAAGCTAGTTGACAAAGGAGACCTCTTTCTCTTTTAGAAGACCTGTTGAATAATAGGAAAATCTTTAAAGAAGTATGTAAATTCCATTCCAACATGTGCTCACACATGAGAAGTTTGATAAGAAGACTATGAGAAAGTGTGTGACTTGTGAAAATGCCAGTTATTGGTGAGTGGAAATAACATCTACTGATTAATTTTAATACATTTCCTGAAGGTATAGCTGTCCTCTAAAATAAAATCCAAGTAATGCGAGACATACAAATATTTTTTTTAATTTATTTTTTATTTATTATTGTTTTTATTTTTTTGTGGCAGAGACAGAGAGTCAGAGAGAGGGACAGACAGATAGGTAAGGAGAGAGAAGAGAAACATCAATTCTTCGTTGCGGCTCCTTAGTTGTTCATTAATCGATTTCTCCTATGTGCCTTGACTGTGGGGCTACCGCAGACCGAGTGACTCCTGCTTGAGCCAGCGACTTTGGGCTTAAGCTGGTGAGCCTTGCTCAAACCAGATGAGCCCACGCTCAAGCTGGCGACCTCGGGGTCTCAAACCTGGGTCCTGCACATCCCAGTCTGACGCTCTATCCACTGCGCCACCGCTTGGTCAGGCACAAATATTTTTTTATTTTTACTTTTTGTATTTTCTGAAGTCAGACAGACTCCTGCATGTGCCCGATTGGGATCCACCCAGCATGCCCACCAGGTGGCAATGCTCTGCCCATCTGGGCCATTGAGCCATTCTAGCGCCTGAGGTGGAGGCCATGGAGCCATCCTCAGTGTCTGGGCCAACTTTGCTCCAATGGAGCCCTGGATGTGGGAGGGAAAGAGAGAGACAGAGAGAAAGGAGAAGGGGAAGGGTGCAGAAGCATATGGGCACTTCTCCTGTGTGCCCTGACTAGGAATCGAACCTGGGACTTCTACATGCCAGGCTGACGCTCTACCACTGAGCCAACTGGCCAGGACCATACAAATATTTTGATCCTTGGAGAACACCTGTACATGTTTCTATCCAAAGCACCTACCATCCCCACGAGCAGATTGACAACACTGCAGACAGCCATCCACTAATTAACTCAACTGTCAAATTCCCTCTCTGATGCCATTTGCCACCTGCACTGCCTGCTGCCAGGCAGATGACAATAGAATGTAAACTTAAAGTCCTGAAAGAGATTTAAAATGTTGCTGGAGAGAGGAAAACAATATTAATGTTGTCTGACCAGAGAATTCTCCTTGGAGGGAGCAGCTGAAAGCGGCCAGAGAGCTAGCTGCCTTGGAGAACCCCAGGTTCAAATGCCGAAACCACTGCGGCTCTCTCCCCTCCACGACATACTGCTTTTCCCATATGAAAAGGAGGGAATTATCTAACCTGAAAGGCCAAGAGAGCAATTTCCTTGGGTATAATTTAGGTATGACTCCAGAAGAAACAAATAAATATACAAGCCCCAACATGATGCTTCTGTGGTGTTTTATTAAAATTGCAAGACGGGAATAAACAACCAAATATTCTAATCCTGAATGCTTGAACATTCAGGGCAAGAATAAAAATTAAGTCTGTACTGTGCCTGAACTTCCCTGAAGAACCCTCCAGGTAAATTTATATCCTTTTTTTCTCCACTGCAAGCAGACCTCACCGAGCAACAGATCTCCAAGTGAAGACCATTCAGAGTGACCCTTGTTTCTTTGGCCATAAGTTAAAGGTGCTTACTTTTTTTTCACAGCGCAGACACAAAGGAGGAAGATGTGGCCAAACCCAAATAAATCTTGTCTTCACTCAACCAAAAGGCTTCCACTGAGAAGAGACGGCTTAAGACATCACAGAGTAAACAAAGATTACCGCTGCATCACTTGCCCAGCAGCTTAATTCTCCTCACCCCCACCCCCGACCTAATGAGCAAGGCACCGACCACACCTGCTCAGTGCTAGCAGGAAAGAGGGGTCGGCTCTGAAGTGGATGGAGAATGTGTTTTACCAAAGAAGCTTTGGAAATTTTGGACTTTCCCGAGAAGCTCACTGTTTCTCTTTTTGAACAGTTTCTTTTTGGATTTTGGAACTATGGGATCTGTCCATGGGTCAGAGGATGGGTACAGAAATGGTCCCTGCTGAGAGTTAGGCTGGGGTGGCAGCCCTGTAGGCGAGATAACAGAAGGGTGGGTACCCCCACTTCCCCAGAAGGCAGTACAGGGGACAGGAAAGTTCAGGGAAGAAATATGGAACTGGTTTCTGCATGGAGAAGAAAATGCAAGAATCTTGGTGAAGAGGGGGGCGAGATCTTACTCCAGGTGGGATGAATGTCACACTCATGACTCCTGGGGGAGGTAAACAGCAGAATTGAAATGTAAACCAAATTCAAAAGCAGAATCCATGACTACAGGAGGCGAACAGAAGGAAATTAATTATTCATGTAGGAAGTGAAGTTAGTTGTAAGCAGAAAAGATCTGGAACAGAATTTATTAGGAGGAATAAGAATGTCTACCATGTATCAAGTGCTACACTCCCAACACCAGGCTGAGAATGCATCAATTCCTTTGACCTTCCTGACAGCTGTCAAAGTAGGTGTTACTACTCTTCCATTTTAGAGATGAGGAAACTGAGGCTCAGAACGCTAGTTAACTGGGCAGACATCATTTGTTATAGCAGAGTCAGGACTTAAGTTCAGGGGTAAGGAGGCCAGTCTTTCAAACCACTGTCCTGTCCTCTTGCTCCAAAGCCTGACACTCTTCTTTTCTTACCAGGATCCGTGGGTGACACAGATGGCTGGGTTAGAAAAAACTTGCACGGGCAGCCCATGGCTTACGGGTCTGGGCTCTGCGATCCTGACTTCTACACACACTTATGAACAATATTACTTTACTTTTCTAATTTTATTTTTTTCTCATCTTTAAATTCCAGTGACAGTGTTTTGGATCTGACTGGATCTTTGTGTGGCTAACTATACAGTTGAGCCTTAAAGAGATAGGGGTTTGAACTGCAAGGGTCCCCTTACTGTGCATTCTTTTCCATAAATACATGGGTCCTGGCATTGTCTGGTTTCACACCTGGGGATTTGATTTAACCCAAGGTGGACTAAAAGCCGTATTTCTGCTTTCCCAGATGCAGTTTCCCAATGGTGGTTTCTGATCAGCAGTTGGTTGGATCCATATGTGAAGGGCTGGCTGTCCAAGTCAAAAGTTACATGCAATTTTTAAAAGCACCAGGTCCACGTGCTAACACCCACGTTTGTCAAGGAACAGGTAAGTAAAGTGCTTGGCCCAGTGTTTGTGAGCAGTAGTGATCAGGGCTGGGTGCGTGAACTCGAGGTGTCGGGTGCCGGAGCTCTGCACAACGGCCAGGAGTTTGAGACCATGAACTGTGGGCCTGCTCCAGACAGCGATGAGAGCTTAAGAGTTTGGTGAGCACATGACACAGGCTTGTACTTTTGAGAACCCAGAGAGCCAGGGGGCCTGATTTGCATCACCTGCAGCTGTCCATGTGGTACAGGGGTTTCTAGGATGTTAAGGTTTCTGTCTTTCCACCGAAGAACAAAATAGGATGTAGGAGATGGCAATGATGAGGTCTGCCTTGACAGGAAATGTCCTGGGTCAGGTTCCTGAGAAGCAGAGATTTGGGGTTTGGGGGCATGGTTATTTGGAGAGAGGGCTTCTTAGAGATAACACAAAAAGCATAATAAGGAAGGAGGAAGAACCCAGGCAAGAATGTGGTGTCAGGAAAAGTCTGGCCTCTAGTGAATGCACACATGGCCCTGCAGAGCTGGACCGTCTTCAGGAAATAGGCTGCGCTTTGGGGTCTTTTGCAACCCGGCAGGAATTAGTCCGTGGCCCTGACAGGCAGGGCAGGTGCAGTCCCTGGGAGCCCTTGGGTGAGAGCGCGCTCATCCGCGGAGAGCGAACCCGGGACAGAGTTAAGTGGAATCACTCTGCTGGGGATGAGGGGGTCTGTGTATTGAAAAATAGGTCCGGACAGGGCACACACAGCCCCGGGCAGAGGACGCTGCTGAACGTTACTCAAGAAGTTTGCAATAGGGAGAGAAAAGAGGTTCAGGAAACCGGGTCAGCACCCTGTGGGCAGAGACGATGCAGGATGGTGAAGGGTGACTACCGAGGGACAGGGTCCACTGCAAGCCATGGACACATCCTGGAGGAGCTGGTGTGACAGCGCTCTCATCCAGAGGCTACAGGGTGGGGAGAATGAACCAGGGCCAATGGTTGCTGAGAAAGGCAATGGAAGGTGTGGCAGCGTGGACCCCATGTGCGTGTTGGCGTGTGGCGGGCGGGGAAACGTGGGGGTGGCGATGACTCCAGCCGGGAAGGCAGAGCCTCAGAGCAACGGGAGCGATCTCTCAATCACACACTGCCAGGATTTTTTTTCCAGTTGCTTGGGTTTTACCAAATGAACTGATGTTTCCAGAACCAAGATATGTGAACTAAGGTAATAGGAGAGCCTTGCTCTTATCAGGTAGGGGCAAAATGAAGGTAGACCCCTCCAAGTGTTACATCCAAAGCAGCTAATCTTTGGCTGGACATCAAAGATAGGACCCAAACATTGTACTTTGCAATCTATTTAATGTCTAAATTCTGTGGCTTGTACTTTAGCATTATTATTATTCTTTTTTTTGGAGGGGGGTATTTTACTCAGGGTTTCTTTCTGAAAATCCCACCTTTCTCGGTTTCACCATGCCCTGTGCACAGATACACAGGAAGATAGGGTCTGCGTGGGGCATAGGTACAGGCTAAGGTTAACTGACTAATCCTGACTCCAGAGAGAGAACAAGGAAGCGCCAGCCAGCCTGTGGACCCTGAGAGCGGGTAGAGCCCAGCGGCTTGAGCACGCGACATGTGTTCTTGTTTTTGTTTTGTTTTGTTTCTGCCTGGCTTTTCCTTCCCTGATCCTCTCCTCTTGTCCTGAGAGGCAATGCGAAAGCTCTCCTAGGGTAGAGTATTGCAAAATCACTATCCATCCTGTTTCCTTGGAGTCTGGTAATTTTATACAATGTAAAGACCAGGTCGCTGTGATTACTACAATCGCTTCCTAATGCTTTCTGCATCCTGGCTGGCTACCTCGACTCCTCTGAACGGTTTTTTGAAGCACAGATTTGGTTGTGTTCTATTTAAAGCACCCCGGGGCCTGGGGCTCTCCCTCATCTTATCTCTGGTGGTGCTGGACCTCCCTCCTTCCCTCCCCTTTAGCTACAGTGAACTTCCCCACTCTCCAGGCTGCTGCATGGCCTGGGAATCCCACCTCCTCTTCTTCTGGGGAATACTCACGTTTCTGTGTGACTTGGTGCCAATGCCACCTCCTCTGGGAAGCTTTTTGAACGCCCTGCCCCAAGGCTGAGTTGGGAATTGTTACCCCCTCGGTTTCCCTACCATCTAACTTAACACCCTGTCTCACAGCTGCTGCCTTACCTGCCCATCTCCCCAGCTTTACTCTAGAATCCTCGAGACGATGTCTTAGCCACACTTCGGGTTCAGGATTCTAGCACAGTATTGATCCTGGAAGAACGTCTGAAGGACTGACCGCATCATCACCCTTGGTTGGAATCATGTGATCAGCTTGCATAAATCAAACACATTTCCTAAGACATAGTGTAGACAAGTTACATTAAATGATTTCATTTTTTATTAATTAGATGCCTGCTGGCATGGATGACCAATAGAACTGTCTTCTTCTTGGCCAATGGCATCCTTGGATAAATGTCCCTTTCAGGAAGTCAGTATCGGTGGGGTGAACAGCTACAAATGTATGGCTACTTAACTGCATCCCAACTTTTCTAATGTTGTTTCAAAAGGAAAAAACAATTCATTAGAAATAGGAAGGGTAATGGAATTAAAATCTTATAGGCAAGATTAACTCTTTGCTGTTTATTTAGTATTTCTAATGACATACAGTCATCCTCTAATAAAATGTTCATACTTATCTCCTTCAGAGAGATGTGATTTTTCTTGAAATATTATATTTTCGATGACCTAGTTGGTCTCTTAGTATAAATGAATAAAGTCAAAGATACGGTAGACAAAGTAACGTGACTCAGAAGAAGTTCCCTTCCACTTATTTACTATTTCTGGAAACTAGTCAATGGTAAGTAAATAATTGTGTGACTAACATTCCATACTCCTCCCCAAATCACCTCATCTTTCCTCCAGACTGTACATATATTGCTCTACTCTCAATGTTTGCTGGTATGAGTGAGATGATTATGCGAGAAGTTTACAAGTAAGTTGTACTCTTTTGCTTAGGCCTCATAGGAATGTGTTTTTGAGTACAGGGTCATCTGAGAAAAAAAAAAATAAACCTCTTCCAACTTAGTCATTACCTCTCCTAAGAGCTCAGCAGGAAAGGAGCCACTGTGACTCAGGCAAAAACACAGCCCCTGTTGAATTGCAGTCCTGCCAGCCACCTGCAGAGGACACTGGGTGCAAGTCAGGTTAGTGAGGAAGGAATGCAAGGTTTAAAGACAGTGCCCTTTACTGCCCGAATTCCTCACACTCTGAGGTCCACCTCAAACTCTGCTTGGCTACCGTCCCTGTAACCACTGTGGCTGTTTGTGGAAGGTCCAAACCTTGTTTGTCTCCTCAAAACCTCTCCTCTCCCCGTGTTTGCCTTTGATAATGTCTGGTAAATGCGGCATGACGAGAGTACACAGTGCTGTAAAATCCACTTCCTTCTTGCCTTGCAAACGTAGGCTTGAGAGAAGGACTGACCACCTTCTTACTGGACCTCATGAATCCTTGGCAGGGGATTTCTTTTCTTGCTGGTCATCATTCACTGAAAAGTCTCATGCTCTCAGAACCCCAAATTTGTATCTGATAGAAACCAACCCTTACCTCCCTAACAGGAAGTAAAAGGATAGTATAAATTGCTTCCAATTAATCATGACCGTCCACACCTGGGGGAAAGTGTTGTTGAAATACTCAAGCCATAAAACCAGATGGTCCACTCTGTTGATATAAGCTGTTTGCCTAAACACGGAACCAGATTTGTAAACACTAGATCAATATTTGAGGGTTAGGTGCCAGCTGTTTTGCAGGATGCCGTTAAGTGACGGGAGCTCATCAGCCGGTCTCAGTCACCCAGGCATCTTTTGCCCGGGCCGCGGTACCCACATTCCTGTGTCTCACAGCAGCCTTGGGGACCACGCAGCCACTTCCCGAGGGCTCCGCAAACCCAACACAGATTGTCACCACACTGCCACGATTTTTTCTGGAGAGTTTTATTCATTTAGGGCTGGCAATAACTAACTAATGGACTGGCTGTTTATTTGCTTGGCATCCCAAACTCCATGCTCATTGACCAGTGATTCGCTTTCACTCGCATGTGGTTTGGGTTTAATTTGCCGTTTTTCCGTTGCCAGGGACCCGGTGGTTTAATGCTCACCATGCCCCAATAAACCTTGTTGTAATGGGAGGAATCTGCCCTGCTCCTCCAAGGCCACATGGCAGGAGGACCTTAAAAAGTAAATTAATCATAAGAGCAGTTAAATGAGCATTTTATCAAACTATTTGTTTGGTGACAGCTGACATCAATAGGTTGCAGTTAATTCCAACTGGTAATAATAATAATAATAATAATAATAATAAAGGTTGTTTCTGTGAATCTTAACCCATCTAGCCAAACTTTTGTGCAAAAGCTGATGTGGTTTTCACGATTTTGTGTTTACCTCCATTAAACTTCCAGGAAGATCTCATGTATACTTATCCTGTCCTATTAAATAGAAACTGTATGGAGCAAACAGGAAGTTAATGTTTATTGCAGAGTCTTGTTAGAATTAAGGAGGCAGACTTTGTAATTTAATAAATTTTTAGCACACCCTATTCTTTGGAAATAGAGTTTGAAGTCAGAGTGACTGACTTTTGCAATTTAATAAATGATTAGTTATATCCACAAGCTATTTAATTCCTCATAACTCATTTATTCATTGAAAATAGGGCAAAACTCCTGAAGATTTTTATGAGGATAGATTGAAATAACATATGCAGAAATATAGTAAAATGGTGATTTAGACAATAAACTATCATTACTAGTATTTGTATCACAATGTAATTTTTTTTTAAAGAATTTTTTTTAAAGAATTTTAAAATTTATTTATTATAGAGAGGGGAGAGAGAGTGAAAGAGAGAGAGAGAGAGAGAGAGAGAGAGAGAGAAGGGGGGAGGAGCAGGAAGCATCAACTCCCATATGTGCCTTGACCAGGCAAGCCCAAAGTTTTGAACTGGCAACCTCAGCGTTACCAGGTTGGCGCTTTATCCACTGCGCCACCACAGATCAGGCGTAAATTTTTTAAGTGAATAGTTTTTTTAAAAATACATGAAGACCCCAACCTCTACAATATGCACTAGAAATATATGCTAGAGTTATATTTGAAAGGCTGACTATAGTTAAGCTGTCAGTCAGTTCATTCTAAAATAATTTACAACGACAGAGACATAAATGTATTAACTTTGGAGGTCTTCAGGTTTGGAGATTTTTTTTTAAATAAAAAAAACAGTTTTGGGTTTGATGATTGAGGGAGAAAACTGTGATAATGATTGATAATAAATTGTATATTTATAAGAATGACTAAATTAGTAAGACTATGCCAGATAAATATGACAAAGGGTATTTATTGCAATACAAAATATTCCATGAGATCTAAAATATTTAAAAAACTTCAGATTGGGATTTCAATGAATCATACATAAAGAAGGTCAGAATAGCCTGGAATTAGCCTACCTGACCATAAAGGAGGTAGTTAATCCTAGTGGAAATAATTATTTAATGAAAGGTACTGAACTAACTAAGTATATGAAAAATTATAGTAGCCTTGCAGATTTCTAATTCATAGCCTATGTGGCCTAGGTGGGTTATAGAAGGATATATAAAATGAATACAAAGAAACAAAGTTGGAAGAAAATAGAGGTTACCAGCTTGTATTGAAAACTGCCTTTTCCACATAAAATTAATACAAATAAATAAATTGATTTAACCATATATATAAATTAATATGATGACAAAAATTGAAGCCAACGTCAGAGGGTAAATGACAGACTGGAGAACATAACAATTACTAGGATGAGCTGGAATAGCTGTAGTTTATGAAGAACTCTACTAAAACAATAGTATCCCAAACTGCTCATAGGAAGAAACACTTCACTGAAGAGGAGATACACAAAACTTACAAATTCAGCTGACAATTTAAGTATTGTATACATTTGAAAGAGCCAGCGATAACTTATTCCTCTTCCCAAGTTACCATATTTAAATTTAATTTAAATTTAAAATTTTAAAGTTAATACATTTTTATAATTTAAAAATCAAAGGTAAAAAGTCCCCCTCTCACCTATTCCCAACTCATTATTTTCATCCTAGGAAATGATGAACTGTTTGTAATTTCTTATGGAAATTAGTTACTTTTGAATCAGTATTAGTGAGGCCTCAATAAATATTTTTGGGATAAAATCTGTGGAAGACAGTGTAAATTGATAATAGCCACTCTGGAAAAAAATTGGGCTATTAAAGCTTTAATGTGTTTAATTATTGCCCATTAATTCTCATTCCTCATTCTAGGAATCTTTCCAGGACATAATCAGACATAGGAAAATTGTGAATTGATTATTAATTACATCTTATTTATAATGGAGAAAAACCAGAAACAAATTTAATGTGTAAACCCTCATTTGAAATGCTTTTCCTGAACTGTATGTAATACAGGCATACCATTCTCCACAAACTTCTGCAGAATGGGCTATTGAGAGGCTCTATTTTCTGAAAACAGAGAATAGAAAGATTTTTGATGATGCGTTTATGATTAATTTATTCATTCATTCACTTATTCATTCATTTTTATTCTAAACTGTTGGTAATATATCATTGTTTTAAACAGTAAACAAAACTCTCGACCACATAGCTCAGAATAATTCTCACAGAATCATATGATGGCAATTTACTTTTTTTACTTTAATGAATATAATATTTTGTAGTTCTTTGAAATATTTAAATGATATGAAATTTGTAATCAGTCTAACCAGTTTTTAAAATTTATTTATTTAATTTTTTTAGAGAGAGGGGAAGGAAGAAAGAGAGATATAAACATCAGTCTGTTTCTGCATGTGCCCTGACTAGGGATCAAACTGGCAACCTTTGTGTTTTGTGTTTTGGGATGGTTCTCTAACCAACCAAGGTATTTGGCCAGGGCTTCAAACAGCTTTTTTTTTTTTTTTTTTTACTTTTTAAGTGAAAGGAGGGGAGATAGTGAGGCAGAATCCTGTATGCACCCCAAACAGGATCCACCTGACAATCCCATCTTGGGCTGATGTTCTAGTACAGGGGTCCCCAAACTTTTTACACAGGGGGCCAGTTCACTGTCCTTCAGACCGTTGGAGGGCCAGACTATAAAAAAAAACTATGAACAAATCCCTATACACACTGCACATATCTTATTTTAAAGTAAAAAAACAAAACGGGAACAAATACAATATTTAAAATAAAAAACAAGTAAATTTAAATCAACAAACTGACCAATATTTCAATGGGAACTATGCTCCTCTCACTGACCACCAATGAAAGAGGTGCCCCTTCCGGAAGTGCGGCGGGGGCGGATAAATGGCTTCAGGGGGCCACATGTGGCCCGCGGGCAGTAGTTTGGGGACCCCTGTTCTAGTACCAAGCTATTTTTAGTGCCTGAGGCTAATGTGCTCCAATGGAGTCATCCTCAGTGCCTGGGGCAATGCTCGAACCAATCAAGCCACTGGAAGGAAAAGAGAGAGAGAAGGGGGAGAGGGAATGTGGGAGAAGCGGATGGTCTATTTTCCTGTGTGCCCTGACTGGGAATCCTGGTCAAAGTGCATGCAGGAATCTGTCTCTCTACCTCTTCTCCTCTCACTTGGAAAAGGAAAAATAAATAAATAACTATGATTTTTAAAAAAAGAGAAGTTGATTTTTAAAAGATATCTGATGTGGAGATATTTTCTCTAAATCTATATACTCTGATTGACCAATGTCACCCCATTAAATTTAATTGTCTAAATAAAATAAAAGATATCTGCAGATCTCTTTAATGTCTGAATTTATAGAAGACTGCTGGATATTTGTATATGGCTTCAGTTTATTAACAAAAATCTATTGTACCTTTGTGAGAGAGTAAGAACAGAAGGGAAAATAATCTTTTAGTATTATGAAAATAATTTGGACATGATAGACACATAAAAAGTTCTCAAGTGTTCCTTAAAGAATCACAAGACCACACTTTGAGACTGCCGGTTTAGTAGCTGATATTACTACACTGAAGGAAAGCAATTGGCAGTATGTATACAATTAAATTCTGGAATCCAGACGAAGAATTCATGGAACTTAGTCCACTGAAATGCACTGAGTGTTTCTAAAAGAAGGTGAACTGAGCTTTTTCATATGAATTAGAGAGAATTGATAGAAATAATTACAATTGACATTGATTCCAGGATCGATGTTATAAATAATTCTAACAGTTCCTTCATCTCCCTTTATGTTTAGGGCTCTAGAAGGGACCACTCAGTTAGCCAGAGTTAAATAGTTGTCATGCCCTGGCTTTCTCTGAGTGAGGGAGAATGGATTCTGGTCCCTTACCTTCTCACAGCCACAGGCAGACTGTTCTCCAAAAAAAAGGAAAAAAAAAAAAAAAGAGTTTGGATGCTGAAATTGCCAAACTAAGATAAGCATGCATTGATATTCTTGGTGGAGATTTCCCATTCATAGTCTGTATTGTCCCTAGACTAAAAGGTAGCACAGCTCTGGCTCCTAATAGTAGTCAACATGTTGACCTTTAATTTCAATCACACCTAAGAGATTGTCACCTACTAGAGTTGTTGAAGACGGTAGGGCAGTAGGCATTTGATTGAATAAAGACAAAAACTTAATACTTAAACAATGACCAAATGATTTCACATTATCTAAATAACATTTTATCAAGGGCTTCCTTGTAAATCCCTTGATATTATGCTGAATCTCAAGATATCATTAAAAACCATTATGGACCAAATAAAGTTAATTGTTGTGATCCTGACCTTGAAGTCAACCTCCATAGGAAGGTATGGTTTTCCACCCTGAACATTTGTCAGGTGTTTTGTTCTCTATAGTCAGCCTTATTCTGAAATAAATGTTATTTGGTAGAAAGAAACCTTATGGAAAAGGTTCTTTGCTTGTATAGCACTACTTATATTTAAAAGTTGGGAAACTCTTGACAGATCCTTTGAGTGGCACATTTGTTGGAATGTGGTAAGCTGCTATTTTGCAAACTCTTCTGCAAAGGGAAGTCTCCGATGGGAAGGCCTGCTTAAGTGAGAAGGTCATGGCCCCTTTCACATGTGCTGGAAAGGCCATTCTAATAACAGCAGTTTTGAAGGAACCAAAGAAGTAATTAAGCTCCAAGTAATTATAAAAGGCTTTTGTGGAATAAATTGCCCTTGACCCCTATTTACTTTGGTCAAGAGATATCCTACATCATTTCATTTTTATCTATGGCTGGTATTACAAGTTCATCTTTTATTTTATGTTAAGATCAAGTTCGAGAAGAAAAATAATATACTGAAAAAAGAACAATGACTGATGTCTGTAATGTGTATTTAATTTTAGAATGTAGATTAGCAATGAAAAACCTTAGAAATATCAGTGTTGGTTTGTCATGTGACCTCTGTACTCTTTGGAACCTGTTGTGATCACCTCCAAAGGACATTGGGCAATGGTAGTCATTAACAGACTTGTCTTCTTAGCTATAACTTAAAATGTCCTCGGAGTTATTGAGAGTGCTTATAAAGTGAGGAGGAAAATATTGTTATTTTATTTTCAAAAGCTATTTGAAATAAATATCTATTGATAGAATAGTAATTCTGAATTGCAAGTAAGGTTAGAGGTAGGTGGTTGTCAGGGAAGGCTAAGAATGAAGTGAGGGGTGTTTGGGAAGGGGATTTATATACAATTTTGTATTCCAAATATCTGATATAATAATTATTTATTATAATTGAAATTAAATTTATTTTAAAATGTCAGTAACATTCCAGTTAGGTATGATGGCATATTTATGTAAGTTGTTTATTTGTTTATTTAATTTTCCAAAGTGAACCTGAAAACCCTCTATTTGGAGTGTCACATTTTTTTCTGCCTAAATAGTGAGTCACCAAAAGTGATTTACTGTAACTGAGGTTCTCTTAAGCTCAGCAATTCTAGCTTAAGAGAATTAAAATTAAACTGTCCGGCCAATATTAATAACCCTTAGAAAAGGCTGATGGGTATTAGGGAATGTTTGAAATCTTCCATAAGAAAAATTGTCTGACTATGGCCTACAATGGCCTAAGAGTTAGAAATAGTCAGTGATGAAAAAAAAAAACATGTCAGAGGTATAAAAATATTTTGGCAGGAGGAAGGCAAATCCATATACATGCTTCTTTTAAAAAATTAAGTGTGTGTTGATGGACTTTGCTCAGCAAGAAACATTCTCTGTTAAATGTCCTGCCTAAAGTTTCACTGGCTGTGGTGTGTATCTAGTAAAACGTTTAAGTTTTAATCCTGATACTTCTTTTGGAGAAGAAAGAATTTGTGCCTGTGTTTTCAGTTACTTCTCCCTGACGTAGCCTTTGTTCTGTCTTCTTTAAATCACTCAGTGGTTAATGTACACTATTCAATATAGGTATTCGTAAAGAAATTCTCCTGCTTTTCTTCATTTTTTTTTTAAATCACTGTTTAATCAATCAGTCTATATTTAAGTTGGACATTTCTGTCTGAAGAAGGAAAGACTAAATTAGATAACAGAAATTCTTAGTATCATTGAGGTAAACACAAAGAAGGCCTGGCTTACCGGTACTTCAAAACACTCTGTTTCTGTTCCTCCTCCCTTCCTTCTGCACTTTCCCTTTCCCTCCTCACTCCCCTTCTTTCTTCCTCACTTTCTTCTTTCTTTCCCCTTTTACTCCTTCTGTCTTCCTCCCTTCCTCTCTGATTCCCACCTCTCTTACAATCACTTTTTTATTTTTATTGCTACATAACTAATTTCCTCCAATTTAGTAATATCAAACAGCAACCCTTTCATTATGCTTACTATTCTGTAGATCAGGAATTCAGAAAGGGAATAATAGAAATGGTGGATCTCATTTCTACAATGTTTGGAGCCTAACCTGGACAGATTCAAATGACAGGAAGCTAGAATAAGCAGAAGTTTCATACCTCCCTTGTCCAGCATTTGTATAGTATGCTTCAAGTTGGCCACAGCTGGGACTGAACACCTATAATGTGTCCTCTTCATGTGGCTTGGGCTTCCTCACAGCATGGAGACCTCAAAATAGACTTGGTACAAAGTGTCTCAGGATTGTAAGAGTGATTGTTTGAGCAAGTATAGTTGAAGACTAATGCATTTTTTGACCTGGCAGCAGAAATTACATATCATCACTTCTGACACATTTGGTCATAAGCTCACCAGAATTCAGGAAGAGGGGGTAAAGATTGTCCTTATTTTTGAAAGAAGTGTCAAAGAAATCACAGCCATATTTTATAAGTGCCACAGTTTCTTTCTTTGAAGGGGACTTGAAGCTTCCTGTTCACATCTGCCAGTGCATATAACTGGCCACAAGAATACATTCAGTGAGGTCTGAACCCGTATCCCCTAGATTGAATGGAGACCCTTATCTCATTTATTTTTTTTGAAGTGAAAGACTTCATTCAAGTGAAAGGTTAATACATAAACCTATTGATCTGAGAAGCATAGTACATCTTAATTTTGCTTCTCTTCAGTTTTCTGGAACATTAAGAGTGAAATAAGGCAGCATTAAATCAGGGTGCCATTAACAGAGAAGCATTGCTCTGAACTTACAATATCTGTATCCTGGCTTCTCTAGAGTTGCTTTGTCAATGGACCTCATAACTCACAATCTCTATTGGGAGGCTCTACTTCCTTCAAAGACAGCTCTGTGCGTGGAAATGGAGGTCATGCAATTGGCACGGTTCCTTTCCTTTTATCTTCATTAGTTATCAAGAGGTGACCTATAAGTTCAAGAATTATATTTCATAACTGAAAAAAAAGACAATATATGGATTGAATCAAGCAGAGGGTTGCTAGAGAACTTTTTATTTCTTTACTTCAGCTAGAGTTGACATACCTGGCATGGTTCAGAGGCTAACCACATGTGTTGTATCACTAAATAGAGACATAACATCAAAATTCCCAACATCGTTTAGATGCTGTAGATTTCTCAGTTCAGTGGTCTTGATGTTGATGAAGACAGACTTTCCCTTGAAAGTGCAATGCTCTGCATGCCTTTTGATCAGTGTTTCGGTGCAGACTAATATTATTTCGCATGGAAGTGGCGAGACCCAATTTCTTTCTTTCTCTGTGGCATGATTTCAGACACATCAGCTTTTCAAAGATTTAATGTGGGTCTTGTTAATGAATGACAACTGCTTATGGGTACCCAATCTGTCTGATGGAAGGTCACAGGTATATATAAATATATCCACAAGGGGAAGGTTTGTTTTCTGTAGCATTTCAGACAACTCTACTAGGTACTTAGGTGACATGTCTGTCACTTCAAACATATTAGTATTGAAATTGTAGCACTTCACAATTGAAGTGTATTACACACTCGAGAGACAGTAAACTACTGTATTTGAATCGAATCATGCAATCATAGGTATTAGAGCCAGAAAAGACCTATTAGGCTATCATGTCTGTTCACTGCCATTTGTCATTGTTATTTACAACATATTGTTGCATCTGGAGTTAAATGCCTCGAACAATAGGACTTCTACGACTGTGCCAAAAACATTTTCTTTTATTGTCTAAAGGACTTGCTCATTGAAACAGTTTTCGTTTTCTTAAATTCAGTTGAAACTTATTTATTTTTTGCTCAATTTCCCTCCAGTGCTGTCATGCCTCAATTCCCATCCCATAAACCTGACTTCCATTGTCCCCCTTCTCATAGTGGCACTGTTTTAAAGACTGATCCATTTAAAGGTCATACTTTAAAATTCAAAATTGTGATTTCCCTTCTGTCTGAAACATGTGATACCCAGTTGGCTCTTCCCAGAAGCAGGCACTGAGACAAGGACACCAGTGTCACTAGTTTCTTTAGAGGTGAATCCAGGGCATGCTGCAAAGTGACTGAAGAGAAGAAACAAGAAAGAGGAGAAAACCAAGAATAGGTGAACGACCAAACCAGTGCCATTGCGGGTGCCTGGGTCTTAATCCTACCCAGTTGATGACGTGTACAGAACATGGGCCTCAGAATTAGTTCTCTGAGAGACACGGAAGCGGGCCAGCTTCTGTCTGCCATGGGTTGCAGGCTGCTCATGATGGACATCCACTTCCGGGCACCTGTGTCCTGCTCTGCATGTGGCGGTACAGGCTGTGACCACGAGGAAGGCCCTCAGACCACTGATGCTCTGGGCTTCTGTGCACCCCAGTGACAAGGCCTGAGGACATCTGGATGGGACGCAATGAGTCTACTAAAGGGGACCATGTCCAGCCAGCAGTGGAACTCCACATGTCCTTTTATTTAGTTTACACAGGCTGATAATCTGTTTTCAGTGAAGCATTTTATCTGAATTAAAGGTATTTTGTTAAATAACACTAAAAGCCACTTCACAAAGCTTTTTTGGTCTTTTATAGAAAGCAGCATCTGTTGAGAAAAACATACATTTTTTTAGCTATGTTCATTCATAAGAACAGCGACACTCTAGCAGTTTACCTTTAATTAAAAAAGGATAACTCAAAGATAGAAAAATACATTTTTAAAGAATAAAATTAAACTTATTAAAAGGCAGGTTAGCAATTAAACATGTATATTGACATTATTGCTACTACTTTTATGCAGCTATAATCATGAAACAATACAATTGAATTATATTTATCCAATTATTTATTTATCTTTCTGTAGTGCCACATTTTCTACAAAACTGGCACATTTTAGAATAAAATATTTTCAAGTTGGCCTATTTTTTAGTATAAAACTATTGAAGATTTTAACATTCAACATTTTGAATAAATGTATAAATATATGCCATTTATCATGTCTTTGGGGATTAACTTTTATTTAAAAAAATCAATTTCCTGAAGTTGAAAATTTCCTGGAAAATCTGGATTGCAGGGTTTCTTTCACCTCACCTCTTCAATTTTACCTAATCTTTGTGGAATTTAACCCAATATACAAGACATGTCTATGTGTGACCTAATGCAGAAGTAAGAAATAGGTAAAATATTATTCAAAGTAAATAAAATTGGTAATTGATGGCTTAGTTATAAATGTATATTTGTGGGTTCTTTTAATAATAACTTACAAGGGATTAGAAATTGAGTTGGTGTTGTTGAATAAATTCAGTTTTTTTATGTCGTGGTTTTGTAATAGGCCTTCTATATATGTTCATACTCTTCTCTCATAACCCAAATACATTTCCTATATGGATTAAACACAATTGCATTTAAAGACTTCTTAAGTCATTTTGATCATTATTCAAAAGTTAGTCAATTGGTAAAGGTATCACCATGGAAAAGTTGAAGTCTAGAGGGAGGGAATACAAAGTTCCTTTATATGGATCAAGTTGTATCAGGATTATTTTAGAAGCAGCAAAATGGCTTTCAACAGTAAGGGAATTTGTCATCCCACAAAAGAAGTAATTTGAAGATAAGACATTTCAGAGTTTAAAAATTTAAAGTTATAACTATGTCATTAAACACCTATTTTTAAATTTTTTATTTTATTTTTTGTCTTTCCTGTCATCTTCAGCATTCTTCAGCAGGCTGGCCCCTTGTGACTACAGGTGGCTGCCATGGATACAGACATCACTGTTCCACATGGGCCCATAAAAGTCAGAAAAAGGCCATTTCTCATGTTGTGTTCTTTTTAATCAGAGAGGGAAAGACACCTTTCTTACAAATCACAAATTTATTTTTGAAATAAAAAAAAGTATCCAGTAGTTTTATGTAATAGGAAATAGTCAGTGGATCTTCACCAGAAACACTGCATGAACACATTTTGTTAGTTTTTGTTTCTGTGAGTTCGCATTCAGTGACAAGGCAGTGAGAGTCCACTGAAGGTGACGAGGGAAAGAAGGGGAGGAGCAGAAGGGAAGAGGGAAGATGAATTCGGGCAGAACCCAGGAGGAAGAGGCAGCAGAAACAAATTACGGGCTTGGGCCAATTTTTCACTGTCATGGCCTTCCAACCACACCCTAGGTTTAAAATATTCTCTGCATTTTAATTTGTTAAAATTTAAATTGGCTATTATCCAGTGAAGCACTTTAGAATTCCATTTCTCCCATAAGGTAATCCAATTTCAAAGGAAAAGAAAGAATTAATTTCCAATTGATCTTTGTCTAAATAGTCTATTCCCCTTCCCTCTTTGCAAATCATCTGCTGAATGCATTCACATTTTAATTTATAATGAATAAACGATTTTCATTAATTTTTCTTATTTATTTAGTCTGCTCCTTCTGTTTGACATCTGGCACATAGACTGTTACAATAGTCTTCTATCTGCTTTTATTGTCTCCATTATTGCCATTCCCAATTCACACGGGGAAACCTATGCTTTATTAATCTTCATAAAAGACCATTTTTTTTTTGTGCTGCTATACTCTCAGTGGCCTTTAAAACTCACACTGCATAGCTTTTAACTTATGGGTTCCTTCTCCTGAAATCTGACTCTTCTTCCAATGTTCTCTGTCTCAGAAAATGGAAGTCAACTATAGCTTAAATCAGAAACCTGAGTCTTTCTAAAACATTGCCTTGAAGCTTATCCACTAGCCATCCATTCCCAATTCCTGTTAGCTTTGTCATCCAAATATCTCTTACCTCTGTTTATTTCTTCTCAATTTCGCTGCTAGTATGCTAATAGCACACTGTAATCATTGCTACTTTAGAGACTGCAAAAGCCAGGTAACTGGGCTACCTCACCTATTCTGGCCTTCTTTCTCTTGTATCTGCTCTTTACATACAATTGGCAGAACATTTTTAAGAGTGCAAATCTAATCATATGTTTATCTTCTTCCTCCTTCCTAGTATGCAATCCCCTTTCCTGTTTTTTAAAGTCCTTATAGCTCTTGGGATAAACATTAAATTTTGAACTTGATCTACAAGGCACTAACTATAAGATTTATTTCTCATTTTCACAAACTCAACTTGAATCATGTCTCTCTCTACTCTATTTTCTCTAGCCATATTGGTCCTTTTACAGGCCCATTAACTTTCACTAGTCCCTTTTTATTTAAATAAATATTGATCTCCTTCAGATATCATATCACATGTTAATTCCTTAAGGATGTTTTTTCTGATCTTCCTATAGAAGTCAAATTTCTATTTGCTCTTATATCCCTATATACCTCTCCTTTGTCTGTCATAATTATAATTTTTATATTTATTTATGTGGTTATTTTAGCTTTCACTAGATTGTAGGCTCCATGAAAGAAGAAATTATGTCCGATTCTGTGGTAGACATGCAATACATATTTCTCAATGATGAAGCTAAGTAAGTCCTTGTTCTTGGCAGGATAAATTCTAATCATATTTGTCAATATTATAAGATCACCCACAATTTACTATGCTTACCTATCTAATCCTATTTCTTACAAGATACAAAGTAACATTGAGAGAGAGAGATCATCAGAAGAGTTCTTTTTTGCCACTGGAGTTTGAAAACACAGCTCTTCAAGGCTAAAGTGGGCACATAAATACACTATATAAAAAGTCAAAAATGGAAAAACTATACTTTTGGTGTTGTCAGAGTTATTCAGAGGTTCACAAACTAATTCTGAAAAAAACCAATCAAAAACTTGCAAAGCATGATGACAAAAATTGTATATGCATGAAAGTGTCCTACATGATATTAAAATGAATTTTTTCTGATCAACCTCAATAGAATTTACAAAAAGACAGTATAACATGTTCACTGTGAAGGTATAATTTTTAAATTGGTGGTATCAGGTCTTGGTATTTCTGTAACAACTATAATACTTTTCAATTCAAGCTCTTCCATTTACTTAGGCTTGTTTTATGAAGATTGTCTTCATGCTAGACAGTGGAGTGGGAAGGGATTATTTTTGTTATTTCACAAGAGAACACACAACAGAGACAGTCTAGCAATGATACCAGACAATGAGACCAAAACAGCATGTCATTTGGGTAAAAGTTCACAGTGTTTAAGGCACTTGGTGTTAGGAAAGTCAGAACTAGAACAGATTTCATGGAGGCTAAATATAGGGGAAAGAAGAAAAATATCTTATGCTCTTGGGTGAGAGAAAACTTTGAACTGAGGTAGATCAGTAAGTATTCTTGCTAATTTTATAGCAAAAAGAGTGGGATGTGGCCACTTAGGAGGTCAAGTGATGGATTTGTATCTTTAATCATCAGAAGCCCAGAATAACTTAATTGGTCACAATCTCTTGAATTAAGTTTGCTAAAGTGGCCTCCCATGGCTCATATTGGGTTTAAACTCTGGGATTTATTTTTATTCTCTGCTTTGTTTTCTGGTCTCCTTGGGGTGGCTCTGTCCTCCAACTCAGAGAGAATAAAAGGGGTTACACTCTTTCAAGTTATTTCTTTGGGAGTATTTGCTCTTCAAAGGAAAGGCTTATGTCATGATGAATATATTTTGTTAATAGACTTCTTTATAAAAAACCAGACATGCTCAATTTAATAAAATAAGAAACCAATTCTTATATGACTATAGCTTATACCTATATATCTAAAATAGCAAAACACCAATAAGATAAGATGTCTTGCTACTTAACTTTTAAACTGAGACACTTGAAACAGCTTCCTCTATCCTAGCAATAAGTTTCTGGGGCATTTTCAAAAGGAAGCTTACAGTTGGAGGCATAGACCTCAAAAGAGTATATCTGGAACAGTGTGCTGATTGGGGTGCGGTGGGAAATGATACAACATGTTAGGGTCCTGAAATCTAAACAGTGGAAAGAGCAATTCCATGTGAAGAACATTAGCCTGCGTGACCTGTGGTGGCACAGTGGATAAAGCATCGACCTGAAATGCTGAGGTCGCCGGTTCAAAACCCTAGGCTTGCCAGGTCAAGGCACCTATGGAAAGTAACTACTATGTGTTGATGCTTCCCACTTCTCCTTCCTCTTTATTTATTTATTTTTTTTCATTTTTCTGAAGCTGGAAACAGGGAGAGACAGTCAGACAGACTCCCGCATGCGCCCGACCGGGATCCACCCGGCACGCCCACCAGGGGCGACGCTCTGCCCACCAGGGGGCAACGCTCTGCCCATCCTGGGCGCCGCCATGTTGAGATCAGAGCCACTCCAGTGCCTGAGGCAGAGGCCAAGGAGCCATCCCCAGCGCCCGGGCCATCTTTGCTCCAATGGAGCCTTGGCTGCGGGAGGGGAAGAGAGAGACAGAGAGGAAAGCGCGGCGGAGGGGTGGAGAAGCAAATGGGCACTTCTCCTGTGTGCCCTGGCCGGGAATCGAACCCCAGGTCCTCCGCACACTAGGCCGACGCTCTACCGCTGAGCAAACCGGCCAGGGCTCCCCTTCCTCTTTCTTGCTCTCTCTCCTCTATCTAAAAATCAACAATAATGAAAAAATAATAAAGAATGTTAGCCAGCCTATCCTTGTTAGAGGTTCTGCTGATTTCTCCCCTTGGTCTTTTTTTTTTTTTCTTTTTTAATTTAATTTAATTTTTATTTTATTTATTCATTTTAGAAAGGAGAGAGAGAGAGAGAGAGAGAGGAGAGAGAGAGAGAGAGAGAGAAGGGGGGAGAGAAGCAGGAAGCATCAACTCCCATATGTGCCTTGACCAGGCAAGCCCAGGGTTTCGAACCGGCGACCTCAGCATTTCCAGGTCAACGCTTTATCCACTGCACCGCCACAGGTCAGGCTCCCCTTGGTCTTTAGCCCGCTAGTAGTAGAGGGGCCTGTGTTAAGCTCTAATCAGCATATGATTAGGGGTGACCAGAGGGAGTTGCTAAAAGCCAGCTACTACCTGAGGCAAATTTTACTCTTCTTTCCTCTTAACAGTACAAAGGTTTCTCAGAGAGAACACCAGGATTCGGCAGCCCTAGACACTTTTAGGCAGGTTAAATTATCAAGATGAGTAATCTGCTTTTTGTCTTTGTTTTTAAAATTTTGATATAATCTTGAATGCCTTTTAATTTAAATTTGAATGTGTATAATGTGTCAAGTAGGTTTAATGGATGCTTCCACGCTAGGGCTGAACGTAATGTTTTCAAGCAAAAGTAACGTGTATATGAAAATAAGCAGTAAGTATTCAGAAATAAGGCGATGCTAACAAGTTTAAGGAACTACTATTGCCTAGAAAAATAAAAACACTAGATGGCTGGCTACAGAAGACACTAAAGTATAGTTAAAATAAGGCGTACATGGTGTTCTCTATTTGAAAACCGTGTGCTATTTAGTAGCATATGCATTGCACCTCACAGAGCAAAACCGCAGAAACTTTTTTGTATTTTTGAATGAAATTGCAGCAGATTTTATGTAAAAAAAATTTTTCCCATAGAAGTGAAGTTAACATTAATTTTTTTAGTCCACCACTGCTTTACCATGGAGTCACTATGTATGCAGCCCCGTGCAATGGTTGGGGTTTATTTAGAAAGGAATTAGAAGGTGCTCACTGTCTAGTGAGGCTGATGGATACAACCTGGTGAGTTCCAGGACACAGATCCTGAACAGAGTTCTGAGGAAGCACACAGAGAGGGGTCGGTGGCCTTGGAGGAAAGACTCACCAGGAAATGACTGGGCTGAATCCTGGGTGGTAGATGAAAGTGTACTCCATGGAAGAGAGACCAGAATGTTTAGGAAGGGCAGAGCCTAGGAGTTAGCCTCCATACTTAAGAACTTTCAAACATACTTATTTTAGCATGCGAAAGGCAGCGTTATTTAGTGTTTGATGGGCAGTGTTTTCACAAAGAGTTTATGAGGGGGTGAAGATTAGGGAGAAGGGTTACTGGGAAAAGCAGGGGAGCTGGTTTCCATACAACATGCATCTGCAGTGCACATTGATGCAAAAGGTTTCCTTCCCCATTCTATTTGATCCTCACCATAGCCTTGTGAGCTAAGAAAGGCAGGTGCAGGGTATCAGTTCACCTATTTCATGGTTGAGAAAAGTGAGACATGAAGAGATTAGGTAACTTGCCTAAGGTCAAACACTTGCTCTGTGATAAGCTGAGACTAGGGTACAAATTTCTCAACCCCTTGGTGGAGCTCAGCTCAGCACACTGCCTCCAAGCAAATACACATACTTGGCTTTTCTTTGGTTTCAATATAAGCTTTCTTGAAAATCTTCAGGAAGGTTATGTATCTTTTTCCACAAAGAAAGATACACATACACACACAACACACACACAGTTTTACATATATTGTTACAAGGACTCATAGAATCCATGCAACTTTCACAAAAGCATATCCTGGACTACCAAATCCTAAATTATCCTATTGTGGATCAAACGATGAGGAGAGGGACATCTCCAGTTACTGAAGGAGGCTATGGGACTGTATGAAGTCCTTTCAGTATCAGTCCACGTCCTCACCGTGATGCGAACCCCCACAATGTGGCTCCTGTCAGAACCTCTACCTCACGGCCGATAGGGGGGCTCGTTGTCAAGATCTGGGGCCTGTGCCACATGCTTCATCCTGTATTCTGAATGTTGAAATGTATGAATCTAGATGCTCCAGAAATGGAGTTGTCCTTCCGAAAAGAAGATCCAATAGGAGATATTTAATCTTCAGAATCCTCAAAATTAAAATGTATGATTGCCGTGGCGAACAAGCCTGAGATTGACCCCAAGACTCATCCACATTCCACTTCTAGTCCAAATTCAATAACATCATCATTCTTTAGATGCAAATTTATTAAAAATCCTTTCTACATTTTAATTTTGGTCACACATATCCTCCACCAAGTTTAAGTGAATGTTTTTGACGCATTCAGTGTTTTAAAGTATGAAAGCAAAGTTAACCAGCACTTTCATTCCCTTGACCTTCGCCGTTTTGTCCATTGGCACAGGGTTTCCCAAGAGCCTTGGTTGGCACACTACCAGTGTGTAAAGCCAGCAGCCACGGCCAGGGCCACTATCACAGCAGCCCGGCCAGTGCAGGTTCACATTGGATTCGGACAGTCGGCAAAGAAACAGCGGAGCCAAAAACTGGTGGACCATAGTCTTTAATTCTAGCTTTGCACCCGGCGGGCAAGTAAAAATACACACTGGGCTCCAAAACCCAGTCACATTCAGTGCTCACAAAGCTACTGACTTATCCGAGTTTCCTAGAATCAAAGGTTTCTAGCTCACCAGACTTATTCACCTCTGTTCCCCATCTTCTTCCTTATCCCAGATACAAACTCTACACAAACTGGCATCTCACTCAGCTCTCCGCCATCTTGGCTGCTTCTCCTGGCCTCCTCCACGTGGCCTTTCTCTGCTCTCCTCTGCTCTCTCTTCTAATCTCAGGAACCAAGAGCCCAAGCTCCCACTTCGTCCCCATTTTATAGTGTAGCAATCCAAACTCTTAATCCAATATACAAAACAGGGAAGTCTCTAATACAAAGTCACTTCTCTGAGGCATGATAGGATTGTACCGCCCTACATCAAAAAGGGTAGGAAAGGCTTAATCCCAAAACCAAGCCCCAGGCTACAAGGATTCTCCCTGCCTTTAGCCCACCCCAACACACATTAATATCACCTGGGCAATGGCCTCTTTAACAAAGTGAGCATAATACATTTTATCTGCCCAACACAGTGTTAGAAACCAAATTTTGACTCATGAAAACAAAAACCCCTGTTGACCTCACGTGGGAAAAGGAGCAGCTTTCTCCCAGGCGAGGAGGTTTCTTCAGTAAAAAGCATCTGGAAAGCTGAATTGGAGGTCCCTGAGACCTCCAGGCTGGCCTTGTCCTTGTCCTTTATGGGTCACATGCAAAGGCCTACAGAATCCCTGCCTTCCTGCTTCCCAACGACACTTGGTGTTATTTTGTTTGTTGGCTGGTTTTCTCCTGCTTTTCTTTCCCAGTTCCATTTATCCTTTGAGAACTTCATGTGAAATTAAAAAAAAAATGAGGATATTCCTCAGCTGAGCTCTGAGTGTCTCCCCCTGAAATTTTTCTGTCCACCGAGAAACAGAAATGGTTCTCAGCCTGTGACTAGGGGCAAAACAAGCTACGTGGGTTAAATCCACGATATTCCTTTTGCTGATAGACTGTGCCCCTTTGAACTTCTTGTTGTGTCATCGGCCTGAACTTCTGAACTTGCTCTGCGAGACTCTAAACCTGAAAGTGACAGCTGCCTGGATTGGCCCCGCGCCGGGGGTGCCCGCCTGAAGGCAGCGTGTTCCCTATCACAGGGCCAAGGTGCTGCGGCATGAAAACGTCACGGAGGAGCAACAGTTCTAAACGTTATCTGGGGCTTCCAGCCAGACACCTCTTTTTTCCCTCGCCCCCTTTTTGGGTCTATAAAATGTGGGGTATAATCTATCCCTTTCTAACATGTTTGGGGACTGCCCAGGTCGATTCAGAGCGACATCCACACAGAGGCTTGGCACTCCTCAGAGATCTCCATGCAAATGCAATTATCTCACGGTTTGCTGCCGCCTCCCCACCATGTGGCCGGTGTCACTGGCCTCACGGCCTGTGGTGCAGACTTGTGTGGCCTGTGTAATGGCCCGTTTACACGGGTGTGCGTTTGACAGCCTTCAGATTCTTGCTTAAGTCCTGGCTCACAAGTTCACTCAGAGGGTCATGAACAGTTCTGTTCACACTTCTTTATATTTCCAGCTTCGCAGTAAAAGTGCTCCTTGCCCTGGAGTTGACCTTGAACTTCAAAGGTAAAATTGTTATGTAACTCAAAACAGCTAAACTGATATGGCAATGAATAGAAGTAAAATAGTCTTTGATTACCCTGGGAAGATTTCGAAACAATCTTACTTCAGGAATACATCTGTGTGTGTGTGTGTGTGTGTGTGTGTGTGTGTGTGTGTGTTTCTGTATTATATTTAATATATATGAAATGATTTACATATATATGTACCAGTGAGAATACAGAGAAAGGATGTGGGAAATCAAGATTTCAGCATGGAGGCCAGTTACATAAATTGCTTTCTATATTGGAACTTAATAATTATCAAGTGGTGTTCTAAATTAAGGTAAGGTAACCTAAGCTGGTCAGGCTAGCCAGATGGTAAACTCATCACAAGCAGACAGCAATGCACTGTGCACCCCTATAATTCTTAGGAGAGATTTCTTGATTTTGGTTTTGGTGGATTGCTTGACGTAAACATCATATTGAATACTCATCTAGGCACAGAACTATGAATTATCCTTCCAAATATCACTAAGGCTTTGGCACAGTACACTGGATCAGCTGACTGTTGGATTGAACAGGGCAAACATAATCAGGCTGCTTAGAGTTTACTAGTGACTATATAGCTGCTTCCTGATTGGAGAGTCTGAGAATTCACCTTTAATTCAGCCACTATCTTCCACACTCAACAAATGTGTACTGAGCATTGTCAGTGGGCCAGTGTGGTTCTGAGGCCACATATACGGTGGGGACTAAGCAGACCTAACACTTTCCACTGCAGGGTTTGCATCCTCTTCTGATCATGCTAACCTGGGGAATGAATTCATGGCGAAATTTTTCAACCAATAAGTAATAGAGATATACCACGTGGACACATATCATGGCATGTACTGAATGTTAACATCAGTTAACATCTGTTAACATCAGAACACTGAATTGACCAGGTTATTTCTAGACCCTAAGAATATAAGAATAAGAATGTAGCTCTTTCTTTCTACTCAACTGCAGTATGGCAACCTTAAAGCTTCTTATGTATGTAGTAAGAAATATACCAGAATACTCAAGAGAAGTAGTCCCAGTGCCTCTGTATCATAGTGTGGTGGCTTTTGTTGACTAGTCCACGCCCAGCTCTCAGTCAACAGGTAGTGCTTCTCAGGGATTGTTTTCCTTCCTCGTAAAAGTACACAGCAACACCTGCATCATTATCCCGAAACTTCACAGAATAAATAGAAAAATGACATCAAGTATATTACCTAACGATAGTCTTCACTGAATTTAGCAACTTTCAAATTCAAATGATTCACTGACCTATCATGACAGATTGGAATTTCGAGACTTAGGCTGTTCAGACGACAGAGAATTGTTCTCAATACAGACGACCATGTCTGCTCCCAAACACCTAAGATAGCATTGACTTTCCACAGTGTGGTTTGTCTACTGCCCCTTCTAGTCCTACTTAGCTATTAGAAATTATCCCGTTGCCATTGTTTCTATAAAAGAGAAAAAAATAAAATTACAAAATATCATTTTGGAGATCAGGAAGACCTCCCTAGGTCTTGGCTAGGACTCACAAAATAAACGACCTTCATTGGTCGGTCACGCAGGTTGTATCAATGAGAGGAGGAAGACGAGGAAGACGAGAGTAATGTGGTAAATAAGAGAGTAATGCTCATCGTCCGAGTCCAGGGCGCTAGGGAGGAGGGCGATGGGGTGAGCCTTCTCAGAGTCCGGCTCAGGCAGCGACCTGTGTCCTGTGCGCGTGGGGAAGCTGGCCTGCTGCTGAAAGTCCTGGAGTTTAGTGAGGTACCCAGAATTTATGGTTTTGTGTCAAGTAACTTGAGTTTACTTGTCAGACCAAACAGAGCACGTTTGACCAGCGATAGGGCTACCATTTTGCAACGTGTATGAAAGCTGATTTCCCCTGGCCTGTCTCTTAATCAAAGGGAAATCTCAGTAGGGCTTCCCTTGGAGACAGTCAGAGGCAATGGGCCGGGTGCCAGAGGAACTGGTCCAGCACAAACGGTAGATGTACACCGCAGCCATGGTTCAGAGAACGGGGCTGGGGACGAGTAAAGGCACCACTGTACCGGAGCAGACACACAGGCAACTCAGCAAAGATTTCAGGAGCAAAGAAGCGGAAGAGATGCTAAGTTAGGGGGGTCAAGTCCTGGCTGAAGAAATGCCCTGGAAAGAATCCAGAGAGGGAAAGAAAGATAGTGCTGTGGAAAATGCAAGAAAAAAAAAAAAAAAAAAGCAAACGTTTTTCCTACTTCACAGTGTTGCCTGAGGGCAGTCTGTGAGCCTGATAGTGTAAAGACAAGAACAGCACTTCGGTCTTCAAAGAGCATCCCTTCCACCCAGAAGCTAGCATGACATCTAATCATCTACTTATAGTCCCATTCAATGCCTCTAAAAAATGCAGGTAAAAAAGGTAGAGGTTTTGATGTCTTTTTTTGATTCTAGGTTTTTACATTTTTAACGAATAATTTGATAATATAGTTTTCTAGGCCCAGGAATAATAAGACTTTGGGCCACCATCTGAGAGCGCTGTGCAGACCAGAAAGAAACACGATATTTCCTCCGCGCTTGTGTATTTATTTGTATGCAGCGGCCGTCGGCATGCCGGCCACGGACAATGATCAAGTGCATTTTTCTGCTTGGGTGGTTAGCCCTTTCATTTTTACAAGTGACAAAATAAAAATCTGCTGAAGAGTGAACACGCTGCTTTCACTGTGTCATCTTAGCCCTGCGGGTCATTTTATTACAAAAATGTAAAAATCCAGTCAATTTTATTTAATCAGCTGAAAAGGAAAAGTGTTTCCAGGTCATTAATCAAGTGCTCCTTCTCTGTGGGGCTTGTCTCTTCAGAAACGGCCGCATGAATCATTAATAAAGCTGGAAGATTTTTTTTTTTTGCCAGCAGGTTTTTGAGAAACCTCGATGTTCTTACTATAACAGAAGTAAAGTAATTTTAGGTCAATAAATAAAGCCTTTGGTAGCCATCGCCTCCAGAGCTGTACCTATGTCATTAAAAGCGGCTAATTCTTTATTTTCTAAACATTTAATTGTTAGAAATGTTGAAATGCTCAGCTGTTTCGATTGTGTATGATTATATATTCCATAATGACATGTTTTCTTGAATGTTATCTAACCTTATATTTACAGTAAACTTTTATTATGTGAATTGATCAAAACATAATGAGACAGTAGGAAGAGATAATTGCCGCTGTATCTGTAATAATTATAATGATAGTAATTAAACACAGCAAACTGCATTCACATCATGTCAAGCTTGGGCTTAAACTGTAAAAGCCAGTTGTGAAATAGAAGCTTGAAATTCCCTCCTGGAAAAATTGGGTTCTTTATGTGGACATTCTTCATGGGGATTTCTTTTTAAAAGGTGGTATTGATGTGTGTGAAGAACTTTTCAGTATTTCACCAGCAGTTGTTATATTACCCATTTTTTTTTGAATCATACTTAAAATGAAGCCAAATAAGAAAGTCAACAGAATTAGGAGAAGAGAGAGAGGAGTCCCATGTCTGAAAGACAGAATCCCTGTTTCAGGACTCTTAAAGGCAGTCGGGATGAGAGAGGACATTCACAAAGATGCAATCACATTGAATAAACCCGTGACCTTTAAACTTGTAACCTTCTTGTGGATGAAAAGATCTCAAGGATCCCAGTCTTCATTACTTCTTGTTGCCAATTGTCTCAGTCCCTTGGCACTGCTGTAACAAAATACCATCGAGTAGACTGAGTGGTTTGTCAACAACAGACATTTATTTTTCACAGTTCTGAGAGCTGAGAAGTCCCAGGTCAAGGCAAAGGCAGAGGTGGTGTCTGGTGAGAACCCACTTCCTGGTTCACAGGCTGCCACCTTTTCACTGTGTCCCCACAGGACAGAGGTGGCCAGGAAAGTCTCTGGATGCCTCTTTTTGTAAGGGCCTGAGCTCATTCATGAGGACTCTACTCTCAGGACCTAAATCTTCTCTCAAAGCCCTGTCCTCTCAAATATCATTAAATTGGGAATAAGGTTTCAGCATTTGAATTTGAGGGAAACACAAACATTCCATCTATAGCATCAGTGTAGCCCAATCACTCTTGAATTTATTGGGAATCTGTGTCTTCGTTTGGCTTATGTCCCCACTATTAGGTGATTTATCCTTCCTATCAGTTTATGGGTTAACTTTTGAGATTTAAATTTATTTATTCATGCTCCAAGTCTTAGAGATTTTCTTTAAAAAGCTGTGATGATGACTCATCCCATGTCTAAGATTATGATTCAATATTTAATAAATGTACTCTCTATCCATGTAGTATCAAGAAACACCTCTTTTTTATTCTAAAACCAAGTTTAATGATTGTTTATATCAACTATGAACTCATTATTCCCAGAAAAATCACTGTAAATATACACCCGGGTACATTGTGCATAAACACTCTCCTACCTTTAAGTACCATTTGAGTCATTAGTCAAACAGTGCAAAATCTCAGTTGTATCTTTGAAGAACTTTAAACAATCAAAACAAATCTCTTAGCAAATTTTGTGACTATGCAAGCTCCTTAACAAAAGAGCACATCTTTTCTTGGCACATATTAGAATAAGTTGACTTTTCTTGTAATGGTATGTTCTTGAGTCTGAAAAGGAACAATTTGTAATTACTGAATATCTTTTGTGGAGTCAGACGACCTGCTTTTAGGTCACCAAAACCAACTCATAGCAATCTACCACAAATAAAACATCCATTTCATATTTAAAATGATCTTATTAAACATGCGGCATTTGATTTATGTCATAGCAGCACACAGCAAAAACACTGAAGCCAGTCTTTTTTTTTTTTTTAATTTTTTAATTTTTATTTATTTATTTATTTTTTACAGAGACAGAGAGTGAGTCAGAGAGAGGGATAGACAGGGACAGACAGACAGGAACAGAGAGAGACGAGAAGCATCAATCATTAGTTTTTCATTGCGCGTTGCAACACCTTAGTTGTTCATTGATTGCTTTCTCATATGTGCCTTGACCGCGGGCCTTCAGCAGACCGAGTAACCCCTTGCTGGAGCCAACGACCTTGGGTTCAAGCTGGTGGACTTTTCCTCAAACCAGATGAGCCCGCGCTCAAGCTGGCGACCACAGGGTCTCGAACCCGGGGTCCTCTGCATCCCAATCCGACGCTCTATCCACTGCGCCACCGCCTGGTCAGGCTGAAGCCAGTCTTGATGAGAGGGGCTGGGATCAGTCAAACATCTTGGCTGAGTGAGGGGGTGACTGAGTCTCTTAAGAACAGAGGAGGTAACTAGGAGAACTGGAGTGAAGGGGCGGGGGAGTAAGCCCATCTCAGGTATAGGAAGCAACACATTCAAAGGTCCAATGTATAAAACATATGACTACGACAGAGGGTCCAATGATAGAGCAAGTGAAATAGTAACAGGAGAGCACTTGACTGATATGGAAATACACCAGTCACAGAAGAGCCCTCACTGTCTCCATTTCAGTGATCTGGACCTTCCAGGGACTCAGTCAGGGTTAGGGAAGGAAATGTCAGCTCCCTGAGGCCAGGTGTCCGAGTTCTTGCATTGTATCTCAAAACACCTAAAGTACGGTCTGACATATATTAGGTACTGGAGGTACAATTTTGGAGTGAACAAAGGAAATAAAAACTAATAAGCATTGGTGTATCATGTAGGAGAAAGAGAGTAAGAGACACGAATAAGCCTGAACTCAAAATCCAGGGCCAGATCGCAAATGGTAATAAACACCTTGGTAATAAGTTTGGATTTAATTATGAAAAGTATGAGTTCATATTGAACAGTTTTTAAATCTGAGAACGGATTATGAGACTTTCATTTTCAAAAGGTCAATCTTGGTAATTGCATAGGAAATGGATTAGAGGAGGGTTTAATAATTAAAATGCATGAAAATTGTAAATATTACCTACTATATGGCTGGATTCTGGGTTTCCTTAAAAGTGATCAGCTACCCAAGCAGTGGAGTTCAAAGTAATGGGCATAAAAACTAGGATCTGAGCAGAGCTTGCATTTCATTGCATGTACTCTGCTCTCTTTACTCTTCATCTCACAACCTTTTTATTTTTATTTTTAAACCTCTGGGCTAATGGAATATTGATTATGCTCATGATTATGTTCCTCTTTCTCTATACATTTTACATGATGATAAATGAGAAGTTGTTTAAGGGCAGTCTTATTTGCTAAATATTTTCATAGCTGGTTATCTGTGTGCAATAGTTATTGACTCAATAAAATTTTTCAATTACTTTACTCAACTAATAACCCATAACAAAAGGTTGCCTAAACTATCAGTCATCTACTGAGGTGTTTTGTCTTCTGCTTCTTAATGCATTCATTTCCCACTATTTTTTATATTTTCTTATTTATTAGTGTAATGTAGTTTATAATAACCATATTTTTCACTCCATAAGATGCACCTGACCATAAGATGCACCTAGACTTTTAAGGAGGAAAATAAGAAAAAATATATTAACTAAATGATGTGTTAAAATATTTTATAAAATAAACCACAATAATATTTCAATGATATAAACTCAACAGCAGTATTAACAACTATTAGCACTGTTATTAACAAATGAGAAGAGACTTTAATGTTCAAATACTCTTATAGTTGTCTGGGAACCTGCAGCAGCTAAAAAAAATGAACATTTGCTCCATAAGACACACAGGCATTTCCCCTCCACTTTTAGGGGAGAAAAAGTGTGTCTTATAGAGCGAAAAGTACGGTACATTTATTTTAAAAATAATATATAATATGCATTATCGCTTACAAAACATGGTCTTTTTCCAGTTTTATGCACTTTCTAAAATCCACAAGTCTGCCTTGGCGAGATAGCTCAGTTGGATAGAGTATCGTCCTGAAGCGCAGAGGTTGCTGATTTGATCCCCAGGTCAGGGCACAGATTGATTCTCCTCCCTCTTTCTTTCTCTCGCTCTCCCTTCCTCTTTCTAAAATCAATAAAGTAAACATATAAAATCCATCAATCCATAATTGACCATAACATTTGAACATTATCAGTGAACAGGTGCATATGTACTCTGCATTATTTTTGCACTAGCTTTTACTTTAGAATATTCCAAACACTTGGGTTTAGTATGGTATTGAACCATAATTTCAATATCTGTGTGAATTTGTGAAAATCAACCTCTTCTAGCTATAGTTTCTTCATTTCAAAAATGGGGTTAACACTTTGGCCCATCATGTTTGATGAAATTTGGGATTAAATGGCATGACACTTAAGCAAGAAGCTCAACACTATTTGACAAAAAAACTGAAATTATTAACATATCAGTTTTTCAATTAATCATGATTAAGTAGCCATATTGATCAACTGAAAAAGTAAATTTTGCAAGTAACCTTCTTGCCAACATTATTGGGAATGCTAATTCATTGGCACTTAATGATAATAGATTAAATTCTGCATCTCCTGAGAAAAATATGTTGGAAATGTTTTATCTTGCATTACCCACTGTGTGACAGTGCAGATAATTATTCATAGTGCTGACCTTTTATTTATTTCACCATGTTATGTTCATCAGTTAACAGGTAGTTGTTACCGATGCTAGTATATATTAAGAGTACTAATTTTCAAGTATTGTTTTCTATTTCTAAAACATGATATGAAGTCCTTCTTTCATCTGATATAAATGTTACTCAACATTTAGTATTATTAGTTTTTCTCTCTATAGACAATCTTCTTAGAAAGATGATTGTTAAACTCCCTCTACAGTAAAGGGTGCATTTAACCCCAAATGCGATCATCCTCCAATCTGTGTTCTCTCTTCTAGTCATCTCAATCCATGAATTGAAAGTCAAGTTTTAAATTCTGGTAATAATCTGAGTCACTGTGAAGGTGTGGCAGCAATTATCTGTGCCCTGATATTTATCCTTCTTCTTCTATTGGCAATACAATTTCAGGTTTTTTGGCTGAGTAGTGCATGGCCAGTAGGAAAAAAAAATAATTTTCAAGCTTTCTTTACTATGAGGTCTGGCTAAATTTTGGTCAATGGGATATAAATCACACAGCCTAGGGGGCCATGCTCTGCCCATCTGAAGTCGCTGCTCTGTTCTTCGGCAACCAAGCTATTTTTGCACTTGAAGCAAGGGCATGGAGCCATCTTTAGCACCCCGGACTAACTTGCTTAAACCATTGGAGTCATGGCTGCAGGAGGAGAAGAGAGAATGAGAGAAAGAAGAGGGGTGGAGAAGCAGAAGGGCACTTCTCCTGTGTGCCCTGACCGGGAATTGAACCCAAGACTTCCACATGCCGGGCTGATGCTCTGCCACTGAGCCAACTGGCCAGGGCTAAATTTTTAAATATTTGGTAGAATTTACCAGTGAAGCTGTCTGGTCCTGAACCCTTGTATTTTGGGAGGTTTCTTATTACTGTTTCAATTTCTTTATTAATGATAGGTCTACTCTGATTCCTTTTTCCCCCTCATATTTTAGTCTTGGAAGGTTATATGTTCTAAGCATTTATCCATTTCTTCTCAGTTGTCCAATTTGTTGGTATATGTTTGTTTATAGTAGCCTCTTAAGATCCTTTGTATATCTGTGGCATCCATTGTAACTTCTTTCTTGTTTCTGATTTTACTCATTTGAATCATTCTCTTATTTGTTATGACTGATTATTGAAATCATTGGTCAGAGTTAATGTGAAATGGGTAATGAACTTCCTTTCATTCTTATCAAGTTGCTTGAACTTATTTAGAGAAATTGATACAATGATTAAAATAAAAATGTGTTTGAGGCCTGGCCAGTGTCTCAGTGGATAGAGGGTCAGCCAGATATATGGACATCCCAGGTTTGATTCTATTCAGGGCACACAGAAGAAGCTACCATCTGCTTCTCTTTCCCACCCTCTCCCCCTCTCTCCCTTTTCCCTCACACAGCCAGTGGCTTGATTGCTTTGAGCATGGCTTCAGGTGCTGAAGATAGCTTGGTTGGTCTGAGTGCACTGGACTCAGGTGCTAAAAATAGTTTGGTTCGAGCAACAGCCCTAGATGGGATTGCTGGGTGGATCTTGGCCGGAGCGCATGCAGAAGTCTGTCTCTCTGTTTTCCCTCCTCTTACTTAAAAAAAAAAAAAAAATCAGAACTATGGAAAAGAGAGATGGAAAACATGAACTGAGTTGACCTTACATACAGCTTCTAAGCTCTTAAGTGACTAGCTGAAATTCACATGCTGAGTGAAATGCCTAGCAGGAGTTAGCACAACAGCTGCTGGCCAGTTCTGAGTCCTTATCTCCTGCCATTAACAGCCTCCAGCACTCTGTAAGGTGGGTTCACAGGCCATCCTGTTTTACCAAAGAGGACACAGGGAGAGGGAATACGTAATTTGCACAATGCTCTACAGGCAAAGCATTGCTTCCTGAGCTCGGCTCCTGACCATAATCACATTGTTTCACCTTAAAAGTCACTGCTGTTTACAACAACACAGATGGACCTTGAGAATATTATACTGACTGAAATAAGTGAATCAAAGAAAGCTAAGAACTGTATGATGTTCCACATAGGTGGGACATAAAACTGAGACTCATGGACATAAATAAAAGTGAAGTGGTTAGAGAGTGAGGAGTGGGTTGTGGGGGATGGAGGTGGGTAGAAGGGAGAAAGCCAATAAATAAAAATAAAAATTTAAAAATTTAACAGAGTCATTATGTGAAGCAATGCAGACCCAAAATTCTCCTTCAAACCAATCTCTCGATGCTAATACACATCGAAACACACTCAAATTTTTATTCTGCTTTTTAATATGGAGAATATCATACTTCAAATTTTCTGTTTGAGATATTAAAAATACCACTCCCATGATATTGGTGACTTTCGCATAGTGATGCAGGAAGCAAATCAGAGGTCACTGTTTACAGCAGATGTGTCGTCACAATTCAACTGGGAGTCTGATTGTTTCTCTGTTCACTTCATTGGAGGTTTTCTTCTTCCTCTTTATTTTTTCTTTCTTATCAGCCTCAACATTCTAATCAATATGTTAATTTTTGGATAACTGTTTTCCTGGACAAGGAGAAGTACTGAATTTGAAAGGTCTTGACGCATTTGGCCAGAGGCAGCCACCATGGAAATGGAACCATAGGCCCACTCTACAGAAGCATTGGCGACAGAAAGGCCACACAGAAGCAACTAACAACAACTCCTGCTAGTATGGGGGTGTGTGTGCACGTAACTATGGGGGACGGGAAGGTGAAATAGGATAAGGGCTTCCTACATGAAGCATTCTTACCTTCCCTCATTGTCTGTGATTTCCAAAAGGCCCTTTTCGTGAATGTGCAGCGGGAAAAATAAAGCAGAGAGATCATTGAAGATCAATCACACACTCTTGAGACCCGTGTGTCTGTTGTGAGGACTTGTCCTGAAGGCTCCCTGTGGATCTCCTCGTGTGGTGGTGACCTTGCCTCCTCGATCCTGGAAATTCTTTCTGTCCAGCATCGTTGACCAGGACTGTTTTTCTCTTCTAGTTTGTGAGCACCTGAAATCTCTGATGGTGTGGGTCAAATAAGTTTGCAAATATGATATATATGTTTGCTTGCTTATAGTTTGCATTGGATGTGAGGGACAGGCTGTAAGCAGGCAGGGTCCTTATAGCTTAAGGCTTAGTTTTAAGACTAAGCTTTTCCCCACACCCTTGACTGTTGCATGATAGATGGTGGTGCACTCTCATGAGGAATCCCATTATGCCTCAGATAAGTGGTTTTGTATCAGAGACTTCCTTGTTTGTATATTGGATTAAAGGTTTGGATTTCTACACTATAAAATGGGGCAGAAGAGCCCATGTTGGAGTAGGGTAAAAAAAGGCCACATGGAGGAGAGGAGAAGCAGCCAAGATGGCAGAGTGCTGAAGGAGAAGTCAGTTTGTGTAGAGTTTGTGCAGAGAGGAGGAGATGGGGAACAGAGGTGAATAAGGCTGGTGAGCTAGAAATCTTTGATTCTAGGAAACTCGGATAAATCAATGGCTCTGGGAGCCCTGAATGGAAAGGGAAGTGTTTTTCCACTGTGTGTATTTCTTGCCTGCCAGGTGCAAGCTAGGATTAAAGCTAATGGCCCACCAGTTCTTGGCTCCATTGTTTCATTACTGTCTGTCCGAATCAAGTGTAAATCTGCACGGGCCAGGTGGCTGTGATGGTGACCACAGCTACTGGCTTTACAGATAGATGTTGAGTTCTTTCCCAGCAGAAGGAAATGACATCACCAGGCCACTCCTTCAGATATGTCTGGTACAGACTCAGGTGGGTCAGTTCTTTCTCAAACTCTGCTTCCTCTCTGGCATGGGAGGGATGTGGCTGTCACCAGGAGGCACCGCTTCCGTCTCCTGGTGCGTGCCGCTGAGAACCGCTGGTACTGGACTAAAGGGGTTTTTGCCTGCATGCAGCAAAGCCCAGTGAGACAAGAATAAGAGTTGGCAGCAAAGAAAGTTAAGGATTTATTTCAAGAAGTGGCCCTCACTGGAGCCACAGGTGAGAGGATGCTCCAAGACCTGGCTCCCAATGGCTTCCAGGGGATAGGTGATATAGGGGATCAATCAGTATCCACAGTGACTGAGGGAGCTGGGGTTGTGCTCAGGATCATGATTGGTCGGTACTAGGGTAGGGGCAGTGGATCATAGCGTCTGGTCCTGATTCAGCATGGATCCTTGCATCCGGTTGTGTTACTTTTCTGGGCCTGGAGCTGAAGTACAACTGTGGCCTAGCTGTCATCTTTATTTTAACCAAAATTCTATCTCTGTGGCAACAGAGCCATGGCCTTGTTCCTAAGACTACTTGATGCCAACCAGATCTTCAGTGTCCTGAGGGCACAATGATTAAGGGACTGGTTGTGTAAGGTAAGAAGGGTCAGGGGAGTCAGGGGGCTGGATGGGCCAGTGTCAATGATAAAGAAAGACAGGAGAAAAGGTGAAGAAGTGAAGTTCTGTCTGGTGACACAGGAATTTCTGGAGCAGATGCCTTTCTTTGCTTCTATCCTGTGCTGTGAGAGACCATGTCACCTGACCTCCATTTCTATTCCCAACTCACACAGCCCCAACTCAGGGGGTTAACGGGGCAGAGGGTCATTGAAACCTCCCAGTTTGTACTTTTCTCTCTACGTCTCATCTTCCTAGCATCTTTCTGAAAGAGAAAACCCCCTTAAGACCTGTCTCCCAGGCACATTCAAGCCTAGGCCAACATCCAACACATAAAAACCAAAGAGATGTTTACAGATTCCTGTACTTTGTTATTAGGCATGTGAATGAATTAGGGGACAATGATACAGTAATATGCAGCCTGATGAACTTTTAGAATATATTGTCTGTAGTTTATACATATTCTTGAGGCTGAGAAGAGTGATTACTTTGAGGCCAGAATACTTGGGAAGGTACTCTATCCATCTTCAACCCCCTTTTCTAACAGTCCTGTCAGCAGAACAGACTTCAGCAGACTCTGAGACCTGCTATGTAGACACTCCTGCCCGTTGCATACATACCAGTGATGAATTTCCTATCTCTGGTGTTTCCCGACTATCAATAGAAATATTTTCAGGCAACCATAGTGCTGATTATTTGAGCAATAAATGACACCTTTTCAATTCTAAGTTTTATAATTTATCCTACTTGTCATAATTTCTATTTACAGATTATTTAAACAGCAGTCAACAATGAGTTCTTCATAAATAGGAGCTTTCCTTCCATCTTTTAAAAGAAGTAACCGGCATGGGCTCATTTGTGCCAACACCACTTGTCCCCTCTGCAGCACTTTCTGTGACAGCGGTGTGCAGGACTATTCTTTAAGTGGCTATATTCTGATGGGAAAACAGCCAAACAAAAACTGTCAGTGATTTCATATCCTTTCTAAAGCCATTTAGGAACACAAATGAACACCTCACATGAAGATTTATAAACGTGGATAAGTCATGTGCTGTAATTATGCTTTTGTATTTTCTTTGCTTCTCTAAGCTTCTGGCAAAATAGACGAAAACTTGCCTGCTTCCTTTTTTTTTTTGAAGGTGGGTTTGTGGGTTTAGGGCATTACTATGTGGACGGAATTGTAGTAAACTGAAATGTGTAGTCATTAAAATAAACAAAAGGAAAGGGCATAAAAGAATCAGGATCGTCCCCCTCCCAACCCCCATTTTTAGTGTCTCTTAGAAGAGTTACACTTTAATTAAGTTCTTCCTTGACTTAATGAACTCAAAGAAGATTTTCCTACTGAAAAATAAATGGCCAGATCATTATGCGCTGTCCTAGGGGTCTCATAGCTCAGTTTCCGACAACCCTAATGTCAACGGCAGAGTGCCTTTGTTCTCTTCCGAGGTGGGAGAGGCAAGCTTCTGACAGAGACAAGTTTTGTGCTCTATTTACTTGTCATGTGCCCTTTCAATGGGTGTAATTTATAAATAGCAAATCATTAATATGCTGAGTAGTTTAAAGGGCTTTTAAAACCACTTGAGAATGGTATGAGGAGGCTGTTCTTGTTTTCTTGCTGTGACAGGGAGAAGAGAAGGGAATATTAGTCACTGGCAAGTTGCAAGAAACATCGCGCAACGTTTTAATGTTCTCTTCGAACGGATGGGCTGCTCCCTTCCAACGCGGAGTGGAAACTGTCATTCCCAACTCATATACTGCGACACGATCCTCTAGTTTCTCACAGATAATCCCTGAACCCTTTTATTCCCTCCACAAAATTTCATGCTTTCGGCCAAGATGACAAAACCAACGTTTAATGAGCAATGCAATTTATAAGTGCTTTCACTTAGATGCCTAGCATTGTAGTGGTGTCTTCAGGTATATATTTTTCCTAGAAAGAAAATCAATTATGTTTTTAGTTCAATGCTAGGTGATGCAACTGTGACTGTGTCAATTATGAGGAAGAAGCTGTTCTTTTCTGTGGTGAAAATTATAAGTGTAACCCAAGGACACTATTAGAAGCTACTTTGACTCTCTCTCTCTGTGAAATAATTGTGGCTTCTTGGGGACTCAGATAACTTTGTGCAGTGCGATTCTTGATCTGTGTGGTAACAGAGCATTTTCTAAGTTCCCTGGCTATCTGACTGTGAAGTGGAAGAAAACCCATGACATACATGAGGACTCCAAGCTCAAGATGCTATACTACATTTTGCTAACTTTACCTCCTGATCGTCCATGTGTTCATTTCCACGATGACTACCTTAGTCTACTTTACCAACATTTTACTTACTTGGGCTTCCCATACTCACTCTAATTCCATTCCAGTCCATTCTCCAGTATGTGCCTATGTGGGCTCATGAAATTCAAATGTGAACATTTTTCCCTATTGATGAAGGCCTCCGGTGACTTTTTATAGCTCCTGGAACAAAGATCAGAACCTCCCAAGTCTGAAGGGCCTGGAGCTTCAGTGGAGGTGCAGTGGAGGTGGAAGTGCAGTGGACAGGTGGAGGTGCAGTGGACAGAGTATTGACCTCGGATGCTGAAGACCCAGGTTTGAAACCTTGAGGTCGCCGGCTTGAGTGCGGGCTCATTTAGCTTGAGTGTGGTGTTGCTGGCTTGAGTGTGGGACCATAGACATGATCCCATGGTCACTGGCTTGAGTCCAAGGTCAGTGGCTTGAGCAAGGGGTCACTGGCTCTGCTGGAGCCCTCGGTCAAGGCACATATGAGAAAGCAATCAATGAACAACTAAAATGCTGCAACTATGAGTTGATGTTTCTCATCTCTCTTCCTTCCTGTCTGTCTGTCTGTTTCTCTCACTTGCTAAAAACAAACAAACAAACAAACAAACAAACAAACAAACAAAAATCCCTTCGAAGTCCTGCATGGGCTGACCCCTGGTCTGGCCCTGGTCTTCAGTCCTGTGTGAATCACACTCTTCCTCTGCCTGTCCGTTCTCCAGCCATGTGACTGTCTTCTCATTCTCCTTAGGGGTCGTGGCACATTCTGTCCTCTCTGCCTCAGATATTTGTCCTTTCATTGAAATTTTCTAATTTGAAAATTAGAACTGTTCTCATCATTCATCTTTGAAAACCAACATTGCTTCCTCTGGCAAAGCCTATCCTATCTGACAAGGCATTCTCCATCTTTCCCCAAATGCTCTCCTCCTTCAGAGCACCTCTCTGCAAAGGTTGTTATTTATCCAGTCCTGCAACTACAGTTGGCCTTTGAACAACACATATCTGAGCTGTGTGGGTCTACCTATATGGGGATGTTTACAATAACTACTGTAAATCTAGTTTCTCTTCCTTATAACTTTCTTAATAATATTTTATTTTTTAATTTAATGTATTATAAGAATATAGTATATGATACATATGACATACAAAATATGTGTTAATTGACTATGTGTTTGGTAGAGCTTTTGGTCAACAGGAGGCTGTAAGCAGTTGAGTTTTGAAGAGTCAGAAGGTACTGGTAAATTTCCAACTGCAGGGTGTCAGTACCCCTAAGTCCTGTGTTCTCCAAGGGCCACCTTCATTGGGCCAGCATGTCTACCTACCAAAGTCAATGGCTGGAACACACGTCCCATGGAGAAGAAGCCATGCTGCACTCCGTTTTCTCCTTGCCTCCAGCATACTATGCTTTGTTCAGTAGTGGGAACTAATATCTATTGAATATATGAAGAAATGCATGATGATGAACCCATAAGTTAGTTCTTGAACCAAGGATTTCACTTCTCAGAAGAAGGTAGCCAGACAAGAGATATATTTTGCACTCATTTTGGAATAAGCTGTGCCGTGAAACTCATCACAAGCTTTGTGGGGGACCACTATAGGAGTTTGGTGAAGAGTTATCCTCTGGCATTAATGCTGAAGGAATTAAACTGAGCTCTCCAGACACCAAGGGGTGAAAATTCACTAGAGAGATCACCAAGGGAATGCTTCAGCATTGGTGCCTTTGGGAAGAGCCCCTGTCATTTGGGACAGACGGATGAAAATGGGAAACTGAGTAATTCTCCTGGAAGAGAGAAGCTGGAATTGAAAGGTAGTGGGTTGAGAGCATCTTTCAGAATGGAACAGTGGGAGCAGAAGAACAGAAATGTATCTCAGTGTGTGTGTCTCTCTCTGTGTGTATATGCACATGCACATGCATGTGTGTTGTATGTCTGGAGAAACAGAAAAAGGGAAGGATCTTCTCAAAGTGGCAGGAGGAACTAAAAATAAATGTACCTTTCCTAATTGTTCTAGATGCTGTAGAATAAATATCTTTGCCGTTTGGAGATAAGGAAAAACAGAGGCTATGGGAGAACTGTACAAATCATAATCTCTCACTGGACACTGGATGGATTTGAAGATCAGCAGAGTTTGAAGTCCCAGAACCTTGAATCAATTAGAGCTCTTGAACTGTGAGTAGGTCTTGGATATAGATCGGTGGATCAAGAATTAGGCAAATAGGAAGGATGACATTAACAACAAATTACTATTTTCAAGCTAGAAACCTATGACAATGATTCCAGATTGGTTAAGACCTGGAAGTATGTACATTTGTCTGTTCCTTTTGGGATTCCTTAGAGATAATGCTGCAGAGGCACTGTTTTCTAGACCTTGATACCAAAACACACATAGGAGGGTTCCACAAACAGAACTGTTTCCTTCTTTCCCAATTCAGCTGCATCCTTAAACATATACTTTCTGAGCGATTTAGTGAGATAACATAGCTGGGAATAAAACTGAGTGGGTCATTCTCTGCCATTGTCAGTGGTTATTTTTGTTTGTTGATTTGTTACTGTGGTTCAAAGAAGTCTAGAACTTCAAGAACTATTTTAACTAGTATTTTTATAGAAGGAATGGCCGCTTTATGTGACCTCAAAGTATAATGTGATTCATTAGACAGACACTAAAAGTGACTCCAGGTCTGTTCCACTTTAATGTTTCTCTATTTGAGAAGAAGGCACCCTTGACTCAAACACCTAATCTTTATGAAAGCAACAAGCTATATAAATAGATATGTCCATAATAATGTGAAGCACCAAAGAGCAAACCAGATGGGGCAGCCACAAAGTGTTCCTCAGGACTGGTGAAGGAGAGAAAGAGGACAGTATGTACAAAGCCCTATCATTTTTAAAAAATTTTTTATTTATTCATTTTAGAGAGGAGAGGGAGAGACAGAGAGAAAGAGAGAGAGAGAGAGGAGAGACAGAGAGAGAGAAGGGGGGAGGAGCTGGAAGCATCAACTCCCATATGTGCCTTGACCAGGCAAGCCCAGGGTTTCGAACTGGCGACCTCAGCATTTCCAGGTCGACGCTTTATCCACTGCGCCACCACAGGTCAGGCTCATTTTTTTTTAAATCTGATTTAATTCTTTAACAACCTATGGTGTTATGATCATCCCTGTTTTACAGACAGGTAAGAAATGCTCAGGTATGTTAAATTGTTTGCTTCTCGACAAATTAGATGATAAATAATGGCACTGTCTTACTTCCATGTTCTCTATAACATTTTCAATTTTGTGTGTGTGTGTGTGGGTTTTCAAGCCCAGGTAGGGTCAGAGAACTTAGGGTAACAAAATGAAGAAACCAAAAAGTAGCATCCCCATTGTTTCTCCATCTTAAAAGTCCTTTATGTGATGGGATTTTTCTGATGATTTTCCCTATGCTATGCCTGCCTGGAAAAGACCCTATATTTACTGGGAGACAGTCCTAGAATCCAGGATCAGGCTTCTGAGGCCAGCAAGGAAGAGAAATAACCTAGCACAGTGATCAGCCTAGAGTTCTTCCCCTGAGGGAAAGTGATGCATGAAAATTTCTGCTCATGCCAGCAGAGGCTCCTCAGTCCTCATGAGAAAAAATAAGGGTTCCACTGTGGACACAGAAATATCATTATGACAGTTGGTATACTAGTAGGCCACTGAATATTCTAAATTGGCATTCAAGGAGAATGTTAGTCTAGAACAGTGGTTCTCAAAGTGTGCGCCCTAGAAGATTTCCAAGTGCGCCCTATGGTATTCTAGAGAAATATGTGCCTGTTGGGGACAAAAAAAATCAACAGGGTTTTGGAGTTTAGATTTTGGGGGGACAGAAGTGTGGGTAATTGTCTGTAAGCTGACAGTCTGTCCAACCCTCCACCTCACTTGCCTGATTAGTTGCAAAAGGCTATTAAGTTGTGGTGCTGGATTGTTTACACTACCCCCCATGTTCCCCGTAAAGACTGGAGGCAAGTTTTTTCTATCCTTTTTTTTGGTGTAAAGTTAAGATGATATGTATGGTGGGGGTTTTCTGCACTCAACACAATTAAGAGTAAAAAGAGAAGAATTCTTCAATGTATTGATGAGGAAATGAGAGTTTGCCTTTCAAATATATGCCCAAATATTGAAGAAACTGCTAGGACACATCAGGCTCATGTTTCTCATAAACACAAGAATGAAAAAACTTAACATATTCACACCAGGACCTGCTGAATTTACTAAATCTTACTAAGAATGTATCTATATATATATAAAGATAACTTTTTTGTCATTTTTAAATTTTTTAACCTCTCTTTTTTATAATTTCTAAAAAGCATAACTCAAAAAAGTAACATAAAAATGTTTTTTAATGTCAGAATAAATTTAATTTTGTCATATTTATTTCATTTAATTACCATAAAAGCATATGTGGAATTTATTTTTTTAAATATTTGACTTAATTATTATAACGTATTTCTCAGAAATTTGTGTGTAGTGCACCTACAATTATTTGTAGGATTTTAAATGCACCCCAACTTCAAAAAGTTTGAGAACCACTGGTCTAGAGAAACATATTTAAGGATCTCTGGCATGCACAGAGGTGTTTATAATCATGGCAATAGATAAGGTGACTCAGGCAAACTGTCCAGTGGGAGGGAAGTCAGGACACCCAGGTGGCCATGCAGGAGCTGGCAGAAAGGCTGTGTGCACACAGCACGTGCAGGGGTTGTCCTTGCAGGATACAGGTTCAGTGTTTCTGGCTGTCAGTTGGTAAGTTAGGCCTGTCTGCTTTGATCCAACTTCATATCTCTTTAATAACCAAATATATGTTTAAACACACCTATGTGTGTGGATACATAAATATAGCTTATAACTTACATAATATTCAAAGAGTTGTATCCCTTTCCTGACATTGCAGTCATAAAAATCCCAATCAATGCTGGCACATAACAAAAGCTTAGAAAGTATTTTTTCATTAACTAACACATCCTTACCTGAAGGGTATATGTTTTCTCCCAATGCTTTGACTTTCACGAGCTATACAGGATTAGACAGAAACAAGACATTTGTTGGAACATTTCCAACAGCTTATATTGACTGATAGTCATCACAAACATGTATGCAGAGACACAGACCCATACTATGCGGTCTTGCAAAGTGGAAATGGGCCAAAATAACTTTAAAATTAGGCAGCATCCTTTACCAGCTGTGTTGTAAAAATTAATATGATTTTATTGTGTCTGTGTCTGTGTGTGTGAATGTGGATGTGTAACAAGCTAAGATTTATTTTTTTAATTTTTGATTAACATTAGTCAAGATTTTAACATTAGCAGCTCTTAAGGCTGATTATGCTTTGGACACCTTAGGATGTCAATCCTCTCCTCAGGCAGTCTGATGTATACCAGGGAGCCAGGAGGAAATATCTTGATTATAAAGTTACCCAGGTTATTTTCAAATAATTGCAAGTAAACAGGAAGCCGTGAACTGACATTCTCAAATATAAAAAAAAGCAACAACTATGAATCATAGTCCTATTGTTTCTATGATTTGCAAAGTTAGTCTTGCAATTACTCCTTGTTTATTCAAGGGCTGCTTAATTTATACGCTCAAACTTTCCTTTTTGCTTGATGAGACTGCTCTACTTTGGGCCAAACCGAGTAATTTGTAGTCAGACCTCACAATGCAATAGGATGTTACCAAACACAGCCTAGGCACCAAATCCTGCATCTCTTGAAATAGGATGTACATTCTATTAAGGTCAGATGGCTTAGATTTATATTGGGGGGAAAACTGTGTGAAATTTCATCTGAGTGCTGGCTCACCATAACCCCTGTGTTTAATGCCTGTCTCTGACATGACGTGATATGGCTGCCAGGCACACAAGCTTCTGTGTGACGACAAGAAGATGGGAACTACAGGAACCTCACTGAACTTAGCCTCCATACATCATCACCAGGGTGAAGTCTACAACCTTCAAAAATGCTTGGAGGATCAACAAACACTGTGAAGAACTGAGCTTGTAAGGGTAGAAATGTTTAAAGTGTTTAGTAACGGGAGATGGACTCTGCTATGGAAACATCTGGAAAGGACACGGTGTTCAGAGGGGAGTAAGTGCTTGTGCCCATCTCTGCTTGATCAGGACTGGGCCAGCCGCTGACTCTCATCCTGTCAAACCCCAGGCTCATCCCTGTTCGTTCCTGACTAGCCTGGTCATCCTGGGCAAGTCCTGGGATCCACGTCTATACTGGCCAGTGGATATCTGGCGTAGTCGGATTTGGAAAGCCTCGGGAATTCCAGAGGGTCTCTAGCGCCCCCCCCACTCCTGTTTTCCACCTCATCGTCCACTCAGCTGGATATATTCTGTTTGGATATGCCCTGGGTTTCTAGCCCAACTATTAGTTAGCTCTCCAGATCCTTGTCATAACTTTGGGTTTTGACCTTAATCTCCATATGTAAGGAGCCTCTATTCTAACTAATACAGTAGTATATCGTTTAAGTTCTCTAGGAAGATGCTCATAGTGCTAATACCTCCTACTTCATACGTTTTGAGAAATCCATAGGTTAAAGAAATTTTGCATAATGTAGTACATGCCACATAGTAATTGTTTAATGTATGATGACAGTTATTCTTTCTGTAATGACATAATGCAACTTTTACAGAGGCCTCAGTTGAGTGTCTGAATCACAGCACACAGAGGAAAAGAACTGTTGGGTACTTGGAGGTCTGCATTGTACCAACATGGTGCAGTCATTTCAGATTGACAGCAAAAAGGTTTCAGTGGTTTTACACTATCGTTCTCATAGGTGAGAGCCAAGTAGGAAGGTCTTTGTTGCCTTTGACAGTGGAATCTAGGTCTTTATTGTTTGTATTTCTCTTATTCATACTGAATTTTGAATAGCAGGAAAAATAAAGATGACACTCTTTATTGAGAGCAGAATATAATAATTTGTGTATAATTTGCATATGAGTTAAACTTGGAATAATGTTGCATTCAAAGAACCACATTTCAATAGCCACCTCCTGCCACCATCATCAAATTAAAAAAAGCATTTTCATTCTTTAATTAAACATCTTGAAGATCCCATTGAAAACTCCTAGCAATACATTCCCACTTTCTATTGCCCCCTCTCCATTTTTTGTACCTCTTTCACATTCTCCAGAGACCAGCTGGCTACCATTCCCCACAATGCAATGCCTTCTCTTGTTTTCACTCTTTTCTTTCTCTTATTTTACATATTTTGTCATGACTGTCTTTTGCATAGTGATTTCTCCTGTCTTCTGCTTCTGGGTTTTGGCCTTTTCTGTCCTTCTATGTCTTCATCATCAAAGTCTAGTATCTGGTCTGACAAAGACAGATTTGCTGGGAGGTCACAGGGCAGAGCAGGCACAGGTAGGGGTGTCCAGGTTACTAATAATCACAGTATTCACTGTGAGGTCACAGGGCAGAGCAGGCACAGGTAGGGGTGTCCAGGCTACTAATCACAGTGGTAGCCTAGCCTCACAGATAGTGAGGGAAGAGGTTTGTAGGGATGGGGAGGAATGGGGAGGAATAGTGATGACTGAGGAGTTGTGACACCATTCCCATGTCAATAATTTTGAGTATTTATGTTGCTCTCTATAAAGGAGGCTTTAATATTTGACTCTTACAGGTGAAAAAAAAGGAGACTCATAAAATTTACATTATTAGTCTGAGCAAACACAACTAATATTTTCCTAAGTCATATCTGTCCAACTCTAAGCCTTTGCTTTTCCCCATCAATGTGAAATTTTTATGTTTGCGATATTTGGAACGATGTTATGTTATAAGAATTTTTATGTAAGAAATTGTGTTAATTCTACTAACTTATTGTCCTATCTATGCCATTATATGATGATATGCTCTGGAGGGTCTAAGAACTGGACTCACTTTATTTTAATTATAACCAAATCATTGAATTCAATATTGATGTGAGCCCTGGCCGGTTGGCTCAGTGGTAGAGCGTTGGCCTAGCATGCGGAGGACCCGGGTTCGATTCCCGGCCAGGGCACATAGGAGAAGCGCCCATTTGCTTCTCCACCCCTCCGCCGCGCTTTCCTCTCTGTCTCTCTCTTCCCCTCCCGCAGCCGAGGCTCCATTGGAGCAAAAGATGGCCCGGGCGCTAGGGATGGCTCTGTGGCCTCTGCCCCAGGCGCTAGAGTGGCTCTGGTCGCAATATGGCGACGCCCAGGATGGGCAGAGCATCGCCCCCTGGGGGGCAGAGCACCGCCCCTGGTGGGCGTGCCGGGTGGATCCCGGTCGGGCGCATGCGGGAGTCTGTCTGACTGTCTCTCCCTGTTTCCAGCTTCAGAAAAATGAAAAGAAAAAAAAAAAAATATTGATGTGAGCTGAAGTAAAAGTAATTTGAATAAGTTAACACACTCAACCAGAAGTCCTTGTTTTCTGAGTGAAGGAAGTTGGGTGTCAGAGTACAGGAAGATCCAATGAGCATCGATGTACTGAAATGGAAAGCTAGCAGCTATCTCTCTTCCTCCCTCTGTTTCTGTCTCTTTCTTTTGGGACTCACATGTCTCTTGTCACTACTGCATGTGTCTGCTTCATACCTTCAAATGGTATTTTTCATTTCTCAGTCAATATGACTTTTCTTTATTTCTCTTTATTTTTTTCCAAGTGAGAGGAGGGGAGATAGTGAGACAGACTCCCACATGCACCCTGACTGGGATCCACCTAGCAACTCCCTGTCTGGGGCCAATGCTTGAGTACCAAGCTAATTTTAGCACCTGAGGCTGACACACTAGGACCAACCAAGCTATCCTCAATGCTCAGGGCCTATGCTCAAACCAATTGAGCCACTGGCAGAGGGTGGGGAAGAGGGAGAATGGGGAAAAAGGGAGGGGAAAGAAGCAGATGATTGCCTCTCTTGTGTTTCCTGACCGGGGATCAAACCTGGGACATTTTTACCCTGGGAAAATGCTCTAGCCACTGAGCAAACTGGCCAGGGACCAACATGGCCTTTCAACACAACCTCACTATGATAAAAGTCACACTTCTCGTGTCTCTATTCTAAGTTCCTCAATAAGAGACTAGGACTGGCTGAGGCCTTTTCAGTGGCTCATTGCAGCCCAGTGGCTGTGGCCTGTATGTCAGAGTCTTTTGCTAAATGGCTGCTCCTTCTGGGCTGTGTGAATATGTCTCACTCAATGGAAGTGTGGGCAGCAATAAAATGATAGACAACTTATACAGTAGTATACAAAAGACAAAAAGTATTTATAATGAACCAGGTATCTCTATGGCCTAACTGAACCCTGGATCCAGTTAACACTAGTTAAATATTCTATGCTTTATTAGCGGACTCTTGTGAAAGTTAACTATGATAGTAACTTCTTGCATACTGAGCATGGGGATATCTGAGATTTAGTAATTTTTATGATAACTCACCAGTAGAATTGAATGGGAAGTATTGAGAATGATCATTGTATCTTTTTTTTTTTTTTTCTGAAGCTGGAAATGGGGAGGCAGTCAGACAGACTCCCGCATGCGCCCGACCGGGATCCACCCGGCACACCCACCAGGGGTGTGAGCTCTGCCCATCTGGGGCGTCGCTCTGTCGTGACCAGAGCCACTCTAGCGCCTGAGGCAGAGGCCAAGGAGTCATCCCCAGTGCCCGGGCCATCTTTTGCTCCAATGGAGCCTTGGCTGCAGGAGAGGAAGAGAGAGACAGAGAGGAAAGCGCGGCGGAGGGGTGGAGAAGCAAATGGGCGCCTCTCCTGTGTGCCCTGGCCAGGAATCGAACCCGGGACTTCCGCATGCCAGGCTGACGCTCTACCACTGAGCCAACCGGCCAGGGCTGATCATTGTATCTTTTTATGAGATGTTGCTCTTATCAGGAATTGTGAAGAATCCATAATTCTACCCCACTTGAATGCTCACCAGTTAGCCTGCTGTAGTTTCATGGATGGTGTAGAAGGCATGGATCAGAATCAGAGACTTAATTCCTCAGCAGTTGTGGGAGGAGCCAGAATATTAACACTGGCACTGGTTTTCTGTGTCCCTGTGGCCACAGGGCAATGCAAAGAGGGATGGGTAATGTCCCCATGTGCAGGGGGTTGTGCCATAGGAGAGGATTCCAAACAATGTTTTTACAAAGGGCTGTAAAAGCCACTGACAGTTTTCGCAACAAGGAGGTAGTGTCTTTTTATACCTGGCTGAAAGAAACCTGCCACATTCCTCAGAGGGAAGCACTGTCTTCATTTTCAAGAGTGTTTCCTACACAAAAATTGCTGGAATAGGGTCCAGAACAGAGGCAGGTAATATCTGCACTTGCAATACGTGGAGCAACAGGAGAAACCAAGCAGAAAAGTGTGTACCAGCAGTTACAAAACTGTCTTTTGAAACAATCAGAACAGTCCTCAGAAAGATCCCACTGAGAAATAAATTGATGCTAGTCTTTATTCAATTAATTCCTAAGATTTTTCTTCTTCTTCTTCTTCTTCTTTTTTTTTTTTTTTGTATTTTTCTGAAGCTGGAAACGGGGAGAGAGAGTCAGACAGACTCCCGCATGAGCCCTACCGGGATCCACCCGGCACACCCACCAGGGGCAACGCTCTGCCCACCAGGGGGCGATGCTCTGCCCCTCCGGGGCGTCGCTCTGCCGCGACCAGAGCCACTCTAGCGCCTGGGGCAGAGGCCAAGGAGCCATCCCCAGCGCCCGGGCCATCTTTGCTCCAATGGAGCCTTGGCTGCGGGAGGGGAAGAGAGAGACAGAGAGGAGGGGGGGGGTGGAGAAGCAAATGGGCGCTTCTCCTATGTGCCCTGGCCAGGAATCCAACCCGGGTCCCCCGCACGCCAGGCCGACACTTTACCGCTGAGCCAACTGGCCAGGGCCAGATTTTCTTCTTAATCAGTGAAGCCTTCAGAAAAAGACGTCATGAAGAAACACAAGTTAAAACAACTGGTTTTATATTTTATCAATATTTAGTGGTTGCATGAGGTCAGATCAAGCTTGAGAGAAGTCAATGTGACATTAAAAAAAAATCAACTTATTCCAATTGATTTTATTTCATCCCCAAGACAACCCTTCCACAACGTGAGAGGTAGCTTTCCTGATTTTCAGTTGTGAGGGTTTTTGATATCAAAGTTGTGCTTGGTCTTTTAGAACTGGGGTTCATTTCAGATCAGTTTCTGACTCATAAATACCTCTGTTTATCAATGGGTCAGAAGTTATAGAACAAAAAACGACAATCATGTCTTTCACAGTTATATTGCTTATCATTTATCAAACATATTCACAATATCCTAAGAGGCGGTCAGGGAAGACATTTTTGCCTTCCCTTGAGGAATTAGGAGAGAAGCAGTGAGCTGATTGGCCCACTTGCCCAAGTCCACAGGGCCAATCAAAGACCTAGATGCCAAGTCCTCTTTCTTCTAGTCCAGTTATCTTCCCACCACCTTGCACTAGCCTCTCCCCACCCACACACAGAGCAGAAATGGAAGTGAAACTATACAAAGGGATCACAAGAATGTTCCCATAGTCAGGCTCCGAAATATGTTTGTAGAGCAGCATGTCGAAAACTTGGTTGAATTCATGTGGACTTGACTTGAAGAGGCTCAGAGATATAATCTCCTTCCGGAATAGAAAGCCTCCAGTCGTGCTCTATGCGCAGAAGACCTCGTGACGGGAAGCAGGTAAGGATCACCAGGACGTCTATTCCGCCTGGAAGGTGGGGACTAGGAGAGAGGTTGTTAGAATGGCCATCCTGCAGTGCTCACGTAAAGGTTTGGGGACTTTCAACAGATGAGAGGTGCTTTTCAAACCAGGAGGTTTGAAAAGGAGCACCATGGTTTTTACTAAACATTTTTTGCCCATGAAACTCGGGAAATGGGTGCAAATAGTTTCAGTATCTCTCAAGCTTTAATATGATTAACTATTTATGTTTACCTATAGGCTATAAAGCACATAGATATTTAATAGTAAAATTTAAACAAAAGTACTGAAAAAAAATTTTTTTAAAAAACAGATATCAATTAATTTACAATGGAAAGGAAATAGAAAAAAGTTTAATCAGAAAACATACACTCACCAATGATGAGAAAACTTACTGTTTAAATAAGACGTTGACAAAGAATGGTTGACTACATGTGCCTCTGTGTGTGTGTGTGTGTGTGTGTCCCAATCAAAAGTGTTTTGGGTTTTGGATGAAAAATTTCCGTCTTCTGATATTTGTAAGAATTAATTTTCTCAGGTTAGTTGTTCTACAGCTCAGAAAGCAGAGAAACCCAGCCATAAGCTTGGGGTGCTGGTCAAATAAGTTTGTAAATAATGATATATATGTTTTCTCGCTTGTAGTTTGCAATGGATGTGGGGGGACAGGCTGTAAGCAGGCAGGATTCTTGTAGCCTAAGGCTTAGTTTTAAGACTAAGCCTTTCCCACCCTTTTTGATGTAGGGTGGTGCACTCTCATGAGGGATCCCATTATGCCTCAGATAAGTAACTTTGTATCAGAGACTTCCTTGTCTGTATATTAGATTAAAGGTTTTCATTTCTACACTATACAGTGGGGCAGACCCGGAGCTTGCTCTCGGTTCCTGAGATTAGCATTACAGAGGAGAACAGAAAAAGGCCATGTGGAGGAGGCCAGGAGAAGCAGCCAAGATGGTGGAGTGCTGAAAGAGAAGTCAGTTAGTGCAGTTTGTGCAGAGAGAAGGAGGTGGGGAACAAAGGAGAATAAAGCTGGTGAGGTACACACCGTTGATTCTAGGAAACTCAGATAAGTCAGTATCTTTGAGAGCACTGAATAAGTGGGGTTTGGAAACCAGAGTTTGTTTTTACTTGCCCGCTGAGTACAAGCTAGGATTAAAGGTAATGACCTACCAGTTCTTGGCTCCATTGTTTCATTACCGTCTGTCTGAATCCTATGAGAACCTGCATTGGCCAGGCTGCTGTGATAGTGGCCGCAGCCACTGGCCTTACGTTTGGCGTAGTGTTGGGCAGATAAAATGTATTATGCTCACTTTGTTAAAAGTGGAGCTGCCCACGTGGAGGCCGTTGCCCAGGTGATATTAATGTGTTTGTAGCCTGGGGCTTGGTTTTGGGATTAAGCCTTTCCCACCCTTTTTGATGTGGGGCGGTACAATCCAATCATGCCTCAGAGAAGTGACTTTGTATTAGAGACTTCCCTATTTTGTATATTGGATTGAAGGTTGTGAAGCTACACTATAAAATGGGGGCAGAACGGGACTTGGCACTCTTGGTTCCTGAGATTATCATTAGAGAGGAGAGCAGAGAAAGGCCATGTGGAGTAGGCCAGGAGAAGCAGCCAAGATGGCGGAGTGTTGAGTGAGAGGCCAGTTTGTGCAGTTTGACGCTGGAGAAGGAGGGAGATGGGGAACAGAGGTGAATAAGTCTGGTGAGCTAGAAACCTTTGATTCTAGGAAACTCGGGTAAGTCAGTAGCTTTGTGAGCACTTAATGTGAGTGGGTTTTAGAGCCAAGTGTGTGTTTTTTACTTGCCCGCCGGGTGCAAGCTAGGATTAAAGACTATGGCCCACAAGTTTGTGGCTCCGTTGTTTCTTTACTGACTGTCCAAATCCAATGCGAACCTGCATGTGAATGGCCATGATGGTGGCTCCTGGCTTTACACGTAGTCTGTGGCAGGATTTGATACAGATCGGCAAGGAGCCACCACCAACTTTAAGCAGTGGAGTAGAGGACTGGCTAGTGTTATGGTTCCCCATGGCTGTCCTTTTGGGGACCGTAGGCTGGCTGACTTTTACAGCCATGCGTGAGGAAACCGAGACCTCTGTGGAAAAGGCTGCCTGGGACATGCAAACCGAGCAGTGGAAGGAGCTGGAGCAAACGTGGGAGAAAGAGATGCTGACCTTGAAGCTGGAGGAAGTGCTGCTGGAGGAGGAGGCAGACCAGATTTGTGACATTCACTTGGAAATGGAGCAGCCACTTGAGAAGGAATCACAAGTTCCTGAGTTGCAGCATGCCCTGGACATTGTGGAGAGCCAGCAGCTGTGGGAGGCCGGGGCTGAGGTCAGACCTGAGGCTACAAGGCCCGCAGAGCAGAAGGCAGTGGTGGTGGGCTCGAGCCTGGCAGCAGGAGCTGATGTTTTCAGTTCCTCTTTGGAGGATGTAAAGCCAGCAGCCATGGCCAGGACCGCTATCAAAGCAGCCCGGCCCATGCAGGTTCGCACTGGATTCGGACAGTCGGTAAAGAAACAACGGAGCCACAAACTGGTGGGCCATAGTCTTTAATCCTAGCTTGCACTCGGCGGGCAAGCAAAAAACACACACTGGGCTCCAAAACCCAATCACATTCAGTGTTCTCAAAGCCACTGACTTATCCGACTTTCCTAGAATCAAAGGTTTCTAGCTCACCGGCCTTATTCACCTCTGTTCCCCATCTCCTTCCTTATCCCAGATACAAACTCTACACAAACTGGCATCTCACTTAGCACTCCGCCATCTTGGCTGCTTCTCCTGGCCTACTCCACATGGCCTCCTTCTGCTCTCCTCTCTCCTCTAATCATCCCAGGAACCAAGAGCACAAACTCTCATTCCGTCCCCATTTTATAGTGTAGAAATCCAAACCCTTAATCCAATATACAAAACAGGGAAGTCTCTAATACAAAGTCACCCTCTGAGGCATGATAGGATTGTACCGCCCTACATCAAAAAGGATAGGAAAGGCTTAATCCCAAAACCAAGCCCCAGGCTACAAGGATTCTGCCTGCCTTTAGCCCACCCCAACACACATTAATATCACCTGGGTGACGGCCTCCTCGTGTTATCTTTAACAAAGTGAGCATAATACATTTTATCTGCCCAACAGAGGATGAGGAGAATCGGGCTGGAGTTGTGATCTCCAGAAGGTAAAAGGCCAGCAGCAAGGAGTATCTATTATACCCCTGGTAGGTCTGCGATTTGGGAACATAGGGGTGAATGCCATCAAGCTCTCCGGAGCCGAGATGGAAATGCTGACTACCATGTGCTCCTCTTTGGGACAGTATAAGACCTGCCACAATGGCAGGAATGAGGTCCCATGTGCGTGGACTGATTTCCTGGACTATGACCGGAGTGAGCACTGGCTCCTTTGTTGGATGAATTTATGGATTTTGGACAATGTGAAATACCCTGATGGGGTGGGGTGGGGGTGGCTTTTCTGGAAGCACTCCCCATGCCCCAGGAAGCTTTCCTCATGGCTAGGAAGAAGGCCAAGGACATTTTGTGCTTTGGGCTAAGTGCTCAGAGACTGGTGAAAGTGAAATGTACCTTTGTAATTGTTGAAACTGTATGATTTGTGCTGTTGTAATTTGTGTAATGTGCACTGTGCTTTAGATTGTGAAGTGAGCAAAAGGGGTGGAATGTTGGTCAAATAAGTTTGTAAATAATGATATATACGTTTGCTCACTTATAGTTTTCATTGGATGTGGGGGGACAAGCTGTAAGCAGGCAGGATTCTTGTAGCCTAAGGCTTAGTTTTAAGACTAAGCCTTTCCCACCCTTTTTGATGTAGGGTGGTGCACTCTCATGAGGAATCCCATTATACCTCAGATAAGTGACTTTGTATCAGAGACTTCCTTGTTTGTATATTGGATTAAAGGTTTTGATTTCTACACTATACAGTGGGGCAGACCCGGAGCTTGCTCTCAGTTCCTGAGATTAGCATTACAGAGGAGAACAGAAAAAGGCCATGTGGAGGAGGCCAGGAGAAGCAGCCAAGATGGTGGAGTGCTGAAAGAGAAGTCAGTTAGTGCAGAGTTTGTGCAGGGAGAAGGAAGGAGATGGGGAACAGAGGTGAATAAGTCTGGTGAGCTAGAAACCTTTGATTCTAGGAAACTCGGATAAGTCAGTAGCTTTGTGAGCACTGAATGAGTGGGATTTGGGGCCCAGTATGTGTTTTTACTTGCCCGCTGGGTGCAAGCTAGGATTAAAGGTAATGGCCTACCAGTACATGGCTGCATTTTTCCACTACTGTCTGTCCGAATGCTATGAGAACCTGCTGTGATGGTGGCCGCGCCTACTGGCTTTACATGGCAGATAGCTAGGTAAGCAGGCAGTGGTCTGCTAGCTGGAAATGAAATGGAATTTAAGAATTCATAGTGGGATCTGGAGCACTTGTGTTCAGGAGCACAAAGGCATGGGCTACAGCTTGGGAAGTGGCTGGGGACAGGGAGGAAGGTGCTGGAAGGAGCAATGCAAAGGCCTATCTCTCTAATTTTCCCCCAGGCTGAGCTTTGATAGGTTGCCAGAAATGATAAGCATGCTTTTATATTTCTTTTCTCATTTAAGTATTACAATAGCCTCAGGAGAAAGGTGTCATTCTTACCCTTGAAGGCACTCAAACCTCAGAGAGTGAGAGGAATGAAAGGACTCAGGATCTGGGATTTGAATCCAAAGCCTGTCCTCCATTCAAAGCCATCTGCTCATTTCACATTTCACATTTGTTGTGCCTAGACTCTGAGCTCTTCACTAAATCAGAAAGCTCTGACTATAACTTTTAAAAATATTATGCTTAAAGGTCATACTCTTAAAAAAAATGTTGGCCGAAGTATCACTTTTATGTAGAGTGGCATGGGGTGTACGTGAGTGTGTGTGTGTGATTGAGAGAGATTATTACCTTTTCATTTTCATTATGTATTAGAATGATGTTACCACTGATTCAACCTGGAAATTAACATATGTCCTATGATTTTAAATTTCTGTTATGTGTTATATTAGTCATTTTAGGATGCCATAACCTAACACCACAACCTGGGTGCTTCAGATAACAGAAATTTATTTTCTCACAGTTCTGAGGGCCACAAGTCTGAACCGTGAGATGCCGTCAGCGCTGGTTTTTGGTGACGGTTCTCTTCCTGGTTTGCAGATGGCTGACTTCTCACTATGTCATTACATGGCCTTTCCTGTGTGTGTGTGTGAGTGTGTGTTTGTGCACACACACTCACACACGCACACAGATGGAGCTCTGATGTCTCTTCCTCTTCTTAAAAGGACACCAGATCAATCAGACTAAGGTATACTTTTATGATTTTATTCAACTGTAATTATTTTCTTAAAGGCTTTATTTCCCAATACAGTCACATTGGAGGTTAGGTCCTTAGCATGTGAATTTTGGTGAAATGCAATGCAATTCAGTCCATAATAGTTTGCACCTTCAAATATTTGCTAAATGAATGAAACAATGCTAATTATTCTGCATGTATGTACATGCATGGATGTTGTGTTTGTATAGAAATTTATGTCAGGTGTTTGAGATATTTAAGTGGATTATAATATATTAAAATGAAAATTATTTGAAATAGATTTGGGGATTCAAAAATAGTTTTAAATCTTCACCACTGATATATAGCACTATAACCTTCAGACAGGTGTTAACAATACAACCAAGTATTCATTTCACATTTTCATGAGAACTAGAAAATGGTTAGGATAAGAATGTATTAAATAACACTGGGGAACAAAATTTTTGTTACATCCACAAAAACACTTGTTCTTACCTAATTTGAGTGTGCTGATCTCAAATCTGACATTAGTTTTTCTCTGTAAGCTATGGTTCTTTTGCAATTCAAGATTTTAGGTTTTCATCTTATTGTAAAATTTTCAACATTTAGTTTAACATAATGAAGTAGAATGTCTTCTTGGGCATCATCTTTGTGAAAATATAATAATTTATATAATGCAGTAAATACATAATACACTAAAAGATATGATTGCATCACAATTTGTCTACAATTTTGAAATATAACATATTAAAACACTTATTTTAATCATAAAATTTGTGCAAAACTTATTTAAATTCTATTCAGGCAAAATTTTGCCTTTGTAGCTCTTTCATTTGTGTACTTGTTGAGGACAATCTCATTTGATGTTCCAGCAGTAGTCTGCTCATCACTAACAATCCAGATTCTCGGGAAACTTATCAAGGTAACTGTTCAGGAAGTGAATCTTAATGCTCATGTTACATCCAATGTTGAGGAAAGCCAACAGCATCCTTTGAACCAGAAGTTCATAGTTTTTTGCTTTTTTGTTGCCAAGAAAGTTCTTTGTAACTGCCACAAAAGACTGCCATGCTGCTTTCTCCTCCTTATTCATCTTCCTGGCAAATTCTTCATCACGTATGATGGTTCGAATTTGAGGTCCATCGAATACACCTGCTTTTATCTTCTCGAAAGACAAGGCAAGAAAAAGCAGAAATAATATGTTGAAAGCATTCACTTTCTCTATTCAAAGCCTGAACAAACTGCTTCATTAAGCCAAGTTTGATGTGAAGTGGGGGAAAAATGATCCTGTCTTGATTAACTATAGGTTCATTCACAATATTTTGCATCCCTACTTCCAGAGCTTCACATTTTGGCCGCTCCCTCTGTGTCCAGTGTTTCACCCGAGCTCGGCTATCCCACAAACACAGAAAGCAAGGATACTTCGTGAAACCTCTCTATTGGCTTACAGAAAATTTACCATTTTAAGATCCACACAAATGATCCAGTTATGCTCCTCATACTTCAGAAAGTTGAGGACAATTTTCATGTCATTATAATCTTCTCATAGATGAGTTGAATAACCAATTGGAACCGCTGCATAAACATTACCATTGTGTAGGAGAACACATTTCAGACTTCATTTAGAGCTGTCAGGAAATAGTCGCCATCCTGTTGGACTGTAAGTGGTAACACCTAGCTGGCTGTGAAGACTACTGGTATCATGACAGTAAACAAAGTGTTTGTCTTCAGAAAAAAAGTCCACAAAAATTTGTTGACGCTTCCTGAAATGGGATACTTTAGCTGACCAGTGAAATACATTCTTTTCTTGAATCCTAGAGGCTAATAACTCAGCTGCTTTCTTTGATAGGCCCAAACCTCTTACTAAGTTATTCAATTCAGGTTGGCTAAACTGTTGAGGAGTTAATGACTGCTTGGCATCAGAAGAAGACCCTTCAGATTCTACAATCATTTCCTCATGCATCTTATCAAAATACACTTGATCACCATGTTCACTTTCTTTGTCCTTAGAAGAAATAAAACCATTGAAAATTGAAACTAGCAGTGTCTCAGAGTGTGGGATAGTTCGTATTGCTGAAGGAATATTAGGATATGCGATTATATGCCATTTTTTCTTGCTGATGCCCTTTGTATGGATCAGACAGAAGTAACAGTCACTGCTTGGTCCTTAAGTTCATGCCAAACCATAGGAATACCAAAAGGCTTTCATTTTCCTTTTGTCCAGTCACTAAGCATTTCCTCACAATTATGACACACAATATGAGGAGCCCAATTCTTGTCTTGATCGCCAAGGGGAACTTGAAAATAGGCAATATATGCATGTGTCACAAATGATGAAATATTGCGCCTTTGATGTTGAAGTGTGTAACAGCCACATATGTAACAGAAGGTGTCAGGACTATTCTTACATTTATACCTACATGAAGAAGCCTTGATTCAATCTTAAAATAAGAAGGTGTTGGGCATGATTAGAACCACCAGTGGATGGATTAAAACTGGTCGCCATCTGCCTCATTTTTCCTCGAGGAAGTTGATGCTCAGTGAGGCCAAGGGACGGAGAGTGACCGGTGCAGTTCAACAGATACTGGACACCCACTCTCTGCCAGACACCACGTGAAGTCTTGAGGATACAAAGACAAGTCAACAAGGTTCTGGACTTCAAGCGGCTTAGAGAATGGTAAGCTCAGACCACCGGTGGAAGGATTAGAACTGGTCGCCATCCGCCTCATTTTTCCACGAGGAAGTTGATGCCCAGTGAGGCCGAGGGACGGAGAGTGACCGGCGCAGGTTAATGGGAACAGGACACAATTGATTCAGAAGACATCCCAGTACACAGGTTTCAGAGGAGGCCTTAACTGACCTTAGAAATGTGTCCTGGCTTTTGAAGATGGCAGCGGAGTAGGCGGACGCACAGACGCCCAGCTCTCAACACCAAACTGGAATACAAGTCAATTTAGGAAAAATCAGCATGAAAAACCAACACTGAACTGCAAGAACAGCTCTCAAAAACCAAGGAGCAAAGAGGAAGCCACAATAATCCTGGTAAGGAGTGCCTGAATCTCCTCTGCTTACAGGAATGGCAGGGGGGGCTGAGGCTGAGAGCCCAGAGAGGATTTCACAGAGGAAAAAGAGCAGAAACTACTGCTCACAGCCACTTACCTGGCGACCAGGGAGCAAGGTGGGTTGAAAAGACCAGCTTATCTCCCAAGAGGAAAGGACAAGGAGAGGGACAGACTGTGAGGGGGTAAGGTATGCAAGAAACGAAATAAAAAAGCTGACTCATTCATGCTGGAGGCGGCCATAGCTGGGGGAGGGACTGAACCTTTCACAAAACAGAGCTGAAGTGCTTCCGGATCAGAGATCTCCGGACATCTATCCAGCTCCAATCAGCGCAACAAGACACAGCTGAAAACAAGAAGTGGGGAGGAGGGGCAGTAACTCAGGTCTCCATAGAGATCTGAGATACACCTCCCCCTACTGAAGCTGAGAAAACACCCTGCCCCTAGTGAGATTAGTTGGTGGAAGAGACCTTCAGCGTCTCAGGTTACACCCACAGCATTCCTGGTTACAGTTTCAAGGAAGCCCCCTGCTGAGATCAGTTAACAAGACTATCACCTGTTAAGAAAACAAACAAATCAAGACTTCAAAGCTGCCCAAATCTGAAAGTGGATTACAAATAATAGCTGATACCAACCCAAGAAGACCTAGAAATAACACAACTGAAAACTGGAGGCAGACAACACCAAGCCTAGACTCAATCAACTCTACAAATAAAACACTATTATGAGAAGACAAAGGAGTGCAACCCAAATGAAACCACAAGAGACACCTTTGAGAGATGAGCTGAGTGATATGGAAATAATCAAACTTCCAGATGCAGAGTTCAAAATAATGATTGTAAGGATGCTTAGGGATCTTAGAACAACAATGGAGGGGCAGTTTGAAAACCTAAATAAAGAAATAGCAAGTATAAAAAAGGATATTGAAATATTAAAAAAGAATCAGTCAGAGATGACAAATACAATATCAGAAATGAAGACCACAATGGAAGGAATTAAAAACAGGATGGATACAGCTGAGGATCGAATCAGCGAGTTGGAGGACAACTGGAATGAAGGCATGAAAGCAGAGAAGAAAAGAGACTCAAAAAGTCAGAGGAAACACTTAGAGAGCTCTGTGACAACATGAAGAGAAATAACATCCACATCATAGGGGTTCCTGAAGAAGAAGAAAAAGAACAAGGGATAAAGACTTTGTTCAATCATATCATAACTGAAAACTTCCCTAAATTAATGCAAGAGAAACTCTCACAAGTCCAAGAAGCACAGAGAACTCCATTAAAGAGAAACCCAAAGAAACCTACACCAAGACACATCATAATTAAAATACCAAAGCTAAGTGATAAAGAGAAAATATTAAAAGCTGCAGGAGAAAAAAAAGTTATCACCTACAAAGGAGCCCCCATAAGGATGACATCCAACTTCTCAACAGAAACACTTGAGGCCAGAAGGGAATGGCAAGAAATATTCAAAGTAATGCAGAACAAGAACCTACAACCAAGACTACTTTATCCAGCAAGGCTATCGTTTAAAATCGAAGGAGAAATAAAAAGCTTCCCAGACAAAAAACAACTCAAGGAATTCATTACAACCAAACCAACGCTGCAAGAAATGTTAAGGGGCCTGTTGTAAACAGATCAAAGTTGGAAAAGAATATAGCAAAAAAAGGAATACACCTTTAAAGAAGAAAATGGCAATAAACAACTACATATCAATAATAACCTTAAATGTAAATGGATTAAATGATCCAATCAAAAGACATAGGGTAGCTGCGTGGATAAGAAAACAGGACCCATACATATGTTGTCTACAAGAGACACACCTTAGAACAAAAGACACACATAGATTGAAAGTAAAAGGATGGAAAAAAACATTTCATGCAAATGGAAATGAAAAAAAAATCTGGGGTAGCAATACTTATATCAGACAAATTGGACTTTAAAACAAAGGATATAGTAAGAGATAAGGAAGGCCACTACATAATGATAAAGGGAGTAATCCAACAGGAAGATATAACTATTATAAATATCTATGCACCTAATATAGGAGCACCCAAATATATAAAACAGACTTTGATGGATTTAAAGGGTGAGATCAACAGCAATACTATAGTAGTAGGGGATTTCAATACCCCACTAACATCACTAGATAGATCCTCAAGAAAGAAAACTAACAAAGAAACAGCAGACTTATTGGAAACACTAGATCAACTCAATTTAATAGATATCTTCAGATCCTTTCACCCTAAAGCAGCAGAATATACATTCTTTGCAAGCGCTCATGGTACATTCTTTAGGATAGACCACATGTTAGGACACAAAAGTGCTCTCAACAAATTTAAGAAGACTGAAATCATATCAAGCACTTTCTCCGATCACAACGGCATGAAACTAGAAATGAATCACAGCAGAAAAGCTCAAAAATTCTCAAACAAATGGAAACTAAATAGCAGGGTGTTAAATAATGAATGGATTAAGAATGAGATCAAAGAAGAAATAAAGAAATTCCTAGAAACGAATGACAATGAGCATACAACAACTCAAAATTTATGGGACACAGCGAAAGCAGTGCTGAGAGGGAAGTTCATAGCACTACAGGCACACTTTCAGAAGCTAGAAAAAGCTCAAATAAACAACTTAACCCTGCATCTAAAAGAATTAGAAAAAGAACAGCAAGTAAAGCCCAAATGTAGTAGAAGGAAGGAAATAATAAAGATCAGAGCAGAAATAAATGACATAGAGGCTAAAGAAACAATCCAGAGGATCAATGAAACTAGGAGCTGGTTCTTTGAAAAGGTAAACAAGATTGATGAACCTTTAAGTAGACTCACCAAGAAAAAGAGAGAGAGGACTCAAATAAATAAAATTAGAAATGAGAGAGGAGAAATAACAACTGACACAACAGAAATACAAAATATTGTAAGAAAATACTATGAAGAACTGTATGCCAAAAAGCTAGACAACCTAGATGAAATGGACAAATTTCTTGAAACATACAATCTTCCAAAAATCAATCTGGAAGAATCAGAAAACCTACACAGACCGATTACACCAAATGAAATCGAAACAGTTATCAAAAAACTCCCAAAAAAGAAAAGTCCGGGGCCCGATGGCTTCACAACGGAATTCTACCAAATAGTCAAAGAAGAACTAACTCCTATCCTTCTCAAACTATTTCAAAAAATTCAAGAGGAAGGAAGACTTCCAAGCTCCTTTTATGAGACAAGCATAATTCTGATTCCAAAACCAGGCAAAGACAACACAAAGAAAGAAAATTATAGGCCAATATCTCTGATGAATATAGATGCTAAAATCTTCAACAAAATATTAGCAAACCGGATCCAACAATATATGGAAAAAATCATACACCATGATCAAGTGGGATTTATTCTGGGGAGGCAAGGCTGGTACAATATTTGTAAATCAATCAATGTGATTCATCACATAAACAAAAAGAAGGAGAAAAACCATATGATAATTTCAATAGATGCAGAAAAAGCATTTGATAAAATCCAGCACCCATTCATGATCAAAACTCTCAGCAAAGTGGGAATACAGGGAACATACCTCAACATGATAAAAGCCATCTATGAGAAACCCACAGCCAACATCATACTCAATGGGAAAAAATTAAAAGCAATACCCTTAAGATCAGGAACAAGGCAGGGGTGCCCCCTTTCACCACTCTTATTTAACATAGTCCTGGAAGTCCTAGCCACAGCAATCAGACAAGAAGAAGAAATAAAAGGCATTCAAGTTGGAAAAGAAAAAGTAAAACTATCATTATTTGCAGATGATATGATATTGTATATAGAAAACCCTAAAGTCTCAGTCAGAAAACTACTGGACCTGATAAATGAATTCAGCAACGTGGCAGGATATAAAATCAATACTCAGAAATCAGAAGCATTTTTATACACCAACAATGAACAGTCAGAAAGAGAAATTAAGGAAACAATCCCCTTCACAATTACAACCAAAAAAATAAAGTACCTAGGAATAAACTTAACCAAGGAGACTAAAGACTTGTACTCGGAAAATTACAAAGCATTGATAAAAGAAATCAAGGAAGATACAAACAAGTGGAAGCATATACCGTGCTCATGGTTAGGAAGAATAAACATCATTAAAATGTCTATATTACCCAAAGCAATCTATAAATTCAATGCAATACCAATTAAAATACCAATGACATACTTCAAAGATATAGAACCCATATTCCAAAAATTTATATGGAACCAAAAGAGGACACAAATAGCCTCAGCAATCTTAAAAAAGAAGAATAAAGTGGGAGGTATCACACTTCCTGATATCAAGTTATACTACAAGGCCGTTGTACTCAAAACAGCCTGGTACTGGCATAAGAACAGGCATATAGATCAATGGAACAGAACAGAGAACCCAGAAATAAGCCCACAGTTCTATGGACAACTGATATTTGACAAAGGAGGTAAGGAAATACAATGGAGTAAAGACAGCCTCTTCAACAAATGGTGTTGGGAAAATTGGACAGCTACCTGCAAAAAAATGAAACTAGATTACCAGCTTACACCACTCACAAAAATAAACTCAAAATGGATAAAAGACTTAAATGTAGGCCGTGAAACCATAAGCATCTTAGAAGAAAACATAGGCAGTAAGCTCTCCGACATCTCTCAGAGCAATATATTTGCTGATTTATCTCCACGGGGAAGTGAAATAAAAGACAGGATAAACAAATGGGACTATATCAAACTAAAAAGCTTTTGCACAGCTAAAGTCAACAAGACAGAATAAAAAGACAAACTACACAATGGGAGAACATATGTGACAATACGTCTGATAAGGGGTTAATAACCAAAATTTATAAAGAACTTGTAAAACTCAACACCAGGAAGACAAACAACCCAATCCAAAAATGGGCAAAAGAGATGAATAGACACTTCTCCAAAGAGGACATACAGATGGCCAATAGGCATATGAAAAAATGCTCAACATTACTAATCATTAGAGAAATGCAAATTAAAACCACAATGAGATATCACCTCACATCAGTCAGAATGGCGCTTATCAACAAAACAACACAGAATAAGTGCTGGCGAGGATGTGGAGAAAAGGGAACCCTCCTGCGCTGCTGGTGGGAATGCAGACTGGTGCAGCCACTGTGGAAAACAGCATGGAGATTCCTCAAAAATCTGAAAATCGAACTGCTTTTTGACCCAGCTATCCCACTTTTAGGAATATACCCCAAGGACACCATAGAACAGCTCGAAAAGGAGAAATGCACCCGCATGTTTGTGGCAGCATTGTTCACAATAGCGAAGATCTGGAAACAGCCCAAGTGTCCGTCAGAGGACGGGTGGATTAAAAAGCTTTGGTACATATATACTATGGAATACTACTCAGCCATAAGAAATGATGACATCAGATCATTTACAATAACATGGATGGACCTTGACAACATTATACGGAGTGAAATAAGTAAATCAGAAAAAAAAAAAAAAAAACTAAGATGAATCCATACATAGAACGGACATAAAAATGAGACTCAGAGACATGAAGAAGAATGTGATGGCAACAGGGGCGGGAGGTTGGGGGAGGAGGGAGGGGGTGAAGAAGGAGAGGGGGCTTAGAGGAGGGGAGGGGCACAAAGAAAACCAGATAGAAGGTGACAGAAGACAATTTAACTTTGGGGGAGGGGTATACAGCACAATCAAATGTCAAAATAATCTAGAGATATTTTCTCTCAACATATGTACCCTGATTTATCAATGTCACTGCATTAAATTTAATAAAAAAAAAATAAGAAGTTGTTTTTATGAGTTAGTTTTTTACATTTAAAAACAACTACAATTATGTAAAAGTAATGTTTGTAAAACATTAATTGCCTTATGGTTATGTTCAATCAAGAGTCGTTGCCCTTTAACTCCAATTTAAAAACCAATGCATGCTATTAACTGTAACAAAAAGAAATTAAAATTGCATAAAAGCTAGAGCATGCACCAAAAAATGGATTTCATATTTGGAATCAGCGATGCAGAGATATATAGAAACAATTCTAAAATCTCATGCAACAGAAAATGAAAAATAAATTGTTCCCCAATGTAATATTATGACTTTTGTGATCTTAAATCTAAGACTTCTACTTGTAAGCATTCCTTTTGTGTGTGTGTGTGTGTGTGTGTGTGTGTGTGTGTGTGACAGAGACAGAGAGAGGGACAGATAGGGACAGACAGATCGGAATGGACAGAGATGAAAAGTATCAATTCTTTGTTGTGGCACCTTAATTGTTCATTGATTGCTTTGTCATATGTGCCTTGACGGAGGTGGAGGGGGCTACAACAGAGCGAATGGCCCTTTGCTCAAGCCAGTGACCTTGGGTCCAAGTTGGTGAGCCTTGCTCAAACCAGATGAGCCTGGGCTCAAGCTTGCTACCTCAGGGTCTCGAACCTGGGTCCTCTATGTACCTGTCCAATGGTCTAGCCACTGTGCCACCGCTGGGTCAGGCGGTATTCTTAAATTGGATTGCCATAAATACTTTATTTTATTAAAAATGCATATAACTCTTAGCAAACATAATAATGCTCTGATGTCTTAGTATTTAAAATATTTCAAATTCATGATTTCAAGTTTTAAAATACATGTATCTCTTTAGTGTCAGTGTACTGTTGCAGTTGAGAACCTAAGCTGGAGACTTGAACTCTGGGTTTAAATCCTAGTTTTACCAATTACTAGCTATGTAACTTTGGGAATTTTACTTATTTTTGTGTTACAGTTTCTTATTCCTAAAGTGGGAATAATGAAAATGCTTACCTGAGTTGTAAAATTCAATGAGATATCTGTTAAGCACTAAGAATAGTTCAATAAATGTTCTTATTGTTATCCCCAAAAACATTGGTTGTAAATAACTTTTAATATAAACATATCATTTACTGATGTATACTATTTTAAGCTGTCAAAGTATATTTCTAATTAGATGCCTAATCTATATACCGCTATGTGTATATATAGAGAAAAAGATAACTTTAAAATCATGAAAAGTTTGTTAGTATTCTAAACATAACAATTCTTAGTTCCTTGGGCATTGAGCATCAAAATGCTACTCAAGGACATAAAATACACCCCTGTGTTGTGTTGTGGGCTACACATTTGTAAACAAAGCTTTTAGGTCCTAAAGGGTAGCATGAGGCATCCTGGTCTATGACAATTGGACTATTTTCATACCCTTTACAATCCTATGAAAATTCTTCTGAACTAGTAGAAGGTAAGAATTTGATGCACGAAAAGAATAAGGTTTTAACTGCTGCTTATGTTTGAAGGGCTGTGCCCATTAGATTTTCTGAACTGATTAGAGTTGGCTGGTGGAAGTAAGTGAATTGGTGAAAGCTGGCAGTTCCCAAAGCATTCCCTGGGCCAGGACTATTATCCCAATCATGCTAAATGCCCTTCGCCATTTCCATTGTGTTGACATTTGCCCCAGTGACACAAAAGCTATTGTGGATAAAACTGCTAAGACCGTTGTGAGAATCAAGGCAATGATGCCAAACCTTCCTGTGAGTGTCGCTTAACAACCTCCCCAATGGAGGAGAAAAATGAATAATTTTATTAAATTGTGAACTTTCAGCCTTTTTAAAATTCTGTACAACAAACTGAGAACTACGTGAAACACACTTTTTGCTACCCATGGAAATGTGAGAGTTGTGCCAGGAAGAGAATGTGTGTAATCTCTCAAGTTATAAACCAGATTAGGCATTGTGCCCTTGTCAAGCCATTTATACTTGAAAAAGAAAAAGTCTACAAGTTTTTAAAAAGTGGTGTTGAAACATATGCGCTCCTTTTAACCACACATATGTTGTAACCAAAGTTAGGAGAGGGAGTGTGGAATGTTTGAAAAATTCTTGTGAGAGTCCTTCTTTCCCAGAATTAGGCTTGCACGTTGTTGTCAGCATTTAATGCATCATAAAAGAGGTAAGAAAGCTGTGATCGGAAACCACCTCTAGGTCTCATCACTGATCAGGAGGAAGTGGTACGTCCTTTCCTATACTGGGACAGTCACCCAACACTGATGCTATTTGCACATAATTCTTCATTTAAAGTTCCTTATTGAATGACCAGAGAGGTGCTCGAATGCTTGGGTGTTCAAAGAAACTATTTTTAAAATTAGCTAGAAGGTGGAGTTGTTTCCGACACAATCTGAACATCTGGGATAGAAAATGAAGGCACTGTTAACCCACTGCCTGGTCTCCATCTCTTGGGGTCAAGGAGCATCCATTGTATCACAAAGAAAAGACTCAAATGAGGGCATTGGGGTAGGAAGAGGAGTCATTTCTAATTTTGCCATGTCTTAAAATAGCACAGTGGTCTACTAAAAATACATATGTAACTTAATTTATTTCCATAATAATAATTTCCTGTTTTGATGTTTAAAATACAGGCTGTTGGCTTTAAGGATGACTGGTGCAGGTTGGAAGTATGGGTTAACCAGCTACGGGTTGTTGGGGTTTTTGTTAGTTTGTTTCCATTGTATAGAAGGTTTTGTTTTACTTTTTTATTGAACTGGATGCATTGACTTTGGGGTTTTAACTTATAGAATTTAATTTTAAAAAATTAAGAATATTTTTTCTCCCTCTGCACAGTCAACAAATTTTTAGTGGAAGAAAAAAGTTTAAATCCTGGTATCTAGGAGTAGCCTCCCCCGGAGTCACAGATGATGTTGTATTTCAGACTGTAGAATCTGGCTGTGAGCAGGTCCTAAAGGGGCCGGGGATGCCTCGAGTCAGAATGCTTTGGGAGGTCTCCCGGGAAGGTCAGAAGCACTGAGTGTATAATAAACAGAGGACGCTACAGCGACCCTTATCTTCCCGGTGACAGAGCAACTCACTGACCTGGCAGGCTGGCGAATGGAGAGAAAAACTCCGCACCCAGATATAAATTCCCCTGCCAGGTCCCTCATGAATATCTCATCTCCAGGATTCAAGCCAGCGACCTGGAAAACAAGGTTCCTCCCCAGTCAGAATGACAGGCAGAGCTGGTTTCCTGTTAGGAAGACTATGAGGTGTGTAAAAAAAAAAATAATGATTTCTAAGGGGGAAAGAATGAGATGTCACACCGAGCAAAATATTACTTTCAAATGGTCCTCTGCTGTTCTCTTGAATGGCAGGTGCTAAGAATTCGGCAAGTGAATGGCATGCCGGCTTCAGAGGGGAAGTTCTGTTGGAGGGCAGCAATGAATAGAAATGTTCGGTTTAAACACTCATTTGAGAGTATTTGAATATCTGTCATTCTTGAGAGCCTAAAGATTAATTCTTGAAAAAAATAATTTCCATTAGCAACACAAATTCTAACCTTGTCAAATCCTCTTATGTAATGAATCAGTACTAAAAGGCATACTCTGACAAAACTGTGCTATTAAATATATAATCCTGGTTTATGAACAGTGTTTTCCTAGAGAAGTTTTATGGATTTCTTCATTATTTGCTTATGGGAAGTTCATGAAGGTATATTTGCTTTTGTGTTCAACATCAAATAATCAGGAGCCATCAATTCTTTTTTGAATTCTGGAAAATACTGAAATGATGAAAAATAACCAATAGTATGCATTTTGATGAAGAGATGTCTTCATTTATATAGAAAATATGACTATTTAAAAGTATAGTATTATACAATACTATGTAGAGTAAAACAGTGCCTTAGAGTTTGGTTAAATTCTGTAAAGCACATTTATTTAAAATGTTATACTAATTTCTAAAAAAAAAAATTATATTAATTTCTAGTAATAGCTTTTTCCTACTTTCTATAATAATTTATAAAACTGTAAGTTAAGGCAAATGATTCTACCACACCATGATCAAGTCAAACAATTAATCTTATTAAATATAGTATGCAAAGTATGTGTATAAATCATAGTTCCTTTTCTGCCTTCCCAAGAACAGTATTTACACTAAGGGCCATTAAAATAAAATATAAAAAAAGGTTTGGAGATTTCTCAGTCATAGAGCTACACATTATATTTTTTCTTAGAAAAATAATATTGCTAATATTATGACTTATAAATCATTTTAAAAAAATCTACTTTGAATTTAGAAATCTTTACATCAAGGAGAAAACAAAAGCAGAAACGAATACTTTGGGATTGGTCCCTAGGAATTTTATACACATACACACACTCTCACAGACACTTCCCCTTTGTTACTCCCACATGAAATTTATATTTATATATTGTAGGTTTAAAAAAAAAAACTCTTGTATTCAGTATAATCTGGATGCAAATTATATCAGTATTGTTATCATTCTTTTTCTAAAGTTGGGAATTGTCTTCCAAAATATTTGTTTATCTTGTGAAAGTCTTCGGGCTTCACCACTGGTGCTAAAAGTGACTGGTGTTGATCTTTGGGAGTAGTCTGAGCCATTTCTGGAGAACTACAATTTAAATTTGCACACGGAGCTTAGACAGGATGAATATGGCAATGAGCTCCGCCATGGATTGCACACTCAAATTATCATCAATTGTGCATGAAATTTTTCCAAGCTATTTGTCCTGAAAATAAGTACTAAATTATGCATTCAACCTAGATTCAGATATAAAAATAGGTTTTCACAAATATTTTCAGGTGGCAATTTTTGTGTGTGCAAATACTATACAATCTTTGTGCCATTTTCACTTTACTAGATTAAAGTCAACATACAAACTAGTGCCTTCGTGCCACAAAAGCCCAGGCAGATTTTTTGCAGCTCTTAAATTATACCCTGAAATAATGAAATTCATGATTATTTATAAAAACTACCATAAGCATGCCTTCTATTCACTCCTGTGTCACAAAATACCCCTTCAATCTAAGGACACAGTAGTCAAGCATTCATTTTCAGTCAGCTTTAGTGTGGTGTATGAGATCCTCTGGATTTTACATTCAGTTTTTCTAAGGACTTTAAAATGTTAGAAGTACATTCATCTGCTTGACTTCTACAGCAAAATAACTAAATTTTCAGGTCCAACTCTCATTTTCTAATTACCGCAAACTTTAATATCAGAAGACCAAAAATGTGAATGAGTGACCTTTTGGTGACTAGCACTAACACTTTCCCAATCCAAGGCCATTATTTCTACTGAGAAACTTATTAATTGACCAAGCAGTAAAAATTCCAAGTGGCAGATTTCAGGGCAGTTTTTCCCCGGTTCCGCACTTGGATGAAAGTTAGAGAAAAAAAGCCCACACGAGGCTGAGGAAAGCGAACGTGCACTCAGAGGAATCTTGTCTCTTTCTTGTTGCTGTCTCGATTGTATGTGTGTATTTATTTGAATTTATTGGGGTGACACTGGTTTGCAAAACCCTAGAGGTTTCAAGTGTACAACTCAATCTAACACCCTCTGCACTCCACATTGTGCACCCTCCACCCCAAGCAAAGTCTCTTTGGTTCCCACTCCTTCCAGAAGTTGCCCGCCTCCACTTACCCTTACACCCCCTTTCCCTCTGGCTATTGCCACCCTATTGTCTGTGTCTATGTGTTATGTAGATATGTGGGGGTTTTATTTGGCTAAACCCTTCCCCTTCCTTTATCCACTACCCTTGCTCCACTTGATTGCACAGTTAAGAACGGGTACCGAGCTAGAAAGCAGACCAGGGGAACAGAACCCTTCCTGTGGCCTGAGCAAAGGGTGGGGCTCGGTAGTAAGAGAATGAACAGCTGGGTGCTTTCTGGGGCTCAGAGCTCCGGCCCCCTGCCCCCTGCTCACCCTCAGAATGTCTGAATTGGCTTCCACTGCAGCTTAAGAACTTGTAATCAGGGAGCATTTGAGCTAGGGAAAAAGAAAGAAAAAAAACAGAAGGAACACAGTCTGATCCTCTCACCATGTTGGCTGAGAGCTATGTGGGCTCTTAGGAGGCTGCAGCATGGAGGTGCCCACGTGGAACTTCAGTGGTTTCCTAAGACACTTGTTTATACTTTAAAGTTCATTGTAGCGGAAACATCACAAGTGCAACAAAGGTACTTTTCAGTAACAGAAACAACTAAATAAGTAAATATACTCTTTGCAGTGGTCTTTCTCCGTTAGACTGCCTGCTCATTATTTTATAGATGGAATGACCCCAAACAGTCTTGCATCTCTTAATGGTCTTGAAAGGATATTTTATTCTTTTAGCAGAAAAAAATGAGTCATGCATTTTTAATTTAAAAAAAAAGGACATTTCATAGGCTCAGGGACAGCATGGTTAAAATGATGAAGTAGGTAAACTTGGACTTGGTGGTATCACTTTGATCAACTATTCCATCCTCTGCCCAGATGTCCTTTCCATGAGAGTGACTCTTCCCTTGATTTTCTAACTCACCCCCCCCCCCCCCAAGGTCATTGCTGGCAAGCACTCCCTCTATCCGTGCACTCTCTGGACCGACCTCCAGAGATAGCCTGTTCTGCACCCTCCTCACCCTCCTCTATGACTGAAGTCCATCCCTAGGTGGCTGTCTTTGCCAAGGATTGTTTGGTTATAAGAAACTGAAACCCACTACAACTAATCTAAGCAAATGAGAATGACCATCTGTCCAAAGCCAAGAGCAGAAATCGTAGCCAGGCCTTCTGTGGAATTGGAAAAAGGACCTGGGAGGTCATCTGCAATAAAAAGCAATGATCCCCTCCATCTGTTTTCCTCTGAGGTCACATGTGTGAATAGCTCTTCTCTCCGGTGTCTTTTTCTCTCTGGCCTCAGACAGTATATCCTCTGCTCATTTGCAGGGGAGCCCTCTTCTGGAATTGTTCCCCCAAAGTGACCTCTGTATTTGATTGTTACTCACTTTAAAATTCTAGTACCTGAATTTGATTGACCCGCTCTTTAGGGGCACCAAAGGTACTTTTCTCAGGAAGAGGATCTCAGGGCAGCTCCTGGATTGGGCGCTCAGCTCTGCATCAGCCAGCATGTGTAGAGAGAAAGAGGTGTTTTATAGTCTTACACAGATAATACTGAGGGTGGAGAGCAGCAGAGGGGGCTTGGCTTTGAAAGGCACCCTGAGATTTTTTTTTCTTATGCAGCATTGTTGCCTTTTATAAATTAAGGCATTGTTAGGTAAATAGATTAAATAATATCTTTGTTAATGTGTCTACAGGTGCTAGTGAGTTGAACTCTGATGAAGCTTTCTGCCTTCTAATGCCTCCTTTGTGCCTAGATTGTAAACTCAACTGCTTCCAAGGGGCTGGGCTGAAAATTATTTTATGCATGAAGACATCTGGAAATAAGATGGCTGTTTGTGGAAGAGCATTTGACCAATGGGAGAGGGCATATTCAGTGTAAAGGCATTAACAATCATTTAAAAGTGCATGTGAAGGGCAAAAGAAACAGCTTGGCCGCTGGAAGCATTCCATGACCTGCTGTTTTGTGATTCCTGGTCCGAAGCTTCACTGCAGTTTTGAAGGATGATTCTAGCAGTTGCTCTGACCGGCCTCGTGAAATGGCTGGTGGGCGGGCGGTCAGCCTTCCACTGTCCCTAAAGTCCAGTAGGGAGAGCGCTGCTTGGGGCGCTGGGAGACCTGGGTCCACTCCTAATACTGTCACTTACTGATTCTAAGATTTTTTTTGAGATAAGATTTCCCCCCTCTTTGGGCTTAGGAAAAGGGGCGTCTGGTGGGATGTTTATAAATGCAGGACTCAGGAGAGCACCGTGAGGGTGGTGATCCGGGGCGGTATGTCTACCCACAGAGGAGACCAAGGCCCCGTGCTAGCTCAGCAAGCTCAATGCAGCTGAGAGCAGAACCCAGGCCTGTGCATTTTCAAAGGCTCCCACATGGCTTTTATACTGTCGTGGTGACTGCCACTTGGAAATGGACCTCCCTGCTTCTCAGCTCTGACAACCCAAGAGATGAATATTCTAAGGTTGACCTTTTTCTTCATGGGCTGCTCAGCTTGAAATGGAATCTGGGGTGCCATATTGAGCAAAACCAGCCTTCCCTGGGGACAGAGACACACATATGCCGTTACCTCCCCCTCAGAGGCCCGCGGGAGGGATGCCTGGCCCCCTGCACGCAGAAGCCGGCCTCCGCCGGGAATCAGCCCATCATTTGGCCAGCGCTGCTTGGTTCCTCGTTTTGAAATGCTGTCTGCATTTTACTACTTGGTGCGGCTGTGTCTACATTTTCTTACTCCTCTCCTAAAGGTTGACTCCCTTTCGACTGGAGTCTGGAAAGATTTCACACGCCTCGCCCTGATCCCAGCTGGGTTTCTCTCAATGCTCAGTCTCATCTACACATTTCTCTCTGTGTCCCTATGACACCTGATACACAGGAACACATATTCTTCATCGTGAACTGAAGAGCTTGATGTGTTGCTCTGCTTTTAGCCATTAAATTTTATTTTCATGTAACAAAAAAACCCCCCACAAATCAACTCTATCTTATTTATGTCTTTATTACTACTGCCCAACACATTAACTGAAAATTATAGACGTGTCTATGTAATGACCAAATTAGTGACCTGAAAATGGCTTCTACAAGTACTTATGTCACTGCCACCACCCCCATCATCACCCCCATCACCACCACCACCCCCATCATCACCCCCACCACCCCCACCAACCCCATCATCACCCCCACTACCCCCATCATCACCCCCATCACCACCACCACCCCCATCATCACCCCCACCACCCCCACCAACCCCATCATCACCCCCACTACCCCCATCATCACCACCATCACCACCACCACCCCATCATCACCCCCACCACCCCCACCACTCCCATCATCACCCCCACCATCACCCCCATCACCACCACCACCCCCATCATCACCCCCATCACCACCACCACCATCATCACCACCATCACCACCACCACCCCCATCATCACCCCCACCACCCCCATCATCACCCCCATCACCACCACCCCCATCATCACCCCCATCACCACCACCCCCATCATCACCCCCATCACCCCCATCATCACCACCATCACCACCACCACCATCACCACCACCACCATCATCTACCTCATTGCCATCACCACTTGATGTATGGAAAAGCTCCACATGCATATTTTCATTTATTTTGCACAGGAACACAATGAGTGGAAGTTGCCTATTTCTGTCTCCCCCCCTTTTGCTTTTGTCGGATGAGAGATCTGGGTACGGCCGACAATAAATGGGCCGAGGTCAATGTGTTGGCACGCAGCGGAGCCTGAGTCTGAATCCAGCCTGACTCTGGAGCCCAAGGTCTTCCCCGCAAAGATTGAGTCCTTCCAACATTTATTACAGTTTCTCTGAAGTCTGAAGTCAAGATTTGTCAGTGCGCTTTCAAGTCTGGGTCACTGAATTATTCACGAAAAAAAAAAGAAGGGGGAGATGAAGACACTTGCTGCCTCCCAGGCATGGTCACACAAGCCCAGCGTGAGTCCTTGTCCCCTGTGCGGCCGTGTCTCTGTGCAAGCTCTGGTCAGGGCAAAGTCACTGGGATTCTGGTGTGCGCTGTGAAAGCCGGGAGGAAAATGCACTTTTCCACCAGGAACAGGTCACCCGCTCAGAGAAAACAGAACAAAACAGAGCAAACAGACAAACAGAACCTCCTGTTCTTTATTACCACTCTAGGTCACTTAGGTGATCTTTAAAAAACACGGCAGTTAAAAAATTGTTAGCATTGTCTCCCATAAATGCAGACGTCAACTTGTATACTACTAATTTCTTATGAGTGTTGGTTCACTCTCTTAAATATCATTGGAAATGCCCTTTATGACTGAGGCAGGGCTGTTTTTCTGACTTCTCTATTGTGCCTCCCTCTTTCTGGACGTTTCTAACCACCCAAAGTCCAAAAACAATGACAGCAGCGGCCGCTAAAATGTTCTGCAAGTTTACCTTGAACCATGCACTTGACGTACACTGTTTCATGCCATCCAGAAAACAACCTCCTGAATAATAATTCAGGGCTATTTCTACTTCACAAATGCAGACCTGAGGCCTAGAGAGAGAAGCAAGTTAGCGCTATGGTATGACTAATGAATGGAAGAAATAGTATTTGAATAAAAGGCTGTCCCATTCCACAGCCCTAGATATGGCCGGCGCTCTCCCTAACTCTCACTGTGCTGCCAGGTGTGGCATGCTGCCACCTCTCTGCCAGGCTTTTCCCTCCATCTGGGTTGGCCTCCCCACCCTCCCACCCACCGGGCTGTCTTCTGCTCACCCTTCTGCAAATCAGCCCGCATGTCACCCCATCCAGAAGGTCATCCTGACTCACACTCCCACCACCTCTGGTGTTCAGTTACCAGATTTCTTAAATGCTTTTATTTATCAAATACATTACTACATTTACAAAGTCATATTTAATTCATTCCTGCCTCAATCATACTGTGATTGCTGCACACTGACGAGCTCCCAATTCTATCATGTCGGTGCATGCATTAGTTGTGCACGTTTTATGTTGTAAGGAAAGACTTTTTCTCCTCCCTCATCTACTTATTTACTATTTTCCTGGGGACCAATGGCTTTTTCCTCTAGTCTGGTTTGTCACACAAGCAAATTTTTTATAAAATCATAAAATGATTTAACGGTGGCCAGGTGGCCTCCTGTGTCTGTATGCTCTACTGATAATATTTTATGCAAAAATTTTTTTGTTACTTTTGATGTAAGGACTTTAGAGCCAACCGCGTTTTGGTGTCAGGGATGGCTTGTGGGACAGAGATGTGTGGCTTCCAGAATGCTAGGCGCTTGGGTCAGGGGCACCAATGGCCTGAGAGAGGCAGGTGCTTTTGCCTCAGTTCCCAGCTCCTAGGCCAGGGGCATCAGCACGTCAGTAGCTTGAAATCAGGCACAGTCTCCAAACAATCAGGCTGTCTCCTACGAAGTTTCCCGGAGAGCTGGTGGTTAAATATTTCCCCAGCACACTGTTTACTATGTCCAGTCTCAAAGTTGCTATTGCCCTGGCCAGTTGGCTCAGCGGTAGAGTGTCGGCCTAGCGTGCGGAGGACCCGGGGTTCGATTCCCGGCCAGGGCACACAGGAGAAGCGCCCATTTGCTTCTCCACCCCTCCGCTGCGCTTTCCTCTCTGTCTCTCTCTTCCCCTCCCGCAGCCGAGGCTCCATTGGAGCAAAGATGGCCCGGGCGCTGGGGATGGCTCTGTGGCCTCTGCCTCAGGCGCTAGAGTGGCTCTGGTCGCAACATGGCGACGCCCAGGAGGGGCAGAGCATCGCCCCCTGGTGGGCAGAGCATCGCCCCCTGGTGGGCGTGCCGGGTGGATCCCGGTCGGGCGCATGCGGGAGTCTGTCTGACTGTCTCTCCCTGTTTCCAGCTTCAGAAAAATGAAAAAAAAAACAAAACAAAGTTGCTATTAACTTTCCTCTGGAGAACGGAACCCTCTGAGCAGAAGTGGGCGCAGCTTTCCTTGAAGTCCCTAATGTCCCATCCCGGTCTTCTGCCCTGGAACAGAGTCCTTAGGGGCAGACGACAGAATGAACAGGGGACAGACAATACACAGGAATGGATTTCCTCCGTGATTTTTCCTTCCCAACATGGACAAGAGGCATGGTAACCCCAGAGTCATCTGGTGAAAAGAGGCCATTCTGATTCTATGAGCTTGGCTGGGGGGGGGGGGGGATGTCTCCGAGGGGTGTCTGCCTAGAGCTGAAGAGGTCCCTTCTGAGTGGGCAAATACGACGGCCTGGTGCCAGTGGATGGAGCTGCCATTGTAGGTTCCCTGACGGCTCCCCCTCAGCCTCGCAGCCCCACGCCACGCCTTTGTCTCAGCGCTGTCCCATGTAGTGACCAGTTGAAAATGCTCGAGTGAATTTGTTCTGGAACCTGGGGTCTCCATCAAATTCTTGTTTAAAACGGGTGTGCCTGGCCGGAACATTTATTTATCTCAGACTGATAGGCAAGCTGAGGTTTGTGGTCGTCGGCTTTAAATTTGCTTTGACTCAAGTCTGTTGACACCACCAACCTGGGCTCGGGTTTGAGCACATGCTCTTACTGAAAGAGCAGCCTGTGGGCTAGGGGATCCCTAACGTGACAATACTTGAATGGGCTCTCCAGCTTTAACTTAATGATATTTGAAAGGCTTGCTCTAACACCAAGAGGGGTTGTAGCATTCTTGAACGGATGCCGTTTTAAGTGCTGTGTTGTTCTTATCAATAGAAAGAAGACCAGGTGTACGGAAGCTCTCCCTGCTCTCAAATCCACCCAAGACCACTCTCTCTCAGTCCACGGCTTCCAAAACACAGCAGAGAGTATAAAGCACCCAGCCAGATATTTTTCTCTCTCCTCTTTGTCTTGTGTTGCATAAGCTTTTCTTGTTTTTTGGTTATAAGTTGTAAAATAATTTAAAGATAAAAATAAAAATTTTATCCAATTTGCTTAGCCAATAGTTGTAAAACTGTTTTCTGACAAACCGGATTGTGACAACCAGAGGAATATTGAAGCCTGACACCGGCTATTAACTTGGAATTTTTGATGAGGTTCAAAGATGGATCTCCGTGACCTGGAAAAATAAATCAAGGTCGCTGATTGACTCATGCAAAGTCTTTTCAGCCATTTGTATTACAGTGTAATTATAGCACACGATGTACAATCCTGCAAGAGCGATAACCTCATCACATTGCTACATATACATTGTAGGAGGAATGCATAAAGAGAAAAAACCATGCAAAGACAATTGCCTATATTCTAAGTATTGCATATCCACCTACCTTAAGGATGTGTTTCTAGATTTCCATTCTTCAGTGATGTTCATGTTCTCTTGATTTACTACAATTTTGCTAGTATATATTTACCCCTGTTATTTGCATTAAAATATCGTACTCTTAACATGATCTTAGAAATGAATGTTATTTTAGAGCTGAAACTCTCTTGGTTTATAATATTATAGAAAATCAAAACATTCTAGTATATCTATCTTGAGGAACGATCTGATCAAAGTGTATATTAGGGTTTCCTATGCTGCAGTGGCTTTGGCAAATTGTGGGAGGAGAGAAGTGCTCATGCTTCCAGAAGCTTCTTCCTTGTTTATCTCAGATTTAGACTCCATGCTGTTACATCAGCTTTTAGTTCAGGAATGGTAGTAAAAATGGACAGAGAGAAGTGCTATATGGGGTTATGTGTGTTGGGGATGCAATTTCTCATTTGCAATGTTTTCTTTGTTGGATGAAAAAAAAAGTTTGGTTGGCAGGTATGTTTGCTGCCTGAGGTAAAGAAGAAGATGTCAAGAATTCATTGGTTAAAAATAACAAAATTTTTGTTTGTTTGTTTTTTAGCCTTTTCTTTGGTCCTAATAAAGAGCAGTTCATTTTCTTAGTTATTCTTTGGAAGAAAGAAAAAGAAAACATCAAGGAGCATAGCTATGACTAAGGAGTAATATGACAAAATCCCCGTACCTGAGAAAACGGGAAAAAGAGGTCACAGGTGGATAGTTTTATTTTTTCAACCCAACGCCAGGAAATTCCGACACACTATTGTACCTCCCGTAGTCAATAGCTAACCATGGACTTACACACAGTGTATGTGACCTAATACTTATAAATCAAATTCCATTTTATAAGCATGAGTAAAAATATATTATTGAAATTGAAGTCTCACTATTGTTTAAAAGGGATTTCTTTTGTCAAATCTGCATGACTCTCATGCGTCTCAGAATTTCTGACTGTGCTCCTTTGGATGGTATCCCCTGGAAGTTTTAAACTTGTTGCCTGACCAGGTGGCAGCACAGTGGGTAGAGCATCGGACTGGGATGCAATTAATGAACAGCTAAGGTGCCACCACAAAGAATTGATACTTCTAATCTTTCTCCCTTCCTGTCTGTCTGTACCTATATGTCCCTCTCTATGTCTCTCTCTTTATTTCTCTTGCAAATAAATACATAAATAAATAAATAAAGCTGTACACAACATCCCCTTTACCCAAGAGAGCATCAAGGTTCTTCTCTATTTGGTTGGTATTATAGAAACCATATCTAGCCTGACCAGGCAGTAGTGCACTGAATAGAGCTTTGGACTGGGATGCAGAGGACCCACGTTTGAAACCCCCTGGTTGCCGGCTTGAGCTCAGGCTTACCAGCTTGAGCTTGAACTGAGTCGCTGGCTTGAGCATGGGATCATAAATATGACTTCATGGTTGCTGGCTTGAGCCCAAACGTCGCTGGCTTGAAGCAAGGTCGCTGGCTTGAGCAAGGGGTCACTTGGTCCACTATAGCCCCCAGTCAAGGCTCATATGAGAAAGCAATCATTAACAACTAAGTGCTGCAATGAAGAATCAGTGCTTCTCATCTCTCTCCCTTCCTGTCTGTCTGTCCCTATCCATCCCTCTCTCTGACTCTCTGTTTCTGTCAAAAACTAAAAAAATAAAATAAAATAAACCATATCTGTGTCCGTATCTCTATATATCTCTATATAATCTATGTATCTATAGATGTATATCTAGCTACCTACCCAGCCATCTAGTTCTCTCTATTTACTGTATTTTCATGCTGAGAATCCCCTAACACGACCTCCTTCTTTTAGAATATATTATATGTCATTCTGGGGACAGTCTTTGATGTTTTCTCTAAAACCTCAATCGAGAATCACTGAATTAGAGTAATCTCCTTATGGCCCTTTTTGGTAAAGGCATTTTTTAAATTAAAAATTTGCTATTTAATTTACAAAGTAAATGATCTGAATATTTTCAAAGATAAGTTGAGGTTTTTGCGATTGTATCGGAAAATTATATTATTGTAGAAGTCAAAGCTACCACCTATGGATCACGTTGACTCAACTCAAAAGTGGCAGAAATAGAAAAAATAATGTATCCTGTCTTTCCTGCTGGTTAAAATCTGATGTCGTGTCAACTTCCATCAGGACCATCATGTCACATTTAGTGCTTTTCTTCTCGAGAAGACTACTGGCCACTCTGTATGTCATGAAGATGACCTTTCCATACTGGGCTGAGTGACAGAGGTACTTACTACCTCAGGGCATCCATACTTCAGTGGGCACCGTAGTAGGCATTGGCATACAAAGGCGCACGCCAGTGAAGTCCAATGGATTTGCGTGTCTGTAAGTACTGATATTTGCAGGATGAGGGACGTCGGATGTCCTGAAGTTGGACCGAGAGGAGCGTTCCTCTCCAGGTAGGCAGGAGGGGGAGCACACCGCTGCACGTCTCAGAAGCCAAAGGGATTGCAAAAGCTAAATCACATCAGCCACTGCAGGGCAGCACAAATAGGATTGGGTCTCTGGGCATTCGCGGTCGTTAATATGCAGAGGGAACACTTTTGTGGAATTAGTTTGGCTCCCGCTCAGCCCCTAGCAATATCAGTATTAAATCTCGAGCGCAGTTGCATAAGCAGGGGGATTAACATACTTCCAGATTCATTTTATTATGTACCTTGATGCTTGATTTCTTGTACTAAAATATACATATATTTCTGAAGTTACTCACATAGATGAGTAATTTTATTCTCAAGGCAGAGGATATGGTAAGCATGCAGGGTGTAGCAAACCTATTCAGTAGCCTCAAGAAAAGCAGAAGGAGTCCTTTCCTCATCGTTTTAACAGGATCACTTAGCACTTTTGTACAAATGGTACTTCCTAGATCCATATTTTTGGGTGGATCCTGGCCTTGTTGCTAATTTGTTAAAATATCACACTTAAAATGCTATAAGTAGCCCCCCTTCCTAGCCCGCCTCTTTGGCAGGTAGGCACAACAAAGCAAGGGCATGGCTGCGCTCCGTGATGCTCCCTGGTGTGGGGTCTGTTCAGCCTGCACTGCATCTGCAATTTTCCTCTTGAAGTTTGGCACAATATCCATAAAATTAGAATATCTGCCTCTGATCATGTAAATTCTGCCAGAGAGAACCATCAAGAGGAGAAAGAAAAAAAAAAGAAAGAAAGAAAGAAAAAGAACACTACAGCCTTTCATAGATCACCCTTCAAGCTTCACAGTGACAAAATAATTGTAGGACCAGTGAGATTAGTCAGACCACCGAACCGGTGACAGAAGCAAATGTGCTTTTAAGAAAGTAGCCAAGTCAGGGCGTGCTGTTCTGACACTTGGAGGGCTGCCCGTGACTGCAGCGTGCCTGCTCTCGGTGAATGTCAGGCCATGGTGATTACCATAATTAAAACATACATATATGGCGCAAATTTTCTGTTTAAAGTTCCAGCAAGTAAAAATTAGTCTCTGCTGGAAACCAGCCACAGTGACCTTGTGTCCAGACACCGCCGCAGTCAGGTATTATAGGTGATACCCATCTGAAGAAAGCACAGCCCTAAATCTCAGCATTCTGTGTACCCCGTGGAAACATGCAATCAGGATTTATTTACTCATGCTATGATTTGAAAGACAGAAAAAACAAACAAACAAAAAATACTCCTTGACTTGAACCAATTCTCTTTTTCCTACCAGGCAGCAGAATCTGAGATACTTCGGGTCTTATGTTTTATACGGAAGCCAGAAAACATTTCTCCTTTGCAAGAGCTTAGCAAAAAAAGCAGTCTGAAAAGTCACATTATTATTCATTGAAGTTTGTATTGATGAGCATCACACATCAGATAGAGCCTGGGTGTGCTATACTGTTTCAAATATACTGACTCCATGAATAGCTGCCTGTGGAAACATGTACTCTGTCCATTAGAGGTATTTACACATTTGCAACATCTGGTTAATTAAAAAAAATCCACTGTGCAACTCACCACTTTGCTTTAAAATTAGCATTTTGATACAAAGTAAAAGTATCTCTTAAAAAATAACATATTAGTTTAATGAGGTGATGGTGATACACTGTAATCATTCATTGAAGAAGTCAGGTGAAGATACTTTTTTGTTTTCCAAGAATAGGTACTGTTGACAAATACTTCTAGTCTCTTTTATAAATAAAGTGTGAAAGAATTGTGGGCACTGAATTTCAGGTGATCTGCTTTAAAAATTCTCCTTTAATGTCTCCTTCCTATAAAAGGTAAATCAGTATCAGTCACAAAACTTACACACGTAAGACTAGAATTTGAAAAGAACATTTTGGGGAGAAAAAAATTATTATTTTTTCTTATAATAATTAACTGACTTATTCAACACATACTTGTTAACTACTTGTATGAGTGGTAATTCAACGGGGTGTTAACTTACCTGGGGATGTATTCTGATGAATGAGGTCACAATGCATGGAAAGTAGCGCTAGCATTTGGTGTGCAGGACCTTCCCAGTGGCCTGCAATGCATGTCCTATCTGCTGCTGCCCAGACAGAGCAGGCATTTTCTACATCACCCATCTCCATGTCTCTTCTCTGATGAGCACTCCTCAGCACCACAGGTGCTGACTCGGCCATGAGCAGATGTAAGGAGAAAAGACCCCAGTGGAACATGGGAATCCATGGATCAATCCAGTCTTCTACTTTTTTGTTTTGTTTTTTTTTAGGTGTGAGGAGGGGAGATGGTGAGACAGATTCCTGCATGCACCCCGATAAGGATCCATCTTGCAAACCTGTCTCAGGATGATGCTGAATCAACTGAGCTATTTTTAGCACCTGAGACCGATGTGCTCAGTTCAACTGAGCTATCCTTAGCACCTGGAATCACGCTCAAACCCAATCAAGTCACTTGTTGAGGGAGAGGGAGAAGAAGAGATGGGGGAGAAGGAGTGAGAGAGAGGGAGGGAGAAACAGATGGTCACTTCTCCTGTATGCCCTAACCAGTAATTGAACCGAGGATGTCCATATGCTGGGCTGACAATCTATCCACTGAGCCACCAACCAGGGCCCAATACAACCTTTCTATCCTTGGTGAGTTACTTCTGAGGCTGTTCCACCCAGTTTCTTGGAGGATGTCCAGGTTTCTGGCCCCATTTCCTCACTGTGATATTCTATACTACATATTGCCTCACCATTCTTTATTTTTCTTCTTTTTCTGCACCCATGTCTGTCTCACTGTCTGCTTTGGGGGAGGGGGGGTGCCAAACTAAGACACAGCCTCTTAGGAAGAAGACCTGTCCTTAATACCTAATAACTATTGAATGTCCTGCTGTGTACTCAGTATATTATATATGCATTCACAATACTCATATACCATATACATATGTGTCTGTGAGTGTATATGTGTATTTCTAGAATCTGTCCATAAATATAAAGCAGATGTGCTATGTTTTCAATATATATTAAAAGTCTCAAGAATACAACTATGGGGAAAATGGAAAGATTTTGCTTAGTTTTGTTTTCACCTTCAGCAAGAAGTTCTCAGCATTTTGGAAAATCTTGTCACCAGAGGTAGAAATTTGGTCTTTGAACAGACCATTGTGGCTGGGGAGAACTGAATGTCTGAGCCTGAGGTGATGCTATGGAGCAATTAAGAGGCTTTGGCAAATGTTCCAAGAGAAATAATGGTAGGTTGGGCCAGAGAAATAGTCATGGTTCTAAAAATCATGACATGGTTCTAATAAAGAGTAAGAACCAGTGAACATGGGTTGAGAGAAATAGAGGCCTGTGCAGAGTGATTTCTGTTTGTCTGGGTGGTAAAACTGGATGGACGGTGGTAGTAACATATACTGAGGCAAAGCAAACTAGAAAATAACTGTCTTTGCAGGGAGATACTGAGTTTGGTTTGGACAAATTTGAGTTTGAGTTGTCTTTGAGATACCCAAAAAGAGATGTTAGGTAGGCAGCCGAGTTACTGTAAGTCTGGGAATTGAAGAACAGGACAGGTTCAGAGATACAGATGTCATATGTATATCATCATCTTATGTAGAAATTGATCTGGACAGCAGAGCTGTGAGTGCCCAGGGAGAGAATATAGAGTGAGTCAAGAGGCTTGAGCTCTGGCCAGCTAGCTCAGAGGTAGAGCGTCAACCCAGCATGTGGAAGTTTCGGGTTTGATTCCCAGCCAGGGCACACAGGAGAAGTGCCCATCTGCTTCTTCACCCTTCCTCCTCTCTTTTCTCTCTGTCTCTCTCTTCCCCTTCCGCAGCCAAGGCTCCATTGGAGCAAAATTGTTCAGGGTGCTGAGGATGACTTCATGGCTCTGTCTCAGGCACTAGAATGGCTCCGATTTCCATGGAGCAACGTCCCAGATGGGCAAAGCATCACCCCCTGGTGGGCATGCTGGGTGGATCCTGGTCGGGCACATACAAGAGTCTGTCTCTCTGCCTCTCCACTTCTCACTTCAGAAAAATATGAAAAAGAAAAAAAAAAGAGGCCTGATAGGGAGTTCTGGGGATCTCTGATATTTGACATGTGGATGGTGTTCAAAAAACAAATAAACAAACAAAAATTGTGTAGGAGAAGTCAGCGAGGCACGGGGGAAACAGAAAAGTTATAAACACAGCTGCCAAGAGGAAAGAATGCTTCCAGAACAATCAAATGTCAAATTCTTCTGTAGGGAAAAAATAATAACCAGAAATTAAGAACTACGTTCAGATTTTGGCTCCACTATTGTGTATTCTGTACACTTGAAAAAGTTACTTAAAATTCCCCCACTCATAAAGTTTAGGTAGAATTGTTGATCACACAGGAAAATTGTCAGGGTTGAATGGAATAGTGTTTCTCTGGGGCTTAATATACACCATCTCAATGAACAGAAATTTCGCCAAGAGTTGAGGGGGGTCTTGGCTGGGTTTACAATGTCCCTCTAACCTCATGCCCCACTGTACTCAAGAGAAATTGAGTTGCTGCTTTCTACTTTCAAAGAAAGGTGGCTAGAAGAGCGGCAAGATGGCGATGGAGTAGGTGGATGTACCAACTTCTGCCTCCCAGAACCAAAGTGGATTACAACTTAACTTTAAGAAAAATCATCTGGAAAAACCAACTTTGGACTAAACTAAGAGGATTCTTTAACCAAATATCACTGAAGAAGCCGCACTGAGACTGATAGGAAAAGCAGAAACACAGAGAGGGATGCCCAACTCCCAGAGGCTAACAGCAGCCCGGAGGGACTCGTGTGGCGGGAAGTGAGCTTAGCAGAAAGGGCAGGGTCCTGGGCCCCAGTAATGAAGCCCCAGCCTGCAGCCCCAGAGCCTAGAAGAGGCGTACGTAGAGTATTTAGTTGCAAAACAATCCAAGATACTGTTTGTGAGAAAGAGAGAGATTTCTCAGACCCAGGATTCTTCTTAAAGGGACCACGCAGAAAATCTTTTTCACAACCACTCACCCAGGACTCTGGGGGACAGAAAGAGAAGAGAGGACTGGAGTAGCAGGAAGAAAGTGTAATCTAGGAAGCACGGGGAGAAACACTTTGAGGGAAAGCCACCCTAACCCCTGGGCCCTTGATGGTGAACCTTTTTATAAAAACCACCCACTTTTGCAGTACTGGTCAATCTGGTCCCTCCTGTCCACTAGTGGGCATTCCAGCTTTCATGGTGGGCAGTAGCGGAGCAACCAAATGGCACCACAATTGGCCCACCATGAAAGGTGGAATGCCTACTAGTGGGCAGGAGGGACCAGGTTGACCAGCACTGCAAATGCGGGTGGTTTTTATAAAAAGGTTCATCATCACAGCCCTAGGTTGAGTCACCCCTGAAATCGAAAGTGAATATTTCCCCTGCAACCAGTAATACCAGCAAAGGGAAGCAGGTCACCAGCCAAAGAGAAGCTCTCCTGCTCCACTCAGAGCAGAGTCACCTAGAAGGAGGGAGTTGTCAGGGATATAGTATTGAGTGCTAGGGTCTGAGCTGCATTGCCCCCACTCATACTGCTGAGTGCTCGCCAGAGGGCAGGCGGTGGCGGGATGCAGAAGTGCTTTCAGCTTGGCAGGGGCAGAAGCCAGGCCAGCCACAACTGAGGGCCAGCATAAACTCAGTCCCACCTGGAGGAAACTGAGGCTGAGGGTGGCCATGGGGGCAGAAGGGGTGCATGAAAGTGGTCCAACCTGCAGCTGAGGGTCGGGTGAGCAAGAGTGGTCCCACCTGCAGTCCTGCCTGCAGGGGCAAGGCAAAAGCCGGGGCACCAGGGAAGACCCGTGGCTGAGCATGGGTGCGCAGTTCCTCCAGCAAGGTCAGGGCTTCCAGCCCAGTGTGCAAGTGCAGCCCTGCCCACAGGGATAGGGTGAAAGCCAGAGAACCAGTAGAGACCCACAGCTGAGCATAGGTGCACAGCCTCACCCATGGTGCCGAGGCTTACAGCCCCGGCATGGCACACAGGAACAGCTCCACCCACAGGGGCTATACAAAGGCCGAGGCTGGCCAGGGCTTGCAGCCTGGGCACATAAACACAACTCTACCTGGGGAGGAGTGGCAGAAACCACAGCGACTGTGACTGCCACAGCGGTTTGGCACCAACAATGCCCATACCTGAAAGCCTGACACAGCAGCAGAGGGGGTGGCAGGCCTACAGACAGAACACACCTAGGGAACACAGAGGCCACACCCATTGGGCTCCTGTGGCCACACCCTTCTAATACACAGACAAAATGGGAAGGCAGAGAAATGCAACCCAAATGAATCAAGAGAAATCCCCAGAAAAGGACTTGAATGAATTGGATATAACCAAATTACTGGATTCAGAGTTTAAAATAGTGATTGTTAGGATGCTTAAAGATCTTAGGACAACAATGGATGGATGTAACGAGCACCTAAATAAAGAGACAGCAAGTATAAAAAAGAATATTGAAATAATTAAAAGGAATCAGTCAGAAATGACAAATAAAATATCAGAAATGAGGCCACAATGGAAGAAATTAAAAGCAGGATGAATAAAGCTGAGGATCAAATCAATGAGTTAAAGGACAAGATAAACAAAGGCACAGAAGCAGAGCAGCAAAAAGAAAAGAGACTCAAAAAGTCTGAAGAAACTCTAAGAGAGCTTTATGACAACATAAAGAGAAATAACATTCGCATCATAGCAGTTCTTGAAAAAGAAGAGAAATGACAAGGGATAGAGACCTTGTTCGAAGAAATCATAGCTGAAAACTTTCCTAAATGGATGCAGGAAAAAGTCACAGAGGTTCAAGAAGTGGAGAATCCTATTAAAGAGAAACCCAAAGAAATCTACATCAAGACATGTCATAATTAAAATACCAAAGCTAAGAGATAAAAAAAGAATACTAAAAGCTCTAAGAGAAAAGCAGTCTATTACCTGCAGAGGAGCCCCCATAAGGATGACATCTGACTTCTCAAGAGAAACACTGGAGACGAGAAGGGAATGGCAAGAAATATTCAAAGTCATGCAGAACAAGAGCCTACAACAAACCCTTTTTTATCCAGCAAGGCTATTGTTTACATTTGAAGGAGAAATAAAAAGCTTCCCAGACAAAAACAAAAAAACCTCAAGGAAATCATTACAACCAAACCAAATGCTGCAAGAAATGTTAAGGGGCCTGTTGTAAACAGAATAAAAGGGGGGAAATATAGTAAAAGAGGAATGTAGCTTTAAAGAATAAAATGGCAATAAACAACTACATATCAATAATAACCTTAAATGTAAATGAATTAAATGATCCAATCAAAAGATATAAGGTAGCTGCATGGATAAGAAAACAGGACCCATATATATGCTGTCTACAAGAGATGCACCTCAAAACAAAAGATACACATAGACTGAAAGTAAAAGGTTGGAAAAAAATATTTCATGCAAATAGAAATGAAAAATGGCTGGGGTAGCAATACTTATATCTGACAAAATATACTTTAAAACAAAGGCTATAATAAGAGATAAAGAAGGTCACTAAATAATGATAAAGGGAGCAATCCAACAGGAAGATATAACCGTTATAAATATCTATGCATCTAATATAGGATCACCTAAATATATGAAGCAGACTTTGATGAATATAAAGGGTGAGATCAACAGCAATCATACAATAGCAGGGGATTTCAATAGCCCACTAACGTCACTAGATTGATCCTCAAGAAAGAAAATTAACAAAGAAACAGCAGACTTAAAGGACACACTAGATCAACTCAATTTAATAGATATCTTTAGAAACTTTCACTCTAAAGCAGCAGAATATACATTCTATTAAAGTGCTCATGGTACATTCTCTAAGACAGACCACATGATAGGGCACAAAAGGGGTCTCAACAAATTTAAGAAGATTAAAATCATAACAAGCATCTTCTCTGATCACAATGGCATGAAGCTAGTAATCAACCACAACAGAAAAACTGAAAATACTCAAACACTTGGAAACTAAATTGCATGTTATTAAATAACAAATGGGTTAACAATGAGATCAAAGAAGAAATAAAAAATTTCTAGAAACAAATGATAATGAGCATACACCAACTCAAAATTGATGGGACACAGCAAAAACAATACTGAGATGGAAGTTCATAGCATTACAGGCATACCTTAAGAAGGTAGAAAAAGCTCAAATAAATGACTTAACCCTGCATCTAAAAGAACTAGAAAAAGATCAACAAGTAAAACCCAGAAGTAGTAGAAGGAAGGAAATAATAAAAATCAGAGCAGAATTAAATGACATAGACATTAAAAAAAACAATACAGAGGATCAATGAAACCAAGAGCTGGGTTTTTGAAAACGTAAACAAGATTGATGAACCTTTAACCAGACTCACCAAGAAAAAGAGAGGAATCAAATAAATAAAATCAGAAATGAGAGAGGAGAAATAACAACTGACACAACAGAAATACAAAGGATTGTAAGAAAATACTATGAAGAACTGTATGCCAAAAAATTAGACAAGCTATGTGAAATGGACAAATTCCTTGAAACATATAATCTTTCAAAAATCCATCTGGAAGAATCAGAAAACCTAAACAGACCAACTACAACAAATGAGATCGGAACAGTTATCAAAAAAATCCCAACAAACAAAAGCCCTGGGCCAGATGGCTTCACAGGTGAATTCTTCCAAATAGTCAAAGAAGAACTAACTCCTATCCTTCTCAAGCTATTTCCAAATATTCAAGGGGATGGAAGACTTCCAAGCTCCTTTTATGAGGTGAGCATAATTCTGATTCTAAAACCAGGCAAAGACAACACAAAAAAAGAAAATTATAGGTCAATATTCCTGATGAATTCAGATGCTAAAATCCTCAACAAAATATTAGCAAACCGGATCCAGCAGTATATGAAAAAAATCATACATCATCATCAAGTGGGATTTATTCTGGGGAGGCAAGGCTGATACAATATTTGCAAATCAATCAATGTGATTCATCACACAAACAAAAGGAAGGAGAAAAACCACATGATAATTTTAATAGATACAGAAAAAGCACTTGATAAAATCCAGCACCCATTCATGATCAAAACTCTCAGCAAAGTGGGAAACAAGGGTACATACCTTAACATGATAAAGGCCATCTATGACAAACCCACAGCCAACATCATACTCAATGGGCAAAAATTAAAAGCAATCCCCTTAAGATCAGGAACAAGACAAGGGTGCCCCCTTTTACCACTCTTATTCAAAATAGTTCTAGAAGTCCTAGCCACAGCAATCAGACAAGAAGAAGTAATAAAAGGCATTCAAGTTGGAAAAGAAGAAGTAAAACTATCATTATTTGCAGATGATATGATACTGTATATAGAAAACCCTAAAGTCTCAGTCAAAAAACTACTGGACCTGATAAATGAATTCAGCAAAGTGGCAGGATATAAAATCAATACTCAGAAATCAGAAGCATTTTTATACACCAACAATGAACAGTCAGAAAGAGAAATTAAGGAAACAATCCCCTTCACAATTACAACCAAAAAAATAAAGTACCTAGGAATAAACTTAACCAAGGAGACTAAAGACTTGTACTCGGAAAATTACAAAGCATTGATAAAATAAATCAAGGAAGATACAAACAAGTGGAAGCATATACCGTGCTCATGGTTAGGAAGAATAAACATCATTAAAATGTCTATATTACCCAAAGCAATCTATAAATTCAATGCAATACCAATTAAAATACCAATGACATACTTCAAAGATATAGAACACATATTCCAAAAATTTATATGGAACCAAAAGAGGACACAAATAGCCTCAGCAATCTTAAAAAAGAAGAATAAAGTGGGAGGTATCACACTTCCTGATATCAAGTTATACTACAAGGCCGTTGTACTCAAAACAGCCTGGTACTGGTATAAGAACAGGCATATAGATAAATGGAACAGAATAGAGAACCCAGAAATAAACCCACACCTTTATGGACAACTGATATTTGACAAAGGAGGTAAGGGCATACAATGGAGTAAAGACAGCCTCTTCAACAAATGGTGTTGGGAAAATTGGACAGCTACCTGCATAAAAATGAAACTAGACCACCAACTTACACCATTCATAAAAATAAACCCAAAATGGATAAAAGACTTAAATGTAAGTCATGAAACCACAAGCTTTTTAGAAGAAAACATAGGCAGTAAGCTCTCCAACATCTCTTGCAGCAATATATTTGCTGACTTATCTTCACAGGCAAGTGAAATAACAGACAGGATAAACAAATGGGACTATATCAAACTAAAAAGCTTTTGCACAGCTAAAGACAATATGAACTGAATAAAAAGACAAACTACACAATGCAAGAACATATTCAACAATACGTCTGATAAGGGGCTAATATAAAAAATTTGTAAAGAACTTGTAAAACTCAACACCAGGAAGATAAAGAATCCAATCAAAAAATGGGTAAGAGAAATGAATAGACACTTTTCCAAAGAGGACATATAGATGACCAATAGACAAATGAAAAAATGTTCAACATCACTAATCATTAGAGAAATGCAAATTAAAACCACAATGAGATACCACCTCACACCAGTCAGAATAGCGCACATTAACAAAACAGCACAAAAGAAGTGCTGGCGAGGATGTGGAGAAAAGGGAACCCTCCGGCACTGCTGGTGGGAAGGCAGACTGGTGCAGCCACTGTGGAAAACAATATGGAGATTCCTCAAAAAATTAAAAATCGAACTTCCTTTTGATCCAGCCATTCCACTTTTAGGAATATATCCCAAGGACATGATATCACTGATTCACAAGAAGAAATGCACCCCCATGTTTATGGCAGCATTGTTCACAATAGCGAAGATCTGGAAACTGCTCAAGTGTCCGTCAGTGGGTGAGTAGATTAAAAATGTGAGACATATATATAACAGAATACTATGAAGCCATGAAAAAGAAGGAAATCTTACCTTTTGTGACAACATGGATGGACATGGAAACTATTATGTTGAGTGAAATAAGCCAGGCAGAGAAAGAAAACTATCATATGACCTCACTCATTTGAGGAATCCAATGAACAATGTGAACTGAGGAATGGAATTGAGACAGAGGAGGGATCAAAGGGACCAGAGGAAAAGAGGACAGAGGGAAAGGGGATGATAGGATGGGATAAACCTGAAGGGAAGGGGGGAGGACGCTTGGAGGAGGGGGGCAAGGAAGATGTTGAGGGGAATACGGGGGAGGGGGGATGCATTCGGGGTGACACTAGAATCTATGTAAACACAATAAATTAAAATCAATAATAAAAAATAAATAAATACTAAAAAAAATATTGTACTTAAGAAGGTAGGGAGGACAGATGGGAGACTGAGCTGAGCCCTGAGTCTCTACAAATGTTTTTATAAAATATCCTTTATAGCTTGACATTTTTGGTTAATTTACTATCAAATGTTCATATTCACTAAAACAGAGTGCATTACTTTGCAAAAATTTACATGAATTTATTCAAACAAGCTTATGTAACATGGCCCTATAATTCTGAAGTTAACTGACTTGCCTGTCAACTGTGGCTGTGGTATGTTTATTCCTCCTTATGCTGATGCACATTATTAACATTAAAAAAATACTCAAGGGAATTTTACAGTCAGTAAATGCTACAGGAGCTCGGAGGGGGCAGATAGAACCAAGGTCTGGAGGACATCAGCGATAGCTTCTAGGAAGGCCAGATTTGAACTGAGTCTGAAGGAGCGGTTGGAATTTGGATAAGCAGATGGGATAAGAGACACCAGATGAGATCAAGTGGCATGAAAGATAAGAAGCCCACAGTATTTTCAGAGGCAGTACAAAACTCATTTGGAAAGAATAATGTTAACGCTAATATGGAATAGTTCTATGAAAGCTCTTTCCACTCCTTCCAGACAAACTCCAACTCACTCTTCAAAGATACTTCACTCTACACTTCCACGTTCCCCCTTATGAAGTCGTTCTTAATCACTAGACAAAGAAAGTGGAACATATCCATAAGACTAGGCACCTCGCCCCTCTGCCCAGTAGTTTCACATGCACCAGGGCATTATTGGCAATGGTGTGCTGGAAGCCCTCTCATATCAGATCCTAATAGCCAATTATAAAATGTTCAGGAATTTTGTAAGTCATTTGTTAAACCTGGGTAAATTACATAAAATTGAAATTGAATAAATTATATTAAAAACAAAGGTAATAAAACCTAAAACTCATCACTTCTTAATTATTTTACAATATTTTACTATTGTTCATGTCATTGGGATTCTTTATGTCAAGACTATAATATAAATAATATATATATGTAATTATAATATAAATAATATAAATATGTAAAAAAAAGAAAGGTAGTCAATGCAGGTCATATAACGTGATTCCTAAATCAGTTGCACCAGCTAAACTTCAGAAAGCCGTGGTTGTTACAGAACCTAATTATTGTTAAACCACAATGACTAAGCATCATCAAGGAATGATGGGTCCTCCTCAGGGAAAATTCCCAGATGCTGTACTCTACCATGTTCCTTATGCTGCTGTGTTAGCTTTTAAAGTGTCCTGTCACTATCTCTCTCTGGTTGTCCATGTTGGTTTCAAGTCATGGTCAGGATGCCTGCTCCCCCAGAGGATCACTAATTTGCTGCTTTAATTAGCTATGAGGCAGCTGCCTCCCCCATGATATGACATAAGTTTGGGATAATAGGTAGCCTCTTTATGCAAACTTCTAATGCAGATGCACATTAAATGTATTTCTGGGTAGCCAGGCAGATTTGCTGATTGCTATTTCTAGATTAAGAATACAGTGTGTCCATAAAGTCATGGTGCACTTTTGACCAGTCACAGGAAAGCAACAAAAGATGATAGAAATGTGAAATCTGCACCAAATAAAAGGAAAAGTCTCCCAGTTTCATACCTATTCAGTGCAGTTCAATGTGGGCTCACACACAGATTTTTTAGGGCTCCTTAGGTAGCTATCCCGTATAGCCTCTACAGACTCGTTACTGACTGATGGCCTACCAGAACGGGGTTTCTCCACTAAAATGCCGGTTTCCTTCAACTGCTTATCCCACTGAGTAATGTTATTCCTGTGTGGTGGCGCTTCGTTATAAATGCGCCGATATTCACCTTGCACTTTGGTCATGGATTCGAATTTAACGAGCCACAGAACACACTGAACTTTCGTCTGTACTGTCCACATCTCGACTGGCATGGCCGCGGGCTGCTCCGCTCTATACATGGTGTTACATCATCATCTGTGCATGCGCACATACTGCCACATCATTCTATAGAAACTGGGAGGGTTTTCCTTTTATTTAGTGCAGATTTCACATTTCTATCGTCTTTTGTTGCTTTCCCGTGACCAGTCAAAAGTGCACCATGACTTTACGGACACACTGTATTTATTAATGCTAATGGCCAAAGAGTTGACTTGGAGGTGAGGGGCGGTGAACATACAACAGGTGTATAGAGATGTGCTGTAGAGGAATTGGGCACCAGAAACCATATTTATTCAATTTAAAATAAAAAGAAAAATTTAAAAATAATACCTTTTCTTATTTGGTCCCTGTACTTTTAGTGTACAGAGTAGAATTATCTGAGGAGCTTGTAAAAAATTTAATCTCACTTTTCCTACCAGAGTCTCTGATTCTCATTTGGCACTTAGAAATCTTATTTAAAATGCACCAGAGTAATTCTGACATATAGAGCACTTAGTGCAGGAAGTGTAGTGATGAAAAACTGTGGACTGTTTACCTAGATATACTGGTTTGCATCCTAGCTCTGACACTTACTAGCCATGAGGCCACAGGCAATATATGTAAGCTTAAGTTTCCGTATATGTAAAATGAAGCTCAGAACAGTAGCTACACTCTCGGTTTATTGTGAGGGTTAAGTGAACCCATCATAGAAATACTTAGCACACTTCCCGGCACAAGCTCAGTGCTCAGCCCAGGTTGAGTCTAAAGCAAGGACGTGGGTGCAGTTGGTTATCTGAGGTGTGATTTTAGAGAATAAAATTAGGGATGAAGGAAGGGGAAGGAGACAGCCAGGAGAGACTGAATTCATAGACCGGTTACCACTGTGGGCAACTGGGGTTCAATACCATGGTGAACCTCCTGAGAGGCACCCTAGAATCTCCCCGCCAGGGAAAGGGGAGGCTGGGAAACTAATCTACAAGCTCCTGTTCCTATTGGTTGACAGTTGCCCCAGGGAGGTAACATCCTCATTCTGGGCGGTGCCTGTGCATGGCTCATCTGGCTCCCTGGCTTCAGGAAAAGCCTCGAGAAGGCAAGCAGGCGCACATTTGATGGTGGCCTCAGCAGGATGCGTGGGACCATCAGTCGGAGCTGGGTTCACATCAGGGAAATGGGGGTGCCATGAGATACATCACAGCCATCTGCTACAAGGGGTGAATCCAAAGATCACATGATGTGCACCAATAATGCCAGCCACTAATAACCAATTTTAGACATTTGTGCCAAGGTCTTGGCATGCTTATTGTATGTACTTTCATTAAAACCCTTTAAGGTGTTACTGTGTCCATTTCACAGAAACTGAAAACTGGGGAGAGGAAGTCAAATGAAAACGCACAAAATCACACCAAGAAGAGGTGGACACGTTTTAAAACTTAGTTGTCTTTTATCATCAGTATCTCTGCCTAAATAGGGATAAATCTGAACTGTGCTAAGAGAGAAGAAATATGTATCCCCACAGTTTCAGCTCTCAAAATACTTATAGGAATGGCAGCAGCTTTATATACATTAAAATTCCAAAAGTTAAAAAACATTTTTCATGTTTATTTGTGAAACATAAGAGCATAACCAGTTTGTATTCCTACTCTTTTATTTATTTATTTATTTATTTATTTATTTATTTATTTTCTGTCTTTTTCTGAAGCCGGAAACAGGGAGAGACAGACAGACTCCCGCATGCGCCCGTCCAGGATCCACCCGGCACGTCCACCAGGAGGCGACGCTCTGCCCCTCCTGGGCGTGGCTCTGTTGCGACCAGAGCCACTCTAGCGCCTGGGGCAGAGGCCGAGGAGCCATCCCCAGCGCCCGGGCCATCTTTGCTCCAATGGAGCCTTGCTGCGGGAGGGGAAGAGAGAGACAGAGAGGAAGGAGAGGGGGAGGGGTGGAGAAACAGATGGGCACTTCTCTTGTGTGCCCTCGCCGGGAATCTAACCCAGGACTTGTGCACGCCAGGCCGACGCTCTACCTCTGAGCCAACCGGCCAGGGCCTGTATTCCTACTCTTTATAGTCAACTTGTAGATTTTTGTGTATTAAGTTGTATATATAGCCTACCTAAGTCTTTTTTTTTTATTCTCTCATTCCTCTGGGCATTTCACTCTGAAGCAGTTTTTCTAGCTAAGTCTGTCTGTGAACTCTTGGTCAGGTAAGTTTTATAACTTATTAGTAGCTCCTATCTCAGCTTGAAGGGAAAAAAATTTGAAGATTATAGTATCACTGGATGAATTTTGTAATTAAAAAGTCATCTAATTGGCTTACTTTCCCAGTGGATAAGTGTTTTTTTTTGTTTTTGTTTTTTTTTTTTTTTTTTTTGTGTGTGTGTGTGTGTGTGTGTGTTTGGTCAAAATGTTTAAGAGCACAACCTAAAATGAATGATAAAATTATTTTTTAAAACCAGTAACAAGAAGTACAGAAACAACCTACCAGTCACTAACATCTAATGATTTTGGGGAGGCAGATTATTGGTAAGGAAATGAATTTTATCATATCCATATTGCAAAAAAAGAAAACTGACATTAAAATAACAAGCTATGTGACAAGTGGGCCTAGTGAACTGATCATCTTGTCAAAAACAATTACTTTCAAATTCAGCTTGGTGTTAATTCATGTTATGAAACGGATGCAGTTTGTTCCTGGTAAGACTCTTCCACATTCCAGCATAGAGTCGAAACAATGCCTCCAAATGAACCATTTTTATTTTAGAGACTGTTTTGCAAATATGGAGCCAGGCGAAGTCTTCCATGCAGAGGAGTGATTCTGCAGCAGGTCCTGCTGTGCTGCACTTGGGCTGAGCGACCAGCCCGCTGTTGCACGGCGGGAAGAAGTCCCTGCTGGGAGAGCGGTCTGCGTGTGTTCCGGTTTCTAGAATTACAGCCTCCTTTTAATCAGCTCCTGAATCAGGCCTCACTTCAAAGACTTGGATCCCGGGTTCCAGGAGAGTTCCTAGAGGATGGAATTTGGAGTGGAATACATACATTATTTAGCCTGTTTTCATGCAGTGCGCATACGCGTGTGTATGTGTATGAGTTTATACATGTATGTATACACACATCGGCTGTTAGGTTTGTCTTGCCTAAGCCTTGATCCACTTAGGGTTAATTTAGCATAATGAGATTTCAGACCCCAGATGGTCTTTAAGCAGTTAAGTGAGAAGTATTAGCTCACTTAAGAAGACTGAATCAGACCAAATATATTTGGGCCGTGCATACACTGAGAGAAGAAAATTAAAAAAAAAAAAAAAATCGTGTCTTACAGACACGCTGCAGGGTCCAAAAGAGTGGATACACTTCTCAGTGAAAATGACAATGGTGTTCTTTTCACAGCTCAGCAATGAATTATTTGCATGGAGTGCATACTTTAAGTCACTTGATCCACGATAACCCCATGTATGAGGCTCTGGGTAGAATTTCTTGTTTCTCCTCTAAATATCCTTATAGCATCAGGTGATGTTTTATTTCATGCAGTTTAGCATTGCACGGGGACAATTGTGGACTTTTGCAATTAATGAGAATTTAAAGTGTTAAATTCGGAGAACAATATTATTAGGGACGCTAACATTTTTTTTTTTCTAGAACATTTTGATAGGGAGAAAGAGTAAAATTGGTTTTCATTCCTTCACACTTTTCAGTTGCAATTATTGATAAGGCTGCATTTATACTGTTTAAAACGCAAAGATTTCCAGCTGGGGAAGGTGGACGGTGTGATAACGGAAACACCGAGGTAGGGTGCACAACGGTGGGCGTGTTGGGCCCTAGGCGGTCGGCGCAGGGACGTTCAGGTGGAAGAGTCAGCAGGCCATTTTCTGCTGCTCTGCTCAAATGCTCAGAGCCCCTCAAGCAAATTAATCATATTTACTTCTTCCTGTTTGAAGTGACCCTGTGAATTCATAAAAATAGTTCAAATGACTTGGGGAGTAAGAGCAAAATGTGAGCTACGGTGGGCAGCGAAACGAGAAGCCTGCAATGGAGCTCAAGGCGGACACAGCCCTGGACTGCCCGCGAAGGCGAGGCAGACGGCGCGCGGACCTGTGTTTCTGGACTGCATGTCTCTGTAAAGCCCGCTGGGTGAGTCCAGAACGCCACCATAGGGCATGTATGCTAAGAGGCCAAAGAGAGCAGTCAAATGTTTCCCATCCGGTATCTGCGTCTCCTATTTTTTCTACGTTAGTAAAGATCATTTCAAGCTTATAAAAATAACATCCTAGAAATTGTTTTTAAACTTGTTAAGCCTTTAAAAAGAAACATGAGTATGAATGGAATATTCCTTTATATCACTTTTTTGTTTCATTTGGAAAAGATCGCCAAATAAGACGGTAGTGTTTAACTTGTCATTTCCCTTTTTACCAGATGAGGTTATTAAAATAAAGCCTGTGTTCTTAGAATTAAAAACGTGAATACAATGTCTTATGTTTCTCTTCCACTCTAAACGACCCTCAAACAAACAAACAAAACCCTAAACTGAAGTAAGACTCTCTTTACTAATGAGGTTCTCAAGTGTGGGTCCATGGTTCACGCTTGGTGGGAGCAGATTTCCCCGTTGACGCTCTGTCGTTGTGTTTTCACCGTATTCAATAAACAAAACATTTTATTTTAATACCTGATGATATTGGCCATGTGTTCTTCTGTGAAAGAGATGAGGATGGGCGTGGGGGTAGGCATAGGCTTTATTAGCTGATTGTTTATTTAATTTTGTGTTCTCCCATCATTCTTTTTGAGGGTGTTGAGGCATGCATCTTGGCAAGGGATAGATGGCAGAGCACATCTAAGTGCCAGACTGCTGGCACGTACCAGCCAATGTGTGGAGGTACCAGAGCAGAGCAACCCGTTATTGATGACTTCAGACTTATTTCAATGCAGAAAGTGGCTGCAAAACCAGATAAATTCTAAAAAGGACAAAAATATTAAAATTACAATTTAAAAAAATTATTCTGTATACCTAAAAATGTTCTGGCATCCAAATATGCTTACGTCTTAGATATTTGTTTATTTCTGAGAGGTGTCATGGCTCTATGGTAAAGTACTTTAAGAACTAAATCTAAAAGAATAAAGTCTAAATTATCACAATATTGTAATAATTTTAGGAAAAAGCTCATATATATATTTGTATTATGATGGAAATCTAGGAATTGATAAATAAAACTATTCCTGTTTGGTTCCTTGAGATATGAATTTAATATTCCATTTACTTGAAAATGGCCAACAATGGCAAAGGGATTAAGCAAAGAAAAAAACCTCATAGACACAGACAACAGTGTGAGGATTGCAGAGGGGAAGGCGGTGGGGTAGAAAAAGGTAAAAGGGGGTAAATGGAGATGGAAGGAGACTTGACTTGGGGTGGTGAACACACAATACAGTATACAGCTGATGCACTATAGAATTGTACACCTGAAACCTATGTAATTTTATTAACCAATATTACCTCAATAAATTCAATAAAAATTAGGGGGAAAAAAAAGAAAATGGCAATCTCATCAAGTCAGCTAGAACTTAACAATGGGGTTTGGAGAGTTTGGCCACATGTTGCAATCTGCCAACAATTGCATTTTAAAGCCTGCATTATAAAACTAATATTATTCATTTAATATTGTTTAACATTAAACACCTTACTTGATATTAAAAGAAGAACAAAAGCATTCAATGTTCTTCTGTCATATTCTCCATCTATACACATTGCTGTCAAGGAACACATTATCTATTGTAGTATCTCTGTGGGGATTGGATTTATAATTTTGCTGGCTGTCAAATTTGATTCATTATTGGCCAGAGCACTTCCAACACATTCATGTTGAAGCTTTTCTTAAGCAAAACATCGGTACAGTAACAAGCCCTTCAGGGTGACTGAGGGTTAAAGATACTGCGCACGCACACGTTTGTACACGCGCACACTCACACACACACACCTATTCCTCCCCCAGCATCTCTAACTCCGCGTCACTAGGAAGGAGGCAGTCATTCTCCAGCCACCCAGTTTTCTGCAGTGCCTCATTTTGCTAGTATGTTGCGAGGCCTTGTGGTCGCCTCCTGCACTTACTCCATGTTGTGTTATTACAGTGCAAGGCCTTCCCTGTCCTAATGCAAAAAGATCCCTGGCCCTCCTGCCCCTGTGGCTGTTGCTATGGTAGCTCTCACTTTCTGAGCTATACACTTTTTCCACTTACTAATTTCTTTGCACAAAACTATGCTTGATATTGGTATATAGGACTCATTTGTTCTCTGTCTTTGTTGAATTCAACCCCTACTTATAATCTTGAGTTTTCTTTTTTTTGATTTTGTGTTCTTGTTGAATTAGGGGACTATTTATAAAATCAAACTTTTGAATTATTTTTGTTTTTGGTTTTCTTTGGTTCTGTTGGAGGACATGTGCTCATTATAAAAATCTAATACAGTAAAATTAAAGAGTATAATGATCAACCTAATTCACATCCATCACCCAGTTTTAATAGCAATGTAATATTTAATATTATTATTAATATTAACAATGTATGCTATAAATATATTTGATAAAATATAATATTAAATTATATATTTAATATGTATGCATATAGCAGTATAATAAATAATAATAATCATAATAATATCTTTTGTTTTGTTTTGTTTTTTTGCATTTTTCTGAAGCTGGAAACAGGGAGAGACAGTCAGACAGACTCCCGCATGCGCCCGACCGGGATCCACCCGGCACGCCCACCAGGGGGCGATGCTCTGCCCATCCTGGGCGTCGCCATGTTGCGACCCTCCTGGGCGTCGCCATGTTGCGACCAGAGCCACTCTAGCGCCTGGGGCAGAGGCCACAGAGCCATCCCCAGCGCCTGGGCCATCTTTGCTCCAATGGAGCCTTGGCTGCGGGAGGGGAAGAGAGAGACAGAGAGGAAGGCGCGGCGGAGGGGTGGAGAAGCAAATGGGCGCTTCTCCTATGTGCCCTGGCCGGGAATTGAACCCGAGTCCTCTGCATGCTAGGCCGACGCTCTACCGCTGAGCCAACCGGCCAGGGCCCATAATAATATCTTTTACATGTATGTATGGCTATGAAAAGAAAGATCAATGGAATGATATAATTTTATATATAGGTGGTAAAAATAATTCTATAAGAGTTCAATGATGCTATAAAAGGTTTTAAAATAAAGTTTAGTAATATTGTATTTTATATAAAACAACACCAAAGAGAACTATAGAAAATCCTATACCTCATCCATGTTTTATTTTGACATTGTTTTCTATCAAAGATATATTTCCTCTAACATGGTTCTGCTATTAATATATCATGAAAAAGATGGAGTCATTTTTTTAAACAACTTGTTTCTTAGTGAACTTCCAGTAGAATTCTAGCATATCTTTCCACTGAGCACTTCATCTTTTAAAGTCTGTCTTTTGCGGTTGTCTCTTTTCCGACATATCAGGGCTCTAGGCCTCACCTCATTGACCTTCATGTTATTTGAAACTGCAGGTTCCAGGTTCCCCAAAAAGTTTTAAATTTTTTATTGATTTTAGTGAGAGAGGAAGGGGGGGTGGAGAGAAAGAGAGAGATACAGGAACATCAATCTGTTCCTGTGTGTGCCCTGACCAGGGATCAAACCAGCAACCTCTGTGCTTTGAGACAATACTCTAACCAACTGAGCTATCCTGCCAGGGTGGTTCCCAAAACTTATAAGAGCTTCATGTTTCCATTTTGGTTGTCAAGCTCTATCTTGATTTGTAGCCCCTGAAACTTTCACTCAATTTATTTGGCCTTCAGGTATACATTTTAAAATGTTTTGAATAATTTGCACAGCACTCCTATGCATATTAGAACAGAGGAATTTGTCAGAACACTTAGCTTGCTATCTTGGTAGAAACGACATCTCCATTTGCATTATCATCTCAGTCTTGTTTCCCCATAGGTATTGAGATCTTGTTTTTGTTTAGATTCTTTAATGTATAAGCTTTTGTATATTATCTTGTATTTTCTTTCTTTTTTTTTTTAAAGACTTTATTTATTCAATTTTCAGAGAGGAGAGAGAGAGGGAGGAGGAACAGGAAGCATCAACTTCCCATATATGCCTTGACCAGGCAAGCCCAGGGTTTCGAACCGGCAACCTCAGTGTTCCAGATCGAGGCTTTATCCCACTGCGCCATCACAGGTCAGGCTATCTCGTATTTTCATTCGTTTTCTTTCCCCCTGCTGTGTAGTAGAATGTTCTTTATGTTTTCAGGATAATGATTTATTTCCTTTAAGTCCCATAGAAAAAGTTTTTGAAATTAAGATGATCTTGAGTGGGAGTAGCAAAGAGGCAAAATAACAGCATCTGAAACAAGATGCTGTTCTCTCCTGCCTCGCTCGGGAGTGTGAGGTCTAGGCTCAGCATGGTGGCTGTCTTCAGGGAGACAGTTGTTTCTGTCTGTTCACCAAAAGCAAGGTAGGGGCTACCACTCCTCCCACCACTTCCAGTCTGAAGACATAGGACAGAGAAAGGGACAAGGAATTTCTAAAAGGTGGAAAAGAAATGCACCAGTAATTATATAAGAAAGGCTCGTAGAAGTGGTTGAATAATACATTGACGTGTGTGTGTGTATTATTGGCCAAAATATATTTATATCTTACTGAAAGGAATACGGACAATCATACTCTTTATTCATTGTCTAGCTAAAAACCAGAGTTCTATTACTGGAGAAACAGTGAAAAAACAAAACAAAACAGGTTTCAGAAGTAATATCTTTCTCTGTCACATTGCTCTTACGAGAATGAATGTTTCCAAAAACAAGAGTAAAGGGCTCTCTCCATTAGCTCAACTCATGACCTTCAGACAAATCACTTTTTGAGAACACATTTTTAATATCTTTAAACTGCAGAGCTCGTTTTGATTATTAACTAGTAATTGTTAAGGCTGTCCCAAACAACATATATGTAACTGTAACCCTCAATGAATAAATACTTCCACAATGATTTTTCTAGATCTTTTCGGGTCAATATTATATGAATTATTTGAGCAACATCTCACAGTTTAATTTGGAACACGAAGGGTACATCTTTTGTTTTCCCTTGCTCAGTACTTCTTACCCTGACATTTTAGCATGCCGATGGAACAATATATTTCTATGAACTTCCAAAAACAGATCCAGGATAGTTAAGGGGCAACTTGATTCTATTGTACTTTGCTGAATCAGAAATGAAGCCAGCTTTATTTAAGTGCCACACATTTGCTTCAGGTCAAAAGAAGATGTGCGTAAACAAACATGTATCAGACACAAATTGAGATTCTCCATTCACATCTAGACATCTTATTGTTAGTAGGAAATTTGCCCAGATATATCAAGCTCACAAAGTTTTTACCAATGTGTTAGGGAGTTGAAACTTTTATATATGTTCTTAGGTGTGTACTTAAAATTAGGGAGAAGCCAATCTTTAGCCATACATCATTGAAAAAAAGAGTTCTTCAATTATTAGTGACTTCTGAGATGGGTAATTCACCACTACCCATTTCTAGGCACTAGGATGAGTGGTTTGCATAGATTACTCTTTGTAACCCCAACACAGCATTCTTTGGTTGGGACTACTATAGTCCTCATGGTAGAGGTGAAGAAACTAAGAGGAAGAGAGGTTAACTTGCTGAAATTCACAGAGCAAATAGATGGCCCAACTGTCACTCATTTCAGGAAGTCTGAAGCCCATGCTCTTAATACCCACAGGAATCTGCCTCTTTTTACTAAATGTGACTGTCCCACGGTAATGAAATTATGATGAGACTTCTTTATATATTTGAACTTGCTTATTATCATGAACATGTTACTGTTTTCTAAATTGATATAGCATGTAAGATATCTGATGTTTACTTAGCTTTCTGCTAGATCCAAGCAGAAAGAACAAACAAATTAAAAAAAAAAAAAAACCTTTCAGTTTTGATTAGTCAACTAGAGGCAGCTTAAATAGAACATCTACTCAGGGGGCATTTTTTAATGTATCATCTTCAAATGATTTAATGTGTTTTCCATGATTATCTTTGTTACTTTGAATAATTAAAAGACCTTTATAAATTTTAAAGGGCAAAGATACTCTTCTTTGTAGGTAATGAGAACATTTGAAAGACTTAAAATAGGACCCACATCTCACTGGTTAGTGATCAGGAAGTCATCTACTTGGGTACTACTTGATAGAAGGAAAAATTCCACCAAAATAATTCTTTAGATTTTTGATTAGTGCAAACTATGTAAAACTTTTTTACTTATAAACTTAATATATTTGAAATCTTTATTAGCATCTTCAAATAATCAGAATATTTTTTATTAAATAGGTAGAATTATATATGTATATACACATACATATGCATACATATGTATATATACATATATACAAGATTTTGGTAATTAACAGACATGGATGGCTTAATCAATATAATGATAGTAATCTTGTTCCTCTGTGCAAGTGACACTAAGAATGTCCATGTAACTATTATGTGCTCATTCCCTTATCTACATTTCCTCCTGCCTTCAAAGAATCAGAAAACTTATCTGTCTTGTTCTCTGTTCAGTTTTTGCACGTCTCTGGCCTATCGTAAGAATTCAGTAAACACACGGATGGAATGTTCTAGTTTCACAACCAAAGTTTTGTAAGAATTACATATTTATGTTCAGTCCACATTTGTAGAATTAGGATTGATTGTTTCTTGAAAAGGTGATATTTTCATATGGCTCAAAATTTAAAAGAGAATATCATGTATCTTTTTAATCCCTGTTCTCAAGACCCAATTTCCCTCCCCATACTCAACTGATGTTATCAGTCCTTATGTGTTCTCAAGAGATATTTTATGAACATGCACAAAGACATTCCATATACTTTTAAAGATACATCTTTCAGACAATGGTGGTGGCACATTCTGAATGTCACCCTGACTAACTCTGGGCAATATAATTTAGGGAGGTAGCTGGAAGAGAAAAGTCATTACCAGAAGGTATAAATAACTCACAAAATCATTAGGATGTTTGAAGAAGCCAACCCTAGGTTGAAATTGCAGGAATACTCTGACAGCCACAATTATCTAAACTGAGCATTACAAGTGAAAGCTCTACCGGCCACTGATGAAGCCGCATCCATGAATTCTGAAAGCAGAGCTGTAGTACCTCTGATTCACACTGAAAGTGAATTATTACATCTTTTCTTTCTTTCTAGGACATTCCAGGCTATATTCACATTTCACAAGATTGTTTTTTTCTTTATATGGATTGGTTCAAAACAAAAGTCTTAGGTGAACACATCTCATTTATAGGATCCAAATTCTACCATATTTGGTACCTTGGCTCTTTGCTATCAGGGAAACCCATAGTAAACAAGATATCAAAAGACCTATGCTCAGAAAAGTATAGAATACTGAAGAAAAAGAAATTGAGGAAGATGCATATAAGTGGAAGCATATACTATGTTCACGGATAGAAAGAATTAACATCATCTATACAACCCAAAGCAATATCTAGATTCAGCACAAATATTATTGAAATACTAATGGTATATCTCACAGAACTAGAACAGATATCCCAAAAATATATATGGAACCACAAGAGACGTGGAATAACCTCAGCAATCTTGAGAAAGAAAAACAAAGTTGAAGGTATAAGCCTACCTGATACCAAACTATAATACAAGGCAATAGTAATTAAAACAGTATGGTACTGTCATAAAAAAAAAAGCATATAGATCAATGAACCAGAATAGAGAGCCTAAAAGTAAACCCACACCTTTGTAATCAATTAATATTTGGCAAAGTAAATAAGAACATACAATGGGATAAAGACAGTCTATTTAATAAGTAGTGTTAGGAAATTGGACAGATATGTGCAAAAGAAAAAAAAGGAACTAGATCACCAACTTATACCATACACAAGAGTAAACTCAAAATGGATTAAAGACTTAAGTATTAGACTCAAAACCATCCTAGAAGAAAACATAGGCAGTAAAATTTAAGAGATTTCTTGTGACAATATTTTTGCTGATGTATCTCCTTGGGCAAAGGAAATAAAAAAAAATAAACAAATGGGACTATAGCAAGCTAAAAAGTTTTTTTTTAATTTTTTATTTATTCATTTTTAGAGAGGAGAGAGAGAGGGAAAGAGAGAAACAGAGAGAGAGAGAAGGAGGGAGGAGCTGGAAGCATCAACTCCCATATGTGCCTTGACCAGGCAAGCCCAGGATTTCGAACCAGCGACCTCAGCATTTCCAGGTCGACACGTTATCCACTGTGCCACCACAGGTCAGGCTAAGCTAAAAAGTTTTTGCACAGTAAGGGAAACCATCATCAAAATGAAGAGACAACCCACTGACTGGGAGAACATATTCAGCAATGATACATCTGATAAGGGTTAATCTCCAAAACATATAAAAAACTTATACAATTCAACAGCAAGACACAAACAATCCAATTAAAAAATGGGCAAAGGACTTGAATGGACACTTCTCCAGAGAAGTCAAACAGAGGGCCAATAGACATCTGAAAAAATGCTCAACATCATTAATCAACAAAGAGATGCAAATTAAAACCAAAATGAGATTGGTGAGAATGTGGAAAAAAGAGAACCCTCATTCACTGTTAGTGGGAATGCAGACTAGTGCAGCCACTGTGGAAAGCAGTATGGAGGTACCTCAACAAATTAAAAATGAAACTGCTTAAAGACCCCATGATTCCACTACTGGTAAACTATTCGATGAAACCCAAAACACTAATTTGAAGGAATATATGCACCCCTATAATTCACTGTAGCATTATTTACAAAAGCCAAGATTTGGAAATGGCCCAAGTGCTCATCAGTAGACAAGTGGATAAAAATGTTGTGGTACATTTACATAAGAGAATACTACTCAACCACAAAAAAAGGGGAACTCTTACCTTTTGTGACAATGTGATAGGACTTGGAAAGAATTATGCTAAGTGAAATAAGCCAGTCCGAGAAAGACAAATTCCATGGGATTTCACTAATATGGAAAATTAATGAATAAAACAAACTAACAAACAAAATAGAAGCAGACTCATAGATACAAAGAAGAGACCGAGGGGAGGCTAGGAGAAAAAGATGAAGGAATTAAGCAATAATAATAATAATAATAATAATAATAATAGGCACAGACAATAGTGTGTTGATTGTCATAAGGAGAGAGAGGAAGGTGGAGATGGGCACAGGGCAGATAAACTGCAGTGGAGAGAGACTTGACTTTGGGTGGTAAGCACACAATGCAGTATGCAGATAATTATAGAGTTGTACACTTGAAACCTGTATCCCAGTAATTTCAATGAAAAATAAAGCTAAATTGTCAAAGATCGAAAAAGCAAAAAATCATGTAATAACCAAAATATTTTATTAGATGATAAACTATAATGAAAAACAAAACAAAACCAGGGAAAGGGTAAAGATGACAGGTACACAGGAGGGCAGTAGAATAAAGGCTGGGGTTTCCTGTCCAAATCTCTCCTTCCTGACTCATCCTCCTGGGGGTGGGAGTGGCAACAGTTATTACCAAGCACCACATGAGTCAAATCCCTCTCAGTCAGAGAGGGCTACCTTCCATGATGATGCTCCTTTCCCAGGGCAGCTTGTAAGCAATGAAGGGTCCGAGTGGGGTGGGAAAGCTCGGCCCCTTGCCTCAGTTCCAGACAATTCCAAAGGGCCATCTTAGCTTCACAGTTTCTTTGGGGATCTGCCAACGCTCTTGTTGGAACCACTTTTAATTCAACTTATCCCTTCGTTCACCCCTAGTGAACTCCCTTTCTCATTGTCATTGCTCCTAGAGGCACCCCAGTAAATTCCTACATCCTGATCTCTGTCCCAGAGAAATTTGCTAGAGAATTGAAATACAGATCTCTCCCTTATCCTCTGGTTCAGGGTGGCTAGGCTGAGGCCGGATGTGCCCCCAAGTTCCCCACCGTCCCTTACCTACTAGAAATCCTAAAATTCTGAAACAGTCTACATGAGTAAAATATGCACATTTGCACACCGGGGTTTGAATGTAAAGGTTTGGCTTTCAAAATCTAAATTCTTGTCACATTATATTTAGACTGTGGTACCTCCCCCCATTGCCACATTCATCCACAATTACAGGCGTCCCCAAACTATGGCCTACAGCCACATGCGGCCCCCTGAGGCAATTTATCCCCCCCCACTCTTCCGAATGGGGCACCTCTTTCATTGGTGGTCAGTGAGAGGAGCACTGTATGTGCCAGCCCTCCAATGGTCTGAGGGACAGTGAACTGGCCCCGTGTAAAAAGTTTGGGGACCTCTGCACAATTATGTGTAAAGGACAGTGTAAACCAATGAAAGTGCAAACTCATGTTTCTGCAGTTTGTAGAGGGAGAAGAAAACATGTTTTACAAAGATTGTTGGTGAAGCAGTTAAAGTTTTCTTCACTGAACCAATAAGTATATGGGTCAAATGATGAATGAAGAAATGGATAAAGAAGGACGGATGGATAGATATATAGATAGATGTATACATGCAAGTAATCATAATAGTTTTGCTTTTGATTAAAAACAGAAAGACCTCATTGATTAAAATATCTATGATATTAAAGATACTATGTTAAAAAAACTGGGCCACAAAATAACCCATGATGTATTTAATTAATAATAGCCCATTTTCAATCATCAAAATTTAAATATGGCAATATTATTAAATAGCAAATATTTTTTGATTGGCATAATGTATATGTATTATGATAGGCATTATGCCAACCAAGAGTCACCACTAGAGAAGAGAAAGTAGCTGTGAGCTCAACCTCCTTCAGAACACATGACGCTGCTCCTAAAGTTTATTTCTATTAAAATTACTGATTTATTCAAGTTGAAAGACTAGCCTTTATCCTAAGAGTATTCCTGTCCCAATTGATGTGTTAGCATTTAAATTATAATATGTTCTTTTATTAAAATGATAGAAGACAATTTAAACATAATACTTGGCAGAATAAAATTTGGCAAGGCTGTGTGTGGGCTATTATTATTGTTGTTGATGCTCTTTAAAATCCTAGAGGTCTGGGTATTTGGAGTGTGGGGATTTTGCTTCTTTTTCAGATGCAAATTCAACCTCAGAATATAATAATAATGATAACAAGACCTCTTACTTATTGAGTGAGTCCTCCCTTGTGGCTATATGACTCAGCTTCTAAGTTATGACAGATATGTGAAGGACAAGAGGTATCAACTAACACAAATAGGATATTTTACAGACTTGTGGTGGTCTCGTCTGTGCCATCACTGGGATGATTGAACTTCCCTGGGCTCCGAGCGAGTAATCTCAGCACTGATGCCCCCTGACGATTTCGGAGTGAGAGAAGGAGCCCAGGATTTATGGTACAATGGGCACCAAGGGGGACAGAAACACTTGACAGGGAGACATACAGCAGGGAAGTCGTGTCCTTGTCATGTCGACAGGGTCTTCCAGGAGGCTTCCCTGAGTGCAGACTCCTCTGAAATCAGCTCTCACCTGTGGGGCCTGGTGGCAGATTGTGGCAAAATGTGGCAAGGCTCCCTGGAGGCCACCATGCTCTCAGTGGCCATATGGCCCGAAGACGCTTCACATGTTCCGGTCCCCTGAAGTGGGGTCTCCTGGCTAATTGTTGGAGTACATTCTTAATCTCATGAACCTAATTTGCTGAAAAGGACAGTTTAAGGGTACTCCTCAGAATTATTCATACTGGTTCATGTACTTTCTATCAGGGGACATATAACTCTCATTATGCAGTAATTACCTTTTGGCTTTGAAAATGTATTCTAAGAAGGTTTTAAAGGATTAGTCATCTCCATGGTGACCTGTGTGCCCATTGTCGATCCTAAATAGGAATATCTCTGACTGATTCACATTTTCAGAATACCTCAGCTTTCCCGTGCATGTTCAATGTTCATGTTTCATGTAGATAAAGGTGACGTCCTATGGAAATGCTGAATTTCTTGCCAGAGACCAATATATAATGAGTGCCTTTTGAATATTATAGTCTATTAAAAAAAACTTTATTTTCATGGTGTTTTTCAGAAACATAGAATTGAGAGATGTGTTGTTGACTATATTTTAGTCTTTTCATCAGAACTCTGCCCTGCATACCCTGTCCCTATAACAAGCGCAGGCTCTGTGGTAATTGTCCTTGTATGGTATTGACATGGGGTGCTATGATTCCAGTGTAGCTCAAAGTGGGCGGTGCCAATGGAGAGGGACTGAGCTAACATGTCATTGAGTTCCTTTGTTAAAGAAAGGTGTTTTCCACCTCATCATGGACAGTTACATTCAAAGCAACCAATAATGACAAAGGACCTTATTACTCGACATACAAATGTTCAAATAGTAAAAAGACAAAAATAAAACTCTCATTCATGAAATGCTTGATTTAAATTTGTGAACATGTTACAGACAAATTGTGACAACCTATTACTATAACATATGCCCACAACATACTATTTCTAATAACCCTTGCTCACTAAAAATAAGTTTTCATTTTTATGATGATATAGTGGACTGTGATGATAATGTAGGTCAAAACACATCCCCCAAAATAAAACAGGGTAAAATGTTTGAAAATTAATTTTCACTAGCAAATATAGTGCTTGTAAGCTGAACTCCTCCAGTAGTCTTAAGACTGAATTAAATAACCAATACTTGCAAAACCAGAAGTATTGCAATAACTTCTCAGGGAACAAGTTTAGAAAATTATATATTAAAAATTAAAATCTTTAACTATTTGTACTAAGAAACAGACTTGAATTAAATGCATGGTAATAAATTTGTTAGTGCGACAAGTCAACTTTTAGAGATATACTTTTTATAGATACACAACTTTATGCCACATACTGTTTTATAATATACATTTGGCATATTGATATACATTTGTTCATTCAATATGCAAACAGCAGTATATACAAGGTTAGGTCCTAAGCTTATGGAAATAATGCCATATCTTATTTTATTTATAATATATAAATACACTGCTCACAAAATATAGTATATATACAGTGCTCACAAAAATGAGGGGGCCAGGGAACGTGCAGACACTCCAGGACTTTCAGCCTTTTGTCTAGTGCATTTTCACCAATGAAATAAAAGTTGGTTGTGCATCTCATTTGCATAATCAAACCACTTTCTTTGACTTGTTGTTTGCTTTTCTGGTGTTCTTGTTTAAGAAAAAAATTAAATGCTTCTTTTTTATCACTTCATATTCATTTTGTAACATCCCCTAATTTTTGTGAGCAGTATATATTATGTATGTTTTATGTGTAATATAATATATAAAATTATAGGAATAAATAATCTAGATGAGGTCTGTCTAAGTAGAATTATTACCATTTCCACTCACAGGCACCTATCTCTCCAGTAGCTGGGCAGCTACAGCAGAACAGAGACCTCAGAGAGCCCATGGAGGAAGGACAGAATTCACATAGGAGAGCAGTCAGTAACGGTTCTGAAACTAAATCACTCCAGATGTCATGGACATAGACACATTGTTCCAGCTCTGCTTCTTTAAATGAACCTTAAATAGGTTGATTTGATAATGGGCTAGAAGGGGAGAAAAGGCTGGAACCCCAGGGGCACTGCTCATTCACCTGTGCAGACGACTTGAACTTGAATTCTCTCCAAACGGTTTCCTGGAATTCTTCCCAATGTACAGCTGCTATATATAAAACATGAATTATAGCAGCGATGGTCCTGCTGTGTTGTGAATCACAGTGCTCTCGACCACACATTAGCAGTTTGGCAGTTGAAAAAGAGTGAAATGTCTGCAAATGCCTTTCCTTTCCTTTATTTCTAGCTGGTCAAGTTGGCGCATGAATGAAGCTTCCTGGAATGCTTTGTCCCGCGTCCTGCTGTACTCACTGCGACCCACCCAGTTTCCTAACCACTCTCAGTGTAAACGCAGGTGGTAAGAGCATCTTTCCTTCCTTGAGACTCTGGGGGCCAAATCAATCGCCTAATCAAGTGAAAATAAAACATCTGTGATGCATGAAAGCGAAGGTGGCTTTCTCTGGATAGATTTATAAACTGATTAAATCAGGGCACTGCTAATCCTCTGTCGTGCATTTCAGATGTTACAGTGATAAAGAAGATTAGAATGAAAAGATAATGGTCATGTCACCAGCGTGCACGGAGCAGCTTGTGAAGAGCTGGCGAAGGTTAAGAAATGTTCCTGTTACCGATGTAAATGTGAACTTGAGCAACTGGGTGGGCTGGGTGGTGGACACTGTGAAATGCTGAGATGCCTGCCTCTGTGCCCAGAAATACACAGCAGAGAAAAACAGAAAAAGGAGTTGATTTCAATAACACAAGACACCGATTCCCATGTGCTTATCCTATTCAGTTTAGGATGTGGGAATTTCAGACGATAGCATCTCTGCTACGTAATCATAGAGTTGTTTTTGGAGACTAAATTAGATGATGTTTTGAAAGTGTTTTTTTTTTTTTATATAAGAATTCAAAGGAGTCCCAAACAAATGGCAGTTGTAAATTGGCAGATAGTACATGGACGAAACTAGGTCCTAAGGAAAGTAATTTTTGTTGAATAAAGCTCTCTTTAGAGCTGCTCACGGTTTCCAAGTTATGCATTAGAAGGAATTATAGAATAAATTAGATATTAGGGATTTGGTTCACACTCACCTGTTTATCTGTAGACCCAAACACATCATACTCTGTACACAGATCTTAGGTGACAAAAAATTTGTTTCAATGTTGCTTCCATATTTGGAATTACTTCCAGTTTGGAAGTTACTTCTACTTCTAATCCTACGTACCAGATACACGTGAGAGGTGCTAAGTTTTTAGAAAATTTTAAAACGTTCAGTAAGAAAACATAAGAATAAAATGACATTATTATAAATAAAAATGATCAATTGAAATAATTGCATGCATTCTAGGGAAGGGATAATGAATGATAAGTAAGTACATTTTATTTTTATTCTGTGCTAATTTTTTATCTTTTCTGGTCATTCAATATTGAAGGAAGTGGATAAACTAGAATAACTAACAACATGAGAATGAAAACTGAAAGATCTATGATGGAAAGTGATAAATGTTGTTGAGAATTACAGATATTTTGCTCAAGAAGAAAGACAATTCATAGAATAGTTACTGTGTGGAGACACAGGATTAATAACTTACTTTTTCTGGGTCTGAGAATATGACAACCGGGTAAGAAAGAAACAGGAATCAATATACAGGGAAGGACAAAAGTAGGTTTACAGTTGTGAGTATGCAAAACACATATTTTACCCTTGTATTATTCTAAATTAATTATTGTATTAGTGTCCATACAGACAACTAAAAACCTACTTTCGCCCCACCACACAATGTAAAAAGTACATTAAGAGCTATAAACATGTAGGGTTCTACGGCAGAAGAGAGAAGAAACAAAGCATCTAAGATGAGGCCAGGAGGCAGGAAAGGAAGGGATGGTTTGATGTCAGTTTTTAAAAGTAAAGCAATATCACTGGAGCAAAGAAGTGGTGAGGCATTTTATCCAGACACTAGGGTGTGTGAAAGTTTCGACGCCTTCATGAATGCAGGGGAATTGGCTCCCAGAGACTGAAAGTGAGGAGACATTTAAGAATAAATAAGGCTGGATACGTAAGCAAGGGTCAGATCTCAAGAGCTGTTTGCTTGCTTTGGAATTTGAGCTTTTGCTTGAGGACTTAGGTGCCATGTAGTAAGAACTTACAGATATGTGTTGGGTAAACATGTGGAAGGTTCTGGGCGACAGTTGGTCAGAGAAGCATGACAGCTGTGTGGAGATTGGATGAGAGAGTGGAGACTCTAGGCAGAATGACCAATCAGGAGTCAGGAGCGTGATTTGGACAAGGGATGGTGAGGTCAAGGACGAAGGAAAGGGCTGTCTAGGAGGTGGATGAAACAAAGTCTGGTGGCAGATCACAGGATGGAACTCAGGGTTTAGTACCATTTTGCATATGAAAAGAAGCAAACAAACAAACAGATGCTTATTCTAGATAGGAGCAGCTCCTCTGGGCTGGCCAGCAGAAAACAACCTTGTGATAAAGCTAGAGCGATCCTTCTCTCTGAATGATGGCTCACAGTCTCCCAGGACACAGGGCAGAGGGCCAGGGGCTCAGTGGTGGACTAGATTCCAAGCCCTACTCTTTGCTTTACTTGCACACCTTGAGCAGCACATAGACTACACAATCTTACATAGAGGTCTTAGGGAGCAGGGCCACCCTCAGCTTTCTGACTTGAATAACGGCATTCCTGGGCTGCAGTCACTGAGGAAGAAAAGCATCTGAAAGACAAAATGTCAGGGGAAGAATGAGGTGTGCTCTAGATTTATTGAATTTAGTGTTTCTCAGGGCATGCTCATGCAGTTTTCTCAATTTCCATCTGAAATATGGGTTTGTGGTTTAAGAAATTGATTTGAAACTGAATTTATAAATGGCAAAGAAATACTTGGGTGAGTTGGTTCCAAATTTTCTCTGTGGGGCGATCTTTGGGATGACAATGTAGTTTGTAATGGAGGTCATGGACATTTCGAGATTATGGTGATTGGAATGATCAAAAGCAAAAATGAAACAAAAAGCACCATCACCTGGGGTCAAGGAAGGTCAAGGTCAAAAAGGTTGTAAGGAACTTGTAACCAAAAACTTATTGTGACTTGCCTGGGCAAATAAACACTTAGTGTGACCAGAGAAGCATTAAGTGTGTTGGAGTGGGTTATTTTTCATTTTGTTTCTAAATGAGAGAGTTTAGATTACATCATACAAGTCCATTTTCTTGACTCTTGTATTAGCAACATGTGTTAAAACATAATGTTTACTGTGACATAATGTTTAGAAGTTTTTTTCTTCATTTTTGTCTTTTCTGTGCTTCAGTTTTAGCTAAATTATAGAAAACAGTCTTCATTTGTGGGAATGCAGCAAACAAATTATAAAACAATGTGGAGATATTTGATATGAAACATTTCTTTTTTGATTCCTGCAATCATTCATCTCTCCCATTCACTTATGTATGTATGACTTAGGGAGCAAAACAATGCGTCAGGGTGGTGTGGTAGCCAGCCTTCAAGTTGGCTTCCAAGGGACCCCACTTTGTGATGTCACATCCTTATGCAGCCCCCCCCCCCTTATTGTGCCAGGTGGTCTGTGTGACCAATGGAATGTGGCAGAAGTGAGGATAGGTCACTTTTGAGACTAGATTATGAAAGACCGTGGCTCCATTTTGGTGCCCTCTCTTCCTTGGGTGAATCCTGGAAGATGCTCCCCACCACATCACGGTCAGAAAGTGTGGATTGCCAACAGGCAGCACGTGTGAACTTGGACGAGGCTCCTTCCCCTTCAGTTGAGTTTTTGTGCATCTCCAGACAGGGCTGTCACCTTTGCTGCAACATCATGGGAGATCATGACCATGAACCACCCAATGGAGAGGCTTTTCGATTCTTAAACTTCAGACATTAGATAACAAGTATTTGTTGTTTGACACTATCAAGTTTTAGAGTATTTAGCATAAGATATTTCACACATATTTGGATCATCTCAATTTTGCTTTAACAATTTCTTTCAATAAGGAATAAAATATAGCTAATCTGTATAATGTTAGTACATATTTAGTTTTTATACAATTTGTTCTGTAAGGCTGAAGTAAATGCTTTTTTCTTCAGAATTCTGAGTTTAGATAATCTAGTCTAAGTCTCCAAGTGAGCCACCCTACTGTGTCTTAGAAGATAGATCTGTGCTCCCACAGTGACCCAGAATTTAGGATTCTAGAATCTCTTTCTTTGTGATGAGTGTGCAGGACAGTCCCTGCTGTTCGCTCCAGGTTTGCCAGGGACACTGTGCCTTTGGGGTGGCTCTGGGGTCAAGGGGCTGCAGGCAGAGTTAAAGTGAATTAAGTAGAGGACCAAAGGGAATTCCCTCCACACTCTTTCCCCTCCTGCTCACCATTCCTTCTGGACTTTCTTCCTTTCCTTTTCCCTTCCTTTCCTCCTTTCCCTCCTGCTTCCCTTCCTGGCTCCCTGTTTCTTGGATCAAATTATATAATGTTTTTGGAGTAAAGTCAGGGGATCAACCTTGCCAGTTTTTGAACTTGAAGGTGATCAAGGTAAGAAACAAAGAAAGACAGTATGGTGGCCTCCTCAGCCTTTTGTAGTGAAGGCCACTCCCCGAGGGGGGAACCAGAGACTTCCTGAGTTTTCAACCTCTGCTGGTAAAGAAAACATGTGAACAAGTCTTTACATGGGTGTGTGTATATATAACATGTGTGTATGTGTGTATGTATATGCACAGACACACATACACACATGGACACATATATCTATATCATATATCTATATCTCTATATATTAGCTTTCAGAAAACTTTTCATGAAAATATGCAAAAATTACTTGATATCTTAAATAAGTGTACTATTCCATTTAATTTGAAAGTATAGGACAATACAAGCTACCTAAAGTTTCTATCAAACTAATTGTATTTTGCCAAAAAAAATTCTCTCTGATTGGTGACTCGGGTTAAGTACAGTGTTTAAATGCTAGGTCCAAATCAAGGCAAGTGTATCATGCACAGAGTAATTCTCAATTGTTATAAAAATTATGTCCATTAGGCTCCTTGCTGGGATTCTAGTAATCATCCAAATTCCATAAAACGTAAATTTTTAAATTATCCTCAGTAATTTAAGTGTGTTATTAGGCCTTTCATGAAGCATTTTTCTTCTCTGGAGAAAACAAGCTAAGTTTTTCAAAAGCACTGCAGGGTAAGTTATAAGTGACTTTCACTTGTAATTTTCAGATGCTGTAATAGGAATTTTCCTTTTTCTACCATCTAAGTCTAACTATTTTACATTCTGATTTGCAACTAAAAAGGGACTTTAAAAGTTGGTATAGAAGTTTGTGATGACTTTTAAGAGATGGAAGGTATAGTTGTGCAAGAGTCAGAAATTGGGCATGAAAATGAAGATGTGGTTCCTGAGACAAGGACAAGACAGTGTAGGAAAGAGCAAATGAGGGAGTGTGAATATCTTTTTATTTTACATTTTACCTTTTAGAAGCAGAAAAAGGACACCCCTAAGGATTTGCATATGTCCTATAAAACAAGCATGTTTTCAGCTCTGACTTTACTTATTTTTGTAAGAGAAATGATAAAATGTCAACACATATCCTATGGAGAGACATATTTTCCTTGGGATATTGGTGATTAAGATGTGATATTTGAGACAGCAGGTGTCTCAGTGGAACCAGAAGGAGACTGTATGCCTAGAGAGGTCGTCTCCATAAGGCATCCATCAGCAAGGTCCGTGGCCTTGGTGAGCCCCATTGGGGAAAAGTGATTTTCCTCACTGGGAGCCACAAGGATTCACATAACAAAGCAGAATGAAAGAACAGAGCTGCCATGTTGGTTTAAGGGTGTGTATTGCTATGTAGAAACAAATTATCGATCAAGTTAGCAATGTCTAACATTGGCAGCTCTTCAACAAACATTGGGCTAAATATTAGTTTTGAGGTGTTTCATCTCAGGAAAAATTCAAATTACTATAATGAGCGAATTATCCCAAATGCTTGATAAGTCAATGCATGCTGAGAATTTCATGAGAAGGGTACATTCCAGAGTAGGAGAGGGCCTGACGTATTCTCAGGTCTAGTCCTTTCCATTCAGTTGCAGAGACTAAATCTGACAGGAGAAATGAGTTGGGCGGTGACTCCTGGTTGAAGAACTGCCCCACTGGGCCCTCCAGGTCTGCTCTGTGCCACCTGCAGAGGGCCCCAGTTCTTCAGAAGAACTAAAGCCAAATCAAAGACCATGGACTCAATGTAGCAAGACAATGTATCTTCCTCGTACCACTCTAACCCTTGCCAAAAGTAGGTAGGATTCAAATCTTAAAGAAAGAAATACATAATGTCTACATGGTGCATGGGCCAAATTAAAATCTCAAGTCAAATTGCTATTGCTATATTGAAACTCAGAAGGCTTAAAAAATCTGAAATTTACTTAATTGTGTAGGCAATTTCATTGAATTTGACAAATGCTAAGGTTATTGTATTCCAAGAAAGGTAGTGTTTTGGTGATTTGGGAATCAGGGTCCAGAACCATAGAGAGCTTCAGGGTTCAAGTCCAAGAGACCACGAGATATGTTACTATACCTTGAGGAAGATATGGAACCTCTCCTATCATTTTATCTTCTCTACAGTGTGGTAAGTAATGGCATTTGCCTTGTAGGGATGTTATGGGGAGTAAGACAGATATGTAAACTTAGTATGTATTACAATATGTGTATATATTAACACATAGCAAGTCATCAATAATTTCTTAGGTTTTATTGTTCCAAAAGATCATTATAATCAGTAATATGAGGCCATATATAAGAGAGAGGACTTTCACTTTGCCTCAACATTGTCAAAATAGTTTTACAAAGTTTGAAAATATGTATCATTTTGGGGAAAGAAACAATTGATCAAATGGATCAGTAGCATTTATCAGGAATATACTTTTTTGATTTCCATAAAATGAAATTTATAATATAATGACAAGTGAAAAGAAATATATGTACACAAACACATTTTTTTGTATATTGGAAAAAGATTCATCATATTGTTCTCCTGAAATGCTTTGCTTTTTAAGATAAACTGTAAATTCTGCTGCAAGGAAATCTTCTAAAGCCTGGGTCATATTATTAAAGGAAAATCTATGGGAATGTAGGTTGAAAACCCTCCACAATAATTGCCATGTTAATAATGACTTTATCTATGGCTATAACATGCATTATTTAGTAGCTGTGATTCGGTAGATTAACAATAGAAGCCTCTAAATGAATCAATTAGCTTTTGAACAAAGGGAATATATTTCTGCATTTTGCACTGTAGCAATTTCCATAGATGGTAGCAATTTACAACAAGGATTAATAATACAAATTTGAGTTTCCTGGAAGGGGTCCACATGCAGAGTGTTTCTTTGTCACATAGTTCTCACAAACAATGGGCAACTATTCATTACTTTTATTGTGTATTATTATGACTTCAGCTGAAGATGGAGACAGCAAGATCCTCCAAATTGGATATGGTCTAAGAGGCTTGAAAGAACAATGCTTCCAAATGATCCTTTTTGTGTAACAGAGGTCGTGGTATGTCCAAGGAGAGTGTGGGGCTGAAGGGGGGCTGGGAGAGAGCCCCAGGAGAGTGCTCAAGGTCATGGCGCCCACTGACATACAATTACAGGGCTTTGAATCCAATCCGTGACACAATCCAGTGTGATTATGCCACTCAGAGGAGCCAAAGACAGACGAAAATCCTTTATTTGCTTGTTCTCAAATGTGGCAATTACCCTACTGAGTGAAATTGACTTCATCAAATGTCAAGGTTATCTTTTAGTTTCAAATTTAGAATACAAGCACACCATAGATCCCAGCACTCACAGCTAGAACAGATTCCTGGTGAGGTACAGGGCATGCCACGTGGCTCCCATCCCTCAGAAGCAGGCCAAAACTAATGGCAGAGCTGGTCAGCACCAAGCATTTGCTAACAAAGCATGAGAGCATCTCAGATCGTGGTCAACCAAGGTTCTCTCTAGATACCTGCATGTAAAGAGATGGGAGGTATGATTTATCCAACCATTTTCTTTCATTTCTGCATCTTCCAACCATGTCTTATGTTGTCTGAGTGTCCCATGAGTACTGTGAGCTACATACCAAAAAGGGAGGTTAACATTTCTATTTTACACAACAGGAAAGTCCCAAAGTGTAAAGGGGAAAATCTGCCGACCCCACGGGTGATGGTGGAGGAGGAGGAGGACTGCAAGAAGCTGGGTGAGGCAGGCATTTTGCAGTTAAACCCAGAGAATTATTTCTGGGGCACAGAGCAGAAGGCAGAGCAGTTACTGACCGTGGTCACATGTGTGATCATTGGCAGATCCGGAGCTTGAACTTGGACTGTTAGATGTCTATTCTAATGTGGTCCGTGGAGCACTACTGTCTCAAAACAGATCGTGGGCTCTCAGTGTGGCTGTTCTTTGCAATGTGTTCTCTAATGTAAGCTGCCATGGTGGGTCCCCACTGGATGACATCTTTTCTGCAGAGATTCATCCAAACGGTTGTTAGGGTTTTGAAAAGATGTCTAGGAAGTAGTACATATTGTATTAAAAGACTGCATAAAAATAATCTGTTGTATTATTTTAGGATGCATTTTGCAGATGTCAAAGGAGACTACATGAGCCACAGGGTCACTTGGTGAAATAGATTGTTTTGGACAGAAATAAAAAAGTGCTGAAGATATTAGAAAATGCAGCCTATAGATTTGTTAAACTAGAGAAATAAGTAAGTTACAACATAAAGAAATGTAGAAAATAGAACACATTTAAGTAATTGGATCCTCCAGATCACTGTGACCTGGTAGATTCTTAAAATCCATGAACCTAAAGAGAGGGTTTCATCAGCAGGCAGAGTTTTCTTATGAATCAGAAAAGATTAAATCACCAAAAACAGGGCCTGAGAAGTGGTGCTGGGAACCAATGTGAACTATGCAGGTCCTCACACTCATTTTAATCAGCTAGCAGGTGTTTCCTTCCTTCCTTCCTTCCTTCCTTCCTTCCTTCCTTCCTTCCTTCCTTCCTTCCTTCCTTCCTTCCTTCCTTCCTTCCTTCACCCTTTCCTTCCTTCCTTCTTTCCTTCCTTCCTCCCTCCCTCCCTTCCTTCCTTCTTTTCTCCCTCCCTCCCTCCCTCCCTCCCTCCCTTCCTCTCCCTCCCCCTCCCTCCCTTCTTCCCTCCCTCTTTTCCTCCCTCTTTTCCTCCCTCCCTCCCTCCCTTCCTTCCTTCCTTCCTTCCTTCCTTCCTTCCTTCCTTCCTTCCTTCCTTCCTTCCTTCCTTCCTTCTTTTTTTCCTCATTTCTTTTGCATAGAATTAACTTAATTTTTTTAAGATTAAAAAAAAGGGCTAGAAAACTCTGATTATTTTAAAGTTTAGGTCAATAGTATCTAAACCAGGGTGGACAATTTTTTTGTCCTATAAAGGGCCAGATAGTAAGTATTTTCTGCTTTGTGAGACTCATGATTTCTGTTGTAACAACTCAGATTTGCCATTGTACAATAACTTGAAAGCAGCTATAAACCCTATGTATGTGAACACATGTGGATGTTTTCAATAACATTTTATTTGCAAAGTAAAAAATGGTCCCGATTTCACTTGCAGACTAGAATTTGCCAACTCCTGGTCTAACTCTTTATTGGAATTGGTTCTTTTTAATACTAGAAAACCAAATGTAAAATCCTGGCAGAAAAAGCATCAATTTTTTTCATTATGCTGACTACTGCTCTTTCAAATGCCTTATAAATGCCAACCTTGTCTAAAGATAAAGTAAAAAGACAGCCTAATGAATAGAAAATAGTCAAATATTTAGTGTGTCTCCTTTCTTATAAGATGATACCAGAAATATAGTTTAAAAATGTATGTACTGTGGAGGTCACTAGCTAAGAAGATTATTTTTATTCAAAATATGCCTCATAATTGCTGAAACCCCATTTAAATTTTTTTGAATATTTAGTAAATACTTACTGTGATTCGGTCGTTATAAAACTGGTGCTTCCACATCCTACTTAGAAATTGAGGTAACACCCATATGCAGCCACGGACAAAGACTAAAAAGTGAAGCAGTATTTCCCTTCATCAACCTCTTCATCAGCCCCCCCCCCCCCACAGCACATCTACACATAGGAACAAACGTGTGTGTTTGTGTATTGATGTACAATGCATAACTTCATGGTTAAATACACCTCCACTTCCATAATTGTCCCAATAAGTTAGTCGGATCGGATAAGTGGTGATTCCATAAGAGCTTTCTTTTCCTACCTAATCAGACAAAAGTGTTGCCAGAAATTTTTGGGGGGAAAATATGCGTTTTCTAAATTTAGGACAGCAAAAACAAAAACCAAACATCAACAGTCACCTTGAATCAGAATGTGTGAAGGCATGACTCTAAAGTGACCGTGTAAGGAGAGCGAGAAGAGAGAGCGGGAAGACCAGGCTGAGGGTCTGCAATTGGGCGTATAAAAGGCTTGTTCCTCAGGTCTGTTTTCTGTCACTCGTTCTCATCCATTTTTCAAGTTGGCGTTTTCCTTAGATTGCCAAGCAGGTGCCTCACTCGCAATAGCAGGGGTATATGTTTCCAAAGGCCCCATAGGGAATAATTTATCTTGCAAGATTACTTTGTGACTAATGATGATCTCTATAAACACTCAGGTGCTATCTGACTGCATGGTTGGTGGTGGTCCAAGCTGGTGACAGTTGGCATGTGCTTTATCTCATCTCGCCTTCTACATGCTTAGCATCATCTAATATATGATGAGAAGAAGCTCTGGGATGTTATAAAGAATGAGATGATGAATAGGAGCTATTAAATAAAATTACGCCAAATAAAACGTTGGGCATAGGACTTTATCATTCTCTAGTTTTATCAGTGACGGGGGAGGTCTCATCTTGAAGCTTTATTCTAAACCTAAAATATTAGCTGCTGCTGGACACGGTAAGATAACAAGGACCCTGATCCAGCCAGGCTCACAGTTGGGAATTTAGGGGAAGAGGAGAGAGACCTTTTCAAATTAATCTGCTACACGAGCTGAAGCTTCAAAGCTGCGAATAACAGTGCCCGTGAAATGCTGTGTAATGTAAACACGATCTGAATAGGAGGTGTTTTTATATGACTACAGTACTGAAACCCAGGTTTATCTTGTTTAATTTTAATGACTTGCCCTAGTCATTTTGAGCTCACTCAGCGGCATTAGCAAAAGGCATAGAGCCAATGAGTTTCTGACCTAAAAGTCACCAAGCATCTTTTTTTTTTTTTTTTGTATTTTTCTGAAGCTGGAAACGGGGAGAGACAGTCAGACAGACTCCCGCATGCGCCCGACCGGGATCCACCCGGCACACCCACCAGGGGCGACGCTCTGCCCACCAGGGGGCGATGCTCTGCCCCTCCAGGGCTCGCTCTGCCGCGACCAGAGCCACTCTAGCGCCTGGGGCAGAGGCCAAGGAGCCATCCCCAGCGCCCGGGCCATCTTTGCTCCAATGGAGCCTTGGCTGCGGGAGGGGAAGAGAGAGACAGAGAGGAAGGAGGGGGGGGGTGGAGAAGCAAATGGGCGCTTCTCCTATGTGCCCTGGCTGGGAATCGAACCCCGGTCCCCCGCACGCCAGGCCGACACTCTACCGCTGAGCCAACCGGCCAGGGCCACCAAGCATCTTTTAATGTTAGCATCTATGACAAAAGAAAATGCAATTCACACACACACACAAGTCTCTTAAAGTGATAAGTAAGTTCATTTATGAGCATATTTAAGATAAAATATTTTAGTGGTAAAATTTGAATTCTATATAATTTCCATAAATATGTCTAAAGCAATAAAATATTTTAGGTTGCAGGAAAATCACTATGGGAAATATTTTAATTGAAGCAGGAACATTCGTCACCACATCTTTATGACATCCAGGATAGTCTGGCAACCATGCAAACAAGTAAGGCTTAAGGCTTTTTTTTTTTTTTAATAGTTTTCTACTTTTTTTAAGTGAATAACATTTTTCTACCTGACTAAAATTTAGAAGGTTATTGTTTCTTCCCTCTTTCCACATCAACATTGAAACTACAAAACTCTTTAAAACTTCTTAATAAGCCTAACCTGTGGTGTTGCAGTGGATAAAGCATTGACCTGGAATGCTGAGGTCACAGGTTCGAAACCTGGGCTTGCCTGGTCAAGGCACATATGGGAGTTGATGCTTTCTGTTCCTCTCCCACTTGTCTCTCTCTCTCTCCTCTCTAAAATGAATAAATAAAAAAAATATTTAAAAACTTCATAATAAATAGAAAAATTGCAGTTCAGGGCACTGATTTAAGAGCTGGACAGCTTGGCTGTGGACCCTGACTCACCCATGCCAGCTCCATTATCTTGAGCAAAAGCCTTGGTATCTCTGTCCCCAGCCACTCCAAGTGTAAACTAAGGGTAAAGACCGCGAAAGACCGTGCCCACTTTTGGGGATTATTGTATTAGAAGTAACGCATGTAAAACAATAGGCAATGATTTCTGCCCCATAGGATGTCATCAGTAATTATCAGGTGTTGATATTACTTCTTTTATTTCTTTTTAACTATATTTGCAAGCTTTGAAAAGCATAGCATCAGCACTTGGCAACTCTGATGAACTGCTGTGTTGCAGTAACTGTTAAGACCCCAAAGACAGGTGTGTGTGTGTGTGTGTGTGTGTGTGTCACCATAGTGATGCATATTACAACTTTATCTCTTAGTAGTCATTTTCTTATGCTTCCTCTTGTGTATTTCTGTTTTTTCCCCATATCAGAGATGGGGAGAAAGATTAGAATTAGCATATGCTAAATACAGTATGCTAAACTACCAAGTTAATAGTTTAAAATATAGCCTTTATTTATTTCACTCTTTTGTAGAATGGTGACATGAGTTGGCCTCTGCTGGGCAGTCCTTTCAGTTCTGGACTGGCTTATGTGATTTTAGGTGGTCTCATTTATGAATCTCCCCACAGCTTGGGGAGCTATAAGAAAAGACGAAGGAATGAATATGAGAACAAATTGGCGTGTGGTGATTCTACCTTCTATTTGGACTACAGCTGGGGTGAGAGAACTTTGTTACAGGAGAAATAAAAGGGGTACGAAGATAAAGGTTTTCAAACTCTGACATGTAAAATGAACTTATACAGCTACGACAGTATTCTTGTAAGCCTGGCCAAGGGATTAATAGGTTTTCCAGTCTCCATTATCCTATACCTTTAGCTGATTGAGGGTCAAGCCTCGAGAGTTCAGCCTTGGCATTCTCTAGAGTATAGAGAAAATTACCCCTGTTGATATTTGTTATTTAACTATGAAATTGAAGTTGGTGGTGAGGATAATTCATAGAGGAAGTACCACTAGAAATGAAGCCATCTCATTTCATTCCTGTTTCCTACTGGTGACCCGGGGAGGAAAGCCAGAAAGCTAGGAATCAGAGCGTCCACAGACAATGAGATGCCTTGATTTACCACTGCTGGGCTTTCTAATTCCTCCTCCCCTCAGCCCCCCCCCCCCAGGAATTGCTGAGACAGAGCCCAGAGTGGAGAAATCTGTGTTTGAAGTTTGCCACAGGGAACACTGAAGGGGGTGGTGGTGAAGTCTGTTGAATGCACCCTATGTTCCAGGGCCAGAGTGAGTCCAAGGAGACCCAAGGACTCTCTTGAACACCAATGAAGACCAAAGTGACGAAGGTTCCATAAGAACACGCCATTGTCTCAAACCCAAGCTTAAAGAGATACACTTTTGAAATATACATAAAAGAAACCAGCAGGCAGGCAACACTCAGGTGAAAAATAGATTTTGTCTATCATTTCTAGGAGCAAGGAGACTGTCCATCTTTATCTGTATATGTGATTGAGTAAGCTACATCCCTCCAATCAGATGTTATCTTGGAAAGGGAAAGAGAAAAAGGGAGAAGATTTAGAAATTCCTGACTCTTGCAGAGTTTTTTTTTCATAAAGAGAATAAGTACAGCTTAAAGGCTGCATTTAGTTTTTTATATGAGACTAAATATAATCTGAATAAAATATGTAGTTCCATGACCCCTTAACCATGATCTGACCGAGTGAAGATGAGTGTGCATATAAGAAATAAATACTTTCCCCCTATCTGCTATAATTTCAATATGAGGAAAGATTGAGCCCCTGAGATATATCACTGTTTTATGAATGTTTAGCTAATATGCATTATAGCTACTCATTTTTTAACTATCATTTGCCACCATTTTCTTTATCTTTCCCATGAACAATGTACCTGTGGTACAACATAAGTAAAATATCATTTTGGATCATTTCATTCTACTTCTTAGAGACTATACATAAACACTAATGTCTGGTTTTCTGGCTTGAATAAACTTGAAAAATGATAGTATCATTCACTGAGAAAGGGTGTGATATTTGGATGGTTTATGACAATAAGTTGAGTTTTAGACGTGTTGAGTTGGAGGTGCTGAGCCATCCAGTAGGAAACATCAAGTAGGTTACCAGAATTATCGTTCTAAAAATGTTAGGCTGGGGTCCAAACTCACAGGATTAAAGCCTGGCTTCTGCTCATTTATTTATATATAAAGTTTTCATCCAAAAAAAAGAAATGATCAAGCCTGTTCAATTCCCAAGAGTACACTAACCCTGTATTTAGTACTTTGATATTTTTGTTAGACAATGTAGTTATATATGCTTTTAAGGTCTGTGTGCTATTGATTTTTTCTTTTGGTGCAATTCAACTCCTGCTGACGCCTCTTGCTTGTGTCCTGTGCACTTGGACTGACTGGAATGCTCTACACCTGCTCTCAGCTCATTGGAGAGATTGGGCTATTTTCTAGGCTTCTCAAGGCATCCTTTCTTACTTTCCTCATGGAGCAAACTGAGTTTGCTTATCAAATACTCTTAGAATGTAGTATACCTTGTTTGGTGGCTTTTCCATGGAGTTACTCTCTTTTTGTTTATCTGGTTGATACTTTACTTCCCCTTTAGGATGTTGTGTTTACTTTGGACTACCTCAATAACTTACCCAAAGTTTGACCCATAATTAGTGCTCAATAATATTTGTGAGGAAAAAAAAAAAAAACTAAACAAATCAGTTACAGGTGGCTGTTAATGTATAAAGTATTTAACTAAAAAATACTTTCTTAGTTCACTTTTTCAGTGCATAACTTTCCTTTTTTTCATCAAGTCAGTTCTAATATGGAGAGATCCTGTGGGGGGAAAATCTATTTAAATCTTTCTTATCTCTGATTTTTGGAGATTTCTTGAGAATGGATCTCAATGGCAATAGCTGTAGCCAGAGGAACAATACATTTTGTTTTTGTAGGTGTCAGAAAACAAACTACAGTCCAAAAAACACAAGGGCATCAGTAAAAAAGTAAGGGCATAGTTGTTTTGTACATCGTATAAGACATCCTTTGGAGAGTTTGTTAAGCTCCCAACCTAGAGGCATCATGGTACTCAGAGTTATTGAGGGATTCCTCCATTGAAGTATGATGACCTTTGTCAATTAGGAGACTGAAGAAGAGCACAGTGATCTGCACTAGGGAAATATCCTTCATAAGGTTGAAGATTGTCAGCCTGAACACTGGGTCAACGGCTAATCTGTCAGATGCGCAGAAGTATGTTAAATGACAAAGAAGAAGCTTGAGCTCATTCAGAGAGAACTAGCAGACACAGAAGAGTGCCAGTTTAGAGCCAATTATAACTGCAGAACTGAAATGGGCCGATGGTTGACCTGAGCGACTTTCTGTGAGTCTTACTTTATTTCCTTCCACTCTCCGCCCAAGCAAACTGACATTTCAGAAATTGTGCAAAGAGGAGCCAAATTAATTTTCAACTCCCTTAAAGTTGATCTTCACAAATATGAAATAAATAATATTTACAGAGGACTTGCTATTTTGCAGAACTTATTCTAGACATTTAACAGAGATTAAGTTATTTGCTCCTCACAAAAGGCTTTTAAAGTAGATACTATTAGTCGCTGTGTTTTCCAGATGAGACACAGAGGCACACAGAGGACAAGTCCGAATCCAGAGCTTCCGTTCCTAATGATCGTTTAAGTAAAGTAATTGCATTTTATCTGCTTGTTCTTATGTCAAACAAACGTGAAAGAAAAAATAATAGCACTAAAAGTAATAATTTTTTTATTATTTGAAAAACATTGCTTACTACTTGATAGTTTTTCAATCATTCTCAGAGAAGCTGGAAGGAATTACCAGCTTTAAGAAAACTTAATGTGAATTTTAAAAAAAGGCCATAGCAGACATATTTCTATATGTAGAGTTTTACTGGATTTAAGAATGAATAAAGAAATAAACATGACAAAGATAAAATTTTATGTGTTAAAAGGACAATTTCCAACCATATGTGCATTTATGTGTCACATTAGGCACAGTCCTGACAATTTATTTTCAGAGTAGCAGGAATCAAAAGGAAGAGTCTATGTTTTTTTTTTTCTTTTTATCTCAGGATACAGTCATTTTACAAAGTAAAGAAAATCATACTTCAAAATTTTGAATCTGTGTACATATAATGCTCTGGTATTATTATAGAAAAAAAATATATTTCTCCTCCTTCTTGCATGGGTGAAAGAAAAGCCCCCAATTAAAAAAAAACAGTGCAAAATGGTGAGCTCTGAATTCTTAGTCTTGGTCTACAGTGCGGGGATCAGTTTGAAATATCAAAGACTTGCAAACCACACAGGTGAGCCATGGTTCCGCACCTGTGTGATTTATGGAGGGTGTCCCTCCGGAAAGCCTCTCCATCGCTGGTCTCTTGCTTTAATCTCAGTACCTTTCCTCTTATCTTCTTTCTTGTGAACTCATGGCTTTTCCCATGAACCCATGCTGAATTTTAAGGTCTGGAGGAACAACGTGCATCTTTCCAAAGGTAGGACTCGACTCCAGTTTCACTGTGCCTCGTATTGCCATGGGTACCAGTCAGACGAACTGGCTATTTTGAAAGCCATGGCATCCCGTTTCTGAAAACAAATCCCATGAACCTTTTTCAAGGTAATAGCTTAATCTGAGTGTTAACTAACATGAGATTTCATCCTGTCTTTTTACTTTGAAATTTTGCCTTTTGCTTTAAGACCTCAGCCACACTTTGGTGCCTCTGTCGAGCGTTCAGGATCCTTTGCAACCCATGTCAAAAGTGGCATTCAAACTCACTGCCTCACAACATCTGCCCTGATGATTAATGCCAAATTACCCTACCTCTCTTTTTGGTCCTGTCTCATTAACACTTCTGGATCCAGCAGAGTCTTTGTCGCTGTTCCATGGCAGGCATATTAGGACAATAGTACAAATGTCTTTGAACCTTTATGAAATGTCCCCTGCCCCAACTTCCCCTTTAAAATGTGTGCTTGTGAATAGGACTGAGAGAATGACTCAGTGCAGGTCCCTTATATGTTTTAAATGTTTCCCTTGTATTAAACACAGTAAGCAGCTTGCTGCTTGCATTTACTGAGTAGCTTCCTGTTTGCCAAGCATCATCACAGAACCACAGATACGTTGGGTTACGTTCAAGTGGCGGAGACAGATACAAATAAGCAAGTGCATGATTAGCAGGCAGATCGTAGATTCGGCCCGTGCGACACAGCAAACAGGGCATGATGATGTAGAGCAGGGGTCCCCAAACTATGGCCCGCGGGCCACATGTGGCCCCCTTAGGCCATTTATCCGGCCCCCGCTGCACTTCTGGAAGGGTACCTCTTTCATTGGTGGTCAGTGAGAGGAGCATAGTTCCCATTGAAATATTGGTCAGTTTGTTGATTTAAATTTACTTGTTCTTTATTTTAAATATTGTATTTGTTCCTGTTTTGTTTTTTTACTTTAAAATAAGATATGTGCAGTGTGCATAGGAATTTGTTCATAGTTTTTTTTATAGTCCAGCCCTCCAACGGTCTGAGGGACAGTGAACTGGCCCCCTGTGTAAAAAGTTTGGGGACCCCTGATGTAGAGGATGGGAGGGTGGGGGAGGTTGGACGAGGCAAGACTTGGCATGAGTCCGTGCCAGGGCACGTCCTTTGTCTGAAACAATAGAGCAGCCAGCCGAGTGAAGAGCTTGGGGCAATGCAGGGGTCAGGGGAAACAGTGAGTGTCATTGAAAGCCTCTAGAGCAGTGTTTCCCAACCTTTTTTGTGCCATGCCCCACCTTAACCTTTCTAAAATTTTTATGTACCCCCCATGTAACATACATAATTTTTAACATTAAAAAAATTGATTTGTTCACTTAATAAACATAAATGATAGGTTCTAGGAAGAAATCACTATGAAATTGTTAACAAACACAGTAAGTAAAATTTCAAAACATATAATGAAAAACAGAAATTTAAATTCCAAATAATTTTAATACAGATTTTTCTATATTAATTTATTATTTTAATTTAGTGTGATCCTTGCGCTCGATGCTTGCTGCACAGAGATTTTATATTAGGTTCCAATTGGTTAGCTTTAGTCTCAAGTCTCCATGTTGTGTTATATCCAGCCGATTTCTTCCTTTTTACCAGTAAATCATTTACAGCACTAAATCCACATTCAGCTGAAAATGAAGATGGAAGCAGTAGCAATAGTTTTCTTGTACATTTGGTTGAATTTGGGTATTTGATTTCTGTTTCCTCACAAAGCCATGCCATTGCTCCTTTGATATTAAATAAAGCTTTAACTGACTCATCATTTTGCAATTCTGCGAGTTCTTCTTGATACTGCATATTTGATATATCAGACAAATCCACTAACATTGGCTGCATCATCTATGTTGGGAAATCAATTTGTTTTAAATCAGAAAATCTTTCTTTTAAATCAGCCGATAGAATATTCAAATGATTGACAATAACAAGTAAAGCGGTATCAGTTACTTCACATTTTTGGAGCCAATGAAACTGTTTAAAGTTTTTGTTGTTAATATGTTTCTGACATAACTCAATATTGGTAATGAAACCAAATATCTTTGCTTTTGCATCGACAAGAGTTTTATTTGTTCCTTGAAGTTGCTTATTTAATATATTTAGTTTTTCAAAGATATTGGCTAAATAACTCACAAATGCTTTACCATCTATTGTTAACAGATACTTCATTTCAGGTTTGTTGCTTAAAAAATCACTAAGAGTATCAAACAGTTCCATAAATCTTTTCAAACAGTTTCCTTTAGATAGTCATCTTACTTCAGTATGAAGTAAAAGTCTCACATGGTCTTCATTTTGTTCTTCACAAAATAGCTTGAAAAGATGCTCACACTTGGCGCTAGCTTTAATAGCATTAACACACTTTATGTAATACTTCATTCAGAACAGGCGAGATGTTTTTAGCTACCAAGTTTTCCCTATGAATAACACAATGCACAAGAATCATTTCTGGATTCGCATCTTTCATCAATTTTAAGCAGCCATTTTTCTTGCCCATCATATTGGGAGCACCATCTGCAGCACAAGATGTTATATTTTTCATTGGTATATCATTGACATCTAAGTAGTTTTTTAGCTTATTATATATATCTTTGGAGGTAGTGGTGCTTTCTAATCTTTTTCAGAACAACATTTCTTCAGCAAAATGTTCTTTATCAATATATCTTACGTAAGTTATCAATACTGCCTCACTGTCTCTCAAAGTTGATTCATCCATTTGCAAGGAGAATTTTCTTGTTTTCAGCTTTTCAATAAGTTGTTTTTCAATATCCTCACTCATTTCATCTATTTTTCTGCTAACAGAATTGTTACTGAGTGGCATAGCTTTTACATCTTTGTCATCTTTTTCAAGAACCGTTTTAAGAAATGCTGATATTGACGGTTTTATTAAATTCTCTCCTATAGTGTGATTTTCTCCAGTTTTAGCGATGAATAAAAAGAAATTTGATAACTAGCCTCAAGAACACGATTATTAGTTGAAGTATGAGCAGTAGAGACTTTAATGTTGTTCTTTTTTCAAAATTTTTCTTTAAAGTTTTAAAGTAACTCAAATCTGAATTAATATGAGCACTATGTTTCGCCTTCAAATGTGCCTCAAGATGACCTCGTTTCATTGATTCGTTAGTCAAGCATTGCTGGCATAAAAGACAAAAAGGAATCCACTCATCATGAACAGCGGGTATGAACCCAAATTTTAAATATTCCTCCGAATATTGATGAGTTTTTTTTTTGCTTGCACCACTCATTTTACTATGGGTTATAGTAAAAATAAGATCAATTAAAAACTAATATTAAAATATGTGTTAAAATATATTCAATGTGACATAGAGTAAACGTATACTAAAAATTCATATTTATTTAAATGTATATAACACATTTACTACACTACCACCGCAAATCAAAAGGTATCTATATTTTTTCCACTTGACAAAATTTTCTGGAAAGTTATGCTTCTAAAATTAAAATTGTTGTGCATGCACTATTATAGCCCCAATAATATTTATAAAATATTATTGCTTTCTAGCCCCGATGCAAGAAGTACTTAATAAAGAGTTTAATATTGATAAAAATAAAATCAAATACTTACCAATTATATCTATACAATATATATATATGTATATTTATTAAATCAACGAGCTTTTACCATAGTTTTGACTGACACTTATTTCAAATTAACACCAACTGAATGATGTGAAACACTACAGAAGTTGCGATGGGCCAATTAGGTGAGAATAACTGCGTTGTTTAGCGAGTTTTTAAAACGTCCGGGGTTCCCCGTGGCAGATGGCACGCTCCGCGGTGAACCCAGGACGAAGTTTACTTGAACAACGCCAATCACCCAGTTGATATTTTGGTCTCGTCAAACGAAATTATACTTAATAATTATTTACCGCAATTATTTAAGAATTGCATTTTTTGTTAAATTTGGCACCGATATCTAGCATTGCATTTATTTATTTATTTATTTATTTATTTATTTATTTATTTATTTATTTTTGTTTTTTCTGAAGCTGGAAACGGGGAGAGACAGTCAGACAGACTCCCGTATGCGCCCGACCAGGATCCACCCAGCACACCCACCAAGGTCGACGCTCTGCCCACCAGGGGGCGATGCTCTGCCCCTCCAAGGAATCACTCTGTTGCAACCAGAGCCACTCTAGCGCCTGGGGCAGAGGCCAAGGAGCCATCCCCAGCACCGGGGCCATCTTTGCTTTAATGGAGCCTTGGCTGCGGGAGGGGAAGAGAGAGACAGAGAGGAAGGAGGGTGGGATGGAGAAGCAAATGGGTGCTTCTCCTATGTGCCCTGGCCGGGAATCGAACCCGGGTCCCCCGCACACCAGGCTGACGCTCTACCGCTGAGCCAACCGGCCAGGGCCTAGCATTGCATTTAAATGGCCCAGGGTGAAAGAGTTAAAGTCCTGTCGAGTCCATTTTCAAATTGCCCCCCTTAATTATCGAATTGCCCCCCTGTGGGGCGTGGGCCCCACGTTGGGAAACACCGCTCTAGAGGCTCTTTGATGACATGTTGAAGGAATGAGAAGACCAAAAGAGACTAAAGACATTGGGTAGCTCTTTGTTTTGAAAGACTGTGCAGTGAATGATACAATCGGGTTTCCGTTCTCCTTAGTAGTAATGGTAAATCATGAGAAATGACTAACACTCTCTCCTGGGCTCCCAGGTAATACAAGGTCTACATAGATAAAATGCTTTACTTGGGCCAGAATCTATGGCCAAAGAATTATGAACTTGTGTACAAAACAAAACAAAAAAGGAGTTATAAAGGTGATGTGTTCACAACTTCAAATACTGGTATCTTCTTCTTCGCCATTGAATCAAATAGAACAGGTTACCTAACATATTATGGCATATACAAAAGCCATGATCCTTGTAAATGTAATGAATGTATTTATGGGGATAATTTCATAATTATAATAAATTAGTGCTACTCTATCTGTTGGGTTTTTTTCCCTTTACTTGTATGAGTAAGATAGTTACGTTTGTTAAAATGTATGTAGTGCCCTGGACATAAATGCACCTTTCACAAAGAGAGAGTATGTCCCTTGTTAGAATCTTTTTTAGGCCTTTCGTTCAAACGGTATTACAAATATAGTTTATATCTGTAAGGTGAGGAAAATACAACAGACCTTTGAAAATCAAGTTGAATACTATTTTGTGCCTAATGATCATGAACATAAATCAAGACTTATCTGTACAGGTGGTTCTTGTAGAGGAAGCAGCATTAATGCACAGTTTGACTAAAGGTCACAAAGGAGAAAATACAGTTCTTTTTGAACTTGACACTAATTTATTGGAATGTAGCTTACTTTAAATAACAAAGTGGCAGCCTAAGCCTCAACATTCCCCATTGTATATACTCATTTCATTGACTTGGCTCATTCTGGGGGTAAACTGGATCTGAGTGGAAAAGAAGTTTGTGTTGAAGGATGTATTGTTAACCCTTTAGTTAACAGTACAGTAAGAGGCTTCCAGGAACTTTGCTCTAAATTTTTATTACCTTTTGGAGATTGACATATCCAACAGTCATTGATGCAAGATTCTTTCTTTCTTTCTCTTTCTTTCTTTCTTTCTTTCTTTCTTTCTTTCTTTCTTTCTTTCTTTCTTTCTTTCTTTCTTGTTTCTTTATTTTAAATTTAAGGTTAATATAAAATTTGGACAAAACCTCAGTATATCTCTATAGAATGTATAAACACACAAACCTCAAATTATACCTTAAAGAACTAGCTTCCTTGTTTTGCTTAAATTTGAATGGAGTCTTCTGTCCAATTTTGGTTTATAGTAAATTTTTCTCCACTTGTTGGTTGATATATTCCCTTCTCCTTCCCCAACCCATAATCCTTTCTCTTGAAGGGTAAGCACTGTAGAAAAGTTGTCAAATAAATAAATAAATAAATAAATAAATAAAACTTTCTGTAGAATTTTATTCTTTTTGCAAATAGAAAGTATGTTCACAAATATAATTTGACAGATAGTCTCAAAATTGACCTTCTACTTTGACAGGTATCTTCTGAGCAAATAACCGAGGCAACCCCTTGCCTGAGGGATCGCCCTGCACTTTATCTCATGTGTGTGATGTTACAAGATATACCCAATCACTTCTCTCTGGTGAATAGTTTCTTCATTCCTTGAATTGCCCTAATAGATATTGTTGTGCACTTGTTTTTGCAAAGATCCATGCTTTCAGTATTGTTGTATATTTGTTAAATTTAGGGAAAGTCGGCTTTTTAATGTAGGGATGTTGTGTTTGGCAGAGACTAAACAATGACTTAGTCCCAAACAGGAAAATGATATAGGAAGTGGAGCTGTTGTTTGGAAGAGTATTTTTAAGGAGCTAAGCATAGCATCAAACACTGCAGAAGAGTCTGGTCCTATGTCCAGGGCTATCAGTGTCCTGAGGCCACATCTACATTGACCTTTGTGAAATTTGTAACAACACAAAGAATAAGATATAGAACTAGTCTGAGAGGCTTGGGATGGTGTACTGATCAATTTTCCTACCCATTTAACTGCTCTTGATCTTCCTATAGAGATTGCTTTTTCACTTTCCTGTTCTACAGCACTGTTGGTATAGATTTTTAAAAAAATACCCCCAACTGAACTCTAAATATTCTTCTTGTGGAACAAAAGAGTACAAAATGACATGCAGTTTTGAATTTTGGATTTCTGTCTCTGCTCCTTATAGACATACTCCTTCTTTGTTTCAATAATGCCTGAGATGTCTATTTTTAAATAAGGTGAAGGGCGCTGTTGCCCTTGTGGCTGGTCAGAGCAGAAATGGAAAGAGAATTATCTTTGGTTTTAAAGGTGTTTCTCTTAAGAGTAAATTAGTTCAAAGTGTGTTCTATTTTCTTACAGCTAAGTGTTTAAAAGACGGGTGAAAGAGTGTGGTAATTTAGTAACTGCAAGAGAAAATAACCTCTTAATTCTCTGTAGGTGTTACTTCAAAACGTTTTCTTCAGTTAATTTTTATACTTTAATAAAAATTCAAACAAATACAATTTCTTTAGACATCTATCTTTAGGGTGTAAGTATAAAATCCCCATGGAAAGCAAGAACAACTTCCCAAAACATCTAATAAAATACTATCCAAATAAGTGTAAAAAATGAGGATAAATGTCTTTAAGACATATAAGTGTGAATTTTATAAAATACATCCAATTTCAGGAAGCTGAAATGGAAGAGTTGTGGTTTTTCTGAATATTATGATTTCTGAATTTTAAATTTTAAAAAATCTTATTCTCTAATACATGATAAAAGAATCTGTGATTGGCAAGCTTATTTTTTTTTGAGAGAAAATCTATTTTTATAAGCACACAGGTTTATAATGTACTAATATGATACTCTGATTTCTCTTCGGGTCGCATAAATCTTTTGCCCTTTAAAATGATCATAAATAGGAATATAATATTTTCAGTGGAACAATACATGTATTTGGTGAACAGACTATTCCTCTACACTAAGAAGGGTAGGTAAAATAACAAGTCTTTCTTAGTTTTAAAGTTAAAACTACCCAGAATGTCAGTAATCAACTCAGAACATGCCTTGACTGGGTTAACTGAAAGATAGTGTGATGGCCATGTGGTCAGCAATGCAAGAAGAAACTCTGTCCCTCACAACCTTACGTTCACATAGAGGTCTCAGGAGTAGCCACACTGTGTCAGTCGGACACAGTTTCCTTGTAACCAACGTATCAGAATTGAACAGTAGGGGACGATATGTCACTAGTTTGTATAAAATCGCTCACCATTAAAGAAGAGAACAAAGCCTATGATGGAGCTACCTCACTAGCCAAGAGTAAAGACAAATCTAATAGGAAATGGTTGAATCTAACTCACTTTTGTTTAAAAGTGTTTCTTTTTTTTTGTTCCTCAAAGTCAGCTCTGTTACTTTTGGCCTATTAGGCTGGACGCTCAGCAGCATTTTTTTAATATTTAGATTTTATTGGGAAGAAACACTTACCATCAGTGTTAGTTCCACTACATCTTTCCAAGCCAATTTGAATTCTTCATAGGGAAAGAACTCACATGAAAAGAGATTGGTTTACATTAGAAATATTTTACCTTCTAGCTTTGCCAAGAAGAAAAAAAGATAAAAAGTTAGAAACAGAGCAGGCGGGGCTTCTATAAGGTTTATTTTGATGTATTCAATTCTATTGTCTGCAGTGGCTTGGGTGTGGGGAGGGGCTTATAAAAATTATATATCTGTCATTGGTCTTCAGTAAGAGAGAAAATTCTGGGAATGAATTATTCTAGTTTTCAGTGGCTAGGCAGAATCTCACAAAAATTAATGGCAGAACATAAACCCATATTTACATATAGATTTTTAAAAAAGTGTAATATAGTATAAGATAGGAGCTTAGATGGAAAATACACAAGATCTTAGAACAATGAATGACATTATGTATCACTTGAATAAAAAGAAGAATAGAATTACCAGTAACAGGATAGAGATGATTAACAAGGAAGTACTCTCTAAGCAGGGGGACAAGGCATGGTCCTCAAATGGCATGCTGACCCCAGCTTCTCTCACTCTCGTAGACTGTAGACTAACAGCATGACACAGAAATTGATTTTAATTTGGACCTTGTCAGAACAAAGACTTTATATATAATGCAATAATCCATTGTGTTATATCTTTGAAGGTCCTTTCAACATAAACACACAAAACATAAGCTACTTGGAGTAATGAAATTCAGAGTCTTACTGAACATCCATCAGATTCAAGGTATTGTATCAGCCCCGTGGAAACCTTCTGGCCAACAGCAACAACAGACCTGAGTTCCCTTCCTGCTACCCTCTTAAGGGCAGGTGTACTCTGTCTTTTGAGCGACTCATGAATTTCTGTATGGAAGTTTAAAGGCACCTAGAATACAGTGTGTAAATTGCCCTAAGTAAGAACTGAGCAATAGATTTAGAGCAGTTTTTCAACATAGGAGCAGAATTGAAAAACTCTTAGGGGACAACTGGCAATGTCTGAAGACAACATTGGTTGTCATAACACAGGAGGAGGGGTGTTCCTGGAAATGGGAAAGTGAAGACCAGGGAGGCTTCTCCACATTGTCTAATGCACGAGGCTCCGCCTCCGTTTCTCATTACAAGGTATTATCTGATCCAACATGTCAATCATGCCAAGGTGGAGAAATCCCGATTTATGGGGAAGAGGAGAATTTTCTGGCAAAAGATAATCCCTTCTGTCTTTGAGGTCAAGTGGCCACAGGGAGGAAAGGAATAAGAAATCAGGAAGAGTCTCTGGTTTGAGGCAGGTTAGATAGCCTTGCGAAAAGCAGTATGGACATATATCAAATAGATGCTGTGTGTAAGAGATAGGGCCCCTTTTTGTGAGTTACAAACCTCCACTAAAAGCACAACCTGCTTGTCCTGCTTGCTTTTCCTCTGCAGCCCTGTGGAAGGACTGAGTTTCACAAGTACGATTGGTCAGTAGTCTGTAAAGATGGGAGACTAAATAACATTTCAGTTGATATTTATAGTTTGTGCCTATCAACTCACTGATAGTTCAAGTATTGTAATATTTTCACACCAGTTGATAAATAATTGCTATCTTGACCACTTGGAGTGGTCCCAATGCCCTGAATACTCCCTGCTAATACCTCTCACAATCCAGCAAATAAAAATACAATGTTTGACACAGTTGGGGGCCAGAACTGTAGCTGGTATCCTTTCAGATGGTTTTCTGCCCTTACTATATTGTGGCTAAGTATTTTGAATGTCACTTTTTGTTGCACTCTTAGCAAAATCAAATGTCAACCCTCCAAGGTTGACACATAAAGGACAAACTATGGATGAAGTCGTGTAGGGCAGTAAAAACCAGGCACCTCTTAATAAGTTGATTTTTTTCCCCTTCTACCGACAAGCTTGGAAGTATAGTTTCAAATTTATTAACAAAGGTGACAGGTTTCTGATGAGTGAGTCAGTGTATCAACAGTCACTTTCTTGTCAGTACACTTGTTTTCTAAGTAAAGCTAAGAATATTTTAAATAGCATGGTATTTATTTGTTTAGTTTAGGATCCTTGGAGTAAAAATGCTTTGAGAAAAACTGGCTCAGTGTCAAAATAATAAACATGTCAAGGAAAAGAAATCTCCTTAAGAGCAAAATGAAGATGGGAATGGAAATGTCAGGTCTGGGCGCTACAAGTGCTCAAATCAATTATCTCAAACGCGTTTTCATTACCTGAATTTACTTACTCTACTTATTTTAAATAACATTTTATGGTTGCTATAAAACTCATTGCATAGCACCTTGGATTAGTTTGAATATTTTCTCATAAATCATAGGGGAAAACCTCGATGACATTGGTCTTGGCAATGATTTGCATATGCCACCAAGAGCACAGGCAGCTGACGCTTGCTTGATATATTTCAGAAGCCACAGGCACTGCTAATTTGAGGAAGATTCATTTTAATTTTAGATTGATCACATTCTCCTTGGGGCATCCTATCTTTACAGTACTGGGTTTGTGGTGGTGCTGATGACAGTGGTAAGAAAGTAAGTGCCATGAAAAAGTGAATATGGACTAATTCACAAGGTTGGTGGGTTCTGGTGTCATTCCCAAGTCTAAGCAGTACCTCATGGCTACACGCTTCCCATTAGTAATTAACTGTGGTCATTAAAAGGTGTAATAAGATATTTATTATAAGACTCCCTTGCGTCTGGTTGGGCGAGGCTAATGGGGGGCACCAGCAGGAGACCGGGGCAGGTGCTGTGTGGGGTCCTCTCTCCCCCCCACATCGGCAGTAGCTCCAAGCCTCGACTCAAGGCCACCTCCACCGTGAGCTGGCCCTCCGTGTTTTACAACATCTCTCCTTAGTTCCAAGAACCACTCCCTTTCTTTGTTCGCCACACCATTTCTTGTTTGTTCTTATCCCCACCCACTGATTGATAAATGGTTCTTTTATTAAATTCACAATTTTGCTATGCTTTTCATCCCAGAGCCCTGACTGATAAAAACAAACAAATAAATAAACAAATTTTACAAACAAACAAACTTTAGCAGTGGTCTCTATGGTCCTATGCTGTGATCCATTTAGGAAGTTTTGGGTGCATGGGTAAGAGTCTTACCTAGAACTTCTCTTAACTGTAGCATAGGAGCTTTAGGACATTTGGAAACACTTCTTAGAAGTTATTACCCTGATGCTTTTAACTAAACTCCAACTAGTTTGGTTAAAGTTTGCTCCCAGCCTGCAAACAGTGTCTCTGTTGGCTGCTGTCTCACTGAAGAAGGTACCAGGGAAATCCCACCCCATCTCGCCACAAGCCCATCAAATGCCGGTCCATGTGTCTGTTTAAATCGTAACTGAAACATAAAACAAGATGTTTAAAAATTCCAAAAAGTTGTAATGTACTGTATAAGGCACTAAACAAAATAAAATAATGGGCGATTCAGGAATTCATTTATATTTGAAGTTTATACCCACAAATATTCATGTGGACATGCAGTTTACTGATGCTGGTGATTCAGCTAACCCTACAACAGAAATAATTAGCTCCCAGGGAAGCATACATGGTCTCCCTTCTCATCTATCTGCTCGTGAACCTGTGCCCTTTCAGATCAGATTGCCTTGTGTTCCATTTGACACAACAAAGTAATTACTTTTTTTTCCTACCTTGTTTCATATGCTCCATAAAAAAAAAATTCCCTTTCATATTCTTTTCCCCAAAATCCGACTTTGAATCAGACGTAAAGTTCAAATGAACGTCACCCTGGTGATTGGCAAAACAAGAAAGGGCAGTGCCAGGGCGCACAGCAACAATGCAACATGAAACAAGCGTTTCTAGCAGGTGGTGCCACCTGTACCCATGTAATTCCCATCCTGACAGGCTGCTTGTTCAAAGGACGGAGAACTCGATCCTGGCTCAGCCATGGTGGAGAAGGGGGCCTGTGCCTCTAGCTCAAGGACTAAGTCAGAGATGGAGGAGTGGATTATTACTATCAGTGTCAGCGGATAATCTTCTTTCTGCGAAACAACTGCAGGCATCCCCTCAACAAATCTAGCTTTGATATTGGCAAGCCATCAAATGCAAGCATGGGCACCTGTGGGCCAGGAATTCTCAGCTGGTACTTGTTGCACGCAGGTCCAGCTGGCTGGCTTTTCCTTACAAAGAGGATAGAAAAAGGGTCCGGGTGGGGAGGAGTGAATCTATCAGCAGCTCAACCTGCTCTGCCATCGAGGACTATGTTCAGAGATTGTGGCAAGGGGTAGCGTCTTTGGGGGAAGCAATACAAGGAGAATGTAAGCAGATAAAGCCAGCGTCCTTTCAGAAACACCTGTGGTGCTCTTTCTTTCATTGTCGTGTTGGGAGGGATCTCATGTGATCACTGAAGCCTGCTGAATGAATAGTAGGTGACAAAATGAATTGATTAACGAGCATTTTTCCCCCTAAATCCCAACCCCATAATCATAAACTGTGCTATGGACACGCCATTCACTTTTGCATCTTTTTTGTTGGAGATGCTGTAGTTAAAGGTGCTCTTCCACTTGCCTTGTGTTGGGAAATAAGATTTATCATGACCATTTCTGGCTCTGTTTTTGTTGATCATCACTGAGTCATTTTACAATGAGTCTTAGATTTCCCATCATTGAATACTTCTGTACCTATAGGAAATTACAGTGGTGATTTCCAGGTCATGAAAAACAAAACAAAACCCAAGCTTCTCTGGTAGATAATCCTAACCTGAGGTCATTTAGGGACAAGAGCATATTTATATCATATCCTCCATCAACCTAGTTGTTGTGTCTGATGATAGCCATTGTGGTTTGCGTGGCCATGATGCTCTAACCTTAGTAGCCAATTTGTGGAGTTACCTCTTTTTTCAGTGCCAGGGACAAGGAAGAGGCAAATTGTGTCTCTTGGAGAATCTAAGGCAGCTAGCATCTCAACAGCAATTATTGAGAGCTCATATGAGGGATCTAGGTAGTAAATAGTTAAAATTGACTTTTAGAAGGTAATGTGTTCCTCCACTGTTAGGTCATTTTACTACTATGTGTATGCCAGTCTTTGAGAAGACGGAGCCTGGTAGCTGTTCTGGTGTGAAGTCTGAAGTAGGATCCTGCTACCAAAGTCCTTTTAGATGCCTCGAGTTTCCTCCAGAAAATTAATGTCTACACTGCTGCATCTTGATGGATTGATGAGACCTGTAGTTGGTATAAAACATCTGTATACATGGCAGCATGTCAGAGTTCCGTGTAAAGACATCTTTCTAGTAGGGCTGTACAGAGACCAAACTTGCAAGATAAATAGCAGTGGAAACTTCCTATTCATTTCCTAGGTGACGTGTTCAGATTGTCTGGTGTGAAACAGCAGTCAACACCATACTTAAGTCTCTGGGTAAGCAGAGTAAGTAATCTCAGCGCTGTGGTGACAGGTGACCGCCTTATGGCTTTTTACTGCAGGTTCAGCAGAGTGTGGCGCCTCGTAATGCTGTCCGGGTTCCAAAAATCTGCTTTTTTTATATCTTCCAGTCACTACTTTTCTCCTTTCTTAGTTTCTATTTTAATTGAGTTTATTGGGGTGACATTAGTCAATAAAATTATGTAGGTTTCAGGTGCGCAATTCTATAGGCTACGTCATCTATAGAGTGTCGTCTTGTGTGTTCACCACCCCAGGTCAAGTCTCCTTCCATCATCTTTAGAATGATCATCATTTCTCATAGTAATCATTCAACTTGGGACAAATATTTTTACTTTTTTTTTTCTGCACAATCTGTTATCAAAGGATTTTTTTGTTCTGTTGAGTTGCTTTGTTTTACTGTTAAGGAAGGAAGACTGGTTTAGACACACGTGTGAATACAATGATAGGAGAGCTTACTCAGTGTGTGGCTATGAATGTAAACTGCGAGGGGTGGAAAGCTGGACCTGAGAAGAGGGGGACAGCCTAGGAGAGTTCAACTCCTCCTTTAACAGCTCCAGCTGGACCACATTCCCTCCATCACTTCACCTTCGACCAGAGCTTCCTGTCTAGTTCAGTGTCTCCTGGGTGACTTACCTTTGAACTTCCTCTACCTCAACCTCCTAACCATCTGTTCAGCCTCGACATGAGAGTATCGTCCTGTAATTTCTAATGTCTGTGTGGCCTCACTGTCCCACGGGTTGCTTCTTTGCTCTGTTATCACCAGAATACCCAATTCTTGTACTAAATTCTCTCTGTTTGAAACATCGCAGAGTTGTGTCCAGCAGAGGAATTTATACCATGGTCTTGGAGAGTGGACTGATAAATCCTCTGAGCAGACTGGAAGGCCTGTCCTTTCTCCCTACACAGAGGACAGAGGGGTGTCACTCCCTGTGGCCAGGAGTCAGCTGTCCTCTGGGGGATCTGAAGCTGTAACTTCCAGACTCAGCCAGGCCCCAGTCAGTCAACTTCCCTCCTCTTTTGCTAACTTCTAGCTGCCTACATTCATACGGCGCCCATCACACTGGGCAGACTCTCAAGAAGTGGAAGACTTGGTAATTCATTTTTAAGACATGGTACGGTTATTTTACTGGTACACAAATAATCGGCTAGATAATGTAACTTTCTCTGGCAAGACACTAGTTTAGTAATCTTCAATTTTTTTATTTCTATTAACACTTCAGTCATAGTGGTTAAATAATAAGACTCCAAAACCAAGATACCATTTGGGGGTATATCCAAAGGTTCAGATTTACCCTTTGACAGCCTCTGATTTGAAAGTAGATCATGAACTCTACAAATTCAAAGGCTTCAGCAGGTAGAATATGAATTTTTCTACCTAACCAGCCCCCCATCTGTGAGAATCCAAGACCTCCCATGTCCATTTCAATCAAAGTCTGCTTCTCTTGATATCTATTCAGTATAGTTAAGACTTTAGGTTTCAGATTAGTAAAACATTCTCTTTTTAGTCACTCCTTTATTTATGCTAGAACTGGGTCAGTTACAAGTCTCTTTCACAGTATGAAAAGGAAAAGGTTCCTTTTATCAATATTGCACAGTTATGGATGTCCCAAGCAGGGTTGTGCATAGATGCACATAATCTAAGCATATAATGAGACGGTTCACACACAATGTGTCACAGTTCCCCGCAATAACTGTCGTTCTCAGCATCTGAAGTGTGTCCAGACTGCCTAGGTCAACAAGGCTTTAAACAGCAGCCATCACGCTGGACCCTGCTGGTGTTCACACTTTAGCACTGAGTCCTCCTAAGTCAATCTGCTTTGCTCTTTATTTTAATATTCATTTTCCTCCGAGAGGCACAGATTTCCTCTTGGTTGTTTCTATTATGACTTTTCCTGCATCTTTTTTTTTTTTCCCCAATTAACTTCAGGCCAGTGCTGCCACAATCAAGGACAATGTTGGCTTACTTAGGGAAAAGCCACACACAGTTACCTACACCAGGAGATTCAAAGTCTTCAGAAAGGGAGAAAGTAGTGAGGTGGGGTCACTGGAACCAGGCACATGACGCGCACTGCGTAGGTGCTTGTTGTTACACAATTGCATGCGTAAACAAATAAAGGGAGTGCTGACTACTCATGATCTGAACTCTGTCCCACATTCACCTGACTCTTCACTCCTGGACCATCAAGTAATTACAACAATAAAAATAATTATTTCTATATTTTCTCTTAAAATAATTTTTTCCCCTTGGAAAACTGATCTAGTGTAAGTTGGGTAAATAATTAAAAGCCCCAAACTTTCTCCCACCCGTAGACTCAGAATGGAGTTCTGATATCGGCGATTCTCCTGAGGCAGATTTTAATGTTGGTCCACACAGTCACTCCAGTGTTGAAGTTTCAACCTGGTCATTTCCAGCTGTGATGCACTGTGCAGAGTTCATAGGTCCTATTATTTATGACTTCGTCTCATTAGGCAACTATATTACATGCTTTAGGGTGAGCAACTGAGTGTTATCTATTTCTTCACTATAAATTTGTATCATAATGATCTGTACATAGTTAATAAAATGTCTTTCTAATTATACAGATAAAAGAAGGAATGATAGCTCTTTATATTTTAAAGTTTCATCTCCTATGAAAACATGACCATTAATAGAATATTTGGATTTAACCAATTGATTATAAAATATCATTTTATAAATAATTAAATTGTCTCCTAAAGTTCTACTTTTTTTTTTACTTCTGTATTTAAATCCTCAATTATGGGACTTAATGAAAAAAATACTCACCTCCTTCAGGAAATTTCCATAAACAAGTTCCACAAACTATAAGTTAATTTCAAGAATCTTTGTCTATAAGTAAAAACTTTTACATATATTTCAAACTTTTAAAAGATGCGTGATAAGTATCGCAACTTAAAACAAAAACCTGGATACAGTTTAAAAATGTGGTGGTGAAACTATGTCTCTTGAAAGGTGCTAATCTTCTTGCATGCATAGCTAAATAAACAGAAGATGCTTTCCAAGTTTTATGATGGACTTCACTTCAGTTTCTGTTTGGAGGGGGAAAAAAAAGGAAATGTCCTAAACTTTCAGGAAGTAAAAAAAAGGGGGGGGGTTTAAACTCATAAAAAAGTCTTGTGGCCCTGCTTAGTGTTCATGTCGTCAGTTAAATTGGATGTGACAGGGCCCCTAAGTCTGGAGATTTTCACCACTGGTGTGATTGCCTTGAAGTATTTTGTCTTCTTAGAATCTCCTTGGCTCCATTTCCCAAGGAAGTTGAGTCCATGTTAATCCTGTTGACTCTTTCATGGCGGTTTTCAAGAAGTCTGCCTCCAGCCCTGGGGAAGGCAGTACCTCTCTGAAGACCGCTGGCCCGGGACCACCACCCAGCCACATCCCTTCTCCTAGGAAAGAATGCTAATTACAACAAAAGACTGCTTATATCTTAACACAGCTGGTTAGAGTTGAAAGAGGCCATTACTTAGTTAGGGATTGTGTGTGGGGTTAAAGAGAATGCCCTCTCCAAGGTCTTTAAAATGGAGCATCGCCACGTTCAGAGAAAGAATGGCTGGCAATGGTGGTGTGGCACGCAGGGCAGCTCATTTTCATGACCCTTAGCCCGGTCAGACTGCCTAAGCACACCACTGTTCGGTGGCCCGCCAGGGGTCCTGGTTCTCTATCATAGTAAATCAGGCGCTCAGAACTCCAGCAGTTGCCCTGGAAAACAATTCTTTATTTAATTATTTTATCACTTTATAAGTACCATTGAAATACCTTGCTATGGAATTACACGCAGATCAGGATTTCAAACTTGACCCTGTTTTTTGCTTGAATAACGAAAGGGTAGGAATTTGCTTTGATGTACTCTCCACCCTTTACATCGCGTGTAAGGACAATATTTTATTTAAATAATAAAATCCTATGTCCCTGGATGGTTGGCTCAGTGGTAGAGTGTCAGCCTGGCGTGCAGGAGTCCCGGGTTTGATTCCCGGCTAGGGCACACAGGAGAAGCACCCATCTGCTGCTCCACTCCTCCCCCTCTCCTTCCTCTCTGTCTCTCTCTTCCCCTCCTGCAGCCAAGGCTCCATTGGAGCAAAGTTGGCCTGGGTGCTGAGGATGACTCCTTGGCCTCTGCCTCAGGTGCTAGAATGGCTCTGGTCTCAACAGAGCAATGCTCCAGATGGGCAGAGCATCGCCCCCTGGTGGGCATGCTGGGTGGATCCCAGTCGGGCTCATGCGGGAGTCTGTCTGACTGCCTCCCCGTTTCCAACTTCAGAAAAAAACAACTTAAGTCCTCCAAAACCAAAAGTTTGAAGGAAATGAACCTTTTAAATGAGTGATTTAAAAATAAATTAATGTTTTTTAATAACCTAGACCAAAAATTTAGATGATGAATGACAAAACACTACAACTTACTAGGAAAGAATTTGTTTTGAAGGGCAGAAAGTGTTCCTTGAGAAACACTGAGCTAGACAAAAAAATATACACTTTAACACACTCTGCTTATATTACATAGAATTTAAATATATTTAATTTTTATATTATTACCATGGCCGTGAGTTGATGATCTAATTTCCCTAACTGTATTTCCAACATGGATGTGAGATAATTACGGAGTAAGGTAAAATTATTGCTATGTAAAACAGCCGTGTTTGCAGAGCTTTCATCGATTTTACAAATCGCTAATAGGGCATCCGGCTTCTAACAAATTTCTACTTGAGATGGTTATATTTCTCATCTTTAATTGTTATCCTTTCTAATCTAATAAAAGAAAACTAAAAAAAAAATTCTCATGGGATATATTTATGGAAAGCATTTTAGTAAATAGTAATAATAGCAACTGAGACTAAACTATTTGTCGGGAAAGGTCAAAGCCCATATTCCTTCCCAAGAGCTCCTTTCAAGCAAGGGGGCAATTTGAGATACCATTGGTACATTCCAGAACTCCCCTTGGTCTTAATTAGAACAATTGAAAGAAACTGTTAATTTTGATCAGCTGGTGAAAAGTCCCGCTGTTGCAGTCCGTCATTTCTATGGAGTTCGACTTTCAAGTTCATAAGCAGAAGGGTTAGATTAAAGGATTTCTCCTCCCAATAAATCATTAGCACAAATGCATCATTTCAAAATTAATACTTTAAGATTGAGTTGTATTTTAAGGTTATAGAGTTGCTCGTTTAAAACATGACACGCAATGTATGAGGAATTCATTTCTCAGTGGGTTGAATATTCTTTAGGCTCCATATTTGGAGCTAAATAGAATATTTTAATTTGTGGAAAATCGACTTTTGAGGACATATGCTGTTGTCACACTGTACAGATCCAAGGTAACTGAGAATAGTTCCCAGGGGAGAGGTAGCGTAGGGAGGCTGCACAATGGGAACACCCTCGATGTTCTCTTGTGGTGTGGTCATAGTCTTCCCTGGGTTCCCTGGGTTGTGTCACCAAAAGGCTGAGATAAGTTTTGGATTCGATGACTTCCACTTTGGGAAATGTGTAGACGGGATTAGAGATGAGTCCAAGATGGGACTTATCCCTGTGGGCAGAGTGACGATGAATACAAGACAATCTGGAAGAAGAGGCTGAGTGGCTGTGTCACAACTGAAAGTGGGGAAAGGTCACCTGAGGCCCCAGGGGGAAGGGACACCTATGTGTAGAGTAACTAACTTCTCAGCTGTTAGTCCTTTAAACTCTGAAAGAAAATCCGTTTATATTGACATTTCATGTTGAATCAACTTTAGCCTTTCCTCACCTCTGCTAAAATTCCACTTACAGATAACCCTAACCCCTGAGTTCAGATCGTGTGTACTGTGTTTGTGCAGCCAAGATAGTCACTGTGGATGGACTGAGGGGGTGCCCTCATGGAAAGGCATGGCTTTCCTTATTTACATCCTTTTACTGATGCCTGTGGGGGAAGAAGGGTCATATGTTGGAGTCTTGATCTTGGCATTTTAGGTGAGAATCAGCAATACAATGATTAATTGTATCAACAGATAATGGAACTGAGAGAACAGTTCCAGTGAGGGAAGAAAGATGGAAAATTAACTTTTCTTATGCTACAATATGCTGACGTAACCAGGTGGGGTGGATGCTCAGATTACCTCCTAATAAATGCAATGCCATCATAATCTGAAACCAAGGCTGCTAAATATAGATTCACATTCTGGGACCCCCTAAGCCCTGGACTTGCACAAGTATTTTATTTTCACGTGAGAGGAGGGAGGTAGTGAGGCAGACTCCTGCATGCACTCCAACAGGGATTTACCTGGCAACCCCATCAAGGGCTGATGCTTGAGTACTGAGCTATTTTTAGCACCTTAGGCTGATGTGCTCCAGTGGAGCTATCCTCAGCATCCGGGGCTACACTTGAAATAATCAAGCCACTGGCTGCAGGAGGGGAAGAGGAAGAGAAGGAGGAGCGAGTAGAGGAGAGAAGCAGATGGTCAGTCACTTCTTATATGTGCCCTGACTGGGAATCAAACCCAGGATGTCCATACGCCAGGCTGATGCTCTATCTAGAGCCATCTGCCAGGGCCTAAACTTATCTTTTGATACTTCCATCTTACACCTACACCATTGCCAGATATACATGTTCTTCTCCAGCTTTCTTGCCTTTATTTACAAGAGCCTCTGTCTAGAAAGTTTCTTTGAGTCTTTGTGTGCCTAATTAATCTCTTGTGATTTAGGTCCAAAAGTTTTCTCTGTTTCCTACTTTTCCAATCCTGATGTTTTACTGTAATAGCCTGTCCTTCCTTACATTATCACATGGACTTGAAGTTTGTGCTATAACATGTAAAGAGATTGGAATTCATCACTCCTGTCCTTACAACAAGAAAAAAAAATGGATAGACTGAAAATCAATGGCTTTTCTTGGATACATCCAAGCACTTGAGTTACAGATCAAACTGCCACCCCCAAATCTAGAGACAGAGGCTCATACCAAGAGACACAGTTGTGATGTACCTCCCTGGAACAGGCAAGGTGCTGGAGCCACACCCTGGTAGGGACACTTTAATGGTACTTCTGACAGATTGCTGGAATTTGAATGTCAGTTGGCCTGAGAGTAAACACCTTCCGGGCTCACACTCCCGAGGGAGCTCACCTCTTTTTCTCATAGGCTTTACTTCCCACCTAAGTTTTCTCGGTGAAGATCTGAGAAAGATCTCCTCGCCATTTTGGTAGGAGAAGGGGTGGGGAGGGAGTAATCATTGTGAAATAAACCCAGAACCTTTTCCACCTGAAAGGTTTCTGTGATAGAGGCAAGGACTTTGACAAAAAGGCTTAAGCGGGTTGGAGGAAGGACGTTCTTCCTCCCATTAGAATGAGACTATACCCTTGCTGTCTCATCTCAGGGAGAAGAAGCAAAAATCAAGCATGTGCATTGTCAATTCTAGAAGAACTGCTGATTTTTTTTTAAAGAAGTACTATTAATGTGTTAATAGCACTAAGAAAATTTATTGTACTGTTTATCAAAGGTAGTGATAAAAGGACATGAGATTTCCAAGAAAAAAAAAAATAAAGCACCATTCATTTGGTTTATAATTCATAGTTAATTCCTTTAGGTGTCCTCAGAGTCATGCTTCTTTCAGTATTCTTAGGATTTTAGCTCCTAGAAAAGGGCCCATCCTACCCAGAAAATTGGACTTAAAAGTTATGAGGTTAAAAATGATGATTCAGATCTTAGAATGTCTTTAATTTGAAGTTCTATTTGCACCGAGATGGCTGAAAATCAGCTTGGTTGGCAGATTTGCAGAGTAAGTCTTAGAAAATCTATTCGGTCTCCATTAGATATGTTAGACAATGTCTGCTTCTGACCACTTCAGTCCTCTGAGCCCCAAGTCCTTCTTACAGAGTGACAGCTATCATATCTCATTACTCAGCCTCATAGTCAAGTCTCAATAGCTTTATAATATAATCCTAGAATGACAGTCAAGTGACTTGTGGGGAGAATCTTGAATTTCATTGGCCATCTTTCATTCACTTACCACGGTACAATTTCTCAGAGCTCTTTCTACGGACTCCAGCTTACAGACTGGACTATTTCTCATAACGTAAGAAAATTACTAAAAACGTTGCTCTGGTATCAGAGAAGGTGCACAGCATTTAACAAGTAATAATGGAAAGGTACGTGATATTAAATAAGTTATATGACAGGCCTTGATGGTTTGTTGGAGAATAATAATTATCCTCCTTATTTTAATTTTATTAGATAACCCATCCTTCATCGTTCAGTTTCCTATTGAAATGTATTATATATTTTATGTTGGAGACCTACTATAGGAAGAAAACATTTTTGATGTAGACAGATTATTCTGCAGTGATCAGAACAACATGATGACCACTTAGATTTTCTCTCTCATTGATTGTTATACAGCAGAGCCTAACAGAAGAGTATTGTATTGTAACTAAGTTAACTGGATGAATTTCCAAGGGAACTTTAAGTGCTTGTAATTACACTCATTTTATTTTAACTAGGGTATCAAAAAACTTACTTTCATTGGCTACCACCATTTGGACTCAAAGGACTAGACACAGGTGGGCAAATGTAGGTTTACAGTTATAATATAAATAATATAATAACTGATCAATAATAATAGAAGAATAAACTGTTTTGTATACTTGCAACTGTTATCCTACTTTTGGCCACTCCTGTATTAACAATGACTTGAATCCATAATAAGATATATCTTTCCTGAAATATCTTCTCTTGAGCAAAACTAAAAACCTATCATTCTCTATGATTGACAGTACTGACTTGAATTTCATTTCTTTCTCAAGCAGAATAATTTTATATAAGCCCAGACCAGTGGGTCACTGGAAATGGATAATCTGCCCTTTAATTAAGTAACAAAGAAGAAATCCTAGTCAGCATTAGGGTGGAATGGAGGTCTATATGAAGTAAATCATTTACTTTATATAAATTACTAACATGTAGTGTGTGAGGTACTCTCAAGGGTAAATTCCTTTTGGGCTTACAGGAAACAGAGAAAGCTCTAAATATAGATTTATTTTTTTATCTATGCTCACATTATAATATCTATGCACTAAGGATAGAGAAAAAAAGGTAGCACACATATATACTGACAGATACCTGTAAATTACCTACCCTTAAATCAGAGATCTACTAAGAGAAAGACGAGTGTAAAGTAACAAAAACTCTGGGGGGAAAAATAGTGTTACATCAATTAATTTTTTTCTAATTGATTTTCAAAAAGAACATACCATTTTTGCATATAAAAACTTAGTGTCCTTTCTTCAGTGATCATGTGCCAAAGCTCATTTATGTTTCCAGAGTGGAGAAACTCAAAGGCAACCTGCATAACACATGTGCTGGGGTTTGCGTAAGAACGTTCTCGCAGTGACAGGTTGGGGGGACAGGGCCCAGCGAGGAAAGACTGCAATCTTATATGTGGTCTAAAAAGCACTTCTATTTCCCACTTTACCCCCTCGTAAATGAAGACTGGATGAACAGCTAAAATTACTAATTGGTTTACTGATCAGTTGTACTTTGTTCGATTGATTTGCAATTAATTCTGGTTTGTGGTTCACTGAAGAGGAAGGTTGGCGCCAACCTTCCAGCGGCTGACACTTGATACCCGGCCAGAGGCTGCGGGCTGGGTGTCCACACTGGGTCTGGAGCCGCCCCTGAGCCTGCCGTGAAGAATTGCCGGGCTCCGCCTGTCTCGGGAGGGGGCTGAGCCCGTTTGTTTCAAGTGACAATAAAATGGGAGCTTTTTAATCTGACGTTTATTTTTGTATCACAAAAACACCACATACACACAAAATTTGGGTGTGTTAATCCTTTTGTTCATTTTCTTTCCTCCTATCTTTAACCACAAACTCCACACAGTCATCTAGCCACACACACACACACACACACACACACACACACACACACAATTCTACCTGGCTGAGGACAACCCAGTGAATTTATTCTCACTGTGGGGAAAAAGATGAATGGAAACTTTGAGTATTCACCTTCCTAAGTTAATTTTAAAAGTAATTTCTATTCAAATATTAGAGTCGAAGGCTGCAGAGACGCAGCTCAAATATTGAGATTGCCATTATTGGATAACTGGTGGGGGACACAAACCCCCTCGCTGTTTTCATGACAGGATGCGTTTGCTGATTCTGCTGATATTATTTCTTCTCAAACCTCCTTTCCCTCGAGAAAATTATCTTTCATACCTTTTTTCTTAAGTGATTCTTCTGTCCATGGTCAATCTTTCCTAAGGCGTTGTAGTGTTATTTATTACTGAATTATTTTTACTGCATTTTAATAATCAGGAACATACTGAAGCCAACATTATAAAATTGTATGTCTTTGTTTAATTAGAATTGAAATCATAACTATAGTAATACAGTTTTTTTTTGGCTCTAAAAATCTAACCTATAGAGATATAAAATGTAAAATTTCCTAAAAACATTTTAAACATTCTTTGTATACTTTCGTGATGGTAAACCTACCTCCCACTCCTTGCTGATTTTCAGAAGCACATTGGCACATTTTTCTTCCACTCATACCTGAATAATCGCCCTATCAGTTAGGATTACGTTAAGGTACACGTAACAGAAACCTAAGTGGCCTCATAAATAAATGTTTGCTTGATCATTTTTCTTCCCTGAAAAAGAAAAATAGTCTAGGGCTCAGCAAGCCGCAGGGGAGACTGCAGTCTAGGACCAGAATCCTCTCTTCCTACTTTGCATCCTTAGGGCATGACAAATATTCATGGTTGATAATCATCAGTTCCTCATTTCAGGTAGAGGACGGATGAAGAAAAAAAATCAAGAAGTGAACGAGCCTTGTCCAGCCCAACCAGTGCCCGGCATTCACTAGTTAGGACTGCACTACGTGGACATGCCTAAATGCAAGGAATTCAGAGAACGGAATATGTTAAATAGGCACGTTGATCTCTTAAACAAAACTGAGTTCTCTTGAGAAGGAGAATGTGAGGATATATATTAAATTTAATATTTGTTTATTTAATTTAATATCTACATTGAAGGCGCCAAGATTGTATTTTTTTTCTTTTGTTTACCTTAAGCTACTTGACATTACTAATTTAATATTTATTTTCTATCTTAATCCAAGGAAAATAAAAGTTCCAAAAGAGCAGAAACTTTGTTTCTTTATGTTTATTTTATTTTTAGGGCCAACCACCCTTCTTAAAAAAGAGTCATTTTTATGTATTTGTTGCACTTAATTGACTAAATAAGTGAATTGATATATTCATTCATGAATTTGTTACAAATTTATTGAACATTAGTTTGTTCCCCAATGCTAATGGTAATGCTAAGTATTAAAAATGCAAACTCAATGAATGTCTGTTTTTTTTTTAATATCAACGTGCTTAAAGTTTATGATGAAGTAAGTCATTCATGGAAACAAGTGAGATGATGTGTGATAAAGGTCATGATCAAGGTATGCATAGGGAAGTCTTTTGGAAACAGGACATCTAAACCCAAGTTCAAAGTACAAGGGTCTCTGAGCTTGGGAAAGTACAGGATTATGCTTACAAGAAAGGAAGGAGGCATGTGTCAGTCAACAGGACAGAAGAGCAGTATACGCAATGTTGGCAGATCCTGGTATACTCAGGAAACTCCTAATAGATTAATGTAACCACACAAGAGTGTTTGTATGTTGGGTATGGGGAATCAAGTGGTGGTGGATTGGTGTTGATTTTAAGAGGAATGTTGGAGTTAGAAATTAGAGATGAAAACAAAGGCCAGATGATAAGGAGCTTATCAGCCAAGCTAAGTTTGATCTGAAAGACAAACAGAAAATTTAACACTGCATAACATGGTTTGATTTTTTGAGGTATGTGAAGGCATTTTCTTATATCTTCTTGTAGGAGTTCTTTGGTTTCAGTTTACATGTTTAAGTCTTTAAACTATTCCAAATTAATTTTGCGAGTGGTGTAAGATAGGAATTTGTTTATTTATTCTTCTGCATGTGCTTATCCAGTTTTCTCAATATTATTTACTGAAGAGATTATCTTTTCCCCATCGAATAATTTGTCTGTCTTGTGAAATATTAGTTGACCATATAGATGATGGTTGATGTCAGGGCTCCAGATTTCTGCTCCATAGGTCTATTTTATGCCTGCTCTAACCAACTGAGCTACCTGGCCAGAGCTACATGGCTATAGTTGTAATTTCAGTGTACATGAGTTTTGCTTTCCAACAATCTGAATCCTGAATCTGACTCCTGTGTAATCCATTAGCATCTGATAATGGAAGCTCTTTCTAAATGGACACGTGTTTCTTTTCATTAAGAAAGGGATGGCATGCTACACTTGTGTAACCAAGAGACAACAAAACAGGGCAAATAAGAAGTTCAGACTTGGTAGAGCTCATTAATATTAGATACCTGGTTTGGAAGTATTGAAAACCAGTGATAAGGAAACAAATGTCAGCCGATCTATTACTCTCAAGTGCCCTTTTTGCTACTGTTGTGATCTGATTTCTGCTGCTGAGTGAGTTTCCAGGTCCATTTTCAATCAGCCACATTGAGGACACTCCAGTCATCACAGAGCATTCCCGTGAGAAGGGTGGCAGGGTGTTTTGACTCCAGGCTAAGAGAGCTATCTGTCACATTATCTGATTGAGCTCTCTTAACTGATGCCAAGCCTACATCCATACTTGGTCATCTTTACTTTGTCACAGTAAGGGCACCCAGACTTTCTCAGAGGGGCTTGAATGGTTAAGCAAGGATGTGAGGCAACATGGAAGGGGGAGGGAATGCCTATGCTAAACGAATAAGATGATTCGCTGTGACGTCTCATTGCACACCTCCTCAAGTTGGAGAACATGAGTCCTTATGGGACTTCTTCCTAGCTTATGTCATAATTTAGTCAGCATGTCACCTTATTTATGTGTCATGAATTGAAGATCCTGATAATGGGACTAAAAATTCTATAGATACACTGCCTGATAAAGAGAAACCTGCATGTTCTACTATTTGAACTACAAAATCAATTGTTTTCTATTAAATAACCACCAATCTGAAGATGGTAGTTGGTGGAGAGGATGCTAATAAAATGTAAGATGAAATTCCTATGTTGAAGAAGAAACAATTTTCATGTCATGTGACACTGATGATAAACATAGTGGGTCAGAAAAATGGAGAAAACTACCATGAGGAGAGAGAGAAAATTACAGAATTACAGGAGTTTTATTCAATTGCATGAGAGAATGAGAACAGAGGGGAAATGAACCCTTGTGTTTTTCTTTTGTTTTTTGTTTGTTTGTTTTTCAAAGTATGTTTTTCAAAGGTGTGGTGCTTTAAGATAGCATCATCTGCATGAACAGACCTGTGACTTCCTACAATCCTGAATAACAAATAAATTTCATACTAATTAAAAAGCCCTTGAAGGGAAGAGGAAAACTTCAGTGGAAAAGCATTCAAAGATGCATCTCAACTAAGTAAGTTTATAAGAAACATAGTTGTTTAGGTCTAAAGGCATATAGCCAAGATATAACTATTCCCAAAGGGACAACCAAACCAATTTCAGGTCAAGAAGCAGGTAAAGAGAACATGGGCAAGCCATGGAATCCCCAACTCTTCTAGCCAGGGAACATGAGTACAGTGTATGCACAAATGAGGACAAAGGGGTGGGAAGACTCTCACAAACAGAAGACAGCAAATTGATGAGGCTATTGATGAATTAAACATCATGACAAGGCCAATGCTCAAATGATACTCAATGGAATGAGCATGAATGGAAAAAAAAAAAACATGGGATGCTATCGAGCAGAGAGTAAACAGTGAGTGCGCTGGACCCTCCAAGGTACCCAGTTTTACTGCATCAATTGCTTAGGTGGTTGAACCTGGAGCAGCAGGAGCTTTAGGGCCTTGTCCCAGACCCAAGGTCACCTTCCATTCTGATAAGAATGCTAGTGCTGGTGGCTTAGTAGTATTCTAGCATGCGGGCATCCACAGAGATGCTGTTTTAAAAGAATTAATGTTCTTCTCTACCGAAATGAGAATGATGTTTCAGAGAACTGTAACTGGCACCCAAATTGATAGGCCTGAGCAATTTCAGTAGTGCTGATACATTGCTCTTAAAATGAATTTGAAATAGGGCTTGCAGCAGAGGCACCCCGACCAGGTGCAGAAGCCAGGAAGTTCCTCTCAGTATTGACAGTTGTGCTGTGTATATTGTTGTCCTTAGGTTTTAGAGCAATGGGAATGGATATAAACTGTGTAAAAATATCTTGAAATCTTACAACTGCCACTAGCTCTATTTTTCTTATACTCTTAAGGATCAGGTATAACTGCTTAACAGATATTCACAGGAAAATAACTTTCTTTGTATTGTCTTTAGAATGGGCAATGAAGTGTATGCATTTGACTATAATGTCATTTAGCTCTTTCTTTCCCAACACTGTAAGGTGGTGTTTCATCTCTTACATTTGTCATCATTACTGAACATATCTGGGCACATATCTATAGTTCCCCTTATGATGCTCACATATTTTATTTTTATTTATGTATTTCAACCTTCCTCTAGGAAATATTTTTCCGCCTAGCTTCTTGTCCTTTAATCCTCCTTCTCTCAAAGTTATTTCAATTCATTCTCCACATTGCCAGCAGTTGGATTTATTATTGTTATTATTTTATATCACATTTTGCTTAAAAGCCCTCTCTGGCTTTTTGTTGTCTTTAGGATAAAACCAGAAAATTTTCAAAAGCCATCTTCCCTGCTTACCTCTCCTGCTGTTTCTCCTGAGTCTTACTCTCTGTGTCTCCAGCCTCCCCTCGCCCCCCATTGTACACACACTATTGGCCTCAGCCCACTTCCTTTGGTTTTCCAATGTGTCACATGACCCTTCAACTTTGAACTCAATACCTCTGCCAAAATTCTTTCATCCTCTCTACTCTCCATGCCTGGCCAATCCTCCTGGCTCTGCAGATCTCAGCTCTTTAATCTGAACTACTAGCCTTCCTGAAAGGGTTCAGATATGCCTTTCTGAAGACCTAGCTTTTATCATTGTCTTGCACATAGCAGATGTCTGACTGTATTTTTTAAGGGAATACATGAAGAATACCCCTCAACTTCCTATGCACCTGTTCAAATCAGTCTCTACCATGACTTGACTGAAATCTTTTTCCTCTGTACAGGAAGAGAAGTCCTTCCTGCTGCCCAAAGCTCATTCAGCCAGGTGCTCTGGATGCCATTTCCTCAAATCCCTGACACAGAACCATTATCTTTTCCTTCTGGGGTTTCTTCAACTTCTCCTTACCTTCATTGGATGGATTTTTAGCATCTCAAATATAAGTACAAAAAAATACATATACTTATTACCTAAATAGAAACAGAAGTAGACTTATTACAAACTTACAAAAGGCAGATCAAAACAAAATAAACCTCACTCTCCCGTGTTTTCTTTATATTACTCTAATTCTCAAGTTGATGTCACGCTACAGTATAGGACCAAATTGAGCACCAAATTGAGATGCTCAAACTGCATTGTGTATTGATTGAATCCATTTGAAGCATATAGCAAGTAGCAAGGGAGAGGAGATGGGGTAGCTCTCTCCATTGAGAAGTAGCTATAGTGAGGTGAAATGACCACACTGCCCAAATCCTGTAGTCTGTCATGTCCATGTGGAAGACAGGTGAAACTAGGAAGCAAGGCGCTTGTGAGGCAGGTCAGACACAGATAATGTAAATAAAGACGAGTGTGGTGACAATAGACGGGAAGAGATGGAAGGACCAAGTAAATGTTACCTGTTCGTGTGCTCATCAGCCTTCCTCACTTATGGGGGAGAGACCATGACCTCAACTGAAGGCATGCACAGAAGCTCGGCAGGGAAACCTCTGTTGAAGATGTGGGGGCAGGGGAGGGGGCGCCTGCCGAGCGGCCCCCTCCCCCCAGACCAGGTGTCTTGCTTCCCTCACTCAGTGAGAGAGTCTCACATTTCCATTTTCCGGTCCATCTGTTTATCTCTAAGCATCCTTCTTAATCTATGCTTCTGAAATTTTAGGTGCTACTGCAGAAAAAAGAATTCTTCTATGTTATTAAATAGGTAATACTGTTAATGTAGAAAATTTCCTTATCATGCCTTTTACATATTTATATACCTTTGTTTCCAGATTGTTTGAATTATTGTTTACATCATTTGAATTATTTGAAATTTGAATTATTACTTGAATTTATCCTCTGTGGACCAACCTTTTCATGCTGTTCTTTGTCAAGAACATATATTTATCCAGGATATTATTGACAAATATAATATTTGGATTTTAGGTAAAGCATTACAGTTTTACTTCTGGTAGTATAAATCTAGGTGCAGTGCCTACTAATTTAATTTTTTGTGCTTGTTTCTTTATTTATAATATATCTATGCATATTATAAATAATGGTTTAATTATAAAAGTCTGAAGTTATTTTTTATGTTCTTTGCTCCAGAGAACTAAAACAGTTATTTTAACTTTGATTAGGGCTGGAGTAAATGACTTCTTAAAATGGGAACTCTAATAAGGATGAAATCAGTGTATTTCCACATTTAAACATTCAGTGAAGGTTGTTAAAGTAAGAGATTATTACCAAATATTTTCAATTTAAAAACATCATTGAAGTATATTATATTTTTCTTTTTTTAGAGAGAACTAAGTTACTTCAATGGATGTTGGTGTATTTCAGAAATAATACATAGTGATTTAAAACATTGAGAGTTAATTGCATGGTTAAATATATGTCCCCAGGACCCTCTGAAAGGCAAGGTCCTAAGACCCATACAATATGTTTTTATTTTCCGGTGCTTGCTTTATCTGCTTTTTATCAACAGGAGTTTTACAAGGTCCTTGTTTTTGTAAGCAACTTAATAATGAGTTGTAAAGAAATCCCCACAAAGCACTTTGATTTCCCAACATGCCAGGTTAGGTTCTCATTCTTGTTTCTTACTAAATTTCTGCTTTCAAGTAATTGGTCAGAATTTTTTTTAAGGGCTTCTTGAGTTCCTTAAATCAATCCCCTGACTCTTATAGCTTCCATTTAATTGCTTCTATAATTTTAAGTAAAGGGGAATAGAAAAATTTTAAAGAAATCACATATATATATGTATATACCATATAATATATATTTTAGATGTGAATCTGTCACTTGTACATATCAATACCTACTCAAGTTTACACTCAGAGTTCTTCGTACACGTTTTATTTGTCACGTGCCAATGGCAAAATGTGTGATTGCTTACGAATTTTCTTCCCTTCTACAACCAAACAGGTCATTCGCATTTGAAATTTGATAAAAGGTGGGGTTATTTTCTTGTGCAAAAAATAATAAACTGTAATAAATTGAGGGTCAAAGACCAGAACGTGTGCTGGCTTTTCATATTCAAAGATTTAATAAACATTTGTTAAAGGGAAAGATCATTAAAGGAAAATATCGGTCTTTCTATTCAATTTCCCATGAAGGTGTGGGGATGAGCAGTGGGATTAGTAGTCCGGGTTTCTGGAATTTAACTGCTTTAGAGCCCTAACAGTTTTTGTTGTTGTTGTGTTGTTGTTGTTTTTTTACCGAAAACAACTACCTTTTCTTCTGTTCTGAACTTAGAGAGTAGAGTTGATTGTCCCAAGCCCTGTTCCGTATCACTTACTCTTCTATATATTCGAAATGCTGAGGACGCATTAGTGATTCATGAATCTCAGTGCTCACGGAGGTGCTGCACACCCCGAAAACGCCATCCTTCATCTGAGCGCACGAGCTCAGAGGAGTGAAAGGCGAAAGGGTTAGAGGAAGATGCTCTTTAAATAGAACACATTTTTTTTAAAGAAGCATGCATCTCTTCTTAATTATTCATCTGAGACAATATAAAAAGGTTCTTTGTTTTCTTGTTCGTTTTTGACCAAGTTGAAGTTAAAAGATGATTTTATGAGTTTTGGCAAACACACAGTGTTTTGGACCCCTACCACAGCAAAGATTTAGAAGGGCCCCATCACCGCTCCAGATTCCCCCACCTCCTTTTGTGGTCAATCCTCCAGCCAGCCTAGCCTCTGGCAACCACTGCTCTGTTTTCTGGCCCTGTGGTATTGCCTTTTCCTGAGTCATACCGTGGGTGATCTTTGGGAACTGTCTTCCTTCATGTAGCGGAGTGAGTTTGGAATTCATCCACGGTGTTGTGTCAGTAGTTGGTTGCTTTGTATTTGCTAATCATTCCATTATAGTGTTAGTATTAGTACTCCATTATAGGAATGTGCCAGAAAGCATAGCCATCAGCGGTTGAAGGACATTTGAGTTGTTTTCAGTTTTGGACAATCATGAAGAGAGCTGTTCTCAATGTGTGCGTACAGGATTTTGTGTGAACACGAGTTTTCATTTTTCTTAGGCAAATATCTAGGAGAAGAATTGCTGGGTTATGGTGAGTGTGCTTAGTTTTAAAAGAAATTACACACCTGTTTTCTAAATGGGCTATCCATTGTGTGTTTCTACAACAATGTATAGATATCTAGTTGTTTAAAATCCTTGCAGTTACATGGTACTGTTAGGTTTTTTTCTTTAAAAAAATATTTAGTCATTCTGTTTGATATGTCATGGTAGCTCATTATACCACTACAATGGTGGTACAAAATGGATTTATTTTATTCTCCTAAAGACAAATTATTATGAGCATCTTTTTATGGGCTTATTTGCCATCTATATATCTTTTTAGTGAATTGTCTGCTCGTTGAATTTATATATGTGTTTATTCACAAATATAAATAGATACATATTTTTTCTAGATACATGTCTTTGTCGTATAGATTTTCAAATATTTTCTCTTAACCTATATATTATATATTTTTGCACTGCTTTAAGTAACTCTGCCCCCAGTTTATAGCAATATTTGTCTTTTTAAGACTTTGTTTGTAGAGTACTTTTAGGTTTACAACAAAGTTGACAGGAAGATACAGAAATTTCCTGTGTAACTTCCCACCAGCATAGCCTCCCCTGACTATGCTTCACTGGAGTGGATGTATATATTTACCAAGGAGGATCCTACATTGACATAGCAGAATGACCCAGAGTCCAGGGTTTACCTTGGGGTTCATTCGTAGTGATGTCCAAGCTTCTAGGAGCTGTGGTCTGATGTCCGATATTAGTCTTTGGGAATTCTCAGTCATTATTGTTTCAAATATTTGTTCTGTTCCTTTCTCTTTTTCTTCTCTTCCTCCATTTCTGTTATGCATGGACTATACCTTTATAGTAGTCCCACACACAGTCTTTGGCTATTCTTATTTACTTAGGTATTTGTGGATTCTGGCGCTACATCCTCTAGCTCGGAGAGTCTTTCTTCAGCTGTGTCCAATCTACTCAAACAGCCTTCACAGTCATTCTTCATTTCTGTTAACAGTGTTGTTTTGTTTGTTTGTTTTTCATTTCTACCATTTCTTTTTGATTCATTCTTAGGATTTATATCTTCCTGCTTACATTGCTCACCTGTTCTTGCATGCTGTCAACATTAAGTATTAGAGTCCTTAGTGTGTTGATCACTGTTGTTTTAAATTCTCAGTCTGATAATTCTAACATCCCTGCCATGCCTGGTTCTGACGCTTGCTCTGTCTAATGTTTTTTTGTTTTGTTTTGTTTTTTGCCTTTTGGTATATCTCATCATTTATTCTTGGAGACAGACATGATGGAGCAGGTGAGTGGAACTGCTGGGAGAGGCCCTTAGTGACATGGTGGTGAGCTGGGGGGAGGGCATGCTCACCGTCCTGTGAGGGGAGCTCAGTCTTTGGGTGAGTCTGTGCGCTGGGCAGTGTATCCACAGTGTTTCCTTGGCCCTCTGCCCTCAGGGGAAGAGGGTGGCTGGAGTGGGCTGGAGGTGGGTACTTCCTACCTCCCATGAGAAAGGCTTGGAGCCTGCTGGGTCTGGGTATCTCCTTTCCCAGGGCAATTTGGCTCTGATAAAATCCAGCAGGTGAGGCTCTGCAGAACCGGTTTCACCTGCAGGCAGGCCTTGTTAAGGAACAGAACGGTCTGGAATGTTTCAAAATGGCTCCTGTTCCGCTGCCAGAAGTGGGAGAGGATTTTTCTTCCGTATGTTCTGGGGGCTCTAGTTGAGCTCCTGGTGGCCAATCTCACAGTGTTGGTGCCTGAGTCTCCTGGAGTGTTCATTTCTCAGAGTCGTCTGCACTGAGGGTCTGGCCAGTCATTGATTAAAGCTCGGGATTTCACCCCAGGCGGTGGCTGCCAGGACATGTCTGCTTGAGCCCCTGCTCTGGTAAGCCACTACTCTACTGTCCACCTGTCGCCAAATTCGGGGGTGGCTGTGTGCCGTGTCCTCCCTGTCTTATAAATACAGAAGTTGTTGATTTCTCAATGTGTTCAGGGTTTATTGTTGTTGGGACAGCGTGGGGACTTCCAAGCTCTGTATATGTGGAACCACTGAATTATCTCTTCATTCTCTAAACAATGCCTTTCACAGAGCAAACTTTTTAATTTTGATGGACTCAATTTACCAATTATTTGGTGATGGATCTAAGAACTGTTTGCTTACCCTAAGGTCAAAAATTGTTATGCTTTCTGATAGAAATACTATAGTTTTATTTCCTTTGTTAGCTCTTTGAACTATATGCTTAGAGCTGATTTTTATTAACGTGTGAGGTTAGATCAAGTAATCTGTTTGCGTTTTGTTTACAAACGGCTCACCAGTTGCTGTTGGCAGTATTATTTTAAAGATGTCCTCCCTTTTCATAGAACTGAGTTTGCATTTTGTTAAAAATATCAGTTGGCGACATTAGTGTGGATATATATAGTGTGGAAATCCGTTACTGTGAGGCCTCCATTTTATTCTTTTGCCCCAAATTTTTGTGGATAATTCTAGTGCCTTTATGAGTGTATACGTTTTAGAACTGGCTTTTTCAGTTCTCAAAAAAAGTTTGTTTGAATTTTGATTGAGAAAATTCAAATGTAGAGCTCAGTTAGGGGAGAATTATTATCTTAGAGATATTGTCTTCCAGTTCACGTACAAATTATGTCTCCGTTTATTTCTTTCATTAGTATTTTATAGTTTTCAGCACAAAGTTATTAACCTGATTTGTTAAATTTAAAGCTACATATTTTATTATATTGGTATTATTATAAATGTATTTAATTTTTATTTTGAATTTCAAGTATTCATTCTTAGTATATTTAATTGACTTGAATATACTGACCTCAAATCTGGTGATTTTTCTGAACTCACTTATTAGTTCTATGATCGTGTTTTTCAGATTGAGGGTTTTGGTTTGTTTTGTTTTGTTTTTGTGTAGACTGTCTTATCTGTGAGTGCACAAAATTTTATTGCTAATTTTTTTAATATTTGTATTTGTTAAATTTCTTTTTGATGCCATATTGAACTGTCTTGTATTTTGTCCTGTACAATGCTGGACAGAGTGAAGAGAGAGAACTGTCTTGCTTTTCACAATGTTAAGAATAAAATTTTCAGTCTTACCATTAAAAAATTGTGTAGAATTTAAACTGTATGTTCATTAAATGTGTGATAAATTGTGCATGGAAATTATTTGGGCCTTATGTTTTCTGTTGAAAATTACTCAACAATGAATTTAATTTCTATAGTAGGTATATTACAATTCAAATTATTTTTCTTGAGTAAGTGTTGACAGTTCATGTCTTTCAAGAAATTGTTCTATTTTGTGCATTTTCAAATTTATCTAACATTATTAATAGTATTCCCTTATTGTTCTTATAATATCTGTTGGGTTTTCAGTGATTGACCCTTCCTTTTTCCTGATACTGATAATTTGAGATTTCTCTTTTTTTTTCTTGTTCAGTCTAGGTAGAAGTTTATCAATATTATTGATCTTTTCAAGAAACCAGCTTTTGTTTTTATTAATTAATTTTCTAATATCAGTTTCAATGATTTCTATACTTCAGTGTTCTATTTTATATTTATTGCGAAGTTCATATTCCAATAGTTAAATATTTTTAAGGCTATGCTCTTGTTATTCATTTAAAATTTTAATTGGATTTGATGCAGTTTGACAACAACCTTTGTCTGAATTGTATATTCTTTAAATTAATGAGGTTCGTTTTATGGTCTATTTTAATGAATATTTCATGCGTGCTGGTTATCTATGTGTATCTTGCTATTATTACCAGAAAAGCTAGTTGTATGTATTTTAGAATAATGTTGTCTGGTCTTCACTATTATTTTTTGCCTATTCTATTAACAAGAGATGAGTGTTGAGGTCTCTAATTATAATTGTGGAATTGTCTATTTTTCTTTCAGTTCTGTTAATTTTGCTTATGTATTGTATAACTCTGTCGTTGCATACATATTCAGTATTCCTCTGTCTTCTTTGAGAATAGAGTTCACTATGATTACATCATAGCTCCCTTTATCTATGGGAGTATCCTTACTCCCAGATTGTTTTTTTGTGAACCTAATGTAGCTACTCCAGCTTTTTTTCCCCACTTGTATCTACTTAATATATTATTACTCATTTTTAACTGTGTATTTGAAGTATGTTTATTATTAACAACAAATAATCATAACTTGCCTTTTAATCAGCCATACCATTTCTCTTTTCATTGGCGTCATGATATAACTGGTATAAATGTTACTATCATGATATTGGTTTCTGCTTTTTTAGTCTTTTTATTTTGATTTTATTTCTCCTTACTTCCTTTGGGTTGATTAAACATTAATTTATGATTTTATTTTTCCACTATTATTTATACTTTTTAAAAGTATTCTAGGAATTTCCTAAGTTTTATAACATACAATTTTATTACAGTTTATTAATTTTATTACACTTTGTCTTCAAATAATAATATACTACCTTACAGGTTGTGTAAGGACCTTAAATACTTATATTTATCATTACTCCCTCCCACTATTTGTACAATTTTTATTATACAAATGAATGCATGTTACTTTTGTGTTCTGTAAATGCTTAATAAATTGCCACCAGTTTTGTTTTAGATGGTGTGATAGTTAACTTTGTCAACTTTGAATTTTTAAGAAGTTTTTGAATGAGATTGACATTAAAATCAGTTAATATTGGGTAAAGCAGACTGCCCTTTATACTGCAGATGTGCCTCACCCAATAATTGCAGGCCCGGATAGAACAAAACCCTGGCCTCCCTGAACAAGGAGAACATTTCGCCGCTGACTACCTTCGTATTAAGCTGCACCATCGGCTCTCCTGGGTCCACACTGCAGACTTCGGACCGCCCTGCCCCAATCATCACGTAAGCCAATTCCTTACAACACATCTCTCTGTGTCTCTTTCTCTGCGTCTCTCCATCTTTCTCTCTGTGTTTCTGTGTGTCTCTCTCTGTCTCTATATATTTATAATCAATTAATTTTTATATTTTATATAAAATAAAAAGGTTTTATATAAAATATATAGCATAAAAATAATATATTAAGAATTACTGTATATATGCATGCATATATAATCTGGACACTTGTGACTAATATAGATAGTTGTCCTTCGGAATAACTAAAGGAAAGGATAACGTGTTTTGTGTTTACCCTTATTGATTTTATTGTACCTTCCATGACCAGGACATTTCATATCTTCAGGTGGTTTCAAGTTTCTGTCTGGTATGATGCTCTTCGCCCCTGATGAACTTCTTGAACATTTCCTATAATAATGATCTTCTGTAATAACTTTTCACTTTGTCTTTTTTTTAAGCCTTTATTTTAAATTCATTTGTGAAGCATATCGGAAGCATATTTGCGTGAACAGAATTATGGTTTGATGGACTTTTTTTTTCTCTTCTTTTCAGCACTTTCCAACATCACTCTATTGTTGTTGCTTGTATGGTGGCCTGTAAGTGGGATGTATTCTTATCCTTATTCCTCTATTGGAAATGTATTGTTTCACATCAGCTGCCTTCAAGATGTCTGGCCTTGGTATAATACATGTCGGTGTATGGAGAGAAAGGTAAGTTTTACCTCACATTGTATCTCTGAGCTCTTGGATTTTGGCTTGTCATTGTGAACTTTGGAGAATTTTTGGCAATTATTTCTTCAAATATTTCTTTTTCCCATTGTGCGACTCTAGTTTTATGTGGGTTATACTGTTTGATGTTGACAGAAAGCTCTTGAATGCTCCAGGTTATTATTTTGTTGTCCTCATCATTATCATTACTATTGTATTTTCCAATGAGTAACCTCTTTTAACCTATCTTCATCTTAGGTCTTCTATGATTTCCTTAGCAAGGTTGTGTGTATTTTGTTTCAATGACTTGATGATATATTGTTCTGATTAAACCTCAGTCATGGGTCACTCTTTCCCAGGAGAGAGATTAGAAAGATTCAGAATGTTAGAAGAATTTGACCCACCATTGTTGTCTTTGAAGATAGAGAAAGGGTTGCCTTGGTATCTAACACCCTCGATAGTGCCTTAGAGCACATGTTTAGTGTCTCTAGCCTGAATATGGATAAACTTCACATTGACCTTCTTTCATCCATGCTTCACACTGCCAAATTTACTTTTAAAGCACTGTTAAGACTGGAACATCAATGCTTTAAAACCTTTCATGGTTTCTTAGTGCAATGACATATCCCTTCAAATTTTTTTTCATTCATGCATAAAAATAGAAAATGTTTGTTGAGAATTTACACTGTACCAGTTACTATTCTAGAAGTCATCAAAATATATTAATTCATGTCATAAGAACTTTATGAAGAAAATAATTATTTTCAATTTAAGAGAGAAAGGTAAAATTTTCAAAAGATAGATTTGAAAAGCCAGATTTAAAACTCTGGCAACCTAACTTCAGAACCCATGAACTTAACCACTACATTATTTATTCAACAAATATCCATTGTCAGCTAATTAAGTGCTAGGGATTATGCTATATGCTAGTTCTATTTAAACAAGGAAAATAAAATCTTACAGCAAGAAATTTATGAGAAAAGTAAGACAATGACAAAAGAAATGGGGAAAAAAGCATAAAAATATAAGGAATATCATAAAAAAATTTACCTAAAGTTAATAATTAATTTTTAAGAAAAGGAGTTCTGAATCAGAAATATTCATTCTGAGATTTCAAAGTTGCAGACCAGCATAATGATGGTATTATAAACATCATGGAGGCAAAAAGTATCAAGTGCAATATAAGTTAAGCCATCCAGGTTGTCTATTTTTGAGTGAACTTTGCTATTTTGTGTTTTCAATGAATTCTTTCATTCTATTAAGTTGTCTAATTTATTGAAAGTTATTCATTATAGTCTGTTCTTATATTTTCAATATCAGTAGAATCTGTAGGGATATTGTCTCTCTCTTTATAAGATTGGGGATCACTGAACCTTCATTGACTAATTTATTATCTTAAAAAACATTGTTTTCTATATGTTTTGTTTATTTACTGGCTGTTTCAGCAGGGGTAAAGCCAATTTCTTTTACTCCATCTTGGTAGGAAGCAGGGATATCCAATATAAATTGGATATGGAAAATGCCAAGACATTCACATTGAAATAACTTGGCAGTTAGAAAGAAATAAAGTTCAAGAAAGTACAAGAAAGAATTCTAGATTAATATGTAAACATGTACCTATTAATGGATAACTTGTTAATGAAAAAGCATATAGATAAAAGAGAGAAAATGAAGAACTCAGGACTAGTGTTTGAAGAGAAACATTTAGAATGAAAGTGTTCTATAGAGATATCTAAATAAGCAATTTTCAAGAAGGAAGGGGGAAGCATATCTCACTTCCACTTCCACTTCCAAAACTGTGGAAAAATTTCTTTGACTTGACAAGGGTTTTGATTAAAAAATAAAGCAGAATCTAAAAACCTTGCATTACAAATGAACAATCTAAGATTAAAATAAAATATATCACAAACATTAAGTTACTTGGCAACAGAACAAGTTGAAGCATCAAGAATTATACTGTTAAATATTTGCCCTATGCTAAATTCCCAGTTTGGGAATTGAGGTTGAACCATGTCAGTCTACACGTTTTTTATTCCTCCTAGTATCTGCTTTGAAAGTCATTTTGTAGCTCATCACTTCGAGGGGTGGAATTTGTCATGTTCTCTTGTAAATCTGGTCTGGCTGTGTGCATTGCATTGGCTAACATGGTGTGTCAGAATGATGGTATCCTAGTTCTGAGTCTAACTTTCAAAAGGCTTTGCATTCTTTCATTTGCTCTTTCTCTTCCTCTCTGACTTTTCGTCCATGATGAGAATAAGTTCAAGGCAACCTGCTGGAGGAAGGGAGAACTTGGAACAGAGATAAGTCCCAGCTGAGATCATCCAAGCTTTTTCAAACCTCGCCTGTCAGTTGACCCCAGAATCATTAGCAAGTCTAGCTAAAACCAGCTGAATCTGATTCTTATAAACAGTGCCCGAAGACTACAGAATTGTAAGATAAACCAACACACACTGATTTAAGCCATACCATCCTGAAGTGTTTTTCTTATAATGTAATTGCTAATTAATATGTCCATCTAGGGCAATGATTTTTACCCAGTGTGCTACAAGACTTTTTAAAAGATGCACTACCTATTTAGTCAGGGACACTGACCTCTTTTCCCTTAGATTGTTTAATAGAAAAATGACAGCCAACACAACAATAGCCGTCCAGTGTGAAAGAATCAAAATTATACCTATTTTTGTCAGATTGGCAAAAAATACATATATCTTGATGTGTCACAGAATTTTAGTCATTAGTTCATGTATGCCATGCATTGAAAAAGTTTCAAAATTACTGACTTAATGAAATGCAAAAATTATAGCTTTGTTCATCGCTCTTGACTAACAAAGACTTTTACATTATTTTCCCCTTCAGTAACAAAAAAGTGATTTCATTGGGTGAGAATAGATTTTTCTGATCTAATCATGCACATTGGCAGTCTTGCATGTGTTGTCATGAAGACATGTCACGTATTTTGACCTATGCTAATCATTTTCATCCTTTAATTGAGTTAGAAATCTTCAGAAGTAAGTCAGCTACTAGCTTTTTGTCCAAAAACTTATCTCCTAAATCACTCATTGTGAGTTAATCTGTGACACTAAACTGTCATAGATTTGAAAATGTTAGTGCTGTACCAAGAGACCTGGCAATCTCTACGGTGTTTAATTGTAGACCTTTTATGTGCATGTGATGTCTTTTTTTTTTTTTCTTTACAATTCTGTGTTCTGGAGTTTTCTCAAAGGCCTTGAAACAACAATTAAAGATTCCCTTTTAAGTTCAATCAGTTGTAAGATTACGAATAAAAATATCTCAACTGACATGACAAGCAGATAAGCAGATACCATCTGGGCATTTCTAAATTCACACATAAACAAGCAATGACAAGTACATAATCACGTAATCCGTTACCTGACAGATGACACGTTACTCTGGCATGAAACAAGAGGAATTCCCATCACTAAAAAAAAAAAAAAGAGGCAAATGTGATAAAACATATGATAGAACTGAAGATAATCCATAACTACCATTTCCTGAGGGCATTCTCTTTGTGAGAACATTCTAGTTCCAAGCATTTTTCTATGGGCTTTATATGGATACTGTCATTTCTTCTTTATAAAACACCCTAGGAGGACAATAGAGAGGAGGGCAAAGTTGGTTTAGCATTGTTCATGTGGAAAATAATACAATAATTGATGAATAATAATATAACAATAAGCTCTGTGTTTCAGGAACTCACAACGGTAAACCTACTTTTGCTCACTGCTGTATAATTAAATATATTTTTCTATGATGATACAAAATTAATAACCAGGAAACCAAACCTATATCCCCATAATTAATCAGTCATGAGGTAGGAGGCTTTGAGAAAGGTGGTGCTCATTCCCAGGGATGTCTTACCTGACTCTCAGATGGGTTTAGGCACCCTTTTGCTGTGGTTTGAAGTCTCACCTGTATAAAGTGGTCACTGTGCTTTTTACATTGTATTATTATTATTGTCATTATCATCTGTTTCTGTATTTCTCAATACCTCTAGAGCTTAAAAGGAAAACCATGCTTATTTAACTCTGTCGTCTGATGAAGCAGACAGGATTCCGGCTGAGGGTAGATTGGACCTATTTGTTCTAACTCGAGGGGTCCTTTATGAGGACCTTTTTGGACTGGGAAAGGGTGGATGTAATATGAGGACATGTTACAGGTCCATGTATGGAAGCATAGACTGGCTTCTTCTTCTAGATCAGAGGTCTCAAACTCGCAGGCCGCATGCGGCCCGCCCACCAATTTTGTGCGGCCCACAGACTGGCCCGCAGATTAATCCACGAAGTTTGATTAGTCTGCGGGCCGCACAAAATTGGTGGGCGGGCCGCATGGCAAGGAGTTTGAGATCCCTGTTCTAGATCATCTGCAACTGAGCACTCTCTCTTTGGCTAAAAATGCAAGTATTTGTACCTAAATAAAGCAAATGGTTTATGCGGAAAAGAGCCAGGCAGCTAGCAGATTCTTAGAGTAAAGGGCTCTGCTCTCTGCTCTCTGGCATTTAAAGCACCCCAACGCCCCGCCCCATCTCATCTCATATAATGTTGGCCTCTAAAAAAGCATAATTGTCACTCACTCTAAAAGTGCCTGACATAGCTTGCTATATTGTAGAAATTTTTACACACGTATCAGTTGTCACCCAGGACATATAGTACTTCTCTCTGAAGACCCAACCACCTGGTTCATGGTTGTGTAAAGGCTGCCCATTGGGGACACCCTGGCAAAAGAGCCCAGTCTACATTTGTTAGTTTTCTACTGCCTTATTTTTATTTTTGTAGGAGACTAATTTTCTTACAAGGTGTGCCAGCAGGTTGCAAAATATGTCTTCATCAGTAAGCAGAGATTGAGCCTGCCCATTGGGTCATAACTGTAGAAGTAATAGATCTGATGCGTTGCTGTTGCCATTTTTAGAGTAGCAAGACTAGCTACACATTAGAAGAAAAAAAATATTGTTGAAATCAAGAGTTTCAAGATGTTCATGACTGGAAATCAGAAGTGCTTGTCAGCATCGGGTTCATTGTCTCAGCATGGTTGACTTTGATCCTGATTGGGAGCTCTGTACCTTGGCATGAGGAGATACCGTATTTCCCGATGTATAAGACAGACCTTCATTTTGGTGTTCGAAATTTGAAAAAAAATATTACATAAAGTTATTGAACTCAAGTTTTATTCATTATAAAATTCCTACAACTCCTCATCCATGTGAAAAAGCGGGAAATACAAGTAAAGAAAACCCAACAACCACTGTAGAAGACACACCCAGTTTTTAGTCCCCAAATTTTTCGAAAAAGAGTGCATCTTATACATAGGGAAATACGAGTGATTTTAATTCAGCAACATGTCACAGATGGTGGGTCATTCTTTAACAGTATTATGAGGATCCTGGACTCACTTGTCCTTTTGACTACTCAGTTAAGATTACAGTAGATCTTCGAAAGTAAGCTCATGGGCATTTATTTACTACCCTTTCTCCTCTGTGTACCATGTGAAGCGCAATATCCTGGGAAGGTCTGAGCCATCATGTGCAAAGCTTGAGAACCACTGCTATAAGGACAATCATGGTGGTTTTATTTCTTTTGTCGGTTAAACATGAAAGTGATCAGTGGGAATTTATTTTCTTTAGTCTTAAAAGGAGACATCAAAGAAGACATAGTGTCTTCTTTTTCTTCCAGATGCTTTTTTTTTTTTTTGTCTGTCTATGAGACATAGAATTGCAGCAAACACCTCGGTCTCTTGAAAATAGATTAAAGAGCCATGCTTTGGGAAGGCAGAGAGGAAAGGACCGTTGTCATGATGACCCAGTTATATTGTCAAATTACTGAGTTAGTGAAATCTGGAGCCACCGTCCTCCCAACTCCTTTGTATTGTAGAGCACAAATCTTACTGTTCAACCTATTTTAAATTGGCTGTTCTGTTACTTGCAGCCAAATGCTTTGTGACTGATTTGCATTGATAAATACATTTGTTCCTTTCCAGAAATCTATGACATAAGCACAGCAAATATTAACAGTTTCATTTTAAAGATGAGTATCCTTTGGTTCAGAAAAATCCAATTAAATGCTTAGTTAGTGACAGGTCTATTATAATTCTAGTAATCCTAGAACTTGAGGGTTATTATACATACCACATTGCCTTTCAAAAAAAAATGCAGGGTCAGCGAATACTAATGATCCACCTTACTGTACAGAGTGGCTCTCTGCACAAAACCGTTTCAAAGAGGGAGGCCCATTTTACTCCGAGGAGAAAACCAGAAGTAAAAGTGATAACAGAATAAGGCCCAAGTAGGAAACACCACCTTTTGTACATTCATTCTTCCAGTTGCTTATTCCTTCCTATCTTCATATATTCATCCACTCAAAACATACAGTGTCTTCTATGTGTCATGAAATATACCAGCAGCAGGTGTTGAACAGAATTGTGTGAAAGTATTTTACAGTATGTAAAACTTATAAATATATAAAAATATAAGTGGAATAAAAAGTTTCCAGTCCCGTGGATGTGATCCTGGATGAAAGTTCTCCCTGACTCAGGATCCACAGGTGATTAGCAATAGGAAAAATAGCTACAGACCCAGTGAATAAATTTGAGAGACAGAACCACCCATGGTTAGTATCAACGTGTCAGGGAAAAACATTCACCTTAAAGAAGATAATAAGGGATATCAAGACTCTGGAGGAGATGACTGAGCGAGCAAGCATGTTGGCTTCCTAGATGCTGCAAGTAGATCAGCAATCCAGTAGCTCCATGTACAACAGTTTATTGCTCACAGCACCAGTAAATGGTACAAGCATCACCACTGTGCCACTGGTCCTCCTAACTTAAGTACCACCAGTGGCACAGTCAGCCACATAATGGTCTCATGCTCAGTAGGTGGTCTGTAGTTAAGGAACTCAAAAGGAAGGCTCTGTACCTATCCTCATAGGCAGTAAAGCAAACCAACCCACCTTTCTCAGGAGGTAGATTCTCACATGGCGGTCACCCTCTGGTTGCCTACGAGATAGCTTCAGGAATGGTTCAGGGTCAGAGGATCATGAGGCTTGCATTGTGGTACACTCAGAAAACATGTGTTGCGAGACTTGGGGCCAGTAGTGGATTGTATCTTCTAAAAGTTTGCTTAGAGTCAGATTTCCTGGATTCAAGGAAGTCTGTGGATTATATATACCACTGACTGGCTCTGTGGACTTGGACAACTTATTCCAACTCTTTGTTTTCCTATTTGGAATGTGGGGGCTTAACTGTGTTCTTGCTCATGGGAGTGTTTAAAATAGGGCCTAGCATATAATAAATACTAAATAAGTGTTTACTTTTACAATCATCCAGTGCTACGATACATTCAAGTTGCTGAAAGAATGAACATGAATAAAATAAAAAATTGACAACTGTGCTTTTCTAGGAGGTAAGCTAAAGTGTATATAAAGGGTTTGGACAAAGGAAATCAAGGGCATAACATTGAACAAGAAAGAGGAGGATGACAAATGTCCCCAAATGGACACAAAGACCCAAAGGGCCCATGTAGATAGATTGTTAGTAATCTCAACAGCCTTGCAGCTTTTGATAGAAAATTAACATTTATGGCAATTCAATTTTTTAAACATGAGGCTGTTTCACTCTTTTTTTTTAAATTTCTGTTGTTTTATTTAGACAATTAAATTTAACACGGTGATATTGGTCAATCAGAGTACATGAATTTAGAGAAAACATCTCCACATACTTTGGACAGTCGATTATGTTGTATACCCATCACCCAAAGTCAAATCATCCTCTGTTCACTCTATATTTTGTTTCTCTTTAAGCCCCTCCCCTTCCCCCATACCCCTCCCTCTCAACTTTTCCCTTCCCCCTGGTAAATACTGTGCCCTATCTATGTCCATGAGTCTCAATTTTGTGTCCCACCTATGTATGGAATCATACAGTTCTTAGCTTTATCTGATTTACGTATTTCACTCAGTAAAATGTTGCATTGTTCACAGTGCCCAAGACATGGAAACAGACAAAATGCCCTTCAATAGAGGACTGAATAAAGAAGATGTGATACATATATAGTATGGAATACTACTCAGCCATAAGAAATGATGACATAGTATTATTTACGACAACATGGATGGACCTTGATAACATGTTTCACTCTTTTTTATTTAGAAAATTGAACATTTTTTCATGTGGCATTTCTAATTATTACTCAAAGATCAATAACTCTGATTTAAAAATTTATATATTGACTTGTAGAAATTTCATAAAGGACATAGTCCTAAAAAATGTAAACATTTATTTTTTTTTATTATTGTATATATCCTACTGCCACTCATGTCCCTTACCATGATTAATAATGACAATAAAGTAACAATATAGGGTACAGATCTTGAGTGCTTGCTTTCTTGGCACCTGGCACTGTTTTCAGCTTTAAATATTGTGCACAAACTAATTCATTTACTTCTCAAAACCATATGAACATGTGGTTTTGTTACCTTATTTTATAGATGAAGAAACTGAGGCATAGAGAGATTAAGTAAATTGTTCAAGGTCACCCTGTTGGTAGATGGCTATGATCTGGCACAGGTAGCGAGGCTATAGAATAGAATCACTTAACCAACATCTAACAAATCCTCATAGCCTGTAAACAGAAAAGACTATTTTCCCCCCAAAAGGAATCTATTTATCTATTTTTGATGCATATACCTCAGCCTTTGGTGCATGGACTTTTCCATGATCAGTAAACAGATTCCTCGTGAATAAATCATTGTGAACAGCCCCTTCCCAAATTTACTACTGGAGCTTCAGTGACCTGCTTGGTGACCTGGAACTTTGGTGTCAAAAGTACTTGCTGATCTTTAACCATGCATATCTCATAGATTCCCAGGATCATAAAGGGGCTTTATTTTCTGCCTTGATAGATTTATAGATTTATTTATTATAAATTACTCACTGGAGAGAGACATTTCATTGTAAAACACCCCCTGGTATTGATTCAGTAAAAGGAGGGTGTCATCATTAAACAAATCTTCCCTGATACCCATGCTATTAAAACTAATTGACCATGTCTCTTCCTTGAGGTGAGATGTGCATCTCATGTGCTTACTAGGGAAGGTTTCATCTGACATTTCTACCCATACACACAGCACCTCAGGATGATACCTCCTACTCAAGTCCTCATGAAGGCTTCTCCCCATCTTTAGACAAAAGGAAAATTATCAAGAATTTTAAAAATAACTCCAACTTCTAAAATTATTTCTGTGTAATAGGCAAATTCTCTATTTAAATTTTATAATTATCTAACCTACTAGAAATCTAAATTTTAACAAAGAAATGCCAGCATTTTACTTACAGTGTTTTCTATGAAACATTTTAGATTTTTTTCAATGTTGTTAGCTTTTTTCATTGGTTGTATTCTTTCATTTGATTAATAGCTTAGAGGAGGGGTTGGGGTCCACCTTTTTCTTGATTCCTTCTTCAGACAATTATTCCCAACTCACCTATTTAAAATAAGCTAGCAATACCTATGATGCATTGGGCTAATGCTCTATAACCTAACCCTTCTTTTCCTCTTTATAAGGTATTAACTCATGATTTTCTCTACCATCTCCGGACATGTCAGTAGCCACATCACTGACTAACCCAGTCCTCAGACTTCTGTAATTCTTGATTGGTTTATCTCTACTTCAGCCACAGTTCCAAAGTCACACGCTGGACACTGTCAACATCAGAAATTCTCTACTCCAGATCACTGAAAAAGGATGGGATTTTCTGATAAGATTTTCTCATTATTCCTGCTTGAGAGCTCAACAATCCCTACTGTGACTTTTCCCTTGACTTCTTGGGGACTCTCTTCTTTTTATCAATCAAGTCCCCTCCTCCTCTGACTTTTATTCACATTTAAAAGATAAGGATCCATCGCCTATCATTTCATGAACAGCATAAGCTTTTTTATAGTATCAATTTAGCAAAACTTTAACCCTGGGTGAACAAAAACATTCACCTACACTATTATCTTGCAGCTGATTAGTGCTCCAGAGAGCTAGGCATTTCTATAGATTGATACCACTGTTCATCTGTGAGTCCCAATCTCAAATGCCCCTTAATCAGCACAGTTCTCACAGTAGTTGGTCTTTAATGGCATTTAAAAGACTTCTCCTTTTCGAACTCTCTTGTGTTGGCATTGGCAGAGGCATGTTTCCCACTTTTTCTTATACCCTGGCCATTTCTCTTGTCCTCTTTTCATTTCAATCTTTTCTACCTGGTTCTTAATTGATGCCCATGGCTTCAAGGACTGTTTCTAGGACAGTGATTTCTAGTTGAGTCCTCTGAATTCTATACCTCTGTCTAACTGGCCACACAGCTTTACTTGACTATCTCAAGGATACCTAAACTCTGCATACCTAGAATTGAGCCCATGACCTTCTGTCCAAACATTGCCATTTTTTTCCAGTGCTTCCTTTTAGGGAAAAATGACATAATGATACGGAAATTTATATTCACAATTTGTTATGATAGAGACTTGAGTTAGCTTTAAGGACCAATTCTCTTCCAAGTTTCATTTCAGTAAGACGGCTTCTCAACTGTTATTGTAGGTTATTCTGGGCAGTTGAATAAAAGAAATTTTATTTTCCCATAATCTATTGCTGCAATGTTGGTTAAAAAAAAACAACTTTGCGGCTTGTATCATCAGAAAAATTAGTGGTTTGAAGTCATGCAGTGATGTAAATATAGGGCATCTAAATTTGGGATGAAATTCTTAAAATGTAAATGTTTATAATTGGAAAATACAAGAGGATGTTTTAAAAAGTATCCACCATGCTGTTTTAAAATAATTTGCTTAAAAATAATTTTTAATGACATTGAAGGAAACTAAGAGCTGTTGTTATTTTGGGTGTTACATTTTGGATCTCCTGAGCGGAATCATATTAGTAACATAATCCCCACCATTCAGATTAAAGATATCCCATTAATTTTAAATAAAAAAACCTGCCTGTGGATTGCCTTAAAAAATACTTTAGCATTTTATACCTCCCTTTAAAGTACTGACATAGACAAAAGTGTGAGGTCGCTCCTAAGACTCTTCCTCACATGCAAAGTGAAAGGGAAATGGAACCCTGATGAGGATCAGCCTCATTTGCCCACTTTCAGCTTAATAAGGTGCTTTTGCACGGATGCTTGTGGCTCTCAGGTGCCGCACTGGGTTCTCATGAGTGCTCACACCCATCCTCTCTGCACTTGAGAACCGAACCAAGACAATCCCTTTGGGCAGGAAAATACTTTTTTTTAAAATGAGTCCCCTGAAGGATTTTATATAAGTAAATACTTAATGACATAACAATGAAATGCATGGGGGAAAAAATGTTTACATGGTTATTCCTGATCGTGCTCACGTTCACGTCCTGTGTGTCGAATCATGAGCAGAACTAAAAGAGCATTTCTTCATGTGTGTGTGTGCGTGTGCGTGTGCAGGCGTCCAGGCCAGTCACATTTTAATTCCGTGCTGGGTGCTGCAGCCCACGCTATGTTTTTAGTTAGTGCTGGCCTATTAAGCTGCTAATTCATCCACTGGAGTGAAGCCTGCGGAAACGCAGCCCCCCGAATAATAGAGCTGTGATCCGTGACCGCCTCCCATGGAAGAGCATCGTGTCCACTGCAACGAAGAGGGACAGACTGCTGGTTGCTAGGTGCCCAAATGCAGCTCGCCTCTTTAGGAAGTGATACAGTTTTGTCTCCCCGCTAAGATGACAAAACTGTAATTAGAGATTAATCAAGAGCTACATTAGTGCCACCGTGTCCTGCAGCCTGACTTTTGTTGCCCACCAGCTGTTAAGTGCATCTGCCTGTGTCTACCCATTCTCTGGAGATCTAGAAATGTACTGTCATATTTGCAGGCACCGCTGACGTGCAAGTGGTCAAATCATAAAGAAAACTAACTCAGGAGAGGACGCAGGTCATTAACTACGCAGTCTTTATTTACTTTTTAAATGAGGCTTCATTAAAATGATGGAGCGCTGTATTACATCACCAGCTAATTCTTGTTGTTCTTGGATTTTGTTATTTTTTTTTTCATTAAAACATTTCCACCCACGATCCTGTGATTTATAATGAATACAGAAAGATCAGTTCACATATTGGAAGCCAGACAAATCCATGCTGGCCGGAAAGGAAGCTTGGATCTTGTGATTACTCTGGGAGCTGGGATGGTGATCTATGTGATGTCACTGGAAGACCTATGTGAGCATGGCTCTTTGGGGAAAAATAATGTTGGGACTTATTATGAAATTCATCTTTAATTTTCACTTGCTATTCCTTTAGAATTTTTGCTCTATGTGCTTTGGGGCAAATTATTCTTTCTTCTCTATTTACATACATTATAGTTTGTTTTTGTTTTTTTACTGCTGCAGCATAAGGACCTATTAAACACAACTACTTATGTTTGTAGAAAGCCCGGTCAGTACTTGTGGATAACGGCTTCCTTCCAGTTGATCGCTGCTATCACAAGTATAGCATCAAAATTAAGGCTACTGAAATACTTTTTTTAGCATAAATGATAAAGTTATGAATAATACTACATAACGAATGTCTTAGCACTTTTCTCTTTATGTGGTTATCTTAAACCTCAAATCGAAATTAAATATAAATGTGCTTTTGTTGTTTTAGTTCTTGCATAAAAGGTAAAATACTTGCAAATGAAATCAATGGAAAGCTAAATCCCTATAAGTACACTTTATAAAACTATGTACACGTCAGGTGCACAGACACACTACAAGCACGCTTGTGTGTGTATTACTCCTTACTTAAAACTCCGCTGTGATTCCTTTTGGATTCTTGAGCTTACAGCAGAATTTTGGAGCTGTTGTAATTCAGTCTAACACTAAATCTGTTAATACAAAACTGTTGCCGTTAGAACTTGCATATCAGTCTCTACGCATTATTAAACTAAAAGCTATTTTACAATGAATTGGAAGTTTGTGCTCAAATACATATATAACTACATACATATAAAATAATCTTAGACAGCCAACTCATTAATTTTGGACTCCAAAGGAAAAATGTAATTTTCTCAGAGTACTTGATACTTTATTTACTCTTCTTCCCTAAAAGCAAGGAAGAAAAAAAAATGGGCTGTGATTGCCATTGTTTCTAAAAAAAAAAAAAGTATAATGCACACATATATGTATACATAGATACATATATTTCTAGACATTCATATAAAAATGTGTCAGTCATTAGAATTATAATAAAAAGGAATTATAACATTGTTCTAAAGCATGTCAAGTTTTTTTTGGAATAAGTTTGTGGGGGTTTTGTGTGTGTTTTTCTTTTCAGTCTAATGTGACAAATTTCTGTATATTTAACCACTATTGTTCATTGAGAAGGAAAAGGTAGAATAGAAGAAATAAATATAGGAAGAATTTCTGCCTCTGTTATACAAAGAGCCCCAGGGGCTGTGCGGGAGACCACTGAGGTCCCAGCCAGCTCACTGTACTTCCTTTGCAGCTGAGGGAGGTCTCAGGGTGCTACAGCAAACCCAGAAATGGCAGGAGATAAAAATGGCCATTAAAGATTCCTAAATCAGATTTCTGCTGATAATAACACAGTATTATAATATTGTATAATTTTCAAAGAATATGGAATTTTGGTGGAAGTCAGATAAGTGTATTTTGGAAGTACCAGAGACTTCATTAACAATTTTTTAATAATTCACTTAGCTAACATAGAAAGCATTGTTTTTGAATTAAAAGAAGACAATGTTCTTCTTATGTGTATAATCATAGGTATTGTAAAATTATTATTCATAACAATGTACACCTCATATGACTTAAAATTTTAATCACACTGCTATAGTCTATCAGTAAATATAATTTTAAAATGCAGAGAATTATAAAATAGAAATGACATTATGCTTTTGCCACTAATCACTAGACTTGGTTTCACTGTTGTTATTTGTTCTCTAGGTTATTTAAGAAACATTAACAAGGACAACAACAAAACTTGTTATTTTTCTCTTAGGAAGAAGCCTTAAATATTAGATATTAGAAAATGTTTATAAGCCTTGAATCATCAGATTCCAATAATTTAGGGTAGACTGAGGTAGAATATCCTATTCAAATTTGATGCCCTAAGTACTTTGTTGATGTATTTATCAGTATGTGTTAGATACAAAGTACATTGATTAGCACTCTATAAGCTATGCACATAAATGACTGCTCTGACTGCATGGATAAGACTAAATTCATCAGGGTAACATATCTGCTGGGATTGAGTGCTGTTCTGCTATGTTTTTGTTTTATGATCTCAGACAAATTATTTGTGCCTCAGTTTCCCCATCTGAAAAAAATGGAGAAATTAAAATCTACCGCACAGAGGGCTTTGAGGTTTATATTTGAAACCTAAAGTGCTTACGGTGCTTACTGCTTTAATATTCATTTTAGGAAGTCAGGCAAATACAAAAATGTATGAAGAGAAGCTGAGATGTATTCTCACCACCACTCCATAACTAGATCTCTGTTAATATTCTGATTGGATTTATATTCAGAATATACTCACACAACTATAGAGTGTAAATATTTACATTTAAAGTATGCAATTAGACTGTTTGCATTCTGATTTTTTCTTTGTCCCTTTTAATATACTTTGAGCACTTTAAATGTGATACATTTGAAAATAACTTTATTGAATTTATAATAATTTAATTAATGGATATATTATCTACTTACATATTCCACAACTATTGATAATTAGATAGCTTTCAGATATTGTCACATGAGCACCGCAATGAAAATCCTTCTACACATACCTTTGTTCTCCATCTCCTTTAGACAGAGGTCTAAACCAACTAATATTGAAAAAAAGACAATGAAAAAAGGGAAAGGTTTATTTTTCAAATGGCTTTCCCAAAATGCTATGCCAGTTTCTAGTTCTGTAGGTGCTTGATAAAGATCCTTGTCCCACTAAAGCAGTCTTTGTATCTGGAATTCTTTCCATATTTGCCAATTTTATGAAGGTTAATAAAAATTGTTACAAGTTATGTTACTTAATTACTGGTGCAGTGAAACTTATTTACATATTGAGTGTCCATTTGTATCTCTCTCTAAAGTATCTAAATGACTTGGGCCATTTTTTTTTTCTATTGGGCCATTTTCTCTTGACTTGCAAGTGATCTTTGTGTAATACTATTTGTCACAAACATTTCATTTTGTTATTTGTCTTCTACTTTTGTTCATGAAATTACTGATGTATGACATTAAACATATTTATTTACATCTATACATCTTTGCCACAGGAATTCCTCAGACTCGATCCATGTAGACATTCATCTCTCATTGCTAAATATACGGATATTGTTATTTCTCCTAGATCTCCTGAATGATTTTAATATTTACATCTATGCTCTAGCATATTTGAGCATTATTTCTACCTAAGATATGTGATATAATCTACTTTTTCTTTCTTAACAAGTAAATCCAATATTTGTAAAATCATTTAGAGAGTAACCTTTTATTTCTCCACTGACTTGGTATTTAACATTCTTTCCTGGCAAAGTCTTATATTTGCTGGAATTGATATCTGAGTTATAAATCCTCCATTGAGCTTCATAATGCTTACAATACGACCATCCTGTTTAGATATTTGTTATTAAATCTTAAGTACTTTAGAATCATTAATAATATTTTTCTAAAATGATTTCCAGCTATTGGATTCCGTTTAGTCTCCCACATGACTGTTGTCAGTTCCCCTTAGTGTTTGGAATTATGTTGAAACAAAAAAACGTAACTTGGAAAAAATAGGCTTCCTTACAAAACCCTATCTTTCCATCAAACAAGATGGTATGCTTATCTCTCCCTAGAGTCATTTTCTTTATGTCACTCACTCTTATTTTTAATATATTTTATAAGAACTTTCTATGTGGTTAGAACTTTGATAATTATCATTTTAAATTTTGTAATGACACTATCAGGTGGCTATTATTATAACTATTATTGGAATGAAGAAATTGGAATTTAGGGAGGGTAAGTAACTCATGCAGTGTCCCATTCCAGTGAGTGGCAGAGGCCAATTCTGTCAAACACTAAGCCCACAGGTTCACCTAGTGTACCTTTCACTACTCCGTTACTGTAGGTAATAACTTGTGAAGGAATTCTGACCCTCCCAAATACTACTCTATACAATAGAATGCTGACTGCGTGAGCCAGTGTAACATTTTAATAGTCCTTCATACTTGCCTTTCTGTATAAAAAGTGAAGAGTTTTCTAAAACATCATTATCATATCAGTAATTATTTGTGGCTCATTATTTTAATCACTTTTTTTTATGCCAAGATTATTCCACTTGAATTTAGTGCAAGATTTAAAATATTTTTAAAAAGGCCCACAAGAAAGAAAGAAGGTAACAAACCTGCATTTTCAATCCCTATTAATTGAGAAGGCTTTTGTGCAAGAGTTCTCACATTTCCTGCAGTTCTCCCTACCCATGGGATGCAAGATTCTGTAGAAAGTTAATTCCCCACCACAGACTTGGCAAAACTCCACGATAGCTGCGTGATGACATAGGCTGTAAGGGGGACCCTTGTCCGGAACATGTAGCTTCCTGCTGTGCAGGTGGCTTTTGGTGATGTAATCACCTCAGTCAGGGTTTCAGATTTCATTTGGGTACATTTTACCCTGCAAACTTCTCTGGTCTCCAAATACACAGCATTTATAACATGCTGCCCAGTTCCTGGATAATCTCTGACTATCATTCTTCAAGTATAAAAATGGAGTACAGTTCAGGGTAGAGCAACCATAATAACACACAATGCCACCTTTGCTCTTTTGGTGATATAACTATACCAAGAACTATAACCCAGTTGAGTTTTCCAACTTGAATATGAACTCCCAAGTACTTTCTTTTATGCATAATTGAAAACAAGAGTGAATCTAGAAGCAATGCATTCATTCAGACATGCGATGCCATTTAATAGAGCAACTATCTTCTGCATCACCTGTGTTCTATGCTCAACTTCTCCACTCATGTCGCAACTAGTAGCATTCTAGAATTTTACTTTGTGTCACTGAAATCCCAGTGGTATGTGACTTGTGTCTGAATCCTTGTATATATTTCTGAAGTGGTTTCAATTCTTATATTTGAATCATGACATGGAGCTGCATGTTTTGTTCTGGTGTTTTTTTTTTCACTTTTTGTCACAAAGGAAAAGTGGTATCTATGGCAACAAAAAAAAGTTGGAAGTGTGGCTCCTGACAGGATTTTCATGTGACAGAAATGACAGCCATCTTTGTTAAGTAATACTATGTTAAGATGCTCTCTTTTGTGTCAGATATCCAAAATTGAGGAATGACAACTTTACAGAAAAAGATAGCTCATCAATTAAATTGTAGGGTAGAGAGTCTTCAGACAGAGCTCTGCTGACCTAACTTGTGGTTCGGTGCTTGGTTTATAGAGCAGCGTGGACTCATGTTCCAAATCATGATGAGTTAATTAAAAGATGTCAGCACTGAGCCTGGACTGAATATGATTCTCAGAAAAGTGACTAAAATTGCACATGTGGGTCACTTGGGTTTCCTTCTCATTCAATGTATCATAAAAATAATAAAGTTCAAGTCATTCAAAAGTTGTGGTTAGCAAAATTCAATTAATATTTGAGATGGCTTCTTTTTCTTCCCTTTTTACTAAAATGAGAGACTATGTCTGTTGTCTTCCTAAATTCCCCCAGCACATACACACACACACAGACTACATTTTTAATGGCTTTCCCCCCCATAAATCATGGTCAAATGCACATAACATAAAAGTTACTATTTGTGTGTGTTCTCTTTGGTGACACTGATCCATTCACGCTGCTGTGGCACCATCACCCCTTCCCCTCCGTAGAACTCTTTTCATCTTGAAACTCCCTCTTTCTCATGTTCCTGCCCCTGGAAACAACCATTCTACTTTCCGTTTCTATAAATTTTACTAGGCTAGGTACCTCTCACATGGAGTTGCATTGCATTGGTATTTTTGTGTCTTATTTCACTCAGCCGAAGGTCCTCACTGTTCATCTGTTTGTGACATGTGTCACAATTTCCTGTCTTTTTTAGGCTGAGCAATGTTCCCGTTGTCAGTTTTTGCCGTATTTTGTGTGCCCACTCTCCTGTCAAAGGGTACTTGGGTTGCTTTCACCATTTAGCCTGTTGCCAGTAATGCCGCTGCTGTCAGCGTGGGTGTAAAAAAAGTTCTTAAAATCCCTCCTTTTAACTCTTTCGATTATAGACCCAGAGTGGAGTTGCTGGGTCACCTGGTAAAATCCCGTTTTTAATGTTTCAGGGATGCCATGCAGTTATCCATGTGACAGTTCTGCCAACAGTACACCAATATTCCGATTTCTCCGCATGCTCACGAACGCTTGTTATTTTCTGTATGTACCAATCTTTGAAGTGTTGTAGTATTAGGATGCTGTAAGGAAAGAATATGTGACCTCTGGATTCAAAGGGTCTCGATTCAAAATCCAGATCTTGACTTTACGCTATGACACGAGATTGCATTTAATTCCCTGAAACTTCTGCTCTGGTGTCTGCAAACAAGGATACTAATAGTACAAGTGCGTGGGATATATTTTTGTGAGGGGCCAATGAGACGTGGCATGTAAAATGCTTGATGTAATAACTGTTGTTTATTTAGCCTTTGGTGCAGGTTATCTATAATGGTTATTCATTCTCTAACAACACAATTAGCTGATACAATTATTTTAAAGAGGAATTACAGAGAAATTAAGTTAGAAGCCTAATGCCATGGAGCTAATAAATGGACAGAAAGAAGATTCAGACTCAAAGGCCAAGTCCTCGGTCCGCTGTGTCACTCTGTCTCAGTTCTGCAAGTAAATTCAAAGGAAGCCTCATAGTTCAAATTGCTGTCGCAGAGTCCCATCAATGGGGGTGGGAGGGGGGTGGTCTTAAACAACAAATGTCCATTTCTCACAGTTCTGCAGTCTGCAAGTGCAAGCTCAGGGTGCCTATGTGACTGAGTTCTTCATGAAGGCTTTCTCTCTGGTTCACAGTGGCCATCTTCTCACTGCATCCTCACATAGCATGGGGGGAGGGGGGAGGACAGGGAGGAGAAGGAAGAAGAGAGGGGGGAGAGAGAGAAGGACTTGTTCTCTTCCTCATTGGAGAAGGGTGCTAGATCCCACCTTGGGCTAACTATCTCAGAAACTCTCCATCTCCAAATGCTGTTGCATTTGGGCTGCGCTATATGAGTTTCAAGGGGCACACACATTCAGTTCATAGCAGAAGGCGACTACTGCATAGAGCTCTCGGTTCCACACAACAGAAAACCAGAGAGAACAGTTGTGCAAACGCCAAGGGTTCTGAACTACAGTAGCTTTGAAAAGATACTAAACTTGGTTATGACATAACTACATGAAAAATGAGAATAATTATATCTATGGAATTGTAAAGATTCAAAAAATAATACACACAAAATAATCAGGGCAACACCTGTCATATAATAAGCTCAAAACAAATGTTAGTTATCACAATCGTAATTATGAATGCTTTGTAATGGTATATTTCTCTCAGTCGAGACTTCTATCTCGATAGGTTGGATCATAGCATTTGGGAGATTCTGATTCTTTAAATGGACAATAATAATTTTACCAAGAAAATAAGTGGCTGTAGTTTTGCATTCACACTATTACTATTATACTCCATAGTACAACTGTACTATATAGTACTACTATACTACCCTACTACACTATTACTACTCTGTCACTACTATTTACTTAATGGTGAGAGCAACTCACTACACACAAAGGGAAAGGCAGTGTTTCTGAGGGAGGCAGCTCAGATGGGCACCGCTGAGAGGAAGGAAAGTGGTCAGACCCTGGAGCCACCCCTGCCCACTGTGCGTCTTGTCCTGTCCTGCCCTGCCCGGGGCTAAGCCCAGGCTCCACAGAGGATACCAATGGTGCTTTCTCGAGGGTAAAAGTGGGAGAAGCAGAAAGTTTGACCCGTGCATTAACTTGAAATTTTCTGGAAGTATAAACACATGTCTTTTCTACCTATGCATTTTAAGAGTTATAAGTGATATCATTGAGTTGTTATATGTGATGTACATGTCACATAAATTCAGGAACTATGAATTCAGGAAATAGGTCAACTTCTCAAGGAATGCTCATGGCTGAGGTCTGTACTTTAGAAGTACCTTTTCTATTGAACAAAATATATCTGAGTAAAGCAGAAAGCCTCTGTCAGCTGCCCCTTTAAACATCTAGAAGCTATGCTATGCTTCAGATAGTTCTATTCTAAAGAAAATGGATTGAAAATGCCTTTACTAATAGAAACATTTTACATAAAAAATCATTTCAAGTAATAGGCTAAGATGCAGAATTTAATATTAGCCCATTGAACTCCACCAATACATAATAGATACTTGGATAGATTTTCCAGAATATTAAATAGACAGACTCAACACATGTAAAAAAAGTGAATATAAATTTTACATATTTAGCCATACTACCAAAGGTAAAACTTAAAGATACACATTTTATAACTGATTAAGTTATTTCTGTATTTAACAAAGTGTCAAATTCTATGTCGAAATTTCACAACATAACCACACTTAAATACAAAGTATTTTCCTAATATGCAGAGGCTGTTCACTACTTGATAAGAAGACAGAACATTGAACACTAAAAACACAAGTATTTTAAATATTCACTGAAAATTAGTGAAAATTGTATTCAGCATCCTATGTTTGGGCATTTTATTTCAATAACCACAAGACTTCCACACTTTCTGAGTTCTTGGCCATTCATATAGAATTCTGCTAGGAAGGATGAAAAACTCAAAACAAAATTTTAAAAAGTGATTTTTAAAATAGGAAAATATCCACTGGGCTGTGGAAGAACACTTATACAGTTGCAACTTCAGCAGTCACTTGGGATCAAAGGCTAAATCCAAAGGCAGCTGCACAGCCCAGATGACCAATTTTGTTCTTCCCAATTACCTTGATTGTAGATGATCTGATTTGGACTGTTGCGTATGTGAGTGTGTGTATCTAATCTTTTGTAAGGGTTGATGCCTTTGGTGGCTGAATTAGGTCAAAATAGAAAAGACAAAATAGCTCATAGTAAGAAACATTACCAAGATTTTAAACCCTCCATTGCACTCTATTTCCCCAAACCCAGAGCTTTGATGAAAATTGTTTATTGCATGGCTAAGTCCTTATCCGGAAGACATCTTCAAGGCTTTGAAGATTTCGCCATAGTCTTAGAAATAAAAAATTGAGCAAATTGCAGTGCTTTTCTGTAATTTTGTAAAACAGGGTGTTTCAAGATAAATTATACCAGTGGACTGTATCTGTCTTGTACCACAAAACACATGTAAAATACCTGTAATTTAGTCATTTTGAGGCATGCATGAAATAGGTGGTAAACACAAACACAGACATCCTAGTTTGCAGACATGCAGACTTCACAAGTTAGTAAGATTTCAGGCTTACTAAATATCAAAGATGAAATCTGTATGGCACACCGAACTACTGAAAATTGCCTTCAAATTTAAGGTGCAATTTATTTCAAATGGGGTAAAGTTGTAGCTGGAAGATTGAAGCAGACAGAGCCATACTTACCCTTATTATATTATGCTTACAACACAAACCTGTACACACAGACATGCAAACAATATATGCCCCGGGTTATGTTTGTTACTATTTCATTTTTAATGGCTTGACAGTTTTAATATTTAGTTTATGTCAAACACCTTCATTTTTTAACATATTGGCCTTCACAACTTTCTGATTTTGTTTTTCTCAAGATTTTTGGGGGTGCTTGGAAATTTTTACTTCGAATAAAATTGGGTTTATGACATTAAGTTATAAGGCCAACCTTGTTCCTTGTAGTAAACCAAACTCAATAATAAAATGTCAGTTTACGAATAAAGTAATATATTTTTCTTTCTCAGTGAACTGATATTGACCCTGGTCTCATTTTTCTAAAAAATACATGCAATTCTAGGCAGAAAAGACATGCAAAGAAAATGTGTAAAAGTAATAAAACTGGGGCCCTGGCCGGTTGGCTCAGCGGTAGAGCGTCAGCCTGGCGTGCGGGGGACCCAGGTTCGATTCCCAGCCAAGGCACATAGGAGAAGCGCCCATTTGCTTCTCCACCCCCCCTCCTTCCTCTCTGTCTCTCTCTTCCCCTCCTGCAGCCAAGGCTACATTGGAGCAAAGATGGCCCGGGCGCTGGGGATGGCTCCTTGGCCTCTGCCCCAGGCGCTAGAGTGGCTCTGGTCGTGGCAGAGCGACGCCCCGGAGGGGCAGAGCATCGTCCCCTGGTGGGCAGAGCGTGGCCCCTGGTGGGCGTGCTGGGTGGATCCCGGTAGGACGCATGCGGGAGTCTGTCTGACTGTCTCTCCCCGTTTCCAGCTTCAGAAAAAAAAAAAAGTAATAAAACTGTAACCACAATATTTGGGTTTAACTTATCTTCCCAGACAAGATGTTATTATGCATAGAAGATGAGAACATTGAAGTCAAGAAAATAGTCTTATTTTTTTAATGAACACAGATGAATTTTCCCATGCTCATTGGCATCAGAAATATAAATACTACTGTTTTCCTTACTATATTTCAGCAACAGATACATCTAACCAGGTGGAAAATTCTACAACTGCAGGAAGCACACAGTTTCAAAGAGCAACTCAGCATATATAGAACATTTAACTCGATCTCAGGAAAACACACGTTTCATCTTTTACCTATTCAAAAGACAAACTTAACACGGCCTCTCAGCTGACGGTTGCAAGTATGAGAATGCAAAGTATCAATGTGTTAAGATCACTTGTCCGATTCATGCCAACATAATGAGAGAAATAAGGTAATCGGTAAAACTCACCATTTTGTAGAGGGAAAAGCTGAGAGTACTAATGTGCAGAGGTGTGTTTGAGTTCTTATATACAGGAACAGCGAAGGCTGAAGGTGTGAGTGAGTAGATGTTTGAGTTCTCATGCTCCATTTTATGGCACACTGTCTACGTGTCGCATTCCCATTGGGATCTTAGACACTACAAAGGCTCCGCCTTGTGCTCAGTGACAGGTTTCTTCTGGTTGCCTCAGGAGAGCCTCTCTTGTCCTTCCTTCCATGAGGGCAGCTTCATAACCTGTGATCTGCAGTGTTGGGCAGGGCCTGCCATTCAGATGAGCCACATGCTTAATTTAATGTTGTCACCCTGTTGAAATTCTTGATACTATCCTATGTAAACTTGTATTTGTAAGTTCAATGCAATGGGACAGTGGGCTGTGCCAATGAGCAGATTCGTGCTCACACTACCTGTCTGCCAAACTCCTGTCTCATTATGGGTTTCCTTGACTATTCAGTTGTTTACTACTTTCAGACAAAAAACATCTTGTCTTATCAGTAGCCCACATAGTAATTGGTGCAGGTTTCAGGATAAAATCAGGATCTAATATTTACATATGATCCTGGCTGGTGCCTCAGTGGATAGAGCATTGGCCTGGCATGTATGGACATCCCAGATTTGATTCCTGGTCAGGGCACAGAGGATAACGGACCATCAGCGTCTCCTCCACCCCCTCCTCTTCCTCTTCCCTGCCTACAGCCAGTGTCTTGATTGGTTTGAGCATGGCCCCAGCACTGAGGATGGCTCAGTTGGTCCAAGTGTGTCAGCCTCAGGTGCTGAAAATAGCTTGGTGTTTAATCATCATCCCTAGATGGGTTTTCCAGGTAGATCCCAGTCAGGGTGCATGTGGGAGTTGGCCTCACTATCTTTCCTCCTCTCACCTAAAAAAAGATTACATATGAAATTAACTATCAGAACATTTATGGAAGCTATGGATATAATTCTAAGAGTAACTGTTAAGAATCTTCCTATTAAAATGTAATGGATTGAGGCAAGAATTAAGATATGTGATAAGAAAAGGTGGTTCTATGAGGCCAACATAACCCTCATACCAAAACCAGGCAAGGATGGCACAAAAAAAGAAAACTACAGACCAATATCTCTAATGAATACAGATGCTAAAATACTAAACAAAATACTAGCAAATCGAATACAACAACATATTAAAAAAATAATACATCATGATCAAGTGGGATCCATCCCAGAATCTCAAGGATGGTTCAACATACATAAAACGGTTAACGTAATACACCATATCAACAAAACAAAGAACAAAAACCACATGATCTTATCAATAGACGCAGAAAAGGCTTTCGATAAAATACAACACAATTTTATGTTTAAGACTCTCAACAAAATGGGTATAGAAGGAAAATATCTCAACATGATAAAGACCATATATGATAAACCATCAGCTAACATCATATTAAATAGCACTAAACTGAAGGCTTCCCCCCTTAAATCAGGAACAAGACAGGGTTGTCCACTCTCTCCACTCTTATTTAATGTGGTACTAGAGGTTCTAGCCAGAGCAATCAGACAAGACAAAGAAATAAAAGGCATCCATATCGGAAAAGAAGAAGTAAAGGTATCACTTTTTGCAGATGATATGATCCTATACATCGAAAACCCCAAAGAATCCACAAAAAGACTACTAGAAACAATAAGCCAATACAGTAAGGTCGCAGGATACAAAATTAACATACAGAAGTCAATAGCCTTTCTATATGCCAACAATGAAACAACTGAGAAGGAACTCAAAAGAATAATCCCTTTCACGATTGCAACAAAAAAAATAAAATACTTAGGAATAAACATAACAAAGAATGTAAAGGACTTATATAATGAAAACTATAAACCATTGTTAAGGGAAATCGAAAAAGATATAATGAGATGGAAGAATATACCTTGTTCTTGGCTAGGAAGAATAAATATAATCAAGATGGCTATATTACCCAAAGCAATATACAAATTTAATGCAATTCCCATCAAACTTCCAATGACCTTTTTTAAAGAAATAGAGCAAAAAATCATCAGATTTATATGGAACTACAAAAAACCCCGAATAGTCAAAGCAATCCTAAAGAAAAAGAATGAAGCTGGGGGCATTACAATACCTGACTTCAAACTATATTATAGGGCCACGACAATCAAAACAGCATGGTATTGGCAGAAAAATAGACACTCAGACCAATGGAACAGAATAGAAAGTCCAGAAATAAAACCACATATATATAGTCAAATAATTTTTGATAAAGGGGCCAACAACACACAATGGAGAAAAGAAAGCCTCTTCAATAAATGGTGCTGGGAAAACTGGAAAGCCACATGCAAAAGAATGAAACTGGACTACAGTCTCTCCCCCTGTACAAAAATTAACTCAAAATGGATCAAAGATCTAAACATAAGACCTGAAACAATTAAGTACATAGAAGAAGACATAGGTACTCAACTCATGGACCTGGGTTTTAAAGAGCATTTTATGAATTTGACTCCACAGGCAAGAGAAGTGAAGGCAAAAATTAATGAATGGGACTACATCAGACTAAGAAGTTTTTGTTCAGCAAGAGAAACTGATAACAAAATAAACAGAAAGCCAACTAAATGGGAAATGATATTTTCAAACAACAGCTCAGATAAGGGCCTAATATCCAAAATTTACAAAGAACTCATAAAACTCAACAACAAACAAACAAACAGTCCAATAAAAAAATGGGAAGAGGATATGAATAGACACTTCTCCCAGGAAGAAATACAAATGGCCAACAGATATATGAAAAGATGCTCATCTTCTTTAGCTATTAGAGAAATGCAAATCAAAACGGCAATGAGATACCACCTCACACCTGTTCAATTAGCTGTTATTAGCAAGACAGGTAATAGCAAATGTTGGAGAGGCTGTGGAGAAAAAGGAACCCTCATACACTGTTGGTGGGAATGTAAAGTAGTACAACCATTATGGAAGAAAGTATGGTGGTTCCTCAAAAAACTGCAAATAGAACTACCTTATGACCCAGCAATCCCTCTACTGGGTATATATCCCCAAAACTCAGAAACATTGATACGTAAAGACACATGCAGCCCCATGTTTATTGCAGCATTGTTCACAGTGGCCAGGACATGGAAACAACCAAAAAGCCCATCAATAGATGACTGGATAAAGAAGATGTGGCACATATACACTATGGAATACTACTCAGCCATAAGAAATGATGACATTGGAACATTTACAGCAAAATGGTGGGATCTTGATAACATGATACGAAGCGAAATAAGTAAATCAGAAAAAACCAGGAACTGTATTATTCCATACGTAGGTGGGACATAATAGTGAAACTAAGAGACATTGATAAGAGTGTGGTGGTTACGGGGGGGAGGGGAGAATGGGAGAGGAAAAGGGGGTGGGGAGGGACACAAAGAAAACAAGATAGAAGGTGACAGAGGACAATCTGACTTTGGGTGGTGGGTATGCAACATAATTGAACGACAAGATAACCTGGACTTGTTATCTTTGAATATATATATCCTGATTTATTGATGTCACCCCATTAAAAAAATAAAATTATTTAAAAAAAAAAAAGAAAAGGTGGTTCTTATATTCCAGAGGAGAGAGACAGATGTTATATATATACTGTGCTAAGAGGATATTACAACATATTTAAAATTTGGTGTATTTTCAAAAATTTGGATACTCATCTTAAAAGTTTTTGGAGTCTTAACAATATTTAAATCATGGTCCTTGCTTATCATTCTATTTTTATCTCTTGTCCCAAAATTATTGAATGAGAAGACTTCCTGTCCTTCACTCTTCCACTTACCATTTCTGGGAACATCTCCTCTGAATGCAGGACATACAGAAATGACATCTCCCTGCTGGGTGTGCTGATTCACTGTCCCTAATATGGCATTTTCAGAAGCGTTTTCTCTCACAGATATTTCAGCTTGGCAGACTCAGGGGTCAAAGGGTAAAAGCAGGTTACCTGTGGGTAGAAGCAGATAATGGGCATCTTATTACCCAGACATCTCTCAGTTTAAAGCTGCTATTCTCAAGGATTAGACGGATGACCTCCAGTCACGATTTTGAGTCCATAAATTGAAATGGGTTGTAATACTGTTCGTTGCTCCCATGTGATTATGCATGAAGTTAATGTGTCGTGATTTTCCATCTGAGGTGGTCTCTTCACCTTCCCTCCTCCTCACTCCCCACAAGCCCACCGTTTACAAGTTCCCACGGGGATCCACTAAATTCCGCCAAACTCCTGAATGATCATTAATGAGCACATTTAAGGAAATGGCTTCTATTTCTTTGTTACTTTTAGGATTTAGAATGCTCATTTTATAATATCATTTTGTAGTTAGGCAGTTGGCTGGCTGCTGAGTTGTATAGATGGTCCCCACCTGGTAAATGATAACTGATCATAATAACAAAGTTACAATACTCAGTGTAAGCCGACCTTCCTGTAGTGATAAAACTTTATGCCTTCTATTGTTCTAAGTGCTCAAATGTATTAGTTTATTTGAGAAATGAACAGTGTTTTGGATAAAATAAAACAAATGCATTACAATTAAATAAATCTTTTTAAGTAATTAAAACACAACTAATTTTGCATTAAGTGTACAACAACGTGTGCAGACCTGCCATAGAGCTTTGGAAGAAGAGCCACCACCTGGCTGCCAGAATCAGAAGAGGCTGCGGGAGTTGTTTATGGACTGTGTCCTGTTGGCTGCCACTGTGCTAGGCATCTGGAAAGAGCAGGAGACTGACCTTGGCCTTGGAGAAGTTTAGGAAAGTTTAGGAAACAAGGCTCACCCATAACACTTAACTAGAGACCCAAAGAAGACAACGTATACTTTTAAATTCTTTATAATTTTATTTTTTTTCATTTGAAATTATTCTCATAGGGCTTATTCTATTTATTCCTTTTCTTAACTTTATAAAATGGGTATGATTATTTTATTTAACACCCAAAAACTGGAACTGAAGAATAAAATTTTTTTCATGCTCATTTACATAGCAGAGCCAAGGCAGCTAGGAAATGTAGCCAACACATAGTGCAGACTCACCATGGATCACACACGCAACAAACTGCCCTCTGCTGTAGGCATATTGCCAGGCAACCAGGAAGGAAAGAAGTTAAGTACTTTGTCTAAAGTGGTGCAGCTCTTAGCAGCAGAGCTGACTCTGAACTCAGGCTGAATTACTTGAGAGGTCTTTCTCGTGACCCTCTGCAATTCCCAATGCTGATGTTGTCTAAGTGTAAAATGCAGACACACAGTGGCCTTTCAATTCACCCAGTAAAAGGGGTGACTCTTTGTCTCTGGGAACAAGACTATCAAAATGGAGGAGAGTCTATCCATTCCAAACATTAGAGCAATTCCTAAAACTTTGTCTTGCACCCTGACTTGCGTCGTCCAACAAGCCCTTTCAGCTTAAACATCCTTTCCTCTCAGAAGTCTTCCCTTGTATAACTATTGTACATCAGTTGTCACCATCATGAAGCAAAGCTTCAAATTCCTCTGTCAACATTTAAAATGAAATATCTCTTTACTTTTAAATTAAAATATTGGACTTTATATCAAACCCAAATGAGAGGACTGGACTAAATTTTATCTGGTAATGTGGGTGTTAGGATACTTTGATGATGATTTATGTGAGTAGAGTTTATAAGCAGGTTGCTCTTGCTTATGGAAATATGAAAATCACCAGAATTTTGAAGATCCGTCAACAATATGATTCAAGGTTGACCAGGCTGTGGTGCAGTGAATAGAGTGTCAGACTGGGATGCAGAGGACCCAGGTTCGAAACACCAAGGTCGCCAGCTTGAGCGTGGGCTCATCTGGTTTGAGCAAGGCTCACTGGCTTAAGTAGGGGGTCACTCGGTCTGCTTTAGCCTCCCAGTCAAGGCACATATGAGAAAGCAATCATTGAACAATAGGGGTGCCACAACGAAAAATTGATGCTTCTCATCTCTCTCCCTTCCTGTCTGTCTGTCCCTATCTGTCCTTCTGTCTCTCTCTGTCTCTGTCACACACATAAAACAATATGATTTAAGTTCCCACTTTGAAGATCCACCAACAGTGGTATTTAAGACCTGATTCTGTGGGAAAACATGGTGAACCATAATGGGGATCAGAGGAGTACATGGGTTATTGGGCAAACATCAGGAAAATAAATAATATTGTTAAGTATAATGTATCCTTGTAAGAAATAAATACACTAGCAATATTTACCTTATAGGTTTATTGTGTTTATATTTTTATTAAATGAGATAATTTGATTAAAGTCACTTTTAATTGCTGCTTCATAGCAAGCATATGAAACATGGTGTTCTTATTATACTAATTCTAGACCAAAGTTTTATGATTCTATATAAATATTGTATCTTGCATGACAAGCTTAGTAATTATTCTTGTCCAGAGATATAAGGTCCTAATAACACCAGAAAAAAATAAACATCACATTGAAGTGGAGTCTAGTTCGCAATTTGTGAATTTACAGTGAGAAAGATAACTGTCAAGCCAACTACACTATTTATGTTGCCATGGTCAGCATATGATAACTGAAAGCCAATTTGTTAATATGCCTTCAGCTGTTAAGCCATATTTGGGCAGGACTCAATTGTTATCATAGCCCCTGCAAGTAACACAATAATTACTATTGATGTGTATTTAGTGAAAAAATGAATGAAATGGGTTTAATGTAGCTCAGGTTAAAAAAAAACTGCTGTGAGTTAGATCAGTATTGCATTAAAAAGAAATATCAGTTCAATACCAAGAAAAATTGTTTTAAATTGTATGACATACAGTCAAACATCAAAATATCCTCTTCACTCATTTTGGCAGTTGCTAGAAGAAATTCTTTTTCTTACCTCTCAAGTCTTGTTCTAACTCCTTATCTTCATGTTTCCCCGTTATTCTCCTACTTCTAACTCTCATCCTATTTTCTCCCTTCCTAACCTATCATTTTCTTTGAAAAGTTGCTTTTTATCTACTGTTCACAAAAATTAGGGGATATCTTATTGCTTCATATTTATTTTAAAATATCCCCTAATTTTTGTGAGCAGTGTATTTCTAATAGGAAAGAAGAATCCTAAAATGCTTACTTTCTGTCTCTATTAAATAACCGTTGTGTTCTGCAAATCAAAGAACAATTTGGCCCTGTCCAGGTAGCTCAGTTGGTTAGAGTATTGTCCCAAAATGCCAAGGTTACAGGTCCATCCCTGATCAGGGCATACACAGGAAGCAACCAATGAGTGCTTTTCTCTCTCTCTTCTCTCTCTCTCTCTTTCCCCCCTCCCTTTCTCTCTATCATCTCTCCATCTCTTCCTCTCTCTGTCTCTCAAAAATATCAATCAATTTTAACTTATTTTAAAAAAATCGAAGAACAATTGGTATTGCTTTGTCTCCTAAAAGTCCTCCATAGTCAAGCTGCTGCTTCTCCTTTACTTCTCACGTGTCCTTCTCCATTCTCTTCTCTGCTTCCCCCTCCTCCTCCTCCTCCTCTTCCTCTACCTCTTGTTCTTCCTCCTCTTCCTCCTCCTCCTCGTCCCCCATTCCCCCAGGATGGAGTTGGGTTTGTCCCAGGTGAAAAAGGTCATAGTGTGCAATCCATCTTGCTGGGTGTCATGGAATAATTCAGCCAAAGTAGACGGTGGGGAATTTGAACTCTCAGAGCAGCAGACATACCTGAAATTGGGTTTCCTGCTCCCTGATGTCACTGGAGCAGATTTTCCTGCATGTAAAGAGAAAAAGAACAGCAATGGGATTCTTTTGTAGCATGAGGGAAGTTAGCTACGAATTATCCCTCTTTTTGCAACTGAGTAAAGCAGGGACCTTTAAGTCATACAATTCTCAGGAAGTTCTGGTTTGATTCAATGATTCTTATATTATCTGGCAGTTCTCTGAAACATGAGATCAATACTGCATTCAGTAAACTTACTTATTCATGATGAATGTTATCCCGCAGTAAAAACAAACAAACAAATCAGGGGTTCAATTTCTAACTCAAAAAGGGTTCTGACCTTCCGTTTGACTTTGAGTAACAGTTTTTGCTCTTGCCTATTCCACAGTTGACTGTTGATGTTGTTATAAGAAGAGCAAGTTGAGACTGCATTTGTTTCGGATCCATTAGTGTAGTCATGAGCCCCTCAGTGATGGGAATGTACTCTGAGATATGCGTCGTCAGGTGTTATGTACTGTAGAGAATTGCATGTGCTATGATTTTATACAACGGGAGTGCAGTAGGTCTGTTTACACCAGCATTACCACAAATGTGAGTAATGTGTTGCACTATAATGTTACAATGGCGGTGTCATTAGATGATAGAAATTTTTCACTTGCATTATAATGTGATGGGACCACAATTGTATATATGTGGTCTGTCATTGACCAAAACATCACTATGTGGCATTATGATTGTATTTGAAAGTTTCAAGTATGTTATTTTCTCTGATAGCTCATCCTCTGACAGTCTTCCTGAGGTCATATACATTTTGTTTACATTCACATTTATATATACAAATCTGTGAATGTTTACATGCATGATAATACTTATTTTAATTTTTGTAATTTTCTATATGCTTCAACATTTTTACTTGGATCATCAATTATTCTTATACTTAGAGAAAAGCATTATTCTGACACATGAAATGGAAAGAACCTTTTCATGACATGAGGAACCTTCAGTATAATCCTGTCCCTTTGGAAAGGGCACCCCAGTATAAGGAAAGATTTTAATAAGTATCTCATTAAAGCAACTTATACATTGCCTTCTGTTTGACTGGAGTCCTTAGGGAATACCTGAGCAGAATGATTCTTTTATGTGCACCAGGAGACTCAGACAAGTATGTTCGCACCAGCCTGCTGTGAACTCAGGCATTGGGACCCTCCTGCAACTGTCAGCAGAGAAACAAATGCACCATCTCTGGTGTGGATGATCATTGTGTAGCAGCAAGGGTGGATGCACTTCCACTAAACACAACCAACACTTATGAATGTGAAGAGGACAAGTCAGGGATTTCATATGAGTCCATTGATAGTGTTCCCTACGTACACAACAAAGTATTTCACTTGGAATAGCAACATAGGTGGTGGGAACCATTCGGAAGAGTCAGGAGATGACAGACAGAAGATTTACTGTACTGGTCACCAAGAGAGATGAGGAGAAGAGACTAGATCAAGGGACCAGGGCAGCTGGCACAGGGTACAATGATGTCCATTTTTTTTCTTTTTCTTTTTTAGGTCAATCTTTCACACAATTTTTCCATGAGGCTATAATTTTTAAGGTATAGCATATATATTTTATAGGATATATATTTTATAGAATTCTTAAATCAAACTTTTAATTACATTTCTAGGCGATATACATTTATATTTAATTTTGATATTCAGTGAAAACAAAGTAAAATATCCTAAGACTTCTATACCTGTAATATTATTCAATTTTCATTTCTACCACTTTTAGATGTTCAGATATTTTGATGATTTGTGCATAACAATTCATGACTATTGTGGATCCTCTAGTATTTTAGTGTTTGTCCATTTTTAAAAATATTTTGTTCTTAATTCTAAGGTAATTCAGTCTTAAACATCATTTGTGCTTTCTTTAATTATTTCTGCCTGACTATATCCTTTCCCTTAGCATCTCTATATCACTTTATTTTGAGCTCAAATTGACAGTTTTATTTGGAGAGTAAATTATGAAGTAGATTCTATGCCTTTTCTCAGTTTGTTATTCAATGTTCAGCATATTTGTAAAAGTTCGTGACATTTGGATAGCAAATTTCTCTAATATGTATCATGAGTTTTCTATGTTCAGTTTTCCCCTCCACACTTGTTGTCACAGTATTTGCATTTACATGTGGTCATGGTGAGTGTGAGATTACCTGTAAGTCTCCATATGTATTAATTTAATTGAAGTAAGTCCAGTCAATGATACAACTTGTATTTCGGTCTCTACTTCATCCACTGAACACTGTGCAATCTGGAATAATTAAAATATTGTATTAGTCTTTGCTTGCCTGCCTGGCCATAGATATATAGGTATTGTCTCAATTATAAAGCCTTTGAAATAAAGTTTTAAAATATATATATCTATATATATATATATATATAGTATATAGTATATAAAATAGATCAATATTGCATTCAGGACTCAGTCATTAGTGGCAATGAAAAGAAATTGCCCTTGACCACCATAGCTAGAATGATGTATTATTCGACTTCTCAGTGTTCCTGAAGGCAGCTCACATCCTTTGTGGATCTGTAGGTGAACATGCTTTTTCTCCACCAAATTCCCCTCTCTTTGAGGGGCTTTTCCAGCCCAGCCTGACTCTAACCATGTCCTGCAGTTCTGATGAAACAACAAACCTCTTTGTTTTCTATAATTCCTCCCCCTTCACATGCTTGTGTTTATATTTACATTTTAGGCCTCCTGTTGTGTTAACATTGGTTCTTTGAATTTATAATCTACAAAGTTAAGGGTTACATCATTCCCTCCCTTGAGTAGTTTGCCAAATTGTGTTTTGAGTGATAGTGATTTGGGTGGCTTAACTTAAACTTAATATCTGGCAGTATGAGTCAGATGTAAATTCTCTCTCTCTCTCTTTCTTCCATCTCATCTCTTTCCCTCTTTCCAGACTCAGTTCCATTCAGATGATAACTCACATTGATTGACATTAGATGCCCAAGGAAACATCAAATGTTCCTGGTGTTCATCCCAAACCAAACCAAACCAAACAGCCCAGCCAAGCAAGCCTGTATTTTCAGCTGAGGTTCCACCTGGATAAATGGTTAGAAAGGAGAAGTGTCTGTAATTTTTATGGTGTTGCCCTCTTCACAGAAATGAGGAATGACGGCCTGCTCATCTAGAAAACATGGCACGAAGCAAATAAAATTTTCCCTCCTCTAATTTAATTTGTGGCTCTCGCAGTCTATAAAAAGGGACCTTCTCCTGCAGCAAGTTAAAGTGGAGTGACTGTCAGTAACATATTTAGTATCATTTTTGAATCAAAGCTCTAACAGAGAAAGCAGACAATTCTGTTGTTAAAAGACAAACTATCCCAAAGTATCAGCAAAATCAACAAAGTCAAATATATATAGCTGCATGTACACAAGTACTTACTTTCAAAAAAACAGCAGTAAAATACTATGCACATTCCACATTAAACCTCTGCCTCCCCTCCTCCAGTGACATCAAACTCCAGCAATACTGGTCCCATGCGATGTTTACAACTTAAATATCAAGGACAGAACACCCACAGCTTATTGACAAGCTTGTCACTTGCTTCTCCGCGAAGAACGTAGAAAGCCTCTCACGAACCCTCCTCGCCCTGAAGAACGCACTGCGAGAGCCAGTCAATATTTTGTCATTTCGATATTACTGCATTTGCCCGCAAAATCCTGTGTGGATGGAGATAAAAGCTCCACTACAAGCAAAGAGGACGTTTTTGTGTTGTTTTTTTTTCTTCCCTTTGCCACAAAATATTGATGAAGTGCTTGATTGAGGTGGAGATCTCATTAATTATTTGATTTGCAGAGAAAGAAGGCCTAGGGATACGAGGGCCCAGGCTAATGCCATGATGTACCATCTTGAGACTTAAGATCTCTCTAATGTATTCATCAGGGGTGCATCTGCGCGGGGAGAGCACGGGCTGAGTGGGTCCATTAATTTAATTGAAGCGAGCTCAGACAAGAGATAAAACATCCCAGCAGCTGCTTTTCATGCGGCCCGGGCGCTCCAGGAAACAGGCAGAGACCCAAGCACACCAAAGAGCCATAAAGGCACTTGGGGACTCTTGAGACTTCAAGGCCATGTGTCCTGGGCAGCGACGCCAAGGTGCACGGCCCCCGAAGAGGCCCTCCCCGCGTGCGCCACCAGGGCTGGTGCTTGGTTTTATTGTGGTACTGAGAGGCCCCGAGGTCACCTGTAAGTAATGCAGACTTCCCAGGGCCGGGTTCTGTTTGTTCTTTTTTTCTTTTTTCTTTTTTCCCAACTTCTTAGAAAGAGAGGCCATCTTCTCCTTCCGCTCCAGAAGGGAAGGAAAGGGACAGGGGCAGTGGACTTCCACTGGTGTCAGCGGTGGCTGCGAGTGGGTGCTGGCCCCTTTCAACTGGCTGTAGTGGAAATGGAGCCGCAGGAAAGGTCTTTTGGTTGTGGAGAGGTTAGGGACTACTTGTCTTCCCGTGGTCAGCATGATGTCACACAAACCCCTAAATTTGGTCCTCGTGGTACACAGAACATCCAGAGAGCAGCTCCCAGCTCGGCACAAAGCCTGGCTGTGGCAAGTCATTTCATCTGATGAAAACAAAACAAACAAACTGATTTCATGTGTCTAATCAGGACCGGATCACGTTCAGACACTCGCTCGTGGTAATTACAGGTCATCGTGTAGATGTGAATTCATAACGTACGCACTAGAAATCACAACGGTTTTCCATCAAAAGGTTAGGGGGAAAATTCAGCTTTCAGAAGTGCTGCCCAACTAGTATGCAGTGCGTGAAAATGAATGGTCAATTGTAGGAGAGATAAAGAATCTTAAAGACAATGTAGATTGGACTCAGCATTATATCATAGTTTTCATGGTAGTATGATGAATGAAAAGTCTATAATGTCTTGGCACAAAATTTAAAACTGTTGACCATGTACAGGTATTTCTCTAATGAAAAACTAAGATATGTTTTCAGAGTTATACATCATGGCTGAATTTGGGATATCCATTTTTGACTCGGTATAAACACTAGAAATCCTTAAATGCAAATAGATTTAGAAAGAAGAGGCACCCACTCTAGTTGTGAAGTAATTGATTTTTTTACATTTTTTTACACTGAGATATTTCAGTTTTTTAAATTTTTATTATTTTTTTATTCTTCAAATGATGAAAATTTTTCTTTTTCTGTACATAGAAAACTTCTTTATTGTTAAGAAAGTTATTTTACCAGCAGCACTCATTTTTTAAAATTTTATGTGACTTAATAATACATATTATAGTTTAAAATATTCACTATTCAATTATGTGTATAAATTTATTTTCTAAGTTCAGTAATATCACAAGTGATTACTAATGAGTTAAAATATGTTTTATATTTGAGTGAGATACTTTTTTAAACACCAAAAAATAAGTGGGAGAAAACTAAGAAGAAGTTAATAAAATTATTTAAAATTTTTTAAATACTTTAATTAATTTGTTGAGGTGACATTGGTTAATAAAGCCTTATAGGCTTTAATTGTACAACTTAGTAACACATCATCTGCATGCTGCATTGTGCGCTCGCCACCCCAAGTCATACCTCTCTCCGTCCCGGTTTCTCCTCCTGTGCCCACCTCCCTCATCCCCCTTTCCCTCTGACTACCGTCACACTGTTGTCTGTGTCAATGAGACATAAACATCTATATGTCATACATATATCTATAACGTCATAGATACATATTTGCTTGATCTCCTTCCCTGTCTTCGCCCAACCCCCTATTACCTCGCCCCTCTGACAGCTGTCAGTCTGTTCTTTGCATCTAAGCTTGTTTCTATTTTGTTTTGCTACGCCGTTCTGCTCATTAGAGTCCTGATTTTTAGACCCCTGTGGTAGTCAAGCAGAACGCATCTCCAGAAGGAAACGGTGAAGGAATTCAGGTGCAATGTCAGACCACAGCAAGGGTAAGCCCACCTCCCAGATGGCAATTCTGAGAACTGCAGACTCGATCACTGAACGATTCCTGATAGGTTTTATATTGACAGCTAATGTATTCAAATTGGTGGTTCCACTTACAGCCAAGATGCTCTGCTTTCCTGTCTCTTGCCTTGAGTCACCAGAAATTAAATATGAGAGAACTCCTGTGCATTCATCTCAAAGTTGACACTTAGTTAGCATTTGCCCAACACTGCATTTAAGAATGAAGTAAATAAAGAGTTGACAACCTGTGGTATAGGTTTTATGACTCTTAAGAAAAAAAAGGTTTTCAATTTGATTTTACTAAATGATAAATTAGCAGCTTAGTATTGAATCATTAATGCCAATCCTATATTATACAAAGCAATAGAAAAGTCATCTCAGGGAGTGTTTTCTCTGTTTTTAATTATTTGAATAACTATTGTATATGTCTACTTCCTAGTGAGTTTTGTATTTAAAAATAAATTTAATATGAGATTTCTTTTTAATTAACTGAGAGGCAGGGAGGCAAAGAGATAGACTCCCGTATGCACCCCGACCAGGATCCACCTGGCAAGCCCCCTATCAGGGGAGATGCTCTGCCCATCTGAGGTCACTGCTCCATTGCTCAGCAACGGAGCTATTTTAGTGCCTGAGGGAGACCATGAAGCCATCTTCAGTGCCTGGGGCAAACCAGTTGTGCCATGGCTGCAGGAGGGAGAGAGGAAGAGAGAGAGAGAGAGAAAGAGAGAGAGAGAGAGAGAGAGAGAAAAGGAAGAGGGGTGGAGAAGCAGATGGTCACTTCTCCTGTGTGCTCTGACCAGGTATCAAAACCTGGACTTCCACATGCTGGACTGATGCTCTATCACTGATACAACCGCCCAGGGCCTAATATAAGATTTCTGAATGACACCTTATAAACATCATTATGATAAGTACATAAAAATATGAGTTAAAACTAGCATCAAGACTATGCATTATTTTTATTATTTGTGCAGTTAATTCAGTTTGCTGTAGAACAGTGTGATGGACAGCAGCAATCAGTAAGTATTACCTCCATAACTGAGCAAAAAAAAATTTGCTTCCAACTTACTCCCCAGCTATTTGGCAAAGCCCTCCTAAATCATAAATGTCTCCATCATTATCAACAGTAGTAATAGATACTGAAGAAACAGAAATGTAATTTGATGTCTAAATATGTTGTTTTGTTACCAGGGGTCAGGAACCTTTTTGGCTGAGAGAGCCACGAACACCACATATTTTAAAATGTAATTCCATGAGAGCCATACAACGACCCATGTACATTACACATTATCCAATAAAAATTTGGTGTTGTCCCGGAGGACAGCTGTGATTGGCTCCAGCCGCCCGCAACCATGAACATGAGCGGTAGGAAATGAATGGATTGTAAAACATGAGAATGTTTTATATTCTTAATGTTATTATTTTTTTATTAAAGATTTGTCTGCAAGCCAGATGCAGCCATCAAAAGAGCCATATCTGACTGGTTAGCCATAGGTTCCCAACCCCTGTGTTAGATAGACATTAAACAAAAATAATGGTTAAGAGTACAGGTTAGAATCAGTCTGCCTGGGTGAAATCTTGCCCAAATTATTTATATTTTGTTCATCTCAGTTTCTTCATTTGTGAAATAGTGATTATACTATGTACCATGTAGGATTGTTGAAAGAATTAAGTGATGCGAAATATGTAAGACACCTTAGGGAGCATTTAGTAAACACTGGTATTATCACTATAACATCTTGATAACACATATCATTAGAAAAGCAAGTGGCCAATCTGGAAATGACTGACTAAACATGTTTTTTCATTGACAGTAGCATCTTTTTCCTTGAAATAACCTTTATTCTTCTTGTACATAACTAGATATTTCTTAAGTTTCAGTTTTTAAAGTAAAAAGGATTAAAACGTATCTCTTTAGAAAAATAAGTATTCATGAAACCTTTCTCCCCCCAAAAACTCTAATTTTGATTTTTTTTTTTAACTTTAACATGTTACACATTTATCATTGTTTAATCAAAAATAACTTTATTGGAAACATTTTTAGAGGATAAGGAAAACTTCCTCACCTTGGTTTCTGTGATGTGTATTTTTATAACCACCATGATGGTTTCTGTGTACATGTTGCATCTCTTTCTAGATTATAATATCCTGGTGGACTCTGGTTTATATATGTTGCTTAAAATTTCCTGTCTAGAGCCCTGGCTGGGTGGTTCAGTGGATAGAGCATCCTTCCAGAGCACCAAGGTTACAGGTTTAGTCCTTCCTGGTCAGGGCATGTATGAGAAGTCATCAATGAGTACACAACTAAGTGGAACAACAAGTTGATGCTTCTCTCTCTCCCTCTCTCCCAAATCAATGGAAAAATATTTTTTAAATCTTCTATCTAATGCTTTGCCTTCCATATATTCTCACGAATATTTGTTGTTATCTAGATGTCAGCTAAAGTCAACCATTAATTTAAGATTTAAGGTAAATGGCCTTGGGCCTTTGCCTCTTGTCATGAAAAGTCCTTCTTCCCAAGGTATCTATGAATTCTAGGAACTTAGACTCTTTGGGTCACTTCTGCCTCCAGTTAATGTGCTTCCTGAACTTTTGGTCTCTCTCACATTTCTCCTCTTCTTTACCTTTTATTCTTTGTGCAGGTAGAGGCAGAGATATTTATTTACCTTGATTTTCATATTACTCGGTACCCCCTCTCTTTCACTAGACATACAGGCCATTTGCTTCTTAATTTTTTTAAAAAAGTACCGGGGCAACATTGGTTAATACGATTTTATAGGTTTCAAGTGTACAGTTCTGATACTTCATCTGTATATTGCATTGTGGGCCCACCACTCGAAGTCAGATCTTCCATGACCATATATTTGGCCCCCTTTACCAGCCTTCCACCCATCTTCCTTTCCCTCTGATTAAAGTTATCAATTTTGTTTGATGTTTGAGCTAGTTTTGAACCCTATATAATGTCAGGTGTTTTAGAAAGTGGTTAACAATAGAGTGTATACTTCTCACCATGAATGTTACGGCATGTTTTAGGTGATAGGACCGATACACCTGTTATAACATTGATTCAGTATAAAATATATTATGTTTCATGAATCTAATCATGCCCTAAATTTCATGTAGGGATTTCACATAATATAGCCAAAGAAGGCTGCTTCAGGGAAGAAAAAGTAGGCCATGGAATAATGAGTCACAATTGTGTGAGAGCCATTGACATACGTGAATTGATGCCTTCGGTATAATTTGGGGACAGCGAGGCTAGCTTGAGAGACAGGGAAGTGACCTTTCTGTATTATTCTTTTTAGACATTCAGGCTCTGCTTTTGAAGGCACCAGGCTTTATAGACTCCGAGCACATTTATTCTCTACTTTCAGTAAGACTATGTAATGCAATTACATTCTTTCTTATAAACTTTAGATATTTTTAAAAGATGCAGATCTTTTGTGACCCATTTTTCTGGAACACATGTGTCTTGGATTTCTATGGCACACTGAGATGCAGATTTAAAAGTACTTTTTGAAAATTCATTATGGTGGCACATTGCAAAATATTTTTGTTTGAGTGCTTTTATTTCCTACCAAGATGTGAATTTACTTGCTATTAGGGACTCAGTCTACATTTGAAAAGAAAGCATATTATGCCTGGTTTACAAAATTTTATCTAGAAAGATATTCTGTTAGAATGCGTATCTATTATTAAAATTTCTGGCCCATTTTATAGTTCTATCATTACTTTTACTTATAAAATGGTGTATACATAGTAGTACAAAGCAAAACATAGAAGGACTAGCTGTGTGAACTTTGGAGAAAGCTGCCACTCATTAGCGATAGACCATGTTGAACTCTTATGTCAGTTATTAAAATTTAAACCTTTTGACCCAATTCATTTCACCCTGAAACTAGTATACTATTATAGATCAATTATACCTCAAAAACAAAAAAACCAAAATGAAACAAAAGGTACTTAATGAAGTTTTTAAAAATATGTCTATTTTGAATTATGCACTTGGATAGGATCACCAAGGGAAGAAGGACAGAATTCAGAACTGAACCCTTGATAAATTCAGTATTAAATGGTTGGAAAAATATGTTTCTCATATATACTTAGTCACTAAAGTAAAAGAATAAATTCATTTTATTTATTTATTTTATTTATTGTATTTTTCTGAAGTGAGAAGCAGGAAGGTAGACAGACTTCCACATGTACCTGACAAGAGCTACCTGGCATGCCCACCAGGGGGCGATGCTCTGCCCATCTGGGGTGTTGCTCCGTTTTGGCCAGAGCCATTCTAGCACCTGAGGCGGCGGCCATGGAGCCATCCCCAGCGCCCGGGCCAACCTTGCTTCATTGGAGCCTTAGCTGTGGGAGGGGAAGAGAGAGAGAGAAAAAGAGAAGAGAGAGGAAGAGGGGTGAATAAGCAGATGGTCACTTCTCCTGTGTGCCATGGCCGGGAATCAAACCCGAATTCACATGCTGGGCTGATGCTCTACCACTAAGCCAACCGGCCAGGGCCAAAAGGGGACAATTATTTTTAAGTAGTCAATAATATACTAGCAAAAGTGATTTTTATATATTTTCAAGAAAATGCATTATCTACATTAATAATTTATAGTATATTTTACATAAAACACAGCGTTAGTGAGATGTTAATTAGATATCAGCTGGCAGAGAAAAAACATTTTGAAATCAAATGTATTAAACCCTGGGTAAATCCAGATTGATTAGTTGTTGTTGTTGTGTGTTTTGGGGGGGAATTCTTTGAATATTTTTAGCTGACATTTTCTGTAACTATCTCAGAGGGAGGTAGAAGATTTCTACTTCACAAATGCTTCATGACAAAGTTTTCCCCTCCAAGAATTTCCATGTTAAGCATGTTTCTGAATGAACGATGAGGGAAAGTTAAGCAAGTTGTCATATTTTCAAAGTAGAATTGGAAGTGAATAAAAACAAACCAACAAAACAAAATTAAGAAAAAAGAAATATAATCCCATTTCTTAGGAACAGTATTTCTTTTTTTTTTTTTTAATTAAATTCTTTAGGGTGACACTAGTTAAGAAAATTAGACCGGAGTCAGGAGCCCAGTGCTACAGTACATCTCTGTTTCTGCAAAGCTGCACATTTTAAATAAAATCAGTTTCTTTATGGAAACCATCACTGATTAGTTTCTTAAATTCTTACACAAATATAAAGGTTACAAAATAAATAGTAGTAGATTAATATTTTTTCCTAACTGAGCAAGAAAAAAAATCTTTTCTAAATTAATCTACATATTTAAAGTTTATTTAAAATTTTATTCATTTTTGTTATTCAAAAATATTTAGTTTAACCGATGTCATAATATATGCCTTATATGCAGTAGAGTGCAGGGTTTCACATAAAGTTATAATAATGAAAAAACTGAATACTTAGAAAGTAGAATTAATTATTTATGTGATTCTTATAATTTCAAAAATATTATCACTAAATGCTAGGATTATTTTTTTTAAGAAATTGAAATACTCTACCCTTATTTTAAGTGGATTTAGGGGAAAATGAGACCAGACCAATGGAGAAATTTATGTTCTGCACTCGAAAATATTATATGGAGTGGATACTTTTGGCTTGATAGGAATGATACAAACACCTGAGTCCACAACCTTCCCTTTAAAGCACTGCTTTAAAATCATTTCAGAAAAAAACATATTCATGGATTAACCCTACATATTTTTTCCTTATTTTGCAAAGTGCCTTTCAAAGATAATGGAGTGAAACAAGGATCATAATATTGAAATATAGAAAGCAAGTGCATACATGCTGGTAAATTTACCTCTTGGGTATGTAATCACCCTCGCATTTGGCGTTTCCTTTCTGCCTTTCTGTCTTCTATTGTCCCTGTATCTTTTCATCTGGTACTGTTCTGAAGGCATGGTGGGTGCTCAGAAAGTCGTGAATAGCAGTAATAAGAAAGCTAATGATAGAGAAAAGATTTTTCTATAGGTTAAGCTGTGAAAAGGGATATTGAGATTAATCAGAAATCAAATGTATCAGAATTATAAAGCCAATAGCTTGGCAAAAGAAGGAATAAAACAAGACTCTAGTGCTTGAGTTATCTCATTTAATACCATTGTGTCGAGAGGTTCGAGACTGGAAAAAGCTGCTCGTATGACAATGGCTGGAGCTTGATTTTTGAATGTAGTCTATACTTAAGTCAAGACATGGCATCGGGCCCCTTTGTTAGTAGACCAGGTACTGATGGGAAAATCTTGACATATTCTTGGTGTATTCTAAAAAGAAAAATACATATACTGTTGAATATAAGCTCCAACAGAACTGTGTTTATAGTTCATTACTGATATACATTTTCATTTCCAGTACTGGCAAGTATAGTGAATGTAGATACCGAGACATTTACCATATTTTCACTCCATAAGACGCACCTGGCCATAAGACACATCTAGGGTTTTAAGGAGGAAAAGAAAAAAATATTCTGAACCAAATGGTGTGTTAAAATATTTAATAAAATATACCACAATAATATTTCAACAATGTAAACTCAACAGCAGCATTAACAACCATTAGCACTGTTATTAACCAATTAGAATAGAATTTATTGTTCAAATACTCTTCTAGTTGTTGGGGAACCCACAGCAGCTAGAAAAAATGATCATTCACTCCATAAGATGCACGGGCATTTCCCCCTCCACTTCTGGGGGGGAAAGTGCGTCTTATGGAGCGAAAAATACTGTAAGTTAAGATTTGTTTCTCTGAAATGAGCATACCATATGGCTCACCATCACCTGTACTCAGCTCTGGGGGTTGACTGATCTAGGGTAGCATTAACTGGAGTCACCTAAAGACTTGAGAGTGTCCCCTGTGTATCTCATCTTCCAACAGGTGACTGTGGCACAGTCTCACAATAATGCAGAAGGTAAGAGAAAGCGAACCAAATTGTGCAACAAAAGTTTCTCAAGAATAGACACTTCCTACCGTTCTACTAGGCAAAGCAAGTCACCTGATTAAGTCCAGAGTTAACATCTCAGTCATGGCGCCCCACTTCACTCAGCAGACGAGGATATGCAAAGTCACTCAGAAAGCGGGCCAGATACAGACAGGAGTGAAGAGCTGGGGCCAATTCTGTGAGTTCCTTCCAAAGGTGCTAGTTGTATTTAATTTATAAACATCAATTATTACAGTTAATATTTAATGAGTATATGCTGCTTTCTTCCATGAAGATCATTTCTTTTCTCAAACTACTAATGGTTTAAAAAGCACATGCTAAATATGTTTTCTCATTTTTTTAAGAGCAGAGGAGATAGACTCATGAATGTACCCCGACCAGGGAACCAACCAGCAAGCCCCCTGGGGGGCGATGCTCTGCCCATCTAGGGCATTGCTCCATGGCTCTGACACAAGCTATTTTCAGCACCTGAAGCAGAGGCCCCTGAGCCATCCTCATTGTCTGAGGTCAACTCACTGGAGTCAATCGAGCCATGGCTGCAGGAGGGGAAAAGAGAGAGAGGAGAAGGGGAAGGGGGTAGAGAAGCAGATAATTGCTTCTCCTGTGGGCTCTGACCAGAATTGAACCCAGGACTTCCACACACAGGGCCGATTGCCTACCACGGAACAGACCAGCCAGGTCCAATATGTTTTCCCTTTTAAAAATAGTAAACTTTTACTGAAGAGCTCCTGCCTTCAGCCATCCATACTGACCTAGCAATGAGCATATTGCTATAATAGCATATAATGATTTAGTCAAATCGTAAAGATAATCACTTTCAAATTTTAAAACTTTCATTTAACGGGAAATTATAATATATAAGAGGCAGATGAGCAGGTAAATATGAAGGTAAAAGATAACAAAAAGAGATGCTCATTTTAGCAGTGACCATCAGTATAACAATTCACAAAGTAGTTTCCAGTTGTTGCATTGAACATTTAAAAAATTGTGGCCATTATGAATAACTATTTTTATATATAATTAGAGCACTAAACCACACTAAGATGGTTTTAAATAACTAAATTAAAACTGTGTAAGTATACCCTATCATGGACTATTTACATTCTGCTCTTGGAGAAAAAAATTTGCAATGACTCTGATGTTATGTTGGAATTCAAATTCTGCGGCATTTTTTTTATCTTGCATAACATAACTGTTTAGTGATTTTAAAAAAATTGATAGCTTTTCGATATGAAAACAAAACAAGACCAAAGACAAAAATGAAAAAGTTTTGTGGAAGGTAAGAATAACTAGTAAAATTACTATGGGGAGCTATTAGAATTCAGATGATAAGGACAAATGAAGCCAAATCACATAAAGGAATCTTATTACTAATAAAAATGACATTAAAAAAACATAGAAATTTCTGTCTCACAAGAGATCTCTGGCTTAGCTGAATTAATATCTAGTGGAATTTTCTCTTTTAGACATTATTGTTTCCCTATATGCTCCGGAAAGTGGTAAGTCTACTGATGTTCTCAATTCACACTGAGAAACAAATGCATTGGTTACATTATCTGTCTATGTCTCCTTATGCCTAAGACAAATTTCCATCCTAAAAGAAACGAATCCAATATAGATAAAAACTCTTACTGAAACAGCTTACGTATGTATAGCAACACCTTGTATTATGTCTATTTTTTAGAAATAGTTTGCCATCGTCTAATAAGCATTATTTATAGCAGAAGTTAAAACATTTTAAAGTGTTTGCTATAGGTAATTACAATAAAATTCTTCTAGAAGGCAAAATAATGGAGAGAAAAAATGAATAGCACCATTGTAGGTAGACTAGAAAGGAAAGGGTGAGGCAGAAAGGAACCCTCTTGAGGAAACATAACCACTAAACCTGTGACAGCAGGAGACCATGAAGAACCAGTACGTGCTACAGTATTCTTTGGTGAGTGTTTATGTGCCCTGATGAGTATAATGGAATGGGAGAAAGTTGCAAATGCTGAAATAATGATAGAGTAGCTAATTCATTCACATGTCCCAATAGTCTGGGCTACCAGTGAGAACCATGGACACTTAACTAACACTGTTTTTTAGAAGGGGTTTACCTACTGTATGGTTCTACTTAGATAATATTATTCAGATGACAAAACTATAGATGGGGACATTTCTGTGGATATTCACTGTGGGCACCTGGTGGTCAGGAGGGTGTGGGTAAGAGTGCCATGGGTGAGGGCGTGACAACACAGAGATCTTGTGGTGATGGAGCCATCCTCTGTCTGTCTTGACCATGTCAATGTTAATATCCTGGATGTGATTTTGTGATACAGTTTTACAAGAGTTTACCATAGGGGGAAACAGTAAAAGGTACACAAGGCCCATTTATATGTACAGTCTCAATTGTCTTTATAAGCCAAATAGGTAATATAATTTTGTGCAGCACCTGGGATTACAACAGTTATTGCTGATGACTGGGTAGAAATTAAGATTAACTAAGGCATTCATATTTTTAAATAGCTGAATACATAAAATGTGATTATGCTTTCTTGCCCAATTTGTAGTCTTGAATGAATTAGGAAAAATGATGATGTGAGATATGATGATAACATTATCAAATTTATTGAAAATTAAGAATCATTCTAGCTGCAATATAGATGAATTAGAAGGTAAAAAAATTAAAGCATGGGGCAATTTCAAAGGTCTAGGTGAGCAATAATGAAGACATCAATAGTGACAGTGGCAATAGAAAACATGGAGAATGGGACAGACTGATGAAATTCAAGGGGTCTTTAACAGGCAGGATTTAGTGGTCTTAGAGACTGCAGTGAACATTACTAAATGTCATTAGCAGACATTATTGTCTTTGGTGGGAATGGTCAGCATTTTAGCCACAACCTTTAGTCCATTCAAAGGCTTTCCCTGGCCGGACAAAGTTAGAACTGGGTGATTACTAATTCTGTGAGATGTAACTTTTATTGTTGATGCTAAGTGTTGGGTTGTTGGTTTGTTGTTTTTCTTTCTTATGATAAAATTCCCTACAATTTGTCCCTGGGGGGAACCGCCATCTCAATTTGCCTGGGTCTGTCTTGGGTTTAGAACTGAATGTCCTGCATCCAGGGAAATCTCTTCATCATAGGCACATTGGCAGAGTTGGTCATCATTGTAGAATATAATATCCAGAAGTTAGAAATAATTTCCTCATGGCAAATGGGTTATTTTAACTCTATTTATGTCTGGAATGAGAGGAATGAGAGACATACATGAATATGTCATGTGAATTATATAGTTAATTTTTCTATCAACAAAAAAGGTTTAAACCCCAGTCGTAGGTAGTACAAACCCATCTGCTAGAGTAGGGTCACTCTTTTATTGACTTGAATTATGCATATTTTATTATTCCACATGGATATTTCAATAAACTTCCTTAGAGAAGATAGCAAATTTAAGTTAGAGTTCTACTAACTTGGGCTTTTGCTTTAAAGGAAAAAAAATTAAGCAAAAGATGAGACAGGGAAATACATAAGACAACATTCTGAGAATCTTATCCTAGTACCAAATTAACTGGACAGTTATAAGAATTGATAGACACAATTTCCATGTTCAGTAAGAATATTTTTCACAAAGTCATTAAGAATGCATTAAAACAATTAAAAAAAAAACAATCCTTCCATGATATTTAAATTTGTCTCAATTATTTTTTGGATGGGTGGAAAAAATGTTACGAAAAAATAGCCACAGAAACAGAGACCGAGTGAGCAAGAGTGAGAAACAGAGAGTGAATGGATTTTGGATGCATGCCCTGAAAGGTTGTACTGACCTCACGGTGTTTGGGGCTTTAGAAGTACCCCTAACATTTCTCTTAAAAATATACTCTTCCACTTCCAATTATTTTTTAGTGTTGGGGGACAAAAATAAATCAATCTTTAGGTAGAACGACTTAAAGTCTCTGAACTTTTCAAACTGAGTCAAATGTCATGGTCTGTGACCGTCCTGCAATGGTTATTGTCGCCCAGTTCATTTCAGGAACACTGTTCACAGAATCATCCTCCGGTTTTGACATTTTTAACTTAGAACATACTCATTTCTTATCAGAAAACTATTTCCCCACTTCCAAATGATCATTTCTAACATTAGTATTTTCCTTTCTTCAGAAGACTGGTTGAAGACTGTTCCTCTACAACTCTCAAACTTTTAACTGTCATTACAACTCCAATATGCTGTCTAGACCAGTTTGCTGACACTTTATAAAAAGAAATGATTTTAGTATTTGTACAGCCAGTAGCCATGGCCATCACAGCTGCCTGGCACGTGCAGATTCACATTAGATTAGAATAGATGATAATGAAACAACGAAGCCAAAACATGGTGAGCCATCTTTTATTTTAGCCTCTCAACTGGCAGGCAAATAAATACACGCAGTGGGAAAACACTTCCCTTTCCATTCAGGGCTCCCAAAGCCACGGACTTTCTCCCAGTTTTCCTAGAATCAAAGACCCTGCCAGCCTTATTCACCTCTGTTCCCCATCTCCTTCTCTCTGCACCAACTCTGCACAAACTGGCTTCTCCTTCAGCACCTCACCATCTTGGCTGCCTGCCTCTTCTGCAACAACATGGTCCCTGCTAGCTCCTTTTTCTTCCTTCTTCTTAAAACCTTTTGGCATGAAACCCTACCTCCAGCACACATTAACATAACCAAGCCCCTTCCCAAGCAGGAAGGTAATTAGATATATCACCTGACAGCATCTTCACATAGGCAGTGGCCATTTTTAACAATAAAAGTGAACAAAACCAGAAAATACAGATTTTATAAACTTATTTGCCCAACAGTACTTTAAATAATTCTCTAAAATATGAATAAACAGAATTACAATTATTTTACATTTGTATTTGTCCTATTTTAATTTGCATATTTTCGCTATTAGTTTTACTAGTCATTCTCCTCCCACCCCCTCACCCCCTGATTTACTGAGGTAGAACGGACAAAACTGAGAGATCATTGAAGTGTACTGCTACTGGACTCCTTTCTCTGCCAGCCCTTTGTCTTCTCTCCCACACAATGGCCACACAAGGGGTAGTCCAGTTTCACGATTTGGGTACCAAGGTGGTAGAGACTTACTTCACCAGAACAGCAAAAAGAGAAGTCAAGAGTATATTTATATTAAATGTTCTGTTTGTTTCTCCTTTTGGAGCCATCTCAAGTTTAGACATATAAAAAATGAGCTATGACAGGTCTCGGTAGACACGGATCTGGATAGATAGGGTTGTATGGACAGATGGTGCATCTGAATGGCGTATTTAAATACTGGAAGGATGAGGTCATAAAATCTAATAGATAATCTTTGCAAAGCCACCACATAAATACAAGAAGTTGGTTTTCAGACGTGACCTATTTCAACTTGAGTTACAACCAGCCACCTACAGACAGACAGTATTTTACAGTCTTGTAATGATAAATTAGCATTCACAGGCTTTTCCTTTCCAGGATTCTATGGCAACCTCTGTACTACATACTCATTAGCAAGAAGTTCTGTTTAATTGATCTGCTAATGTATTGCTTAATAGTAACTGTTGAGCAGTCTTTTGTTTCCAGGTCATACTTGGGGTTCACATATTTGCATAAAAGCATTTCGTTAGCTGAAACCAATCATTACTAGTAATTTTCTTTCTTCAGTTTAAAATAACTAAACCCTCATTGAGATTTTCTGAATAGAAAATATTTATATCTTGGAGAATAGGCTTTCTGTATGAGCTTGGCTTGCTTTGTTTCTGTGAGCAGCAAGAAAATTACAGAGCTTGAAAATGTTAATCAGCGAAAACAAAAAGAAGGTGTCTTTTTCACCAGTTGAAATGCAAATTTACAGTGACGCTAACTATAGGCCATAGCCAATATTTGATGACAAAGTTGTAATGGATAAATATAATTTAGGATACACAGTAGTTACCCACTGCATAACTTTTGCTAATTAGAATTTTCATATGTTCCATTCAGTGCAATTGAGACACTCTTAGCTGAGCTGTTTCGCTGTGTTTCGAGCCCATCCAAAGTACCAGGCGTAAGAATGTTTGTCATGGGCTTTAAATTAGCCTACAAATAAGCTCTAATACAAGTGATAAGACCCTAAATTAATTGGGAAAGTGGGCAGAGTAGGAAGATAACACCTATTGGAATACAGCACCAAGTATTGGAATTATAGCACCAAGTAGATTCTAAACTCCAGACTAGGAACTTGAAATACATTGATTAAGCCAATTAGACATTAGCAACATTATTTCCACTGTAGAGATAAAGAAAGTGTGTCTTTTAAAAATTCTAAATCACCTAATCAGTTTATTCGATAACTATGAATTGGACACATACAATATGCCAAAAGGCATTAAAATTAAACCACTGACAAAAACAAGCAAGAACTTATACTTATGAATATGTATACTAGCTCACATTAAGAAATAAAAAAATCATTGAGCAGATTTTTAAATGCTGTCATGTGCCAGATAGGTGCTGGGTCTTGTGGCTTCATATCATAATATGATATCCAACATGAGTATGCTAATTAATTGTGGGAACTGTTTCTATACTCAAATCTTTAAGTATAAAGTTAAATCCTGCTCTTTACGTTGTGATCTCTGTGGTGGAATGTGCATTTTTGTCTAATGAGAAGAAGGAACATCACCAGCTCTGGGTCATCTCAACCGCTGTTGATGATAGTAGTAGCTTTTCTTCCAGAGATCTGTCTTGCCGTAGATTGTATTCCCGGCATGCCCCAGGAGGAGGACCAGTTCCCACACCATCAGCTCTATTGTTCAGAGACAATGATGACTATATAAAACTACTAGTTACCTAGAGGGGAGGAACTAGACAGACAGGATAAAGGAAGAAGAGGTTTAGGACCTGGAGCTGGGGGTTCAGTTTCTCTGAGATCAAAGTCTTGTTCTTCAGTTGTGTCAACTGGGATATTTTGCTCAATTTCCCTTTATCTGTACAACAGCAGTAATCAATACAATTTATGACAGTACCAGAAATATGAGCATTGCCTAACAATATTGTTTTTATTAGTTTGCTATTAGCATCTTTGATGTTAGATTTCAGATACTAATGAACAGCAGAGTAGACATAGAAGGGAATTCTGTGTGTCCTTTTTCCCCTGGAAAAAATGATTTAAAAAATATCAAATCAGGCATTTACTAGGGTACTTAAAAATGCAGAATGTGTTTTAAAAGTTAAGCAAAATATTTATATATCACACTAAACTTGGGTAACAACAAAAAAAGGAGCAAAACTGAGTGAGTTGGACAGAAATTCAGGTACCTGAGTGTTTCAAGTGGAGCTAAAAAGTGATAGTTGTTATTAACTTGATTGTTTTGACTCTTCAGTCTGGCAAGTAGAGTGAAATTTTTCTTCCATCAGTTGAGGGAATGACAGGAGGAAAGGCAAAATACTTTGTGGGTATTAAGGGAGCTGTTTTTGGAAGCGTGGCTCACCTGCACAGTGGGCTTATCCGAGAGGTAGATGTGGGAAATTACTGCGGTAAAAATTTGGGATCACTGTGTAGAGAATGTTCTATCAAAATGCTCTCTCCTCCCAACCAAAAACCACACCCAATGTGCTGTCGATGATATCTCTGCAATCCCTAGAGTTCTGTGTCCGACTACCCAGAGGGTAGAGGGGGAAAAGGCACTGTCCCCTCTCTGTTTCTGGACACTGTCAATAACCTGGCCTATGGCAACTGCTTCTTTATTTTTTTTTAATATATTTATTCATTTTTAGAGAGGAGAGAGAGGGAGAGGAGAGAGAGACAGAGAGAGAGAAGGGGGAGGAGCTGGAAGCATCAACTCCCATATGTGCCTTGACCAGGCAAGCCCAGGGTTTTGAACCGGCAACCTCAGCATTTCCAGGTCGACGCTTTATCCATTGTGCCACCACAGGTCAGGCTGGCAACTGCTTCTTTATTAAAAGTTATTTCAATCCATGCTTCGGGGATTTCAAAATTGTGTTTTTTTCTTTCTTGGAGCTGTGATTGAGAGGAAATTTCTGTTTTTCATAAAAGTTCAATTCTGTTACCAACAGAGTATTTTTTTTCCAAAGGAATTTTGATTTTCTAATTTTAAAATTAATGCATGTTCATAATGTGTTTGGACAGTATAAGGTACAGAAGAGTAGGAACACAACATCTAATTCTGTCATTCAGATATAAATGTAATTAATAGTTTTAAATATATTTTTCAGACTACAAGTGCTGATGTACACCTTGAATGCTTTTATACGTTCAACATAATTATTTTAAAACAAAATGAGATATAAATTATATTTTATAATCTGCTTTTTTTCTCTTAACTGTACATCAGGGGTGTATTTGCATGTCAATAAATATGCATCATTATTTAATAGTTGCATAGTCATTCAGTGGATATTCAGTGATTATGACCTCTGTGCTATATGGTCCAGTAAGCAAACAGTGAAATTACACAGAATCCCTGTCTTTGGATAAATCTGTCATGCATATAAATTGGTATCTTTATTTTCTAGAAAAAAAACATACTATGATTTGTTCAAATTACTTCAATTTCTGTCCTCATGGAGTTTATAGAGTCTGGGAGAGGCAGACATAATTACACAAACATTAATTACAGTTCTTTTAGATTCTATAGAGGAACGCAGGGTGCTTTGAGCCCATGCATCTGAGGGAACTGAGCTCCCCTGGTGTGAGGTAGCTCTGACTGCTGAAGGAAGAATGTTTGGGGACAGGGTTAGTGGTGCTGGTCAGCAGGTGTAGGACAGACCAAGTGTGAAGGAGCAGCAGAAGCGTGGCCATCCCGTGCTTTTCCTGGGGCGGCGCTGATGATGTGTGAAACCACAGACGGGAGAGGCTCCCCCATGGAATTGAACGTGTCTGGTCACAGACTCACTGGTGTGAATCACTTCCCCTCTGCCCTCCTCTGATCCTTTCTGCTCCCTCCAACAGGGCCTTCCTTCTCACGTCCTTATGCTTATTGTATAATTCTCCCAGGTGAGCTCCTCAGCCTGGAGCATTTAGGGTAATCTCTAATGCTCGCTGATTTTCTCACAGGGAAACGCTAAATTCATTTAATTAAAAAGACTATGTTTTGACTTTGACAATTAGATTTGTATTATTTAAGAATCATTTTGGGATCCTTATAGTTTATTGGTCATTTGTTTTAAAACTATTTTGTAAACACTGGATAAGATAAAACCTAAGAAAAAAGGAGACAAAAAGTGAATTGGAAAAAAAATAAGAAAACATGCTAAACAAAAGAACAATAACAAAAAAAAATTATTTTTTGTATTTTTTTGAAGCTGGAAATGGGGAGAGACAGACAGACTCCCGCATGCACCCGACCGGGATCCACCCGGCTCGCCCACCAGAGAGCGATGCTCTACCCCTCCGGGGCATCACTCTGTCACGACCAGAGCCACTCTAGCGCCTGGGGCAGAGGCCAAGGAGCCATCCCCAGTGTCCGGGCCATCTTTACTCCAATGGAGCCTCGCTGCGGGAGGGGAAGAGAGAGACAGAGAGGAAGGAGAGGGGGAGGGGTGGAGAAGCAGATGGGTGCTTCTCCTGTGTGCCCTGGCCGGGAATCGAACCCGGGACTTCTGCATGCCAGGCCGAAGCTCTACCACTGAGCCAACCGGCCAGGGCCAACAAAAAATATTTTTAAGTGAGTTAAATTGTTCTGTTAAAATAATGAATCCCAAAATAAAAAAAAATTAATCACAGGTTAGCTCAAAATATGATATCAAATTTATGATATTTACCAACAAAATATCTGAGATGTGTTAAGAAACAAAAAAGAAATTGCAGTATATATTTGCATCAAATTAAATGAAAAGAGCCATTATATATCAGTAGAGAAAATATATAGTAAACCTACAACTATATATAGCATATAGCCCATATGCTAAATAACATATTGTAATACAGTCGCAGCAGATTTAATAATCCCTCTAATACTTTGACATATGAAGAATATACAGATGGTTTAAATACTATAATTAATGCCACTGATGAGAGCTTCTTCTCACCTACATACTATGCTTTACTCTCTCTCTATATGTACTGTAATATATATGCAAATGTACACATCTGCATAACATGATACATATTACATACATAATGTACATATTTTTCATTATATATTCTTTGTATTATTATAGTATAATTTGAAAAGTGTTCTCAAAAAATTATATACTTACAGTTATATATGAGCAATTAGCAAAAAGGAATTACATATTTAAATGAGTAGGTACTTATATCTACATATACTGAAAGAGAGCCTTTTAAATAATGAGTGAAGAAAACCATAAAAGAATATTATAGAATATAATAATATATATTGCCATATATATGAAAATAAAACAGATTATATGTGGTAGTATTCATTGTGATATATTATTATATTTTATATAACCGTAGGGTTTATATTATATAAATAATCTAATTATATGTTCTATACTTGATAATTATATGTAAAAATTTAGTAGGTATATACATATGAATTTATTATATATAGGTATATGCATATATATTAAAATATTATATTTAGTTATATATATATTTATGCATTTATTCTCACTTTTTTAAGAGATATGGCCTCTCAAAGCATGATTTTAAAAGAGAGAGAAGCCATAATAGTAAATACTGGCTATATGACTATAGTAAGTCACAAACAGCATTAACCTTTGAAAATGAAATAAAAATAAAAACAATATACATAATGATGTACAAGTAACCAGAAGGAAGAGGGATATAGGAAAAGGAGGACGGCAAAGGGTGGATAGATGGAGACTGAAGGAGACTTGACGAGGTGGTGAGCACACAATACAGTGTACAGATGATGTATTATAGAACTGTACCCTGGAAACCTATATAATTGTATTACCCAGTGCTAACCCAATAAATTATATAAATAATAAAATTGTAATATAGAGTGTTATCTTTAAAAGTAATATTTTAGAAAGAACAGTCTAGTTAAAAGTGAACAATATTTACATAGCTCCTTCTGGGTGAGGCAGTGCATTTGAACACATCTGTTCGCCTGTCAGCCTTGTTGAGTATTTCTATCTGCTCAGTAGGGGTCCTGTGCTTGCACATATCACAGTGTGTCTGACACAGAGTTGAAATAATCTGTGTGTTTGTCTTTCTCCACCGGACTATTAATTCCTCCAGGTTGTGGTCTGTGTTGGAATCATCATTTTATCTGAATGGCCTACCCTGGTACCTGCTCCATTAATGCAAACAAAAGAGATAAATGCAGAAGATGAGACTGTGATGATAAGTCATCAGTGATTTTTTTTTAAGTTTAAATGGCTTTTTGAATAGACACAAGTGAGCTCAAAAATTTTTTAGAAGTATGAAAAAGTGATATTAGAGATGTGCTTTTGTCTTCTCTCTCTCTTTCCCTACTAATATATGTCTTTTTAGGTCCAGTGCCCAGTTTACCGTACATATATATTAGAATCCTCATTCACTGGTAGAAATGTTCCATTGGTTTCACTCAAATTACTTCTATTTCTGGAAATAAATGTAGCTTTACATTTAAATTCAAATTGTTATTGACTTAGTAATGCCTGATTTAAAAAGAAATTGAAATAATCCTTTTAAATGTCTATCTTCTATCTGTCTCTAATAGAATGATCTTTTCTTCCTGGAATCAAACCATCTAACTACTCACAACTTCCAGGTACTTATCCACCACATTTTAAGAAAATATTATATTTAACTTTTCTATTCTATAAAAAAGAAAGACAATATCCTTTAGATATCATTCAGCATAATTTCTGGTAAAAGTATGCTTTAAAGATGAAAAAAGTATGTAACATGTTTCAATTTGCTTGAATATTTAAAAGCTTTTCCCAAAATATGTTTTTTTTAAAAAAAAAAAAACCTTTTAGAAAAATATTAGAATTTCACATATATCCTAAGACTACACTATTTTGATTTTGCTTTTACATTATCAAAGCTTTATTTCAAGACTGTCTTTTAAGCCTGACCAGGTGATGGAACAGTGGATAGAGCATCAGCCTGGGATGCTAGGACCCAGGTTCAAGACTCCAAGGTCACTGGCTTGAGCGTGGGCTCACCAGCTTGAGCCCAGGTCACTGGCTTGAGTCTGGGATCATAGACATGACCCCATGGTCTAGTTGTAAACCTTTCTAGCAATGAACAGGAATTCCTACAATAAAGCCACCTCCCTTCCCCTGGGCCTCTCTACCCGTCTTCCTTTTCAGCCACTGTGTACAGTTATTTCTGTGTTGCTTTGACTCCTATCCTGTTTAAAGATGAACCCTCTTTGTTCCTTTAGCTGTAGACAAGAAGTCTTGAATTCTTAATTGTATGACCTGGCTCAAGATAGATTTAAAGCCTGGTTAATGGGAAGTGCTCATGGACCTCCAGACCTCTACCCACTGGCACCTGCCTTATCCACATTATAGATCCTATGGGAATGTCAGCAATAGTGAGAAACACGATTTAATGAAGGATTTAGAAAGCTTATTCTGACTGGGAGACTGAGTAGCGGTTAAGGGAGCAAAAGCAGAAATGGGGGCCAGGTAGAAGATTATTGCAATAATCCAGTGGAGACACAAGGGACAGCATCAGCAGGGAGCTGCTAGGAACTGGCCAAACACTGGGTATCTCCTGAGGTCAGTCCCAAAAGGTGCTGCTGGTGGATTGGTTGTGCAGTGTGCAAGAAAGATGAGTCATGCGTGACTCCAGGGCCTTTGCCCTGAGCTATTCAATGGTGGGATTGGTACTGGGATAAGGAAGACCAGAGAAAACAGGTTGGGGGGAAAATCTCAAAATCCCATTCATTTGCATCTTAATTTTCTATTGCTAAGATGCTAAATAAATATTTATATTAGCCTTCTACTGTTGTCATAACAAATCACCATGGACTTTTTGGCCCTAAACTACATGCATTTATTACCTTACAGTTTTGACGGTGCAGATGTCTAGGCACAGTGGGGCTCAGCTGGGTCTTCTCCCCGGGCTCTGAGGACCACAGTCAAAGAGTCAGCAGGCAGGGCTGCCTTCTGTTTCGGAGGCTCAGGATAACCCACCTCCTAGCTCGTTCAACTTGTTGACAGATTCAGTTTATGGTGATGCCTCCATTTCCCTTTTGGTAGTGAGCTAGAGGCCACCCTTAGTTCTGAAAGCCTTCTCTGGTCTTTGTATGCATGGGCCACTACATCAGAACCAGAAATGGCATGTTGTATCCTTCTCACACTTTAAATCTCTCAAATTCTTCTTTCTGCTGCATAGCTCTGTGCTGGCCACACACAAACATATAAACACACACAAAATCTCTGCTTTTAAGGGTTCATGTGATTATATTGGGCTCTCTTGGATAATTCTACACTTACCTGCAACTCTGTAATCTTCATTAGTTCAGAATCCCTTTTGCCATGTATTGTAACAGACTCATAGATTTGGGAGATGAAGTTGATATATTTGGGAGGAAGGGCAGTCACTCTGCCATCACAATATCCAAATGAATATTTTTAGTCAGCAGTCAGACATGGCAGGCACGGTGTTCATGAGAAAGCTCCAGAGCAGACGTTCAATATGGAGAGGAGAGTCATCAGCCAACAGATGGTAGATCAAGCCATGACACTGGACAAGATCACCCTCCGTCCCAATAAGTGGTGAATGGAATAGAAAAGAGGTCTAAGACCTGTAAGACCTGAACACAGGATTACCCTAGAGCTCAGAGGGTTGGGAACCAGCAGGAAACTGCAAATGAGGGACACAGACTATACGGGCAGAAAGGGGTAAGAGAGTCCATGAGGAATGGCTTTCTTCTGGTTGTTCTGATATTCTCAGTGAATTGGCATAGTTGTAGGATAATGGGAGGGTAGGAAAGGAAGTTGGAAATAGAGGAAGAAGGAAAAAATAAACAGCTATGTAGAGTGAAAAAAAGTATAAATAGCTTAGGAAAATATAGCTTAAAATTATTACATCACTTGATGACATAACCAGTGTTAATGTTTTGCTTGTAATTTCTTTATATTTTCAGCCATGTGTTTGCAGAAGTACATTGATTTTTTTTTCCACTTTAACTTGTTTACACTTGAATAGATATCCCAGGAATTTTCAGAGCTCTGATACAAATTCCCTCCTTCCTTCCTTCAAATTTTGCTCAAATGTCAACTTTTCAATAAGTCCTGGTACAACTATGCCCTTGTCCTTCCTGATTCCTTTTACCTTACTCTAGTGTTCCTTATTTTCATAGCACTGCTTTCTGACACACTAATTATTTTCATGTTCATTATTCACTGCCTGCCTACCCAGCTCCATAAGGTAAATACTACAAGGAAAATCTTTGGTTACTGATGTATCCAAAATTCCCCAAACAATGTTTAACACAGGGCAGGTAACCATACATATATATTGAATAAAAAGATAAATTGTGAGTTGTGTGTGAATCCTCCACACACAACAAGATGAGTTTGGATTACAGAACTTGAATATATATATATTTAGATAAAGAAATCTGGAATCCCAGAGTTAATTTGGACTTTTTTTTTATTTTAACAAGTCACTAATACGGTGTTGTTATTTGAAGCCTTTTTTATGGATGAAAAAATATAAGTGTAAAGTAAAATTAAATCTACACATAAATGTGGAAACTAAATTTAAGTCTAAGTATGTAATTTCAGAATTCTGGAGAGTAATAGCATGTACATAGGGGAAGAAAAAGAGGCACAGGAACCTTGTGACATCATGTCTGACTCACTGTGTTCCATCCTGCATGCTATACTTCAAAAAGGTATCAGTATAGCAGAGAAGTTCTAACACAATGAACAGGACAATGGAAGGTCTAGAAATAAGATCAAGAAAGTGTAGACATGCCTGACCTGTGGTGGCGCAGTGGATAAAACATCGACCTGGAAATGCTGAGGTCGCTGGTTCAAAACCCTGGCTTGCCTGGTCAAGGCACATATGGGAGTTGATGCTTCCTGCTCCTCTCCCCTTCTCTCTCTCTGTCTGTCCTCTCTCTCTCTCTCTCTCTCTCTCTCTCTCTCTCTCTCTCTCTCTCTGTCTCTCCCTCTCCTCTCTAAAATGAATAAATAAATAAAAAAAAAGAAAGTGTAGACATTATGCTTGGATGAAATAAAATACCTCCAAAGAGATAAGCTGGTTTAAAATGTTAGGTAGAAGGAGAGTTCCCCATAGAACCAATTGGTGTTGATTGGTGGGATTAAGATATGGGGTTAATAAAGGAAGGATTTTGTAGCAATTGGAGATGCCCAATCAGAGCATGGATTTCCAAATGCAGTGTTCACTCTCACTGGCAGATTGAGTTAGTGACAAGTTATTGGCTGGATCAGGCGTGCTCTTTGAATGGGTGAGAGTTTGAACTAAATAACCTCTAGCATCCTTAGCACACTATAGGTTCACACCTATGTAACACAAAGCATAACTTTAAGGAATGAACCAACCTACCCTCGTTTTAAAGAAAACAAAACAATGCCCTAAAATAGAGAAGTACACATTGTTCATCAGTAAACCCTCTTCTCTTCTTTTTATGTGTCTTTATCCTTGAATTTTGTGTTTGAAAATAGATTTTTGTTCATTGAGGTATGTTCAGCATGACACAATTTTACGTTTACTAGAATTAGAATTATATCAATCCAAAGTGAGTTTTGCTCCCCTCCCATGAATTATTAAAATTGGGAATGTGAATTACTTCCACTTCAGTAAGCTTATGTAGTTGGGGAAACATTTTGCTCTTCGGTTATGCATGAACTTATCATAGAAACCCATCTCTTTGAAATAGCACCTTTATGACTGGTATTAGCCATGTGGACCTTGGCATTTACCCGTCTCTTCTATTATTATTTGAGAATCTTATAGGAGTGGCACACGAGATTCAGATTTTGGGTTTTGAAACTTCCTTTTGGTAAGAACTCTTACAGAATTACTAACAACTCCAAATGTGAAAGCAAAATAAAATGCCAAAGAAACCCCTATAGTTTGGTGTCAGTAAATTAGTTTTACTCTACATTATCAGAGCAGTCAGCCGTGAAGTTAAAACTCAATCTTAAGACTTCCTTTTGAAATCAAGATAGAAAAAATAGATCCTGAAAAAGTGTCAGATGTGAGAATTTGATTCTAATGGTTTTAGGATCTGATCTTTGCCCATAAGGGAAGGCCGTCAACATTTAAAACATGAAATTCTCCTAAGCACTATGGGAGGAAAAAGGGAGTTAAAAAAATATGGATGACTCTCCCTTGAATAAAATGGGCATTTCTGTTAAATCTCTTATAAGTGATACTAATAATTTTGAAACATCGAATTCTGCATGCTACTCATTCAAGGAATGTCATTTTTGTGTCGCTCAGACTATCTGTAGCTACTGATGTCACCTGAGCATTCAATCTGGGTTATTAAACTTAACACATCTTACTTCTGGAATGAATTCTTATTTGCTTTATAAAGCATGTGGTCCAATAGCAAAAATTAAAGAAAAAAGGTTTTTTTCCTTTATTGTCAGATGAGAAAGTCTGTTTAAAACTAGTAGATATTTAGTCTATTATAACTTCTGTTATGCTGAAGCAATATATATATATATAATATATATAATATATATATATATTATTTATTTATTTATTTTCCAAAGTGAGAAGCGGGGAGGCAGACAGACTCCCACATACGCCCAGCCAGGATCCACCCAGCATGCCCTCAGGGGGACGATGCTCTGCCCATCTGGGGTGTTGCTCCTCTGTTACAAGCGGAGCCATTCTAGTGCCTGAGGCAGAGGCCATGGAGTCGTCCTCAGCACCCGAGCCAACTTTGCCCCAATGGAGCCTTTGCTGCTGGAGGAGAAGAGAGAGAGAGAAAGTAGAGGGGGAAGAGTGGAGAAGCAGATGGGCACTTCTCCTGTGTGCCCTGTCTGGGAATCGAACCTGGGACTTCCACATGCTAGGCTGAAGCTCTACTGCTGAGTCCACCGGCCATGGTGCTGCCTGGTGCTGAAGCAATATATTACGGCAGAATTGTAACCTTGCTTCATAAAAGTTTTTTATTTTATTTAATTTATTGATATTATAGAGAGAGGAAGGGAGAGAGAGACAGGAAAAAAATCAGTCTGTTCTTGTATGTGTCCTGATTGAAGATTGAATCCACAGCCTTTGCATATCAGGATGCTATTGTAAACAGCCAACCCATCTTGCTTTTGAAAGGGAATGGAGCACATATTTTTTAAAGAACAGAGCAGGTTGTGTTAAGCAGTGCCATCCCGTTCATTGCGGGCTGGATACAAATTGGGCGGCAGTCCTTTGAAATACTCCTGATTTTTCTCATATCCTTTCTATTTTCCCTCTTGCTATTGTACTCGTCTAGAGAGCCGGCAGGAGCTGGCTGTGCAGCCTGGGAGAGCCTCCTGGGCCGTGGTCCTCTCTTCCTGTCCCTTCGCTGCCACATGGCCCCAGCACCTCCAGAGGCATCATTCAGTAAGCACCACTGTCTCTTGAAACAGTGCCATTTAATGAGCTGCTTAGAAACCCTTTCCCATGGCTTGTTTTCATCTCAGGTTCTCTCTTCACCACAGCACTCCATTGTGAGATAAAAGTGAGATATGTTCAGTAACTAGGGTTGAACCAAAGGCCCCGCCTCGCGGGCCAGGATACACTAGCTGGTGATTCCAGGAGGTTTGTAACCTGATCAGCCGTCAGCAGCGTTCCCTGGCTCAGTTTTGTGGCTACTGGCACTGAGATATTTCTTCTTTCCTTCCACCTCTCTTTGATATGACTTTATAGCATTGATGCTGAAAATAAAAATGTATCCACAGCTTTTACCAGGCACACCGTACACGATGTTGCTGTTGGTCGCAAGTGCAGCAATGCCACTGTCTCTGTATTTTAGTACTGGGAAGTCACCTGTCTGCTGAGGCAGTCCCGTTGTTTTAGACTAACATTCAAACTTGATGTGTGTGAGCATCTGTATAATTCTATCATCTGTTAGTATTAACCCTTTTCTGGAGAGAAATTTTATTTTCAAAATCCCAAGCACTCTAAAATTAGATTTTTTTTTCAGTCTTTATTAAAAAAAAAAAAGAGAGAGAGAGAAACTTTCTGCCAAGTTTCCATGTCTTTTAAGAGAAACCCTTGTCCATTTGGGAGAGGCTCCTGAGCTCCTTGTCCATAGCTGAATGCACACAGGAGCCCATTTCTGCCGAAATGCATAGTAGGATGTTTGTTTTATGTTCATCTAGTTCTTTTTCTACTGCCTCTCTTACATGTTGTATGGACAAGCACATGCCTCTAGCATTTTATTTCTCAGAAAACATTTTGTCAGCAGCAGAGCCTGAGAACTTGGTCGTGAGCTGCCTTCCACTGTTGGGTGCAAGCCTCACCACTGTGCCCTTTGTTTCAAGAGGTGTGGGCTCAAGAACATATCATACCCTTTGCTGATCAAAATGGCTTCGGCCGCCCTCTTACAAAACAGAAGTCAAGGCCATTCTTTAATGAAAATAAGCTATCAAAAGATTTGCATCTGACAAGCATCTTGAATATGAAGTTATGCAATAAAAGCAAGCTTGGATGTTTTTATAATACTAATCGGTGTCCCCCCGACCCTGTGTACTATTGTCTTAACATGCACCCTGCTAAATGCTGACTTGCTAAGTTAGTGACACATGCTTAACAAGATCTCTCTGAGTCAATGTGGCTTTTCACTTCCTCTGTTCCATAAGATAGGAAACTTTTCCAAATGACTGTTTGACTCTGTACCTCTCAAATTTGTGGTCTTTTCACACTAAGGTGGTGTAATATTTAGTAGTTTCTTTCTCTTTAAATAGAGATACCATGCTGGAAGCACCTGAATTGTATTTGGATTGCCTCATGAAAAGGACAAAATTAAATTCTCTAGTGTCAAATAATAACTTGTGACTCAGCATTATGATAGGAACATACGAGTTACAAACACTGGAGAGAAAATAAATCTCACAATGAGTGGCATCCCCAGAATCTCCAGATCGGACCTTATCGTAATCACTTAGGTTTTTAGTTTATTTGAGGGCTCACAGTAAGAGTCATTGGAGTGATTTTCTGGCTAGTAAAATTTTAGATAAATATATTGTAGCTCTGTGGACTGAGATACCAGTAGACAAAGGATTTCTTTTAACTGTATTTCTTTATTCTTTTTATTTAAGAATAGATTATCACCACCTAATTAAGGTTTGAAAACTATTGTGATGAGAAAATTCTGATTTTTTAAATTTCATGTTTTTTCAACTAGAGAAGTATGCTCACGAGCAATTAAATTAACTAAAATTTCTATTGTGTTTCCCATATAGACCCTGGATATAAAATACTCTTTTAAAACAATAGAATGATACTTGAAAGGTTTTGTTTCTCTTTTTTCTTTTTACATTGTATGTAGTAAGAAGGCCCTTAGAAATAGAGAATTGCATGTGTTGATCATCTAAAAACAGGGGCACCACTGCTTTTTTAGAAAAGATGTATAGTAAGTAGAAAATGCACAGGCTTCCTAATCAACATCAAGATTCTCTCTGAGGATCCTTCACTTTGAACCCATCAGAAATGACTTTGGCTTGGCCTCGGCCAGTGAAACAAGCAATCTAATTAGGGAGAAGCTGATTCAGTGCCGATAAGTCCAGAAAAGACTGTCCGAGACCTTTGTGTATCCTCGCGGGCATTGAAGTGAGATTTCTTGGCTCAGGCCTCCGGGTTTCTTTTCAGGCCAGGGCTCCCGATGCTGCCCTGTGGCATGGCTCCCTTTTATAGATTTGTTAGGACTCTCTGGCTCGAAAATATGTTTTTCAACTTCTTACTATGTTTATGCCTGACTGTTATTGTTAAAGGAACAGTGACTTAGGATAACTGTTTTATACCAGGAATGCCCTGAAGAACACTAGTGATACTGCCCTGTTGGAATGTCCCTGTAGAGCCTGTTGTGGGAATTACCAAGCTGGGGATGGCAGATGCCACAGTGGCTGCCCCAACCCCATCAGCCATAGCTGGAGGGACCCATTTCCTGAATTCAGCTCCGGGACAGTGTCTTCTATGTTTTGATACTCCGCACAGACAGAAGCTCTCCTCCTGTAACCATCTTGCAATTGATGAGAAGGTTCTGCCTGCCTAATTATCACACGAGTAGTACTATTGATTAGAATTTTGTAAGAGTATTGACCTGCTAAGAGTGTCTTTCTGTTTTTACATTGTATTGATGACCATAAATGCATTTATGACCATGAATGATAGAGAATGTGTATCACCCAACTCATGCTCCGTCTTACCAAAGATATGGCATAGTTCAATTTCAGATAAATCCTGGAAAGCAGGTAACCTTTAAATAACACAATAATCTAAATTATGGAATTAAAAACACAACTGATTTAGAATGAGAGAAAAATTCAGAATTTCTATGTGGACTGTACACTGCCTATACCAATTGATAAACCCAGTAATCCCATTAAGCCCAAGAAATAAACCACTAGGAAGTTAATGATTTTAATATACTCTCTATACTCTACCTTCTTTTAAATACAGATTCATTCTTTTTTACCCATATGGAGTTTGGTCAATTATATAATAAAGTCACTGTAATACTGAAATCAATATCTTGAGAAATTTAAATTTTTAAAAAGTACTTCGGATGTCATTTTCACCTTACCTAAGATTTTTAAATGTAGCAAAATACACAGGTGTATGTGTTACGTTAAATATGTTCATAAATTTAGGAAATAGCATAGTTTTGGAAGATTTCTTAAAGAGAGAAGAGATATATAGAGAGCAACAATTTCAAAAGAAGAATATAATTTTGTGTGTTTATTAAAAACAGTTAATAAAATAACTATACATTTACAGGTACTAGAGCCTTGTTTTTATGGAACAAAGTCAAGTAGAGTATAAAGGTGTAGAAAAAATTTTACAAATTTAAAATAAAATTTCATGGTGAAGAAAAATTGCACATGAATATTTTAAATAATATTTATTGATTATTTTAGGAAGAGGGAGGGAGAGAGAGAGGAGGAGAGAGAGAAGGAGAGAGAGAGAGAGAGAGAGAGAGAGAGAGAGAGTTGATTCTTTTATGTGCCCTGAACGGGGATCAAACCTACAACCTTGGCATACCAGGATGACACTCTATCCAACAGTACTACCTGGCCAAGACTGCATATAAAATTTTTATCTAAAATATTCAAGTTGATAATTGATATTGGTTGGATTCATTGTGGAATTGCTTAGTCTTTATTCTGTCAAGAAGATTGGCTATTTTATTTATACCTTTACTATAAAGTTGCTTACATATGCATACATAACTCAAGATATTTTCCAAGGAGGAGATAAAGTTGTCTTGCAGATAAGCTTATTCAGCGTATTTACATCAAGTGCTTGACAAATTGCTGGCAGAATAAAGAGCAGAGGAATGTGAATTTAGATTCAGGTCTTCTATAAATATACCCAGAGAGAAATCCAGTGAGCAAACAGAGCTGATATGTTCAGGAGCATGGTTATGCTAATAAAATTTCAGGAACTGCTTGGGTAATACATGGAGCACATTAGCAATGTTGGTATTCCATGCAGAATGCTTGAATTATAGCAGTAACACTGTTTCTTTATGTATAAAAAAATTGTACATAGGCATTTTGGCCATATTAGTCTAGTAATTATTTGTACAAACATTCATGTATTATTGGTTTTACTCTAGCAACTCTTATCAATTTAAAATGATTTCATAATTATTTTTAACAAGAAACTACTTTGCCAATAACTACTTTATTACTCATTCAATTCATTTTACATACTTAGAAACACAAAATAACAAATGACAGTTATTAGGAAAAAATGTCAGTCTTAATTAGTAAAGTATTGGCATTGTTCATTATTTAATTTAATATTTGGGTTCATTTTAATTAAAATTACTCCTACCAGTACCACAACCCTGTATTAATCTACATTATTAATCTTCATCAGATTCACACATCCAAACAAAGATTGCATACATATTAAAATAATTTTGTCACTTTAGGCCTAGATAGTTACTTAATGCCATGAAAATATATGAATATTTGATTCAAATCCTGTATTAGTCTAGTGTATAAGCTGATATAATAAGGAGCTCACAACCAAGAACCTTGAAATAGGTAAAGCATCATGTCACAAAACACGCCCTTACTCCTGTCCATTGCTCACTGGTTATTTTACCGTTAACCATTATGAAAATAAGAAACAACTTACATTAAAGATTAAGTTTTAGTGAATCATAAAAAGCAATTCTATCTGTCAAACTAGTGAGCACTAAAGTAACACGGATCTCAAATTCTCCCTAATGGATTCTGGGAGAAGGATGGAAATATTTATTAGTTACTTGTCTGCCATTAAAATCTGTGCTTTTCTACATTCAGGGGCTTTCTTCCAGTTTTTAAATAAAATATACATCAATGTACATGCATAATATAGATCCTCCATAATTACTGTAGAGTCTTGTCAATACATTGAAATGAATAATGCAAATAATAAATATAGATGAATAAAAGACTTTTAAAAGGCATACGTTACACCCTTCATGCTTTATATTTTGATTTACTGACACCTCTGAATTATTGGCAGTGACCAAGAAAAAAATACATACTAAATTAAAAACATCCCTTGAAATTAAAAGCGTAATGACAAAGACTAATAGATTTCACTCCTGTTTGATGTCTGTGCTGACATCATATTGAGCTTGGTAATTTTAGCAAGGGACATTGAATCAGTAACTCAGTGATCTCAGTTTTGGCAATTTTATCTTACATCATCTATAAAGCATTTATCAGCAACAATTTATAATAAGAATGTTTGAATCTGAAGGGTTTTGGTACAATATCTATTGAAATGATCAACAGCTATTAGTTCATATATCTCTGTTAAGTAATGTTAAAAGTAAACCTTAAATGGATGCTGCAGGATCGTTCAACACCATAGGCAGAGTACTTCACTACATCATAGTATATTTTTGGCAGTCACCACCCGGGAGTAACTCAGTGCAAGAGAACTCAGCCGCCATCTATCCAAATTTGTTTTTTTATTAAAATGAAGTGCTAAATTTTCCTTGGAAAAAACATTAGAAAAACAACAATAACAAAAAGTATAAGCATACGTATTGTATACATATAATAGTCTTAAACATATTCTGATTCCAATTTAATTCTTGTAATACTTTTAAACCTATCTTGATTCTAAGTTAGACATAACATATATTAAAATAGATACATGATTCCCAATTTCTAAATACTGTGCAACATCATTTTTGCATTGGTTCATATCATCATTCCAAAGATGTATATTTTTACCTTTAATTTTCTTCAATGAACAATACTTTTGAATACTTTATTCTGTGACTTATTATCTTCCAAACTAGTAATAAATACTATATACTTTATAGATTTTCTTTAATGTTTATTTTTTATTTATTTACATTTTATTAAAGTATTAGAATGTTTGTGTCTGCTTAAACAGAAAAAGAATATAATTAGACATTTTAAAATTATAAATGTTAATTGTATTTATATTGTAAATTATTTCCAATGTAAATGGTTTTTCTGTTTTTTGGATAAAATTAATGTTTTCACTCTTGGTATGCAAATAAGGCAAAAGCAGGTAATTCATAATTACAAGTATGTAGAGACAAAAAATGTTTTATAACTTTTTTTACTGAATGGCTGTGATGCCAGGCTATATTTGGGGAGAAACAACTAAAATCTCTAGAAATTTGCTGCTATTAAAATATTGCCCTAGCAAGAGATTAAATTATATTTTAGCCTAACCAGGCAGTGGCACAGTGGATAGAGCATCAGACTGGGATGCGGAGGACCCAGGTTCAAGACCCCGAGGTCACCAGTCTTAGCGTGGGCTCATCCGGTTTGAGCAAAACTCACCAGCTTGGACCCAAGGTCGCTGGCTTGAGCAAGGGGTCACTTGCTCTGCTGTAGCCCCACGGTCAAGGCACATATGAGAAAGCAATCAATGAACAACTAAGGTGTTGCAACAAAAAACTGATGATTGATGCTTCTTATCTCTCTTCGTTCCTGTCTGTCTGTCCCTATCTATCCCTTTCTCTGACTCTCTCTGTCTCTGTAAAAAATAATAATAATAATAAATAAATAAAATAAATAATGTTTTTAAATATTTTATAAAATAATAAGATAAAAATTATAAAACTAGCAAAAGTATTTAAGGGGAAATAAACATACTTAAGAACAAAAGAAAATATTTTTCTATTTAAATCTGTTTTTATTAATATATGTATATATAGAAAGATTACAGACATTGCTATTTTAAGTATTGAGGTTCAGTGATTAATCAGCATTTAAAATCTAGATCTTTATTGATTCAATGATAAAATATTCTTTGGTCAGATTTTTCTTGAATTTTACTTAAAATGCATGAGATTAAAAAAATGTCTACATAAAAAAGATCTTTCATGATACTGTGTGTTAAATTAGAAGTCACTATTGGTAAAGACGACTCCCCCTCCAATAAATCATGGTGTAGTTTTTCTGCATGTAGCAGTTATCCGTTAAATGCTGTTGAACTAGACACTACATTAAAACATGAATTGCCGTGTCAACTTAAAACAGGCATTATTATCCATTACAGGTGATTACACAAAAAGAAAATCATAATTTTTTGTAAATGCCTCAAATGTCAATTGAAACTCAGAATTTATGTTGCAAAAGTGGAAAACAACTAAAATATTTTGAGCCAGTGAAGCCATCCATAATTCAGAATAAATACATTGAATTATTGTCTCGACAGACTTTATTATTGTGAGATCATTATCATATGGGATCAAATTAAAATTTAAAAAGAAGCAAACAAACAAGCAAAGGATGTAGAAAGGCTCTGAGCAGGAACAAGAAACATACACAGAAGATGCACAGTCAAGATAGCTGTCAAGTAGGTTGATGGTCCTTGCTGCTGGTACATGAGGAATCAGGACACTCCAAATGTTCATTATCCAAGTCTTTACCATTTTTTTTTTTTTTGTATTTTTCTGAAGTGAGATGTGGGGAGGCAGAGACAGACTCCCACATGCGCCTGACCAGGATCTATCCAGCAAGCTCACTAGGGGGGCAATGCTCTGCCCATTTGGGGCATTGCTCTGTTGCAACCGGAGCCTTTCTAGCACATGAGGTGGAGGCCATGGAGCCGTCCTCAGTGCCTGGGCCAACTTTGCTCCAATGGAGCCTTGGCTTCGGGAGGGGAAGAGAGAGACACAGAGAAAGAAGAGAGGGGGAAGGGTGGAGAAGCAGCTAGGTGTTTCTCCTGTGTGTCCTGGCCTGGACTTCCACACACTGGGCCGATGCTCTATAGTCCTTGCCATTCTGATGAACAGAATCAAACTATTTATTAATGAACTAGTTCCTTTAGAAAATTAATTCTCATGCACACCTGTTTCCTGGTTCATTATAGCATTCATGAATACTCATGTTAGTTTTTTATTCATTCCTTTGTTGATTATTAATGTTATAAGTACCCAACAGTACAATGTCCAAAGTTATGCTATGTATAATCTGATCATTCATAAATATTTTCTCACAACATATACCACTCTTCTGAATCCCAGAATCTGGTATTCAATGCCTGTTGTGCATTTTTGCTTACATTGGTCACAGAAAACTCCAAACTCATGATTTTTTTCTTCCTAAATCAATGCTCTTTCCATTTTTCCACATCTTAGTAATAAAAACCATTGCCACCATATTGACTGATGTGAAAAATCTAGGAGTCCTACTCAACATTCTCCCATTTCTCTCAGTTTCCACATCTGTCCATCACAGAGCTTCGCCTAATTGCTAAAGTATTTCATGTACATATGTCTATATCTAGATATAGATGTAATTTGTGAGATAATTGCTTGGCATATTAAATTTGAGAAGATGGCCATGGGTTAAACAAGTGAAAATTGTGGGCAGAAACCTGAAATCAATCAACTTCTAGTTCAGTAACTCATTCTGTAGTATTCATAATGTACAATTATGTATTCTCTGCCTGAAGACTTCCAGAGATTAAAATATCCATAGTTTTCATGCCACTTATTTGACTTTTGGACTGAACTGTCTTTAAGTCATTTCTTATTACTGTCCTTATTTTGTTCACAAGAGGTAATGTACTTTCAATGCAGATGCCTAAACCACTAATGTGATACACTTTCAAGAGAGTTTCTCCTCTTCTTGTTGGCTTTTTTTTTGGGGGGGGGGATACTTGGGTGTATTGGGTGTGTGTGTATGTGTGTGTGTATGTGTGTATATGTGTATACACACACACACATATATTTGGTATGATCTAGTTCATCAGTGCCCACCTTAAAAAAATGTCATTCCTATAATGAATACAAACAAAAAGGAATCACTTCTTTTATTTTGAAACTTTTGTAGATGAAGCTTCAATTCCAAATCTATATTAGTTCTACTTTTAAAGTTAAATTTGGGTGACATTGCTTAATAACATTATATAGGTTTAAAGTTTCTATAACATTATTTGTATTTTACTTTCTGTATCTACCACCCAAAATAAAAGATCCTTTCATCATGATACCTTTGACCTCCTTTACCTTTCACTACCTCCCCCCACCCACCTTTCCCTCTGGTGACCACCATACTAGAATCTGTGTCTACGGGGGGTTGTTTTGTTTTGTTTTTCTTCTTTTTTGTTCATTTGTCGCTTTCACTTTTATATTTCACATATCAGTAAAACCATATGGGTCTTGACTTTTTTCATCTGATTTATTTCACTTAGCATGATCTTCTCAAGATTCATCCATGTTGTTGGAAATGGCAATATTTCATCTTTCCTTATGGCTAGTGATATTCCCTTGCATCTATGTACCACCTCTTCTTTATCCAATTCTCTACTGAAGGGAACCTCAGTTGTTTCCATGTCTTGGCCATCCTAAATAATGCTGCAATGAACATGGGGGTATATATATGTATGAGTAAATGTTTTTTTTAATTTGGGGGGTAGATACCTAGAAGAGAAAATGCTGGGTCATATGGTAACTTTATTTTTAATTTTTTGAGGAACTTCAATACTGTTTTCTTCTTTTTTTATTTTTTTTTATTTTTTATTTTTTGTATTTTTCTGAAGCTGGAAACGGGGAGAGACAGACAGACTCCCGCATGCGCCCGACCGGGATCCACCCTGCACGCCCACCAGAGGCGACGCTCTGCCCACCAGGGGGGTGTCGCTCTGCGGCGACCAGAGCCACTCTAGCACCTGGGGCAGAGGCCAAGGAGCCATCCCAGCGCCTGGGCCATCTTTGCTCCAATGGAGCCTTGGCTGCGGGAGGGGAAGAGAGAGACAGAGAGGAAGGAGAGGGGGAGGGGTGGAGAAGCAAATGGGCGCTTCTCCTATGTGCCCTGGCCGGGAATCGAACCCGGGTCCCCCGCACGCCAGGCTGACGCTCTACCACTGAGCCAACCGGCCAGGGCTAATACTGTTTTCCTTAGTGGCTGTTCCAGTTTACATTCCTACCAAAAGTGAATAGGGGTTTCTTTTCTTATTTGCTTTGTCCTTTATCAAAGAAGCCAAAACATGGTGACAAAATCTCCCCTCTAAACAAAAGTGGAAATATTTCTCTCTCCAAAAGAAATCCTTCAATTGTATATAAAACCAACGGCTGCTATTCCTTACCCCATTACCACAGTAAGTAGATGCAAATCTAGAGAGTGGAGCTTCCTTTATTAAATGAGGCATAAAAACCTTTGTTCATCATGTTAAAGTGCAAAGACATTGGTAGAACATGAATCTATTAATGTTCTCTTTGGCCTTGATACAGGTAATAAAGACATACAAACAGTGTAGAAGTATGACAACATATTAAAAAAAAAACACAAAAAACATTGGGAGCCCTGGCTGGTTGGCTCAGTTGGCTTGTCCTGATAGACCAAGGTGTGGGTCCAATCCCCAGTCAGGGCACATACAAGAATCAACCAATCAGTGTACAAATAAGTGGGACAGCAATCAATGTTACTCTCCTCTCCCTTTCTCTCTCTCAAAAATAAAGCACTCAGAAATTCAGATTTTAAGAGGGAAAAGGGGATGGAGGAGGTTGAAGAGGGTAAAGGATGGATAAATGGTGATGGAAGCAGACCAGCCATGGGGTGGTGAACACGATACAATATACAGATGATGTGTTATGAAATTGCCCACTTGAAACCTATATATTCTATTAAGCATGCCACTCCAATAAATGCAATAATGTTTTCAATGTAGCTAACTACAGTTGACATGACTGTGACCCAGTGGACCCCCAGCCATAGCATATTATATGAGTGAGAGCTACCACACTCTTCTGTGGTGTACAAGCATTTCTGGGGCAGCGGTGAACGGCGGTGAAAGAACTGGACGTCCTTGACCATTTGTTGCTCTATTTATAAATAACAACAATAGAGTTTGGGATGATCAGTAAGCTCCAAATAGACTGGGGGGAGGGGATTAGAATCAAAAGATGTATTCCAAACCCCACCTCTGCCATTCAAGCATGAAGCCCAATATGCCACTTTATGACCTCGGTCACTTCATCTTCAATCTGAGAGGTCCGTAAACAAAAAAACCTTCCTTCATCACTAACATTTTATACTTCTAACTTTTCAGCTCTCTTCGCATTTGGTTTTCTCCACTGCTTCTTGAATTGCATTGACTCTCTTAATTAAAAAGAAAAAAAGACAAACATATAGCTAGTTAAATATCACATATAAAAATGTCGGTATGCCCTGTTCCTGACTTTTATTTTTTAACTGTTGGAAAGCTTTTCTTACATACTAAAGGAGCAAAATGTTAAAAATGAATCCAGGGCCCTGGCCGGTTGGCTCAGCGGTAGAGCGTCGGCCTGGCGTGCAGGGAACCCGGGTTTGATTCCCAGCCAGGGCACATATGAGAAGCGCCCATTTGCTTCTCCACCCCCACCCCCTCCTCCCTCTCTGTCTCTCTCTTCCCCTCCCGCAGCCAAGGCTCCATTGGAGCAAGGATGGCCCGGGCGCTGGGAATGGCTCCTTGGCCTCTGCCCCAGGCGCTAGAGTGGCTCTGGTCGCTGTAGAGCGACGCCCCGGAGGGGCAGAGCATCGCCCCTGGTGGGCAGAGCGTCGCCCCTGGTGGGCGTGCCGGGGGGATCCCGGTCAGGCACATGCGGGGAGTCTGTCTGTCTCTCCCCGTTTCCAGCTTCAGAAAAATACAAAAAAAAAAAAAAATGAATTCAGAATGAAGATTGTTGCAAACAAGACTGTGAGTTTCTATTCCTACCAAAACAGACTCACCCCCAGAACCCAAACCCCGGGGTGTCTGGCAGCCACCTGGGGGTTTATACTTCCATCTGCCCAGCCTGCTGCTTCCGGCAGGCAGCCTTCCTCCTTGGTCGAGACCATGAGAAGGACAGCCCCTCCTGCAGCCTCCCAGTCTCCTCCTCCCTGTTTGTGCTGTGTAATATAGGAGGGAAAAATTATTCTTCCAGCTGATATGTCCCTAAAAATGAGCTTACTTCAAGCATTTGGCAGAATAGAAGGATGTGTTTCTCCAAGTGTGCTCCATGCGCCACTTGTAATAGGCATTACCAGGTCTGCAGGGGTCCAGGGTTCGACGTGTTCGGAAAGGCTGAGCTGCACGAAGTTGTACAAAGTTCAGCAGTCTTCTTTTGTGGATTTCCACAGTGTAGAAATACAGCGCATTGTTTCTCAAACTCTTGACCATAGAGCCTCTTTTTACTGCTTTTTCTTCAAAGCATCCTTTGGGGCTGGTATTTTGGACCCCTTTGGGAACCTCATATGAATGTTAATCCGGTAGCCATGGTGTCCCTGTTTTAAAGATGACACAATTACAAAAATCAAAGGGAGGGCAATCCATGCTAATCAGCACACCTAGGACTGAGAAAGTCAATAAATCCAAAATGATTAAAGCTGAGCCAGATTCCAGATTCAGGGTTTTATGTAAGTCAGTGAGGTCCTGAAGAGGAAGCGTCAGTCATCAGGCCTGAGACGAATGCCCCTGACCCCTCCCACCGTCCGGGGCAAGTGTTTCAGCCTAAAGCACTGGGGCTAGTTGGGGAAGTCGAGACCTCACCTGGAATGTGAGGACTGGTGCACTCAACACAGAAGTGAGTTCTGGTCCCCATCACCTCTACCTACTAGGTGACAAAAGTCATTTCGTCCCTCTGGAACTCAGTTTCCTCATTAAGTCAAATAAAATACATTTGAAGCAGACAGCTCAGAAGTTCTAGTTTTACTATCCTACCACCAGGAAGGAAGCCTCCATTACTTTCCAAATGTCTTGGTAGGTGTGGGGAAAGCCACTCGAATACACAGTGGTCCCAGGGTGCCAAGACCTTGCCCCTGAGTTCATCTCTGGAGTTGGACTTGTTTGGAGTCTATTTTAAAAGACATGAGTCAGAGGATTCCAGATGTTAAAAGACCAAGAGAGCATGCTCAAAAAACTTATTCTGAGACCCTTTATTTATTCCAAAATACATGATATGTATTTTGGATATGCTTTCAGCACTCACACGATGAATCTAGACACCACCCCTATATTTATAAAGGGATCTTCCCTTGATTTGGGTAGCTCCTTCATGGGGCAAGCAGTGTTGCACCCTTCTCATAACTTCTCCTACAGCAAGATGATTGGCAACAAGGGCCCCCATTCCTAATTCCAGAGCCTCAGTAGAGATGGTGAATAAGCAGGTCTCTCTCTGTTCTCTAGTGACAAAAGTCTAAAAAGCAAACTGGATCATCTTCAGGCAGAATGATGTCTCGCAGGGACTTGCCCAGTCTGCGGTTGTCCATTTATTGCAACCTGTACAATTTTATCTTGTTTTAAATGCATGCAGATTTTGGTGCACTGAAAGTTGTCCACCTATTTTCTGAGAGAATAGCTGTTATTCTGTAGGTGATGGATGTCAGGGGCCTTTGGCCTCTAATGGATTCAAAAGCCTCCTAGGCCACAGAGAGTGACATTTAAGCTAATCCCAGGGGTGAGCAGGGACTTACCTGTAGAGAGTCGACAGACCGGACACTTCAGAGAGAAGAGCGCGCAGCGTTGCTGAGGTGGGCAAGACCTGGAGGGGGGGGGGTACAAGGACAATGAGGACACCGTTTGGCTGGAGTCACGTGTGTGGGAGAAGCAGATTTTGACATAAGGTGGACATTTTGGTGAGGAGTTTTTAATTTTTATTGCAAATGCAGTGAAAAATCTCTGAAGTTTGAAGCTGGGAAGTGGCATAATCTGTCCAGTTTTTAGAACATGGCTCTTTGGCTAAGACGAAATGGAGGCAAGGCTAGCGAGGAAGCCCACGGGGGCCCAGTGAAGAGATGGTGACAGTTTGGACTACGGGGATGGCAGTGGAGACAGAGACATGGTCGGATTAAAAATATCTTTGGGAGGAAGCACCAGTGAGCTTGCAGATGGACTGGAAGGAGGTCGTATGAGACATGAGGACTGAGGCTGAAAGCCCGGGCAGATGGCAGGGCCGAGACGGAGAGACTGCGGCAGGAACAGGCTTTGGAAAGAATTGAGTTGGAGATGCTTACTGGTTGTGCAAGTGGAGATGTCAGGTTGACATTTGGACATAAGATGTCTGAGATGGAGGTATGCATTTGGATGTCAGCAGTTTTAACTGTTATTCGAAGCTATGGAACACAATGAGATCACCTAGAGCAGGGGATGGTGCATGCTTTCTCTAAAATGTCACATACTAAATATTTTTAGACAGCCGTACGGTCTTAGTCACAACTGCTCAACATAGCCATTGTAGCACAGGGTGGATGTAGAAGTGGCTGTAGACAATACATAAACAAATGAGTGTGGCTTTGTGCCAACAGATCGTTATTTACAAAGCAGGAGATGGGCCACATTTGGCTTAGAGGCCATAACTTGCTGACCCCTATAAAAAAAATGCTTCCTTCTATCTCAGAAACTTTGTAATTTGAATTTCTCAACACTCTTCACATTTAGTTTTCTGAACTGCTTGTTAGATTGTACTGGCTCTCGGAATTAAAAAAAAAAAAGTAGCAGGTTAAATATCATGTATAAAAACGTCAATACACCCTGTTCCTGACTTCTTTTTTTTTTCTCCGTATTTGATCACTACATATCTGAACTGATGAACTAAATTTAATCTGTGGTGCCTAACACATTCTTACCTTTACTAATCTTTATCAATCACCAAAGTTTGTTGTGCTAACTTTGAAATAGCTGTTGATAGTGTCCTTATTTCATCCAATTATAACAAAAAGAATCTGATGAGTGTTTGAAGTGGCTGTGATTATGCTATTTGAAAGTTATACACTTTCGAAGATAAGGATTAAACACAAATCAAAGGAAGTCAACATTGCATTGTGAATGGAAGTGATGATACGTCATCGGCCAACTTTGAAGCTTGCCACCCTGGCATATTGAATAATCAACACTGTTGATTTGTCGCTATCAGTGCGATTGCACTTTTGCAGGTTTTGAAATGCCTGCTGTTTGCCTAGTTGAAGGTAAATAGGTAAGTTTGTTTTCCCACTAACAATGCATTGATTGTTTGCTCTTCATTGATAGTTTGTGACACTTTATCTCCCTGGCAGCTGGACTTTTTACCTGGCATGTAAGACATGGTTTCATTAGAAACTCATTGATTTTGCAATTGATGACCTCAGTGCAAATATGGGTGTCTTATAAACGATTTTCTACACAAACGACCCTCTTTTTCCAAGTGGCATCAAAACAATTGGCTGGGTAATTTAAATGGCATCGTATTGAAACAGGAAAAAGTTGTTCTGGCCAGTTCTGATGTGGTATCTATTTCTTATCAAAATCAAAGATATTTCCTACATCACTCCTTGCCGAGGGTTAGCTTGCAAGAGTTGATTATTAAAAGAAGTGATGAAAGTTTATGTAATTCTTTTTAGATGTCAAACAGTGGCTTTGCAAAATGAAAGACAGTCTTAGCGTATGCAATCTTAAAATAGTGCTCTGAACACTTTAAGTTTTAGTTTAATTTTTTATAGATAAACCACAAAGTTTGTTTCTACGTATCTGTTCCCTCTAAATACTCATTGTGTGTGTGTGTGTGTGTGTGTGTGTATGCATATATTTTTGTACATCTGGACTTTTCCATGGTGACTTTTCAGCATTTAGACAATATTTTTTGGCTCTTTTCTTCATGAAATATGTTTTTTAAGTGAAAATTACAACTCAATATACATGGTAGCTCTTTTATCAAACTCAGTATACCTACTGTCCTATTGTAAGAAAAATACAGCATGTTTGACTTTTCTGTAAGAAAACCCCAAGACTTAATGAGCTAAAGAAAGTCCTAAGTGAAATGCACTGGCCTATTATTTTGTTGTCCATGGGATTTAATAACCATGTCGGAAGCATTGTTCAGTGTAGAGGAGGGTGGCCCCTTCAGGTGAAGTCTGAAAGGTACCAGCAAAGCAGGATGGGAACCTCCTCTCTCTATTTAGTCTTAATCTCTTTCTTTCAGGGGCACTAAATCCAAAGCTTCAGGTGGATTACATGGAAAATTCAATTAAATACATATTTTTAAGTGGACATACTTGCTTTGAATAGAACAGCATCTTTTGCATGATAATCAGTTTTCAGAAGGAATATTCATCAGTTGAGGCCATCGCCATTTTCTGCAAGAAGTTATTTAGCATGTTTTAAATTAGAAAATTTAATATGCAGTCCAAAGATCAAAGGACCAATAGTTGAAAGCTAAATATGAATATCTTTCTGTAATTTTCTTATTACTCGATTACATCGAGGATAAAAGACGACTCAGAATTTTGTGTCCAAAGAAATAGCCTTTTATCATTTCTAGATTTTTAAACTGCCCCCTGCACTAATTATTCTGTAACACTTGGCCCTTATTGCTTATTTTAAATCAAACTGCAGGATAGGTAATTCTTTCATAAAATTATTCATTACGGAAAAACACCTTCACTTATAACATCAAGAATTATGCTTAAACCGGGGGACCTTTAGCCTTATCTTGCTATCTGAAGTAAATGTATATCCAGAAGGGAAAACAGAGAAACTTTCAGAGGTTTATCTTTAACAAGCTATCTTTATCACGCTAGAGATGGAGCAGCTTAAAAAAATATATTATAGTTGAGACTATGTGTGGAGGCTGTGTTTTTCAAAGATGCAAATTAAATAAGTGTTCCTAAAATAAAGTCAAATAACAAAGTGTTAACATTGAATTGGTCTTGGGAATATGTTCCCAGAACTATCGATAACCTTGATTAAACTAAGGTTTTCTAGAGCGTCGGCCTAGCGTGCGGAGGACCCGGGTTCGATTCCTGGCCAGGGCACACAGGAGAAGCGCCCATTTGCTTCTCCACCCCTCCGCCGTGCTTTCCTCTCTGTCTCTCTCTTCCCTTCCCGCAGCCAAGGCTCCATTGGAGCAAAGATGGCCCGGGCGCTGGGGATGGCTCTGTGGCCTCTGCCTCAGGCGCTAGAGTGGCTCTGGTCGCAACATGGCGACGCCCAGGATGGGCAGAGCATCGCCTCCTGGTGGGCAGAGCGTCGCCCCTGGTGGGCATGCCGGGTGGATCCCGGTCGGGCGCATGCGGGAGTCTGTCTGACTGTCTCTCCCTGTTTCCAGCTTCAGAAAAATGAAAAGAAAAAAAAAATTAAAAAAAAAAAATTAAACTAAGGTTTTCTGGTAGTTGGATAAACAAATTGCACTCTGAAATATAGCCTCAGTTCATTGTCTCCATGCAGAGAGTGGGCCAATCCCCACCCAGCTTTCATCATGCCCTGTCCAATGGCTTGGTTTATGGAAAAGTCTTAATGAGATATACTGCTAAGTCCACACCCTGAAAAAGATAGGTAATTCAATAAAAATGCATTGATATTTTTATAACTAAATTACAAATTGAAGAACTATTCATTTTAAGTCTTCAATTTATTTTTGGTTCTTTTAGAAATTTTAACATTGACAACTTTTGCCATAATATTTAAATTTAAAAGTAATAATTCTATAACTAGAAAGATAGCTTTTCCTTCCCACAATTAAAAAAGGTTATGAATATGGTCTTCATAATATAGTCTAAAATTATACCTATCCTGCTTAAATTTATCATTTCAGTTGATTAAAAATTTGTAAAAATCCATTATGCTCATTTTCTATTGTATTAGCTCTTTTCAACCCTGTTTTTTATTTTCACCTTAAATATGCTATAGAATTTCTTTAATACACAAATGTGAGTATAATTAGGTAAAAGTCTTTGAACACAGTTTTGGCAGGTACAAGTAGACCTTCAATTTGAAAAACACACTTGAACAATAATTATAAATAATGGTTTCATGTTCCAGAGGGTCTTGTCAATGCAATCATTTATCTGTGTGAAGAGTCTGTCATAAATTTTGAGTGAAAACCAAGGCACTAAAATGTCTGGCTTACACGCTGACTTTTCCTGAAGCTCAAAGCACATGTACTGATTCCAGTTGCTTTTCTTTTGTTTGGCATTCATGCACCGTGCCCCCTTCACGTGGCTGCCTCAAGCAGACAAAGGGGAATAGGCACTCCACTTTCCGAGAGCCTGATGACAGACAGCAGGACCTCTTGACTGCATGTCTTGCTGTCAGGGCAGCCATGTACTGCAGGTGGGACAGCACGAGGCCCAGGAGCATCTGCTCTGCCACGTGAGAGTCGAGGATAGCACTCTGGGTTATCTTGCAGCTCGCCTCCAGGTAAAACAAAAGGAGGGGTTGGAGACATTTCTGTCACAGACAGAGCTGGTGCCGCAGGTGAGAGAGCAGCCCTTCTGGGCATGAAGAGCTACCCAGACAAATAAAGTCCTATTTTTCTTTCAGTGTAACCACAAAGATGATGAAGGCCATAAAGTGTCATCTTGGACAGGAGCACAAAGAGAGTAGAAATAAAACAAATGTGTCCACCTGGTGCAGCTCTACCCTGGCTCTCAGAATGTGCATCTCTCCTGGGCATGGCGGCTGTCACTACAGAGGTGCTGAGGAGCGGTTTGCTACAAATATGATACTTAATGAATTGGTTCATGCTAGAGACAATGCCAAAATTAGAACTAATATGTGGGTTTTCTAAAATTTGTGACCTGCTTGGATTTCTTTACTATGACCTGTGAGATTTTCCTATGTAGATAGAAGGTGGCACCTTTAAGGATGGAACATTGTTTCAGAAACCCCTCCTCAATAACATTTATATCTCACAATCAGTGTGTGTTACATGAATCTAAGCTAATCCTACCAGAAAGTGCCCATATTTCTCAATGAGTTTGCCTTATTAGAAAGTCATTGCAGACCCTAGCTAGTTTGCTCAGTGGTAGAGTGTCAGCCTGGTGTGTGGATGTCCTGGGTTTGATTCCTGGTCAGGGTGCACAGGAAAAGTAGCCATTTGCTTCTCCACCCCTTTTCCTCCTCTTCTTTCTCTCTCTTCCTCTGCCACAGCCACGGCTTGATTGGTTTGAGAAAGTTGGCTCCCAGCACTGAGGATGGCTCCATGGAGCCTCTGCATCAGGTGCTTAAAAGAGCTTAGTTGCCGAGCAATGGCTCTAGATAGGCAGAGCATTGCCCATAGAGTGGTTTTCAGGTGGATCTCGGTAGGGACGCATGCAAGAGTCAGTCTCTCTGACTCTCCTCCTCTCATTAAAAAAAATAAAGTCACGGTAAATAACCTAGAATGTGAATGAGAAAATAATTTTGTTTTATATTATTTTATTGAAAAGCTAAAGGCAAAATATTTTTACTACAGATATAATTTTACTCAAACATAGTTATGTCTGTAGTGTTGTTGTTACAACTAACTGGAGTTTCCATGAGAAGGTCAAGGGCATGCTATTTTAAGTTAGAAGACATTAATCATCTCCTGGTAGCCTCCAACCACAGAAGTGTTCTTGTCCAAATCGACCTTGCACAAGTGGATTGCATGACTTTTCTAGAAGTCTGTGAAATTCCATTGGACATCAGATGCAAGTCCTGTTTCAGCTGACCGACACACTGATATCAGAACCTACAGTGAAAACGATTTTCTCTGACTTGCTGAAAACATGTTAAACCTTGTAATAGATTGTCCAACTATATGAACAGTTAAAGCAGGGTATTTAAGGATATTAAGTTAGAGTAGCATCACAGCATCTCAGTTTCTCAGACCAACATAGTTTCTCTCACATTAGAAATTCATAAACAGATTGCATTCCTTTAATGCTTATGTTGAATTATTTTGTTCAGTGGATATTTTATACATGACAGATTTGAAGAACTGTTTTAACTCATAAACAGTGTTTTTCCCCTCATATGTTCATAATTGGATTTCATACTTGAAATTGAAGTTCCAAAAAACAGATCTTTGTTTTTTGTTGGGAAGGGGGAGGGGTGCTGATTCTGAGTCTCTCTGGAAGGCTTAGTACATATGGCAGGGACACCAGTACTGCAGTGTACTCTCTGAGCCTCTTAAGCCAATTATGAATCTAGAAAGTACATCTCTGCTTCCTGACCAAGAGGAAGCCACCCCAGCACACTACTGCAACTCCTTGGAGAGGGATTTTTTTCCTTAATGGGTTTTACTTCAGTGCCTCATACTGATTATTCGAGGAGCAGCAACACAATTAGGGCTTCCGTGTGGCTTTGTACACGTGTCCACGTGTATCTGGAACAATGCGACGACGTCGGCAGTCGCTTCTTTAAATGGCTTTCAGAAAGGAACAAGCCGCAGCCCGGAGGCTACGGAGAGCCACTCGAACCGGGCACGCAGGAAAGACTGGCCGGGGTGGGCCAGGGGTGCGAGAGCGGCAGCACGGCCAGGCTCCCTGAGAAGAGGCTGATTGTTGCTGCAAGGTTAGGAGTCAGAAGGCAGACAGGGGAGATGGAGTTTAGAGATGCGGTTTGAAAGGAGCCAATTAAGCCTGGAGAGGCTGGGAAGTGGTTCCAGATGGCAGGTGAAACACAGGGGAAGGGCGAGTGCCAGAGGCTGAGCTGGGGACAGCGAGCGTGGGGCGCCCCGGATAGGGAGCCTCGCCTAGGGAGGCTTTTAAATTGAAATTCGATGATAGAATAAACCTGGTACAAAGAAGCGAATGTTCTGAAACAGTTTTCCATTAACAATCTAACATAATTCGGGATCAGAGCTGTAAGTATATCCGGAGCTCATGAGGCGTCCTGCAGCATACGCCTTCCTGAGAACATTGTCTTTCTTGCCCAAGCATCCGGCTGTGCACAGAGGAACAACTTCCTGCATACATTTTTAAAAAGTCCCGTGTGCTTCTCACAATTATTTAACTTTATGATCATCGGATGTACCTGTATTAGTAGGAAATAGAAAACTAAGTTATACGCACATTTTCTGGAGTTAAACTGATTTCCCCACGCCAGCCTAACCACTTACCTTACCAGTGGAAGACGTAAGAGCAAGGGCTCTAATATAAAAATAGGTGTGAGTTCTCCCCTGGGCTCAAGTAATGGCGATGGCGCCCAGGGGAGAGAATGGCACGGATTCTTCCCAATACAACAATCTATTGGTTATTCCAGATGGTAGTCCTATTGGAGTATAACTAACAGCAGCACGGGGGCAGGTGGGTTGGGGTGGGGGGGGCAAATGTCTCTTTATTCCTCTTGCATGAGGCATGCTCTCAGCAGCACTGTGTGAAGTCCGTTCTCCTTGAAAGAGTATATTTTCATTTAAATTTTTATTGAGCACCTGGTAGGCATTGTGTTGTATATTAAGGATCTAGGACTAATTAGGAAAAACCTCTACTCATCACAGTGAAGGCAGAGATTTCAGAAGATAGCTACAAAACCAAATTGAAAACAAATTATCAGAAAAATACAGGATCACATCTGAAACTCATGCTCACTTTGTTGTGGAGACACCAAAGATGACCCACACTGTACGTGCATCCCAGAGCGTGAGTAGCCACACTGTGCCAGGAGCATCTTCATGTGGTGTCCCCCCAGGGCAAAAAAATAGCTCCTCAAGATTTCCCAGTAGCTGCTAGAATCATCTGGTCACCAACCAGGTCCTTCAGCTCCTTCAAGTTTTCTGGCTTTGACAACTTATCAGCATATCTTATTTAACCATGCCCAGAATCACTCTCAGTGCAGACCTGGGGAGGGCAGAGGCTGGAGTTAGGCTGAGAAGCCCTGAGGGACAAATGTAGTGCCACCACCAAGGTACCAATGCTTTCTTAAAGAAAGAAACGTGTGTAAGGCCGAGTAACGTCATAGATCTTTGATTCTCTTTCTTGCATGATCTAGATCAGTGATTCCCAGTCTCCACAAGAGAATTGTCTGGAGAAATTTTTTATCAGAAGACAGACTCTTGTCCAAACGTCGCAACTATCATTTGGAGACAGGTTATATAGCAGTAGTTGGAGATAAAGCGATCTCTCTGCATATAAGTACAGGTGCTAGATGTTATAAACATTGAGCTCCCAGATGACTTTTTATGCAGAGATAGTTATGAGATTTGGGAAACATGAGTGTAGGGGAAAAGAGTCAGCACAGGGAGCCAGCGATGGGTTCTCTCTCTACCACTAAGGAGCTGTGCCCCTACTCTGTAGCTCTGGATCCAGCATTCCGCCCGAATAGAGAACAGCTCTGCCCCGAGTCTTCCCTCTCCTGACAAACAGCTCAGATGCCAGGGCACTGCTCCTTCATGTCTCTGGCTCAATGCACGCAAAACAAAAGGGAACTGCTTCCAAATGCCAGCCACGCAGGTCTGAGCTCTGCCGCCGCCAGCATCAGACATGGATCGCGCTTCCACTTGCTGGGAGGACTTGCACAGCAGAAGAAAAGACAAGTTAATTAACCTGTCAAATCATTCCTTTCAGAGAGCATAAATTCAGGAGAAGCTTGCATAATGAAACATCATTTCCATTTGCATGCATCTTTTTGTGTTCCGAGTCATTGTTCAAAGGGTAGCTACGAATTAGTGTGGCTTTTGGGAAAATTACATATGATGTATGAAGAATTTTACAATGTAAAACAATTTATAATCTTAAATTGGTATGTGCTTGAGTCCAGCACGAAATATAATTCGGGTCCTTTGCACTGGCTACTAGCTTGATATTGACTACTAGAACTCACTAGAGCATATGACAAATATAAGCTATGTCTCCATTTATAAATTACATTCTTAATAACTGCATAAACATTTGTAAATTTTGAATACAATTGAATTTCCATTTTTTAAAAAATCTATTCGGCCAGGGATTGGTAAACTGTATGGCCCTCTGTTTTGGAAAATAAAGTTTTATTGGAACATATAGCTTCACTCTTGGTTGAATCACTGTTGATGGTGACTTTTGTGCTGTAACAGCCAACTTAAATAGTTGTATCAGACTGTATAATCTTGACTATCTAAAATATATGCTATCTAGCCTTTCAAAGAAAAAGTTTGCTCACTCAACTTTAGGTCACTACTAAAACAGAATGCAAAATATAGGAACAATTTAATAAAACAACATAATGTTTGCATTACAGTAATTCAACATAATAAATTTTATAAAAAATATAGTAATTGGTTAACTATGTGCCTTTATTTTATTTCTGTTCCAAAAATGGCCAGATCATCAAAAGCCTACCTAGATGTGAACAAAAATAATGAAAACCTCTTTAATAATTTTCTGAATCATATAAAAAGATAGTTTTACACATTTTGATGCTTTTTATTAAGTTTGACAAATTAAGATAATGGAATGCATTTTATTGAATAATTTTTTTCGATAGTACTTTGACTATTTAGACATTCACAAGATGGTACCATCTGCCCTCATAATTGGGCTCCAGAGTCACCACTTGGGCCTCTGGACTGAATTTCACCCCCAACACTCACAACAGGAAGTGTGCCATCAAACAGGAAATGGGCCCAGAAAGACAGTCATCAAGTTGTGTCCAGCCCAGCGAGCAAGCCTTCTAGATGGCCTTGGCATAATTGATCAAGCGTGTACTAACCTCACAGACCTCGAAGTCAGTCTCATCAAATAGGGCCACAAAGTCAGAAAGAAGGGAACAGCTGGCCATGCCCGGCTCTCTGGCCCCCTCCCCAGTGCCCCCGGAAGACAGCCAGCCTGCAGTAGCCCTGGCAGTGTCGGAGGGGAGGAGCCTCAGCTGAAACCACATCTGAGTTCTGATTCCTACTTGAGAATGGGCATTTTAACCACTGAATTGAGACTGTCCCTTGAAACTGAAAGTGAACAAACATTTTGTTGTCGTTACTCAAGCATGACTGGTGAAGTTGTGAGGGTCTCCACTGATGAAATTAATGGGAGGCTGGGAGACATAGAAGTGCTTTATAGTTACAACTCATAAATCATGTTCATGAATCTTAACAGTTACATACACATGAGCACTGCTATAAATCCCAGTGAGTCTCTGTAAGGGTGCTCCCACACCAGACACACATTTGTACCTGGGGTGGGCTCCAGGTTCACCAGTTCCCTGTCTGGCCATGGGTGAGCTATGTATCTAATCTCCCTACACCTCAAAGGGGCGAAAAGCAAGGGTGAGCACATTGTAAAAGGCAGCTGTCACGAAGACTGGATGACTTAGCAAGTCTACCCTGCCCAGAAGGATGCCTGGCACAGGGAAGTGAGCTGCATTGCTATTTATTTCTTAATTTTTAGTATTGATTGCAGTATGGCATAAGACTTTTTTATAGTGCAGTGCGCAGACCTTAAGCATACAGCTGGATGATGTTTACAGATATCTATACCCATCAAAATACCAAGATGAACCTATAAAACTTCCATTCCATGGTCTCCTTATCTCTGTGCTAATCAATCCCCTCCCCACAAAGGAAAGCACATTCTTTTTTTCTTTTCTGTGAGACTCATCCTTTCTGTTGCAAGGGGCGTACTCATTCATCTCGATGTGTCCCAGCCTTTCACAGCACAAATGACCTCACATTTGTGTCCATGGTAATGCTGGTGGACCTTCATGTTGCTTCTATCCTGGATGAAGTTGCTGTGAACATAACCTCACATGTTATTTCGGGCGACAGCATTAGATTTCACCCAGCGTGTATCGAATTATGTTGAACTCACTGGATTAGCGAATACACATGTTGGTTTTGTCAGAAACTTTCAGCTTTCCTAAGTGGGACCAAGATAACTCCCACAAGCAGTGTATGAAGGTTCCAGTGGTACCACATTATCATGAAAAGTTGGTATTGATCATCTCTTTAATTTTAGCCATTCTAGAACAAGTGTGGTGGCATCTAAAGAATAATGTGTGTATTTGTGTGTATATACATATGTGAACATATATCCACATGTGTGTGCGTATTTTACATATATTCTCTCAGTCAGTGGCTTGCCTTTGGTCTCTTAAAAATATGGTGTTCTAAATATGCAGGAAACTGTCCTATATATTGACAAAGTGAAAGGTTGTATTTTTGTCTTTATGATTAGTTCTTTTGTCTCCTGTAAGAAGTACTTAACTTCAAGGTCATGGAAATAGTCTCCTTTGTTTTCTTATAAGAATTTTGTTCTTTGATCTTTCACATTTAAATTTGTAATCATTCCTAAATATTATGGTGAGAAGAGGTCAAAGTTCATTTTTAAAGGTTCATTTTGATATCATCTTTATCCAAATGATTTCGACCCCATTGACTGGCCATTGTATGATGTCTGTTTTTGTCATTGTACAGATGACTGTATATGTGTGACTCTCCTTCTAGGCTTTTCATTGTGTATCATGTATTAGTTTTTCTCTTCTTGTACTAATCCCGCCCTATCTCAAGAGTAGCTTTACCGCAGAGTTGATTACTGATAATTTAAGTCTTCTGATTTGTTCTTCAGAATTGCCTTGCGTTTCCGAAAGAGCTTCTCAACATTCACATATCGGCACACACATACACGTGCACATCTTGTGTAGTATTAGATTTCAGTCATACATCTTTATCACTTGGATGCATTAATGTGTTAAAAATATTAACTCAACATGAGGCATCCACTGATTAAGCCTTGTGTGAATAGACTCACTATGGTGTTCAGTCTATTACACAGAGTCCCTCTGAATTAATACAAGGTATTTACTTTTTATATTCTTATAAACCATGTGGTTTTTGAATGCATGTTCATTGACTGATAACATATAGAAATACAATATGCAAAAATCCAACAACTATGCTAAAATTCACTTTTAATTAAAATAGATTGTAGATTCTTTCACAATTATTTTTACATTATACAATCCTGTCTTACAAATAATGACAATTTTACTTTTCATTCATTACTTCTTTTTTTTTTTTTTTTTTACAGAGACAGAGAGAGAGTCAGAGAGAAGGATAGACAGGGACAGACAGACAGGAAGAGAGAGAGAGAGAAGCATCAATCATCAGTTTTTCATTGCAACACCTTAGTTGTTCATTGATTGCTTTCTCATATGTGCCTTGACCACGGACCTTCAGCAGACTGAGTAACCCCTTGCTCGAGCCAGTGACCATGGGTTCAAGCTGGTGAGCTTCACTCAAACCAGATGAGCCTGTGCTCAAGCTGGCAACCTCGGGGTCTCAAACCTGGGTCCTCTGCATCCCAGTCTGACGCTCTATCCACTGCGCCACCGCCTGGTCAAGCTACTTCTATTTTTACCTTGTCTTTTTACATGGTCTAGAACATCCAGTACTGTATTTAATAGAGGTTCTTGTGGGGAATATTATTCTATTTTCTACACAATTTTAGCGGAAATAATTACAATAGTTCTTCATTCAACATGAGATAATTCGATGGTGTTTTGTAGACATCTTTTATTAAATTGAGGGTTTCTTTTAATCCTTGTTTAAGGATGTTTCATCATAAATAACTATATGCTAAATTTTATTGATTTAAAAATATTATAAGCCTGACCAGACAGTGGCGCAGTGGATAGAGCATCAAACTGGGACCTTGAGCCAAAGGTCACTGGCTCAAGCAAGGGGTCACTTGCTCTGCTGGAACCCCCTAGTCAAGGCACATATGAGAAAGCAATCAGTGAACAACTAAGGTGCCGCAACTAAGAATTGATGTTTTTCATGTCTCTTCCTGTCTATTCCTCTCTGTCTGTTCTCTCTCTGCCTGTCTCTGTCTCTGTCACACAAAATTTTAAAAAATATTTTTATGATAATTATGGATATCACTCCTGTATATTGCTAACATAGAAAATTATAGATGCACATATATCTATACACTTTTCTTTCACCTCTATGAACAATACTTGCACAAGTTTTGCTATTTAGTGCTTGCTATTTTTATCTACCACAATTTACAGGTTAGGAAACTAACATGGGAAATGTTTAACAACTTCTTTGAACCATAACATTCACTTAAAATTTGGTCTGATGCCAAAGCTCTTGCTTGTAATTACCATTCGCATCTGTGCATGAGTCTGCGTGTTTATCATATGAATGATTTAGTACTTTATATTATAATTGCATATAGGTGAGGAAGCAGAAACAACTTAAAAAGTCACTCATATCTCAACACATACTGCACTTTCTTTCTTATAAAGACCATATAATATACAAAATGGCTTACCCAGGTTTGAAAGCACTAGCAAGGCAAACAGAACTTCAAGGGTGTCAGAAGTAATAACTCAAACACTCAGCTACCATCTATGGGGCTGGGGGGAAGGGAAGAGGTTGGCGTTGTCAGCGCTCAGGAGCAGCACATAGCAAGCTGGTTTCGGTCCCCTGGGGAGGTCAGACATGGAGACCCGTGTCGTGGATCTCAGACTCTGAGGAAGGAGTGTCGTCCACACTGTGAACATAACTAAGGCACACCCTGAGGTGGGACCTGTAAGTAAGTGCTCTATGATGTGGACAATGTGTCATTGTGGATGAGATGAATAGGACCTGATCCGGAGTCCCCTGGATGGGCCCTGAATGACATCACAAGTGTCCTTATGAAGAGAGGCAGCGGGAGAGTCCACATAGACAGAGAATGACATCGGGTATGTCAGGATGGTGGCAGAGAGAGTGGAAGATGTTATGCTGTTGGCTTTGAGGATAAAGAAAGGGACCATGGACCCATAAATGCAAGGGATGTGGCTCTTGGAGCTGGGAAGGCAGCAATAGGGACCCCCTGAGCTCCGGCAGAGGTGCAGCCACCGACGCCTTGGTTTCGGCCGCGGGAGACCCTTTCAAGCTTCCAACCTCCATAACTGTGAGACAGTGAGTGGGTGTTGTTCTGAGCCATTCAGTGTATAGCGTTTTTTAACAGAAGTTATAGGAGATGAGTAAACAATATGTTTAAAAAATCAATCTTTTTGAAAGTTATATAATACAAAAGTGAAGTGCTAGGCATTTAAATTGGCGTAGCCCCTTGTAAAACAATAGGAAGATTCCTCAAAAGGCTAAAAATAGTTTTACAAGTTCTTTATAAATTTTGGTTATTAATCCCTTATCAGACGTATTGTCGAATATATTCTCCCATTGTGTGGTTTGTCTTTTTATTCTGTTCATATTGTCTTTAGCTGTAAAAAAGCTTTTTAGTTTGATATAGTCCCATTTGTTTATCCTGTCTTTTATTTCACTTGCCTGTGGGGATAAATCAGTAAATATATTGCTGTGAGAGATCTTGGTGAGTTTACTGCCTATGTTTTGTACTCAAAACAGCCTGGTACTGGCATAAGAGCAGGCATATAGATCAATGGAATAGAACAGAGAACCCAGAAATAAACCCACACCTTTATGGACAATTGATACTTGACAAAGGAGGTAAGAGCATACAATGGAGTAAAGACAGTCTCTTTAACAAATGATGTTGGGAAAATTGGACAGCTACCAGCAGAAAAATGAAACTAGACCACCAACTTACACCATGGGTAAAAGACTTAAGTGTAAGTCGTGAAACCATAAGCATCTTAGAAAAGACTGAAAATAGAACAACCACATGACTGAGGACCCCAGTTCTGGGTACTCAGCCAGGACCTGAAAGCAGGGTCCTTGTAGAGGAGTCTGTACTTCCCATGCGTGTTGCCGCGTTATTCACAATAACCAAGCTATGGAAAGAACCTAAGTGTCCATCAGTGGTTGAAGGGATAAAGGAGATGTAATATGTATAATTTTATTACATTAATAATGAAATATATAATAGGATATTAATAATATTTTATACATAGTGGAGTATTTTTGGCCATTTGCAACAACACAGATGGACCTTCAGGACTTTACGTGAAATCAGCCAAGCAGAGAAAAGCACATACAACATGTTGTCACTTATCTATGTAACCTAAGAAAAGATTTTAAAAACTTGAAGAAAAAAATCAAATCCAGAGTAGAAAAAGTAGTTGCCAGGGGGTGGGGAGAGGTTGGGAAAATGGAGCAAACTTTGGACAGTTACCTGCTCTTTATAAAAATAACCTTTTGTTACAAAATACGTATTTCATGTAGAAAATTTAAAGTCTTTTACATAAGGACAAGGGAGAAAAACCTCACCTGTAATCACGTCACTGAGAGAGAACCACCGAGAGACATTGGGTGCAGGGCTTTTCCGGTTACAGGTGGAAGAGTGCGTGCGTGTGTGTGTACAGGTGTGCGTGCATGTGTGTGTGTGTGTGTGTGTGTGTGGACACGGAGACAGGAGTGTAGTTGTTCACATGAGAACTGGCTCATTCTGTGTGCACTGGATTGTAAGCTGGACTTTTGCTCAAAAATATCATGCGACTTTGTCTTCAAGTTACTAAACATCCTCTATAACAGTGATGGTTTCTTGGGGTTAGGGTCTCCTGAGAAGTCTTTAAGAAGAGGCCCCTGAGGTCACCCTTGGGGATGTGATTGGGTAAATCTGATAAGGAGATTAATCGTATCTTTCCATATGGATTTCAGAGTTTTTATTCACCTCATGCTGAGTTGGAAGTGAAGACTATTCTAAATGCCTTCCTATTATAAACAAATGTTATGGTGTATTGTGTTTGCCTACATCAGTTCTCATGGGAAAAGAAAGCAAAACATGTATATATGATAACTTTTTTATAAGTGATTGCAGGTTATTTTAAAAATGAAAGGCGTTATTTTTGGCTAGTAAGAAAGGTTTGAAAAACTAGAATTAATACAGTAATCTGAGTTTTTATAATAACTAGTTAAATTATTCATTAATTTTTAAGTTATGAATGACCATTCTCTAAACTGATGGTGGAAAAGTTGATTTGATATTGGCTATTTTATGTTATTTTTCTGTATGGACTACCTAAAATGTTGATATATTTTGTATTTTTCAGCAACTGTTTTTTGTTCTTAGCTCTAATTTATAATAATTGAGATTAATTAACACATGCAATATAGTCAAGTAGAACTTTTGTTGTTTAATTCTTTAAAGTTTAATTTTGTGTCAATTTTTAAATAGACAATATTTTTTCTCACATTACTGAAAGGAGTGAACAGTCTGAATATGAAAGGAAATAGATTTTGTGATTTAATTTTCTTTTTTTTAAAAAATTTATTTTATTTAATTTATTCATTTTAGAGAGGAGAGAGAGAGACAGAGAGAGAGAGCGAGGAGAGAGAGACAGGGGGGAGGAGCTGGAAGCATCAACTCCCATATGTGCCTTGACCAGGCAAGCCCAGGGTTTCGAACCGGCGACCTCAGCATTTCCAGGTCAACGCTTTATTGTGATTTAATTTTCACATGTGATCGTACAACTTCAGAATAGATGTGAGATCATTGATTTAATTACTTTCACATAATTAATAGTGAAAGTACATAGAATCTGTTCATAATTTTCCAAAAACCATTCTGTGAAACATTAGCATTTCCAAATTTAACAAGTATTCTGCACAATTGCATTGTGTATTTTTTTTAAATGGAGGAATGCCATGTAAACAATATTGAATAAACCTTTGAAATTAGTGCAATATTCTATTTGAATTCAGCAAAAATAAATTACTGTTGGATCGAAAATGATCTGTTCTACCACCTTGAAAAGTTTATTTGTATCCTAGAAAAATGAGGTATATATAAATGACCTGTTATGTACCTGTTTTCAATAGGTTTATCCATGTTTTTGGCAGACATTTGTATTTTCATCCCACACCATTTTACTAGTTTAAAACTTAGGGTTTGTTTTTTGTTTGTTTGTTTGTTTTTTTAATTTTTTATTTTATTTTTATTTTATTTATTCATTTTTAGAGAGGGGAGAGAGAGAGACAGAGAAGGAGAGAGAGACAGAGAGAGAGAGAAAGAGAGAAGGGGGGAGGAGCTGGAAGCATCAACTCCCATATGTGCCTTGACCAGGCAAGCCCAGGGTTTCGAACTGGCGACCTCAGCATTTCCAGGTCGACGCTTTATCTACTGCGCCACCACAGGTCAGGCAAAACTTAGGGGTTTTTTTTATTTTATCTTTTTATTGGTCAAATTTATAAGTTATACCATCAAAGAATAACCCTTTTATGCTGATATTTGGTAAATCTATTCATACTCTTCTTATTTTAAAAATATCTCATTTGTCATTATTGATAATTTTTTATGGTAGAGGATTTTTTTTAAATGAGAGTAGGGGAGATACAGAGAGACTCCCACGTGTGCCCAACCAGGATCCACCCAACAACCCCCATCTGGAGATGATACTCTGCCCATCTGGGGCCTTGCTTGCAACTGAGCTATTTCTAGTTCCTGACATGGAGGCTTCACAGAGCCATCCTCAGTGCCTGGGGCTGAAGTGCTCAAATATATCAAGCCATGCTGTGGGAGGGAAAGACATATATAAGGTCTACTGGAAAGTTCTGTCCATTTCTATCACAATAAGTTTCAACACGTAAGCACATGTTTATTTGGCGCATGTGTGCCTCTCTATTTTTATCACTTAATGTATACATACTGACGTAGCAAATTGACTAAAACAAAGTTGATTCACGTTAGTCTTATGTGTGAAGCGATAGTGTACCCATGGCTACTGATAAACTTCATTTACGCCACTGTAATTTTTATGAATTTCAACAAGGAAGAAATGCTACAGAAGCATGTCTGTCACATCCACCATATTCCCCAGACTTAGCACCCTCCGACTATCACTTGGTTTTGTCCTCACAAAATTTTTTGAAGGGCAAAAAATTCAAAAAAGAAGAAGATATCAAACAAGCACTGGTTCAATTTTTCGCATCAAAAGATAAAACATTTTTCAAAAATGGGATATACAAATTGCCCTCATGCTGGCAAGAAATCATTAACAATAATGGCAATCATATTATTTAATAAAGTTTATTGACAATAAGAAAAATTTGTATTTTGTTTTATTCCAAAAACGAACAGAACTTTCCGGTAGACCATATATATATATATATAGATATATAGATATAGATATATAGATATATAGATATATAGATATATAGATATATAGATATATATCTTTCTATATATATAGAAAGAGAAGGGGAGAGGGAGAGGAGGAGAAGCAAATGGTAACCTCTCCTGTGTGCCCTGACTGGGAATTGAACCCGGGACTTCTACACACCAGGTGGATGCTTTACCACTGAGCCAACCAGCCAGGGCCAAAAATAAACATTTTTGTTTATTTACTTGCTTGCTTATATCAAGATCTACCCCTACAAATACCTATACACATTCATTCTGTGTGTCTGGATAATTTCAGCTGTTGCCATCTTCTTAAGACTTAATGAATATTTTATGGTATTCCAGCTGTAGGCTTATCATGACTTTGGGGGAAAAGTTTGCTGATGCTTGCTTTTTGAACTACTCACTAAGTATTTATAATCTTATTTCTTGAACTGGGGTGAAATTTGGTTTCCTCAAGAAATAATATCTCACCATGATATCAGAAATTTTGAAGTATCACGATAGTTGATAATGGAGTAAACTCAAGAGGTGCCCATGAAGCTTTGAGTACATATTACAACCACAGCTTAAATCTGGAAAAAGAAGGTCTCCAGTCATTCCCCATATTGTATGTCACTACTGTGCTCTATAACCAATAACCCACCCTCTTAGCCAAATATGACATTAGAAACTGACAGTCACAGGTCGCCATCTAGGAAAGAGACAAGATCTGAGCCAGTTGCCAGTGAAGAGCTCTGACCACCAAGTATTTTCTCCTCCATTTGGTAAATCACCCACTTAGACAGAACCTTCTTATTAGGGAGCCTGAATATGAGCCACACAGAGTGTCTCCATTAAAGTATGACAGAAAGTAGGAGATACCAGGACACCTGTCAGCAGAAGCCCTCAGGAAGAAGTGGTTGTGGGAATGGTAGGAGTGAGGAGTTGCAATGAAGTAGAGTCAGAGGTGTAGAAAAGATGGCGCGTGAGAATGGTCACTACATCAGGTTGACCAGTGGGACTTAGCTCTCGTGCATAGCGGTCTCTGATTCCTTGTGTCCTGGGTGTTCTTGCACTTCCCTCCCACACTAACTTGAACATCCATCTTTTTTTTGTGAAATCTGAGAGATTCCTCTGACATGCTCAACACATAATTACAATGTGTTCCTCTGACGTCCTCTACATTTTGAGCAATTGAAGAAATGGAAGAAATGACTACAGAACCTTGCCTCAATCCATCAGCGAGTCTTTCTATAGCTCTTTGTTGATCCCTGAAAGACAGGGAAAACAAGCTCTGTCTTCTGAAGGGCCAAACTCAATTGTAGTACTTTCAAATTAGTACTGAAAGAGGCGTTAAACATTCAAACTAAGGATGGTCCGAATGGATCTGATTAACTCCATTTCATCGATCCCTGTGGATGCTGATGAAGTCCCAGCCGGATAATTGCTTGCACTGTAATAAACGGTGTGTTTTTATTATGTTCATTCTGAGGAGTCACCGTGTCAAAGCTAATCTTATAATAACAATTATAATGCTATTAGGAGTAGAGAAAGACTCCTGAAAGATTCAGGCTGCCACTAAATTGGTTAGCATTCTAATGTATAGTAATTTTGTTACTCTTAGCTTAGAATTTCTTTGTTACTATATTTGTGACTTGACCTCTCAAGGACATAGATTATTTGGTCTGAACACCAAATGTTGTAAAAAAAAAAAAAAAAGAAGAAGTTAAAAGAGTTTATTCTTAATGTGGTAAAAAATGCACCATATTTCTTGAAGTCTCGTTTTCAATCTCAGGAGACTTTCTTTGTGCAACGTGTGCTGGAAGGAAAGATGTTAATTGAATCTTCTCATTTACACCTTCCATCTGTTTTCATTCCAGCTGTGTCTCCTTAGATACTTGAGAAGCCAGTTAGCATTGCACTTAATGGTTTTAACTGATTGCAATTGTAATTTAATGAAACTAATGCACATCTAAGAAAAATAAGAATAAATATTCTGTGCTTTTTATTAAATGTATAAAATAATGATTCTACCTCCTTGGTCTAATTCTCTATGAAAAAATTTAACCCAGTGTATTAAAGTGTTCTTCTTTATAGTTCATGAAAGTCACGGTGTCTCAGCCTTAGTACTGGTAATATTTTGAACTCAATATTTTGTTATTGTTGGTTGCTTTACAGGATATTTAGCAGAATCCCTGGCCTCTATTCACTGGAAGCCAGTCATAATAATTTAAAATGCATCTAGATTTTGACAAATGACCCCTTGGGAGACAGGGTCACCCTGGTTGAGAATTGCTGATGTAAATAAATAATTGAAAGTATTACAGAAGGTCGGTGCAGGTGCCTCAAGGACTCCAAATAATATGGGGATGTTTTGTGAGATAGGCCATCGGAGACTCACCAATTTTCGTGTTTTCTTATTGTTGAAGAGGGCCTAGTAGACTAAAAGTGAGTACATTTCTCCCTGTTCTTCTTACAGCCTTAGTTTCACTAAGTGATAAATATTTCACTCCCCTCATAAAAATACTCAGATTTATCTTTTACTTTGACTACGTGAAATAGAAAGCATAAATATTGCGCCAGGAAGGAATGACTCATTGCTTGGTCTAGTACTTCCCATGTAGTAGACATTCCGTAAATATTTGTTGACTATGAGTAAGTTTAAGTTACCATAGGTCTTATTGGGCCTTGAAATAATCAAAAACAATTGAAAATAATGGTTAAAAAAATGAATTAAAGGGAGCAGCTCATTAAAAAACTATGTAGAAAACTTATTGGTCAAAAGATTAACAAAGAAACAAGCTAGAAGATATTTTTACCCCCTAAGATGCTAAAACAGGAAGAAGTATGACAATTTCTTCTTTGGACAAAATACAAATCTCACACTGGGCTTCCCAAAAGATGTTGAGATGACTTCCAGTTGGTACAGGTGAAATGAAAGAGTGTACATCATTACCCTAGCCTCCCAATAACAGGGAGTGAATGGGCTACACACAGTGTGTCCACAGGAAAATGTAGAACTCTCAGCTTTCCTGGAAAAGTGGAATCAGCCTACAATTATTTCCTTTCATAGACTACTTACTATAAAATAGCAGCAGTAAAATGTTACACATCTTCCCACATCCTTTGGGGTGGGGGAGAGGAAGACAAACAGTGGCCAAAATTTGACAAATAAAATTCCAATAAAGTACTTTTAAAATTTTTATTTTTTATTAACTTTATTGGATGGCATTGGTTAATAAAACTCTACAGGTATCAAGTGCTCAATTCTATATAAGATACCATCTGCACATTGCATTGTGTATTTAGCACCCAAAGTCCAATCTTCTTCCAATACCAGAGATTTGACACTCTACTCTTTGCTACCTCCCACCACATTTTCAGTCTAGAAGTCACCATACTGATGTCTGTGTGTAGGAATTTTTGTTGGTCTGTCTTGTCCATTTGTCGCTTTAAGGTTCATACCCCCTATATGAGTGAAATTATAGTTATTTCACTTAGCATGATATTCCTGAGGTCCATCCATGTGTTGCAAATGGCAGTATTTCATCTTTTCTTAGGGCTGAATAGTATTCCATTGTATATATGTACCACATCTTCCTTTATCCAATCATCTAGTAAAAAACAATTTGGTTGGTTCCATGATTTGGCTATAAAAGTTAAAGCACAAACCTTAAATCATTAAATAAACAATATTAAGGAATTGTTCCATGCATAAAAATAATTGTTAAGTGTACATAAGTGAGAAGCTGGGACATTGTTATTAAATTATCAGGACTTTGTTATTAAATTATCAGCTCTTTTATATATGTAGCTACTCTGTGGCAAGCTATTTCATTCATAAAGTGGCTCCAGGATGTCTGACCACACCTTACAAGATCACTGTCACAGAATCTAATTACAAGCTATTAGTCACTCATGAAGCACTAAATAAAATGGTGATAAACAATTCAGTCTTCAGAGCTATTTAGAAATAGTTCCTATATTTTTATAGCTGTTCTGTTGAGAGAAATATTAAAACTATATTAAAGAAAGCTACAGATACAATAAGAATAGGCCTGTTTATTGATAGAATATCAGTGATTTTATAATTTTTTAAGTGGGATACTGTTGGAAAAGGACCAAATTTTATAAAAATGAGTCTGATGGATAAACTCCAGAGAACAGACAATCTCTGTGGCATTTGGCAAATTACAGCTATCAGCACAGGTATACACAAGAGTGCCCAAGCCACAATTCTAACTTTACATCTTAGAGGATTTTTGCAAGAATATCAATTCATTTCAAAACTGGTCTGAAATTCATCCTTCTCAACTATGTGCTAGAACCCGAGATAATTTACCTCTAATGCACAGTTATCAAATGCATGTTGTAATGAAGACGTGAATATTGAGAAGACACCAATGTTTTATTTATAATCCAGAATGAACCTTTGTTGGGGTAGTCGGCAAAATAATGGCCTGCCCCAAACATAGGCACATCCCAACCCCTGAACCCATGACCTTAAACGGCTAAAGATATTACAGTCTTGGATGAAATCAGGGATTGCTAATAGCTGACCTAAATATAGGGAAATTATCCAGGTGGGACTCATGTCATCACCGGGTCCTTTAAGTGGAAGAGTAAAGCTGAAAGTCAGAGTGATGCGATGTGGAGACTCAGTCTGTTGGGCTGACTTTGAGGACAAATGCTATCAGCCAAGGAAGGCAGGCAGCCCCCGGAAGCTGGAAAAGGCCAGGAAAGGGCAGTCAGAATGTCATCCGTCCAGCCAACCCTGTCATCTCAGCTGGCTGAGACCTGTGCTGGACTCCCACTGACAGAACTCCATGCTGTTAGTAATTATGGTTAATAAATTAACTCACTAAAAGGATAATATTGTTAACAGGGTGATTGGTAATACTACCCTAGTTATGACTCTTCTGACTTAGATACCAGGAGCCTTCTAACAGAAAGGTAGTACATCTAAAATCCTCCAAGGAAATGGTCCTCACATTTACTTAATCTTGTATTGCTCTGGCCTTTCAAAATCCACAGACACATTTCAGTATAGCTATAACCGTGCACATTCACCACACTGGCTGCTTTTTTCTCTCTCCATTTTTATTCTTTTTTTTGAACGCCATCCATATCTTTAGAATTGTTTACCACTGAACACCTCCCCCCCCTTTTTTTGACTATTTTATCTCAACTTGTTTTTTAACCCTCTGTCGCTCTAAGACAGGGATACATTTCAATTAATATGTCTGCATTTACCAACCTATTTGCCACTCTGATGTCCATGACTTTTCCTACCCCTTTTCACCCACCCTGTCCTCCAGAATTCAACTACATTCAGCCGAAATGCATCCTTTGGCAGTCTAGTAAGCAAGAGTTATTAAGCAGCAAACGATTTCAGTGTTTGCATGTTTAAAAATGTGAATATTTACCATTGAATGATACTGGGTATATAATCCTAGTTTCCAGGTTTTCTCTGCAGTATTTTAATGATAAAATAGAATCATCTTTGGTAATTCCTGTTGTGAACAAGGTATTATTGCTCCTTTGTAAATAATGTCTTTTCTGTTCTTCTACCAGGAGATACTAGGTTTACTTGTGCTGGGTCTCCGTAGACATTTCTGATCTGGAAAGAATTTTATGATGAGCTATTGATTTGGCCTCCTGTTCCATATTTAGAATGACTTTGAAGGCTGTCCTGCTGGCAGATACAAGTTTAGTTTTCTGACTTCCATCTGTTGCTTCCTAGTGCTTCCCTAAACTGGCCAGTAGAGATTATTTAGTCGTTGTTTTTGGCTGAGTAACCCTATACCTCTTGGCTTTATTCCTGTAGAAAATTCCAGCACTCAAAGACATGGCCATCATATCAGTTTTTGCATGAACTTCAAGATTCCAGCCCCCAGAGCTCTAAAGCCCAATGGAGCTACCATTCCACTGCACTATGGATCACTGGGCTTCAGCACCCATTCCTACATCAAATTCAAATTTGACATTTTATTTCTGGTTCCCAGGTTGTTTCCATTTTTGCTCTTTAATTCACCCACATGTTTTATTTTTTCATTACATTCTGTTGTTTCTACACATTTACAATGTCAGAAACCTTAGGAGGTTTGCACAGCCTCACTCTCACGGGTTTACCAGAAGTCCCAATTGCCTTCTGTTAGCTTCCTCCCTATTCACTGGGATGCGTTGTCCAGCGTTGTCACCCGTGTCCTAAGATCACCCTTACCTGAATCTTATCATCCCTTGTAAGCCCTCTCTTTTTAACACTATTTTTTCTTATTAATCTGAAATTCTCCTGGATTTGCCAGTACCTTGAACTTCATGGTGAAATCACCTTTCAAAAAGGCAAAAACAGTACTAAAATTTATTCCAAATTTTTTATTCTCCATTCTCCATGTCTATAGATGTGGCTTCCACGCTCCTGAATCCATGTGCAGTTGTGATATGTGCTCACTGTCACCATCCTGACAGTGCTTCTATCTTTCAAGCGGACTTCTCTCTCACACAGTCTTTGTCTATCTGTGCTCCTTTTCTCAAAAATCCACATCTCTGCCTGCTCCGTGCACTTTTCCTTTGTCACACATTTGAGACGACTCCTTTGCCTGATCACGTTTTACCATGTCCCACATACATGGGCGGCACCTGCTTTATTTGCATTCCCTGTTCTTCACTGCCTACTTCCCTCTGCTCTGTAATAGTAGCACACCCTGTATCTTTCCTTCAAACTACATTAGCTCTGCTCTCTGGATATAAGAAGTTTGATAGGGATGGAGTTGGGTTTATCTGGTCCGTATACATATTGATAACATTTTTGGGAAAAGTTTCTTGAATCGAAATCAAAATTTTGGTTACGAATTATGACCTACAAAGAGAAATCCAAACACAAATAGAGGTATTAATTTTGAAATTTCATGTCAGAGAAATTGGGAGGAGAGTCCTTCGCTAGTGAAAGTAGGGAACAGGGATATACAGACTCTGAAGAGAATCTTTGGTTTATTTCTGTAAAGATGATCTTGTCCCTGACACTTTGCATTTGGAAAGTAGCTTCCTAAAATGAGAGACTTCACATTGTCTATTAACTTACTAAAAACTGTAGACAGGCAGAGAAAGACAAGTACTGATGGTTTCACTTGTATATGGAATCTAAAATAACTAAAGCAAATGACAATCAAAACAGAAACAGACTCATAGAAACAAGAGATGAAACTCCTAGTTGTCAGAAGGCAGTGGGAAGATGGGTAAAAGCTGGGAAAGGGAATCGAGTCAATAATACTGAGCTAAGTTTGGTAAGACTTAGCATGATGATCACATTGTAAGGTACAAAAATGTCAAATTGCTGTGTTGTACGCTTGAAACGAACATAATTTGTATACCAACTATACTTATACTTAGAAAATTTAAAAATTAGAAAACATGTTTTTAAACACAGTTATGCTACAAAAGACATCCTTTGCCTGCAGTAATGCCTGCATGATGCTAGCTGCCTGATTTCGCTGTTAAATCAGAGATAGCTTGGCTCTCTCCACCGAGCATTCAACACATATGTGTTCTACTTACGGACAAAGTGTGAAATGAGGAAGTGACTGTACTTATTTTGTTGGAAAGATCATCGACTTTATGTTGATAAAGATAAAAATAGATAACCCCTTGTGCAGAAACATGACTGTCCCCGGGAGTGCTACAGATAACACTGTCATTAGCACACTCCCAAAGGCAGCCGCTTGGAGGATGTGCCTTCTAGTCATGTTACATTTGATACATTTCTTGGCATGCTTTGATATAATTGTTTCAGAATCCATTGCCAATTTCCTGGCACTAACACATTCCCTCCACCAATCATCATTTAGCTACAGTAGTTGTTTCCTATAAGCTTTGACCACTTCCTCTCTTTCTGAGATTTATCTAAACAATTAAGGTGGTTGATAGTAGACTTTGATGGATTCTTGGTATGAATAAGTATCTATACTTGTTTTACTTTTCTGTTCCAAGAAGCATTTAATTATAGCTACTTTGTACAAGCCCCCGTGAAAGGCTGAATGAAGGAAGAAAATGTAGAAACAGTAAGCGATAAATAAACAAGTATTTTTTTTCTAAAAGTCCACAATTAAGAGCTTTTATATTTTTAAACAATGACATTGAAATGATTCACGCTAAGAAGAAAATACCATGTGTTTTGCAGTAGAAAGTATTACGAGTCTGCTTACCAGTGCGCACCATTGTAAAGTGGATTTGTATTATTTGGGAATAACTGTGCCAAATGTTGTCAACAGACAGTATCATTCACTTCCCACATCATACACATGTGTATTTTCATGTCATGTCCATGAAGAAACTGAGGTATGAATTTAACACATTCTGCCCCGGGCTAGCAAATAGTAAAGTATGTCGTCATTCTCTACCTCTACCATCTGAGTCAGTTCATTAATTATCAAGGCTCTAAAGCCTGTCGGGTTTCTTGGCCAGCTTTAACATTTACTAACCATACAGTTCAGGCAGGTCCCTTAACTTCTACTGGTCTCAGTGTTTCCATCTGTATAAAAAGAGGTCATCGTCCTATGTCATAGTGTGCTTGCAGGAGTCAGGTGAATCGCACACGTTGAACAATGTATCTGTAGTCGATGTGTCATAATTTTTAAGTCATATTGTTCATGTTTACTGCTGCTCCTGCTAATATTTACCAAGTTAGATTTGAGATGCAGTAGGTTTAATTTCAGAACTTCCTGATAAAGAGACTTCTGCAGCTTCTGCCCTGATAACATTAGCAGCTTCAGGGTGTCCTGTACTTCTTGTCACAACACATGTGTATTATGCCTTTTGCCTAAAACTGCTACTCATTGTGTTGTTGGTGGGAAAACACTGGCTATGCACATATTCATTCAAAGCAAAGTTTTCTAATATACCAGTTACTGAGATAAATGCTGTAAGAAAACATGAACAATGAGACAGCCTAGACAGCCAAGAAGCTATTTATGAAGACAGAGCAAAAAACAAACAAAACCTAGGCAACCAGGACTTGATAGGAATAGGTATAAAGTTGAGGGCACGCTCATAGCTTTGTTCCAACATGTAAGAATCAGAAGGGCTGGGTCTTGTCTTGTTCACGGTTGCATCCAGAGTCCTTAGGGCAGCCCCTACCATGGAGCAGGTCCTCAGGAAATCCTTGACCTACAGAGTGAATGTTTTCTGAAACATGCTGAGCCAAACCTGGGGTAAAGGGAGGCTTTTTGAAAGGGTAACAAACAGGACTTAGGTCAAGAGAAGGGTGAAAGTTATTCTAGAAGGTACTTCTCACTTGCAGAAAACCCTAGAATTGAATAATCATACATAATTGCAAGAAAGGGTAAGTAACTCATCATGGCTGGAGCTGGACTCTGGAGGGGGAGGAGGGAACCACAAGGAGAAGATCTTGAACAGCCTGAGCATCTTCGGGAGGAGTCCGGGACTACACGGGTAACGAAAGGCTGAACGCTCTCAGCAGCGAAAGAGACGCACCTGTTAGAAAAGGCATTGCGGCTTCGGCTTCGGAAGTGTTCCAGTTCGGCAAAAGCAGAACCAGAAAGAAATGATGCATTTTTTTCTGCAGCTTATGTATAGATCGACTGAACATATTTTAGGATAAAATCTAAATATCTTTTATTAGGAAGCTCTTCATGACAGGTTCATACTTGGACTTTGCAAAGCTTAGCTGAGCATATGTAATGTTAGGAGCAGACAGGTAGAAACAGTAAAAATTAAGCTGCTGTGGTTAACTCCACCGATACGTAATATCAAGTGTAGTTGTGAGAGGGATTTCATAGTCTGTCTGAGAAACTCTAAATATTTAATTAGAGAAAAGCAATTGATACTTGTTATTGAAAAACAAAACCGAACCAAACCACACCCTTTAAATCACACACACACACACACACACACACACACACACCCCTGATTATTACTCACTACAGAAATTGAGCGGAGCTAAAATTTTTGGATGTAAGTTTCTTAAAACAGATCATTTTTCACTGCAGTGGCAAACAGTAGAATCTCACAGAGGTTTTTCTTTCTTGCTCCTTTGGTCCCTGACCGGAAATCAAACCTGGATCACCCACACGCTGGCCAGTGCTCTACCACTGAGCCAACCAGCCAGGCCCAGACCTTTTGTTTTTTCAATGGTTACATTAAAGTGAGAGTGAAATGATCAAATGCAATAGGGGAGCTGGTCGAGTTTGCATAATTAGGGAACCAGAACCACTCTCTAATTTGAGAATCTTTTCATCACCTCGGAAATAAGCCCTGTCCTCATTAGCAGCAGTCACTCCCATTTAATCCCAGGCCTACCAGAATTAGCTAACCCCTCACCAATCTGCTTTCCACCTTTATAGATGTGCCTTTTCTCCACAGTGTGTATCAATTCAGTCCTACAATAAGCGGACTTTTGTGAGATGTAGCATGATGTTTTTAAAGTTTATCCGGTTGTAGCATGTATCAATAATTTCTTTTTATGACTGAGTAATATTCTGCTGAATGGAGATGCTACATTTTGCTTATGTGTTTATCAGTTGAGAGACTCATGGGTCCTTTCCACATTTTGGCTATTATCAATAATACTGCTATGAACATTTATATTCAACTTTTTTTTGCCAGACATATGTTTTCAATACTCTTGCTAGGGTAGATACCTAGTAGTGGAATTGCTGCATCCCGTAGTAACCATACCTAATCTTTCAAGGAAATACCACACCGGTTTTTTTTGTTTTGTTTTCTTTCGTTTATTTTTTTGTTTGGGGTTTTTTTTTTTTTTTGTATTTTTCTGAAGTTGGAAACGGGGAGGCAGTCAGACAGACTCCAGCATGTGCCCGACAGGGATCCACCCGGCATGCCCACCAGGGGGCGATGCTCTGCCCATCTGGGGCTTCGCTCTGCTGCAATCAGAGCCATTCTAGCGCCTGAGGCAGAGGCCACAGAGCCATCCTCAGAGTCTGGGCAAACTTTGCTCCAGTGGAGCCTTGGCTGCAGGAGAGGAAGAGAGAGACAGAGAGGAAGGAGAGGGGGAGGGGTGGAGAAGCAGATGGGCGCTTCTCCTGCATGCCCTGGCCGGGAATCAAACCCGGGACTCCTGCACGCCAGGCCGATGCTCTACCACTGGGCCAACCGGCCAGGGCCATCACACTGTTTTAAAAAGTGGCTGCATTATTTTTAAATCCTACTAGCAGTGTTTGATGGTTTCAGCTTCCCTACAGTCTCCTCAACACTCATTTTTATGTATCCTTTTTATTTTCATCACGCTAGTGGATGTGATATGCTATTTCATGGTTTTGATTTGCATTTCTCCAGTGACTAGAAACTTTCTGAGCAAACGGCCTGTACTTATTGACCATTGATATCTTCTTTGGTAAAATATCTGTTTGTATTCAAATTTGATTGTCTTATTTTAATTATTGACTTGTAAGAACTTTTTATGTATTGTGGATACAAGCCCCTTACCAATTATAAGATTTATAAATATTTTCTTCTCTTCAGCAAGTTATCTTTACTTTTCTAATGGTGCCATTTGCTGCACAGAAGTGTTTAAGTCTGATGAGGGAGTGCATTTTATTTTTTTCTTTTGTGCTTGTATTTTTCTGCTCCATCTAAGAAGCTATCACCTAACTAATCCCCTGGTCAGCAAACTGCGGCTCGTGAGTCACATGCGCTCTTTGGCCCCTTGAGTGTGGCTCTTGCACAAAATACCACGTGTGGGCGCTACCTCAATGAGGAATGTACCTATCTATATAGTTTAAGTTTAAAATTTTTGGCTCTCAAAAGAAATTTCAATTGTTGTGCTGTTGATATTTGGCTCTGTTGACTAATGAGTTTGCCGACCACTGGCCTAACCCGAAGTCACCAAGATTTAAGGTATGTTTTTTCCTAATAGTTTTACGATCTTGGACATTACATTTGTGTCTATGATTCCTGTTAATTTTATGTAGGGTATGAGTTGAGGCAAGAGTAGAGTATCCCTTCAACCTTTGTGTGTAGATATCCAGTTGTCTCAGCACCAGTGTTGAAAAGATTGTTCATTCCTCCCTGAATTGTTTCAGCACTTGTTTCAAAATTGATTTACCTTAAATATAGGCATCTATTCCTGGGTTTCGTAAGACCTTTTAAAATATCTTTTAGTGGTGTTTCTGTTATGTTTTGTTAAGGGCAGGAATTGCCCCTATTTACTGTGGCATTTCCGTGAGCAAGTGAAAGGTCTGGTGAGGTGGAATCAGGGACGTACTGGATGAGTGTAGGAATGTGTGAGGAGCCAGAGGACACTTCACATCAGAGGGTGGATTTATCACCCCTTCCCTCCATTACTATCTTTAAGGAAAACTTCCTAGGTGCTCAATCTGTTACTGACGGTAAAAATTAATTTTAATCTAGTAGATTTTTTATCTGTTTTTCCTTTACCAATGAATAAGGTTCCCCGACTTGGAGTCTCTACTCTTGGAGCACTTTCTTGATTAGTCTTGAAACTTCTACTTGCTTGTTGGCCTATGAAAGAAAGTAGGGCCAGACAAGAAGTTTTTTCCTGAAAATAAGAGGAAAACCACCCACCTGGGGCCCATAAATAACCCTTTCTGTTTCATGGAGCACCTCTCCACACAGAGGTGCTCGGATAGGTGCACATGGCTATGCTGATCTGGTCAGGTAACCAAGGTCACAGAAGGGGTCCCTTTACAATGAGATGCTCTCAGAGGAACCAGAAAGGCATCCTGCTGAGGAGGCAAAGCTCCAGCTTGCTCTGGTCTGGCTGCTTCTCCGCCTCCTGAAGAACTCATCCTATCAGAATCAACTGTTCTTCTTAGGCAGGTTAAACAAATAAACAGCCAAAAGAAAATAAAGCTGTCATCAGAATCAGTTATGCAGGTGTGCGTGTGTGTGTGCATGTGCGTGTGCGTGTGTGTGTGCGTGTGCGTGTGTGTGTGTTTGAATTTCTGAATCATAGAAGAGTCATTTCTAAGGCACTGGGTTTTGAGCCTGAAAATATTACAGTTTTTCAAAATGATATACCTTTATACTTGAGATCTATCAGCCCAATTTTGATTAAATAGCAATGTGAGAAGGTTCAGTTTATCTCTGTTTGTTCATTTCTGATGCAGTCACCTGTAGCATTAAACAAGGAGACTCATGCAGACATCCATTGCACACACATCAGCAAAGAGAAGCCTGCAGGTACTTAACTGACTGAAAAGAAACAATGGACTTGTGAGAGTCCGGTGTGATAGGAGACAGCTGAGCCAAGACAAAACCCACAACCTTGTGGATTCATTGTCAGTTCTGAAAAATGGATGAAACGCTGATTTCCAGACTTGGGCGCCATGGGCGTCTGTAATGGGGCTTAAAACCAAGAATGAAGAGCCTTCCTGGGGGAAGGAAGGCATTGACTTGAGAAGCAGAGACGAGGCTAGAACAGGATCAGTCACAGAGGGGACTGTGAGACCTGATGGCAGTTGACGTAGATCCTGACATTGACTGTTCCGAGCTGGCACGTAGAAGCGCAACACATCTAGTGCCCGGTCTCAGGGTCTCCCACAGACCCTGTCCCAGTCACTGTCACCCTGCCTTGCAGACCCTGTCCCCCAATTCCAGAATACCCAGCTCTGCCTCTCTTGCTTTTGTGTACTTCCGGGTCATCCTACTGGCTTTTCCTTTGGGCTTCCTGCATGACCCCGAGTTTTGTTCTTTTGTTTTTGAATCACGTCTTGTCCCTGCTGTCACTTCCTTCGTTCGAGCCTCACAGACCCCTGTCACGTGGGGAGGTCCAGGCACGCTGCCAGTGAGGTTGGGTTCTGGAAGACAGAGGAGCCTGGGTGCAAGAAAGACTTCACTCAGCTTTTGACAGCACATTTAGCAAAAACGAAACAAAAAAAAAAGTGAAGCATTTTATAATGGTGGAATTCTATTCCTTTAAATGATAAAACACATTCGACATAGTTCAAATAGATTGTGAGCTCCTCAAAGTCAGGTGCCTTGTCTTATCTCTTATCACAAAGCTCAGTGTAGTGTAGGAGGTCAATGAATACCCAATGTAAAACCAAAGAATAAAGAAAAGCCAAACATGCCTTACCTAGTCAATAAACCCATTCTTTCCAACGAGCTGATAATATGTACCTGAAATGTTTCACCAATGTTTAGGTGACTTTTAAATAATCCAAAATCTTTTTATTATTATTATTATTTCCCCTTCAACTCACATAGCTACACTAGAAAAGCACGTGTTGAAATTCTTTTAAAGTTTAAATACAATATTCTGGCCTTTTCTAAGACTAATTTTAAAATAAAAACTTGGTATATATTTTTATTTTTACAAAAAAACAAATATATCAAACCCATATCTTTAACATAGGGTTTTTTTTTCTCATACAGCTTTTCCTCCTCTTAAGAAATCCAAAATGCCAAATCTTTTCAGATCTATTTCAAACATAATTATGCCTATCTAGTTGACTTTCTCTTACATTTTTATGTAGATCTGGGTTTTTTTGTTTGTTTTTTGTTTTGTTTTGTTTTTGACAGTTCAGCAATAGTAATCTTGAAAAAATACTAAACCTTTCTCTCTATGGTTTGTACCATGGTAACTGCTCTTCTTAATCATGGCATTTCATTAATTGCATATATTCAATAAATTCATTTCCTTAAAACTTTATCTTCTAATTTGCTTTTCAGCCTGACAATTGACGGGTAGTAAAATGTTTGGATCAGCACTCTTTATGCACAAAAAATGGCAGAGACTCAGTGCCGGGCTCATTCAGACTTATTTAATCACTGTGAGTGGAGAGGAGGACGAATTTTGATTAAGACTAGCTAAACCGATCAATAGAGACCTTGAACTTGCATAAGTTACAACTGGCTATTCCCAATAATGGTGATAGCCTAAAAGTGAACCCTCAAACCATTAGCACAAAATGAACAGCAGATAACTCGACAAAGCGGTTCCCCCTTCCCTGATAAATACTGTTTCAAGTTTGTATACCTTTGGTAGTGGTCTAGAAATTCAAATTATGTTACTCTTGCTATTGTCCCAGTTGTGATTTTTTTTCTCTTTAGAGTCTTTTCATCAGGTTATGAGTTAGATATCATTATTCCTAAAGCTCCATTCGAAGTACAAATCAGGGGAAACCACAGAAGGCGGAACCAGCAGGGTACCGAGGCAGCCTACCAGTTTTGTAGGTCCCAATTTGGACATAGTCCCTCAAGTTCAAAAGGCAGGAAGGTCAAGGTGAAGCTATACTACTCAAAAAACATTCTCAAGATCCATTGGATAAGAAGACTTAAACAAACAAGAGTTACTTTCATTGATGCCCTGTAGATGGGACGAGAAGAAAATGACAAGCACAGCTGAGGTTATGTCCCCTACACCCATTGCTTAACTCAGCATGACTGATTCAATCTGCAGAGCCCCAAGGAGGTCTGAAGATGTCATTCATGGCGGCACACAATGCAGGAGCCTTAGAAGAGCCAAATTGAAAAGTTGCACTTAATCCACTCACAGCCTGGAGCCACTGTTCTCATTCGGTCCTGCATCTGCAGAACAATGCGGGGCAGCAGGCTCCGGGCTGCTCCACGTGGCAATTATAGGTCTCCCACAGACAGAGCTGCCGAGGCTTTTCACACTTGACAGAGTGTGTCTCGTAAGCATGACCCAGCAGATGGGGACTTTTTCCCTTTCATCTCTCCCCAAAAGCCACCTAGGTGAAGCATATAAAGCATCATGATAAGGGATATATTTTCTCCTATAGGGGTATTTTGATTACCATAAGCTGCTCTTCTTGTCCAGTCACCTTAAAGATAATTGCCACTCTGTGGTGGGAGAAGTCAAGTGCAGCCACAGAGGCGGGGGTAGACCTTGCGCTCCGTCCTGCTAATTTGTGTCACCTACTGCACTGCCTTATGTATGGTTGGTGGGGAGTGGTGGGGAGGAATGAAAAATGAAGCAGAAAATTAAGTCTGAAAGCATTTTTTGTCCTGCCGTCACTTTGTACAGCATTTAGTTCAGTTGACATGACACTGTGCCTTTTGTTAAATAAAACTGTCACATTGTCCCCTTCTGGTTAGCTGCAGTTTCTGCCCAAATCAATAATATCTGTCAAAACTGTCAAATAATGAAAGGACCCTATGATATGTTGGCCACAATGAATGATATTTTTTACTATCTTTTTAAAATGTGCCCAAATTAGGTCCAAACATACAAGAAAGGAAGAACTGATACAAGCTTTGTAAATCATATAAGAAACTTGAAAAAGAGGACGTCATGGATATACATAAGTTATATATTATTTGATATACTTCTTATGATTTTTTAAAGTTTTAGATATATCACTTGGATATAATGAAAACTTTAATTCCTAAGCAAAGCGGTCACTCAAAACCCCTGAGCTGCTATTCATTTTTCTCTATGTAATAATAACAGTTAGGAGAGCAATCATTTATATCCGCTGGAGTTACCCATGGAGGAGCTGCTAGCATATGGTTAGATGTGAGTGGTGTTGGCCATTTGCTGTTAATGTTGTCCGTTCAGGAAACTTGGCTCCCACATTATTTGTAAGCAGAAAGTCAAGACACAGCCAACGATAGCTTAAATATTCCTCATCAGTCCCTCTAGTTGAAAACTATTGGGGAAATTTTCTTCAGTGCTTTGGGTGAACCGTATTTTAGTTAAGCTGATCTCATTACATGTAGCTACACACAGGGAACATGTGTCCATGTTCTTAGTCTCTAGTCAAGCAAAGCACACACATAAAAATGATGGTACTCACACTTCCCTGAAACACCTGTTCAGTGCTTTTTAAAGTTCTGTGATTTGGCATTTGAGTTTAGAATGCTCTCAGAAACCCTCTTTTCTGACCCCTCTAGCCAGCCCCCACATACCAGGTTTCCCCACTTGTTGGAAATAGAATGTGTTTCTCTTTTATAGCTGATGTGACAGGGTATTAAGGTTCATGATGCCTACATAGGTTCACCTTGAGTCTTGAATTCCGTGACCTCTAGAACTCTAGAGATGACGCAGTCCTGTGCTGAGTGCTGTGTATGCCCCACCTGCTGTCTCTGCCTAGCACCGAGCTGGTGCAAATGTAAAACTCAATGACTCTGAGTTCTGAAAAAAAAAATTACTTATATAAAAGCATTAAGGTACTGAGTAGACTTTATCAAATATAGTTTGGATTAAGGATAATGAGTTTATATGTTAAACATTTCCCAACATTCTTTCACACATATTCTCTTATGGTGAGTAGGCACTCCAGATTTCTGTACACAAAGGTAATGAGAATGCATTCTAACAAGCTATAATTTAGTGTACATATCCCTACATGTGTCATTCTTTAGCATTTTAATCAAAACTTTAAAATTTAAAAATAGGTCTGATGTTAAGCTGGCTACTCTCCTTCATGTGTGAGTGTCAGTAATGGTCTTAGAGAGAAAGAGAGGGACCATTTAACTTCTCACCGATGCACTAAACAATACCTGTCCTGTAACATTCTGCGAACCTTCACAAATGCTTACCGATAAGAATAGTCTTGGGTACAAGAGCAAATAGATAACCAAGTTAACCAAAAATGTTTAAAATAAATTGTTGAGGGGAATATGGGGGGGTGCAATTGGGGTGACACTAGAATCTATGTAAATACAATAAATTAAATTTAAAAAAAAGAAAATTGACCTCAGGAAAATGGCCTTTCTACCTAAAGAAATCTAAAAATTCAACACAATTTTTATTAAAATTCCAATGACATATTTCATATATCCAAACAAATATTCCCAAAAAGTATATGGACTAAAAAAGACCTCAAATTGCTTCAGAAATCTTGGAAATCAAAACAAAGTTGGAAGTATCACAATACTTGATATCAAAATATATTAAAAGACCATTGTATTAAAAGAAAAGACTTGTACTGGCTTAATAATAGGCATGTGGCTAAATAAAACAAAACAAAACAGAGATCCCAAAAATAAAAAATAAATAAATAAAATAAATTGACCTTCCAATCTCCATATTCTTTAGAACAGAGAAAAAGTACAGTCACTTTCAAAAGTAATAATATTTAATAAAGTATTTACTTAGTTTACTGTAAAATATTCTGAGAAAATTCCTAAACTTACTAAGTTCATGAAAGCACCAGTATCCTGACCCATCTAAATGTGTTTGCCATAGGAATATTCAGCAGCTGAAGTCTTCGCTTGAATCTGGAATTCAGGTGTCTGTAGGTCATTCTGAAGGATGTTAGGTTATGTTTACTAAAGCTCCATTTTATGATTGATGAGGCATATCTCTGGATGATAATTTATCATCAAAGTAGAGCTAAAGTTGGATGGGGGGACAAGGGATCATTATCTGAGTGGCTAACAGATTACAACCATACTTTTCACTGTTTTCTCTCTGGCCCACCTTCATTGAAATGCGGTCTAAGTCTTTGGATCGGGAGCCTGCAATAAAGAAGCAAGGGAAAAGTAAGAGCTAATACATGAGCAAGGAAGTGGCATGTAGCTGCACCGGGGTTTGAATAAAAGGACACTAAAAGCAGAACACGTGAATTTGTCAGAGACCGATAAAGCAGTGTTTACAGGGAGAGTTATAGTGTTTGTTAAGGTCAATACAATTAAAAACCAACAACTCTACTGACCCAGAGAGAGCAAAAGCCAATGGTGGTACACATTATGATTGCTACCAGTTTTTAAAGGAGGCCCTATGAGAGATCCTTCAGACAGTAAGAAAGAAATTAAAAAAATATATACTGCTCACAAAAATTAGGGGATATTTCAAAATGAATATGAAGCGATAAAATATCCCCTAATTTTTTGTGAGCAGTGTATTAGTCTACTTCATGCCAACACATTCAGAAATGTAGATGAGTAGCACAAATTCTTTAAAAACAGAAGTTATTAAAACTGACTCAAAAGTTGAAGACATGAACAGCCACTAGGTAAGTTATCTACTAAATAAGTTTAATTTGTTATTAAAAGTTTTTAGCAAATAAAAGATCCAGAGAGCTTTATTTGTACAATCTGTCAAATATCTAATACTAACCATACACAAATAACCAAAGAAAGAAGAGAAAGCAGTAGGAATATTTTACCAAATATTATGAGCCAGAATTACCCCAACACCAAAACCAGACAAAGATATGAGAAAAGAACTTATAGATTAGTATCCATGCATAAAGGAAAACAACAAGACAATAGAGCAAATAGAAATATATATGAAAAGATATTACTTCATGGACAAGTGGGATGTATCTCAGGAATGTAAGATCCACATTCAAAAGCAATCAATGTAAATTACTCTTATCACCAGAATGAAGGAGAGAAGTATGTACTCATATGTATAGATACTACAAGGCATTTGAGAAGGTTGAACATGCATTCATGATAAAACTCCCAAATGTCTAGAAATAGAAATGAAAATTTACAATAGCATCATAGTTAACAACAAAATAAAGAATGGTTTGCGCCTGACCTGTGGTGGCGCAGTGGATAGTGTTGACCTGGAATGTTGAGGTCACCGGTTGGAAACCCTGGGCTTGCCTGGTCAAGGCACATACAGGATGAGTTGATGCTTCCTACTCCTCCCCCATCTCTCTCTCTCTCTCTCTCTCCCTCACCCTATAAAAATCAATAAATAAAAATTTTTAAAAAAAGAATAGTTTGTCCCTAATATTGGGAACAAGGCAAAATTTTTTATTCCCCCTACTTCTGTTCAAACACTTATCAAAGGTCTTAGCCAGTTTAATAAAGTAAAAAAAATGGAATAATAAAAGGCATACAAGTTTGAAAGAAGTATAATTGTTTGAATTCATGTATGACAGACAATTGTGTAAGTTGAAAAATTGAGGTATGTAATAAAATGATCTACTAGAACTAATCGTTGGATTTAGCAAGTTTGTTAATCTCCTGTGCCTTCATTTTTTGAAGAAAATAGATATGTTTGAAATACAGTTGATTTTTGTTTTGTAGGAGTTCTTTTTGTTTCTTCCCCCCACCTTGATATTAAACAATAGAAATAGGGTTTTGTCAATATGGGCAATCAGCATCAACACCTTTCGTGGGCACCTACCATTTGTATCAGCTCTAGAATTTTGGACACACTACATTTACAGTCCTTGTCATGTGACACAGGCTTCACCTGCCCTGCGAACCAAAGCCAGACTTTGACTGAAATAAACAGTTGCGCAATGCAGTGGGGAACGAGCTGTTCACCCACTGGCACTGGTGACAGCAAGCACTTCATGCTTCCGTGGGTGCAGAGTTGTAGGAGCTTCCAGACACTGGGAAGGCAGAACGGTTTGGGGGCTGGAGGTGGTGCTACTTTCCTGGCCCCATCGGATTCTGCACGGCTGTGTGATTGATGAAAATATCACCTGAATTAACAGATTAAGTCTGAAGTCTGATGGAAGTTGTCCCCAAATCTTAATAGCAACCTCTTGGCTTCAGCATGCTAGAAAGGACTCGGCGGCAGGACTCTGAAAGCCTTGGTAGATGTAACGAGATCCTGATCAGAAACCTTAAGTCGTATCTTTAGCTTTCCACCGCTGACCGTGGGCCTTACCTACAGTCTGCGCCTTGCTGTCCGTCCAGCCCTTAGCCCGGTCCCACCTGCCATATCTCTCTGGGCTGCTCCTCCTCATTTCACTCTGCAGACTAACATCAGATGCTTAAAAAAAAAATCAAAGGTTGATCTGAGTCTCTTTCTCGCCTGGATGCTATAGATTTCTGCCAAGGAGTAACTACCTAACCCCTTGCTGCTGCCCAATCAATGTGTACAGGATTAATGTAAGCAAATTGGAAGGAGAAAAGCCCATTGGTTTAAATATTAAAATTATACCCTGCCTCTTTGCATATTTATATATTTGATTCATGCAAACAAACAATTCACCCTTCCTTCAGCATCCGTGAAATACAAATATTTATTTAAAATAACCCCCAAATCCATAAATAAATTACAAAAGAATAAATTACATAGAAGGCCATGTTTTCTACCTATAAGAAAAATAATGCAGAAAGTTAATTTTTCTAAGTCTCAATGGCTTAGTGATTTAATAACAGCAAATAACTCTTGGATCATAGCCAAAAGTGAACTGATTACAGACTCTTAAAAAAATCACTAACAATGAAAGGTCTGAGTTTCTAAGCTGTAGCCAAAATGATGTCTATTATAACAGAAAATGTCTCCCATCTTGGTGGAGCATTCCAGTTTTCAGTTGGACTTCAGTGCGTTTTTGCAAGCTTTTAATCACTTGCTTTCTTCTTCAAAGAATATGAATCCTCGTCCATATTGGTGGAAATTCTCATTGTAGCAGTCACCTCTTGCATTCAGAGGACTCACATTGGGGTCTTGGTTGGCTTTTCACATTAGTGTTATAGACTGGGCCATGAGCGTGCTGTCCCCCAGCTGCTCCCAGATGTAATTTGATTTGTATAGAAAGGCAAGTCCCCTAAATCCTGAAGTTCCCTGAAATCACAGAATTCTGTATTTTTTTTTTTTCATTTTTCTGAAGCTGGAAACGGGGAGAGACAGTCAGACAGACTCCCGCATGCGCCCGACTGGGATCCACCCGGCACGCCCACCAGGGGCGACGCTCTGCCCAGCAGGGGGCGATGCTCTGCCCATCCTGGGCGTCACCATGTTGCGACCAGAGCCACTCTAGCGCCTGAGGTAGAGGCCACAGAGCCATCCCCAGCGCCCGGGCCATCTTTGCTCCAATGGAGCCTTGGCTGCGGGAGGGGAAGAGAGAGACAGAGAGGAAAGCGCGGCGGAGGGGTGGAGAAGCAAATGGGCGCTTCTCCTGTGTGCCCTGGCCGGGAATCGAACCCGGGTCCTCCGCACGCTAGGCCGACGCTCTACCGCTGAGCCAACCGGCCAGGGCCAGAATTCTGTATTTTTATCGGGTAAATGAACAACCCCTCAGTAGTTTCCTCGTGTTCTTCATTCTCCTGGGGAACATTTCCTCCATCTTCCATCAAAGCGCACGCCCCAGGAATGTGAGGCAGCGCCACGTTCCCCAGGGTCTGAAGGCCGCGCCTCAGCATGCTCTGTGTGCATGGTCACCTGTGTTCAAACATGCGTGGTCTCCCACCTGTTGTTACCCTGTCTGATGTCCCTGTCCATCAGGAATAGAGCTGCTTTTCAGTAACATGATCCAGAAATGAATCCAAAGTAATGGCAGGGCTGACAGGGTCCTCCCTGCCGGTGAATTGTCAGAAGTAAATCCTGAATGCAGCCTCTGGGAGCAAAAAGCATTCTCCAGGTGAGGTGAGGCCCCCATCCTGCAGCCACAGGGGACCACATTCTACCGACAACCTGAATGGACTTCGAGTAGATTCCTCCAGCCAGGAAGCCGCTTGGCCCACAGCTTGTAGACCCTAAGAAGAACCCGGTCCAGCTCCTGGAGACCCCTCACTGGTAAACTAGAGCCTCATAAATGGGTGTTGTTTTAACTCACTATGCGCATAGCGGTTTTTTATACCGCAGTAGGAATAGAATGCATTCCCAGGGCACCTTCTCCGTGGGTGTGCAGGACACATCTGTGCTGTGTGCTCGCTCTGTGCCTATGCTGTGTCCAGCACTGTGCATACCTGCCCCTCGTCTGAAATGCACGTGGCACCTCTGGCTTGGAGGAGCGGGCCCACCCTGGTACTGTGGTGTGGGATGCCCTTGGGAATGGACTTAGTCATCCATGTGGGTCCCGGAAGGGACAAAGACATATAGGGCACCCTTGACCATGGGGCAGAAGGCAGAAGTAAACTGTCCTCGAAGCTTGATTCTCTAGTGAATAAACCAAGGACATTCCACGTGGCTTCTTACAGGATCTTCAGAGGGTCAGGTTGCCCAGACTTGTGGCCACTCAGGAATTTACCCTTTAACTGGTTTCCTATCAGTCACCTGGCCTGGGCCTTAGGACCAGGGACCACATAGACCACATAAACAACCTCTAAGGGTGCCCTGGCCTCAGCTTGGGCGGGACAGAACGGCCGTGACTCTGCTGTGTCTCTGGGCTCCTTTTTCCTTCTCTGGGCTAAACAGTGAATGTGTTTTTATAGTTTTCTCTAAAATTCAACCATTTCCTGGCATTCCTGTGCGAGATTGAGGCTGGGGCTCTCAGCCGGAGCTTACTGCCCCCCAACCCCGTCCCCACCCACGTGACTTCACCAAAGACAGTCACACCATACACTTCCTGACAGCTCTTCTTTTCTTCTGTTTCTGTGCACAAAGTTTCCCTGAACATAAACCTTTGTTTATTTGAATGAAGTCTCTCTGCTGCATGGGTGTGCATGCGTGGGAGTAGACATAAGCTCGCGTTCTCAATTGCTCTCTGATCAGAGGTGGAGGATTTTACGCGGCATTTTTAAAAGGTGGCCTTTTAGATTCTGTCTTGATGTCTTTTTTTTTTTTTTTTTCTGAAGCTGGAAACGGGGAGAGACAGTCAGACAGACTCCCGCATGCGCCCGACCGGGATCCACCCGGCACACCCACCAGGGACGATGCTCTGCCCACCAGGGGGCGATGCTCTGCCCCTCTGGGGCGTCGCTCTGCCGCGACCAGAGCCACTCTAGTGCCTGGGGCAGAGGCCAAGGAGCCATCCCCAGCGCCCGGGCCATCTTTGCTCCAATGGAGCCTTGGCTGCGGGAGGGGAAGAGAGAGACAGAGAGGAAGGAAGGGGTGGGAGGTGGAGAAGCAAATGGGTGCTTCTCCTATGTGCCCTGGCCGGGAATCGAACCCCGGGTCCCCCGCACGCCAGGCCGATGATCTACCGCTGAGCCAACCGGCCAGGGCTTTATGTCTTTACAGAATTATCTAAAGAGTAATTTTAAGGAAGTCCAACTAAGCAAAAGCACAGCTTTTTCTTTTTCTTTTCATGCATCATGCTTTTTATGTAGCTGAACACCCTCCCCAAGCCCAGCTTGCCTGTTGTCTCCTGTGTTATCTTGTATAAGAGTTCTATAATTTTGCATTTCACATTTAGGTCTGTGATATATTTTGAGTTAATTTTCATGAACGATATGATGGCTATGTCTAGATTCATTCTCTTGCATATGAATGTCCAGTTGTGATAGCACTATTTGTTGAAAAGATGATTTTTTTTTCTCATTGAATGGCTTTTGTTCAATTTTCAAAGTTCAATTGACTGTATTTGTTTGAGTTTACTTCTGGGCCCTCTATTCAGTTTATTGATCTTCTGTATCCGTTCACCAAAATCAATTCATTTATCTATAGATTTACAGAAATTCTTGAAGTTGGGTCAAGTTAGTACTCCAACTTTGTTCCTCTCTTTAAATTCTGTGTTGGCTATTCTGGGTTTCTTATGTTTTCATATAAACTTCAGAAAAACTAAGTTTTTTTTTTAATATATACTTTTTTTGAGAGAAAGAGAGAAAGAGAGAGACAGGAAGGGAGAGAGATGAGAAACATCAAGTTGTATTTGCTTCACTTCAGTTGTTCATAGATTGTTTCTCATATGTGCCTTGATCAGGGGGATGGGGCGGAGGGGGGCTCGAGCCAAGGCAGTGACCTTGGACTCAAGCCAGAAACCTTGGGATCATATCATTGATCCTGCTCTCAAGCTGATGACCCCCTGTTTAAACTGGCAACCTTGAGGTTTCAAACCAGGGACCTCAGCATTCTGGGTCAACGCTCTATTCACTGTGCCACCTCCAGTCAGGCTAGGTTGTTGGGATTTTGGTTCAAATTGTGTTGAATGCATAGATCAAATTCAGAAGACTTGACATCTTCATAACATCAAGTCTTTTTACTCAGCAACATGCAATATCTCTCCATTTATTTAGACCTTTGATTTTAATTTTGTTCTTGTTTGCTTCTGTTTCTAGTTAAATTTATTGCAGTAAAATTGGTTCATAAAATGATACAGGTTTCAAGTGCATGATTCTATAATACATCATCTATGTATTGCATTGTGGACCACCACCCAAAGTACAATCTGCTCCATCATCATATACTTGACCTCTTTACCCTTTACACCCACCCCCATGCCTATCGCTCTGGTAACCACCATACTTAGTCTGTGTCTATGAGTCTTTGTTTGTTTGTTTTTTATGTTTTAAAGTATGTTTTTTGATACCCATTTTTTGATACCCTTAGTTTGTGGGCAGTAGAGAATTCATGCTAAGTGTGGAAATCTATAACCCTGGACTGTCTGACGTTCACCCATGTTTCTGCTCCAGTGACCTGGAATATGTACCAACATCTTACTTTCTCTTAGTTCTTACATAGATCAGTGATATCACAGGGACAGAGTGGACCATTCTCGCCCTTTCTACTGTACTCTCCAGTTTCTAGATCATGCTGCCTCGGAGTTCGTCATTCCATGGCCTTTTGTGATTCATCCGGTCATTGCCCTTGTTAAAATTCCTCACATTCATGGTTTTCCTTACAGTCTGATGGGTTCACTCACTCCACACATTAGCAGGCGGAGCCGCAATGGATGCAGGCAGGCGGGGGTGAGCAGGAAGTGCAGAAGAGAAAGCTGAGCGTGAAAGATTTCCAGCACCTGATGCTTCTTTGTTTGGGGGTGGGGGTGGGGGGTCAGGGGCTACCCTGGGCACTGTTGGATATGTAGCAGCCTCTTTCCCTCCAAAGACTAGATCCCAGGAGTCCCCTGTCCTCTAATCTTGATGACCACAATGTTGCCAGATGTTGCCAAATGCTTCCTGTTGGTCAAACCACTGTTGACAACCGCTAATTTAAGTGAATATCTCTTTATATCAAAAGAGCAAGAACTGAGGAAAAGACCCTTCCTAAGGCGAATGTGCACATTTAAATTTCTTATACTAATCATTCTGAGAGCCCTTGTCTATTGACCAGGAACCCTAGGTCTTACCTGCTTTTGATTTTCACATTAGCCAAAAGTTGAGTTGTTTGCCCCCATTTGCCCAAATTATTCTAAAGTAAAACCAAAATTAGGACAGTGTTATCATCTTCAGTTCAAGAAGTTTTTTGCTAGGTGAACTTTACAGTTTCATTTCAAAGAGAGTATCCATTGAGATTGCTCTAATTTCAGTCACTCTTTGTATATCTAAAACACACACATGCATACACACACATACACACACAAACAGAGAGGGAGTTAAGAGTTTGCACATATTCATCCATTTTTGTTTTAAAATATATACTATTTATGCTACTTTATACTATGAATAAAGGAATAAAAACCAAGTGCATCCATAAGGTAAAGTGCTTCAAACTTCTAGGTGGCTATGTCACCAGACAGGGGACCTAGCCCTTCAGGCCTGCCCAGGGCCATCCAGTAAGTAATGTGTATGTTCTTCATGCCAGAAAAGTTTCACAACAGGAGTCCAGGTGATTTCAAGGATTCGTTTATCCAAGCCAGGGACAGTGAAACAAACCAAGGCTCGGGATAGAAGAAGCAACAGGAGAGCCTAAGGGAGGCTGCTCTGGCTCACCGGAAGTCAGAGACAAGGGGGCCTTGGAGACAGGTTCAGGGGGTGAGCCGGGGACAAGCTGCCGCTGCCCCCTACTGCCCTTGCTGCACGTCTGTGGAGACCCTTAGAGTTTAGAAGACACACTCTTGTCTGGGAAGAAGAAGGGAAGGGGGAAAGGAAAGGCGCAGCGTGCTCCCTGGAGGGAGAGAGCTCTGCATCCTCCAACCTAATGTCTTTTAAGGGTGGAGAGCTTAGGGGAGGTCCCAGGGGAGGCTCTAAGTAGAATATTCAACAGCTCTCCAGGTATGTCCTTTTCAGTTGTGGTCCCCACTGGTGATTGGTCGGTGCTGGGGTAGGGGCGAGGCATGGGTCCTTAGTGAAGCTGAGCCTGAGGTCAGCCTGGCATCCCTTGCCTGGAGTTGCTGCTTTTCTGGGCCTGGAGCTGAGACACATCTGAGGCCCGGATGTCATCCCTAAGGGTTAATGCTGTCCTCCACCCCCTCCCACTTGTCACTCCCCTGCTAAGGGGGACTAACCTGCATGACTAATACCATGGGGGGGGGTCAGGGGGTGGCCAGAGGTATGCAATCAGAGGTCTAACCCTAACCCTATATGCTAATAAGGAAAGGTCACCCTGAGGGCAAGGTCCTTGTTTTCCCAGTTCTGCCTGTTGCTAGGCACCTGGGGCTCTCTGCCCTGCTGACCTCCTGTGCCTGACCAAAGGTCCTTTGCTCCACTCTGTCTATGGGGACGCCTTCAACAGCTGTCTCCATAATTCCAGTCGGCTCATAAACCTCCTCTCCCAGGTCGCACTCCTAGGTGGCCATATTTAATAAAAGGCGCAATCTAAACCATTAAAACGAAGTTCTTAAAAACCATATTCAAGTGTTCTTAGGTCAAATATGTTAGTGTACCACTAATACAGTGATATATAAATATAATTATAATCATAACAGAATAACACTTAGTAATCACATTTTTCCAAGTTCCTGGCATATTCTTTACGAACTCTGTACAACAATCTTAAAAGCAAATTTACTGTTTCCCCATTTTACAGATGAGAAAACTAAGGGAGGTTAAGTAATTTACCTGGAATGGCCCAGGTCATAAAGTGGGGGGTGTGTGTGTGGAGATTGAACCCAGCTGATTGGCTTTACAGCCAGTATGATCCATCAGTGTCCTGTACAACATCCCTAAAAATATCTTTAGTTAAGTCATTTGACCATACTCATTCATAAACTATTTATTTTTATTTTTTTTATTTTTGTATTTTTCTGAAGTTGGAAACAGGGAGGCAGACAGACTCCCGCATGCACCCGACTAGGATCCACCCAGCACGCCCACCAGGGGGCGATGCTCTGCCAATATGGGGTGTCACTCTGTTGCAACCAGAGCCATTCTAGCGCCTGAGGCGGAGGCCACAGAGCCATCCTCAGCGCCCAGGCCAACTTTGCTCCAATGGAGCCTTGGCTGCAGGAGGAGAAGAGAGACATAGAGAGGAAGGATGGGGGAGGGGTGGAGAAGCAGATGGGTGCTTCTCCTCTGTGCCCTGGCCGGGAATTGAACCCGGGACTCCTAAACGCCAGGCCGATGCTCTACCACTGAGCCAACCGGCCAGGGCCCATAAACTATTTTTTAAAGTATGGAAATGTAACTTGAACTTGTTGCCACACCAGCTGTATGCTTTAAAGTGAAGTTTGTATTTTTGCAGTCTCAGAAAATCGAGGACAAGGAATGAGTACAGGAGACCTTCACTGCATGGTGGACAGCTAGATGCTACTTCTTATCTCCATGGAGGGTTAAGTGTCAGAAAGCTCATTGCTGATGTTTAAATGTGTCCTTTCATCACCCTCCTTTTGATAGATTCTTATTCTTTATAACCTGGACTTTATTTATTTTCATTATACTACCCTAGGAGTAAAAGATCTATCTTCAACTTTTAGGGCCAAAGTACAGTTCAGAACGCACATCCAAGATGCATAAGAGATGTGACATTGTACCCCAGTCTTACATGAAAGTAGAAGAAAGTTAAGATGTATTCTTATATATTTATCAGTAAGACATGCATCTGAGAATATATGGCACACATGTAATATTTTGCAACTGAAAAACAAGGAGAGAGATATTATTATTCAACTGATATTTTGGTGTGATGTCCCAGGACACTGACTAAATTATGTTTTTAATATTTAAATTAAATATCCATGTTTACATCCTGAAATTTTAATTCTAAAACTATCACTGTGTTTTATCTATAAACACTGCACTTCAGATTGTTGTGGATTGCAGTCCCACTGCCAATTAATAGTCTATTACACTAGTGTTATACTGTTACGAACAGAAACGTGATGTCCACCCTTGGGACACTTTCTAACAGTTTGTACTATTAACACCCTGTGTGTAAAGAAGGACTGTAATAAGACACAGATTTAACCACTTTTGATTGTGATTTTATTAAATTCTAAAATCAACTCCTTTGTCCAAATCAGTAAAATTATTTTTTACAACTGTGTAATTCCTGAAGGAAAATGCACCCTTTCAGGAACAACCGTTTTAAACATCCATGTTAATAGTTAGAAGTGTTCCGTGTACACACTGAATTCACATGGCTCCAGATGAAAAGGAGAATTCTATCAGCAAAATAGATTCCCTACAACGCCCATGTAGGCTAGCTGAACACACACTGCGGAATTAGCACGATGCATTCTTCTGTTTATAAATAGACATTTAAGTAATTAAGTCATAGCTCATAGACTAGGACGCCTGGATCCTGGAAATATTTGGGAGGAAGCCTTTGACATGCTAAAGTAAGATATAGAAATGATATATCGCCTGGGAATATTTAGAATATTTCAGATACTAGACATGGCATAGCCTTTGTCTACGGTATGCCGTCAGTACAGTTCAGACCACCATTTGTCCTCAAGTAGGTCTATTTAAAGTATAATTGACTGCCCCAATAATTATTGTGTACGGCAGCTGTCTGCTGGTAAAAAGGCATATATATAATGAGGGAGAAAGGATCAAATACGTGCAATGGAAAAGAAAGGCATAAAGAACATATCTATATGAGGGGAGTTCAGCCCAGATTTTATACTTGAAAGGGGCAAGGCCTATTAGCCATTTCCAATTAGGGACTATTAAAAAAAATGAATAAAAGTACTCATCTATTTATGAAAAGCAGCTGGGGCTCCCTAAATCCCAAACTAGCAAAAGTTTATTTGTTCCACAACGGTGACAGCTCCCAGCATTTCCCTTTCTTCAGCTGGGTTCGGTTTTGTGCAAACCTTTCTTGTATCACGTACCTTCTGTGAGTACACAAAAACACCTTGCTTTGTTTTTCTCCCAAATAGCTCGGTAATTAGATGGATTATTTCACGTGTCTGTGCCTGTGTTTGCCAAAGAGAACAGGCACTTAGCAGGACCCACAAGAGCACATAATATGCCCTTGTGTTTCATATAAAGCTTTATTTGTCATTCACGGCTGGTTGGCAAAACTGACTTTGCTTTTGAAAATGACAGGTGGTACTCTGGTGAGCTCTGTCCAAGGATGGGGGGCAGACACCACCATCACCAAGACAGTTCCCGTCAATAGCTTCCGGGGGTTTCGTATTCAATCTGGGCTTGTGTTTCTTCTCCTCAGATTCTGTTTAATTTGCATCTCTTGGCTCTGGCCCCTCCTCGTGGCTTTGCTAATTGGGATTCTATACCACCGGGATGGACAGGCAGACCTCCCCTCTCCCCACAGGCCTGACCGAGAGACAGGTGAAGTTCAGCAGATTTCAATAAGCCTCAACATTCCATGTCAGGAATCAATAGCTCTCCTTCTTCTTTTTTTTTTTAGGGGTTATTAAATTGCAGCTGTAACATTAGCCTTCTTTATCTAATTGATTGTCTTTTCACAGGGCTAAGAAAATCAATAGCAGTCAATGGGACTGCCCTGTTTTTACCTAATAGATGTTTTCTCCTAATTGGCTGCCTGGGTGGCTTCACAGAGCTCAGTATGTTTTCAGAAGTCCCCAGTATGTTGCAACCCTTGTAAACTATTTTACCCTGTGCAACAGTTATTGATTTTATAATGAAATCTTGAGAAATCAATAGCAATCAGGAATATAGATCAGGATTCCTAGGGACCGTTATGACAAAGGGCAAACTCACTTTGCTACCACTTCAAACTGGGATCCAATTCAATGTGTCCTTAAAACATTACATTTTCCAATGACTTGGATCAAAGTCATTTGATTTGTTGCCCAAGACCTGGCTCAGAAATGCAAGCATCAAAATATGCAATTAAAAAATAACTTAGCAGTTTTCAATAGACTATTTTCCTCACAAAGGGAGATAAATCAAAATTATTAGGTAGAAGTCACATATTTGCTGTGGGAAAAGTCATTGTATACAATATGCAGCCGGCAAGCCTCATTTCCTGAGAATTAATAACAAAATGTATAATTTTAAGTGAACAAGTATGTTTGATTTGCCTAATCCTTTACATCTAGATCACCCTAGTAAGCAGCGTTGCCCCACGTGGGGGAGGGGAGCATGGATGTTTTCCAGTTGGTCTTGGCTTGCGTCACTGAAGCTGTGTTTCCACTCTGGCTGCTGTTAGATTCCCGCCTCTGAATGGATCTAGAACATCTACCTGTACAAATGAGGCAATGTTATATATAGATCACTCTGTGCTACAATCATGTTAGAAAGGTTTCAGAAACAGCTGCCTCCTTTTAAAAAAAAAATCACAATGTAAAAGAATAGTAATTATGGTTTTAAAATTTTTAATTTCTCTTCTGAAAGAAAGAAATAGTCTTTATTTCTAAAGGGCAGGGAGAATAAGATTCTGTTTACATGTGTTTTATTTCCATTGGCGTTGCTATTGCTGACTTCTGTTGTTTCTTCTCACCTCACAGAGCTTAAATTTCAAATTTTCACCCTTTTCCTGAAATCTTGAATTCTGGACTGGACATGTCTCAGATGCAGTCTCGTTGTCCGCTTTTAGTCCGGCTCTGGATGAGATCTGCATGCCTGCATACTGAAATCCCCCTTAGAGTTCATTCCTACTGAAAATAAATACAGTGGAAACCAGACATTTCCATCGAAGGCTTGCAGTGGCGTAAACAAGCCCCCCCCCCCATGACAACAAACTGGTTGTTGTCATTCCTTAAAACTAGAATCAGTGGGCTGCAAAGCAGTCTCCTAACACTTTCCAGATTAGCATGCATGGAGCTTAGTTTTCCTCATTCTTCCCTGAATTGACATGCCCTGCAAACAGGCCGCGCCATTTAATATGCCTAAGCATGACGGGGTGACAGTTCCATAGTCGGTGACAGTCAACCCATGTCTGCGCAACTAACTGTCTGTGGCTCTAAAATCACGCAGCTTATGTGTATGTCAATTTGACCTCAGCTCCAACAGTTCTCCCTCTGTTATCTGGTAAATGAAGAAATAAATAAACCATACCATAAAGCTAGCACTGCTCACGAGAACCAGACTGTTCTCTTGTACGCATTATTCTTAAAGAATCCGGGGTCAAGAAAAGATCAAGTAAAGACCTTTTTCATTTTGCCAAGCTTTTTAGAATGGGTTAGGGGTGGTGGATGAGGGAGAGCCCTGGAGATAATGACACCTTTCTCAAGCTTAGCAGAGACAAATGTCAAAGAAAAACACTAAAATGTCAGCCCGACATTGTCAATAATGTCCACGTGCCTCAGAATACAGTGCCGGTTTGTCTCATTGGAAGAGGAAATCAGCGTCCTTCCTGGCTTTGCAGCAATAACCGAAGAAAGGTGAAATAAACCAAGTTCGGCTCCCCTCTCCTCTACCCTCCCCACTGGTGGCCATCGCTTGGCGCTCAGGGACACTGCAGTGTGACCATGCCCACTCACTTCTCTTGTTTGTAGGTCCTTATGACCGAGTGTGATAAACTGGTGTGTGCTGAGGATAGACGGCTGATCACGGTGAACACACTACCTCTCCGAAGCGCATCAGCTTTTCTCTGATAAACTCTAATGCCGAAAGTGTGACTCATTGGTACAGAGACAGACTACAGACACAGGACTCGTGGCTTTTTCAGGACTCATTTTATGCCAAGTATCATATTCTTACAGCCTGTTTGAAGTAAGTACATGGTATGTTTGTGTTCAGAACATTATTTATTGTCAAGCATGAGATGAATGTCTAAGCATAAAGGAAACTAAAATATGTAAAATGTTTGACTTTTCTATTACCAAGGATGTGTGGTCTTATTGATATAGGTTGCATAGCCACTTACAGATGTGCAAAGTGCTTTTTTTATTTTTATTTTTTTGCCTGGAAAAATTTCTAATTTGGTCATCACACGAGGTAGAACCTAACACATCATCCAATGCATTCAAATTTACGCGTCAGTAAATTAACTTTCTTTCCTCTGTATTCCTCCTCATTTTAATCAGTCATCAATGGTATGAATTTTTTTTGTGTGTGACAGGGACAGATAGGGACAGACAGACAGGAAGGAGAGAGATGAGAAGCATCAATTCTTCACTGTAGCACCTTAGTTGTTCATTAATTGCTTATATATGTGCCTTGACGGGGAGGGGGGGCTATAGCAGACCGAGTAACCCCTTGCTCAAGCCAGTGACCTTTGGCTCAAGCTCGTGAGCTTTGCTCAAACCAGATGAGCTCACACTGAAGCTGGTGACCTCGGAGTTTCAAACCTGGGTCCTCCACATCCCAGTCCGATACTCTATCCACTATCACTATCACCACTGCCTGGTCAGGCACGGTATGAATTCTTAAAGTGAGACAAAGAGAAGTCTGTGTGGTGAGTCTCAGTCTTTGCCGACAGAAGGCTTTCGCTGTACCCTCAGTATTTCTTTCACATGTGCATGTGGTATTCAGTGAGGCAAATTTATCCCCCTTTATTTCTAGACTAATCATAGCCCCTCTTTTTTTTTAAATAAAAGTACTACTGTTTTCAAGTCTAAATCTCAATGGTTTAAATATATACATGTGTATGTACACACACATATGGATACATTTTACTTATATGTACATCTGTTCATAAAACAGTTGCTCTGACTGTTCAGACAAGAAGGATATCAGTGAAGTTTCCTCCTCCTACATTTCCACTGAAGAACTCATAAAAAAAAGACATTTTCAAGTTTAAAAACCATGTTCTCGGGCCGGCCGCTGCTTCTCTGTCTCCCCCCCCCCTTCTTCATTAACGTCACCACCACCATAACTATGATTATAAACCCAGTGTGATTATAGTTCTGGGAATAAGGATGGTGATTTTGTGGCTTGCTTCACTTGAAGTGCTGTAGTTATCTTTGTATACACTTCCTTGCATCTAGATTAACACAACTTGAGAGACCTCTTTAGATTCCAAAACAGAAAAGAGTTGTATCTGAAAGCAGGAGTAAGTGAAGGGAAACAGCCTTGTTCTCTCTTCTCCGAGTGCCCTGTTTAGGAGTGGGACCAAGGAGATGGCAGTTTAATCCAAATAATCTGAACAGTTTCTTAATTCCTTTTTATTTATTTACTTTTAATTTAACATCTCTACATGCAAACATGGCTCAGCGCTCTTAAATTTCTACGGCATTTTATTTTGAAACTGGAGAAAAGGAAACAGTTCTTCACCAAGCAGTTTTGCCTGTAAGTTTAATTCACGACCTTGAATATTTGCGTGGTGGATCGGAGAAATAGTACGCCATCATTTTATTTGTACATTTCACACGGGATCCCCGTTATGCTTTCACCAGAAGCATATGAATTTCTGGTTGCATTGCAAAGACTCACCAGTGTCTGTCTGACTGCAGTCTAGGAGGGGAGCAGGCCCCTAAGTCACCCGGCTTTACACAAGGTCACATGAGGTGGCCAACGAATGACAAGATGCACAGCCAGGGAGGTGATGAAGCATTTTCAATGAAAGGCCTCTTGGTTTCAGTATATTCCGCCTGCATTGCCTTCTCCTTTCCCTTGTATATATATCGTATTAGGTCAGTGGGCAGCAAACTCATTAGTCAACAGTGCCAAATATCAACAGTACAACAATTGAAATTTCTTTTGAGAGCCAAATTTTTTAAATTTAAAAGGTAGGTACATTGTTATTAACTTAATTAGGGTACTCCTAAGCTGGCCAAAGAGCCACACTCAAGTGGCCAAAGAGCTGCATGTAGCTCACGAGCTGCGGTTTGCTGACCACTGTACTAGAAGAAAGCCACATGGAATATAAAGGGTATATAATCATTCTTGTTTATGAAACAGAGACCCAAGAGGGAGAACTCTTCAAGAACGAACAGGAACAAGGGATTTGTGTGTGATCTCTCTGCGAAACAGTCAGCTGATTTCAGAGCCGAAACAAAGCAAAGACAGCATAGTGGTTAATGTCTCACCTCTGCAGGCCGGGTTGTCCCAGGTTGGTGTCACAGACTGGATTGTCACATGCTATTGAAAAGCCCATTGACAACAACACCCGTCTGTCTTGAGTTGGAAATAGTTACCGAATACAGGTCTCTCTTTGACAACATAATAAGCTATAATTGTTACAAGACTTGGACTTTGCAGAAAAATTAGAGTGACCTCAGGCAGTATGAATTTTGATGTGCGTGTTTGTGATTTTTAAATATTGCTTAGATTTTTGCATCTAAAAGTATTATGGATCATCTCTCTAGGTGGCTTCTCAAAGGAGAGCATGTTTGATCGTGGCCCTTATCATGAATCCAGGTAGCATATTAAAGTCATCAACGTTATTTCTTCCGACACATTTATTTGTGTTCTGCTGATGTCACAAAGGGAACGTGATTTCAAAAGGAATTAATAGCTCCATTGGGATACCAGCTCTAACAAAGACACTTTGACACTGTGTTGATGTGGTGTTGAAAATTGAACAAATGCCACCTAGAAAGTTGACACCAAGAGATGTGATAGAGTAATTGAAGATTTAAAACCCTCCCCCGTTCTATAAAGAATCTTTTTCTTTTTTGAGATTTATTTCTATGTGCACTAAAAGGTTAATCTAACATATAACAAGTGAACTGCTTTTAAAATATGACTGGGAATGTGGTCACTATGTACCCTTCAGTGCCAATGAGCTTGCTCCTTCCTCGGTCCTCTCAGGGTTAGGACACAGTGGGGAGCAGTGTGGTGACCAGAGTGTGATTGACACTAGGGTGCAGTGAACCTCCCTATTTCTTAAGAGCAATCATTTTGCTTTAACAACTCCAACAACTGATATTTTCTCATATATTCTGTAAAATATTGTTTTAATAGAATTATGTTGTTTAACATGTGGTGTTTTGTGAGATATTTGGGAGCATTCACTAGACTTGATATACTCACTAATTTAATATATATTTATACCATGCCTAAGTGTGTGTGTGTGTGTGTGTGTGTGTGTGTGCGCGCGCGCCTGGGTGAATAAGACAAAGTCCCTGACCTCTGAACTTTACATTGTACCATTGTACAAGGTGATTATGAAAAATATTATCACCATTAACTTAAACTCACTATTTAATGTGCATCAGCAAGTCAGTATGTCTCATAGTATCTGTTTTAAACTCTATGACATAAAAGCTTTTTTTAAACACTATTTCAGCACGTCTTAAATACATACTTATTAATATATGTTAATATAATTAGATAAGATAATATAATTCTAAGTCTGGTAACCAGTGGTCATAATCCATCCACCTGTTATAAGATAACTTTATTTATTGCCATCCTGTTATTGCTATTATTGTTGTATTCATACTTACAAATCCCAATTATTTTAATTGTTCTCCATCTTAACTATCCAGAAGTTACTTGGCTAAAAACTGCTATTTATGTCAGTGAACGTTTATATTTTTTACCTGTTCAATTTTGTAATAAGCATCCTTTTCACATTTTCTTAATTACTTAAGTAAGCTCCACAAAAACCACTGAATAAGTATCTTCAGAAATTCCAAATGATCTTCCCATTATATCTTCCTTTATATAATGCAACGTCCACTAAGAAACTGAAATTTGCTTTCACGCTATCCTGAACTAATTTTCTATATATATTCCCTTTCAATACATTAATATGTTCTGTCAGTCTACTCTAACAGCTATTTCTACCTAATAATAACTCATATGCAGATTCAATAGAGAAAATTGGGGAGAAAAATCACACCAAAGCAGACAAAACCAAAAAAATCATCCATAATATTACTGTAAATTATAAGCTCGGTTAATTTTTTTTTAAATTTTACTAGGGTGACATCAATAAATCAGGGTACATATGTTCAAAGAAAACATGTCCAGGTTATCTTGTCAATCAATTATGTTGCATACCCATCACCCAAAGTCAGATTGTCCTCCGTCACCTTCTATCGTTTTCTTTGTGCCCCTCCCCCTCCCCCTTTCCCTCTCCCTCACCCCCCCCCGAAACCACCACACTCTTATCAATGTCTCTTAGTCTCGTTTTTATATCCCACCTACGTATGGAATAATGCAGTTTTTGGTTTTTTCTGATTTACTTATTTCACTTCGTATAATGTTATCAAGATCCCACCATTTTGCTGTAAATGATCTGATGTCATCATTTCTTATGGCTGAGTAGTATTCCATAGTGTATATGTGCCACATCTTCTTTATCCAGTCATCTATTGAAGGGCTTTTTGGTTGTTTCCATGTCCTGGCCACTGTGAACAATGCTGCAATGAACATGGGGCTGCATGTGTCTTTACATATCAATGTTTCTGAGTTTTGGGGGAATATACCCAGTAGAGGGATTGCTGGGTCATAAGGTAGTTCTATTTTCAGTTTTTTGAGGAACCACCATACTTTCTTCCATAATGGTTGTGCTACTTTACATTCCCACCAACAGTGAATGAGGGTTCCTTTTTCTCCACAGCCTCTCCAACATTTGCTTTTACCTGTCTTGTTAATAATAGCTAATCTAACAGGTGTGAGGTAGTATCTCATTGCAGTTTTGATTTGCATTTCTCTAATAACTAATGAAGATGCGCATCTTTTCATGTATCTGTTGGCCATTTGTATTTCTTCCTGGGAGAAGTGTCTGTTCATGTCCTCTTCCCATTTTTTGTTGGATTATTTGTTTGTTGTTGAGTTTTATGAGTTCTTTGTATATTTTGGATATTAGGCCCTTATCTGAGCTGTTGTTTGAAAATATAATTTCCCATTTAGTTGGCTGTCTGTTTATTTTGTTGTCAGTTTCTCTTGCTGAGCAAAAATTTCTTAGTCTGATGTAGTCCCATTCATTTATTTTTGCCTTCACTTCCCTTGCCTTTGGAGTCAAATTCATAAAATGCTCTTTAAAACGAAGGTCCAGCCTGACCTGTGGTGGTGCAGTGGATAGTGTCGACCTGGAAACACTGAGGTCACCAGTTCGAAACTCTGGGCTTGCCTGGTCAAGGCATATATGGGAGTTGATGCTTCCTGCTTCTCCTTTCTGTCTGTCTGTCTGTCTCTCTCTCTCTCTAAAATAAATTAAAAAAAATAATATACTATTAAAAAACAAACAAACAAACAAAACAACAACCAAGGTCCATGAGTTTAGAACCTATGTCTTCTTCTATGTACTTTATTGTTTCAGGTCTTATATTTAGATCTTTGATCCATTTTGAATTAATTTTAGTACAAGGAGACAAACTTTAGTCCAGTTTCATTCCTTTGCATGTGGCTTTCCAGTTTTCCCCGCACCATTTGTTGAAAAGGCTTTCTTTCTCCATTGTGTGTTGTTGGCCCCTTTATCAAAAATTATTTGACCATATATATGTGGTTTTATTTCTGGACTTTCTATTCTGTTCCATTGTTCTGAGTGTCTATTTTTCTGCCAGTACCATGCTGTTTTGATTGTGACGGCCCTATAATATAGTTTGAAGTCAGGTATTGTAATGCCCCCAGCTTCATTCTTTTTCTTTAGGATTGTTTTGGCTATTCGGGGTTTTTTATAGTTCCATATAAATCTGATGATTTTTTTGTTCCATTTCTTTAAAAAATGTCATTGGAATTTTGATGGGAATTGCATTAAATTTGTATATTGCTTTGGGTAATATCGCTTAATTTTTTAATGAGTAAATTCTCTGTTTAATTTTATACTTCCCAAGAATAGTGATCATGAAACCAATTCAATGGGAAAAGTATTCATTTGGGATCAAAGAACTGTAATTCAGAGTGCACAGATTTTGGTAAAAGTCCAAATAGTATCCTGATGTCTCACGAGGGAATCAGGGATTTTTATGGGGGAAAAAAGGAGGAAGATGAGGTACGTGTTTGTAAGAAGAGTTGACTTGTGCTGACAAGCAAAGCGAGATTTGTTCTTCATTGATTAATTTGGAGAAGTGGTCACTAGGTAAAAGTTCACTTTCATTGGTCCTTTCAACTGGAAATTCTTATTCTTGGAATGTTGGTGGTCTGGCCAAGTTCAAAGACTTAGAGAAGAGGACTCATAAGGCCATTCCTCCATAATGGCTGTTCCAGCTCCATTTTCAAATGGCTCTACTTATGTCTATTTTCACATGGTAACTATACTAAAATTTTGTTAAGTATTAATTACATTAACTGAAATGTACCTATTTTAAGTGAGCAGATTAAGAATCCTATGCCCAGTTACAATGTATGTATATGATGTTAACACAAACACTGACATCTGTTATATGGTTATTAACTGAATAATGCAGAGTATTTTTATATATCTGATTATTAACATTACATATATAAAATAATTATAAATATATAAACAGTGACATCTATTTATTGATCTAATTACAAAGATATCATGACCATACCTACTTTCTTCATATTCTGCCCTTAAACACTCAACTGGAAAAGTAACACTTACTATATATTTGATTTTAGGATTTGATCTAAGATTTGATAAGACAACTAACTTGGGCATGGTACCTTCTATCTGAAGAATTACCAAGACTTATCCATTCATATATTGCTATAGCCAAGAAGTCAGAAAACCCTAAGCTTTATTCTGACTCCACAACATAGTTGGATTACATTATTGTTTTATATTGGAAATATTTAAAAGTTATAACTATTTACAGCAAAAAGAGATCATTGCAATGATCTATTTCTGCCATCTTGTTTTAAATGATTTACCATTTATGGGTCCCACAGTTAGCTATTAGCAAAGGAGAAGGCAATGTCCTCATCTCCTGTGGCTCTTATAATGCACACGTGAACCACATGTGCAGTTAAAGAATCCCAGGGAATTAGTGAACTTTTTATATGATTTAAGATTTTTTTAATCTTTATAAAGACGCATTGTGGTCCAACATGTGATGTCATTGGAGTTAAGCTGTGCACATTTTCCCAGCACAGCCATTGCAAGAACTGCTGAGACAATGCACGCCATTTAGATTAAAACCTTGTCTTTCAATATTATACTCTACAGCAAGTATGAGATCACACTTCCATCCACAGGACAGGCATGTACAAACTAAGTTTCCCTCTTGATTTTTGGCTTACTTCTCTTTGGTAGAGGAGGGAAGAAAACCATATTATTGAATTGAATTATTTGAAACCTAGAATATACATACATGGATCATTAAAGAAATCAGGTTATTGTTTAATTGATAAATTAACAGGCTGTTTGATGATATAAAGAGGCAGACATCTGAAAGAACTGACCAGAAAATAATTGATGAAAAGTTGTGTGTGGTCCACACATGGCCTGCTGATCTCATGTGCAGAAAACTTCATGTGGCTGAGAAAGTGTTACTGTTCAGATCTTATTTTTTAGTAACACAGGAGCAAAAGTATCTATTTTCTCTTTTTTCTCTGTTTCCCTATAGCAAGGTCAACTGTAGAAGAACAGTGTGTTGTTAGTGTGCCTGCCAGGTTTTAATTGAAATGTTGTGATGAATTTCACTGCCAGGTCAGATGTTATTTTCTGGTTAAGGAGGGTCAAGCTGGTCTCTTAAAGAACCACTTTTGATTTTTATAGTGTCCAGTGATTTGTTCCTGGAAGTTGATTTACGGCAGATCTGGCCTCTGCTCTCCCGGATGACCTCTGCCAACATTTTCAAGTTTCTAGTTCACCTACGGTCACTAGTAGAAAAAAAAGTATTTTATTAAACTGGGCTCCTCATTTTATTAGTGTGAAAATAGGCCTTTCCTAATCGATAGGACAGGAAGCATTCACTTTATTGCTTGAGACTAGACTAAAGGTCATTTAACAGAAATAGAATGAGGCACATGAAGGAAAAGAAAAAACAAAGAGCAGTAAATATTTGATGACTCAGCATAAATAACTTGATTAACACAAAAAAGTGTTTTCTTCAGTACAAACATTAGGTTAATAAAAATTTTTTAATTGTTGATAGGTGGGATGGTTACATTTTGAATTAAATTCCTACATATGATAATTTTTAGTTATAGCGTTGGTTCAATTGTTGAAAGCACCTGAGGTTCCTGATAAGTACTGATATAACACCCATTTTTATAAGAGCCTAAATCAGACACTGAAAGACATACTGACTTGCAGATGGGCATTAAACAGTGAGTTTAGGTTGATGGTGATAATATTTTTCATAATCACCTTGTATAATGGTACAATGTAAGGTTCATGGGGGCAAGGACTTTGTCTTATTCACCCACTCATGCATATATATACCTAAACATATATTTAGGCATGGCATAATATATATTAAATTAATGAGTATATCAACTCTAATGTACTCCCCTAAATATCTCACAAAACACCACACATATTAAACAATATAATTCTATTAAAACAATAATAAATTAATAGAATATATGGGAAAATATCAGTTGTTGGAGTTAAGACAAAATGATGGCTCTTAAGAAACAAGAGCATAGAGGGAGGTTCACTGCACCCTAGTGTCAATCACACTCTGGTCACCCACACTGCTCCTGAACTCTCCACTGTCCCCCACTGTGGGACCCTGAGAGGACCAAGGAAGGAGTGAGCTTGTCAGCAAGAGAGAGTGAGTTTTGGAGAATGATCGTTCATGGCATGGAAAGAGAGACAAAGAAGAAAAAAGCAACAGCTGCCATTTTGCTAATGGAGAAACTATTGGGGCGGTGACATCAGGAAGGAAGGTATGTGTACTTGTCATCTCTGTCTTGCTGAGTGTGTCTGCCGTGGACGGAGGTTGGTGTGCTGACGGAAACCGCTTAGAAACGTGATGGTGTTCTGACTCTGCACGTTCTACAAGGTGCCATTCCTCTGTTTCAGATACACATCTCTGCACCTTACTAGCCAATCAGTGTTTGGTTAACACTAGAAGATTCACTTGTACTTCTTGAACAACATCACTACTTTTACGGTCTTAAGGCAACTTACTTAGGTTATCTGCATAACAGAAATAAAAGGGCTGTTGACTTACTCCTTCGAATAGAGGACAGGAGTTTCTGCTAAAAAACTTAGGCCTTTTAAACAATTTCCTTGGAGCTTATGATAGTTCTTCAGCAAATGACTGAGAACCCTTCAAATTAGAAATAACTTAGAACTTTAAGTGTTATTACTCTTGAATTTAGGATTAAATGAGCTAACGTGCGCAAAAGTATAAAGCACCATGTGTTACTATCTTTATAAATTTTTGGTGTGCTTTATTCAGGATGTTTACTGACTCAGTTAAACGAAATGCTCACTGTCATTATCTTAGATGTGCTGTATTGTCCTGGGATGCTTTGGTTATTTATGTAAGTTACTGACAGTCATAAAAAGCTCAGAGAAGTTGATATCCAGAGTACAGTAATAAAGAGAGTACTGTGCCAGATTAACCTTTTTATCATGAAAGACAAACAAGAAACCAGTCTGAATGCCTGGCCTGTGGTGGCACAGTGGATAAAGCATCGACCTAGAACACTGAGGTCTCTGGTTCAAAACCCCGGGCTTGCCCAGTCAAGGCGCATAATGGCAGCAACTACTACGAGTTGATGCTTCCCACTTTTCTCCCACTTTGTCTCTCTTTCTTCCCTCTCTCTAAAAATTGATAAATAAAATCTAAATAGAAAAAAAAGAAAGAAACCTGTCTTTATAACTAAAGAGAAGAAGTTCACAATCAGTAGGCAATGGTCATTCAGAAATGATCAACCTTAAGCTTCAAATATGCAAATTCAGTTTGAGTAATTTTTATAAAATTAAAAAAAATAGATTCCTGTGGATGTGTGTAAGGGAATGCTCCTGAGTGCTCCTGAGTTTTTCATTGTCAGCAGTTATTTCGGCTCAGAAGAGTGAGAGGAGGGAGACCACGACAGAGATCAGGATGCCCTTTAGTTTGATGTCCCTCAAACCTGCAGGCTGGGGTGCAGGCGAGGGAGCTCGGAGTTAGGGACTGATTCTGGGAGAACCCTTTGTCACCAGGGAGCATGAGCACTGTTCTAGACCCTGGTGACAAGGTGGGGAGGAGAGCTGTACAGGTGCTTGTCCCCCTGGCCTTTTGTGAACTTGTTACAAGAAAGAAACGCTTTGGCAACCTTGAATGGCAGGCACTGAGGATCTTTGGCAACCTTGAATGACAGATACTGGGGATCTTATAATAGCAGTAGCAATGAGGAGTTCCTTTCAGACAGCTCTGTAATGCTTGACATAAAACAGAGTGAACCAAAGAGGGAAGGGAAAGACTCAGAGAGTGACATTGGAAACTGTAGTGGCCACACCGGTGACTGATGGTCTGGCATGCACCTGTGAAGCGACACTTCCCAGTTCCTCAGAACATCTGGGGGAGCATTGGGGGTGGCATGGGGGGTGTCTACGTGCAGGCAGTAATTATTAAAAATAATACTTAATATCGCCAGTAGGTAACACGTCACCTTGAAAGTCCTTAAGTAGCAAATAATGAGAGCAAATCATAACATGGGCAATCTTCTAAGGACTATATATTAAGTGACTCATTTAATCCTCATATGAGCCCTATAAGATAGTTATAATTATATCCCTATTTTATAGGTGAGAGTAATAAATCAAAGACATAGATAAGTAACTTAGGTAAATAGTGGAGTTCTGACTCAAATGTGGGTAGTTCATCTAGTTTTAGCACTATGCATTCTATACTTTTTAGTTGAGAAGGTGAAGTAAGAAGTTTAAGTTACTGTACTTCCCAGGCACACAGAACCTAGCAGGCACAGAGTTTGAATTTGAACCTAGGTCACTATGACTTCAAACTCAGTGCTTTGAACCATCCCATGATCCTGTGAAATATGTGAGGAATGTCTGAAGTTGTGAAGATTCTGAGATCCCAAGTTTTTCTCAACTCTGACCTTTGCTGATAGAATTTCTGCTAATGGAGAATGTAAGCGTTGCCTGTCATATTTACCCATTCTGTAGTTCTCAATGTCTTAATTAGCCAGGTGTCTCAAAGGTAAGAATTTATTCCAAGTCAGCTGTTAGAACTGCTATGCACTAAAAGCCTACTATGTATTAGGCACTATACTAAGCATGTTGTATGTGCTATGTCTTATAGTCCTCACAACAATGCTGAGAAAAATACATTATCACGTTGTGTTAACTTTATTTTACATCTGAGAAAACGAAATTCAAGAAATGTAGCCCATCTGAGCCTAACCAGCTCTATCTGATGTGAAGCAAACCAAGTCTATCTGATGACACCAATTCATTCTTCATCACATTCTCAATGACGCTGAAATACACTCAGTGAACTCCATGTTCTAAGCTCTAGGGACATTAGGGACATCAGGTCTATGATGGAACAATGTTGTCTGACCTTGACTTTAGGACTGGCACCCAGTCTACTTACCTATAGTTTTGGTTGACTTTCATGCACTACCAATAACCATATGGATGAAAAACATGAAAGCAGAACGAAACATCAAAAACTACTCACAATATTCACGTGTATTCTTCTTCACGGACTTCTCGTGTGCTACTCTATCCCAAGGCGGTTCACAAAGGCCAATGACTATGTTGTGAGGTAGATCTCATGTTTTCTTTAATTGTTATTTATTTATGAAGGGAGCTATAACCTTCAGAGTATGTCCATGTTTCTCACCTGTCTTCATGTACATTGTCCTTTGGCTAGCCATTCATGGGCTAGCATTTGAAATAATTTCTTTTCTCTCTTTTTTTCTATTTGATAGAGACAGAGGCCACCTGTCTCCACAGCCCAGGTTATTTTTCATCCTTCGGGCCCCATACAGAGAACACCCACATAAACATGGTGGTTGGAGTTTAATTGCCTGAGCCCTTTATGGAGGTGGGTCATCCCGCAGCACAATGCTCAACAGGACAAAGTAAAGGCCCACTGTCTTTATGGCATCAGCTGCCACCCTGAGCTTGGTGTTGTGCCACCGACACCAAGTCTTCTTTGTTTATCAGATAATTAACAGTAATGATGTCTGCTGCTTAGCATTGATGCGGAACCCAGGCTCCTTCTTTGCGAATTTGGGAGGACTCCTCATCTTACACCGGTGGCTGGACTGTCACAAGCACCAGCAGGCAATTCTCAGCTTAATTACCTCCCTGTTTTGTTCTTTGCATTGGGCAATAAACATCCCGTCTAAAGGCAATTTGTGGGAGAACGAAGACAGAAGAGGAAGGGGGGCCTCCTCTTACAGCGGTGCATCCATCAAATAAACTAACTTAAAAATGTTTTGACCTTGAGTTCTTATACATCATTGTAATTCCCCATCTTATGGAGGGAAAGCGTTTTAAGGAAAGTTATTCAAATAAAACACAACCCTACAAATAGGCAGTCTGTTTATGGAATATGAGGGAATTCAATTATCCATGAATGGATGAATGGCTTTTTTCCCCCTCTCTTTGTCTGGTCATCATTGTTACTGTGGATTTCTTTAACAAAAAGATACCAAAATAAACAGAAATGTCTTCGATGAACTCTGAGCCTGCAGTTAAGTGGCATATCTATGGGAGTGTGCCTGTCTGGGGTGGATTTAGTGAAGCTATGATTTTTTTTAATGGTACATTACTGAATTCTTTTTAGCGAAGTCACACTAAAAGAAATTACTGCATGAGAATGAGCAAAAATCTAGATTAGAAGACCACCACATGCAGCTTCATATTTTTTTTCTTATAGAAAGGCAGGCAACCTTATGTTATTATAAGTCTTAAATATGACTTGAGGTAATTTTGGTTGCATTTTATTGATTATAGATAAATTTATATGGAAACTACGTATTTGAGTACTTGTGTTTAATCTCAGTGACTTAATTTTTAGCATTTTGTATAAAATTAAGTATGCAACACTTGCTGGTGATTTTTGGTGCTCTCAGTGACATTTAGAACATCTCAGATGCCAAAATCCTATCATGTTAGTGGTAATTTTATGAATTATAAGAGCTTTGACATGATTACTCAAACTATATTTGCTCTTGTGGGTAAATGACCAACCATTTAAAAATGAAGTTTTCTTATTCAATGTTATGAAGCGTTTAATTATTCTACAAGGTATTTCATATTGTGGTCTCTTTCCCATTTTATAGACTATATGGTTGAATTATAGGTTCTATATATAACAGGCATATGTCAAACAGTGAAACAATTTCTCATCATATTTAATAATTCACCAGAAAAGACTAGGTTGCCAGTTAGGTCCACGGTCAGGACGCACACAGGAAGCAACTAAGGAGCAACAAATGAATGCTTCCCCTCCCCCTCTTCTCTTCCAGCCTCTTTTTGTCTTTCTCAATAAATAAAAAATTAAGCCTTGATGGGATAGCTCAGCTGGTGGAGCTTTGTCCTGAAGCATAAAGGTTGCTGATTCGGTCCCCGGCCAGGGCACATACAGGAACAGCTCCATGATCCTGTCTCTCTCTCCCTGTCTCTGTCTCTCTCTCAAAAAAAAATTAAAAAAAATCACACCAAATATATTCAGTGTTGTCAAATTCCTCCATTATCATTGGTTGGAAATGCTTCTGCTTCTTACTAATGTGTCTCAGATTGCCATGGATGAGATATGTTTTCCAAAGGGGATACCTAGCCTTCTCCCCAATATAAAAGCAAAGAATCAGCTGCTTTCGTTGGCATGCAAATAGTTTTTTCCATTTAGAGCTACATTTAAAAAATAACTTTTACATTCTCCATTGAATTTTACCCCATATTTATATGTGGACCGAAAAGAGAAGCTAAACAGTATCCAATTTATTAAAGACAGAATATCAGAAATATGGTGAGACTTGCATTGCATCTATAATTTACTATAAAACTGTAATAAGGCCACTGGGAACACTTACAGGGGAAAACAGTGTTTGAATTCTTTTTCCACTATATTTACTCATTATTGAGTTAGCATGTGCAAAATTTTTTCTACCTAAAGTAAAAATGAATAGATTGTTCAAGGGGGAGAGTGTGTGGAGGTACATAGCTTGTAGTAGCAATTTTGAAACCCTATAAAGTCAATAGGATATTATTGATAATCTACCAGGACTTTCTGCACAACTTTTCAAATATAATTCTTCTTTTTCTTTTTTTTAATGGAAATATCTTCTGCAGTCTCAAACTGCAAAGAGGAACCAAGAAGCCCCTCCAACCATTGTGTCATATTTTCCTCATACTTGTGATAAGCACAAAGAGCTCACTGAATTGACTCCTTTTTTATTTATTGAATTTATTGGGGTGACATTGGTTAATAAAATTATATAAGTTTCAGGTGTACAACTCTATAATGCATCATTTGTATATTGTGTGTTCAACCCTCGGGGTGGTGAATTGACTCAATAAATCACAGCCTTTTTAGTTATTCATGTCAAAATGGTAATTATTATTTATTATTTTATTCGTGCAAAAAGGTACATTAAAATCATTGTCGTTGGACATGTTGTCAACTGGTAAAACATAGTTTTACATCTAGTAAGAGTGGTTGTGACTATTCTTCTTGGAAAATAACATCAACAGCTCTGTGAGCCTGGATGAACTTTGGAACGAAAACAATGTAACTGCTTTAGCCTTAGGACCCTCCCACTTTCCTGCTGACTGACACGCTTTAGGCAGAGTTCATGTTCTATACCCTGAACCACAGAAACAATGCCTGGAATGGTAAAGGCTGCAATAATTTCTTAACTCAGAACGTGTAATACTCTCTCTGAAAATGCAAGAAAAAGAGCCCTAAAATCATTTCCATCTTAGGCCATCCTTTCCAACAACAAATTGTTTTCACTGCTGTTTAGTGAAACAATGACAAGAGGCAAGTCAGTGTATGTTTCTTTATTTAATTTAATTCTGTAGGGTGTAGCTATTTAGATGTGACTTACTAACCTCATTTGAATATCCACAGGTATGAGTTTTGTTGATTTGAACAGTAAGAGTAAATAGACACACACACACAAAATGATTAGGATATTCATGGTTTTTTTAATTGGAATTTAATTTAAAACTCAAAGAAGAGTCAGAATATTCAGGTATTCACATTTTCAGGTGAGGATACAATTTCTAAACTTGATGGAGACAGTTTATGACAACGACTGGAAAACATTAAGCAGATGATTTGAATCCTAATTTTTTTTTTTTTTTTTTTTTTGGCTTTCAACACCAGATTGCTTTTACATTTCCCTCCCAAATGATGGAAGAGAAAGGAAATAATACTACTAAGAACGCTGATCCATTTTAACCAACTTATTATTTTTCCCTTATTCATTTGGGGAGCAACCATGGAGTCTTAACCATCCCATAAATACTTATTGAGTAAAAAGAAACAGAATATATTTTGTCTCAGACTCTGCATTGATATATTCAAATTGGAAGGAAGCAGGGGGAGAGCCCATAATGCTTCATTAGTTAATTGTGCGAAGTACAGCTCTTTAGGGGTAAACAAGTGAAGGACATTGCTGAATGGCCCGTCCTCGTCACGCGTATTATGGCCTAATGAGGCCAGTAATGGCAGGGGGCTCCCGGAGAGTCATCTGTCAAATTAGCACATTGAATTATTTATTGCCTCAGAGTAAAATTGTTGAAAGGTAGCAGCTGAGACATGGTTTGTATAAATCTAAAATTCAGGGTGGGGGAAAGAACTAGGAAACTTACACAGCTGCTTTGAGGGTGCATTTGCTTTTCAACACGTGTTTATGAACACAATAGTCCTTATTGGGTAAACAAACAGATGATTTCTACCTTTAAATCTGTTATTTAGTGCGTGTATGTGTGTGTGCAGGAAATCCTGAGTGTTTCATGCTATTAGTTATAACGGAACAACCTGATGTCTAAGTTAGCTGTTATTTGACGTCTTAATGACTCATTATCATTATATCTCTATGTGACGTGTAAGATAATACCAGACTTTACCCAGCTCTGTGCCCAGGAACAAATATGAATGAAATCATTCTTGAGTTCTAGTTCCTCCAACTCTTCATAGGTCTGCTCTAGCCCAAAGATGTCCAAGCCAAAAGGTCTGTTTTTCAGAGACTTAGAGAAGGAGACATACCTGTGCTCAATTCTATGAAACAAGACAATAAATATAAGGAACATGCATGTGAAGGAACATAAGCTAACAAATTTGGGGTCTTTGTATAGTGTTTATGTAGTAGATATGGGCCAAAATAAATTTTTCTGTTCATAAATATTACATAGTGAAATAAATTCACTTACCAATTTCTTCCACTGATAATTGAAGAGTCTCTGTTCTGGGGAAAACTTTTAAAAAAATGAAGGAAGAAAGAAAACAGTTTACCAGTCATCTATGCCTCCTGTTACCTCTATATTTCTTATTTTTAAAATTCCTATTCTGACTTAGACAACTACTTGGAAAAGTTGGAAATTTTGATGATAAAATAGATTGCTAATTCAAATAAACAGAGCTATATTGTACATTTTATCTCAAACTAGTAAGGAAATGATCTCAAAAATGTTAAGTTTCAGTCAGTATGTGCAATTGAAGACACATGTATGTACTGTTTTTGTCAGAAACAAGTCCAATTTATTGTACTGGTGTTCTGGTACCCTGAGAGAGTCACACCCTCTGGGCTGACCCACCCTCGCTGAGCAAGGGATTGAAGAGAAGCTCTCAATGGATCAGAGTCGTGAAGTGTGAGCGGGCCATTGATAGGCAGGAAGACAAGCATAGAGCTATTCTGGAAGAAAAGCACTCAGGGGAGGAGTATTGGAGAATCTAAGAAAAGAAAATTAGGCTAAACACCAATTTGTGCAAGATCATGGAATATCTTATATTTTCCATTAAGAGTATACTCTTTATTTTTAGGGAAAAAATTAATAATGTTTTTGAACATTGTTTGAAGACCCTTAAGCCCCATTAAACCCTACATCCATGATCCCAGTGTGAAACAGGAAAAAAAAACAACCACTTGCTAAGATAATAGTGGCAACAACTGAAATCAGGAGATGACTTCAGCAGAAGGAACTTTAGGTAAATGTTAAGTAATGTTATGTAGCGGAAAGAAATATATGAAGTCTAAAAACTATATGCATTCCCGTTTTCATCATTATTGCCACCATCACTACCATAAACATGGATGTTGAAGGGGGTGGAGACAGAGAGGCAGGCAAAGAAAAAAAACCAGAAAGTACTGAGCTAAGTAACTTCTGTCCTGGGAGAACTGTGATACTGTTGGTCAAGGGAAACAATGTCATTTGGAAGGGAGCAAGTTGAATATTAAAGATAGTTAGATTCCATAATAGAAATTTTGATATCGATAAAAGTGAGTAAAGTGTTCAAATAGAAGTTTCCAGAAAGTCGTTAAAAAGTGAACATGTTGCTCAAAGAGTAGTGAGGGGAAGTTTCGCAGGTGAAAATTAGAAATAATGTTCACACAGGGGAGAAGTCATGGGAATAGCTGAGTTGTTTAGCTGTTGTGGTATGGACCACACAGATGTTTTCCTGCCTGTTTTCCTTTATTTCCAGAATGTAGAAATTGTGTTGACTCAGTACTATTTATATTTTATTTTATTTTGTGTGTGTGTATGTGTGTGTGTGTGTGTGTGTGTGTGTATGTAATAGAGTCAGAGAGAGGGACAGCTAGGGACAGACAGGAAGGGAGAGAGATGAGAAGCATCAATTCTTTGTTGCAACACCTTAGTTGTTCATTGATTACTTTTTCATATGTACCTTGATGGGGGTTAGGACTAGGGAGATGGGCTTCCAGCCAAGCCAGTGACCCCTTGCTCAAGCCGATGACCTTGGGCTCAAGCCAGCGACTTTGGGCTCAAGCTGGGGAGGCTTACTCAGACCAGATGAGACTGCACTCAAGCTGACGACCTTGGGGTTTCAAACCTGGGTCCTCTGCATCCCAGTCTGACGTTGTATCCACGCACCATCACCTGGTCAGGCTCAGTACTGTTTTTTATTATGGCAATGATTTTCTTATTGAGATCTTGTTTTTCCCACTGACGTCACCATGCCAAACCTTTTTATTTCCACTTTCCTTTTCCAAACTAGTATGGGATTGCCTCTCTTTTTTTTCTGTCTCTGTGTCTACCATAGCCAAAGGTCTTTATCATTTTTCTATATTTCTTGTGACCTCTTCAAAGGAACAGTAAAAGGAAAAAATATTTATTGTTTCAGGACCTTAACTATTTTATGTGTATTTAATTTTAAAAAATAGGGAAATTGTTATTCCCACTGGTAGGAGTTGAAACTGGTCTTCTGCGAAGTAACAGAGCGGGCCCGACCCACTAGAGATCCTGGCGCGGCAACAATTCCATCGCCCTGATATTACTGCGTTGCTACTTCCATATCACACTGTCTCCTGCACAGACACCTCTCTGCTATCTTTAATACTCATTCCTAATCATTGCTGTTAATCCCTAACTTCCATTTAATTTTCCTTCTCCTTGAATGACTTCTCTTGAGAGTTACTCTTCAGTCGGCCGCCTTCCTGCGTGTGGGTTTACATCGTCTCTCTGTCTTGCCTTAGACTGATCTGCCCAACACCATCAGCTGATAGTAACTCACTCGTATTTAAAACACTGTTACCTTTGGAATTGAAAATGGTCTTAGTGTTGTCTGAAATCCACCCTTCCTTTGCCAGTACTTGGAAGACAGTGCTGACATATGGGGCGTGTCACAGAAGGCCACCCTGTGACAACTGAGTCAAGATCCACCATCCCAGTCGCAAGCCATCTGTGCAGGGAAGTCACTGACACTTCTGCTGCTCAGATAAATACTTCTTACTTTGCATTTTTGTTCTTATCCATGTACTTGTAATATGTAGTCTGCCTTAAGGAACATTTCATGAAGCTTAGAACTGCTTCAGGGAGGCAGATAAATTTTTTAAATATGCTTTTTTTTTTAAGACTAGTCATCTATTATCAATCCAGCATGAGAGTTGGATTTGCTTGAGGTAGGCGAGCCAGCGGATGACTTGAAGTTTAAGAAACAAAACAAAACAGGATTTGGGCTTTTTCACACCCTAAACCGCTTATGAGAGGGACCCCCAAACAGAGAATAGGGGCAGCCAAGTGTTGCAGCTCACGTTCAGCTCTCTCTGCCGGAAGACTGGGATCATTTCACACCTACAAGCCTGTCTTTCAGTAAATGCAGGAAGGTTTTGTAGAGAAAAGGAGGTTCTGTTTTTAAGGTGTACAGAAATGGTGAGACCCGAGCGAGTGATGCTGGTGGCCCAGTAGGTGGCAGCCTTCCCCCAGAATGTGTGTCAAGTCAGCGTCCCAGTTCGGGTTGGGGACCTATGCTTGCCTAAATAAACACCAAGCCTTCTGTCCCTGAAACTTCAAATCACCAACCAAAGGGCAAACTCCTCCTGATGTATTAGAATGCTCTCTACCCTCCAAGTGGACTCAATTCCTATGACTCTACCTAGCTTCACTAAACTAAATTAGGCACTCTTTGGCCCTTATATATATTATTTTTTTCTTGTCACTAATAATGTAAGTATAGCTATATTAGTATAACATCTTCATAGCCTCCTCAAATTTCTCATACTGTAGATAGCAGAAACTGTTCTTTGCCAAAGATCTGTTTATGACAATTTCCGTAGAGTAGATGCCAACCTGCACGATGTCATTACCCTGGTACTATTTTTTAAGGCAGGACACTTTAAAGGATTTTGTGGGCCACATCTGACTCACCATATATGCTCCGCCCATGAGGGAATTTAAAGTTTTGGCTTATATAACATTACAAAGGTGTTTTGCAGAGGGGAATGTTTGAAAAATAGCCTTTCGGAGGGAAGACATATCAGTCAGAAGAGCTTAGCAGGGAGAGAAAGCTTGCAGGGATATTTTGCAATGCTAGAACATTGCAGTTTTGTTGTGCAATTTTCTGGAGATGTGTCATGCAAAATATAACAATCACGGCTGCATTCCAGGATCTTTAATGCTATTTTTTCATCCAGCACCAGGGAGGCTAGCTGCAGCCTTGTCGTCTTCTCACCTTTGTTCTGTGTTTAAATAAATCCAGTACTTTATTTCAAATGATTATTGGAATTTGAAATGTTGTCTCATAAAACTAACTGAGGCGGTAGAATTGCCACAGTTCAGTCATAGCTGTCTCCCCAGCATCTGCGTGGAGGGGACACCGGGCTTCTTGTCCAGCCAGCCACATAAACACGATCCTTCTCACTTCATGGGCACACTCAAAGGGCCCTTGGACAATCACTTCTCTTAAACTGTGAGCCCAGCCCTTTTTCAGAAAATTATAAATTTTAAGTACTCTGTCAGTGTGACTTCTGATCCACCATGATAATTTGGTTTTTAGAAGTTTTGTATTTCTTCTGAACCTTGCTGGAACCATGGCACTGAATTATTTCAATGAAAAGATGTTAGCACTATATATTTTCTTGAAAATAAAATCTAGTTTGATATAAACAATAAGTATATACATAGATAGATTTATGTTTCATTTAGTTAACCATGTCTGAGGAAATACTTGTGGCCCAAAATTAATTTAACCCTGGACTTTGAGGGGTAGGAATAGAGATTACCTTCTTAGATGTGCTCCTGAAACTGAGATTGGGTTGCTATGAAAACAACTCACCCCTATTTTTTCTCCATCGTGTGTGTGTGTGTGTGTGTGTGTGTGTGTGTGTGTGTTTCATGTGGTTTGCCATCACAGTCAGTAAAGCAGAAAAAGCTACTGTTCATGATTTAAGGCTATGTAAAACATGGCTCCCAGATAAATACCCGCCTAAAAATTCTCTTTCACTTTTGCAGAAATGGTCACAGATATATAAACGTTTTGGCTACTGGAAAGCCTCTTGTTGCTTTTAACCTTAGAATTGAGCAGTTGGGCAGCTCCTCCCATTTCCTGCCATTTTCTCAGCCCCCTTTCCTGCCTCTCATCCACTGTCTGGAAATTGAGCTTACAGCCCAAAAGCCATGGAACATCGCATATAGGCAATGAGTTCCCTAGATGCACTGACATTTCTTACTTACCTTTGGTTGATTTATGACCAAAGCTATTTTATGACAACTTTCACATGCTGATTAAAATCCCATCATAGGCACAAATATAAAGCAATGTCGCTGTATGACAGAACAGTCTCTGGAAGAGGGAGTATTAGGTAGGGGTCACAACTATCTACTGCCTCCACTATAAAGCATGGGTTCATAGCAATGAGGTGAACATCCCCCGAGTGCAGTAGCCAGGGCACATGCCCAGTGTAGTCGTCCTGCCTGTACACAGCCACAGTTCCTGGCTATGTTGGGAACGGGGAGATATTCCTCAGTTCTTCTCTCTGTGACAGTGAATTCCCCAAACAATGAGCTTCCCAACTCCAGGCTTAGCATCTGTTCACTTCTAAGAAGACGCACTGAGGTATTCCACTTCGGGAATGGGCACTTAAAACCAGGCTCAGAGATCTGCTTGAGATTATTGGCAGGTCCTGTGTGTGCCAGCATCAGTTTTTACACGATGATCCGTGATTATCTGCAGAGCCTAATCAATTACTGGAGAATGATGTCAGTCCATATTGTGTGCAGACATCTGAAGGAGAACCAATCAAATCTGGACAGACATTAAAACCATACCTTCCAAGTACAAATCAAAAGCCTAACATTGAAGCTGTTCTCTTCCACTTCCACTTCCTCAGCAAATGCAACACTGATAATTATCGCACAGACTCTGTCCCTGAAAAATACAAAACAAACAACAACAAAAAACCCCATTTTATAATGGATGATGCTCATTACACCCAAATTCTTAAATAATGTATTGCTAACAAATGCAAATTTGAATCCTTCATTTAAAACAATTGAAAATTAGCTCAAGGATACTTTTGAACACAGGCCTTAAGGAGTAGTACCAGGCCCTGGAGCAGGATGTGTAATATGGCTCCAGAAGATTGTTGAGTAGGTTACACTATGCTTGCCTCTGCATTACTCAAGTCTGCCAAGTGAAATAGCTAACCTCTGGTATAAAATAAATGCACAAGCTGGTCTCTTTGTATATGAAGAAAAATGTAGCTAAAACATTCCTCGGTAATATTTAATAAAAAATATAATCAATGCCATCAAATTGAGTGTTGTCAACTATTGACACACTGCCATAGCAAATTTAATATCTGCTTATCTTTAAGAATCAAACTTGAGTGAGTTTCAGGGCAGTCCATAGAATGGGTAAATTTGTAATCCCACTATACTATCTGCTATGTTATCTTGATGAACTATAATGAGAAAGGTGTGATTTTACTCTAATAGGCAATTCTTGGCATTCATTCGACAAATGTCTACTGAGTCATTATTATGAACCAATCTCAGTGAGATCCAAATTAACATATACCTATTTATTATCAGAGGAAAATTTTTTCCACAAGAATCATATGAGATAGACAGGGAATAAGGATAATAAACATATATCTGAGATTGTAAATTGGCAGTCCATGGGCTACAGTGAGGATTGCAGGCTTTAGGGCCTGTCGTGTTTTCAAATATTCAAACTGACATTTAAAATTGATTAAATTTTACATAATAATATGACTTTCTGTCTTCTTTTGAAATACTAAAAGCAGTTACACAAATACATGGAGCTGGCCAAGTACTCTACAGTTTTCAACAATCCCCAGTATTTGCCAACAACCAAAATGATTTTAACTCATTTATATCACAGGTCTGATCCCCCAAGATACTTAAATTGTAGATTCTCATCATACGTAGAGTCTTTCCCAAATGATTGTGTGTGTGTCTCTGGATTTCTGTCTCCCTCTTAGTCATCTATTAATCTATCTCAAGTAAGTTTTTCTTTCTCTTCTATTGCATTTCTTGTTCAAATATCCCCAGATATAAAGCATTCTATCTGTTAACAAAGTAGTCAAAAGTCTGATCACATCTTATTTTATAATTAAAATGAATTAAAGTATTGTTTATAAATTAATTGAATACATGCTAGAAAGAAAAAAAAAACATTTATGTAATCAGAGCATTCCCTGAATCAAAACGGCTTTCTTTTTTTATTTTAATGGGATGACATTGATAAATCAGGGTACATATGTTCAGAGAAAACATCTCCAGATTATTTTGACATTTGATTATGTTGCATACCCCTCATCCAAAGTCAAATTGTCTTCTGTCACCTTCTATCTGAAAACCGCTTTCTTAATCAACCATTTAGTATTAAATGATTTTATCTCCACATTCTCTGGGTATAAAGGTATACAATTAGTTAGGCAGTGTTTCTGGAGCAGGTTAAATTGTTTGGTGTGACTCTCTAGAACAGTGGTTCTCAAAGTGTGTGCCAGGGCACACTGGTGCACTCTAGAAGATTTCCAGGTGCACCCTATGGTATTCCAGAAAAATATATGACTGTTGGGGACCAAAAAAACCCAACAGGGTTTTTGGAGTTTAGATTTTTGGGGGACAGAGGTGTGGGGAATTGGCTGTAAGCTGACAGTCTACCTAATCCCCCACCTCACTTGCCTGGTTAGGTTGCAAAAGGCTGTTAAGCTATGGTGCTGGATTGTTTACACTACCCCCCATGTTCCCCGGAAAGACTGGAGGCAAGTTTCTTCTATCCTTTGTTTGATATAAAGTTAAGATGATATGTATGGTGGGGGTTTTGGATTGATGATTAAACATAAGGAATTGTCTCTTGAAGCCTTTTGGATTTCTATAAAAGAAGAATATGTGGCAATATCTAAAAAAGCTTTGAACATTTTATTACAATTTTCAACATCCTATTTATGTGTATTAGGATTTTCTACCCTCAACACAATTAAGAGTAAAAAGAGAGGAATTTTTCAATGTATTGATGAAGAAATGAGAGTTTGCCTTTCAAATATATGCCCCAACACTAAAGAAATCACTAGGACACATCATGCTCATGTTTCTCATAAACACAAGAATGAAAATACTTAACACATTCACACCGGGACCTGCCAAATTTACTAAATCTTACTAAAAATGTATCTATATATATAAAAATATACCTTTTTTGTCATTTTTTTATTTTTTAACCCCCCTTTTTTACAAATTCTAAAATACATAACTCAAAAAATGTAACATAAAAATGTTTTTTGCCTGACCTGTGGTGGTGCAGTGGATAAAGCATCAACCTGGAAATGCTGAGGTCGTCAGTTTGAAACCCTGGGCTTACCTGGTCAAGGCACATATGGGCGTTGATGCTTCTAGCTCCTCCCCCACTTCTCTCTCTCTGTCTCTCCTCTCTGTCTCTCCCTCTCCTCTCTAAAATGAATAAATTAAAAAAATAATAAAAGAAATATTTTTTAATGTCAGAATAAATTTAATTTTGTAGTATTTATTTTGTTTAATTATCATAAAAGCATGCTTGAACTTTATATTTTTTCTTTAATATTTGAATTAATTATTATAACATATTTTTCAGAAATTTGTATATAGTGCACCTACAATTATTTGTAGGATTTTAGGTGCGCCCCAACTTTAAAAAGTTTGAGAACCACTTCTCTAGAAACTAACCACTGCTGTCTTCCCTCACTTATGCCAAGGGCTGATGCCAGAATCATTGGCTATCACTTACATGTGACAATGTCAAGGGCAGTGGGAAAGTGCAGTTTTCCCCTGAAATGCTATCACAGCATCATTTTATACCTAAACTTTGACAAATAAAACCTTATTCCTGGGATTTACCTCGAGCACAGCATTTCCCATGCCACAAGTTAAATGTATGATATAGGTTGTTAGAATGACTGTTGATCAACAGTAGACATTCGGCAACAAAGACTCAGAAAGTGGGCTCTGTTCTGGACACAAAGTTACCTGCACAACTTTTTGGAAGCACGGAACTTTGTATACAGACAAACCTGGTCAGGTGAGTAAGTAGAGCAAGTTAACTATATAGAAGGAAACAAAGAACAACAGGCATACAGCAACAAACTATTACACAATTTTTAAAAAACGATGGTAAAACAAAGTGAGTGGTGTGCAACTATAACAATAAAGAAAGAGTAGTAGTGAGAGAAGTACTGAAAGAAGTACTGAAAGAAGGTATAGAGTCTAGATTGACCATCTTTTTATGAATGACAAGAAATAGTCAAATGGGACAACTCCAGGCATTGTTGACCCTACTGTTCTGGTCACAGGTAACACAAAACACGGTTACAAAAGAAGGGGGTGGGTCTAAGGAGCTGCATAAGAATAGGGATTGTTGAATCAGAACACTATTGGGTGTATGCATTATTCAGTCTAACTAAATAGGAAAGCTACCACAGCATCCACTGAAGTTCCCCTCCTGGGCAGTCAGACTGACCCAGTGGATTTTCTTTTTCCAGAACTTGAACAGTCCTTTCCATCTGAAGTTCATAGTTGGTCTTCCAGATACCAGAGCAAGGATAACGAAGTCTTCATCTCATTGGGAGGTAGTCATGACAATGGATACATTGTGTGCTGGGTTGATAGGACTTTTATGATCAATCATCAAGGCCAACCATGAATTGTGAACTGTGTCATAAGACACATGTTTGCTATCCCAACACTGAAGGTGTCTTCTTCCCATTTAAAGAAGTGAATCCAATCTAGAGAAACAAAATGTTTATCCTTTTAGGAGAACTGTGACAAAAATAACACTTTAAATCTCACTGATTATTCCTGAAGGGTAGAGTTCTTCATCTGAGTCTTCCCTGGGAGCCTAGGACTGGGTTTTACTGCTGAGAAGGTCTAAGTACCTGGAGACAAGGGGAATCCTTTAATGGACAATAGAATGCACACAGGGAAGGCCTGGGGCACAGAAATGTCCCCCCTACCTCAGGCTTGCACCTGTCGCTCAAAGCACAGGAAGAAACATAGAATCTGTCACAGTAGGTTTCCAGTTTCTAAGATTTTTACCAGTTGTAGGTAGTTCTCTTTTGATGTCATGTAACCTTTTATCAGGAAAAACCTTTAAATTTAACATAAAACCTAATTCTTTTGCTCCTATTGAAGCTTGGAAGACTGGATCCTTATTAGAGTGAATTTCTACAAAGAGACAAACATTTTAAAAAATAAGCATGAATGGAATCCAGGATAAAATGCATCCATTTGTGTAGGAAAATAGCTTTTACCGAAGAAAATGGCACAAATTCATCTCAGGAAGAAAAAAAATGTCATTTCAAAGCCTATTTCCAAGATCAAAATGTAGAACTTTTAATATGACATATTAGTTTTTCTGCTACTCTACATCTACAACTTTTTAAACCCAAAGGGTTTTCCCCCCCAATCTTTTTGAGAAGATCAATTAATTACCCCTATTAATAGAGAAATTGTCAAAACTACTTAAAAACCTCCCTGGGCCAGAGCGTCACATAAGAGGCTTTACAAATTGTTGCCTACCAGGCAATATCTGGAGCAGCAGTTTTGCCAAGGTATTTCAATTAATCTTCCTGTATATCTGAGTACTAAATGCAAATGACAAACTCTTTGAAATAAACTCGCAGGCCAGGGCTGCCGGCTCTTGTCTCGCTCATGTTAAATGCACGTCAACGTGCCGTGACATCCAGCTCATAAAGGGGCATCTGTCACAGGGGACGGGGCACCAAAATCAACAATTTGCATAGTGAACAAGGTTTATATTGTGGCAACCCATGTTGCCTTGTCCCGAACAATGGGATGAACACTCCCTGGTGGCCTCTGCTAAGTACTAGACATGTGGCCTTAGAAAAAGAAATCCCCTCTCATCCCACTTTTTCCCCAGTGGTGCTTTGTTTGCGCCCAGCAAGGGTTTGACTTCATGCCCTGGTCTCTGTCTGAGAGGAAGTCCAGCTCAATTCAATTTGCATCTCTCTGCCTTTTAGTAATGAAACAGCATCCCTGTGAGCCGGCCCCAGGATAATGCACAGCAGATGGGCAGAGTTTTGTCTAATTAGATTCTGGGCAGCCTGCTCGCGGCAGCAAATGCGTGCATGTTTGCTTATTTCACACTTATTTCAGCGACAACAGCTTAGCAGAGACAAGATAGAAATGAGCATGGGAGATAGCCTCGCTAAAGAGCTACTTAATACAAATCAATAATTTTAATTCAATTACTATGTACTATCACCTATTTAATGAGTGGCTTGCAGGCTCTTTGATCTCAAAAGAATAAAAATTTTCCTTTATAAAAATTTTCTTTCTCCTCCCCCCTTTACTTACTTACTTCTTTTTTTCTTTCCTTCCTTCCTTCCATCCTCCATGCCTCCCTCCCTTCCTTCCTTCTTCCTTTCCTTCCCTCCTTTTCTTTTTTTTTTCTTTTTTTTAATTCTTTTCTGTTCAAAGATTACTGGTATAGAGTCAAGGTCTATAAAACAGATTATTTTTAAAATCCAATGATATATTCTTTTTTAAATTTAATACCAAGAGAGCCACCCTATTCTCTGTGCACACAGATTTCTCAAAAGACACACATTTGCATTATGCCTGCGACATGAAGTTCATATATACACCCCAGCGATACTTCCCATCGTTCCCATCATTGTCACTTGTGGGAGTTTCCCTGGGTTTAATTTGCTCACTGTCCCTCCAGTTAGAGTTTCACCAAAGAGCAAGTCAAGCTGAAGCTGTTTCTGTAGTTACTTTCAAAAAGAGGATGTTCAGATTCTCAGCCTTGACCTTTGCCCACTAACCTGCAGCTGCCTTATTTTTTCCCTAATATCTTCATACACAACCCCCACCCAAAGACTCCGGACCTAGACTGAAAGACACTGGAGATAATGAGGTAGAAAAAAAAGCTTATTATTTGGAAAGTCTCACTTTTATTCTTTCCCCAATTATCTCTCCTTGACTCCCCTATCCCCTGACCCACAAGGACATTCTCCCTCTACCTTCTCTATCTATCATGATGTCAACTTAAGTCCGAGTTTTGTGGGTAGGAAATTGAAGACTGTATTTCTTGGATTGCATAGTCCAAGTCTATCACTTGACATGACCTCAGCTTTCAATGAAAGCAGTTATGTATAAAGGCTTTAGGAGGGAGAGGAAGACCACCTGAGATCTCGCCATGTACCCAGTGAGCATTCGACGAACTTACAAAAAAAGGCATTCTATTGGGAAACACACATCAGGAAACCAGATGTTTGATTTGGCTTATGGCTGTTGGATTGTACGGGCTAGCCCCATTTCCTGATGCCCTAGACTGGTCACACGAGTCTCATTCTTTAGACTTGCTCCTCCTTCAGTAGCATTCAACCTCCTGAGCAAACAGACATCATTAACCAGGTACTGACTTTCCAGTGTTTAACTCATCTCTCTTCCCTGTGGGCTGTCTTCAGAAAGAACAGTAAATAATCAGCTAGTTTCAACAAACAGCCAAAATAGCATGATCTACAGTATAGAAGTGTGTGAGGTTGACTTGGGAATCCAGAGAGTTTGTACCTAAATTGCGAGAGAAAAGGGTCTAAAATGATGCAATCATGCTGATGACCCTGGCGAGAACGAAATGAATCCTGTTCTCACCATGGGGACAGCAGAGGTTAATTGTCTTCTCCCCATCAAGCTGACAAGGAACGGAGGCCACGTACCTGCTTTGATTTTTTTATTTTTTTACCCAAAAAGTATATCTCAAGATCCACCAATGTGAATTTATTGCCTGCCCCTCCTCCTCCTGAGACCTGCTTCTCTTCCAGTCTTCCATATCTCAGTAAACGACACATCCATTTATGTCACACACACCAGAAATCTTGCAGTCCTCCTTGATGGCTTCCCACTCCCTCTCAGCCTCTCCCTCGATCACATCAATTATTTCACAGTGAGCGGCCTCCTCAGAGCTGGCTCCCCTCCCCTCTCCCCATGTCCCCATACAGCCCCAGAGAAGGTCCTCAGGGGCTTCATTGGGAGGGGGCACCATCCTCCCCAGCCTCCTCACCCTCTGCCCCTAGTCCTCTGCCCCAAAAGGCACCTATCTAAAATGCACTGTAACCAGTTTCATTCTGCATTGCAATCCTCACTGGCTCCCTATTACTGATGGAGCAGGGAGTGTCCGTGTATCTTCTCCCTCAAATATTCCACAGATAAAAATGAATATGCTTCCTTTCAAGGTGAGGGGAAATCAGCGGCCTTCTGCATGGCCTGAAATACCTCTGTCTGTCCACCTTTTTTTTTTTTTTTTTTTTTGTATTTTTCTGAAGTTGGAAACGGGGAGGCAGTCAGACAGACTCCCACATGTACCCGACTGGGATCCACCCGGCACACCCACCAGGGGGCAATGCTCTGCCCATCTGGGGTGTTGCTCTGTTGCAACCAGAGCCATTCTAGCACCTGAGGCAGAGGCCACAGAGCCATCCTCAGTGCCCGGGCCAACTTTGCTCCAATGGAGCCTTGGCTGTGGGAGGGAAAGAGAGAGACAGAGAGGAAGGAGGGGAGGAGTAGAGAAGCAAATGGGCGCTTCTCCTGTGTGCCCTGGCCAGGAATCAAACCCAGGACTCCTGCACGCCAGGCCGAAGCTTGTCCACCCATTTTTTCCACTTACTTAAAGATGTGTTGTATCCGCTAGCTCCTTTCCCTATTGACCTGAATCCTCCACTCCAATTCAGACTAAACTTGCTCCCTGTTGATAGTTGCTTTGTTTTTCTGTAAAGCATAAAAGTCTTTGTTAAAATTATTAGCAACATCTCAAGAAGAGATCATAATGGATGTTGAAAACTGTTTTAAACTAAGGTATAAAATTCCTTTTGTGCTTTTAACTATTGGGATTTTGTTTTACTTGGTACCCACGATAGAAACCAAGAGACACTTTCTCTTGGTCGGAAGGAAGTTCTTGACTCACAGAAGCAGCTTCTCTCTGTCACTCCCGACCCTGCAGGGCACACCCGTGGCTCACCCTACCCACATTACCTCAACCATCGGTGTCTTTCCAGGTCACTGATGTGCTGTAGGGGTAGCTAATGTCGTCCTTCCAGCTTTTTTCTCCTTTAAATCAGAGAAATAACACTACTTCCGAATTAATGTGACTCCTTCATATAAACAAATAAATGCTACACTCATTAGCCTCCCCTTTGATAGTGCCAGTACACAATATTTTATCTTTGCCTTCTTCCCCTGCTTATCATATATATATACATTTAAACTGCTATCCACCTCCATCCTAGATGGCAATCACAAGACCAATGACCCTCTTTCAAATTTACCCGTTTTTTCCTCATCTTCTCCCTCCTTTGTTCATTCCATCCACCTAATTCAGCCAGAGTGCTTCCTGGGTCTTTTTAAAATGGAAATATAATTCACGTAACATAGAATTCGCCCTTTTAAATGTGCAAGTAAGTGGTTCTTTGTGTATTCACAAAGCTGTGCTGTCACCACTACTATTGATATGTGATTCCAGGACATTTCTGTCACCTCAAGAAAGAAACCCTGGTCTGACCAGGTGGTGGCGCAGTGGATAGAGCATCGGACTGGGGTGTGGAGGACCCAGGTTCAAGACCCTGAGGTTGCCAGCTTGAGCACGGGCTCATCTGGTTTAAGCAAAGCTCACCAGCTTGGACCCAAGGTCGCTGGCTTGAGCAAGGGGTTACTTGGTTTGCTGTAGCCCCATGGTCAAGGCACTTATGAGAAAGCAATCAATGAACAACTAAGGTGCTGCAATGAAGAATTGATGCTTCTCATCTGTCTCCCTTCCTGTCTGTCTATCCATCTCTCTGACTCTCTCTCTGTCAAAAAAGAAGGAAGGAAGGGAGGAAGGGAGGAAGGGAGGAAGGGAGGAAGGGAGGAAGGAAGGAACCCTGGACCCAATAGCCATAACTCCCTGCTTCTCTCCCTCATCCCTAGAAACCACAGTTCTGTTTCTAGGGATTTGCCTATTCTGGAAATTTTATATAAATGGAATCATATACTAGATGGCTTTTGTGTCTGACTTCTTTCACTTAGAATGTTCTCAAAGTTTATCTACATTATAGCATGTATAAGTTCTTTATTCCTGTTTTTGGCTGGGTAATATTCCACTGTATGGATATACCACATTTTTACTTATCTAGTCATCAATTGACATTTGAGTTGTTTCTGCTTTTTGGATATTGTAAACAATGCTAGTATAAACATTTATAGATGATGTCTTTGTATAGGCATATATATTATTTCACTTCTCTTGGATATATACTTAGGAGTGGAATTCTGGGTCACAAATTAACTCTATTTTTAACTCTTTGATGAATTTGCAATCTGATTTCCAGCAGTTCCTCTACATCCTTGCCAATACTGTTTGTTTGTCCTTTTTATTTGAGTCATCCTAGTAGGTAAGAAGTGAAATCTCATTATGACTTTGCTTTGCCTTTCTCGAATGACTAAGATGTGGCACATCTTTTCATGTGCTTGTTGCCATTCCTAGGTCTCCGTGAGAGACACTCGCCCCTTAGTAGATATGTGATTTGTAAATATCTTCTTCCATTCAAGGGGTTGTGTTTTCACCGTCTTGGTGGTGTTTTTGAAACACGAAACCCCTCCTACATCTTATCAATTAAAATGCTGTTCATCTTTCAAGAGTATTTTTAAATGCTTTGTGTTTCTTGATCGCTCTTTTAGCTGTCTCCAATTCATGCCACCTCTTTATTTTATTTTGTTTTGTTTATTTTATTATTTTGTTTTGTTTTATATTATTTTTCTGGGCACAGCAGTTGGTGAATATCTGCTATTATAAAGTGTTCATTCTCTCTTCATTTGGATTCTCAAGATCAGTGGTTGTGTTTTTTAGATTTTGCATTCTCTGTGGTAATCTTGCTTACAGCAAGAGACCCCAAACACATTTTGCTCATTTATTAAAATAGTAGAGTTAAGCCAGTGTAAGTCTCTGTGGTGCATGTTTAAAATGACCTCTCCATGTGAATAAACTTTGATGGCAGCTGCTCTTTCCTAGGGTGGAAATGTTAAGGTGAGACAATTCTATTTAGATACCCGTAAGCACAAACACCAAGAGGAATTGTATTTAGTCTATTTTCCAGCTAGAATTTTTTTAAATAAACACAATTAACAATGTTCTATTTATCAGCATACAATGCAAACTGTTTTTAGTATGTTTCTCATCATACGTTCCTATAATTGCGTTTTCTTTTAATGTTTGCAACTAGAAATTTGCTTTCTTTAAACGTTTGTTTTTAAAACTACCCAAGTTCTTGATTGCTCCCTTCTCAGGGCTAAATTAGCATTGGTCTTCTGGCCCTTATGACTAGTTAATACTGTACTAATGAAAAACAGGGCCCCTTTATTTATAATAGCCTTGGGGTCAATTATCAATTTATCATCATGTCCTGCAGATTTAGAATAAAAGATGCTGTGCAGTATAACCATTGTACAAAATTGACATTAAGTAGATTCCCTGAGTTTGGACTTAATAAAAAATACAAAGAGCGCTGCCTAAAAGGTTTCTCCAACTATAAATTCTATTAGGCAGCTTTTCATACAAGACTGTAGGAAACTGAACGACTATATTAGAGAGATATTTGTCACGGCTGTTCTTTGTCTCATACACGTGCCCGGTCATTGGAGGACAGTTTGCTAATCCACAGAAGCAATATGTCCTATCTCTGTAATAATAAATCAAAAGCTGCTTACATTTTTACTTATGTCAATCTTTTTATAAACCTTAAAATATGTATATCTGATGTCAACCCATTTGCATAAGACATTCTCTTAACGCTAAGAGATATATGCGTGGAATAGGATGGTAGAGAGATTTTTTTATGTCAAAAATAATCTGAGCCCTTCACATTTATCAATTAATGTGTGTGCACTCAATTCAGGTCTCATTGAGACTACCTTCCTGGAAGTCTGTGTGATGACATAAGTTTCTCATTTTAGCTCCTATTGAAAATACCTATAATTCCCACAAGGTGTTCTATTCTCCATGCTGAGATTCAGGTCTGTTTATGTGAGATTAAGATCAGCATATCCTGCCTTTGCATGTGTTATTCCATATACAACCTAAAGCCCCCAACTAGGTGAGAATGTAAAGGCATCAACAGGGGGGAGGGTTAATTGTATGTCAGAGTCTGTGGCTGCTTGCGAACTTGCAAAAACAGAGTCTACCTGCTAAGCCCCAGCCAGTGAAGGCAGGAAATTCTAGGTACTGTGCTATCAGTCCCTCAGCCACACTCATCCTTGTATCAAAAGCTCGGTGACCACAGGTGGCTGCTGGCTATAGTACTTACTGGATTAAACAGCACTGTTTTGGAATATGTCCATCTTCATACAAGTTTCATTGGACTTCTGTGTTCTGGAACACAAGATGAGACTGCCTTTTGCTGTAGGGTCCGTTACATTCTCAGTGGTCTCACTCTTGGGGAATGACTCAGTCTGGGGCTGGAATCGTTAGTTCTGCCAACATTGTGTCCTTGGCTGCACTTGCATTTGGTGTTCTATGATGAGAAGAGTGGAAAAGGAATGTTAAAAAAAATAGGGGAACAAAATGAAGAGCAAGAAATGAGGTTCCGATGAATTAGCAATACCAAAGGAGCCTGACACTTTGCTCAGAAGTTCTTCTTTAAAAAAAGATACATTAAAAACGCAGACTCACCAAAAGATCCAATATGGAAATATTGTACGTTATAATATTATAATTTGTACGTTAATATAAGTAATAAAAAATTAAAGAATAAGAAAATTTTACACACATGTGTGTGTATATGTGTATATGTGTGTGTGTATATATACATATATATCTATATATCCTTGTCATTGGCATGTAAGTAAAATATCAGGTTTTCATACTGTTCTCTTATTTAATTGGAAGCACTTGAAAATATTTGAATATAGCTTGCTATTGCATATTAATATTGGAGTAAATTATGTCAATTCCAGGGGGGATGCCTATTTCAGAAAACTACATTTGAAAATACGCATATCCCATGAACATCTTAGATTACCTGTGAATAGTTGCCTAGAATATTGGGTTAAAGTAAACCTTATTTTACGTGAATTACACAGGTAATGTCCTCCCCCTCCCTTCGCCAGCAGCCTAGATGGAGATGAGCTTTGGTTGTACGAATCTATTCTTTTTTAACGTATTCTTCACCATCCGTGTTCCAACTGTGCCTACCCTGGAGAGAAAGGCTCTACGTATTCAACAGGAAGGGCTGGCGTTCTTTACCGGAAACACGCGTCCCATCAACCTCTTGCAGTGCGGGGGCCGAACTCGGGGCGCCGCTGTGCCATGCATGCGTGCGGGGAGCACAGACAGGGAAGTTTTTGTGGCACCTCCTCCTGCGCAGTCCTCCCAAAGTCCCCAGAATGCCAAGCACCTGTCCGTGCGGCCGATGAATGTACTTCAGACAAGGCCCAGGACACAGCTCCATACAGTTCTCCCACCGGTGATAAATGACCACCTTTGTGTGAAATGGTGAGGTGGGCGGGCCACCCTCAGACAAGGCAGAAAATGAAATGATTACTATTGGATTCTATTGACTTGTCTGGTTAGAACAGTTGTGCCTCTTCCTAGAGGTTAATTGGACTTGAACTCAAGAAATTAAGAGGTCAGCTGGGGTCGCAGTGACAGCAGGCCCACTTTTAACTTGCTGCTAATAGCATTTGGCAAAAGGAGGGTGAATCTGGGAATTTTAGTCTGGGTACAGTTTAATTTCTTTGAGAGTAATGGTTTGTACCAATTACTAGACAAACCTTATCTTTGTATCACATACGAAAATCAGTGGGTTTCTAATTCCTACCAGGCACTACTATATAACTCTGACTTTTCTTGAAATAATAAATATTAGATTATATCTTGTATTGATATATATATAGATAGATAGATATAAGATCTATATAGATGTATAGATATAACTATATATGTGTGTGTATATATATGTATGTATGTATATATCAAGAACAGGTAGCTAGCTAGACAGACAAACTACCTGTCTAATCTCAGAATATGTTTTTTTTTTATTGAAGATTCTCCAGCAAGAAATTATGAAATTTGGGCTTAAAATGGAAAGATTCAGAAATGTGAAATGACTTTCCGATGGATTTACAGGGGTCTTTCTTTTTACCCACACTAACTGCTAACATTTCTCTATCATAGAAACCATAAAGGAACAGAGTGACGTATTGGACAATATATACAGTAAGGATGTACCCTAATGTGCAAACTCTGTTTCACAAGCACGTTGGCAGATGCGTTTTGATTGCAGAATATAGTATAACCATTGAATTGTGACTGCTCCCTGACAAGATGTCCCAATTCAGTCTCCCCAGCCACACCGCAACTTCACTGTTCTTTTCCTGGTTACTTGACACTTCAGGCTCCTTGGCTCAAACTGACCCTGGCACATCCCTGTATGGTACCTGCCACACCACTGTCTCCCACAAGGAGCCTGAGTACAATGAGCTGCAAAAGAGACTGGGGATTGGACAGTGGTCCAGATGGTGGGGAGCAAGGCAGGTCACCTAATGAGTCGCACTGCCTTAGCAGCTGTGTGGCGAATGCCCCGGGGGAGAGGCAGGCAGTCTGGGAGTTGGTGGGGAAGCAGCCCTCCCTCCTTTGCTATGTGAGTTCGGTTCTGGCCAATGAGGTATGTGGGCAGGGTTCCTGAGAGGGCCTGGCACCTTGGGGAGTTGCTTTTGCCTCTTCGTCTGAGGGAGGAATCCAAAAGAATAACGTGACTTGCGAAGTGGTGGACACAACTCCCTTTTCATTCAACTCTGAGATATCACTGGCATAGTGCAGTTGTGTAAGTTTAAGATGGACAGTGTGTTCATTTGATACACTGTTCACATGCAAATTATTGCCACCAGCTAGCTCCTCCATTGATTCACACAGTCACCCTTTCTTTCCTGTGGAGATAAATTTTGTGATTTGCTCTCCTAACAACTTTCAAGCATATGGGACATTATTAACTCCAGTTACCATGCACGCTGCACACTAGTGCCCTGGATATGGTCATCTTACAGCTGGAACTGTGGACCCTGTGACCAACAGCTCCTCGTCCCCGGCCCTCAGGCCCTGGTACCCACCGCATATTCTCTGTGTCTCTGAGTTCAGCTCTCCTAGATTCCACATATAACTGATACCACACAGTATGAGTCTTTCTCTGACTTCACTTAGCTCAGTGCCCTCCAGGTTCACCGATATTGTCGTAAATGAGATAAAATATTCACCAACCATATATCTGAGAAGGGATTAATATCCAAAATAGAAAATGAATTCATACAGCTCAATACCTTTTAAAAAATCTGATTTAAAAAAAAAGCAGAGGAACCAAATAGATTTTTTTTCCAAAGAAGATGTACAAATGGCCACCGGGTCTGTGCACTTCTTTCTGATAAAAAGAACTTATTTTTTCTATTCACTATAGCTCTCCAGTAAGAGGTGTCCCACAAAAACCTCTAGGAATTCTATCTCTTGCAAGAAGCCTGGTATTCTAAAGAGGGTTTTTTTTTTTAACTACCTGGCTGTGAAATCCCATTACTAGTTAACGGTAATAAATTACAAAACCCCTAAACCAATCCGAGGAAATATGCCAGGTTTCAGTATAGCATGTGGAGGAGATGGGGCCTGGGCTAGAGGTCAGAAAGCTCGTGTTCTGTGCCTCTTACAAAAATGATCCCCAACAAAGCCTTCAGCCCTGCATCCCGGCCCTCGTCTTCATCTGTAAAAATGAGGGCATGGGTGTTGCCGACCACTAAGAGTCCATATAGATTTGAAAAACAGAGGGTCTATGGTAGGGGCCTCAACCCTGGCCACACATTAGAATCACCTGAGGAGCTTTAAATTGAATCACTCTGTGCGGGTGGACCTACGCATTGGCGTGCCGTAAGTTCCCGGGGTGACTCTAATGTGCAGGCAGGGCTGTGACCCACAGTTCTATGATGTCACCAAATTAAGGCCATTCCTATAAGTATAACACTACTTGCCTGTATCAAGCACTTAGGACAGGCCCTCTGCTTGGCTGGCCATCAATTACTTAAATTTCTGTAGTCATTGCCACCAACTATGGGATTGGGGCTTAGCCCTACTTCACCCCATTTAACAGGTAAGGGAACTGAGGTTTATAGAGGTGAAGTCAATTAGCCAAAGACACCCAGCTGAAGGTGGGCAGAGCCAGCAGGATTTGATCTTGAATTGGATGCCAGAGCCTGTGCCCCTAACCACTGTACTTTCCAGCCCAGCAACAGCTCCAACTTCTCTAAGTCGTTCAGTATTTCAGCTGCAATTTCCAACTGAAGGTATCAGTGTGTCAGACCGGCCTGTGACATCTGCCTCTCCAGACAGCTTCACCCTCAACTTCAACCCTCAACCTTTTTGGTATGCCATTTGAGCAAGAGCAGGGTTTTCTAGAGCAATTCAAGCTACAGGATTTGGGTGCTTTCCTCTGAAGAGGGATATTGTCCTGGGTTGTCCTCAGTCACACAGCTGAGGATTCCTGGGGATGATCCTCATTCAGACTGCTCTCCAATGATGGAGAGAATTTTGAAACTTCTAGTTAACTTTCCATTTCTCATTTAAAGGCAAAGAGTCAGGGTGAATCTTAACTACTTGTAAAAGCTTCAGACCTCTTCCTTGTACCTAATAAGATATAGCCTCTTAAAATTAGATGATACAGTTACATCCAAACATGTACAAACATAGGCACATCCTGCATGTGGACTTCCAGGGGTCTGGTGACTGTACCAATGACCCTCACATTCAATGGAAATGGATCATTTTGAAGAAAAAATATTTCAAAACATTCTGAGCAATGGTTGATTAAATCAGGCTATCACTTTTGGGTAAGAACGTTTTGCTGTCCCTGGGAGCTGTATGAAACATTTCAGATAGGTCTTTACAGATTTTTGCTGAACCAGAAAGAAAACCTAGATCATGTTGAGAGCAAACAAACGTGAGCCCCGTCTCCTAGAACTCCTTCCGTAGGCGGGGAGCTCACCACTCCTCCTCGGCTGTGTTGTTGTTCTCCGTGCCAGGAGGCTAACCCCAGCACCTCCCCAAATCCTGACGCAGGAACGCAGTGGTTCCCAGTACCTCCCCAAATCCTGACGCAGGAACGCAGTGGTTCCCAGCACCTCCCCAAATCCTGACGCAGGAACGCAGTGGTTCCCAGCACCTCCCCAAATCCTGACGCAGGAACGCAGTGGTTGCCGTCGCTCAGCCTGGGTGCCCATCAGGAGGAGAGCACCTGTTCACAGGTGAAGTCAGGCCCAGGTGGGGGCAAACAGTGTGGACACCCGGGCACTGGAGCAGAGATCTCACCGTGGAAAGGGAGGGTAGATTCCTCTCTGAACCATAGTGCCTGAAGTTGACACCACGGCCCCTGGGCAAAGCTCTGCCATGGTTTTACCGCAGGGCCCAATGGTAGGGAAGTCAGGCTACGTTGCCATGTCGCATAGATACGTGAACCTCAATCTTTCTTAATGCAGTTTGCCAAAATACAAGTCCTCACTAACTTCAGGGCGCTGAATTATGCTTCCAGTGAGAACGAGCTCCGTCATTTCAAAAGTTTTGATTGATAAGTAAGTACCTTCTCCAGGCCCATCCCTGCGCTAGTCACTGAGGTAGTTGCAAAGTTGCAGTGTAATCCAAGTGGTAGAAATTTGGTCTGGTTAACTGAAACATGTCTATTGGTATTTTAGCCAAATTTTAAAACAGATCATTTGGTCACTGTATCAGGAAAGACTGACTTTGGGTATATTTATAGTATTTTTTTTTTCTGAGAAGTCACAATTGTTTTATATTCTCCTGTCATTGTGTCATTAAAACCTTCTAATAGTAGGCAATAATACTTGTATGTTTAAACTGGGATATTTAATTACATTGCTTTCTGGTTCTTGAAAAAGCCAGTGCAAAGGGGGAAATGCCACATATGAGGCCAACATTTGAAGAAGGGAACCCTATCAGTGTAAGCTGTCTTTCTTTCCTTTCTGTTTTCTTCCCTTTGCCTTCACTCCAACGCCCAGTTGAGAACTTGGCATGCAAGTTCAAAACTATGACTTCAAGGACTTTGGGTAGAGCAGAATGTGGCTCTCTGGGCACTGGCTGGGGATCATGAGGACCAGCGGGAAGGAAGGGGATGTGGAGAGAGAAGTTGGAATAATTTGGACAGCACAGGCTGAATTGGGCCACCCCCCCACCCCCACTAAATTCATATGTTGAAACATTAGGCCCTAGTGTGACCAGGCCTTTAAGGAGGTAATTAAGGTTAAAGGAGGTCATAAGGGTGGGGCCCTAATCCAACAGATCTGGTGTCCTTATGAGAAGAGGAAGAAACATCAGACAGCTCAACCCCTGTGCACACTCTCTCCCTCCCTCTTTCCCTCCCTCTCTCCCTCTCTGCCTGCCTCTCTCCCTCCCTCTTTCCCTCCCTCTCTCCCTCTCTGCCTGCCTCTCTCCCTCCCTCTTTCCCTCCCTCTCTCCCTCTCTGCCTGCCTCCCTCCCTCTTTCCCTCTTTCCCTTCTCTCTCCCTCTCTGCCTGCCTCTCTCCCTCCCTCTTTCCCTCTTTCCCTTCTCTCTCCTCTCTCTCTCCCTCTCTCCCCCCCTCTCTCTCCCCCCCTCTCTCTCCATGCACAGAAGACACGTTGTGTAAGGACTCAGCACGAAGGTGGCTGCCTGCATAAGAAACCAACCCTGCTGCTACCTTGATCTTGGGCTGTTAGTCTCCAGATCTGTGAGAAAAACTTCTGTCGTTCGCACCACCTCGTCTGTGCTATCTTGTTGTGGCAGCCCGAGCCAACTTAGCGTGGAGGGAATGCTAGGTGTGGAGGGATGGATGAGAAATTGCTGTTGGCAGGGTGCCCAGCAGAGCTGTTAGGAACAGGAATGTTTAATGTGAGAGTCAAAGGTTTCTGTGTGCCCGCATGATGGGGCTCCTCCCGGGACCCTCCCGTCCTCAGTAGGGCCTGCCGTACTGATAAGTGCTCATTAGGGCCTTTCTGTTTTGTTCCTGGGGGGCAAGAAGAGGCAGATTTCATACCTGCACAGGTACAATGCCAACCAAGATGACACAGGCAGGGACGAGCAGGTGCCCAGGGGAACACAAGCTCTGGGGAGGGGGTGACATTTGAAAAATGCGGGGGAAAGATTTAGACTTCAGGCAACATTATCTAGAGTAAGAGATTTCTATGCTGTAAAATAGAGTTTCCATGCTATTAGTATCCTCAGCAATTATTTCTAGTGCAATCCCTTAATTTCAAAAGGAAAGAATGGGGGTCCTGAGGGACCAGACAGAGGCGTTCTTGTCCAGCTGAGATTGCAGCAGGGCCGTAGGACTGGTTTCCATGCCTTGTTTGTTTGCTTGCTTGTGAAAATACTTCTCTCATTTGCTTTGGACCCCATAACACAGTTTTATTTTTCAATCCTTAGTCCTGTGCCACCTCTTTAAGCTTCCTAGTCTTCCTGGTCTTAATCTCCTTTGAAAATTCATACAATAATTATGCCAGATGTTGTTTGAAAAACATCATGAGATCATTGGGTATAAAAGCATCTTGCCAGCTGTAAAGTTGTATCAAATGTAGGGTAGGGTGCTTTTTATTATTTCTCAACTATACAATACGTTTATGGTCATGTGTTCGCTTTCAACTAATGAAAGAAATTAGATTTTTATTTTAAAATCAGAATCTGTTCAGGCTGATGAGATGCACTCTTCACTCACACCTGACACATTTCTTGTGATCTCTAGCAGACCACGCGCCCTCACTCCTAGTGGAAACATCCACCCAAGGGCGCAGATACGGAAAACGGTACTGACTTTGCAGGGACCCAGGCCCAAGTTCAAAGTCGGGCTTCTGCGTCCAGTAATGGCTTATTCTGAAATACCTTCCTGCCCATCTCTCTTCTGCTTCGGTTTCCTCCTCAGACTGGACCAATGCCCTTTTTACAGGGGTCTTGCTAAGGACAAAGGGTGTAACGAACGTCTGGCTTCACAAATGCCGTACACCACACAAATACACATTCGTGCAGCCCTCGTACGAACGACTCATCCACAAACTGGGCATGGCAGGAGTGCCATTGTCACAGGCTTGGCCCTCGTGGATGAAGGGAGAGGACCCACGTAGCCAACTCCAGTGCCCTTCTGTCTTGTTTAAAACCAATCTTAGATAGACTTAATATTGTGGAGTGAAGGAGAGTTTTCTCCATTACATTCACAATTACTATGTGAAGACTGGGGTTTCCTTATATTACTAAAAAGAAAAAAAAAGAAGAAGAAGAAAAAATAAAGAAAAGCAGGTAAGAGAGATAAACAAGTTTAGGGTAACAAACAGACATTTATTTTGTCAAGTGAGTTCCCAGTCGGTCCTTCATGATGTTTACCTCAGCCAAGCAAAGCCCTGGCTTATAATTGATCTGGTTTTCTGTCTGGGGGATTGTGCTAATGTTAACACAGCCCCACTGAGTCTGGCACAGGGAGGTGTGGCCCCGAAGGGTGAAGGCAGCCACTGAAAGGGGAAGAATAGAAGGGCTTTTAAACTCTCCAGTTTCTAGAACACGTGAGATCATGTTGGACAGGGTGCAGGCATTGCTTCGCCCTGAACACTGGGGCAATTCAAAGACTCTTATATTTTTGCATCACAAGTACCAAAGAAAATATTTACATTTTAATCCATTGCATTTTTTAAGCTTTTTTTTTTTAGTGGACATTTGGAATACAGCGATTTTGTCTCAACCTGAGTTAATGTAAAGACAAAACATTTTAAAGGTAAACATTTATTTCAATAAATGTTTTTTTATTTCATCAGCAATTTAAACTAGAATATCCACAAGGGAGTGGAAAGGTAAATAAACTGAAATAGTAAGAAAATAGAATCATAACAGAAGTATTTTGTTTTATGTATTAATTGATGCTGGGGAGCAATTTAATTCTTGACTGGCTCTTAGAGAGACACTCAGAAATGTCTATCCCTGGACACTCCTTAGCATTTGATAAAATTCTGAAATTCTGGACATAGTTTCTAATTAGGTGTGATAAAGAGGTTTTAAAGAGCCTGAAAAGTTTAGTTTGAATAGAAATATTCATTTTGACAGTCCAATTATAAAACTAAAATGATTTCTAAGTCACAAAATATCTATACCAACCTAACTAAACATATATAATATTCTTATATGTTATTTATTTTTCTTTTAGTGTAAACACAACTTCCTAAAGTAATATTTTGAAAAATAATGTTTTAATGTTTATTAAAATTGTACTGTACATAAAAAGCCATTGCAGTAAGAAACCAGAATGAGTTACTTACCTACTTAATATTAGAATATGTATATATGTGTCTTCAGTATTACTCTAGTTGTATTAACCATGGCATTAATTGAGTACACTTTAGGAGAGTATAAAATACACTCTTGGTTTGTGCACTTTATGAATTAGAACAAACAACAACAATGAAGTAAAATGAGGATTTATCTTGAGGTCAAATGTATTCCAGGAAATAACAGAGCCAGATAGAACTTGGAGCTAGGATAATAAGATACACTCATACCTGCATAACAACATTACAGTCAACAAAGGACCACAGATGTGATGGCGGTCCCAGAAGATTATAATGGAGTCAGAAAATTCCCATCACTTAGTGACACCCTGGCTGTCCTGATGTCATAGCTCAATGCACTACTCACCTGCTCGTGCAGACACTGGTGTAAACAGACCTGCTGCGCTCCCAGCCATACAAAAGCACAGCACACACAACCATGTACACGAACTCCCTCCATCCAAGTGCATAAAGGCTGGCCCCGGGGCCACCTGGAACCAATGAGCCCTTTCTAACGCCTCTCCGTCGCCTATGACGAATTACCCCTCTCTGCTGGTGTCCCATTCTGGGAAGCTGCTAAGTTTCTGGTCCTCTGTGTAGTGAAGTCTGGTTTCGAAACTTCTTATAAGGCCTTCCTTTCACCGCCTGTATGGCTGAGAGGCAAGAGGGTGATTTAAGTGCACTTAGACAGGGGGTCCCCTCTGAAGGGCTGAAGCACACAAAGACCAAGAAACATGGCTGACATCTGTTCCCTGGTATCGGCTCCAGATCAGTTCTTGCTTCTGAGCCCTTAGCATGTGCCTGTTTCTTCAGCCTTCCTTTGATACTCTAAGTGACTCCATATTCTTGCAGTAATTTTCCTGTGGGTCAGGAGTCAGACACTTTTTTTTTTGGCTAGAAACTAAAAGCCATGTATACCAAGAGTCAACAGTGTAGTTAACCAAATTCTTCTCAATTCTTTCACCTCCCAGACCAATCATACATATAAGAAATTTTAGACAGAGTTCGGCGGCCAAGACTTAAGAAGTGATCAGACATTGCCCAGTATCCGGCTCATGTGAGGTCACACTGCATTGTGTGGGCATTGTTGTGCCCAGCTAAATATTGAATGTGTGTCATGTGTCAGGCACTGTGATGAGGACTGGACGTGAGGTAAATCATTTCATCCTTACAAAAATCTTGTAAAGTCAGTTCTGTTATAATGACCATCTTACATGTTTAAAAAAAGAAAATGATGCTTAGAGGGGTTAAGTCATTTTACCAAGTCTCACGGATAGCAAGTGACAGCACTAAAGGACATAGTCACCTGAGAGAAGACCTAAAGAGAGTACAGTGGTCCCTCGTCTATCATGGGGGTTAGGTTCCAGAACCCCCTGTGACAGGCGAAAATCCACAAAGTGGCAACCCTATATTCATTTTATTATATATATTTACTATATATATAATATATATATTAAGGCTGTATAAACCCTCCCCATACTCTTATAAACCTTTCCCACATTGTTATTAACCTATACCATACTTATTTTGCTTATTTTACCACAAAAATAATTAAAATAATAAATATATAGAAATACCTATATACCGCAAAATCCCACAATATAGCAAAAAATCTGCAATACAAAATTAGATATATACAATTTAAAGATCCATGATACAGTGAGACTGCGAAAAGTGAACCATGATATGGCGAGGAATGACTGTATAACCAACATGGTAAGAGGGATGGAGACTGTTTTCTCCTCCAGTGTTAGAAGTGGGGATCATTCACTCCATTCCTGCTGTTTCTTTCCCCGAAGAAAGACGTTTTTCCCCTTTAACACCCAGGTTCCTTGGCTGGTCATGACAGCTATTGATCCAAACATCTCAACTGAATAGATGTAATCCATCAAAAATTCTGACTTGAGAAGTTTAAATTCTAACCCCTTCATTCTTTTGTGGGTAAGCATCTGCTCAAAGGGCTGGGTTTTTTACTTCTAGATCCCAGAGGAAAAAAGGAAGTAAGTCATTTGGTGTTTGTTCTCAGTCATAGTGTTTATTCCAATGTTTATCCATAATCAAGAAATTGTTTTGATGATTCAGTCGGCAGACACACTAGCCTTATTTTTCAGTTGGTCCTAAACACAGGTGACAGAAAAATACAACTTGGTGTGCTCCTTCAAAGTCATAGATTTTACCATTTCTAACACCCCCGTTCTTTACATAAATTTGTAGAAGAATTTAGCACTTAAATTAATATTAACTATGACTAGAAGAATAAGAAAATAATACATTCCTTAGTTCTCAAGAGATGTACCACTGTCAGGAGCCACTGCATGTCCAGACATCCCATCCCCCAATGATAAATGATAAGCAGACTTTTTCTGTCGGACTTATTTTGCTTAGCATGATATTCTAAAGATCCATCCATGTTGTCCCTAATGGAAGTATTTCATGTTTTCTTACTGCTGAGTAATGTTCCATTGTATCTAGGATGTATCACATCTTTATTATCCAAACCTCTATTGAAATTTTGATATTTAATTATAATTACATAAGATGTTTCCATTGAAGGAAGTTTGTAAAAATGTTCATGGGGCTCTCTACATACTATGCTTGCAACTTTCCATGAAAATATAACTATTTCAAAATTGAATGGTAAAAACTTTTAAGCAAAAAAAGAAGGTTGAAGCAATAATCACTAAAGGCCTAAAATAAAATACAGATTTTTAAAGACAATTATGGCCTGACCAGACAGTGACACAGGGGATAGAGTGTCAGACCGAGACACAGAGGACCCAGGTTCAAAACCCTAAGGTCACCAGCTTGAGTGTGGGCTCATCCAGCTTGAGTGTGAGGTTACTGACTTGAGCATGGGATCATAGACATGACCCCCTGATTGCTGGCTTGAAGCCCTAGGTCGCTGGCTTGAGCCCAAGGTTGCTGGCTTGAGGAAGGGGTCATTCACACTGTTGTAGCCCCCTGGTCAAAGTACATATGAGAAAACAATCAATGAACAACTAAGGAGCAGCAATGAAGAATCAATATTTCTCATCTCTCGTCTTTCCTATCTGTCTGTCCCTCTCCCTGTCTCTGTCACACACAAAAAAAATTAATAATTATGAATCAAAGCTATTTCTGCATAAAATACCCAAAATATAGATAAACTTGATTATGTGAATTTTAAACATCTGAATTTCCAAACACACTATGAATAGATTTATAAAAGCAAATACAAACTGTGAAAATTATTTATGGCAAGACTGTCAGATAAAGGGTTTTCCTAATAATATATAGAGAGCTTTTATTGTTAAAATAGAAAAAGCCAGCACTCCCAGGAATAGTGGGGTAATAGCATGGTGGTATTGCTAACAAGAAACAAGAAATGACAAATAAATATACAAAAAGTATTTAACTCCTCAAATAATCAAATGCAGATTCTTAAAATGAGAAACTTTTTATAGGAAACTGATGTCCATGTGTTCTCACATAGTAGCCAGTATGTGCATGTGGCGAAAGGGACCCTCATACATACAAAGTTGAAAAAATGACTTAGTATAACTATTGTAGAAGGCAAAAAAGCAAAATATGAGCTTTTCTTTAAACTTTAAAGGCTTAAGAAAAAATGCAGTCCTTCATAATAGCATAATAATGATATTACTATAGAAAACAATAAGGAAAATATTTTTTTAAGAAAACATTATACCTTCTAGTGGCATTATATTTTTTATGGTTTCTCTTGATTGTCAATAGAAAGTCATCACAAAAATAGAAGTGTAAACTCATTATGTATATTATTGTTTCATATCATAAAATTTGTCTGTTACAAAAAGTAAAAGATTGTATGGTGTGGAGACCATAATGTATATAATCATGAACAGGAAATAACATGAGGATTTGGAAAGTATCATTTCAGTGGGATAGTTCCTATTAATTAGTTGCATGATGTTGGTCAGTATTTATAAAATGGAGGTTTTAATTTAAAACACATCATCAATAAAAGATTAAATTGGTGATTACTTTATTTGTCATATTTTTGTGGTGATAAGAATATTCTGTATCTGCCTTTTGGAGGGACAGGCTGGAACATTCCCTCTAAATTTGTTAGTAGCCTTAGCTGGCTAAAGTTGTAGGTTTTATAACATAAAAAAAAAATTGATATTTAAATAACACCAATTTTCCTTTGTCTTTCAATAGCAAAAGTACTGTATTTCTGATGTTAACACTTAATATTTTGGTTGTGATTTTCATTAAAAGAAGCTTGTCCTTGCTTATTGAAAAGTGTAATATCAAAGATTCATAAATATTAACAAGGACATAAGAGAAGGAAACTATAGATTTTTAGGGTTATTATTATTCAGCATTAAAATTTTCTGATAATAAACACTTAATTCTTTTTTTTAAGATTTTTTAAATTTATTCATTTTAGAGAGGAGAGAGAGAGAGAAGAGGTGTGCAGGGAGCATCAACTCCCATATGCGCCTTGACCAGGCAAGCCCGGGGTTTCAAACCAGCGACCTCAGTGTTCCAGGTTGAAGCTTTTTCCACTGTGCCACCACAGGTCAGGGAACACTTAATTCTTTAAACACGTATCTCATGCTTTTTTTTACACAATTCCGTTTTTGATCCATCTGTGGTTCTATTATCGCAGTATTCAGTGAGTAGAAAGCCAGAATTTAACATAACAGATGCTGTAGCAATTTTTCTAGAAAACCCAAAAACACCTTCCTGTATCTGTTACTTCAGTGAAATATTTATATCAAAACAACTTCTGTAGCAGACACTAAGGAGACATTAATTAAGATCCTAAAAGCATATCAATACATGCGAGTAAACACCACAGCAAACGTGGTCAATAGCCCTGCACCCACCGGCAACGCTGTTTCCAGTCTTCCACTCCAGTTCGACAGATTAATTCCTAAGTGCTCAGCCACCTTGCTTTCTTTCTTTGTCATGATAATTAATGAAAACACCCCATTGTATTTTGAAAATATCTTTATTTTTAGTCTGTATCTTATCGCTTAGAGATAAATTCTGTGATTTCATTCCCCATTGGAAAAGCAGAAATATATATCAGATGTTAATAATAATTCCAATTATTTTAGGGTTAGTTTTATCAAATTTGGCAGATTGAAACAAGTGGTGAAAAAATTTAAGATACTCACCCTATCTGGATAGCTTGGTTAGAGCATTGTCCCAAAGCTCAGAGGTTGCTGGTTCAATCCCCGGTCAGGGCACATACAGGAACAAATCAATGTTCCTGTCTCTCTCTCTCTCTCTCTCTCAAATAAATAAAATCTTTTTTAACTTAAGATAACTATTTCCAAATATAGTCCCTATTTCTTTGTACAAAATTGTAGACCAAACTCATTTAATCATAAAGACTTCCGGCCCTGGCCGGTTGGCTCAGCGGTATAGCGTCGGCCTGGTGTGCGGGGGACCCTGGTTTGATTCCCGGCCAGGGCACGTAGGAGAAGCGCCCATTTGCTTCTCCACCACCCCCCCTTCCTCTCTGTCTCTCTCTTCCCCTCCCGCAGCCAAGGCTCCATTGGAGCAAAGATGGCCCGGGCGCTGGGGATGGCTTCTTGGCCTCTGCCCCAGGCGCTAGAGTGGCTCTGGTCGCGGCAGAGCGATGCCCCGGAGGGGCAGAGCATCGCCCCCTGGTGGGCAGAGCGTCGCTCCTGGTGGGCGTGCTGGGTGGATCCCAGTGGGGCGCATGCAGGAGTCTGTCTGTCTCTCCCCGTTTCCAACTTCAGAAAAAAGAATAAATAAATAAATAAAAAATAAAAATAAAAAAAATAATCATAAAGACTTCCACAATGTCTAATATTAGAAGAGGTTTTCTTGTCCTTGGTAACCTAGCTCTATAATGTCAGTTCTTGTTCATGGATATATATCAAGATTTTCTTCAAACTAGACCACTTCATATGCATAGAACATATGTCGCCACCTCTAAACCCTCTACTCTATGAGCTTCTTAAAATTATAAAACACGTTTTATTAGATAGTTGATCTTCAAAAATACTCTTATAATTAATCAAACCTCCCAATATCTGTGTCTTTATGTAGTTCCTTCTCTTTGAATATGACTGATGCTGTCACAAGCTGATAGCTACTACAATGCAGCAGAAATGATTTCGTGTAACAATCAAGACTACATTATAAAAAGTCTTGCAGTTTTTGCCTTGATTTCTTGGGAGTTCTGCTCTGGAAGTCAATGACCCTGTAAGATGTTGGACTACCATGATACCACCAGGCTTCAAGGAAACACAAGGGGACCATGTGGAAAGACCTCTCCCACCAACCCTTACTCTTCCAGCCATCTGAGCTCAAGTGCCAGATGAGTAAAGTGCCACTCATGTGGCCATCCGCTTAAGCCAACATTTGCTTGCATCCTCCTGAGAGGCTCCAAGAACTGACTAGTTGAATCCAGTGAACCTAAAGAATTTTGAGAAAGAAGAGTAAATTTTTATTTTAAGCCACTAAGCTTAGAGGTACTTTATCATGTGGCAGTAATAACTGAAATTTTATTCACTGGAAAAATTGGCTTGTTTTCTTTATTGGAACATATGCCATCTGCTACTTCATGAAGACATTAAGTATAGAGGGTTGAATTTTACTTGAATCACAATGTTAATAGTAAAAATTTTAATGTAAACATATAAGCAAAAACTTAACCTCTTTTTTTTTTTAATTTAAGAGTTGTATTTCTCATTTGATGGACACTTTATAACTGGCAGAAACAGTCACAGAAATGATTTCAAAAGTTGCTCTTACTTCTGAAAAGATCAGAATGTCAAGCTGTGCACATAATAGATGCAGGCCTCTGCCAAGATCGATTTTCCACTCAAAATTTATCCACACCTCCCATTTTTGCTAAGAAACAAATCTTTCTTGGAATGTTCAGTTTCTCTTATTTCCCATGCCTGCTTGTGACTGGCTTACTTATCAGGACCATTGACGTCGTTTGATTACTGAATAAAAGAATTCAACACCTATGTTTGAGTGGTAACGATGTGCCGGGCACGACAGGAAGTGCTGGGGATGGAACAGTAAACAAGGTTGACTTGGTCCCTAACCATGTGGATTAGTGAAAATGCCACTAAGAGAGGTTTCCAAGTTTTTCTGTTTGCAGACTTCTTCTTTTCTAAATAAGTTGTTGTTTTTTTTATGGTGCCCCAAGACAAAGAAATAACTACCAATCTACTTAGTAAGTTCCAAAGAATTTAATAAGTATTTTTGTTCTACTAACTTGGTGCATATAAGTAACACATACAGTTAAAGGAAAAGTAATATGTTACTTCTCTCCTGAATAACCACGATTACCTTGTAATGAGATGCGTATAGCTGTTGAACACTGCACAAGATTCTAAATGTTGAAATCAGATTGGTCATCAACCTCATTTCCTGTTTTACATTGATTTATACATAGTGCCTTTCTTTTAGTACAGTAACCACTGAAAACACAGCTTTGTAATGATATGATGACACATACTTACTAGGACCATCAAATACAGAAACTATGAATTATCCTGGGCTTACAGTTCACATACTTCCAACAGGTGTCAAGTACCACTGTGTCTCTTTCAAACCTGTAACATTTAAAAACATTTAAATATCCCAGACACCTGTGAATTTACTCTAGTGCCCCAGTATACCTGGGTATGCACTTTGGAACCCAAAACAAAAATGAAAAACTACAGAAAAAGAAAGCTGATAAGGATTTCATGACAAGTTTGTTTAGGTATTGTATCATTTAATACAAAGAGGAAGATCTTGAAAGAAAGGAAATTACTTATTTGTGAAATATCATATTAAATTGGCCTATACTTAAGAACACAGGTGTTAGGCTTTCGACATGTATTTCGCAGTCAACAATAAAATGTTGAACCATTTGAATTGACTGGAGCAGAAATTGCCTACTTCCAACCCATTAGCCATATTCACCTAGGAGTGATGTTTTCTCACCTACACATATAAAGTTTTAAATATAAAATTAAAATTTAAAATTGAGTTATTTGCAAAGACTCTTAGAATATAAGTTCTTTATAAACACTGGAATATTTGATGAACTTGTCCTTGAATGAATCAGCTGATGCAATGTGTATTTTAGATGGGAAATTCATCTCTAGTTTAGTACATTCCCTGTCGTATCCTGTTGTATTATACCTGACTAATTTAAATAATTTCTCACTTATGATTGGCCATCGTTTGGGTTTGTGAATAAATCCTACTAAAAGATAGCTGATTTATCCAGATAATGTCTAAATCATAAGGATATGCAGAATGATGATAAATATTTAATATAGGGCAAAAATCAATACAATCTTAGTTTAACAAAACACACCCCAGTCAACTTTTTTTTCTACCCCTTTGGTAGAAGTGCAAAATGGAAAATAATATTCACATATGTCTTCAATCGCAAGCAAGTTTTATAAAATCACTTTGCCATGGAAATTTCTAGGATGAGATTTTAAGGAAACCAACAAGTGAGAAGTAGTGATCATGTAAAAAATAATTAATAAAATACCTATATTCACTGTGAGTCTAAAGACACATATAGCCAAACATAATTTCCCAGTAAGGTTATTTACACTATTTAAATTATGGACTAAATAAAATATATAGGAATACAAAACTATCAATGACTAAAAGGAAACAAAACTACCTTACCTCTTCCTTCCCGTAAGTGTACTATCCATTTAAATATAATAAAACAAGTGTCAGTCCTTACATTTACCTATTTTTCTATTTTTATTTCTTTTCATTTAAAAAAAAAAACTTGAGGTGATTTATACAATTAAGGACAGTAAAAATAGGGTCATTAAAATACCAAACACATAGGACACAAGGGGATAAGCATCCTCGTTGACTCAGAATTATTATTTCATTTGTGCATTAAATTTAGAAATGAATTTTTGGTATCTAAAACAAAAATTCACGTGTACCCATAGATACTCTGTCTGTAACAGAATGGATACAAATTTATATAAACAAATATCCCTGCCTGATATTTAAAGTTAAATTTAAGTGACGTCACGGAAATGGCGCCGTGAGAAGCGCGTCCGACAGCTCTCCCCTAAATCACAACAAATTTATCAACTAGAAAGAGAAAAATTTATCCTCGGAGCATTCCGGAGTTCCACACAAACTGAAAGCAAAAGGACTGTTATCACTTGAATCTGAGAGACGAGGGTGTGGAGGAAGCTACCGCAGCGACGCTCATTCAAGCCGCCAGGGAGTGCGCCCGCGGTGAGTCAGCCCATATACTTGGGAACCGCAAGCGGCCGCGAGCGGCCGACCGCGAGCCGCCGCGAGCCCGCGAGCCGCCGCGAACCCCCGCGAACCGCCACCGCGAGCTGCTGCGAGCCCCCGCGAACCGCCACCGCGAGCGGCCGCCACGAGCCGCCGCGCGCTTGCCCGGTCCGGTTGAGCACCGCTGACGTTCCCGGCGGCCCGCACACTGCGAGTGGGGGTCGCCGGCCACCGGTGCCCTGAGCGCCCCATTCGCGCGCGTGCCTTGGGCATTCCACGCGCCCAGGGCGCCCTACTGGCCCGCACACCCAGGGGGCTCCATTATCCTGCGCCTGGTGCGGTCCAGCCGCCAGCGGCGGGGCGAGCGGGAGAGGCTTGGGAGATTCTCTCCGTGGGCGGGGCACCTCACCCAGCCATTCAAGCTAATAATCAAGCGTTGGGGGAGGGGTGCGCGCAGGCAGCCTAAAATACCTTCGGAAACACAGCTGCAAACCAATCACTGAAATTAGCTTAACCCATAAAATCTGCGCACCCTCGGTTCTAATTGATAAGATCTCTCTCAGTTCAGCGATCCAAGACAAGAGGCGTGATATTTTTTAGTGCCTCTCGCTAAAGGGGCAGGGGCAACTTCTGATTGATAGAGCCTCCATATTCAGGGATAAACGCTAACAAGAAGGACTTGGCAGATAATAAGGTCTATACTACACTAGTTGTAAGCAGAGACTAGTGCCTCTTCTTCCCTGCAAAAACAGGCTACAAAGTGTGGAAAGCCTGGGTTGAGAGGTCCAACTAAATGATAGGCGCTGAACAGTCACCTTGACAACAATTGACTCCCACCCCCGCCTGATTACACTGGAGGCCCTGACTCTCAGAGCCTTTCCCAAAGCCTTGCACTGAGTGGAGATAGAGTGGGGATTTCCCAGCTCTTCGAGCCTCTTACTCCCCAGGCAGAAGCAGTTGCAGCCTTATAGCTGGATCACCAGGCTGCTAATTCAGAAAGGGGGGACTAGGAGAGAGAATCCAGGAAAGCAAACTCTCTCATCGTTGGACCCTGCAAACGCCAACAAGCCTTTACTTCCAGCAAGACTAAAGCCAATTATATGACATTGCCATAGAATCCCATCAACTGCAAATCCCTAACTAAGAGTGACACAGGGGCAGAGCCTGGGGTACAGAGTCACCGACTAGGAAGAGGGAGAGAAAAGAAAAAGGAAGAAGTTAACCTCTCAAAATCAAGAAAAACCCACAGACTTTACAACTTGATCCACTAATTTTTTTTTTGTTGTTGTTGTTGTTGCTTGTTTCTTCTATCTTTTTGCCTTTATTTCCTCCACCTCGGTCCTTCTATTCTCTGCCCATCTTATGCTTCCCCTTTCTTGAACTACACTACCCATGAGTGTTGCATTTTATTTTTCTTCTTCATCCTCACCCTCCTTTAAGGTTATACTCCAAAACACTTAACTCTCACTCTCTCCTCTTTTGTTTTTTTTTTTGTCTTGCTTTATTTTGTTTTTTTCTCCTCCTATTTTATTTCTTCCTTCGTTTTTCTCTTTTTCTTATTTTTTCCTTTCTATTCGTTTTTTCTTTTCTCATTTTACTTTCCTCCCATATAATCCTCAATCACGAACAAATTAGTTAATTTGGGACTCAAGGCTTTTTTTTGGTTTTATTTCTCTTTTTTGCTTTTGTTTTTATTATTTTTTCTCTTGTTTGTTTATTTTTGTGGCATTTTGGGTCCTCCCAACCCAAGGTCTCCATTGTATTTAGTCTTTGCTCCACTTAATACAACAGATTTTTACTTATTATTTTTATTTTTTCTTCTTTATTATTCTTTTTTGGTCCTTTTTTCTGATTCCCTCTTATCCCTCTCATTATATCTCTTAGTTGACCATCACTTACAAGCAAATCATCTTATGCTTGTCTAAGATTTTCTTCCTTTTTTTTTTTTTTTGCATTTAGTAGGTCCCTACTCCCTTTTTTTGCCCCTTGAACTCTTCACCCCAAATCAGGCCCTCCATTATAGGCACGATATTTCCCTGAGGAGGGGAGAGGAGGGAAAGAGAAGAGAGAAAAAAGGGGGAAATAATAAATTATTACTGTTTTTTTTTGTGGGGTGTTTTACCCTTTTTTTTTTTTTTTCTTTTTACTCTTTATTAATTCTAATTAGAGCTATCAACAAGACCACCCTCAGATGCCGATAAGAAAGAGGAAATCGAATATTATGGATACAAACGAAAGAGAGGTAACACAAATAGATGTGGAAAAATCTATGGAGAAAAGACTTAACATATTGGAAGCCTTGGAGCTAAATGACAGAGAATTTAAAATAGAAATCTTAAAAATACTCAGAGATATACAAGAAAACACAGAAAGGCAATATAGGGAGATCAGAAAACAACTCAATGAACACAAAGAATATATTACCAAGGAAATTGAAACTATAAAAACAAATCAAACAGAAATGAAAAACTCAATTCACGAGCTGAAAAACGAGGTAACAAGCTTAGCTAACAGAACAGCCCAGATTGAAGATAGGATTAGTGAAATAGAAGACAAACAACTTGAGGCACAACAGAGAGAAGAAGAAAGAGACTCAAAAATAATAAAAAATGAGAAAGCCCTACAGGAATTGTCTGACTCCATCAGAAAGAATAACATAAGAATAATAGGTATATCAGAGGGAGAAGAGAAAGAAAATGGAATGGAGAATATACTCAAACAAATAATAGATGAGAACTTCCCAAGCCTGTGGAAGGAACTAAAGCCTCAAATTCAAGAAGCAAACAGAACACCAAGTTTTCTTAACCCCAACAAACCCACTCCAAGGCACATCATAATAAAGATGACACAAACCAATGACAAAGAAAAAATTCTCAAGGCAGCCAGGGAAAAGAAGAGTACAACATATAAAGGAAGGCCTATTAGATTATCATCAGATTTCTCAGCAGAAACTCTACAAGCTAGAAGAGAGTGGACCCCAATATTTAAAGCCCTGAAAGAGAGGAACTTTCAGCCAAGAATACTATACCCATCAAAGCTATCCTTCAAGTATGAAGGAGATATAAAAACATTCACAAATACAGAAAAGATGAGAGAATTTATCAACAGAAAGCCCCCACTCCAGGAAATACTAAGGGGGGTTTTCCAACCAGATTCAAAGAACAAAAGAAAACAACACCACAAGTAACAGCTCCACCAAGAACACAATAAAACCAAACTTAAACTGTGACAACAAAGGAAAAAAAGGGGGGAGAGGATGGAGATTAACAGTAGCAAAGGATGATAAAGTGCAGAAATACTTATAAGATAGGGTACTACAATGAATATGGTAGGTACCCTTTTCATTACTTAATGGTAACCACCCTTAAAAAAACCACCACAAAAACACTTGACTTAAAAAAGGTAGCAACAGAGGAAAGAAGTATGGAACACAAACAAACAAAAACAAATGATAGAAAAACAAAAGAGAAGAATCAAACTAGATACAAAACTAACAGAAAGCAATTTATAAAATGGCAGTAGGGAACCCACAAGTGTCAATAATTACACTAAATGTAAATGGATTAAACTTACCAATAAAAAGACACAGAGTAGCAGAATGGATTAAAAAAGAAAATCCAACTATATGCTGCCTACAAGAAACACATCTAAGCAACAAGGATAAAAACAAATTCAAAGTGAAAGGCTGGAAAACAATACTCCAAGCAAACAACACCCAAATAAAAGCGGGCGTAGCAATACTCATATCTAATAATGCTGACTACAAGACAGAAAAAGTACTCAGAGACAAAAATGGTCATTTCATAATGATTAAGGGGAAGTTGAATCAAGAAGACATAACAATCCTTAATATATATGCACCAAACCAAGGAGCACCAAAATATATAAGACAGCTACTTATTGACCTTAAAACAAAAACTAACAAAAATACAATCATACTTGGAGACCTCAATACACCGCTGACGGCTCTAGATCGGTCATCCAAACAGAGAATCAATAAAGATATAGTGGCCTTAAACGAAATACTAGAACACCTGGATATGATAGACATCTACAGGACACTTCATCCCAAAGCGACAGAGTATACATTTTTCTCTAGTGTACATGGAACATTCTCAAGAATTGACCATATGTTGGGCCACAAAGACAATATCAGCAAATTTAGAAAAATTGAAATTGTACCAAGCATATTTTCTGATCATAAAGCCTTGAAACTAGAATTCAACTTAAAAAAGAGGGGGAAAAACCCACAAAAATGTGGAAACTAAACAACATACTTCTAAAAAATGAATGGGTCAAAGAAGAAATAAGCGCAGAAATCAAAAGATATATACAGACAAATGAAAATGAAAATACGACATATCAGAATCTCTGGGATGCAGCAAAAGCAGTAATAAGAGGAAAGTTCATATCACTTCAGGCCTATATGAACAAACAAGAGAGAGCCGAAGTAAACCACTTAACTTCACACCTTAAGGAACTAGAAAAAGAAGAACAAAGACAACCCAAAACCAGCCGAAGAAAGGAGATAATAAAAATCAGAGCAGAAATAAATGAAATAGAGAACAGAAAAACTATAGAAAAAATCAATAAAACAAGGAGCTGGTTCTTTGAAAAGATCAACAAAATTGACAAACCCTTGGCAAGACTCACCAAGGAAAAAAGACACAGGACTCAAATAAATAAAATCCAAAATGAAAGAGGAGAGATCACCACAGACATCATAGAAATACAAAGAATTATTGTAGAATACTATGAAAAATTATATGCCACCAAATACAACAACCTAGAAGAAATGGATAAATTCCTAGAACAATACAACCTTCCTAGACTGAGTCATGAAGAAGCAGAAAGCCTAAACAGACCAATCAGCAGGGAGGAAATAGAAAAAACTATTAAAAATCTCCCCAAAAATAAAAGTCCAGGCCCAGACGGTTATACTAGTGAATTCTATCAAACATTCAAAGAAGACTTGGTTCCTATTCTACTCAAAGTCTTCCAAAAAATTGAAGAAGAAGCAATACTTCCAAACACATTTTATGAGGCCAACATAACCCTCATACCAAAACCTGGCAAGGATGGCACAAAGAAAGAAAACTACAGACCAATATCTCTAATGAATACAGATGCTAAAATACTAAACAAAATACTGGCAAACCGAATACAACAACATATTAAAAAAATAATACATCATGATCAAGTGGGATTCATCCCAGAATCTCAAGGATGGTTCAACATACGCAAAACGGTTAACGTAATACACCATATCAACAAAACAAAGAACAAAAACCACATGATCTTATCAATAGATGCAGAAAAGGCTTTTGATAAAATACAACACAATTTTATGTTTAAGACTCTCAACAAAATGGGTATAGAAGGAAAATATCTCAACATGATAAAGGCCATATATGATAAACCATCAGCCAACATCCTATTAAACGGCATAAAACTGAGGACTTTCTACCTTAAATCAGGAACAAGACAGGGTTGTCCACTCTCTCCACTCTTATTCAAAGTGGTACTAGAAGTTCTGGCCAGAGCAATCAGACAAGACAAAGAAATAAAAGGCATCCATATCGGAAAAGAAGAAGTAAAGCTATCACTTTTTGCTGATGATATGATCCTATACATCGAAAACCCGAAGGACTCCACAAAAAGATTATTAGAAACAATAAACCAATACAGTAAGGTCATAGGATACAAAATTAACATACAAAAGTCCATAGCCTTTCTATATGCCAACAATGAAATATTAGAAAACGAACTCAAAAAAATAATCCCCTTCACGATTGCAACAAAAAAAATAAAATACCTAGGAATAAACATAACAAAGAACGTAAAGGACCTATATAATGAAAATTACAAAGCATTGTTAAGGGAAATCGAAAAAGATACAATGAGATGGAAAAATATTCCTTGTTCTTGGATAGGAAGAATAAATATAATCAAAATGGCCATATTACCCAAAGCAATATACAAATTTAATGCAATTCCCATCAAAATCCCTATGAGATTTTTTAAAGAAATGGAACAAAAAATCATCAGATTTATATGGAACTATAAAAAACCCCGAATAGCCAAAACAATCCTAAGGAAAAAGAATGAAGCTGGGGGCATTACAATACCTGACTTTAAACTATATTATAGGGCCACGATAATCAAAACAGCATGGTATTGGCAGAAAAATAGACACTCAGACCAATGGAACAGAATAGAAAGCCCAGAAATAAAACCACATATATATGGTCAAATAATCTTTGATAAAGGGGCCAACAACACACAATGGAGAAAAGAAAGCCTCTTCAACAAATGGTGTTGGGAAAACTGGAAAGCCACATGCAAAAGAATGAAACTCGACTACAGCCTGTCCCCGTGTACTAAAATTAATTCAAAATGGATCAAAGACCTAAATATAAGACCTGAAACAATAAAGTACATAGAAGAAGACATAGGTACTAAACTCATGGACCTGGGTTTTAAAGAACATTTTATGAACTTGACTCCAATGGCAAGAGAAGTGAAGGCAAAGATAAATGAATGGGACTACATCAGAATTAAAAGTTTTTGCTCAGCAAGAGAAACTGATATCAAAATAAACAGACAGCCAACTATATGGGAACTGATATTTTCAAACGACAGCTCAGATAAGGGCCTAATATCCAAAATATACAAAGAACTCATAAAACTCAACAACAAACAAACAAGCAATCCAATAAAAAAATGGGAAGAGGACATGAATAGACACTTCTCCCAGGAAGAGATACAAATGGCCAACAGATATATGAAAAGATGCTCAGCTTCATTAGTTATTAGAGAAATGCAAATCAAAACTACAATGAGATACCACCTCACCCCTGTTAGATTAGCTATTATCAACAAGACGGGTAATAGCAAATGTTGGAGAGGCTGTGGAGAAAAAGGAACCCTCATTCACTGTTGGTGGGACTGTAAAGTAGTACAACCATTATGGAGGAAAGTATGGTGGTTCCTCAAAAAACTGCAAATAGAACTACCTTATGACCCAGCAATCCCTCTACTGGGTATATACCCCAAAACCTCAGAAACATTGATACGTGAAGACACATGTAGCCCCATGTTCATTGCAGCACTGTTCACAGTGGCCAAGACATGGAAACAACCAAAAAGCCCTTCAATAGAAGACTGGATAAAGAAGATGTGGCACATATACACTATGGAATACTACTCAGCCATAAGAAATGATGACATCAGATCATTTACAGCAAAATGGTGGGATCTTGATAACATTATAAGGAGTGAAATAAGCAAATCAGAAAAAAACAAGAACTACATGATTCCATACATTGGTGGAACATAAAAATGAGACTAAGAGACATGGACAAGAGTGTGGTGGTTACCAAGGGTGGGGGGGGGAGGGAGGACATGGGAGGGAGGGAGGGAGAGAGTTAGGGGGAGGGGGAGGGGCACAGAGAACTAGATAGAGGGTGACGGAGGACAATCTGACTTTGGGCGAGGGGTTTGCAACATAATTTGATGACAAAATAACCTAGACATGTTTTCTTTGAATATATGTACCCTGATTTATTAATGTCATCCCATTACCATTAATAAAAATTTATTAAAAAAAAAATAAAAAAATAAAGTTAAATTTAATATATGATGCATTTATAATGAAGTTTGGCTATAATTTAAAAAAACAAAGGAATGAGAGCTTATCCAAGTGTGGTAGCAAAATCCTAAGATGGCCCCAAGATTCCCACTCCCTGATGTATGTTCTCACTTGAGGACCATGAATGTAATGAATTTCAATTCCGTCATCAAAATGTATGAAAGACAAAGATGAAAGGACTTTGCAGATGCAATTAAGGAACCAAATCAAATGATTTTGAGGTCATCAACGTAAGATTATTCTGAATGGGACTGACCTAATCAGATGTGCCCGTACAAGAGACTGGGTCTTTCTGAAAGAAGAGATCTTAGGCATCGCACAAGAGAGCCTCCTGCTGGATTGGAGAACACGAGCTACCATGTTATGGGAGGGCCTATGAGGAAAACACCGTAGCAAAGACTTTTAGGCATTCTCCAAGATCTGAGAGTCATCTGTGACTGAAAACTAGCAAGAAAATTCAGTCCTACAATTTCCACGAACTGAATTCTCAAAACCCAGGAGCGTGGAAGAGGCCTCAGAGCATCATCTGAGATCGCAGTCTCAGCCAGTGCCTTGAGTTCAGTCTTGTGGGGCCGAGTAGAGGACACAGCTGACCCATGCCTGGATCTTAATGCAGGGACTCTGAGAGAGGATCAGTGTGTGCTGTTTTCAGACACTAGGTTGGTGGTGGATTGTTAGGCCACTGTAGAGATCTAATATAACACAGTAGCATTTCATTTCTCTCTCTTGTAATAGTATCGCAAAGATGAGCAGCAGTTCAGGACCAGTGTGGCATCTACTTCATCCATCCATCCAGGCAGCTCTTTCTTGTTGCTTTGCCAATCTTGGCATGGCACATCAGGATGCAAAATGGTGGATACAGTCCAGCAAGCATGTCAACTAGGAAGGAGAAGAAGGGAAGAAGGCATGTCCATGCCCCTTTAAGAAGCCCAGGAGCCCAGACTCATGCACTTGACCATCTTGGGTATCATCCATCTGCACAAGCTGCATGTGTGGTGGAGGCAAGGGAGGATGCTGACAATCTAGAGAGACAGACAACTCACACGTCACTGGCCTGTCTCTTTTCAGTGAAAACTGTCGTAAGGGTCTAGGTTATAACCAACTTCTGGTTACTCTTCATTATTACTGGAGAAATAGACTTTGAAAGTATGTTAATATAATAGACTGAGAATTAAGATAGGGGTTATGATTCAGACTTGGGACTGTTCCTTGTAAGTGGACTCCAAACCTGCCAAGAGATTGACGAGCGCTGCTAACACGCGCTGTTCCGTGTGACGGTGTCTGTGCCCACTCACTTGCTCTAAGACACACAGTCATGTCAAGCACAGTGGTCAAAACAGGAGCAATGGGAAACTAAATTTGATTCTCGCTCACACAAGATACAAGATTAAACGGTGGAGTCTTGTGGTTTTGTCGGCATGTTTTGAGGGGGCATGCAGAGCATTAATTGGTCCAATGTATTTTGGATTAATTTGTGTGTGAATTGAAAGCATTTGGGTTGGAGATGAATATCTCCACCAGAAAGTATATGTGTGTGTGTGTGTGTGTGTGTGTGTACTTACTAGAACACACATAGATCTCATAGACTTCTATATAGCTGCATGTGTAGTACTTTGCATTTCAAAAATGCTATCAGAAGCAAATGTATTTACAGCAAAGGCAAACAGAAATTTATATGCATTGATATTCAATTACTGTTGTTAATTTGTGCTTGTCGGACATCTAGAGATTAAAAACCTAAGGACCAAAAACACAGATGTCATTAAAAACAATGGTAAATTCAACAACAAAAGGAATGTTCACCTCATAATGCAAAGCATCTATATGTGAAAGAATATCTTGCTTGATATTGGTAAGTCCATTAAGATATTTTTTAATGGAATTTGCCTAAAAATATCACATAATTATGGAAAATTGAGCATGAAGTATTACACTCATTTTTTTTTCCATTTTCTATCATGCTTTATCTTGGTTTCATTGGACATGATAACAGAATCGAATCATTTAAAATTTGTAAACTTTGTGAGTATAATTTGTTAATAATTTCCTTCCTTAATGGTTATAATTCCAAACCATTCAAACTGTAGTTTCACATAAAGTTCTTTTTTTTTTTTTAAAGAAAAATATTGCTGAATTAGAAATAATTGAGCCCTTTTATCGTGTGCGTGTGGGCCAGGGAGGAAGAGAAAGTGAGTAGTTAGCCCTAATTACCTGGGTAATTTATTTCTGCTGCCCCAGCCTCGCTGCCCTTTACTTTGAAAACTAAGAAGTTCTATTAGAAATGACAATCCGTCTTAAAGGAACTGTGTAACATTAGCGATGACATTTCATCCCATGGGCGGCTAAATTATTTCCACAGTGTCCCCTCTTTTTATGATTGCTGCGCAATGTCTTGTCCTGGGATGGAGAAGCAGAGAGTAGATGACAGGAGAGTCAGGGGACTCCCCGTGCCCTCCCGGGCGCCCACCATTGCCATCTGCAATCAGACTGTTAGCATGTCCGCTCAGCCTGTCCCAATGCCCAGAGTGCCACTCAGCCAGCTCAGAGAAGGTGCCCTGCATCTCAGCTGTGGCTGTCTCTCCACAACACCCTGTCACTCAGCCATGCAGCCACAATGGAACAGCAGACAACACCTTCCCACCAGCTTTGTTACTGAGCTTCCCACCATTGTGTCTTGACCTGCTAGGAAGGCCCAGCAGATAGTCCGAGTATGGAGCCCAGGAAGATATGATTGCTACTAACCCTCCCTCCTGTGTTAGAAACGGCAGCTTCTTTTACTCTGGTCCATCAGAAACAAATACACTAAAACAATCTTTTAACTCAGAAAACCAGTTGAGGCCTTTCTTTTATGCAGTGATGAAATACAGCCACTAGATGACACCAAGAGATAGTTTCTATATGTCTGATTAATATCCTACACTCGGTTAGTTGCTTGTTCAAAGATCACTGTCTTGTTTAGATTTTCATCGAGATCACAAAATTAGGCCCATTAAGTGATCTAAATTTTTAGAATTGCCTCCCTTTGATATTACCAATTACCATCTAATCAGAAAAACAAGGCAAAACCAACAAACCAAACAAACTACAAACCGTCTGGATGTGGGGTCATTTGGACACCCAACCTTAAGCATGTCAACTTTGGTTTCCTGCTGTGTGTACCATTAATAAGGTATCCCAAAGGAATCATTACTGTGATTTTGAAAAGGTTCTGCCAGTCCTCTGATCTCAAAACCTCTCAACATCTTGAAATTTAACTGTAATACTTCTCTGTAGTCTATATTTTATAACATGAATTTCAGCAACATGCATCTTTACATGTTGTCAACAATTGGCCTGCTCATATGTTCATGTCAACAACAGAAAAAAGAGAAACTGTAAATACAAATAAGCTTGAACTCTCAGATGGTTATCTGCATGTTTTCCTTCAAAAAACAGCTGGTTGGCTCAGTGGATAGAGCGTTGGCCCAGATGAATGTCCTGGGTTCAATTTCTGGTCAGGGTGCACAAGAGAAGCAACCATCTGCTTCTCCCCCCTTTTTTTATCTCCCTTCTCTCCCTCTTCCCTTTCACAGCCAGTGGCTCTATTGGGTCAAGTGTTGCCCTCAGGTGCTAAAAATAGCTCATTGATTTGAGCATGAACCCCAGACAGGGATTGCCAGGTAGATCCCATTTAGGGTGCATGCAGAAGTCTATCTCACTATCTCCCCTTCTCTCGCTTAAACAAACAAACAAACAAAAAACTGATGTGTCATCTTGGATTTAGTGTGCTGATGGTTCTTTTCCAAATTAATGTAATTTGCATCCTGGGAACAATCTAAAACTTCAAAATAATAGTATCTCTACATGTAACAGAATACTGTTTTAGTGGCAAGGTGTTTATATAAAAAGAGTGGCATACAGATTTTAAAATCTACTGTGTGTACCAGTAAAAATCTTTTGAACTCTAAGAATATAAAGAAATAATTATTATTAAATACATAATTCCAATGAAAATTGCTTAAAACTTCCTGGTAAAGTTTTTATGTGTAGCTTTGAAAATTTGATGAGGATTTTATCATTTGATCTAGCATTGCCACATGGCAAATTACTTAAGTCCCTTATTTTCGCAAAAGAAATTTTTATCAGGAAAAGACTATATATTTATTACATAATGGAGAAAGAAATGTTCTTGATCCTAGAAGCAAAATTTGAGACATGGTTATTTTGAAGTAAATGTGTAGAAATTAATAAGAGCAGAAGATCATAGTTATGTGTTGAATACTAATTTAGCCAAACAAATGCACATCCATCAATTTACAAATCTACATGACAGAGAAAAATAAATACCAACTTCACCTTGAAATAACTATTTTTTTGTGAACAAGACATTATTTTGGTTATTTAGTATACTCTCTCTACTCTTTCTGTTTCCTTTATGAATTTTGGAACATTGCCTATCTAAAGTTTCTAATTTTTTATTTAAATCATGCCAAGGTTTTGTTATTTAAATAGAACTCATATTCTGAAATCAATATACAAAGACATTTCACATTGACTATCTTCATTAAAAAAAAAAAGTTTGGCTAATTTGCATGAGAAACATTAGTATCTATTTATATAGATCTTTGTATTTTTTTTTCTTATTTTCTTAAGTGGAAAAACTTAGGATGGACCCACTTCAGAACTTGGCTTCTTTCCAATACTAAGAATGATAACATTATAATTTATGTGCATGATTTTCATAAGAATTCCTGAAATTCCACAAGGCTATCAGAAATGAGTCACTCAAGAATATTTTACCTTCTGATAAAATTTTTGATTCTAAGAAATGATCAATTTCATTTTATTGGAATATATAGATGGGAGCAAGGTCTACAGTTTTATACCAACTATTTATTCTTTATACGGTTCTGCTGACTTATCTCTGCTAAGTTGAATGGACTATATAACTTTCCATTTCTGAGAACAATGTGTATTTCAGGTCCATAAAACACACACACATAAACAGACATCTCATTGTAAAATGTATTGAATTGCATTATAAATAGCATGCAGTCCCATATAATTTTGTAATGCCTTGATGTGTTAACTTCTTTTGTGTTCAAAGGCATGGAGCAGTAACTGTTATCTTCTAAATCCCCTTCACAGCAGTTATATAGAGACATGGCAAAGGACAGAAAATATAGCCTGGGCTTTTGCAACACACGGTCAAAATATGTAGGTACTTCAAAGGTAAACTGTGAAGCTTAATTGGGAGTTTCTCTTTTTCATCATTTATTTTCCTATGTCCTAAACTTTTTAGTCACTTAAGCAGAGACATTTTATCATTTGATTACATTTATGGAAAACTTGGAATGATCACCCCTCTCTTAGATTTAGAGGGAGACCTCACCAAGCAGCTTGGAAATAATTTGCTAATTTATTTTCCTTTCTTTTAATTTTTTTTGATAGAGATATTTTCTTTATTTTTTTTCCTTCCATATACAGGTGCAGAATTAAAGAACACATTTGCTCACTATATTATTGATGCACTTAAGTGGAGTGTTCCAAAGCATGTAATTACTGTGTAGGCTTATGGCCCTAGAGGAGCCGAGATAGCGGTGCCGCGTATCCACGATTTGAAGGACATACAGTGATGATTATAGAGCAGTACTCTACATCCATTCGGGCCCTTTTGTGTTTAGCTGGTTGTCATGGAAAATAATTGGATAGAATTTAAGCCACTTTCTTCCAAGTGGGAAATTCATAATTTTACCCTTCACCTAATTTTGTAGATACTTTTAAAGAATCTTAAAGTTTCTGCAGGAATGACGTAGAGCAGTGTGGGAAAAATGTTCACATACAACTGACATCTCAGAAATAAAGGTTCTGTTTTGGGGGTAAAGGAGTCAATATCCATTTACATCATTTTGTTTCATTTTCCTCTCACTAAGCCACAGAGTTTTGGATCCTCTGATAAAGTGAATCCAATGTTCTAAGAAAAATGAAAAAACAAGGTAAAAATTAAAATCTCATTAGGGTGTAGTGAAAAAGTCACTCTGCCTAGAGTCATATTATGGAAAAGATTAGATCCTTTTCCAAACACGGCTGATGTAGAAATTGTAAATATAAATAATTTAAGAGAATAGCATGATAGGGTTGCCATGAGATGGAGAGTTGGGATTAATTGACCCCAAAGTACATGTAAGTCAAATAATAATGGTGTATTTTACTCATTACTTTCTATTTTAGTTACATAATATTGAAATGTGCATGCACTGTATGTTTTATCCTTTTTTAAGTTGTAAACTACAGTTAAGAAACCTTAGAAAAGTTAGAATAGAAAGATGTTGTCACCCAGTTATTATTATTCAATCATTATTTAATGCACACCTATTTGATGCTGACCTCAACCAGCCATTGAGAATTATATGATATGCAGATTTTATCATACAAATACACAAGCAAAAACACTCCTGTGCTCAAGAAGTTCAGATTCTACAGGGACGTTAAAATATAGAAGGCGATGCCTAAGTGAATTGTAGCCACCTGATACAGGTGATGAATTGCACACTGCTTAGAGTTCAAGCTGGAATTCCCAACATGGTCATTCTTTGAACTAGATGGCCCTGCCTTCAAAGCCCTTTGCTGTGTAATGGCCATGTTGCATAAGTCCTCTTCTGCCATTGGCTTATAAATGTTAAATTGCCCAGTAGAGGGCATGTCTAGAAATATGTGAAATCCTGGAGCACCCAAGGTGTTCCAATAAGATTAGGATTTCTGCCTGTACTCATAATAATGTACCTTTTAGTCAAGATAAAGGGAGTTTTCAAAAGATATCGGAGAAGTTATAAACAAAGGGGAAGAATGGCAGGCATAACAGTGGAAAAAGAGGAAAGAACAAGGGAGGATAAAAGGTGATGACTTTGCAATATTTGGAATACCTACCTCGCCTCTGTAAGTTTGAATGCAATTTTGACATATTCCAGGTCGTACAGCCTGCAATACTGCAAGCAAATCATTCATTCATCTTCAGAATAGCACTGTACGGTAGTGTGTGTGTGTGTGTGTGTGTGTGTGTGTGTGTGTATATATATATATAAAATCTCAATCATGTGATGATGTGTGATAAAAAAAAGAAAGAATAACACACCAGATCACTGCTACAAATGAAGTTCTAAAAGTCAGACACTGCAAATCCTAGTGACAATGGAAACCAACGTGTGTACTGTGCAGCATGGCCTAATGTAGTAGTTGGCAAACTCATTAGTCAACAGAGCCAAATATCAACAGTACAACAATTGAAATTTCTTTTGAGAGCCAAATTTTTTAAACTTAAAGTATATAGGTAGGTACATTCCTTATCGAGGTAGCATCCGCACGTGGTATTTTGTGGAAGAGCCGCACTCAAGGGGCCAAAGAGCTGCATGTGGCTCACGAGCTGCAGTTTGCTGACCAGGAGCCTACTGGGAACAAGCTTCTGCAGTCTAGGAAATATCTCCTTCCACCAATCTGTGCATTATTCCTAGTCATTGGCAAGGGATGTGTTCGTTATCTCCTCATCAGAAGTTTGGAATTCTGTTTGTTCTGACTGAAGAATTGTGAGGCAGAGAAATGTAACATATCAGACAAGGGTTCTTTGGAATCTACTAAAATAAAAGAAGAATATATTCAATTAAATTATTATAGTGTTAAATTAGACCTTATAAAAAATACAGAACCATAAAACAGCTCACAAAGGAGTTGAAAAAGCCTTCCCAAAATATTTTCTTTGCAAAAGTCTATAAATGAGCACTAGATGCAAAAATATTGCTATCCGTACCCTACTGAACTTAGGCAAGTATCATAATATCCTATTCTAGTGACATTTTTTTAGTGGAAGAAATTCTTCCCAGAGCAACTGAAGATAAATGTAGAAACTTAAATAAACTTTTGTTTAATATAATTATTGATCAGTTTGTATTTACACTGATAAATTTGTGTTATTTTAATATTTCCCATGTGTCTTATGTCTTTTTTTTCTTCTCTGTTCTTCACTGCTTCTTTCTTATGTGGTAAATAGATACTTCCTAACATACCATTTAATTTCCCTATCATTTTTTTCTTATATTTTTTTAGAGGTTTCCTTGGTAATTTACAGTTATCATCTGATTAACAACCTTGTTCCAATTGTTACCACTTCAATGGTATACAAAAAACATCAATCCTACATAGTCTCACAACCTCCCCCTTTCTATATTTTCCTACCAATTACAGGTCCAGATATTGTGTGCCCATGAACACAGATTTTAATTATTGCTTTATACAATTGTCTTTTCAATCAGAAAGGAAAAATGTTACCAAAAAATATATAGTTATTCTGGCTTTCATTGACCTACGTAGTTCCTGTTAACAGTACTCTTTGTTTCTTCATGTAGGTTCAAGTCATAATGTTCTTTCATTTTAGCCTGAAAAACTCCCTTCAGAATTTCAATTTGGACAGGTTTGCAAGCAACACATTCTCTATTTATTGGTTTTTGATTTTTTAAATATCTCAGTGTCATAGTTTACCTTCATTTCTGGAGTCTAGTTTTGCTGGTATACAATTCTTGGTTGACAGTTTTTATTGTGCAGTGCTTTGCATATGTCATGCTCCTGCCATCTGATCTCAATAGTTTCTAATGCAAAATTAGTTGTTAATTTTATTGAGGCTTCCTTATAAGTTATAAGTTTCTTCTCACTTGCAGCTTTCGAGATTCTGTCTTTGGCTTTTAACCATTTGATTATGATGTGTCTAAATATGGCTCTTTTGAGTATATTAGACTTGGAATTCATTGAGATTCTTAGATGTGTAGATTAAGGTTTTTTCATCAAATGTAGGAGGAGTTAAGCAATCATTTCTTCAAATATTTTCCTTTCATTTCTCCCTCTGCTGTTCTTTGGGTCTCATGTTATGTGTTAGCTGGTACACTTGATAGTGTCTCCCATGTCTCTGAAAAAAATGTTCATTTTCTTTTCTTTTGGAAACATGGTACATAGGGCTTCCATATCAAGAAATCCCCCCAAAAAACATTTTTTCCCCTTACTGTCTGACCATTTTATCCATTCTTGTGCATATAGCCTTTGATTCCCAGTTGGGAGTGGAGCCAAAGGACCCAAAGCCTCTAATCAGTTCTTGTCTTAAAAACATTGTAAGACCTTTGTCCCAAATGACTGTAAGTCATGCCTCTTAAGGTCATCTTTGCTTTACAGCCTTATCAATTCCTCCAAACATAACGAATAAAGTTTGACTTGTTTGAGGCCCTTCAGTGTTGCCATCAGTCCACACAACTTCCAAGAGTGCAGGATTCAGACCTTTGTTTGACCCCATCGGTGCCTGCTTTATTCATCCCATATCTTAATAACTATCCAAAGAGTTCCACCTTTCTGGTATCAGTTCCTTGACTCTCTCCTTGTCCATTCTTCTCTGTTTTGTTCAGTCTCTTATGAAACATTATAATCTTTTTTTACTATCCATTATTTCAGCATAATTTTTACCATTGAAAGTACCTCTGATAGCCAATGTTAAAATCAACCCCAATTTTTTTGCTTTTATTTTAACTATCCCCTTTGGTGTTAACCTTGAAGCTGGAGATTGTAACTCAATTTAGGCAAGAATTGCTGTAACACTTTTTAACTTTTGTTTTAACTTTATTGGTACAGAACCTGAGGTGAGAGGTTCTAATGTGGACTCGCCAGAATCTTAATTTGGCCCAGCATTCTACCTTACTTTCATTTTAGGAGGCAAAGATAGCAATCACTAAGGAATTGTATATTTAGTTCATTAATCTTTACTTTGCATTTCTTTATATATCCAGTGAATCTACTTCTCGGAAACTCTAACTTCCGTTGGTAACTTTTGCCTCCATTAACTACTCAGAACATAGGTGACCCCGTGACCATTCAGAGGTTCCTTGTTCACTACCCTATTATGTTTTCTCTTTCTAAACCATGTTTCAGTGAGTCTAGATCATTCTGGGGAACTAACAATCCTAGCACCAACACAATGTTAGACAGACTGCCAACTTTGAAGGCATCGTACTCCAGACTGCCAAGTTCCTGAGACTTCTGACACCAACTGCAGGTGTGGGGGCTTTCCCCAAATCACTCTAATTTTTAATAATTTGCTAGAAGGCCTCACAGAGCTCCCTAAAAGCTATTGCACTCCCAATTATGTTTTATGAGAAGGAGAAGATACAAATTAAAATAAACCAAAGGAAAAGATACAGAGGGCAGAGTCTGGGAGGGCTCCCAACATGAAGTTCTGTTGTTGCCCAGACACATTATCCTCCTGGCGTCGGTGCATGACAACACAGGAAGTATGAGAGCCAAGGCAGTTTAGCAGAGATGCATGGTCCAGAATTTTTATTCGGGCTTCATTATAAACACATGACTGATTGCATGATTGCCCACTGGGGTCAGATGACCTTAAGAGGCATGACTTACAGTCATTTGGGACAAAGGTCTCCCAGTCAACTGATTTCATGGAACCCAAGCCTTTGTCTTTTAATCACATGATTGGGTTTCCGGTGTGGCCAGCCTCACCCTAAACTCTGGTATGGCCAGCCTCTGCTCTAAACAATGGCACTCCTAGCAGGTATGACATTAAACAACTCCCAGAAGTCCAGGGTTAGGGCCTGACCTCTTCTTGGACAGGGTCAAATTTTTTACTCCATGTACTTGACAGGTCAAATAATGACAGTTTACTGGGAAGGAGATTTAAAGGAGTTCCAACTTCATTCTGCTCAATCTGGTAGTTGCTGGATTGCTAGTTTTCACTATAATTATAGGCTGTTAATTTCTAAGGCTTCCCCCCTCCCCAAACCAAAGTGAGAATGGGAATAGGTCAAGTTAACATGCTCCAAAACTTACTGTTCTTACTGAAATTCAACCATTTATTTTTAATATGTAAATCCTGGGTTGCTGAAAGCCATTTATTAGTTTCCAGGAAAAAAAGTCAACTCTGACAACCTTGCCCGTTTTTGCGGTTTTGAGAAGAGAGAAGATTTTCAGAGTTCTGTGCTCTGCCGTTCACTGATGTCGTTCTCTGATGTCATTATCAGGCTGCTTTTCTAAATAACGTTTACTGGAATAGAAGCCGTTCTCATCTGTTTACTATCTTCTGTATTTGCTTCCTCACTGTAAGGATGGGGCTGAGTCATAGCAACAGAGATCTTCTGGCCCTACTATGTGGCCTTTTATAGAAATTTTTGCCAACCTCTGCTCTTATGTATAAACATTTCTCTTTCACTTTATAGATAGTTTGTAGTCCTGTCCTCAAACTATATCCCTCATTTTCAAAAGCCTTTGAGAAAATTTCATAACATATTGTACAATTTTGTTAAAAGACCATCTGGATGATACACTTCTTCCCCATGCTGCTATTCCTCATTATCTTGGAATACACAATGGTTTGTGACATCAACGCGAAGGGGAAGAAATAGTTAAAATAACAGCTACATCGCATCTAACACTGCAAAGTCTCATTAGAAATCTGCGCCTCGACATCTTTGCTTCTTTGCTGATTTTTTCATACCACATTTTGTCAGGGTTGTGTCAAAAGAATGACCTAGAATATTTCCCCACCTGTGTAAGGAAATAAAGTTAAACATCTTACGTATGATTCTCTGTCTAATAGAAAGCTGTATCTTATGTCATGCGATCAATCATACTATTTACTTTTGAGAATTTAGTATTTTGCTTGAGTAAAATTTTGATAAAAGTGATTCATTTATTCAGTCAGGTTTCTTCATATGCTCATTAGTACTCAATTATTTAAATACAAATTTTTTAGCTGGAGGGATCTTTTAAGCTAAATTCTCAGTGTACCAGTTTCTTAGCCGTGGTAAACTCATGTACTAATGAATCTTTAGATTCACTGAATTTCCGGGACTCTAATCTCCCTAAACAAGAAATACACCTTGCTTTACAAAAGAGTAGTAAGTTAGACATTTTGAAATGGTGAAAATGAACTCAGGTGTTATAGGTCTGAGTTACTGGAAAAGGTTTCATGTGTAAAAGCAGACTGTGAGTCTGATTCTAAAATTAGTAAGATCTGCCACAGGTTTGCATGATTGGATTTTATACTTTTTTTTTTTTTTTCCAAAGCTAGAAATGGGGAGGCAGTCAGACAGACTCCCACATGCGCCCAACCGGAATCCACCTGGCGTGCCCACTAGGGGGCGATGCTCTGCCCATCCGGGGCATTGCTCTGTTGCGACCAGAGCCATTCTAGAGCCTGAGGCAGAGGCCACAGAGCCACCCTCAGCGCCGGGCCAACTTTGCTCCAATGGAGCCTTGGCTGTGGGAGGGGAAGAGAGACACAGAGAGGAAGGAGAGGGGGAGGGGTGGAGAAGCAGATGGGCGCTTCTCCTGTGTGCCCTGGCCGGGAATTGAACCCGGGACTCCTGTATGCCAGGCCGATGCTCTACCACTGAGCGAACCAGCCAGGGCCTGGATTTTATACTTTATTGGATAGAGAACAGGTATGGTCTTTGAAGTTCTATTAGGATCAATTTAATTATCAACCAAAATAATTGTGAGCCAGGATCTAGCATATATGACAAAATACACAATATATATGTGTTTATATGACACTTATATTTCATAGTATGGGAAAAAAGTAAAAACTTGAAAATATGGCAGCAAGCAAAGGAAATGACTTACTTCTTTCTGCGCTCTTCTACCAGAGTAGCAGCTTAGTTTGAAAGCTTAGAAATGAAAGTTTTAAACCCAGACTGGGTGGCTCAATGGATAAAGCATCATACCAGCATACCAAGCTCATGGGTTCAATCCCCAGTCAGGGCACATAGGAGAAACAATCAATAAATGTACAACTAAATGGAACAACTAAGTGGAACAACAGATGATGTATCCCCCCTTTCTCTTTCTCTCTCCTCCCCTTCCCTCTCCCCTCTGCCTCTTTCCCCCTCCCCCTCTTCCCCTGCCCCACTTTCCCTCTCTCCTCCCCCTCCCCTCACCTCCCCCCTCCCCCTCTACTTCTCCTCTCCCCCATCCCTCTCTCTCTCTCTTCCTCTTTACTCCCTCTCTCTCCAGAATTAATGGGGGAAAATTTTTTTAATGATATTTTTCTGGGAAAACAAACTCAGGGTAGGAAAGTTCCCTGAGGACTCAGGGACCAGAATAGCATCTAGTCATCCAAACCCTTGCAAATATTAATGATTATTTATACTGATGTAAATGTTTACATGTATACTGTTCACAAAACTTTGGGGAATATTTCAAAATGAATATGAAGCAATAAAATATCCCCTAAGTTTTGTGAGCAGTATATTTATTTCCCTATTTTCCCGTGGCCATAACCTCTTGGCACACTTGGTAGTGGCCTCTCTCGTGGCAATGCAGAGCAGCCCCCCAGTATTTTGCAGGTGATCTTCGGAGAACACCCACATGTGCATTTGGCCTTGGGGTATAGTGGAAATATTGATAAAATTTTCATCAGCTGTTGCTTTCCTCATTCTTCTGAATTGGGCCTGAAAATGATCATCCATAAATTGGATGCACACACTGTCAAATTCTGTGCTTTTAAAGCAAAATAAAGTGAAATTTGGTGAGTTGTCAAGCTGCTGTTCGGGGCCATCCCTGCCTTTGCTTGTCTCCATCCAATAGCAGAGATAATTATAAGTTCACTGTATTTTATCACTTTATCTGTCAAAATGTTGTTTTAAAAAGTATCCGCCTGCTGTTTTTAAGTCTCCCTGTGTCCCTGTCAAGGCCTTTGTGCAGAGAATGTCGCAGTTGTGCCTTTTTCCCTTGCTACCTGGACCAGCGGGGAGGGGAGGTCCCGGTCTGTGAGCTAACCGAGAAATTCAATAACTCCCTCAGGAGGCTCCGGTAGGGAGTTGGTATTTTTGGCCATGAATCCAGGGCTTTCATTTGAAGTTTCAGGGTGCGTCATGCAGTCGAGCACTGATTGAATGGGGGCACTGGAGGCTCTCAGAATCAAGCTGTGACATTTTTCTGAGCCTGAAGGCTGCTCACAGTGATTACCGCACAGGCCTAGCCGACTTCTACTTAGAGGACACAGGAGAAGGAGGCGGTGCCTCTGAGCGTGGGTGGTCACATACACCCTTTTAGCAGCAGCAGTTGGTCTATTTAGCCTGATAAAGAGACCACCAGCAGCCCCCAAAGTGCTTAAAAAATTTCCAATCTATTTTAAAAATATATATTATTATACATAAAAGACTGTCAGAGCAAGTGCTGAGCATTGCTCCACAGAATGGCAGCTGGTGCATATGACAGCCACATGTGGCCAGGCGGGTTTGTCTTGCACCCCGGACACCCCAGAGAATTCCCAGCTCTCCCACCCCGTTCTCCAAGGAGGAGAGGGAGACATCCAAACAGAATGAAAAATAGCAGCAGAAAGCAAATATCACAAGCCCACTCACAGAAAATGTGTTGAAGACAACCCCTGCAGGCTTGGTATTTACCCTTTGGATGTAAACAGGGTTTGTTATTAAAGGGATTGTTAAGGTTGCTGTGTTGGCTGTACGTTTAGATAGACACTAAGGACAGACTTGCACCTTCAAATTCATTGAGGATATTGGTTGTCAGCACTGTTGGTTAACAGTGGTATTAACTCAGTTTCGAAGGGTTGTCTCAAAGTTTGAAAAGCGAACAACTGTGCCTCTACCGAATTCTACATGTAGTTGAAGAAGTTCTTGACTCCCAGAATTTTTCTAATTGCTATTTTGTATTCTTACATAATGCATAAAAGGCACGTCAGCCATCACGTTCAAATAAGTGATTGGTTTCTTAGTCCGATCAATCAGAAGTTCAAGGGTGAAGGAAATTTGCACGCAACATATACATTGGTGGATTGGCTATTGCCATCTTAACTTCAAACACAAAATAACAGCAATTCCACACTCTGTGGTCTCATCAATCCTCAACTTTAAAGCATAGTGTGTGAAAGAATAACCTCTCTGAGATAATCATTAAGCAAAATTCTCGCACCTGGAAGGACTCAGAAATACATCCCAACTCTGAATCCTTCCCTTGATAAGAAATAGGGAATTTCATTGTACCTTTAAACAGCTTTTCTTATTAGGACAGATATATTTAAATCAAACTGCACAGAAGGAATGCATCAAAATGGAAGGCCATGGTTAGAAAATGGCAGCCTCAGGGCTTCCTGAAGTTAGCCTCTCTCCACCCTGGGCTTCCTCTCTGTCCTGGTCCTGCACATCTGACATATTTCCCAGTTCTACGAGTACTCCCACCTTTCTGTGACCAATTATTCCGACTTTAGCCCCTCTATCCGGGACTTGGTTCTATCGCTTTATTTCCTGCTAATGATGTTTTTGTTTCTGTTGACAAGAGGTACTTGTTTCCTCGGCTCTTGGGAGGGAATGGCGTCTCCAGAGAGCCTTCAGCCCGTCCTTTCCCTTGCAGCCTCCTCAGTAAAGTGTGACCTGACATTTTCAAAATTTCTTTTTCTTTTTCCTGATTCTGATCCTAAGAGCCAGACTTCTTTTATTAATCTTTATTTTTTTCCATTTGGAGCAATATAAAATATGTCTAACCCACCTTCCATTGGACAATCCTTTGTGCATTTCAAAGTGGCTCTTGGCTCCGATGGTCTTCACCAGGAGAACCAGCACTGGTTCCTTCAGCATTCCTTTGAGTTTCTCTCACAATATAAGTCTCAGAATGAAAACTAGCTTTGATTATACTCCAGCAAATGAATTACTCTTTTCTTTTTCCCTGAACACTATTGTTCTACCTAAAATTTTATTTATGTTTCTAGAAATCAAATTGCACCAAGAAACTGAAGGTGAATAGAATCACTAAGCTATTGTCATAGACTCCTCCATTAAGGTGACATCAACTTTATTTTGTAACTTTACAGTAACCTTGAGTTTTTCTTAAACACAGCTCTATAAATTTCTTCTTATTCATTGTGACGTCAGGTCTAAAAATCCAGGCATAAAAATATTTTGAACATGTAGTCACTTACTCAATATATTTGGTTGATCTCTTATAGTACTCAACATTTCGAAAATGTGATATGTATACCTTATATATTTTCAGTCAAGATTCATAAACACTTTATAAGCACCAGTTGTACGTACTTGTAATATGATTAAATAATATGTCTCATATTCTGCTGCCGCGGACCAGCGCAGCTTCCAAATAACGGTGCGGAATTAAGGAAACACACTTTGTCAGAACAAAACCGATGGGACTGGGAGGACTCCTCAAACTGCCTGGCAGCATCTGAGTGCCTCACAGCCTCAGTTCACTTTATTATATGGACCTCTGCAAATCAAGGACCCTGATACAAAGTTGCACATCAAAGGCTAAGACAGGAACTCTCCCAAGGCAAAAACAGTATACATTAGTGAATTTTACAAACATCTGAAAACAAAGAGTCAGAGGAAGGGTATGTATATTGCTTCCTGCAACCCAAGGAAGGAAGGGGAGTGGGTGCAAACACAGAGCATCAAGCCAAATATGGAGATGGAGGGGGTAGAACTTAAGCCCCCTGCCAAGCCTTGAATCTATAATGGCTTTTTGCCATTACCGGTCCACAACATATCCCCCTTTTCTTTTTAATTTGTGTGCGGAGATTTGCACTCATCTGATTTTCTAATTTGGAGGCAGACGGAGAAAATACAGAATAAACACAAAATTAGTATAGCCAATGCTAACAGATACCCAAAACAAGTATACTAATACATCACAGTAATTAAAGCCTTTAAGCAAACTCTTTAAGCTAATAATACAATAAGAATCTATAAAAGAGTAATGTCCTTAAAGTGTTCACCAAGTCCAAGTTGGCACCAACACCATTCCAAATCTCTGCAAATGCAACCCAACCCCAGCTCAGTCCATCAAAAACTGTCACAGGAGCAGGAGTCCAGGAAAAGTCCACTTTCAGGAGAAGTCCACATGGCACTGGAATTGCTGTCACACTTCCACACTCTGCAGCTAGCATCAAAGTCCCAATGACCGCTGCTTCCCAGCTGGCAATGACCCAGGTAGACTGGAAAAGCCATCTGCAGCACGCATGAAGACGGAGCTTCCGTTTTCTTTAAACTGGAAAGATGAACCCAGGGGTCCTATACTGGAGCTTTACAGCCATGGAGTGGTGAGGAGAACCTTGGGATACACTAAGCTGGGTGGCAGAGGTAATTTTGTAAATTGGCAAAAAAGGAAAAAAGGAGCTCTGAATTAGGAGTAGGTCCTAGCCTAAACTATGAGTGGGGCATTGAGGCAGGAGGAATAAAAGAAAGACTGTATATTAATCAAAGCAGCAGAAAACAGGACTATCAATACCCACAACAGAGATCTTCGAGGGAAGAAAAAAAAACCTGAATATTCAGGCAAGACCTAGTTAAATGACCCTTGTGTAAATGAGACCAGTCTACCAGCTACTTGGAAGAAATACCCCAGGCTCGTCCACAGTGTCGTAGATGGGGCTGATGGCCCTGGGCACCTTTTAGCCTTCAGTGGCAAATCCCAGTATTCTGGACAAGGTTAGGTCACAGGTGGATGGAGCAGGGCTGGAAGAGACTGAACCCTCCCTTAGAGGAGTGAGGGGGAAGCCTACCTTCCAGTGTGTCCCTTCTTCCTCACAGCAAAGGCATGTAAGCCTGGCAGGCTTTGGCTTAAATGACCATCCTTTCCACTATTGAAGCAGGGCCCTGATGAAGTTCCAGTTGGAGCGTTGGAGCCTCTGAGGGCGTATGCCAAGAGCTAGTATTTTACCTGATCTCCTTTGGGCTTTTTCGGCCTCTTGGTACCTTAAAAGCCATGCTCAGAAGATCTCGCTGAGGGGCTTGAGGGTCCCTATCTGCCTATATATCTGGAGCTATTCAGAATAGAACAAAACAGTGTCATTAGCTGGAATCAAATAAAAGTTAAAAAAAAAGGGTAGTAGTTTGCAGGACAAAAATTTGGGCATCTCTTGTACATCAGCATTCAAGATAAACTGTTTGAAGTAAAAAGCGTAACAGGGTAGACCTGCAGGAGCTCCAGGACATGACTCCCCCCCCCCTTTCTTTTTATATTATTTACAATTGAATTACACTTTACAATATTTTGACTTCAAATATTGCAAGAAATTCTTGACTTTGTTAACTTTTAACAAAAATAGAGTAAAAGCACCTCCAAACAACATTCCCACACTTATCAAAACACCCCCTTAACATTAATTAACAGGCACTTTAGAGAGTACATATCAAAACTGAAAAATCCCATTGTGATCTTCATTATTCTTCTACAGCAAAAAAATCTTTACACCTTTATTATGTAAATCTATGCTGCTTCAAGCCTTTCACTTGCGGCCTGGAGCAGCCTGGCCAAACCAGCAAGTCTTTTGGATCCAAAATGAGCGTGCTCTACTTATTCTAAACAAAATTATATTTATATAGGGAAATGAAATTATTCCCGTTTTGTTTTCAATACTACAGCCGGCACTTCCAAAACTATTATTATCATTACTTTTCATGTAAGGACTTATTCAGGCCTTATAAACAAAAACACTTAGACATTAAACAAAGACTTCACATACAATCACACAAATCAAGAGTGAAACCCGGGGTTTTAGAGATTGAACTATGGCCTGCTTGATCTTAAGTAGGGCTATCTTAATAGGAACGTAATAAGGATATATACTAAACAGAGATCTCTCTCGAAAAATCTCAAGACGGCCGTATGAGATTTCTATTCAGCAATACCCAAATCAGGCCCCCCTTTCGCCCTCTTTTCAAGCAATGGATCAGGAAAATAAAATGATCTAAAACATTAAAAAAAATTAGATAATAATTGAGAAAGGGAAAAGAGCATAGTAACTCTTATGCAATTGCTCTTGTGAAGTGAGTCTCTCATCTAGAATCATGGTGTCTCACCAGTCGTTCAGGGATCCACCGAGGAGCTTCAGCAGACCTAGGAAAAACACACACATATCCTCGGCCCCATAAGAGAACAGGGTCTGGCCCTTGCCAGATTCCTGTGAGTGGGTCCCTCCATCGCACTTCAGGGAAGGCTTTCCTTGCAGGGTTCCAGAGTCTCTCTGCTGCTGAATGACCCTGTACATCAGTATTTAAAAAATTTAAAGTGAAAAGAGCATGACAAAGAAGATTTGCAGGAGTTTGAGGGTATAATTCCCCTTTTTTAATTTTTTCCAATTGGTTTTTAAGTGTTTGATGTGCACGCTCTACAATGCCTTGACCCTGGGGATTGTAAGGAATTCCCGTCCTTAGGTCAAGTCCAAAAGTCTGACAAAATGTAGTAAATGCTTTTCCTACATATGCAGGAGCATTGTCAGTTTTAATCAGTTTAGGAAGTCCAATAATAGAAAATGCATACAAGCAGTGAGCTATAACATGTTTAGCAGCCTCTCCTGTTCTGGCAGAGGCTACTATAAATCCAGAATAAGTGTCTACTGTAACGTGGACAAAGGATTGTTTGCCAAATGAAGGTATATGAGTAACATCCATTTGCCAAAGTTGCCCCGGTAGGAGTCCTCGAGGGTTAATTCCAAACGAAGGGACAGATTGTAATATAAGGCACCTTGGACAAGATTTAACAATCTGCCGTGCTGCTTCCCGAGAAAGTTGAAACTGTTTACGCAGGGCTGCAGTGTTCTGGTGATGGATAGTATGAGACTGAATTGCTTGATCTGTCATGGTTGCTCCAATAATTTTCTTTTGGGTAGCTTGATCAACAAGGGCATTCCCTTGCGCTAAAGCTCCAGGGAGCATGGAGTGAGCTCGAATATGTCCTATAAAACACGGAGCTGTATGTTGACGTACAAGTCTTTGAAGAAGGAGGAACTGCTGAAATAGTTCCTCATCAGCAGTTGTCCCTAAGACAGCAGTCTCTATAGTGGAAACAACCATAAGTAAATATCTGCTGTCTGTATATAAATTAAAGGAGTGTGGCAAATGCTGAAAAGCCATGATAATGGCATGTAATTCTACTCTTTGGGCTGATTTTAAGGTGACTGTTTCAGTATAAAGCTGTCCATTGATTATTAAGCCTGCTATTCCTGAGCTGGATCCGTCAGTAAAGATTGTAGGTGCTTCAGGAATGGGCTCATTAACAATTGTCTTAGGAAATATAAAGGTAGTAATTAATGAAAATTGAACTATTTTATCAGCTGGGTAGTGAGAATCAATTTGGCCTGTAAAATTTGCAAAAGCGATTTGCCATTTTGTGGAAGTTTCCCAGAGCCATTGTTGTTGATCCTTTGAAAAAGGAACAACAATAGTCTGTGGCTCAAAACCTATAAGCTGCAAGAGTTGCCTACGCCCCTTGATAATCAAGGAGGCAACAAGATCAAAATATGGAGATAAAACTTTCTTAGGAGTAACAGCTAAATGAATCCATTCAATAGGACCTGAAGCTTGCCACAATAGTCCTGTTGGAGTGTAACTTGAGGGACATATTAGTAGGGCAATTGATTCCTCAGGATTTATGCGTTTTAGTTGTGCTTGCTGCAAGGCCTTTTCTACAAGCTTTAAAGCTTGTTGTCCCGCAGGTGTAAGTAGCTGAGGAGAAGCTGGTTCAGCTGAGCCTCTAAGAATATCAAAAAGTGGCTTCAGTTCTCCAGTAGTTAATTTCAAGGAAGGTCTAAGCCAATTAATGTCTCCTAACAGTTTCTGGAAATCGTTTAAAGTTTGCAAATGATCTGTCCTGATTTCTATTTTCTGTGGGCGAATTTGTTGTCCCTCAATAATTTGTCCTAAATAAGAAAAAGGTAAAGATTGCTGTACCTTTTCAGGAGCTATATAAAGTCCTGATTTTTTCAGAGAATATTCTAGTTGTTGCAAAATGATCAACACAGTGTCTTTATCTGGATGAGCAATAAGAATATCATCCATATAATGAATTATGTATGCCTTAGGGTGTTGCCTTCGCACTGGAGAGATGGCTTGAGCAACATATTTTTGGCACAAGGTAGGACTATTAGCCATACCTTGAGGCAAAACTCTCCACTGGTATCACTCCATGGGAGCCTGAAAATTAAGTGAAGGAACACTGAATGCAAAACGCTTGCAATCATGAGGGCTTAAAGGAATAGTAAAAAAGCAATCCTTCAAATCAACAACTATAAGGTGATAGTTCCATGGAATGGCAGTAGGAGAAGGAAGTCCTAGCTGGAGAGGACCCATAATTTCCATAGTCTTATTTATTGCTCTCAAATCTTGTAATAGCCTCCAGTCTCCTGATTTCTTTTTAATGACAAATATAGGCATATTCCATGGACTATTAGATGGTTCAATGTGCCCAAGCTGTAGCTGTTCCTGTACCAATTGAGCAGCTGCCCTAAGTTTCTCCTGAGAAAGGGGCCATTGGTCTACCCATACAGGATTATCTGATTTCCAAGTAATTGGGTCTGCACAGTGCATTATTGGGGTAGCAAGAGCTACCAAGGCCCCTATGCAAAATTTTGATATCCTAATCCATGCCTTCTGGTATTGGGTGCCACTTCTATGGGGGTGAGAATTCCTCGCTGTTCTTTCCCTAGACCCTTAGTGGGCAAAAATCCCTGATCAAGCATTTGAGTGCTAACTAAACTATTAGGACTGACAAGCAATGCCCCCATATTTTTCAAAACATCTCTACCCCATAAATTAACTGGCAATCCAGGGAGCACATAAGGCTGAAAAAATCCAGAATGACCTTCTTTATCTTCCCATTGTAAAAAACTAGAACTTTGTTGAGGGGATTTACTCTGCCCTATACCTTGTAATTCTGTGGCTGCTGCATGAGTGGGCCAGGAAGGAGGCCAATGTAGCTTTGCAATAACAGATACATCAGCCCCAGTATCTAAAAGCCCTTTAAATTTACGCCCTTGTATTGTTAGTTCCATTTCAGGGCGTTCCTGACCTATTTTTTGAATCCAATAGGCAGTATCAGTGGAGCCAAATCTTTGATTCTCTTGGGGTCCCTTTAGCAGGGTTTGGCCTTGTCTTAAAAGAGGTAAAAGGATTAATTGAGCAATTTTCATATCAGGGGAGATAGTGACTATATTCCTCAAAGTGTGAGCCATTGCTTTAATTTCCCCTGTATAATCAGAGTCTATCACTCCAGGAAGAACAAAGAATTCCCTCATAATTAAACTACTTTTGCCTAACAAGATTCCTACTGTGTTACTGGGAAGTGGCCCAAAAATTCCAGTGGGTATGGCTTGAGGTCCCATCTCTGGAGTCAATACGAATTGGGAGGTGGGACTGAGGTCCAGTCCTGTACTGCCTGTTGTTGCCTGGGATAGTTGGGCAATGTTTGGCCTACTGGAATCTGAATTTGCTGAGGAAACACTGACATTGCCCCTATTGTTTGATGGGGCCGGGGAGGGCCCCATTGTCCGTTTCCCTGTCCTGCGGTAGTACATTTAGGCCTCCCCTTATTCTTCCAATGTTTCCTATGTCTACAGAGTGGGCAGAGGTCCGGAGCCTTAAGGGCTGGCTGTCCTTGAGGGAGAGGCCGAGACCAATATCCGGGGAAAGCAGGGCAGTTTTTAGCAAAATGCCCCGAACCCCCGCATTGAAAACAGTTTCCACGGGCAAAAGTACTTCCCTGACCTTCCTTCCTTCGCTTGTTCTGTCCTTTATCAAAATTTTGTCCTGGAAATCTTGCCTTATTACCTGTGGTAAAGGCAAGACCTTGCATGTATGAAGGCCCAACATCAGCGCAAATTCTAATATAATCCTCTATATCTCCCTTCTTGCGGTGAGGCCGAAGTGCAGCCTGACAAGCAGAATTAGCATTTTCATAGGCTAGTTGTTTTATTAAAACCTTTCCCACATTTTTATCCCCTACTATTCTTTCAACTGCTTGAATTAGCCGTGAGACAAAGTCTTGAAATCGCTCGTCTGCACCCTGCCTAATTTTACCAAATTCTTCTGGTTTGGTCCCTGGAATAGGCAGGCATTTACATGCCTGTGTGGCTAGCTTATTAATTATATCATAAATAGCTGGTCGATATTCTAATTGAGTTGCCATATGGGCATACTGTCCTTCTCCAGTTAACATATCTACAGTAACAGCAACCTCCTCTTGCTGATTTTTCTCATCCAGCTCTATAGCCTTTTCATGAAAGTTTGACTTCCACAACAAATAATCACCCCCAGAGAGACAAGCACGAGCAATCGCCTTCCAGTCATTTGGGGGAAGAGCCTTTGCACTAATGGTATCTAATAAACCAAGTGTAAAAGGGGCAGTAGGCCCATACTGAGCACAAGCAAGTTTAAGCTCTTTCAGAGTTTTAAAAGGTACAGGTTCATGTTCTCGCACTAGTCTCCCTGTATCATCCTGTCTTTCCACAATAGGAAAACAGGCAAAGCCATCTATTGTTTCCCCTATATTTCGAGCCTGGTCTATAGATTGTTGGAGAGGAGATTTCCCAGATTTTGAGCTATACACTATGGAATCAGCCCGATAAGGGAACGGAGGAGCAGAGGGTTGAATGTAGGAAGGAGCTGAGGGCAGCGGAGGCCCCGCGGCTAAGGCAGCCATAGCCACGGATTTTTCATCCCCCCTGTCATCCTCAGACTTCAAGTTATCCTCATATTCACATCCCTCTGTTTCCGGCTTACCCTGATACTCTTCAGACAATGATTTGTCTTCATATGGAAACATTTTTACAAAAAGGTCCCTTACTTTTGACCCTATCTGTCCCATATTCTTTTACTCCCAACTACACTTTCCCCAAAAACTTTCTTTACTCACTGTGCGCACTTCACTTTGGGGAGTTCCGTCACCTTCCTTCAGTTTTAGTTTCCTCGTACTCAAGTCGTCTGTTCGGGCGCCACTTGCCGCGGACCAGCGCAGCTTCCAAATAACGGTGCGGAATTAAGGAAACACACTTTGTCAGAACAAAACCGATGGGACTGGGAGGACTCCTCAAACTGCCTGGCAGCATCTGAGTGCCTCACAGCCTCAGTTCACTTTATTATATGGACCTCTGCAAATCAAGGACCCTGATACAAAGTTGCACATCAAAGGCTAAGACAGGAACTCTCCCAAGGCAAAAACAGTATACATTAGTGAATTTTACAAACATCTGAAAACAAAGAGTCAGAGGAAGGGTATGTATATTGCTTCCTGCAACCCAAGGAAGGAAGGGGAGTGGGTGCAAACACAGAGCATCAAAGCCAAATATGGAGATGGAGGGGGTAGAACTTAAGCCCCCTGCCAAGCCTTGAATCTATAATGGCTTTTTGCCATTACCGGTCCACAACATTCTGCCATGAAGGACTTTGTAAGACTATAAACCCCATGAGGAAGGGGCCATGTCTAGCCCTTTTTCCACTTGGACACCCAGCATCAGCACTGTGCTGGGTGCGTGTCAAGTCTACAACAGCCTGTGAATTCACGAGTGGATGTTGGAGAGGAATGAACTGTGACAAATATCAGTCTTAATTTTATCAAAAATTGTTACCAAAGGTACCATTACCAAGTCTATAATCTTCCTCTACATTTAATTTATTTTAATTGACTACCAGAAAATTACATTTCATCCAGAAAACCCACCAGAAAATTAGGCAATCTGGTAAACTCAAGGTGCACTGTGTCTAAAACACTGTTTAAATCAGACTCTTGATATACAAATTTAGACAACCTATTAAAAATGAGCATTTGATTTTTTAAAATATTACCCAAATATCCTCTCTTATAGCCTGCCTATCCTGTGAAGGTTTTGATAACCAAAATGTTGAATAGAGGAATTTTTAATCATTACTGTAACACTGAACCCAAGAATGAAAGCAGAGCCATGTTGAGTAGGAAGCTAGAGAGAAAAGTTGAACTGAGAAAGAGCCCAGAAGTAGGGTTAAATATCTGATGTCCATATGAGGGCTATTCATGCTTAAAGAACTATATCAAGATATGCTAGAAAATGTGTGACCTAATCTATGAAAACTGTGCTGGCTTCTGAATGATTATTCATTTAATTTATTAACACTAGCAATTCAAGAATTTTATTGGAATTAAATTTCAAGCCTCTTTTATTGAGCCTTTCAATCAATCTGACTACCTTAATGGTAAAAACAGGGTACTATTTGCTATCTACATATTTTGTTATTAAATCTGTTCTACAGGATTTTTCTAAAGATGGGCTTTAGTATCTTTTATATGCATAATCTAAATTGTATAATGCACACTTTTTCGTATCTAGAATAATAATTGAGCTATTGTATAAAAATTCTAAATCTAAATACATTATTTTAAAACAAAATAACTATTGTATCTATTTCTGAAATTGCATGTAGGTTGTTTTATATGCTGCCTAAGTTGTTAAACAGACCTTTGAAGACATAGTTTGTTTATAAAGTTATTTTGTGTCAAACCACCTTATTTAAAAAACTTATTTAGCCTATAACTATGTTAAATGTTGAGATAGTCACACATACTTATTTCTGTAATGCAGTGGCTTTTTATTCTACATTTAGATGGCTGGTCCTGTCTTCCATGGAAATCTTACATTTTAAACAATAATACAAATAATGAATATAATCAAGTTCCTGTGGTTGAATCAAGATAGAATGTAGGACAGATAATTCCCATCCATCCAAAGGTGTCAAGTTCACATTCTCGCCATAGTTCTAAATCAGATCCTAACAATACTCCTGTGGAAGTCTCTGGTTAAGTATAAAGCTTCGGTCAAGGAAGAACTGTTTCACTATTTACTGTCTTTGGGTTTGTTAACCCTTCTTTGTGTCTTCTTGACCATGAGGTTTTACAGGTCACTCAGGTGAAAGTGACCTCTCCAAGGATCAGTGTCAGAGCACCTAGACAGCATTTTGGTAGTATTCTCCAAAACCACTTGATGAGTCAATGACAGTCATTTTACTGTGTTGACCCCTCGCAACCCAGAGAATAGACTCATTCAGATGTCAAGTGCATGCTGACAAAGGCCAGCTTAGTGGTGAGTGTTTGTGCTTTAAACCCCTTTAAACAGACTTATCCCTCCATCAGATGTGAATGTTTTAAGTGTTTTTGAATGAGTATCATAAAAACAACTATTGTAAAAAAAAATGTCTTTTTTTAATTCAATAAAATTTATTTTTGTTTCAGGGTTGATCTAAGTAGCTAATTTTAAAATTAAATGTAAAAATTATAGTATATTGAATTGATAGCGTTTTTCATTTTCACGATGCCCGTGAAAACAGAATGACGGTAACTGAGTACAAAGTATGTCACATAAGAGCAGTTCCATTTATTTCAGAGCTTCATTTAAAAGAAGCATTTATTTTTGCTCTCTGTTAAGTACATTAAATAATTTTGTGGCAAAAAGTAGTGTATTGTTTTATTGTTGGGAATCAAAGACTGAGGCAGAAGGAATTCTCAGACAATGGAACATGGGAAGAGGCTCATAAATCAAAAACATTCATGTAACTTTGAAGGTGAGGTGAATTTTTCTCTTTGAATAGATGTATTCCTGAGAAAAGGAAGAAAAAAATTGACAAACTAGAGAATTCTTAAAATACCTTACTGGCATTCAAATCTTACAAATCTTTCCTCCAACTATTTTACTTATAATTAGAGTAATTAATGTGGCTTAGTTTGAAAAGAGTCATTTTCCTAAACTTATCTTTCTTTTTTTTCCAGCTATTATTCTAATAATAATGATGTCTGAATAATGCTTTTCCCTTAACTTTTACAGATATTTTTTCAGGAATGGTTCATTTCTGTAGTTGGGCAGATTCGTTCTTTCAAATATGATTCCGACAGCCATCACCCAAGTAAATGTGTCTCTGTTATCTCACTTATTTTTCTGTGCTTTATATGCATATGCCTCATATGTAAAGTACATGCAATGGTAGAATTATTTTATTTCTGACATTTGCTAGTAAGATTTGTGATGAAAAAACTAGAAATGCTGCATCTCTTCCTCATAAAGAATTTCTATATACCTGGGAAATAGTTCATCTAATTTTTTATTTCAATTTACTGGTATACAAAGTTCAGGGTTATCTCCTCCTCCTTCTTCACTGTGAAGTGCTCTTTTAATGTTTTTTGAGAATTACTAAGGGCTAGGAGGTGAGAGACATAGGCTATCTCCACATATGAGATGGAAACCTGGAACTGTTCATGTACCACTGGGCTGATATTGGAGCTTTGTGGTAATACACAACAGAGAACAAGAAGTAATGATTTTATCGGGGGAGTTATAATATTGATTAAAATGTATAAAGCACATCTATAGGCCAACAGATATACAGTAAGGCTATAGAGACTAGTAATTGCCCAGCTGGACTGGGTTCCAGTTGCATTTCTTCTTCCCCTTTAGCTATGTTACTTTAGGTAAACCACTTCAGCTCTTTGTGTCCAATTTCTTCACATACACACAAACACGCGTACACGCTAAATGGATGAGGGTCACACTTCTCCCCAAGGGGCCATGGTGAAGGCACAATACGTGAATGTGAGCTATATATTCAGAACCAGGATTGTAATCACTTTGTAAGTACTACACACATGTTTGCTATTATTATTTTTAAATATTATTCAAAATGACTTGGTCCAAGAATTTGTTGGTTATCTCTGAAAGTCATTCACACTGAAACAATATTTTGGGGTCTTTTTTCCCCCCAATGTTTCTTAAGTGAATATTTGAAGCCTAGTCAGTCAATAAATGGTAAGAAGAGAGTAGAATCTGGGTGTTTTCAAATGAAGAAGAAAAGAAGAACCCAGATTGGAGAAGTGGGGTGGAATAGAGCAAGATTGAAGACAGTTCAACTACTTTGGTAGAATAAGCCAGAGGTCGGGAAACTTTTGCTATTAAGGTCCAGATAGTAAATACTTTAGGCTATGCGGATCCCAAGGTCGCTGTCCCAAGTACAGAACTCTGCCATTTTAGGGAGACTACCACCATGATAATATGTAAACGAGTGAGTATGGTTATGTTCACATAGAGCTTGGGCAAAAATAAGGGAGGCAAGAGTTGGACCCTGCAGGCTGTGGTTTACTATCCCTGCAGCAGATAGATCTTTGTGTAGCCACAAACAGGGCTGAGCCTTGTCCTCTAACCGCTGTCCTTTACGGTGGTGTTCTGAATACAAGTAGGGGCCCTTGGGCATTTCCAGTTAGGAGACTGAAGCAGGTCATCAAGAGTGACAAAGAACTCTGAGAGTAAATTCAAACAGAGGCAAGCACATCTGGTTATCAGATCCTTGATAAAAGGTATCAGGTATACCCAAAGGTTATCCTGTTTTTTTCCAGTTATTATTATAGTTTAGTAATGTTAGAAATGGTCACTCAAGATTAAATTCTCTGACATGACCTAAAGACTCTGACACAGCATTGTTCAGTGTCCAAATAATTTGATTGAATAATTATACATATAACTTAGTAAACTCTTCTCTATCCGATCATGATTGTATATTTATTATGTCACTGACTTGTTAGTACGTAATTTCCAAGAGTACTTGGCGCAGCATAAACTTGCTCTAGTATTCCTCCCATTCTCCTGTGTCATTGCTTTCTTTCTTTGCTTATAATATATTCAGCTTCTTAGTTAGATGCTTATTTGGCAACCATTAGACTACAGTTTTACAGATTATTGTCATGTTAAATACATCAAATTAAAGTTATTAAATATAATATATATTCATTAAAATAATAACCCTACTTTATACAATTTGTTCTACTCATGTGTCTCTGGCAGTTCTAAATTAGCCACATGATTCAGTGTGACAAATAGCCCATCTAGCATCAAGAATTGTAGGGAAAGTCAATGAAACCAGCTGCATTAGAAATGATGAGAATAATGTTTAGAGAACCTATAGCATTCTTTTCCATGAACACAACTCAAGCGATTATGGTCTGGCCTACTTTTTAACTTCCTGAGTGCAGCAGAAGCATTCATCACACTAGAGCTACCCTCACATTAATGGGAAAAATGTTCACATTGCACACATTAGATGAAAAAAAGGCCTAGGGAAGACATTTTATTCTTTGGGGAAGAGACGAATATGTGAAGGCCAATTTTATTCCTTAAACTACATGATATCAGTGGTTATTACTCCTATTAAGCATTTGTTAAATGCCAACCCACCCCATGGGTACTCAGAGCACCTCATCAATGCTGATGGAAGCATTTTGTTATGAAAAATAACCCCTGCTTGATGCATGTGGTATTTAACCTCATTCTCAATGGGAAAAGGGTGGCTCCTAGCTCACGCATTGTTAATGTGTGACTTCCAGGATAAAGCTGACCAAAGTGGAATGCCAGGAAAATACATTCAATGGCTGTGTCTTCAATATTCTTTCCCTTCTAAGCATCTCTCAGTTCCTTTATTCAGTTTTTCTCTTGTACGTGTGTACATGCAGGGTCTGTCTGTCTGTCTGTCTCTCTTTCTCCTCCTCCCCCCCCAATCTTTCATGCATTATTTTTTACTTCTTTCAGATAAACTCTTAAACCATATTCTCCCTTACATTCACTCTTCTCATGTTCTTCTTTGAGGTCACAAATTTGGCAATACAGAAATAAAAGATTATGTGATTATGGGGGGAGTCACCCAAAAGCTGTATGTCTATTAACCCAGTTGAGAGTTAATGCCTTCCTTTCAACTGGTGATCTGGTAAAGAGGGCCACTGAAAATAGCACAGTATTTACAAGCTACACTTTTAGAAATTCATATTCTTGTCATTTGTTTTTTACACTATGTAGAGCGATAAATATTTTTGATGTAGCACAAGAATCTTTAGTTGCCAATTTTGGGAAGTCAGCAAGAGAAATTTATTACTCAACATGATTGCACACATTGGAAACAAAGACATCTGCCTACTTAAGAACGTACTGTGTGTAATCATAACCCAGCTCTGATATAACTGTGACTGTTGCTTTTTTAAAACACACACACACGTTGGAAGAATTATTTTCATGTTTGTTTTCTTTAACCTAACAATCTTACCCACAGTCAAAATGTACTTCCCTTTTCCCCTTTTGACCTTGAAGCTCCATTTTATGATCTTCATGCGCGTGACCCCTGTCCACCCCTCAGTCAGTGACTGAACTGTTACAGAATTCACCAAAGCTGATCTCTTGTCTCAGGGGAGACAGCTGTTCATGTCTTACAATCTTTTGCCCCAAGCAACTTGAAAACTTGCTTCTAATGTGGTTAGGAACCTTGATCCAGCTGGTGAGTCCTTTCCAACAATGAAGGTTACTATGAGCTCCACTGTTGCCCTGAGACTTGAAACCATGCCTGAGTCCTGAAGGCTCCATCTGCTGGCCCTTTAACCCTACTCTGGGCCCAGCCTGGCTCTTCAACACGTGCCCACGACCAAAGTGCAGTGCACTGCCCTGTGAGTTTGCTTGTCTTTGTCTCATTCTCTCAATCTGTCTCTTATATACCAAGGTGGAAAAATTTTTTTTTAATATTTAATTTACACTGTGATTCTGAAATATTTTCTAATGTTTCTAAGCTACATAGTTGCAGTTAAGATACACAGTTTACTTCAGCCTACAACTTACCTTATTTCATGCTGGGAATGGCCTTTTATCAAATCCTAATTCTCACATAGTATTTTAAGAAATGTGTTTGCTATAACATTAACTTCTAAAAGAAAAAACGAGTGAGTGGCAAGTGAAACTGATAATACAATAAAAGTTTTAACAAGTTTTTCACATTGCACAATAAGAGGTATAAATCTAATGAGCTAAAACCAGCTTCAGTTATCAAATTAATGAACCCATTTTTATGTTAGAACCATTTACCTACATTAGAAAATGAAATCCATTTATTTTCACATATATTTACCACCTTCCTTTTTTTTTTTACTCCATAATTCATCAAAACTGCAACATTTATAGTTAGAAAAAGAATTTTTTTTCCTAGCTGAATTTTTTTCATATAAGCAAAAGAATCATCTAAACTAGTTAGAATGGGTTTTATTTTGTTTATTTGGAAATTATGATAATCTCTAAACATTTTTATTCAAAGAGCTAGCAAAGGGTCTAAAGACCTGCCATCTGTTCACTGGAATTGAAAGTGATTTTTTTAATAGAAATTTTGAAGCAGAAATAAGGGTTACTTTAAAAATTTGCTTTACAGTTCTAAATAAATACAACATGGACTGCATAAGTGAATAATATTTCTTATTCATCAGGCAAATAATTTGGGGGCCAGAAATAGTGTAAAGCTTAGTCTTAATTTTTTCTTTTGAATGATTCCTAATTATTAATTACTTTATACATTAAAAAAAAGTCTAGATTATATGTATAGTATATAGGTATATATATCAAAAAAGATACCATATAATTTCTTTTCACTGTTAATATACATATTGATAAAAAGAATGAAGATAAGTTGTTATCACTATAAAGGCATTTGAAAAAAAACAAATAAAAATTTCTACTTTTATAAGTAGTAAAAATGAGAAAAATTAATTGGTTTTAATGTTAAAATAGCAGACTGTGTTTCAGCAAGAACAATTTCATTTTTATTATTATTAGACATTTTCTTTTTTTATTGAATCCTTTTTCTCCCCCAAGATTTTATTTATTGATTTTCAGAGAGAGGAGAGAGAGAGAAAGTGGGAAGAGAAATGGGAAGAATCAACTCATAGTAGTTGCTTCCCGTCTGTGCCTTGAGCGGGCAAGCCCAGGGTTAGAACCAAGCACCTCAGCGTTCCAGGTCTATGCTTCATCCGCTACGCCAGCACAGGTCAGGCTGTTGTTAAAAATTTTCCATTTGTGTTTTTCTCCCTTTTACATTCCTATACCACAAAATTGTATGTTTTGTACTGTGGCTGAACAAAAGTAACCCAGTGCGTTGGAGACAGGTGCTGCTCCCAAGCATTTGTGTAAACACAGTAACATTTCTTTGACTCAGCATGACCTGGACAAGTAGTTCATCCTACGGGTGGTAAGGAAATAATAAGGGATGTGTCAAAGCCACGTTCATTGAGACATTGCAAAATTAAGAACAGAATATGAAAACGCCTGCCACTGGTAATTAATCGTGAAAATTACTGGAGGAGTCTCCCTACTGTGAATTATTTACTACTAATAGACATTTAAGTTTCCCCCCTTGTTAGAGATAAGCCTTAAGAGATGACCAGATAGTTGGTATAGAACTTTATACTGAGCTGTGAGGTGTTTGATGATGTCACAGACTGTTCTGGTTTTTGGACTTTAAATCTACATAGTTCTGAGCCTTGCCATATATTGTTGCCAAAGCAACATTAAGAGCCACAAACAATGTTTCTGAAACACACTTCCATTTTATTTGTTGATTTTTTTTTTTTTTTTTTGCATTTTTCCGAAGCTGGAAACAGGGAGAGATAGACAGACTCCCGCATGCGCCCAACCGGGATCCACCCGGCACGCCCACCATGGGGCGGGGCGACGCTCTGCCCACCAGGGGGCGATGCTCTGCCCATCCTGGGCGTCGCCATGTTGCGACCAGAGCCACTCCAGCGCCTGAGGCAGAGGCCACAGAGCCATCCCCAGCGCCCAGGCCATCTTTGCTCCAATGGAGCCTTGGCTGCGGGAGGGGAAGAGAGAGACAGAGAGGAAAGCGCGGCGGAGGGGTGGAGAAGCAAATGGGCGCTTCTCCTGTGTGCCCTGGCCGGGAATCGACCCCTGGTCCTCCGCACGCCAGGCCGACGCTCTACCGCTGAGCCAACCGGCAGGGCCAATTTGTTGATTAATTTGTATGTGTTAGTTTGTTTTACTTTGTTTTATTTTGTTTATCTTTTATCTTGCTGGAATTTACAAGTACTTGACAAGTCAGTAAATTTTGAAATTTTAGAGCTCATTGAATGGAGTTCTGCAAAACAAATAATGAAATAGATATTTTTAATTATTAATATGCTGATGTCACAATATTTTGGCATTTGCCTCCAACATATATATATATTTATGTTTATATATACACACTCATATATACATATGTTTGCATTGTGTATATTTTATATGCATACACACATATTTAATTACATATATGCATCTATGAAATATATGTAACTATGTCTTTTAAATATCAAAGAAGAAATTAGGCTGACAACTGCCATGAATAATTTAAGGCAAGGGTATTTTGCAATATTTTATCTGCTAAGTAATACCTAATTAATATGTATAGAGAGATGGAGTTTCATATATATATATTCTACTATTCTGATTGGAGAAGTAATATCTGGCATGCTAGAAAATTTGAAAATTCTGAAAAGTATGAATAAAAATTTAAATCACAATAATTCCAAAACAAAGCAAAAATCACCTTTTCTACTTTTTATATCTTGCCTTAGTGTCTGTTTTAAAACTACATGAAGTACTTTTGCAAATTTGAGATTCTACAGTACATCATTTTATCTCCTGATTTTTAACTTAAAATTTTGATTGTCCTATGTATTTAAATATATTTCAAAAACATTTTTTGTTTTGTATATTATAGAATAAATATTAACTATCATTTCTGTGCATCTGATTCTTTTCTTTGGGTATATTCTTAAAAGTCAATCTATAAGATTTTAGGGGAAGAGATAATTTTTAGGTTACTAAGGCATATGGTCAAATTTCCCCTTAGGAAAAAAAATGTCACATCTCCTGCCAGAGCAGTAAGATAGAGCATGTCTCCCTTAGGTCACGGCCATTTCATACTAGAAAATGGTTACTTTACATTGTGTTTCACATTTCTTGGTTACCAGTGAGAATGAATATTGGTCTATATGTTATACCATTTGCATTTTTTGTTGTTGTTATGTGTTCTTTACTTTGTCTGGGGTTTAGAGATTTCTACCCAAATTATAGAAACCTGTTTTACAATATATTACAGTATTGACCTCAGTGAATGTCATGTTCTTTTCTTTTTCTCTTGGACTTAAAAAGAGTTCTCTCCCAATTTAAGAAAAAAATTATTCAGCTGCTTTCTTTCAGATTTTGGGAAGTCTGTGTACTGAATATAGATGGGCTGAAGGGGTAGTATTTGTATTATGTTTTTGTACTATACATCATATTTTTTCAGATGGTCAATGGGATATTTCTGGCAAAATGTATCAACTTTTCTCTCTTTAAATTTTATCATAACCGTAGGTTTGTTTATGAAGCTGTGTTGACGTTTTAAATTGTGTGTTCAATTATTTCATTTATTGATAGCTCTACTTTTTTACCCATAGTGTGAGATTACTATCATAAACAAAACGAATTATTATAATACTTGATATTTTCATAGTTTCTGTGTAAATTATGGCATGTAATAATCTCTGAGCTATTCTTCTTCTGAAGAAAACAGTTATAAAAAGAAGCAGGTGTCTTCCTTTCTTGGGTGCACTTGGCAGAGGGCACAAGGAGGAAGCAGACAGGCACCGGCAGCCTCTCGCTTGCCGGCAGGCCCTCTGATCGGCGCTGCAGTTAGATTCCGTCCACATGCTGTCCACACGCGTTCAGGCAACTCTAAACTGACCACTTGTTAGCCAATGGTAGCAAAGTTAACTAACTCACACTGAGTGCATGTTTGATGTTTGATGGACTAGTAACCTGCATTTAATTCATGTTTAAAATAATACAGAATCTCTGTGAAGAAATTAACTGTGATAAAACATAGCTGCTGTCACTTGGGAGGAGCCTACACCCTTGGGCTCCTCAACTCTGGCCACTCTGACAAGAGTCGAGTGTGCAGACGGCCATCCACCTTTCTCTTCCTCCGTGTCCTGAGCACCACTGGGAACCTGAGGAAGTCCTACTTATCCCCTTCAGTTGAGCGTCATCTAAGCCTTCATTCATGCTCCTGATTTTCTTTGCTGAGAATTTTAGATTGACTTGTTCTGCTACTCAGAGCTCTAAGAAATGAGTTGGTTCTTGGGATCTAATTATCTTCCATTTCTTTTTATCATTTGAATAGAGATAACCATCAGTTATGAATGTACCTCTGAGTGAGTGACTGGATATATGTAGACACATTATAGTGACAAAATTACTAAATATATGAGCCTTTGCCAGATTTTATAAGGGTTTTATGGAACTTTTGTGGCCTTTATTTAGGGAGTTTGGGGTATGAATAAAATAATTTTACCTTGGAAATAGAAGGATCCTATGACTTAGAATAGTCAGGGACTAGCAATGTGATTGGTAAGAAGAGGCTTTTAAAAACCAGAAAAATGTCTAAAATTGCTACCAAGAAATACCTTCATGAAAAAGCAAACATTTAAACTTGAACTGTCCCTTCTTCCAGATACAATTCTGGATTAAACTCTTTGCTGGCTTTCTCCTTAACTCCTCCATTATTATGACCCAGCCCCCCCATTCCCCCCCTTTTTACTCTTCCTCTGCTCCTCCCCCTCCGCCAGCCTTTCCCACACACATCCACCCTTACAGTGTCTTCTAACACAGCTCCAGAGGGTGACCAGACTGGCTGTGAGGTCTTAAGCCTTCATAAAGATTAGATTTGCAGCATCTAGTTAAAGACTTCCCTGACCCTCAGAAGTAAAGATAAAATTCACAGAAGAATTTAGTATTGCCCCTGGGACATTTTGTCCAGGAGTCTCCTCTTAAAACTAGAACATGTTAAAACTTGGTAGGAAACACTAGAGTGAATTGATTACCAAAGTGACATCAAGTATATGAATCAAGATTATGCTAAGGGTGACTATAAGGAGAGTATAAAAACAGAACAGAATTTGTTAAAGGCAATTCCTGAGATCTTTCCTGTATATGAGTGAAGAAAAGGAATACACCCCAGATAGCAGAGAACATCTCACTAATACTTTCAGAAAGTATGGTTCCAATCAGGGAGAAGATACAGCAACTATCCCGTTCACCTCTGGTGTTGATTGTCTTAGAAGAGTGACAGATTTGGTAAGAAATACAAAGATAGAATGGTATCTGTCAGATGTGCCGTTCTCTGAGCTTAGGACCTCACTGAGCATTTGAAGACACTTAGTCTTAAAAAATAAAAGAAAATAAGAATTGCAAACCAACTTACTAACTGCAAGTGTAAACAGTTAGGTAAATGTAAGAAGAAGGACATCTCTGGGACTACTCCTAGAGGGGGAAAAAAATTAACAACAGCAACAAACCCCATATAATCTCTCAATAGAGGAAGAGAAAGGGATATTGGAAAAACAATTGCCCTACCTTATCTTAAAAGATAAAACGAAAAAGATAAAGAACAAACTTTGACCTAATGATGCCTCCTGGTTGACCAACATTACCGTTTACAAAATAGGGGGAAATTCTCATAAGAAGGCCAGGACAGGATGTTTCACTTCTGGCTGATACTGGGGTTACTGAGCCCTGTCGGGTACCTAAAGATAGAAGCTGAAATGTCTCTACAGACAGCAGTTATTTTAGGAAGGTGGGGGGGGAGGGGGAGTGCTCAATGATTTTGGTGCTTGGAAGCCTCTAGGGTCCTTATTTCCAGGTGGTACTGTAAGTAAACATGGCAACCATAGCAAACCCTATTAATTGCCCTGCTCCTTCTCCGGGACTTGAACATAATTTAGGTTGAAGCAAATGCTAAAGAGCATCTTCAACAAGTCAATGGCAATGCTTCCGCAGATTGTAATGCTAAATACGCTGCTTTGAAACTTTCCACAAATTCAAAAATCAAATCCCAAACTCAATCCTGACTTAAAGCCAGTCTTAATTCAATGCCAGTTTTACACACTGAATTCTGGGGCAGGAGGCAGGAGAAGGGAGAGGGGACATATGGTAAAAATTAGATATTTTTATTTCAAATAGAGTCTATCAGAAACAGTGTTTATTGTAAACCACCAAGGAAGGAAAAACATAACAGCCAACCTGAATGGGCTTTGTTGGTGAAACTTCAATGAGATTGCCCAGAATATCTAAATTTTTTTACATTGGTCAAGCCCACCGCTCTAAAAAAACTTAAAAATCGAATGAGAATATAAGCTTAAATTTGAGTTCTGATTGATTATCTGCCAATAACATTTATTCTAGGCCTTGCCCCACATAGTTAGGAATATGATCTTTAATATTGTCTGTTGCTGGTTGGCCAGAAGCATTTTCCTGCTCCTTTTTTCTCCTCTCTAGACTCTCTAACAATAAGACACTTGCTCTGACAGAAGTGAAAATAATTTAGCCTTTACATTTCCCCCCTGGGGAAGACCCACCTATCAGTCTGATGGTAGGGGGCTCATTTCACTGGAAGAATCACTAAGGAACTCTGCATCCCAGACACTTTGCTGCCTTGACCATCTTCAGTCCTTAGATAAAGCAGAATGAACAGACAGCGTGACAAAACTGAACCTGACAAAATTATCTGAGAAACTTCAGGTGTCGTGGCCACTGGCTTTGTCACCAGTTCTCATGGCTGTCCGCCCACCGTGACAGGAACCCAGAGAGGCCCGGTGTTGGTCAAATAAGTTTGTAAATAATGATATATATGTTTGCATGGATGTGGGGGGACAGGCTGTAAGCAGGCAGGATTCTTGTAGCCAGTTGCCACGGCCACCATCACAGCCGCCTGGCCCGTGCAGGTTCGCATTGGATTCGGACAGACGGTAAAGAAACAAAGGAGCCAAAAACTGGTGGGCCATCATCTTTAATCCTAGCTTGCACCTGGCGGGCAAGTAAAAACACACACTGGGCTCCAAAACCCACTCATTCAGCACTCACAAAGCTATTGACTTATCCGAGTTTCCTAGAATCAAAGGTTTCTAGCTCACCAGACTTATTCACCTCTGTTCCCCATCTCCTTCCTTCTCC